>NC_090695.1:76365570-77696820 GCF_013368605.1 Nyctibius grandis
TTTTGTTTCATATCTACCTGAAATCAATGAATTGCCAGAAAAAAATCAAATTGCCATGAAATGTGGCCCAGCTTACTGAGGAAGGTTATAAACTCTCTGCAGGTTCTGTGGATTGGCCTAACTTGTAAGCTTTTGATTGAGCTGAAAGCCAGACAATTTTACCTTGTAAGTCTTACTTCAAGATTTTGTAATAAAACTACTCAACTCAGTTCATCTCTGTTTTTGGAATTTGTGTTTGTTAAGGGATACAGTGACATGATTTTTGGAGTATTGTTCAAAGGTCTGTCAAATGTGGTCTGTTGTATTGATTGTAGCATGGTACAATCTATTATAGAAATAAACATGATAGTAATTTGCATGCTACCAAGTTGAAAAACTGCATCTAAGTCCTTCTACGTAAGTGCGCAGAGGGAGAAGAAACTGCACCTTCGCAATCCCCTTTAGGGCTTTAGGGCTGCAGACAGTACCTGGCCACCAGAAGGTTGGTGGTGGTCCCATACTTACTTAACACTCTGATAGATTGTGGGTAATTACGAGAGTGGTGACTCCATAGCGTGGTTTCTAGTCCATAGCACATTAATATATCATTTTTTCAGGTGCTTTGCCTGTCGTCCAAGAACAAACTAATTACTTGGAGAGTAATTAGCACTAGTGCACTGCAGACTGGAAGGATGAAATGGGCAGGAATCTGTGGGGCATGTTGTCGCTCAGGCACTCCTGAGTATTGTCACAAATGTTTTGTGTGAAGTATTAGAAGGCATGATCCTTAAATTTGTAGATGGCAGCAGGGTGGAAGGGACTATGGACAGTGTTTGAGGCCATGACAGACAAGCTAAAATTATCTTGGTGAACTGTTTTAAGGGAGGAAAGCACGATTCAACAGGGACAAATGGGTAATGCTGTGCTGGGGTTAAAATACCCGACAATCTAAATGCTTGTTGGGAGAAGACTAACAATAAATCAGAAGTAGGCCTTATAATTTAGTGGATCAAAACATAAGATGACATTAAAATATGTTAGATCATGTTTGTTACCTCAGACTTGCAAGAAAAAAAGAGATGTGTCACCAACAGAAAAGCAGTCACCATGGTGAGAGATACAGATAGAAGGATTTTGGTCTCTTAGGAGCACGCAGTTTGCACACAACAAAGAAAACTGAGTGTTCGTTTAGTCACTTGTTTCTCTTTCCTCAGCTGGTTACCTGGTTAAACTTCATAACTATTGTCTCTGACTTGACATTCAATTCTTGAATGCATGATGCCATAGGAAACTCTAACGATTGTTGTCATGCCTTAGGTTTTGTTTTCTGTGCATAAAATTACAGTTTTGAGGACTGTTTATTTTTCCAGGTTCCAGTTTCCTAGTGCAGTTGTGCTGGTGGTGAAGATTCAGTAGCTGACTGTAGGAGGCATGCTGAGGGTGCCTTTAGGGAAGAAAGTCACCTCGTGCATGGTCACTCTTTCGAAGCTTGTTTAGCAGGAGATATACCCAAATTATTTGCTTTTTATTTATAATTTACTAGCCTGGCAATGAGCAGGAACTTGTTCCTAACTAATCCTACGTTCTCATCTGTTTCTAAAACCTTTTCAACTTTGCTTCATAGAGAGAGGCTTATGAAGCCTCGTCAGGCACAGCTGTATTTTTACATTGCACATCAGGTATCTGAGATGCCTTTTTTTTTTAAGTCTGACAAAATCCTGACAGAATCTCTTCTGCCTCACTACCTTTTCCTTCATACCCATGCACATGTACGTACATGCTCTGTGGCATGTTCTCCGTCTATGCTACTTAATTTCTTATGGGCTTGCTGGGTAAATAGCTCTTTTCCATCTGCCTTATATGAGAAGAGAATGACACAGCCACTGTTTTGTTTTCCAGAGGTTCAGTATATTTCACCTTTCAGACAAGGAAATGGTAGAGGGAAGATGGGAAGAAACATGTGAAAATAAAAAAATTCCCGTGCCTCTGGCCAGATAATCACAGTGGAAGCTTTAATCATTCATATATCACAGAATCACAGAATCACAGAATGTTAGGGTTTGGAAGGGACCTCGAAAGATCATCTAGTCCAATCCCCCTGCCGGAGCAGGATTGCCTAGACCATATCACACAGGAACGCGTCCAGGCGGGTTTTGAATGTCTCCAGAGAAGGAGACTCCACAACCTCTCTGGGCAGCCTGTTCCAGTGTTCCGTCACCCTCACCGTAAAGAAGTTCTTCCTCATATTTATGCGGAACCTCCTGTGTTCCAGCTTGCACCCATTGCCCCTTGTCCTGTCAAGGGATGTCACTGAGAAGAGCCTGGCTCCATCATCATGACACTTGCCCTTTACATATTTATAAACATTAATGAGGTCACCCCTCAGTCTCCTCTTCTCTAAGCTAAAGAGACCCAGCTCCCTCAGCCTCTCCTCATAAGGGAGATGTTCCACTCCCTTAATCATCTTTGTGGCTCTGCGCTGGACTCTCTCTAGCAGTTCCCTGTCCTTCTTGAAGTGAGGGGCCCAGAACTGGACACAATATTCCAGATGCGGCCTCACCAGGGCAGAGTAGAGGGGGAGGAGAACCTCTCTCGACCTGCTAACCACACCCCTTCTAATACACCCCAGGATGCCATTGGCCTTCTTGGCCACAAGGGCACACTGCTGGCTCATGGTCATCCTGCTGTCCACTAGGACCCCCAGGTCCCTTTCCCCTACACTGCTCTCCAACAGGTCTGTCCCCAACTTGTACTGGTACATGGGGTTGTTCTTGCCCAGATGTAGGACTCTACACTTGCCCTTATTATATTTCATTAAATTTCTCCCCACCCAACTCTCCAGCCTGTCTAGGTCTCTCTGAATGGCTGCGCAGCCTTCCGGTGTGTCAGCCACTCCTCCCAGTTTTGTGTCATCAGCGAACTTGCTGACAGTGCACTCTAATCCCTCATCCAAGTCATTAATGAATATATTGAATAGAACTGGTCCCAGTACCGACCCTTGAGGGACTCCGCTAGACACAGGCCTCCAAGTGGACTCAGTCCCATTGACCACCACTCTCTGGCTTCTTTCCTTCAGCCAGTTCACAATCCACCTCACTACCTGATCATCCAGACCACACTTCCTCAGTTTAGCTGCGAGGATGCTGTGGGAGACCGTGTGAAACGCTTTACTGAAATCGAGATATTCCTCATATAAAGTTGATACTGTGTGAGAGCTGTTTTCAACATTTGTATCGGTGGTTTTGACTGATTCTTCACCTTTTGTTGATCTGTCAGTCCCTACAATTTTTCCCATAGATCTGTGGATTTTTTTGAGCAAGATAATCCCTAATAAAATGCTTTTTGTTCTCTAGTTACGCTTACAAACTGTAGAGGATTTGTCCATAAATTACATACTGAAAGCCATGATAGAGTGGGTGCGCCAGCATTTGCAGCACATTTGCACGACATTTTCATGGTGAGGTTTGGTGAGTTTTCACCTACCTGAATGGTCAAGTAAGTTTGGAACTGAATGGCATTCATGTGCTGAATGGAAAAGCAACACAGACCAAACTGGCAGCCTGATATGCATCCACATCGCTCCCATGGCACTGAGACAGCTGGCAGCATCTGAACTTTGGTCCCATGGGTCTTGCACTAGATTTTCAATTGTTGTATTACCTATTCAAACTGCAGTTAGAATGAAGTTGCTAAACACCGGTCAGGATTGTTGCTGTCTGATGCATGGGTGACTTTATCAGTCAGTGTGAAAAGTGTCTCATTTCAGATCGTATCATGATTTCTGTGATTGTGCAGGCTGTGACCATCTGAAGTGTGACTACTGTTTGGCCTTGTCTAACCACAGGCTCCACTTGCAGGTGGTCGATTTTCATTACAGTGAGTGTTCTTGCAAGGACTTAATCTAGCTGTATAATTCAAATAAAAGGAGCCACATCATGGAGGAAGTAGTGTACAGATCAACTGCTTCTAACCCTTTGCTGAGGTGTGCAATTTCATTTTCCTTTCCAGCAAATATTACGGCATGCCCGTGGAAATGCCACGAAGGTCATATTTCTCATTACTGATGGATATTCCAATGGGGGAGACCCAAGACCCATTGCAGCATCCTTGCGGGAATTTGGAGTGGAGATCTTCACCTTTGGGATATGGCAGGGGAATATCCGAGAACTGAATGACATGGCATCCCATCCGAAAGAAGATCACTGTTACCTTCTTCACAGTTTTACTGAGTTTGAAGCTCTGGCACGCAGGGCTCTTCATGAAGGTATTAATATACTAATCTCAGAAGTCTAGAGAGAGCAGAAAGGTCTGAATAGAAAGATCTCCAGTACTGTCTTGTAATTACATTTCATGTAGTGTTGATTCCTTTTTTATTTTTCTTTCTTAATTTTTCCTCTTACTTTCTAACAGGGTTGTTCTTTCCTCAGGTAAAAGGATAAACTGTTTGTTTGACTAACTCATCATCAACAATACATGAGCGAAATTCTCCTCCTTGGTGTATACATACTTACCTCCATTCTGGTCTTCGTTTTGTCCACAAAGAGCAGACTATGGTCTTGGGCCACTGTAACTTCTGCTTGAATAGATGAACCTTGTAGTCAGATACATGGTTGTCCAAAAGAGGCACCTGGTACACACCTTAGGACTAGCCTTAATACCTGTTGGTATTTTACACAGCAACAAAAGCTAGCCTGTTCAGAACTGATTTGGATCTCTGTGTATAAGGGTAAATACGATTTATGTTTATGACCTCATGCGTTCAGTAAAACTGGAAAGAGCAAGGGGTGGAAAGAGAGTTTGGACTGGGTTTTTATCCTTTTTTAATCTACCATATTCTACAAAAAAAAGTTCTTCCTGAAAAATAGATTAAGTTTAGACTAGCAAGTGAGAACACATGACTAGACCTTAGTTTGTAAGCCAGTGCTGCTTGATTGAGGCTTGAAACATGCATCAGACTAGCCATTAGCATTTATTTGCTAAATTTAATTTTTAAAAGCATGCTACTTTTACGTAAGTACTGTGCTTTACTGCCATTCTGTTTGTTCCAGGTAAAGTTTAATTGGTCTGTGTGAATGCTCAAAGAAAAGATATTTTTTTTGATGACCAACTGGTTATACATGCCATAACCAAATGCTCTCCTGATGCCAAAGACGGCATCCACCAAAGCCAGGAAAAGCTGTCTCAGCAGTTTCTGTTGGGAGTGAGACTGCGTTCTGGCAGTGTTAGGCTTAAATGAAGCTGAGTGAGAAAATTTGAGGATCTTTGCACCATGGATTTCAGTGAACCTTTTTCCATTTTTTGTTTCAGTTTGAGTGTAGCAAGGCTCTGCTTCATGCTGCCGTTGCTACTGCTTAGAACTAGAACCTAGGGGTTTTAAGAAACATTTCACTAATGACGTAATGTGAGGCTGTGGGGCGACTTTTGTTTAGATTTTTTGTTAATAAATTGATACTGTTTCAGACCTGCCCTCTGGCAGCTATATCCAAGAAGATATATCGCATTGTTCATATCTCTGTGAGGCAAATGAAAACTGCTGCGACATCATGGCAAGCTGTAAATGCGGCACTCACACGGGCCAGTTTGAGTGCATCTGTGAAAAAGGATACTATGGGAAAGGACTACAACATGAATGCACAGGTGAGTCTCGTGTGTCCGTGCTTGCGTTTCTCTGTATGCCCTGAATACAGGGCTAATCTAGTTGAGGGCAAAAAGCTCTGTTTGGGATTATGGCTATGAACCTGGATCATAATGCGTTTGAGGCTGTTGGAAAATGCTCTCTGGCTGAAGACCTAGAATAGCTCTAGCAGTCAAAGTCACCTCACACCTTGTCTCCATCAACAGTCCCAAGAGATGCACAGGAAAGAGGTAAGAATAGGCCAAATGTTCTGACACAATAAAACTTCCCTAAAATGCAGCTCACCAACGATTTGTGACTAGAGCTTACCGAGTCTGAGGTAATGTCTTTTGCACTCAAGTGCTCTTAGTAAATTTTTCCTTCATGAATTTTGCTGATCACTTTTTGAACTTCCATAAACTTTCTTGTTTGGAGAGGGGCTGTATATGTGGATCTTTGCTGGATAAATCTTTGGTGAAACTTACAGTCAATTAACTGTTCTTTAATTCTCTCATGTTGACTTTCAGTTACTAAAGAGGAGGAAGACATTTGGGTCACCAAACGGAAACTTGTCACATTTTGCTAAGATTGTTGTTGTTACTGCTTTGTGGACAGTTCTTTTACTAGCATGCATTCAAAGTCTACAGTTGAAATAACAACAATTTACAGTTCTTTATTGTCAAAGAAGATATGCAGGTTTTATTCAACTCCACTGATTTTTCTAGGACAAAAGTTTCAAAATTGTCAGAGCATATCTGAACTCCGTTGTATTTGTTTTGTGAGCTGGACAAAAGGAGTACTTAAAATCAAAAATTTCTCAACTAGAAACAAAATGCAGTATTTATATTGATCTTGTTTGTATTCTCATATTCTCACTTATATTCTGCATATGTAATCACAGTTCTCATGAGATGCGAACAAAGTGTAGTGGATATATGGATCATGGTTGTATAGCTGTTTATGAGGGCCGTGCTGCTTTCTTAAATATGATTTTTATTACATATAGACAATCTCTTGATATGACTTGTAGGAGTTGGTATTTATATTTAAAGAATAGACGCAGGCAGGTTTGTGGCTAGAAGCTGAAGAATTCCTGCACGGGAAGGTTTAATGGAGACTATGATGGCTTTATTCCTGTATGAGGAGGATCATAAGGATACACTGAGGGATCCAGACTATACACAGAAGCACATAATAGGGGAAAGGTGTTGTCTATCACCAGTGCAAGAAAGGACTGAGATACTCTAGTGTTTGTGTTGGAAAGTTCATCAGTTATGTTATACTGTCTGTCAGAAATGTCCTTGTAATTCACCTTGTTCCTCTGGAGCATCTTGGCTTTGATCTGTATTAAAAGAGAAGTAGGTAAGCAGGAATTCATTGGGTTTTTGAGTGCAACATGAATAGAGGAATGTAGCTAGAGTGAATGTCAGCACTGGCACATTGGGTCAGAATCCAATTTTATGTAAATGGGTGCAGCTTCCTTGTGTGCTCAATTAACTCTAAATGAAGATACACTATTCAATTTTGCTTATTTTCAGTTGTTTTAGACAAAATCAAATTTTCATCTTAATTTTTTCTTTTGTAACTGAAGTAAATTTCCTCCATCTCAAGTGCCCTAGTAACGTATTAACAAAATAAACACAGCAGTTCTGCCTGTGTCAATAGCTTGTATCATTAAATATTGTTTAGAGCTGTTCCTAAAGATAGTGGACGTATTCATTTTAGAGTTACAGTTTCTACATGAAAGTATGTTTTGATGGGGTGGGCATACCTTTCGAGTGCCACCAAAAATGATAAAAGTCTGATTTCTTTAAATGGGTGCTTCGCAGCTGCAAAGGAAAATTTCATTTTGACATCATCACCAGGTGCTTGTGAAGTAAGTTTTTAGAAGGGGTTGGTATTAGATATACTGCAAATAAACTGATGATTGCAGCCATCTGCTATATATGTGAAGATAATTGAAGATGCATACATGTATTTTAGGGACAATTTGACCTGAGTAACTCAAGCGTGTTCTTTAAAATATGTCTGCTCTGCTGAACTATTGTATTCTTCTGTAAGACCAACAGAAACAAAAGGCAACATGTGTTCTTTAAAGGAAAAACGGCATATTTTGAAATCTTTTATTCTGAAACAGATTCCAATCTTTTTCTTTTTTTAAATGTTTCCCAGCTGAGCATAGCTGTGGATTTGTAAAGCATAAGGAATCTTAAGAATGCATCTTAACTTTTCTTCACTGTATAATGTGCAGGAGGACTTCTGGCAACTTTACAGTGACAGGACTTACACTTTAATTGGACTATTTTTAGCTTTTGATTGGTTAAACCTGCAGATACTTTGCTAGCCCATGTTTACTTAATGCAGTAAGGCTTTTTTAAAAGAGTTTTCATTAAGATGGGAGGTTGTGCTTCTGCGACATATCTGTTCTTTTAATAACTATTCTTATTTTCTGTATGCTCTTGTGCTTATGCATTATACTGCCTTACTGTTTTTTATGGTTTTAAATGTGAGGCATCAGAATAATTATGTAAAAATCGTAACAGTTCTTTACTTTCCTAATTACCTGAAAACACCCTCTAGAAAGCTTCCATAAAATAAAATAGGAGCCACATGCTTTGTGCCGAAGAGCAGAAATTGGCTTCAATGTTCCCCTCCTGTTCTTTGTAATATTGTTGATGATGTGCCACAGAAAGAACAGACTGACTGTTCTCTGCTTTAAAAAGCAAACCAAACAAAAGCTTCTTGGCCCACACTGGGAACCTTGTGCAGCCAGAGACATCTGTGACAATTGTGGCAAAGGAAGGGAGAAAGAGGAAGAACAGAGGCAGTATCATAATCAGTCCCAAGTATTGTAGAGTACATAAACACTTCCTCTTCAATAACACTTCACATTTTTTTCTCCTTCCTTTCCTTGATTACAAACATTGAGTTTCAGACTAGAGACAACCAAACAAAAATACAGAGGTCAACAAAAATAAATCCCTGATTTCCACTGTCTAAGACTGTGTCATCTATTCCATCAATACAAAGGTGGGCTGTTCAAGTCAACTGCTTGTTCCACCGAAAAGTAAAACAAATGTCCAGATCTCCGTTTGTATCTTCTTCTCTGTCTTAGGAAGTTAGGGAATATGTCTTTAATGCAGCCTTTTCACACAGTTTTTTCAGCAAGACTCTCCAGAGAAGGTTATTTTCTAAGTGGGCTCTTGGGTTGGGTGGCCTTTTAGATTCATGATGATGCAACTAAAGGATGATACCCACCACGTTCATCTCTTCAGTTACCTCACAAGCAGAACCAGAGTTATTGGGGAGGACAGGAACTGTTGTCTTACAACCAGTAGTTTCTTTTATCTAACGTGTGGACCCCATTTTTTGCAGCACAGTGTATCCATGAAGATGATGTGCAGTTCGCAGAGCAGAACTAGTAAATGAAATACTTGTAGTCTGTGCTAGTTGTTCCTTCTTCTGTTTAGTTTTGGTCCACTACTTGGGTATAATTATTGAAGTGTAGAATTTCACCATGTGTACGAATATTTAATAGGTTGCCTAGGCTTTGATTTAGGAGTATGCAGCATATCAGTTATCATCTGCACAGCCACCAGGGCAACAGTTTTGCCTACAAAACAGCACATGGATTAGATCTGTAAAGACCCTTTCCAATGAAACCTGAAATCATGTGAAAACTTTGACTTTTGTTTACAAATTTTAATTTAGAACACATTCACTGAAAAGACTTTAAACTTTGAGGAAATGTAGGTCCAGCAAGGCAGGGGAGATTCGCATTTTGTGGTTTCTTGGATTTTGGACCAAATTTTCAGCTGAGCAGTTTTTTCCGTAGGATTTTCAGGACTGTTCCTGTTGAGAATACAAAACAAAACCTGATGTTCATGAGTTGGATAGCTTTGTAGTTAGAAAAAAAAATATTTGTGTTTAATATATTACTAGCAGTTCTTTTCTTAGTCAGACAGGAAGAACTTCAATTCCAGTGGTGATTCCAATGGCCTAGTCAGAGAAAGCTAAACATCTCTTCTGCCATGCTGTGTCCTTCCTTGCTTCCTTTTGATAGGAGCTTCTACCCCCCTGGAAGTTGGGTCACCCTTTTTCTATATTCCTTTTTGGGAGGTGTTTCTTCAGCTACCCTGTAGGAGTTACTGGCTTAATGAAGCTTTGCCAACCATCTTGAACTTACACATGGAAATTTTCACTAACTTTACAAGATCCCTCCAAGCCCTATGACACATGTCACACATCACGTAACAGCACATACCATAACATACACTACACTATACTCTTCAGCAGGTGCCTGTCATGGATCTGGAGGAGAACCACCACTCTGAGCTTCCACTAGTAATTGACAGACAAGGAGGAAAAAGAGTGGGAAAAAGAAAGTGTACAAAATGTCTCCAGCCACAGTAAAATCTCAGTCTGAAGGTTTGAGTTAGTTCACAGAACTGCAGTTTTTGCAGCTCTTAGGACTTAGTTTCTTGCTGTCTCACAAGGCATGCTTTCATCTGTTGAATCTGCATCTTAAAACTGGACAGGAGTTTGGTTCCTCATCTCTACTTTGCTTTCAATTTCTAAAACAGAAAAATACTCTTCAGTTCTAGCTTAGCTCTCACTAAAAGAAGGCTTCTCCTGAGACCTGCAACCATTGAGAAGTGGCAGATTGAAAAAGGAGCATCTCCTTGAGGAAAATGTCAAATGGCTGCTAGTGTGTTGTCTTGTGCCACATAAACCTGCAGATCTTGATAACCAAAAAGAAGAAAGCAAATAAAAATTTTAAACAAGATGAGTTGGAAAAACTTGGATTACAGCTGGGCAAGGAAGTTGGGATATACATGCTTAATGAAGCATTAAAGAATCACAGAATCATTTTGGTTGGAAAGGACCTTTAAGATCATCAAGTCCAACTGTTAACCCAGCACTGCCAAGTCAACAACTAAACCACGTCCCTAAGCACCACATCTGCTTGTCTTTTAAATACCTCCAGGGATGGTGATTCTACCACTTCCCTGGGCAGCCTGTTCCACTGCTTGATAACACTTTCCGTGAAGAAATTTTTCCTGATATCCAATCTAAACCTCCCTGGCACAATTTGAGGCTGTTTCCTCTCGTCCTGTTGCTTGTTACCTGGGAGAAGAGACTAGCACCCTCCTCGCTACAACCTGCTTTCAGGTACCTGCAGACAGCGATAAGGTCTCCTCTCAGCCTCCTTTTCTCCAGGCTATACACCCCCAGTTTCCTCAGCCATTCCTCATCAGACTTGTGCTCCAGACCCTTCACCAGCTTTGTTGCTCTCCAGCTCCTCCATGTCTTTCTTGTAGTAAGGGGCCCAAATTAATTAATGCTTACAAAACCTGAGCAGTTTGGAGAGACTTGGAGTTTGACTCGTCTACTGTAGAAACAGAAAACCTTGACTGGAGAGTCCTTGCTCTGTGTACAACACCTGTCAGTCAGTGATTCTCTCCTTTTGCTTAACAGATCTCTTATCATGGACCCCTTTCTTTTGAAGGGTGAGATACCTTTGTGTACTTTACTCTTTTATTTGTAATTTATTCATTTTAAAAATGCTTCTCCACAGGGGAGCCGCCTTCTGTTACAGCCTGTCTTCAGTGGCTTTTTGTCTGTGACAATACGCAGAGGTTCTATTGTGAATATACTGTGTTAAAATGACTGGCTGTCATGTAAAGGAGAAGAGAAAACAAGAAAGCAGGGATCTAAACTAAGAGGAAGAATGCAAAATACCCATGACTAAGCAACGGTGAATAGATGCCTAATTAATACTGGCAAAAACATTCCTTGCTGTCATTCTGTGTATTTTTTTTTTTCTTGTAAATCTTGTTTGGCTCATTATGGGTAACAATTTGAGCATAACATCATGATGGTTAAATACAGAAGGAATGTAAATGAGTGTGTTTTTCTAGTGAGGGTATCATAACATCATGATGGGTAAGTACAGGAGAAATGTAAATTGATCTGGTTTTCCACTGAGGGTACTGGAAGACAAGTGAATAAGTAAGGTGGATATAGGAAGCAAGTGCTATAGACAAGGCTATGGAAGTTTAGTTGGTTAATTATCTTTAAAAAAATCTTTTTAAGACTTCAAAAAATAATGCAAAAAAAAATCGTAATTATTGTTTGCATAGAGAGTGAAGAAAATGGCTTTTACAGATATTTTATGTGGAAAATAAATACATCTGGAAGCATGCTGACATGCTCTTCCATATTTTTTACACTAAAATCTGCTTTCTCAAAAATTTACCCCCTGAAGCCCAGTGTTTCCTGCTTTGCTTTTGGCAATTCGGGCAGAGATTCTCCTGCTTGTTGCTATAGGAAGCAAAGCAAAGACTGAGCAAAAAAAAGATTCAGATGCTGCAAAATTTTTCAAAGTAGAGCACACAATACAGATAAATTCCTTTGGCTTGATAATTTAAAAGCATAATGTCAGTAAATTCTTCATGTCAGGAGGGGTTTTTTTTGGTAGGAATGGCTCTAACAGAGGTGAACGTTAGCTTGCATGATACTACAGTAGGTTTGCTTGCATTTTAAGTGGCTTCTGGCACCAAAGTAGTTTGTTTCCCACCTGTACCACCTGCCTTATGAAGATAGGGCATTTCTGGCAGTGGAAGCTTATTTTGCTGAGTTTACTTCTTGAAGCCTTATGACCTTGTACCCACAGAGTGATGCCAAAAAGGTTCCTAAGGCACAGTGTGTATGAAGTGATAACAGGTTTTGTCAATTACTGAAGCATTTCTTATGGTACTGTAAAACCTTTATGATCTGTTTTCCCTATATGAAGCCTTTGAAGTAGCAAAACATTTTTTTTAAGTGTACATCTTATAAATGTAAGTAGAGGAAAAACCTGATGAGGTTGGGATTTTATTTTCTTTCTTTTGGGATCTAAGTATTCACAACTCAGGTGGCGCCGATCATGCAGATTTGCTTGGGGCTTTTCCTTTGTTTTGGTGGAGGATTGTTATTTTGTTTAAGATTATGTGAACCTCATAATTTCAAAAGTGAAATTTTAACCCAGATTGAGTCCATCAGAAAAACTTTTCAACAAAGTCAAGTCAGGCAGAGAGCTTTCAAGACCACCATAGAAATGTGGAAGTTTTATCATCTAGCCAATGGCTTGGCTTGCAAAATTGTAAAAGAGGAGCTTTTCTTGATCAGTTTGGTACAAGTTTTTTCACCTAAAGAAATGACATGTGCAGCTACTACTGTTTTTTAACCATATCCATAGTTTTGATAAGCCTGTTCAAGTGAATAAGAGTTTTTCCAGTAGTGTTAGTGAGTTTTGGATCAAGTCCTTGGAACTGAGTGACTCGTTTTTCCCTCTTCTCCGGGCCTTGTATATCAACCTATATATATCTTCTGTTGCAAAAGTAAAAATATTAAGTAACGTAGTAGCTAATATGGATAGTGATGTTTCATTGTTTCCTAATTTTCCTAATTCTGGACCATGTAGCTTGTTTCCTTTGCATTTAAAACTGAGCTGTAGCGGAGAAAGAAAACCATAAAACGAACCAAAAACCACCAACAGAAAAGTTTTCTGTGTATAGCGGCACCACTTCTGAGGAAATTCTTTAAAAATGAAGTTGTAGGGTGAAGGTGAAAACCCAGATTCAGTTTTGACATGTGCAGACCAGAAAAGCAGAGGTGTAATTTTATGTTTTTGCGCAGTATTGAAAAACATCTCAACCTTTCCAACTAGATGTCATCTGAGGCTTTAGAAAATAAGTTTCTGTGCCAAAACGGACTCTTTCCTTTGTATTAAGTACAGAGCTATTTCTGAAATAAATTTCATGGAAAGTTGGAAAGTGTTGCACAAGTTACCCTTTTTTCCTTATCTCGGAAGTGACTTGTCCTGGTCACCTCAGAATATCATGAAAATAAAGCCTCTGGCCAAAGTTCATGTGTGCAATTAGAGGAGAAAAATCAACCATCTGGAGGGCTTGAGAGGAGCCGAAACTGTGCTCTGAATAGAAATAGACATAGAAATAGTCTCCAGCTTTCTGTGCCGATCAGACTTAGACTCTCCCTGGAGTGCCCAAGCTGTCCTTTGGCCACAGCATAGCCGTCGCAGGTGGCCGTCACAATGAAGAATGCTCCAACTGTAAATACAGCACCAGCTAGGTTTAGCCGCCAGTTAAATGACTGTAAAACCTTTATTGTTAAGCCCGGGCTTTGCCTTGACTCAGAATAAAAAGCAGGCTGTCTTACCTTCATTGAGATTTTACATGGTTTGAAAACATCCTTTTCCAACTGTGCAATCCCAGGCGAAGTGGTAGTTTACAAACTTTATGCTGAACATGTCTTCCTTAACTGCCTGAAACATTCATCAGCCAGTTGTCACTGATTTTTAAACAGTTTAGGCTCATACCGTTTTAGCATAGGCCTTTAATAAATCTTTGACTGGACTTGCAGATGGGAGAATCATTTTCAGGATTGGGCCTTGCATCATACCAGGCACTTATTGGAATAATTGTATGTCCGTTGAATCCCTTAATGAAAAGGTTTTTACTGCAACATTCTTTGGTTACCCCTATGGATTACGCAGTGTCATCTTGCTTTCACTACCTTTACAGAAACACATAGCCAGGACGTTCTCATAGACACGCAAGCACTCATATTATTCCTGAACGTGTGCCAGTCTCACAAATTAAAAGCAGACATCTTAGCATTCTGTGAGCCTTTAAGTAGCTTTTGTCTTTTTAATTTAAAAATATTAAATTATTGAAAGAGTGCATCAGGGATGAAGGAAGATGGCAGTATACAGCAAAGGGTGTTAATTATTGAAATGAGGAGAGAGGTTAAGAGACTTAGAGCTTGTTTTAATTAACTGTTTTGTCCCTAGTAGCTCTGTAAGGCTCCAAAGCATCACCTTTAAGTACTTAGGTCATTCCCAGGATGTAATTTGTGCTACAATTAACTCGTAAAGTTTAGCCTTGGTGCCTGTGCCTGTGAGGTTGTGAATAGGTATTGGGATTCCTAGCATCATTAAGATGCTCCCAAAGTCTTGTCAAAGCTGATTCATTTAACCAGACCGGAGCATAGTGCTCTTAATGTGACAAAATCAGGCAGTCACTGTGTCTCTGCATTTGGAGTTTGATGGATTGTACATGGTGTGTTTGTCACTTGGTCAAACAAATTTGACTCTTAGCTTTCAGAATCGATTTCCTGTTGAACACAGAGTGTAGGAATATTTACGTTTTATTTTTAAATCCTTGTCTTGACTTACGCTGTGATATTCACTCTGCCCAGGCCAGTGAATATTGCGAAGTGTGTTCTCTGTAAGAATGAGTACTATTGCTTTCAATATTTTAAACAACATTGTCTACTTCTCTTCCAATATGAAGCAAGTATTTCGTATGAAATGCAGTTTGCATCATTTTGCAGGTGTTCAGAGATGGTCATCTGTTAATGGCCCTGTGTTTGCTGTGAGGGAGAAGAAAATGTGGAAGCAAATGTGCACAAAGCTCATCAGGTCATAACCCACAGCTAAATAAGTCATTTGTTTGCAGATTTTGACCTAAACAAAGTCTTCCAAGGTATATTTACCCAAAAGGCAATATAGCTGTTCCTTCCGCTACCTTCTGTCCATTTGGCTACCACCTTCATAAGAGAGGAAAGATGGTAGTGAGAAGGGGTGAGATGGCTTTTCTATTGCCTCTCCTGTTCAGTCCTGTCCAGCTGACTTCTCTGTACTCTCTGTGGAAAATTGTCTGGAAGGTTCCTCAGCTCATTTCACATTCACTTCCAGGGAAGAAGCCCTCTCTCTCTGTCCTCTGCAGCTATGCTTCTCGCTTCCTCCCGCTGTGCACATTCTCTGTTTCTTCAGCCACAGGGGTTCAGTCTCTGGTACCACTCCAGAAAAGGCAGTGGGCAGCAATAAGAGTATGCTGGAAAAAAAAACAACATGATGAAAAGGGCAGAATTAGGAGCAGAATTCTCAAAACTTGGAGCAGAATTAGGGTAAATAGGTTGCAGACGTTTTATGATAAGCTTAATCTATCTGCCAGGCACTCAACAGCTAGAATGGATGGGAGCAGTTGGCTCTGCTGTCTTGTGAGCAGCCTTGTTTTCTTCTGTCATTCTAAAATCTACTGCAGATGGCCCAACCTTCTCACTCAGAAAGAGTGCTGACTGCATGGTGGAGTGTGACCGGGTCCCTTGAGAATGAGAAAGCAGCAGCACAGATCAGTTTCATCAAACAGGAAATTGGTTTCTCCTGGTTTTGTTGGTGTTTTGATGAAAACAGGAATCAGGACTCTGCACAGAAATGGGAACCTCTTCAGGCCAAAACCCTGGGGTTTAATTTGTTACCATGCAAAACAAAGCCAGGGCAGCAACTCACACTTCCAATGCAGATGTTTTAGTAGGGCTGACATCTGAGGGTAGTTTGAGGAGTTTATCTTTTTCTCCCTAGTCTGAAATTTATTAAATATGAAGTGTTTTCCTACACAAGAATGGGAAGAATGAATGGACCTTTGCTGGGGACGGAGTTGAGAAAGGTTAATTTTACAGAAGTTGGTATAATATAGTTAATCATATAGTTTACTTGTAGTCATGTTGTAGTTTGGACCTGACAGATTTGAAACAAAACCCAATGCAATTAAGCACTAAGTTGCAGTTTTTCATTAGTCTAAAGCATAGAGGAATGGCAAAATCTCCATCTGTGTAGGTGTGTGCAGCTGTACTGATTTTACGCAGAGCTGCACCCTATTGTAACAACCCAGGATCTGGCTCCTTCTCGTGGCCATTAGGCAGATCTGCTGGGGTTTTTTTCCATGAGAGCAACAGAAACATTCTGAGGATAGCTAAAAAAATAAGTGGATTTTTGGCCCAAAATGTTCATACAAAGGGTGTTCCCTTATAAATGCCATAGTAAATACCCATACAAAGTTTCCGTCTCCTTGTGGTGTGTAGTTTATTTCTCAAACATGAATGCCAGAAGATAAAGTACAAGAACTTTCCTACATTGCGGCTGCTAATGCTGCATGGGTTTTTTTCACAGATTATTGCTATTAATTCCAGCCTGTGTGTTGGTTAGGGCTTCACAGAATAGTCCAGAGTGTAGCATTTCTATTACTACTGTCAGGCTTCCCTTCAGCTCCAGTTTTTATGGTTTTATGACAGAAAAGTGCTACATTCTGACTGTGTTCCCCTAGAAAAACTCTTATCTGGAAATATGCATAGGTGGTATTAAAAACTGTATAGAAATAGAGGCAGGAAACATCAGTGTTCTGGTGGAAACTGACAGGCTGGGAGTACTCTTAAGTCACATTAATTTAAGGGCATGTATTTATATTCTGAGTTTAATGTCTGTGTAAAAATGCCTGGAGCTTTGGGGGAAAATGTTGGCCTGTTACTATGTTTTCTCTTCCTCTCCCATATTTCACACTTTCCCCATCTGCTGCCCTCAGAGCATCCCGTGAAGCCTACGTAGGCCTGGGAACAGCAGTCTGTTAGAGCCTGCTGCAATAATTTTAGCATCATAGGAGGCAAGCCCACAGAAGCAACAGTGTGTGCTCACTCTGGGGAGTCCAGGCCAGTGTAAAGGTGCTCTAGTACCTCTAAATGCAGCAGCCAGCTGGTTTAAATCTTCTGCATCTTTTTTACCTCAGTGGCACAGAGGTGCCATAGGTCTCAAGACAGAGGGTATGGAAGAGGTGTTTGCCTGCAGCAATATGAAGTGCTGCAGAAGTTACACTTTCAGGTAACTCAGTTCACAAGACTAGGTTCTTCTAAGTGCAAGAAGGAGAGTGGGAGGCTGAGTAGCCTTATTCTGAGGAGTCTTGGTGTCTACACAGAACATAAGGAATGCTTGCCAAACCTCATGCTTATACACCAGAAGAGCTATGTGTAGTTAAGCTGGCGTTTCTTTTGGACTTCCATTATTATCTATCTCACAGAGCCATTAGATTGTATACCTAAATATACTTTGGTCCTCTAGCCCTGTTTCTGTTGTCAGCTTGGGAAAGAATATCACCTGAAATGCAAATCATCAATTTCACTCTTTTCAGAGTCTAAGCCTTTGCCTCAACATCGTGAGGATCGAAATATGCACTCACTTGCAAATCCCTTCACTTCAATTTTTGTGTCATTGTGAACTGTAGAGGAGTAAAACACATAGATTTTGCTCTTTTTTATTTCTGAATGGAAATTCAAAATACAGTGCCTTACAAAATACAACACCATTGTTAAAACATGGCACTTCTGTATTCTTCGCAGTTGGCCAAAAACAATTCACAAAACTGTCCCAGTGGCAGCGCAGGGGTGGTGGTTAGGTCACGGCACAGAAGTACACAAAGGCAAGGTCACTTGGTCTTCATTAGTGACTTGATTTCAGCAATGGGAGTAGCCAAGCACATATGCCTTTTTTAGGCAGACTAGTAGCCCATCTTGTGCCCACAGTCCAAACCCATGAGAACAAAAGTAATGTGACCACAAAAAAATGGACTGAGAAGGAGCATACCAGACTCAGACACTGAGGCACCGTCTGCGTGTATCTCTTTAACGTAACAGTAGCTGAGGGTTACCTTCATTCCTACCTTTTCCACTCCTCAGCAGTGATGCTTCTTTTTGGTGCTCATCTATGATAATGGCACACCTAGCTGAGGTGCCAGAGGAGTTTGGTCTAGAAGCAGCACTAAGCTCTACTGTGGCTCCAAGAGCACAGCTTCCATGGCCCTCAGTTCCAGTTGACAAATGAGGTCTCACGCTCTGCCAGCCTCCAGGATTCTGCTGTCTTAACTCTCCTGATAGCTCTTCACCATCACCAGCAGTTCTTCAGCAGCTGCCTGGGCACCTTCCACTATGTCATAGGCAGGAAGGCCTTGTACTCTGAGAACATGTGGGAAGACCCTCACTGTCATCTTGTTCCCCCATTTCTTTTTAGCTACCTGTCCCTCAAGATGCAGGTAATGGATTACAGCTGTTACTTGCCTGGTTTTTGCCTCAAGGCTGAAGCACAGACCAGTATTAAAGGTGACAAGTTCAAGGTCTGTGAATCTGATGCTTCACAAAGTTGTCTGTAATGTCTTCAATTTCACTCCCAGTGATGTTAGAGATTGATATATTCTCACTACTTTTAAGATCATCTTTGGGAGGCCTCCTGTGTTGAAATAGAAAGTGCGGTGCCTCATACATTCCTACGTCAAAGAGGTAGTTTATCATCTGTCGCTTGTATTCCTCACTGGTTCACAGTCTGCAACAGAGCAAGAAATTAGCCAAGAACTTGGCTTCAACTCAGGAAAAACTGGGATATTTTTAGACAGTATTAATTATCTTGTGAACCTAACTAATTGGAATCAAGTGCTGTTTAGGAATAGATTTTCTAGCTAAAAATCAGTGATTTAGTAATTGTAAGTCTTAGGTCCATTAAGCAGTGATTTAATTGTTATTGCTGCTTGCCTTTTTTTTTTTTTTTTGCTGCAGGTTGCAGTTAAGGATGTTCCCTCCTTGTTATTCTCTGTCTCTACAGGTGTAGATGGCCTTGTTTCTGGCAAAAGAGCTCAGAAAAAGGGCACGCATTTAGAGAAGAAAGTAGGACCAAAGTGTGGCAGACCTTTTTTCTCCCAAAACATAAAAAGGATCTTGCTGGCCTTCAGGAAGAGAACAATTCTCTTCTTCAAGGTGGAAAAAATACCCTTGAAGCTGAGAAGAGGATGGAGAAGTGGGACACGAAGCCCAGTTTCACTTTGATGTCCAAAGAGGCTGAGCACCTGACATTTCTTGAAAGACTCTCTGTCTGCTGTTTCTCTGCTCCCTTCCTGGCAGCAGCAGTAGGCTATTCTGTTTAGTTTAAACAACTGCACTTCAGTAAAGCCTTTGGATGTTACAGGTTGCTACTTTAGCACATGTTTGGTCAATACCGATAGCAAGAAGGGGCCTTAGGAACACATGGCTCACTATCCAGGGATTCCTGCTTTATGGAAGAACTCCTGCTTTATGGGAGAACTCCTGCATTGCGGAAGGTTAGGTCTTTGCAGAGTGGCTAAGGGATGGAGACCAGGTCTAGTGGGGAATGCAAAGGTGTTCAGAAATACTTTAATGGAGGTCCTTCACAGAAGGAAGCTTTGTTAGACTGAGGACTAAGGCTGTGTTTGGTTTTGGTACTGCAACATAATCTTTTTTATCTTTAAGTTTTTTTACCATAACTTTTGTGGTAGTAAAGTTCATTTTGTTGGCAGGCACAGGTCTTAGTGCTTAAAACACATTCCTTCAGTTCAAATCTGAGATGACCCTTTGGCTTGCAGCTGACATTGCTTTAGCAAGAGTCAGATCCATCCTTAAGGACTTCCTTTATGTCTTGCAAAGTAATGAAAGGGGACAAGGACAGGGTAAAATGGGGGAAATGAAGTGAGAAGCAGTCACTTCTCCAAACGTTTCTTGAGCAAGCAGCAGTTAATAGTGAACACAGTGATCTAGTTGTTCTCTCAGTGCTCTTGCTTTCCATAAATGAGACTCTACTTTGATCTGCATATTTAGATCATCTTAAAAGAATTCAGGAGATCCTGTCAGTTTCCGTAAGAGTTTTGCATGAGGGATGGAGAATGGGATTTATGGCATTTTTCACAGTAAATCATGGGTATCAGTAGTGATTCCAGGAATTAAGTAGAAACTGTAACATCGAGATTACAACAGTTTACTGAACTCTACACAGGGATCTCTGGGCTAGTTTCACAACATGTAAAAAAATAATTGGCAAACGCACCACTTTTTATTGTCTGATTGCTGGCCTGAGCCATTGCATGTGCTTCAGCTCTCTTAAGTTAACCAAAAACTGTCTGACTCTCACCCTGGGCTGCTAAGTAAATAAACATGGAAATAGTGACATATGTTCTCCATCTGCACAGTCATGTGCTTATATCTTCAGTGCTCAGAAATGTTACTTAATAGGGGTATAATCACTGTTGTTGAAAAGTATATTTAATGATAAAAATAGGGGATGTGGAAAAGAGGCCAAGTTTGGCACCTAATGCAGTAGTGACAGTTTATTGAGGATCTGGCAGAAATGGCTTCACTTTCCTGTTTATAATAGCTTTTACTTGCTGCATTCCCCATCTGTGATTCAGCAACTGGAACTACTCTGATCTGCAGAGAAAGGAGGCAGAAATAGCTTGGGTTTTTTTTTTTCCCTTCATTATCATATGCACCAACAGCTGCTGGGAGTAGGTGTTGGAGGCAACAGCAGAAAGGGAGCGTTTCACATTAGGCCAGTAAAATAATTCAGGACCATACAGGGTTATGTTAATATTTTGCCAGAGAGCAAATTCACAATTTTTGCCTGAATGAGAAGGAGAAAATCTGAGGATGTGGAGTCTCTGGCTCCTCCTGGATTCCTCATGCCACTTACTGCCCTCAGGAAACCCACTTTGCTCATTCAGTTTGACCGGTGAGTCATTTTTAATTACACTCCTGAGTCCGAAGAATCATTGAACACAAAACTGTTCAGGTTGCTGAGTAGGTGAACACAATGGAGATGGATCTTGAACCATGGATCTTGAACCACCATCCATGTTCTTCACTGCAGAAACCTATTAGTGCTGTGAAGCTTGGGGTGGGTGCTTTGTCGACTTCTAAACCCCAATCTCTTATTTTGGTTAAAATTACCTTTGAGGAATCCCAGGAGAAGGTGATCTGTTGAGTTAGCTGTGTATCATGAGACTCTTGCTCCCTGCTTCTGGAAGAAAGCGTAGGCTTTACTGAACCAGTGCTGGCTGAGTTGTGGTGATTTCAGAATGTCCTAAGAGGCGCAGACAGTAGATTCTCACTTCTGTCCAGCTTCCTCTGGGTGTAGCACATCAGGAGTTTTTAAGGAACCAATTTTTTTTCCCCACCCCCAGCTCAGAATTCTCCTTCTTCTTCTTTCCAAGTAGTCCCTCCTTCCAGTTGTGGACAAAGGAGGACTATTTCTTGCTTTCCAGTGTGTGCCTCTAGCGCAAGTGGAAGTTAACCAAGCGGCATATAGTGCAGCCCAGATGGACTCTTCTGATGTATCTAACTGCCATCACTTGGGATTTGGTCTAGTGATAATTTTGGCCCTTTGGACTGGTAGTAGCTGCTTATTAGTCCATCCTGTTAGGGAGCTGGTGGATTGGTGGATTTGTTGGTACAATCAGGAGTAAAGAAAAAGTATGGAGTGACTGTGCTCCCTGCATCTGATTTGAATCCCCCTCTGCAAATGTGTCCTTTCCTTAGCCTTCCCTTTTTGTTCTTGACCCAGAACCCTTTCTGTCAGCTGAAGGGAAGAGTAGAGTTACTTGATACATGGTATGATGGTTGGACCAGGCTGAGAGAAAACTGGACTTCCAGTGCCTTCAGACAAGACAGATACTACATCTCTGAAGCAGATATTTGCTCATCTGTGTGTAGCACAAACTAAACAAAATGTTAGGAGCTTTTTAAATGGGCTTTACTTCAGCCTGTCTATATTTTCTTACAGTTTTGTAAAAGCAAAAATACAACTTCACAGCAAGTATACTAAAATGGCAAATAAGTGCACCTAGGACAGGACTGTGATGTTCCTTTTCAGTGTTTATGTATTTAAATAGCAGGAAGCTATCCAGAGATCCAGGGCACTTAGAACAGTACTATTTAGAGTAGCATGTGCTATCACATCAGCAGTGATCAGGGTTTACTGAGGAATGTGTGTCTGTGGTTATGGTGAAGGCAATGTTCAGAGAAGCCTACTATATAGTAATTCTGCTCTGAGAAAAGCATTTTCAGAATTGGTTTTATTTCCCCTTTTAGGTAAGGGTCTGATTGATTATATAAATAAATTAATAAATAATCTCTCTTTGCATGGCAAACTTTACACAATCAACGAAATTAATTTCCCAGAAAGACCTTTTTGTAGTTTTGGAATTTGTTGTACACTTTTAGCATGATAGATTTTAGAAATATGCAGGGGCATGGGGACATAAATCAGTATCCAAGCTCTAAAAACCAAAAGTGCTGGCATGAGCTGATATCCGTAGTTAATAAGCATGTTTATGTTTGCTTTGGGTATGCCCTCCAAATCTATCACCAAGACTAGATTTGATGTCTATGCAAACAGCAAACCTGTAAACACTGTCCAAAATGCCACTGAGATTGAAAACAAAAGACCTTTGTTTCAATACATGAATGTCATTTCTGTGTATGCAAATTGCACAAGTTGTCAGGATATATCTTGTGAACTTGTAGCTTGAATGAAGCATGGGTAAGCTTTTTAAGGTACAATACAGTGCATGGAGTCAGGATTTTCTTTTTTTATTCCTGAGTAAGCCACAAGCTTTGAGACAAAGACAGAAGTTACCCTCTGTAAAAGTGTATATAGTAGTCTTTATTTTTATGATTGTAAAACATGGAAAATACTTTTAAAAGCTCTGTGTCCTTGAAATGCACATGTGGTTCAAGTATGAATCTGTTTGAAGCATTCACCATGTTTTTAACATCTAATAGTTGGTCTGCTTTTTAAGCAAGTTTTAAAACTGGGCATGAATAGATTTTCTGTATATTATCAGTACTGCAGCTATTACCAAGGAGGATATTTTGCAGTCAGAATCATTGATTTGCAGTAATCCTACCTAAATATGCTGGCCCCAAGCCTATCCAGGGATGCTCAACACAGTTGTGGCTCACAGCCAGACCTCCCCATGGAAGAAGGTCCTTGTAGACATTCTAACTGTGATGTTCCTAACAAGAGCTGTGATAGTTCTTGGGCTTGTATTCTTTAGCAGGCAGATTGTTCCCCGTGCTGTGAATGCTTGGGGTACTGAGATAGAATGTTCACCCAAGGGACTGCATCTCTCTCCAGGCAACTTTCCAGTTCTTCTGCCCCATGGGAGAGGATCCAAGATTCTTATTTTTATCGTGAACAAGTTATTTCTGCTGGAAGTTTGTTATGACTGTTTGAAGTGCTTAAAGATCTAGACCTAGATGATCTCAAAGTGTCATGCCAAATGCTGCAGGCTACTTGGTAGTGGAGTATTGCAGTTTTGGTGTCTGTAAACTCAATAAAAAGGTTTGAGTGAACTCCTCCATATATATCATGTATAGAAGTAGCTAAACTTCTGACTTGTTTCAGTCTGCTCTCCCCAGTGAGAGGAAATTTGTAAATCCAATAAAGAGATGGAGCAAAATACATCAAATAGGAGCAGAGAAGACATCTAGCTTGTTAAATTGCTTATCATGTTGCTGTGAGAAGGATGCTTAAGGAATACTGACAAAGAGCAGATGGATGAGCAGGTTCAGTGCTGCCTGAAATTAATGTAGAGCACATGCTGGGGATAACACAAGATGATAGTAAAGAGTTAGAGAACACGCTGAGTCTTAGCAGAAATCCTTCCCCGATCGCTACGCTTAAAGGCAAGCTCAAGGTTTTCTTTTACAGTCTTTGTACAAGTCATACATGTCAAATGTTTAACTAAAGCCCCTTCCTGGCATATTTCTTGTAATCCTAGCATGCTCCTGGCTCATGTTTTTTTATGGCACTATACATGTTGCAAACTGCAGAAAGGTGGATTACAGTATCTGCCAAAGGTTTAGATTTTTTTCTCCTTAGCGTTCCAAAGGCATTTCATGGGCACAAAGTGCCCGTTCTGACAAACCTACCATACAGGAGATTTAAAATACCAAACATCTTCCCAGATAACTTAAATGTGGCAACAAAAGCTATAACTTCGGAGACAGCCTCTACAGTCGAGACACAGGGTGTGGCAAGTCTTTGAGAAGCAGGCTTAAAGATCTTCATGTGCAGGTCCAGTGAGGTACATTTCAGAGGCCAGGGTAGTCTTTTTTTTCTGCTGGCCCAAGCGACGCATTTTTTCTCTTGTAAACACCAGGAAAGAAACCCACAACCGTGGTTCATTGTTTGGTTTTGTAGAACAGACTTGAAAATTACAGAATCCTGGAACACATTGGTGCCCCACATTTGCAGAATACAATAGTTACAGGAACTGCCAAGAGATATCACTGCAAAACACATGGAGAGGGCAGGGGACTGGGGAGTTTCATGGAATCATGGGTTCCATCAGTATGCCTCCCATGTTACTGACATTCTTCTGTTGCAGAGGCCACTCACAAATGAACTGTACAGCAGCAGCAGAGCGGTTTTTGGAGGCAGGAGGGAGGGTTGGGCAGCACTGCATGCCAGTACTGCAAGATATCCCAAACTCTTCCTCTGCTGCAGCAGTAGGTGGGAAAGCATCAGGAAGTCTTTGGCTGCTTGGTGTGGAATGAGGATCTGTTTCCTGTGTGACACCATGCATTATCCTTGTAAAGCGTATTTTATTTGGCAGGCCACGGTCACAGGGAATACGTAACATGTATCCAGTGGTCACTGTTTAGAGATTCTGTGACCTACAGATTGCATCATTTTTAGTACATACCAGCAAACCAAAATAAGAATAGGTATTCATGGTATACTCTGATTCTGGGACAGATTCAGCACTTCATTATGTTAATGCATATCCGTGTAATCAGTGTCATAAAAGTAATTACAGTAGCATAAAACCAGTTTGATTAAATGGAAAACTAGGCTTTCCTTTCTCATTTAAGAAGTTTGGAGTTTGAGTTATAAAGACTATTTATGTCTTTGTGATTTGCATCAAGATTTCCTTTCATTTAGGCTTTACACATATGGGGAGAAGTGAGAATTAGACTACAATCATCACAGTAGCAGTGTACAAATAGAGCTCAGGTTGATGCAGGGGAGAGCAGGATATTGCCTAGCTAATTCCTGCCATATCCCGCAAAAGATAAACCCTTAATTGGATCCTTCATTAGCATTAAGTGTGGAAAAAACAGCTCATGCCAGGGATTACTTAGTAGATGTAGTTAGTGGGAGAAATTATGCATTGAAGAAAGTACAAAATCCCTCAAATTAATCTTTGAAATACATGGAGTTTGACTCTCTGCTCTCTTACACTGGGATAAATGAAGAATAATTCCATTTCTGTGACTTAGATACACTAGTGTAGTTGGAGAGGAAATTGAGCTTGCTTACTCTCCTAAGATTTTAAAACATTTACATTTTTAAGGCAGAATTGTTTATCCTTAAAATCTGTATTCGTACATTCGGAGGAAGAATCGTGACCCTGTGTCACAGAGTAGAACCCTTTGACACATGATCTCTACCTGTTTAAATCCAGACTGGAGTCTTTATGCCATCATGTGGGTTCAATTTTTGGCTTAACTTTGCCACTGGCTTTAGTATTTGCTGTTTAAAAAAAGCCAAACTGGATGGTATGTGTTAAGTGGTGAATCTCTGAAATATACCTTGGTTTATGTTGTCACTTTTACAATGTTAAATTCTTCTTATTTGAAGATTAAAATATCAAATTTGTCATTATCGTAGGCAGGCAGAACAGAAGAATTCCTACTGAAATTGAAAGTCTGTCCTTTGATTTTTTGGTGGACTTCCCTAACTTTCCATGCCTGTTGTTCAGCTTCAGGCAATGTCTTGACATAATAGTTACACCGTCAATACATATGTGTTGACTGAAATGTTTTTATGCCTACCCTGTGGGTCTTTGTTTCTAGCAAACCTATGTCATATTTCCTTTCTAGTGATTTCTTTTCTATGCGCAACTTAATTTTTTTGATAGATAAAGGAGTAAGAAAGTGTATTCCATTGGTGGCTTAAGAAGCCATCAAGCCCTGTAGTGTTCAAAAACAGAAGAGACATGCTGGATTTTCTTACATTTTTGTGGTTAGTTGTATACCTTAGGAGAGCATAATTGAGGAGGAAAATGCAGGAGGCATGCTGAAGTAAGCATGCATTATTTCGTTCCCATTTCTGATCAGAAGGTTGTTGCACTATTGTTACCACAGACAATAGAATCTGAATGTGAATTGTTAGTGAATATATACCATTTTATGAAAGCAGGTGGTTGTTGATGACAACTTCCATGTGAGCGATCTTTGTGTGCTTGGGGAGTTTGGGGCCTGTGCTTGTTTGAGTTAGCACACTAATCCCTGCTTCCACATGTCCTTTCATTCCTGTAACAAAGAGGTAATCCTCTGGTGTAACTCACTGTTCACTATTCTGGTCTCAAGAGGAGAATTACATTAAACAAAAAGCATTTCCTTGCTTCCAGGCAAAGAACAACATGGTTCACATATGCACAGCAGTTAAATCTTTTGTTGAGAAGATCATACATGCAGATGTGCACATAAGTGTCCTCTCTTTTTAAAACCTGTACTGTTAAAATTGTTTCCCCATTTTAAAACTCTTGCCTTTTTTGTCACTCTTGACAGTGCCAGATTGATGCTTATTTATATTGGGGTTCATTCACACGCTGTTTTGAGCCTTTTTGTACCATCACATTGTTGGCAAGGGGAAGCAAGCCTTGAAAAAAAATGTAAATTGTTTTTATAGATTAGCACTGGAGCAGATGATCTCTCCCTGCAGTCAGTTTTTGCGGGTATAAAGGGGATGTCAGTGAGTGCAGACTGGTGATTCGAATGCAATGAAAATTTGGCACTGCTTGATTCTTGGAAGAGACCCCAGAGAAACACCTGTATGATCAGTCATGGATGGGGCCACGTGTGCCCTTCCAATATGCTTGTCCCTCAGGTTCTCTCTTGCCTCTGGATGCATCTCTGTGTATAGGCTTAGGCCATGCTGTAGTGCAGGACGGGATGGGTCTGCAGTCTAGCTGGACAAGTCCAATCTGCAGCATATGGCCAAAGCTCTGCTCTGCCACAGCTGATTTTGGATGGTTTTAACCTAAGCTGTGGCCAGGCTAACCTCTATGGTTGTGATGGAAACACACAGAGGTCAGCGTGCTTATGCTCTGTTCTTAAACCATCTCTTGGCATCACAGGATAGACTGTGTGAGCTCACACGCTTGGAAATAGCTCTGTAACCAAGTGTTATCTTGTGGAAATTTTGAATGTATCTTGCATGGAGTTCGTAGCTGAATACATCTAGGGGAGAACTGAGGTCAATGAGCAGTTCAGGGACTCAGGGTTGGAGAAAATTCTACATAAAAAGCCAAGATAGGATGTAGTTCAACGTTTTAGAAAGGTGGTGGGAAGCATTTGAAGCATACAAAAAGAACCAGGACATTTGGGAAAACTTGTCTTTCCTAGTAGACACATTAATAACCATTTTAACAGTATTATTTACCTCCTTCTGCTTCACTGGAAAGAGCAAATTGTGAGTGTAATTTCAGAATGAACCATTTTTGTCAAAGCCAGACTGATTCAAAGCCCTAAGCAAATTACTGGGTTTGTTGTTAAAAATTTCCACATCCTAGAATGGGTGATTATTTTTATCCCATGGTTCTCAAAACAGAAACAGAAAAGAGCTTCTGCTTCTTCATCTAAGGTGATGTTGCAAAGAAAGAGAGAAGTTAGGTTGGATTTTTGTTGTTCTGTTGGTTTTTTTAATGAAACACTTCTTTTAGATGTCATTTCGTATGCCACACATAGAACAGAAGAGACTTAATTTACTTTCGCTGGCACACGGGGGGCAGCTTTGTCATACAGCAGGTCCCCTGTGATGCTTAACTTGCACTCTTTCCTGTATCCTTTTGGATGCACTTCATCACTTTGTGCTGGATACTGATTAGTTTTAACAAATTGCCAGAGGGAGGCGTTTCAGAGTAATACCTCTGATACTTAGCCAATTTGGAGGTGATCATCTGAAGCATGAGAGAATTTTTTCAGAGAGACCTGATGTCCAAGGAGAGGATTTTTGCACAGAAGAGAGGGAAGAAGCAGTAACAGTCCAAGAGGAATGTCTTGGATGGGAAGAGCAGGAGAGCTATAGGAAAGGGATTTTTTTGCAAATGGTTTTGTGAAAGTCCCGAAACAAAAATGAAAAATTCCCAGCTCTGATTCTGTTTGGATTTTTCTGCCCTTTTTCCTTCCTGAGATGCTTTGATTTGTACTTACATCCTCTGCTTAGGCATTTTCATTGTCTTTTTAAAGAGAGACATGCAGGAGACCTGCATGGTTAAACAGGGAACTGCTGGGCAAACTCCAGTGGAAGAAGAAGGTGTACAGATCATGGAAGGAGGGGCTGGCCACTTGGGAGGAATATAAGTCTGTTGTCAGAGGATGTAGGGAGGCAACTAGGAAAGCTAAGGCCTCCTTGGAATTAAACCTTGCAAGAGAGGTCAAGGACAACAGAAAGGGCTTCTTCAAATACATTGCAGGTAAAGCCAACACTAGAGGCAATGTAGGCCCACTGATGAATGAGGTGGGGGCCCTGGAGACAGAGGATAAAAAGAAGGCGGAGTTACTGAATGCCTTCTTTGCCTCTGTCTATACTGCTGGAGGCTGTCCTGAGGAGCCCCGGACCCCTGAGGCCCCAGAAGAAGTCAGGATAGAGGAGGAATCTGTCTTGGTAGATGAGGGCTGGGTCAGGGACCAGTTAAGCAATCTGGACGTCCATAAATCCATGGGCCCTGACGGGATGCACCCATGGGTGCTGAGGGAGCTGGCGGAAGTCATTGCTAGGCCACTCTCCATCATCTTTGCTAAGTCGTGGGCAACGGGAGAGGTGCCTGAGGACTGGAGGAAAGCGAATGTCACTCCAGTCTTCAAAAAGGGCAAGAAGGAGGACCCGGGTAACTATAGACCGGTCAGCCTCACCTCCATCCCCGGAAAGGTGATGGAACAACTTGTCCTTGGTGCTGTCTCTAGGCACATCAAGGACAGGGGGATCATTAGGGGCACTCAACATGGCTTCACCAAGGGGAAGTCATGCTTAACCAACTTGATAGCCTTTTATGAGGACATAACCCGGTGGACAGATGATGGTAAAGCTGTGGATGTGGTCTATCTCGATTTCAGTAAAGCGTTTGACATGGTCTCCCACGGCATCCTCGCAGCTAAACTGAGGAAGTGTGGTCTGGATGATCAGGTAGTGAGGTGGATTGTGAACTGGCTGAAGGAAAGAAGCCAGAGAGTGGTGGTCAATGGGACAGAGTCCACTTGGAGGCCTGTGTCTAGCGGAGTCCCTCAAGGGTCGGTACTGGGACCAGTACTATTCAATATATTCATTAATGACTTGGATGAGGGAATAGAGTGCACTGTCAGCAAGTTCGCTGATGACACAAAACTGGGAGGAGTGGCTGACACACCCGAAGGCTGCACAGCCATTCAGAGAGACCTGGACAGGCTGGAGAGTTGGGCGGGGAGAAATTTAATGAAATATAACAAGGGCAAGTGTAGAGTCCTGCATCTGGGCAAGAACAACCCCATGTATGAGTACAAGTTGGGGACAGACCTGTTGGAGAGCAGCGTAGGGGAAAGGGACCTGGGGATCCTAGTGGACAACAGGATGACCATGAGCCAGCAGTGTGCCCTTGTGGCCAAGAAGGCCAATGGCATCCTGGGGTGTATTAGGAGGGGTGTGGTTAGCAGGTCGAGAGAGGTTCTCCTCCCCCTCTACTCTGCCCTGGTGAGGCTGCATGTGGAATATTGTGTCCAGTTCTGGGCCCCTCAGTTCAAGAAGGACAGGGAACTGCTAGAGAGAGTCCAGCGCAGAGCCACGAAGATGATTAAGGGAGTGGAACATCTCCCTTATGAGGAGAGGCTGAGGGAGCTGGGTCTCTTTAGCTTAGAGAAGAGGAGACTGAGGGGTGACCTCATTAATGTTTTTAAATATGTAAAGGGCAAGTGTCATGAGGATGGAACCAGGCTCTTCTCAGTGACATCCCTTGACAGGACAAGGGGCAACAGGTGCAAACTGGAGCACAGGAGGTTCCACATAAATATGAGGAAAAACTTCTTTACGGTGAGGGTGACCGAACACTGAAACAGGCTGCCCAGAGAGGTTGTGGAGTCTCCTTCTCTGGAGACATTCAAAACCCGCCTGGACGCGTTCCTGTGTGATATGGTCTAGGTAATCCTGCCCCGGCAGGGGGATTGGACTAGATGATCTTTCGAGGTCCCTTCCAATCCCTAACATTCTGTGATTCTGTGATTCTGTGATTCTGTGAAAAGTGTGTTTAAAATACAGATTTATAAAGCCATTTTACAGCATCCAAAATCACCTCTTAACTGCTAGGCACTTGGTTGCTTTCTTCAAAATAAAACTGCAATTTTTTTCTGAAAAGGAAACAAAAATATTATCTCTGGAAGCTATTCAAAAGACCGTGCTCTTTTTTAAGGTATAATCCATAAAATTTGGCATATGAAAGTCAATTCTCCCATGACAGGTGAGGAAAAAGGAGGCTGGGGTTTCTTCTGGTTTTGTTTTTTGGGTTTGTTTTTTTTCCCCAGTTGCCTAGAAAGCAGGAAGCTGTTTCCATTAATAAGACAAGAGTCAGAGTATCTTAACACCTAATTCACAGAACAGAGCTGGTCCAATATCTAACAAAGAAAAGACTGATACTGCCAGAATCTCTGAACTTGAGGAAGTAGACCTCAAAAGGAGAGATTTGTTCCAGAAGCAGACCATACCTGACTGTCTAAGGAGGAAGGCACTTGAGGGTGTTGATGGTTGTACAGTTCTACAGAGCTACGTCAAATGGTACGAAGTGACTGTACTGAGGTGAGGAAATGAGAGACAGTACTTGCAGTCCTCAAGAGAAGGTGTGGCCATTAAGAAAATTTGTTAACAGTGAAAATAATGAGAGCTTTTTTGGCTGGGTTTCAGTGTTAATATTATATAACCTTCTTAAAATATTCCATGAAGTTTACATCAGGAGGTATATTTTTCAACATAAGTGTCTTTGAGTTCTCTTTCAAGTGGTAATCTGATTAATCAATACTTCACTTATCAGCAACTGTTGATTAGTCACTCCCCTGTTTCTCACATCATCCTTGTGAAATAAATAAAGATAATTATGGTGGTTTCCTGAAGAATAACATTCAAGGCAGAGAGAGATGAGACTCAGACTTATCTAACCAATCTTCAGTTCTCAGGTGAGAGGTGCCTTTTCCCTATGTGTTTTCCGTGCCCCTGAAGACATCTCCTAAATCTCTTTAAGGCTTGTGCATGTTGATACACAGCGTTAAAAAATATTAAGTGGTATATAAATGAGTGCAAAAGCTTCGTGGAGCAGTTGCTTTGATTAATTGTTTTGTTGTTTGTGGTTCATACATTTTAGAAAGTATAGTGTGTAGATCATATATAATCATAATGTGTAAATCAAGGGCAGGTTTTTTTGCTAGCTTGTGTTAGCTTGTTACTAAGAATTTGTGTGCATTAAACTTTGATGTGGTTTTGAATGGCAAGGATTTTGTCTGAACCAATTTTTTACGCCTCTAAATCAAGATTGCCTTCGTGAGGTCAGCACAGGTTTTATCAGGGAAAATCTCGTGTGTCTTCTAGGACAGGGTTCTTTTCAAGAAGATTAATCATCAACTTAGTATCAGTCCCCAGGCAGTCACTGTAGTGACCTCCACCAAGTTCAATGTGCTTTAATTCACCCCTGTAAGAACTCTACAGCACTTTAAGTGGAGAATGCTTCTGCCCTAAGTGACACCGGTTGTATGAGGTACAAAAAAATAACGTAAAAGAATAAAGCAACACACCTCAAAAATCATGCTCACTGTGAAAGGTGGATATCTTGCCCTCCTCTGTCATGTTTTCTTTGGCTCAACAGCTTGTCCACCAGGAACATACAAGCCTGAAGGTTCACCAGGTGGAATCAGCACTTGCACCTCATGTCCTGATGAGAATCATACTTCTCCACCAGCAAGTACCTCCATTGAGGATTGTACATGCCGGGAGGGATATCGTGCTGTAGGACAAACCTGTGAAGGTCAGTGTTTCCATCCAGGAACAGTACACCCCTGCAATGCACAATGCTGAGACAATTTTGTTAGTTGTGTTTGCACTGTGTAGGACATGTCAAATTGCATGCAAGATTTTCTGTGGCATTCCAAAACAACAAAAGTACCAAGATGCAAGTTGAGTTGGAAATGAAAAAAATTGTTTTCCTTCAGTAGCCTATTGCACTCCAGTTAGCATCATAACTCTGTTGTGGTTGTTTAATTATTTAGTTGTTCACTGCCCTGAACTGAAGCCCCCTGAAAATGGTTACTTTGTCCAGAATGTCTGCAACAATTACTTTAATGCTGCCTGTGGGGTCCGATGCAAAGCAGGATTTGATCTTGTGGGAAGCAGCATCCGGCTTTGTCAGCCAAATGGACAGTGGTCTGGATCAGAGGCTACTTGCAGAGGTATGGACATCCTGTATCTGAAAAGTCTTTTTCTGTTGGATTAGTTTGTTCTTAATAGTGGTTTTCTCTGCTCACTACCTAGTTGGATGTGCAAATCTGATCCTGTTAGCTTTTGGGTGAAAGAATTTTCCAAAGGTAAATTCCCACTCCAATCACTCTATTTCTCTCCTTCCTAAACTGGAAGGAGGGCATCTACAGTAGAAAATGCAGAGCAATATTTACTAGACAGACAGTCTTTTGCAAGTGAATGCACTGTCCTTCCTTAAACCTCTCTCCACCTAATTTCTATGAATTTTATATCTACATTATGTAAATCCAGCAAACCTACAAAGTAGTCAAATATATAACAAGACCTTGCCAAATGGGTGTTTTAGAATATCCACCAGACTCCTGGCATAGATGGGCATTGGTGTTGGGAGACATTAACCATGGAAGAATTCCATTTTGATTTCTTACAGTTCCTTCTTATGAAAAATAGGAAAGATTGGACCTTGAGCATAGTCTTCAGAAGAATTTTCAGTGGACTTTCACTAGGGAACAACTGGCAGTATCCTAGAAGTTCACTGTAAGAGAATGTCAGCTGGAAAAGAAAGAAACAAAAGGTGTGAAAGGGAGGAGACATGGGAAAGACCGTCCTGAAAAAACATTATTTCTGGAGCTCTTACAAGGACATAGGAATACAGTTTTGCTTTGTTATCACTTGCCTCTGCCTGAGGTTGGGTTCTTCATGATTTAGAAGGGGAGCTGCATCCCCGTGTACTCCTGTCTGGTATGTCTTCCAAGGAGGGCCTGAAAAAACAGATGGCAGCCCTCATCTCCTCAACAGCCACAGGTTGTAGTTCAACACGTTTAACTTGAGTTGGATGCATTTGACATTAGTATGCTGCACTGGAAGCTAGTAAATAAGAAGTCATCAGCTCCTTCCATAACTCTTGCCCTGGCCTTGAGTCCAGGGGAAGAGGCAGGATAGATCCTTGGAGGCATTAGCACTTCATGCCACTACAGCAAACACTGCAACCCTTAAAGAAACAGCAAGTCATGATTCTGAAAGGAGGGATCTGAGTTAGACATCAGTTCCTCAGTAGATTCTTGTATAGCAGTTTACTTCTGCTTACATTGCAGGACTCTTCTTCAGATAATCCTGGAAAACTTAGTCTTCCTTTATAGCTTCTGTTGACAGAAGGCAGCAAGGAGAAGCTTCCAATAGAAAATAAATTGCTGACTAGTACCATGAGGGTATCTTGAGAAGCTAGACTTATAGATGTTGACCTTCCAGCAGTCAAAACATAGACTGAAGATGTATGCCACTTCAGGTAAACTGGGATACTGGCACCTGCCTCTCAAAGTTTCTGTCACACAGTAGCCTCCAGTGCAAAAAATCTGGGGAAAGGTACAGTCAGCCACAAAGAAGGGATGCTTCATCTTCACTGTCTATAGAGAAGTGGAAGATTCTAGTACTTGGAAAACTTTCTGGAGCATTTAAAAATATCCACCTCTTGGGTGTTGATGCATGAACTCCCTTTAAGAGGGAATTTGTCTGGAAGGCAAGGGAAGAGAAAAGTCTGCCTTGAGATATTGTCTTGATGTTAATATCCTTTGAGGCATTGAAAGGACATTTTTTTGCTTTTCTTGTGCCATTCTCCATCATACTGAAGACTTCCAATTAAAAAAAAATATATTAAAAATTCCTACCGTTACATGTGCTGGATCTGCTAGTCACAATTCACTCAGACTAGGAAAGGGAGCAAGATCAAAGGCACAGTTTATAGCTGTCTTGTTAATCCCAGGAATATTTTATCACATGAATTAAGAAGGGAGAGCGAAGGAAAATCCCTTTGCACTGCTTTGGATTTTGACATTAAACACTCCTCAGTTGCTCTGCTAGCTAAAATCTGCTGTGCTGCTGGGAAGTGATTAAAGCAGTCGTGTCATGCAATTAACAGCGACCCATGAAAAAAACAACTACAAAGCATGTATTTAATCCAGAAAAAATGTATTACGGGAAAGCCCAGAGCAAGCAGAATATACTGTTGTTGTTGTTGTTGTTTTCATGGGCTTTATGGAAATATTTCTTGGTCATAGACAATACCTTACTGACATGAGGATGGTTTTGTGTTTAATACACGGAACCATAACCAGGATAACACGAGCTCAGTTACAGGTTTCTGCCAGAGCCACGCTGAGACGCTGAGTAAGTGTGAACATCGAAACACTGAGGAGGCAGGAGTGCTACAGCTATGCAGTCCTTCCAGAAGAGGTGGCTAGACTTACCAGGTAGTGGAAGGGAGTGCCTTCTTTGTAGGCACATTAACATTGCTGAGAGCATCCTCGGTGCTCTTAATTCACTCAGACTTCCTCAGTAATGCTGTAGAGTTTGGTAGCATTTGCTTCCTTTTACCACAGATTAAGTACTAAAGGCTTCCATAGAAACCATAAAAGAGAAAGCCTATTCTCTTCTTTATAAAGCATGTGTGATTCAGCTGTAAAAATTTCTTACTCACGCTACTACAGTTAAGATAGAGCGTATTAGGAAGCTGCTCTGAAGCTCAGAATGCCTCTCGCAAGATGGAAATTTCAAGATCTTTTTTATACTCCTAAAAGCACTTCCTAGAGGATGCCTGTGCATAACCACGCACAAGAGAAATAGTACTTTCAGAGAGTAAACTTGAAACAGTGGTAGTACAAAGATATACTGGGTGCATCTGAATGGCCTCCCTTTCTTTTTCTTTCCCTTTCCCACTTTTTCCTTTCTCTTTTCCTTTCTCTTTTGTGTTCTCTGTTTGCTTTCTCTTTTTGCTTTCTCATGCTTTCTCTCTCTCTCTTTTTTCCTCCTCCTCTGTCTTTCTTCCTCTCCCCCCACCCCTTCCTTCTCCAATATACATAGGTTTTGCTGCAGACTTTTTTTCCCACTCAGGTGCCACTATAGCTGTTTTCAAAAAAGACGTTATTTAACATGTGTTTTTTATAGCTTTGAAGGCTTTTAGTTATTGGCATTTATACAGCTGGCTTTCGTTTGAAGGAGCGCTCAGGGTATCTGCCCATTTATAAGTCTGAGAGCGTATAGTGATCTGTTTAGTCCGTGTGTCCACTTGAAGGCGTGTTCTGTCTCATCAGTATGCAGAGTAAACAGCTACTGGGAAAAGGAGAGAAAGTTGCCAGGTTGGCTTACTTTCAAGTGCATTTGGAGAGGAGCTTGTGGTTTGTCTCCTACCTGGCAGCACCAAGGATGGGTTAGTTGGTAAAATTGGCATCCCAAACCACACTGGAGAAGTTGTCCAGATCTCATCACCAGAGCTTGCCCTCCTGCCAGTGAGGTCAACAGAAGCTGTGGAAAACAATCCAGGGAGACCAGAGTTTAGGGAACGGCAGTCATCTTTATTATATTTTTGAGCAGTCACACTGTTTGCCCTTGTGTGTTTTTCTCCTCCTAAAAACTATTGAACATACTGAGCAGTATGCCAGCTTTAGCTGAGAGCAGGGTTTTCAACCATGTGAATTTTCCACTGGTTTTGGAAAATCAGTAATTGATTATTGAAGAGAGGCATGAATTTTTGAAGGAAAAGGTGCACTAGGACCCCAGCAGGCGTCTACACATTTGGGCTTGGTATCACCCAGTTGTCATATATGTATCATCATCGCATAGTCATGGCCAGAGGGTTAGTGTGTACAGCTTAGCTGTTTGAGGGACTCAAAGGCCAGGCGGTGAGTATGTAGCTCAGAGCATTGTCCAGAGGAGAGCAAGGGGACAAATGCAGAAGTGTAAGATACTGGCTGAAGAGAAGAAGAGCTGGAGGCAGTGAAAAGGAAGGAAGTCCTAATAGAAGAGCTTGAGGTTATGACACTGAAACAAAGAACATAAATCCAGGCCGTACCAGTGCTACTACTTTTTTCTTCTTACTATCATTCAGCTGTTTTGGGATCAGTCTTAATTACAGTATAGCTTTGTGTTAAATTGCACCATCAGGATTCAGTAACAAAATCATAAGACAATCTGAGAATCACCCTCCATGCCCCACTTCCCTTTCCGCACATGCATCCTTCACAGGACTGCGTTCTCCTTGGCATCACACTGCTTGCAGTGTTTGTGAGACATGGCAGGGGAAAGGCCTCTGTGCTGAGCAGCAGCCAGGACTGCCTCCACAGGGAGCCCTACACCTGAAAGGGTCTCTCTTTGTGTCAGCAACAGCCTAATTTGTTCCTTTTCATCTCTTGTGGTCATGTTGTCTATGAATGCCTTGTATTCCTTCTTCTTCTTTCTCTCTCTTTCTCCTGCACCATGATGAATGTCCTGATTTGTGGAGGCTGACATGGGTCTGTGTCTGCATCAATACATTCTAGAGTGCCTGAGAATTTTCCTGAGCAGTGGGACACTGTCATCTGCCCAGTTAATAAGCTTTTAGCCACTTCCCTGGCTTGCACGCAGCCCGTACCAGACTGCCAGTTGGAAAACCCCCATGAGCTCTCAGGCATGGCTGGGGGATTAGAAGTTCCAAAGACACACACTTTTCCACAGGATTCCATTTGCCTGCAGCTGTCTCGTTTTGAAGGCTGATAGACATTACTAGCACAGGCCACACACTGTGTGCCGGATGCCTTCAATGGCTAGGAGCATTTCTGAGCAGTTAGTTAGCTAGCCTGGACTTACATCACAATTTAGATGAGCTTGGAGGTGTGTGCCCAACCTCGTACATGCTGTGTAAGACACTGTTTCAGGAAGAGAAAGGCATCAAGCCTTTGAAAAAAATTAGTCCTGTTCCAGCTCTATTCCCTAAATGTATACAAACTACTGTAACTGGTGTACAAGCCAGTACCTGTGGCACCCCTGAAAACCTGGGCAAACTGGTGTAACTCCACTGATTCTCAGTGCTGCAGTTAATGGGTGTTTTTTTCCCTTTGCAGTTCGAACATGTCCCAAACTTGAGGCTCCTGAAAATGGACACATTAATTGTTCAACGACTGATATCTCCTATAAGACAGTATGTTTTGTGACCTGCAATGAGGGCTATGAAATAGAAGGAAACGCCAAACTGACCTGCCAGGGAACCTCACAGTGGGATTCAAAGGAGCCAAAGTGCATGGGTAGGTATCTGATCACGCTCTGTTTATGTCAGGTGCAGCCTTTTCTGACATGATTTCACGAGTGAGAAACCCTCCCTATTTTAATATCTGGTGAAGCTAAGACAGGAATGAGGATTTCTCTATGGATGTTTTGTACAAGTCTTAGAAGGTGAGGATGGGCAAAGGAATTTGTAGATGGAGAAACTGGACAGATTATCATTGAAATCCAGCACAGACAGACGGTAACTAAAAGGTTGTTGCATCTGGTGAATGTTAAGACACTGTCACACAATGTGTTGTAGGAAACATGCAAGTTGTAGGTCTATACTACAGATTCAATGTGAACAACCAGGCGTTTGAGTTACCATCTTAAAGCTAACGATGACCTCCAGACAAGGACTAAGATATGTTAGCCAGGCACTGTGAGTGCCAAGTAGAGATGTGGCAGTTGCCACTTTTGCTGAACTCCCAGCAGGAAATAAGAGTTTAGGCAAGTTAGGGACCAAGCACCTCTAAGGCAGGATTCAGAGGTCACACCAGCTACGCAGGGATAGGTAAGTATATATTGCTGTTCTAGAAATAAAGGACTGTGGATTTCAGAAGTACCCATTTAGGACTAGTGACAGGTACTAAATTAACTTAGAAAGGTAAGAGGAAGAAATACAGTTGAAACACTTCTAAGGGTAGACTGCAAAAAAAAAAAAGCACAAGCTTAAAGTCCATCAATTCAGAAGCTTATCCAGTGCTGATGGAAGTCAGGGTGAAGTACATGTTACCTGGGTCTAGTAAATGTGATGCCAGTAGGATGACTTGGCTTGAACCTGTGGCTATTTTTTACTGGTTTACTGCAAGCTTAAAATTTAGGACTTAGTCTGAGACAACAATAAATGTCTAACTGTAGGTATGTTCTCTAAAATGATGAAAATAATCCACAAGTATTAATTTGTCAAGAGAGTTCGTTAAGAGATCCTAATCTTTCTTCTGTTGAAGTCAGTGGAAAAACTTCAATTAACTTCAAAAGGAAGGGACCTTGAAATCCTGTTGGAAGATTATAATTGGAAGATTAACTGTATTCATCAGCTGAATTCATCCTTCCTAGCTTAGCATTTTGATTATGAAAATCCAGCTCTACTCCGTATCAGAAGATTTCTTCACACTATGCAATATTGCCTCCATTCCTGGATTATCCATGGCAATGGCTTACTTTTGCTGAGTCTAAAAATCTAGTGTAAAAGTTACCTTTGATTGTCACAGAGGGAAGAGTGTTAGCTGGAAAACGTCTGCTGCTTCTTGTTGTAATTAGTGTCTACAGTGAGCTTGCTGAGATTCGTGTTCGATATGGATGTGTGGAGTTTTATTCAGGGAAGGATGCAAATCAGAAGACACTAATATCACGTCCTCCTCCAAAACTACCCTTTATACTCATTTTCTGAATGTCCATCGTTATTATGGAGGTATTCCCCGTTTATTTTTAATCTGAACAGCTCCTATTATTTATCATCTGCTACGTAAAAGACAGCAGAAATCCTGCCGTATTTAGGCATTTGTAATTGATGATTTATTCATTTTCTGCCCTTCTGGTAGAAAAATGAAGTGGGATTCGGTTCGGTCTCTTACCTTGAAACAGATTTCTTGGACCTTAGGGTACTCTCCCAGCTCTTTTTCTGCTTGCTTTTCAGTTTGAGTGTGCATCAGTGCAAAGTTCACCATATTTAAAAGTTAGCTCACTGAGACTGTACTACAACCATCTGTAACCATAACTGACACTGTACCATAACATAGCCTGGATTGTTTACAGTCACTTCTGTGAGGTGTATGGTCATTTATGTATTTTTCCAAGAGACTGGAAGTTAACGCAGGTTTGGCTATTACATGTGTTTTAGATTTTTATACTTTACATGAAAGATGCTGTTAGCAATGAGTACTTTTGAGTAGGTTACATATATTATAGATGGCTTACAAACAAAATATCTGCTGAAAAGGGAAGCCTTGTCATTTGTCCAATTTGAAAAAAAAAAATCCACAGTCGTGTTCGTGTGTTTCCTTCCCCGTTGGCACAGGATTAATATCCAGCATGTTAAAACTGATGAATTTTGCCATACACTATTCTCCTTGCTTTGTTCAAGGTTTAGTGAAGAAAGGTAAAAATACAGATGGCACCCAGGGTGTTGATGCCACCTAGTGTTAAAAGAATTACTATGCCACACTTGTAATTGCAGTTGGCTCATTCTTTCCCTGAAACGTTGTGTTTGCAAAGGAGTTGAAATAGAGTCACGATTTGCTTGATAATCTTTTCCTTTGTTACAATATTGAAGTTCCTCTTGATGTTATGAGTTGTGATACAGTGTTGTGGTTCATCACAGGCAGTTGCAGACGAAAGCAGATTCTTGTCTCTCCTTAGAAGTACTTTTTTCTTCTCTCACTATTACTTCCCTACCATATGACTAATATCATGGATATCACTCTGCTCCTCATAAAGTCCAGATTTTCTGGGTCAGTTTGGTCAAATTCTGGACTTGAGCACGGATAAAAAAGCCAAACAACACTATTTTTTTTCAGGTAAAAACTTGTCACACTTAGAAGAGAGTCGTCGGGCTAGATATAGCAAAGGTTATCCTGAATGATTGTCAGATGTTTCAGATTGTGCTCTATTAGGATTTTGCTAGTGTAGTTGGAGGCATCTCAACCAGGAGGGTTATTACTGCTTCCCCAAAAGCTGCAGTTTTCTCTGGTTTTCATGCTTACACGTTTCGCAGCCTTTCTTCTGCTTGTTCCCTGAGTAGTATACATTCTAATGCTTTTAGCTTGTCTTTTCAAACATTGTTTTTTCCTATTTCTGATCTTTCTGTTATTTGTCAGTTACCTTCCTGTGGTGAGCAATCAAAAGTCAGGGTTTGGGGTTTTTTTTTCTGACGGAGTTGTTTTACACTGCATAGCCAACAGAGTCTGCCTGATGTGAACAAATGTGTTAACATTAGTGATCTTTGCATCCTGTTGAAATGAAGTGCAGTTTTTAATTGCTTGGACTTGAAATGTGATTTCAATATTGAAAGTTTAAAGGGCAGGAAATACTTAGAACACTTAGACTCTTTAAATTTTGTTTCATGCAGAAGAAACAGTTTTCAGTTACTCGCTGCATATTTTAGGAGAGGAGAGAAAAAGGGTATGAAGCATTCTGAATGTGAATCACTTCTATGTCATTAAACCATTGCTAAACCACCAAGAGGTGAACTGAGCTTTCCCTTCTGTAGCTGGGTTGGGTTGTTTTTTGTGTGCCCTTTGTGTGAAGACCTGTCTACTTTCTTCGCTGACCAGCTGAAGAGTTACAAGCCTTCTCATTGGCTATGAATAATGAAGCATTTTTCTTGTGTGTTTGTCTTTTATGTGTTGTAAGAAACACCACTGGAAGTCTACAAACTGCGTTCATGGGATACCCCTTTTTGCCCTCTTTGTTAATGCCTCCATGTTTGAAGTAAAAATAACATTCCTTGCCTAATATGGTAAAAAAAACAGCTCAAAAATAAAACGAAGCTTTTGTGACAATTGAACCTGTTTACACACATTACGGTTTTTGGAAGTTTACACTTTGATGCAAATGGTCTTTGTAATTTGTAGTGAGTTCTTGTAATAAAATATTTCAAAACTTCAATTTTAAGCCTTTGAGCAACCATCTGCCCTTTGTGACTTTACAGAGAAGGTCAGCTGCCACTTACGGTCACCCTGAGTCTTTGCATCTGGGTTTGAACACAGTTCAGACCAAGCCCAGTTTCATTCAGTTTGGAATGCAGTAGGCAAAATGGCATGCCATGTCCTTAACCTACACTGAGCTCATGGCACGGTGTCCTTTTTCTTCTCTCATTCTTATTTCAAGAGACAGTGTAAAAGCTGTAGAAGGCAACAGATACAAAACTATTACCTCTCTCCTGCTATGAAGGTCTAGTTTCCATAGAAGGCAAGGGAATGCAGCTAGAAAGCAACCATGAAAGGTGGAGTTGTAAAGGAAAAAAAAAAACAAAAAACAAAAAAACAGAGAGAGAGTAAGATATAGTGGAGCCCCATGAAAATACCATGTTTCTGTCCCAGTGAAAAGCATGAGCAAGAAAACAGAAGATCTGATACCCTGGGTGCTGCTTCCTTCAGTCAGCACTGGAATACAAAGCTCCAGCAGGTCTTACTGTTTTGATGCATACATGCAGACTCTTAAAAAGTCTGTGTACTTTGTGTTGCCTCTGAGTTGCCATATGACTTTATTTGCAAATTTTTTTGAATGTATACTTCATGTATGTCAGTTAAAAGACATGTCCTACTGGTCTCTCGTAGAAATGCGTTGCCCCGTCCTCCAGAAACCAGCAGGTGTAACAGTTCTCCCTCCCAGATGTGGACTGGAGCCTGCCATTTCTGGGACTGTGTGCCAGCTGAGCTGTCCCCAAGGATTCATCTTGTCTGGAGCTAGAGAAGAGCTAAGGTGCATTTCATTTGGGAGATGGAGTGCAAACATCCAGGAGGCTCTGTGTAAAGGTAGAGACCAGCGCAAAATCATTTCTGTGTACGCATGTGTGCAGGATTGAAGGGAAGCACACAGCAAATAACTGAGTGAGGACAGGTTTGAACTGGGGAAAGCATGATTTAAACAGTCTGTAAGAAGTGTTACCTGTACCATTGTAGCTTGGGTGTCAGACTCATTTGTACTTTGTGATAAAAATGTGGAGTTCAGAGGTTGCTTGAGTGCCATCTTACAGTGCTCATCATCAGCTGTCTCTCCTGGGATCCATCTCATAAGTCTGTTGTTGGGAAGCTGCCTGCTAAAAGGCCTGATGTGCAGGTAAATTCAAAATTTCAAAGTAGAAATGAAAGTTCTTAGCTTAAAGACAGTCAAAGTGGAACACACACTCCTAGTAAAACAGCGATCGTAATACTGTTACTGGTTTAGCCCAGGTTTAGGTAAGCCCTGTAGTCAGAGCAAATCTATAAACGCTGTGTAAACCCTGGCTGATAGACAGACTATGAACTGACTATGGGTGTTGACATGACCCAAGTGACAGTGCACAAGAGTTAAGGCCAAAATTGTCTGACAAAAGTGCATGAAGTATAAAGATGGTCAGAAGATGGTTACATGCCATGAATATGGTTCTGCCATGTTTACCCACCTCTTCTAGAAATGTTAGGTTGTTTATTCCCTGACAGACATGCGCACTGAGTTGGAAGGAGTTTGGCTTTGGATTATAGGAAGATAGAAGCAAAAGTGCAGTTTGTCTGGGAATATGTTATTCACCTCTTCATGAACTATTTTGCTGCTAGAACTAATGCTTCCACCCCAAACCGGGGCCCTTGCCAGCCACTGGTGAAAGAACAGTACAGAAAACAGTTATGGCAGTCATCATGCCAGGTCACTGCAGAAACTGAGGTGGGAACTTTTTTCTCTATAATGGCCAGGAAGATTTTATCCCTGTCTTTAAACATGTTATTTCCCACTCTGTGATGTACCATATTGTTTTTCTGAATCTTTTGTGTAAACCTGTGACAAACCACAGTTTTTAATATTTGATGGGATCCTAGCACAAGGCTAAAAGTTGAAGTGTTTGGATCAAGATAAAGCAGCATGACTTGGGTTCAAGCTTTTAGATATTACCAGTGCATAAAACCCCAAAATAAGAGGCACCAAGAAACTCTGAAGATTATTCTTCTCTAGTAAAAATGAACAGTTGTATTTCAATTACTTTCATTCTTGTTACTGTCTCTATTTTGCTGCCAACATATTGGGCCAGTTCAAAATAGCCATTTTCTTTCTGACTTATTTGTTAGTCTTTTTACAGAATTTCACTTTTAAACGGAATTTGCCCCAGCCTGAAGGCTGTAGCAAGAGGACTGTGAACCATAACTGGTAGTTGTTTAAAAGAGTGCATTTCTAATGAAATTTTCATCAGAATGAGTTCAGAGGAAGGCAAAATCACTTGTATTTATTGCTTTGCACTCTTAATTACAGAGGTTTAATTGCCTGAGTTATGTCTTTACTGGAACTATTTAGTAATAAAAATATAAGTGATATCAGTTCTGAGTTGTTTTAGAGCCTCCTGGGCATAGATGAGTTCAGAGCTGAATGCGTCCTTGTCTCATGAGTCTAGAGACCATTTATCAAACAACACTGCAGCAATAAAATAACCTGACCACAAATGTTTTGGGAGGCCCTGTGCCAGGGAAATGAAGAAGTACTTTAAGTTTGTCAGAGAAACTTGAGGCTTAAATGTTGGTGGTGATGTTACCTGTGTTGTACCACCAGTCCCTTGAAACCATCCAGCATTCACATATGTCACAAGAAGACTCCATTTGTCCTATGTAATACCTTGCAGCAGGGGGTTATTAAGGAATATCTCCAGCAACTGTGGCCAGAAATCTTGACATTATTTCTTTCAAGTCGGTTCCACACCATACTCCAGGAATTCGAGAGTCGCTACTGTCTTGTTTGTAGTACATATATCATGTCACAAATACTTTTTTTTTTAAGTCACTGATTATCAGAAGCAAGTGTTTGCATCTGTATGTGTCATGTGTGTGGGCAGTGAAAGGATAGAGAAGCCATTCCTTCTTAATGAGTATATGCATGTAACAAATGGATGAATAAGAAGAGAAACAAATTCTGTCTTACTCATTCCGTGTTTTGTGGTTGCATGTAGAAACCAGAGTCTCATTACGCTAAGTGATGTACAAAAATACAGCAAAAAATAGTCCCTTCCCCAGGAGAATTTACTTTTTATGTATGAGCCTGTAGGCAAGAATTAAAAAGGGGCAGAGATGGGAAGTTCGCAGAAATATGTCCATTTATTTTCCAGGCAGCACAAAAAATAGTGGTTATAACAAGTTGCCGTCTAAGCATTATAGAGGTTTTATTTCTATAATCCCACATATAAAACTAGTTTGTCTTTTTCTGGATCAGATATTGAAGCTCCTCGAATCCGCTGTCCAGAAAATATAGAGACTGAGACTCTGGAACATCATAACACTGCTAATATCAGCTGGCAGGTACCAACAGCTGAGGATAACTCTGGAGATGAGGCAAGTTAAAATATGTACATTTGACTGGAGGCAGTCTTTCTATAGCTAGCTATTTCAGATTTTTTGAACCACTAGAATATCTTTCTTCTGATAAGCAGGGGTAGAAGGAAAATCTGCTGAAAAGTTTGTATCTTGAGAGTTCAGCGTTTTCTGCCTTGGTTAGGGTTATGCAGTCACAGGACACTGCATGGTGTTTAAGTGCATAAAGTCTTATATGGTTAATTTATGTGGTCAAAAGAAAGAATGTGCCCTTGTTTATAAGATGGAGACAGCTGCTTCAAAAATGAGCTCTTAGAATGTGAAGAAGTTTAATAAACCCTTCTCAGAAGGAGTAATCCAGTTCATTAATCTAAAAGACTAACAAGAACACACTGTGATAAGTAAAAACTTGTTTCAGCTTCCCAAGTGAGAAAGAAAAGTCCCATTTTCCTATCCGATTCAAGGTTCAGACGTGGGCCTTTGGCTACTATAGGTATCAGAGGTCTGGAAATGGAGTTACAAGGAAAACTTGCTCCAGAGCTGTTTCATAAAGAGTAACATTCCCTACAGGCTCAGATATGATCAAGTTACAGCAGCTGAATGCTTTATCATGAGTCAGCAGAGGAACACTGACTCTGTGCGTGCTTTTAATTTGCTGCAAACACAGGAGTTTTTTGCATTTGGAAACTGTGAGCTATCCCGGTGAAAGAGGTTTAAGTTCACACATTTTTTTGCTGTAGCGTAGCCATGGTCAGGTACTGTAGCTCTGCTGACACAGGGTCATTCATTGAACTGTAGAAACCAAGTTCCTTAGCAGTTCTTTAAAGAGAAGTTCCTTAAGACAGTTCTAACCCACATGAAAGAGCCGTAGACAGGATATAAGTGTCATGTACTCCAAATGTAGGGTTCCTTTGCTGTGCCAGAATGTTTTGAAGCATCTGTGGGCTATTGACTCATAGACATCTGTAGATTAAAACTGGATATTTAAGTACTTATAGCCCACAACTGTCTGCCCTGCTCATCTCCCAGGTCTGCTGCCCTTGCAACTGGAGAGATGAACTGCAGACAAAGCAGGTTCTGAGCTGACGTAGTGTGTGTTCAGTGCAATGAGGCAGACGAGTCAGTCTTGAGTTTTAACACACAGCGCTGTAAACTACAGCAGGTCAGGGTCCAAATCCTGACTGAGTAAATCCCAGTTGCTATAAAGAAGGCAGTGTTGAGAAGGGGAGCAGAACACTCTGTTGAGAAGTCTGCCCTCATTACTTGAAGAGTCTATTTGCATTAAGAATGAGTAGGCTTGACGTTGAAGAATAGTGTTTTATGGCCATTTCTTGAAACATGAGTGTCATGATTACTAACCAGCTTTGTTTTTTAAATAACAAGTGTTCTCCTGTAAAAGGTCTCAGTTCACGTTACCCCGGCTTTCATACCACCGTTTCTTCTCCCAGTTGGCGAAGTTGCCATTACTTACACAGCGGCTGATAAGTCAGGCAATGAGGCAAGCTGCACGTTCAGTGTCAAGGTGATTGGTAAGTGCTGGTAAAAATAACTGGGGAAGAACCTGTCATGGTTGAAACCTTCTAATTTTGTGCAAAAAAAGACTGTGAGTCACTGTGGCCTTTATGTGTGCAGGTATAAGCCCAGGAGTAATATCATCTCCATAAATCCTTTGCTGATCTTGGGTCACAGTTTGCGTAGTGTGCAGTCATTGCTCCCAGATGTTCAGTTTGGGTTGTGTTTTGTTCTGTTGTTCGTTCCAAATGTTAAGATTCCTTCTCATACTGGTAGATTAAATGCTTTATTGTGTTGTCACTTACTGCCTTCATCATATATATCTTTTTTTTTTCTTCTTGAAACACTCACAACAAAATTTCCAGGGTTCTGACACATTGCTGCTGCAAATCATTGTTCAGGTATTTCTGTCAGTTGTGTTATTCACCAGTCCTGTTAAACAAGGCTTGCTCTGTAGAAAGCAAACAGAACGCAGAAACCATGAGTTCAGCAGAAGAATTAGTCTTGTCCATTCCCTCAGCATCTACCAGTTGCAGCAGCTTACAGCTGTGTACTTAATTTTGTTCTGTCTTCTGGTGTGAACTTAAAATTGCTGTTCACCTGACTACTTCTGATTATAGATTTCATTTGAGTGTGGGGGCAGTTCAGTAAGCTAATGTCATGCCATCCCCTCAAATTCTGCAGATGCGGAACCTCCTGTAATTGACAGATGCAGATCTCCACCACCCATACAAACAGTAGAGAATGACTACCCAGCAACGTGGGAAGAACCGCAATTTTCAGACAATTCAGGTGAGACAATGCACCCCAAAACATGCACACAACAGTGAAAGGCCAGGGAACTCCAACCTGTTCACCCTTGATCTCTTGAAGTTTAGGAATTTTTTTGAGGGTTTTTTTGCTTATTTATTTTTAAGAACACATAATTTGGAAGACATGCTGCCATTTCCTTCTCCATTTGTCAAGGTTGGGTGTGAGCAACCCTCTTTCACTTCCTGATATTTTAGGTTGTCTTTTGATTCTTCTAGGTGCTCCACTGACTGTCACTAGGAGTCATGCACCTGGAAATCTCTTTCCCAAAGGAGAGACAACAGTTCAATACATGGCCATGGATCCCTCTGGCAATAACAGGACATGTGAGATCCGCATTGTCATCAAAGGTTTGTTGTCTTAATCTTCTGGTCAAGAGTGTATGGCATTGTTTTAACTGAATGTCATAAAGGATGCAATGCCGCTCCACTTTTGCATTTAGTCTCCAATTTTTCTTTTAGTTATTCCCATTTTATATTGGAGTAACTTGAAGGCAGTCAGGATATTTGTTAGTACCAATGAATAAATTGTGTAAGACTGAAGCAGCACAGCAGTGAATTTGGTCCTATAAATTCAAATTAGGTGTAAAAGCGCTGAAATTATGATTCATTAAGCAGTAAAACTTACGGTAATGGATCCATTTTTTTCTCAGTGACAGATACCATGTGAAATGAATTAATAGGTTTTACTGAAGTCTTACTTCAAATCTGTAATTAAAAAGGAAAACTTTACAGAAATATTTTTCTAATCATCTAGAAATATTGTAGCAGGTACTAGGACACTTCAGATTTTAGAAGCTGTGTGGACCTATAGATATACTGGTGCATTTGTGTTTATTGCATAGACACCTTTTCCTCACAGTTCACTTTCTTCTTTAAAGGTCAAACAATAATTTGACAGAGCAAGTATGAAGCATGAAAATTCTGCTTCATCTCCGCTCTCTAGTGCTTATGTCCCAGTTGGACATCTGTATAAAAAAAATCTGTTAGTGAAGAGAGAATTTAAAATCACCCAGACTGGAATTTTGGTTATAGCTTTTAGAAAAGGTAAGTTGCCAACGGATGTGCTAATATCTGATTTTCTGTAGATCTTAGCAAAAACAAGCCAGTGCTTAGAATTGGCATTATTTCAAGTTCTACACTGCCTCAGCCTTTTTGTGGTTCAGTGTTTGTGACATATTTATAGGCGTTCATGATCTCCTTCACAATTGGCCTGTAAAATAAATCATAACTGAGATTTTACAGTCAGTCCCTCCTAAGATGATTCTTGAAAAGTCCATTTGTTGTTGCAGTAGTGCAGAACGGATAATGTTTAGTTTCAGAATCCAAGAAGTAATACAGTTTACTAGAATTCATTGTATGAAAGTTCATGTAAAAATTAAGATTAATGTTTTGTATTATTTTAGTAAGTACATGCTTGAGCATGCACCTTTGCAGAAGAAGTACAGAAGAATTTGAGTCTTGCATTTCTTGAGTTTTTTTAATTTCTAAATTAAATATGTATCACAATTTTTTTTAAGTCTTCACATTTCTGGATTTCAAATTCCAGTGGCAGAGTGTGAGAATAATTTAGCAGTAGCCTGATCCTACCTTTATGGAAGTAACAAGTAGTACTTCCACAGACTTCAACAGAGACAAGGTCAGGTTGATACTAGGTACTTCTGGACATTTTATCAGTGCTGTTTTCCTGTGTGCTTACTTACTTCACCACATACATCAGTATATAGATCTTTGTATTTTTCATAGGTTCTCCCTGTGAAATCTCCTTTGAGCCTGCGAATGGTGATTTTACGTGCACATCAGATGCAGTGGGAGTTAATTGCACATTGCACTGTGCAGAGGGTTACAGCTTTTCAGAAGGATCAAGTGAAAACTACTATTGTGCATATGAGGATGGTGTCTGGAAGCCACCTTATTCTCCAGAGTGGCCTGGCTGCTCTTGTAAGTGTTTTTGTTACTGAAACGAATCTGCAACTCATCAAACACTATTTTTAATGCGGAAGTAAATGAAAATATTTTAGAAATTATTACTTCTATTTAATGATAACAAATCTTCTCTGTCCTCTGCCTCCAAATTGTTACAAATACTGTGAAAGAATGCCTGGAAGTCCCTAAATGTGTTATTTCACAAGCTAAAACACAAAAATAGCAGTGAATTTGAATCCTGGGAATCACAAAATAGCGAAGATGGCAAAGTAGTCAAGGTCTGTCATTATTTTGAATTGGTATTTGAAACAGTTCGTTTACAAACACTAACAGTGTCTTTTTAGTAGGGATTTCGACAGTATTTGCAGCTTATTGATCCAAATGCACAGTGCATGCTGTACTTACATACCTAGTTGTCACCAAATCAGAAGCATTAATGTATTTTCTTTGAGATGGACACATGCAAAACTTCAGCTGTGGAATTTCCCAGCTTTGGTGACATTTTAATTATAAATGTATTAGAGCTACACATGAAGCCAGGCGTGGCACCATGTTGCATCCACTTCCGCCAGAGTGGATTTCTTGGTTTCAGCAAACAAGAGCAGTGTTCCATCTATGAGCAAATGAGAGTTATGTTTCAGAGCTATCAATTCAAAATCCCTAACTTGGACACTTAGGAACTTTGATTTGCTTAAATTCTGGATGAGAATTTTTCATATTTAGCCTGGCAGCACTGGTAATAGGACTTTTAATACTTATTGCTTCTCTCTCAGTAAAAAGTAAGTACAGAGTTTAGTTGACAGCTCACAGGTTTCTTCCATTAAGAAAATGCTGAAATAGATAAATGACAGACCTTTTTTTTAGTTTCCCTTAGCTTTCCCAATAAATTTGATGCCTGCCAAAGGGTCATATTCAGCTGCATTTGCTGACATATGCATGATCCATTTTCATGTATACAACACTGGGAATTCAGGTTGCTTATCTAAAGACATGCTTCTTAGCTTAGTGTATTCCAGTTTTAGCCTGAGTGGTCTTGCTTTTAACTCTGAAACTCTTGCACTGACCAGTAAAAATTTATTTCTCCAACATTTTTCAGTAAATCGCTTTGCAAACCATGGGTTCAAGTCCTTTGAGATGCTCTACAAAGCAACACGGTGCGATGATAACACTCTTCTAAATAGCTTTACTGATGCGTTCCAGAGTGCGCTTGGTAAAATGGTAGGTTAGTAAATACTCCTTCCTTTTCTGTACTTTTTAAAAAATGTGCCTCATTGTTACTTTTCCCAGCTAACTAATTTCATGCGAGGAAAATACAACAGAAACCCTTAAATTAAATTTGTGTTTTTCCAGAAGATGGCAAGTGTCCTTTAAAAATAAAGATGATTCACTGGCGTTTTAGTGTAATTCAGTTCAGTCTTCAATGTGGAGTTATATAGGACAGAATTCATAGAAGTGTCCAAGTAGCTTAGGAACCTGGCACTCGCAGATTTTCAGTAGGCTTCCAAAGAGAACCTGTACAGTTTTGAAAACCCCAGTCAATTGTCCCCAAACCTTGGTGCTGTTCTTAGAAGTTGGATGTGGTTATAAAATATATGTATTTTATATGGAATATGTATAACATATATCCACATAATACAAATGAATATACATGTTCCAGTTGGCTGGTTTTATTTCTGTTCCTTTCCCCTAATAGACAGCTGCAACCAGGTTCCAGTGCCTAGACTGTTACTATCAGCAAGGAAAAGATAATAAGGAAAAAATGCTTAGTGACCCACCCAAGCAATTACATCAAAATGCAACAATCTGGAAAAACAGTCAAAAAGGCTGTTTTGAATATGCCTATTCCTATTCCAAAGAATTTGGAATTCCAGCAGAGATCTGAAAAGGCAGGAGGAATCAGCAGGAGCCATCTTTCCAATGAAAATTGATACAGAAAAAGCAAACCAATTCCAAAACATGACCTAGAGCCCAACTTGCTTGAAAACTTCCTGCTTTCTGGAAAAAGCAAGAAATAGATTTTATCAAAAATCATGCATTCATCTATTCTTACTGCACTGCTTTTTTTGAGAGAAGAAATCAACAATACTGGAAAGGTTTTTGTCGAGTTTTCTGTTCTGTGGTTTTTGTCCTTCTCGGATGATTTTCACTGTCCTCTGAGGTCTCTTGGTGGAATTCATGAGTCCCTTTCCATGGGTAGGGAGAGTTGGATATGAAGAAATAAGGTTTGAAAGCTAGAAAAAAAGTGACAGCGTTGTTGTAAACCTGACAATTACAAGTTACATGGCTGGGAAAACCACAGATGTTTTTCGAATCTGTGAGCTGTCTTGTCATCTTCAGCAGGGAGAAACAAGCCTGAACTTATTTCTGTATTTTGGGATTTCACACGCAAGAGTGGTTAACTGAATGGACATCTTCTCTTATAAAACAGATCTTCTGTAACAAAGAGGTGGTGTGCCTACAAGTTGCCCTCGTATTTCCCAGCTGTATCAATAGAACATACTTCTTTGAGCAGACCTTGCCAGGGTCATAAGAGACATGAAAGGGGAAATCTCGTGTCACTGGCAGGACCAGTGCTTTACATTGAAATTAGTTTTTATAAGTTGGGGGAGGGGGCTATGTGGTTTTATTTTTTAATGTTGTTCTTCTTTGTGTTGGAAGGTCCCATCATTCTGTAATGATGTTGATGATATTGACTGCAGACTGGAAGATCAGACACAGAAACATTGCTTGGAATATAATTACGATTATGAAAATGGATTTGCCATTGGTAATTATTGATTGCATAGATTCTTAGCCATCCAGGTTTAACGCAGCATAATTCCTTTTGTTCTGAAGTACGCGGTGTGTTGTGTGAGATAGTTTTTAAAAATAACTGTAGAATTCTTAAGATAGTAAGCGGTTACATAATAGGTTTTATAACAATATTATGGAACTGCTTGCTGTCTGGTTTTGATACTGCTTCCTATATAGTGCAGAGGAAAAGTTTACTGAGGTGCCTCATGATGGGGAGGGGAAAGAAAGCACGCACACACGGAGTCCTACAAATCTGCTTGGCTAGCCTGGAAGAACACAACTTTTCAAAAACATAAAATTTCAAACCAAAGTGCTGAAAAAGTACAATAAATCGTTCTGGAGATTGTTAAGAAAATGAGTGTCCTTGATGATGGTTCAGATCAGCACAGAACCCTCACAGTGTAAAGCTATACAAGCTTGAGTTTGCCCATTAACTGTAAAATGACTTCCTGCATGCAAGGGCAGATTTTGCAGGACAATTGTAGCTATATCAGAGTGAAAGCTGTGACAGTCCTAGTGATTGCTCCCACTTTGCTTTATGCCAAGTTGTCATTTGCAGTCCATTTTCAAACAGGTTAGGGTCCATGTCCTACTGCTGTTGTCCTTGGCATTTCTGAGTCCCATGGGGACGCTCAGAGCAGAAAGGCTAAAAACATATAACTTACATTACCTATCTTAGCAGGAGACATTTTGGCAGATCGACGTCAGAGTACGTACTCTGTCATAGGACTGTGGCTCTTTTATAGGTTTATAGTGGAGTTACTTGATTGATAGAGCATCCTGCTTCCTCTCACCTTTTAGACGTGCTTCACTGAGTTTGAGAGCACATTTGTTTGTCATCAGATGTGTGTGGGGCTGGGTGTTCAGTTTGCAGTTGTCATCAGGGTAAGGATGAATATTGATGACAGCTGGAGCTAACTTGTAGAGGCACTTGGAGGAAACAGTGTTGAGGACATGGGATGTAGGGTCCTATTCTCTTCTGGTTCAGATCAACCTTTTATCAGAATAACCTTGTTGCTATTTTTCTGGAGTTTCTCATGTTTTTACACTGGGGAGGTAGGAGAGGAGAACTCTCCTCAGGTCATAAAAGACAGCAGTTTGGAAAATTAGTTGTGGAATACTCACACAGTATTAACTGCAAAGCTGTTGGGGTTAACTTATCCTAGTTTCCACTGTAAATTAAGCATAATCTAGGTGACTACTAACAAGTAATTGGCAGAATTTTTTTATATCTTTTTTTTTTAAAAAAAGGAGCTAGATCAATGAAATAGACTGTGCATCCTTAGATTTAGTCATTATGAAAAGGCAGATTATGTACAGAAACAATTGTGTAATTGTTTCTGGTTCAAAGCATGTTATAGGTGAAGGACGTTATACAGGGGATGAATTTGACTCACTATGTGTAACAGCAAATGCCTGTCTGGGGGGAATAAACACATATGGTAATGCTACCAGACTTTTCTGAGAGGGCCAGCGATGGTAGAACTATTCAGGAGTTGTGAGAAGAAGATGCAAGGGAGACATGTGGCATAGGCCGTGCTGTCTGTAATTGAGCAGGAAAAGGAAGAGAGAGCAATATGGAATTGTTTAAGAAGATGTCGCTATCAGTGAGGATCCTTGCAAGGCAGGGGAAGAGAAGTATTGCAACCTGTAATTTTTATAGCAGTATTTCTTTAAGGCTTTGGCTAACTGCACGAGAGTCAGGATCGCTCGGATACCAGTTAGGAGTGAGACTGATTTTTCCTCTTTCTTTAGTCATCGTGCTGGTACAATAGGCAGTTGTGCAGAGGCAAAGCCAGCACGCGTCATCTGGAGCTTCAAACAGACCCCGTTCTGTTGGGGATGTATTTTAGAAGTAAGTGCAGACACTTATTTTCCATATGATGTTGCGTCTCTTTTTGTTCTTTCTTAATGCCTCACAGGACCTGCTGGCTGGGGGGCAGCAAACCAGCTGGATTATTCCTATGATGATTTTGTTGATGCAGCGCAAGAAGAAGACTTATCCAAGCATCTCTCTGCCTCTGTGAAGGCAGCACCTGCTCGAGTCAAAAGGCATAAGCTGAATGTCCCAATGACTGACCACAAAATCAAGTTAATATTTAACATCACGGGTGAGAGAAGTCAAAATATCGTCCTTCTCGTCTTCCTTCTTCTTAAAAAATGTGTTTCTAATACGTTCAGTAAAACTTAGCCTTCATTTCACAAAGCCTGCTGGAGATGCAGATGACAGTTTTCTGGAGACATTCATAGCCCCATTTCATCACAGACTTTCTACTTGGGGGAAAGATCACCACCTCATGTTCATGGAGAGCATTGTGCACATGACCTGCTTTCCACTTTCCACTGGCAAGCTTGAATGTTGCACTCTTGATATACTCCAGAGTAGACTGGAAGTGCTGACTGTAAAATCTGTATGCTTTTTGTGTTTTCTGTTTATATCCCAGCTAGCGTGCCACTGCCTGATGAAAGGAATGATACATTGGAACTGGAAAACCAGCGACGGCTCCTTAAAACCCTGGAGACAATCACAAACAGGCTGAATAGGACTCTCAATAAGGAACCCATGTATTCTTTTCAATTTGCATCCGAACTCATTGTAGCTGACAGCAACTCACTGGAGACCGAGAAGGCCTTTCTTTTCTGCAGGCCTGGTTCTGTGCTGAGGGAGAGAATGTGTGGTAAGCCAGATGACTTGCTCCTTACATGTGTGTAGAATCCTTTTGAAAAGCAAGGTTTTAGAGGATGTTTGCAGAGGGTCATGGTTTGACACAGTCCAGTGCTTGTGGTCTCCCAGAACAATAAACTGCAAAAATGCTTTGCACAGTTTGACTTCCAGAGGATGTTTATGTTCCTAACTAAGGCCTGTGGAAAAAGGACGCTTTTGTACCCAGGATTACACTCCCATGGGGAAATCAGGCATATCTACACTTGGTGATACACAGCAAAACAGTGCTTGGTATGCAATATTTTAACCCTGTTAGTCTTGTGGGTGATGTGTATCTAAGATAGGGAATTGGATTCCATTTCATGTGCGTAGTGAGATCCTCGCAGTGTTCCAGAGAGACACCCTGTTTGCTGAAGAACAGAGTCACATTTCACATAAACAGGGTTTGACTAAATGGCAAGTCCAAAGGCAAGACAAGTATGTATGATTGTGCATTCTGAGGGGAACCTTCTGTTTCCAACGTTACAGTCAACTGCCCTTTGGGTACCTATTACTCCTTGGAGCATCATACCTGTGAAAGCTGCTGGACTGGATCCTACCAAGATGAGGAAGGCCAGCTGGAATGCAAAAGTTGTCCATCTGGTAGCTATACTGAGTATCTACACTCTAGGAGCATCTCTGAATGCAGAGGTGAGAACTTTGTCTTCTTCAAGACAGCCACTTCTGAATGCCTGGTGGCATCCTTCTGGTCCCTATTGTGGGAATATTGGAATGAAGTTAGCCTGTGAAATGAGGAGCAGACCTAACTGCCCCTTGCTGTATACGTAAAGAGAAAAATCCAGGTTTTCGCCCCTGCTGTGGCATGCAGGATACCTGGGCAGATGTTTTAAGAAGAGCTATCCTTTGAAGCTTTTTTTCATTTCTGTCTTCATTCTGTGAGATTGTGAGCCCATTTTGCAGGGACTAATACTCTTAAAATAATGCCATTCTTGTCCTTGCCAGCCCGTCTCCCTCCTACCATGCTCAAAGGCGAAGTGTCTGCATCCTACACTACAGTGCTCTGTCACTGAGCACCTCAGAACCACTCTCTGTGGCTTGTTCAGAAAAAGGAGTTGCTAGTCTTGTTTCCTGTTTATTGTCTTTATCATTAATTTTGTTGATTAAAAATTAGTAACTGAGTTGCAATAAATCATCTGTGAAGCTGATTGGAAGAGAATTAACTGGTTAATAATTCACAAATGCACTATCAGTAACTTACCACAATTCCTTTTTTTTGATCTTTGTACCCGTTAAGTCCTTCACAGTAGAGTAAACTCTAGAAATAAAAGTCCCTGTGACATGTATTATGATTTCAGCATTATTTCCAGAGGTTAGGAGCCGTGTTTCCTGTTGGATATTGCTTAATCTTTATGAATTCTTCTGCCTTATAGCTCAGTGCAAGCAGGGAACATACTCATCTAATGGTCTTGAGACCTGTGAAACGTGTCCATTTGGCACGTATCAGCCAGCATTTGGATCCAGGAATTGCATCTCTTGCCCGGAAAATACATCAACGGTAAAAAGAGGTGCAGTGGATGTCTCAGCTTGTGGAGGTTTGTAACAAAAGGGGCTATGAAATTTTTTAAATTACATTCTAAAAATTTCTAAATGTTGTTTAAACATCAGCTAGTGTAATCCAATTCATCTCCCCTGAGAATGAGTTCTGCGTCTGGTTAATCGTAGATGAAGCAGCATCTCCGAGCAAAATGACAGGTCATTTCCTGATATCCTGATGATTTCAAATGCCCTCCTTCTGATTTCCAAGATGGATTCTTATCTAAAGATTAATGAAATGAGATATGTGATGGGTACCAACATGAAAATAAAACCCTTTTCATTACAGAAGAGAAAGGGAATGACAGGATGTTTGTCGCTCTTATTTCCGGAACAGCTTCCACATCTTCCATACAAAAATACTGAATTTTAACACAGCTTGTTCCATGACTTTTTTCAAGAAATTGTCCTCAACTATCTTTGGGAAGCTTTGCCAGAAGGATTCCCAGCGGAAATAGTCTGCAGGGATTAGTGGTACGAAAAAGACTTGTCTTTTGTCCTTACTCCTTCTTGAAGGAAAAAAACAAAACAACAGGTGTGAAAGATAAAAGGAAAAGGAAGTGGTATTTGAAAGCTGTCCCCAGAGCAGGAAAAGGAATAGATAGAAATATTTCCCAAATACTTCCATAGTCCTTTGAGAACCACATATCACCTAACAGCACAACTTAAATAAGCATCTCCCAGAGTTGTGAATTCCTGGCAGGTTCCACCCTATTCCTTCAAGTCTGAGGAGGAGCTGTGAGGGGAGGAGAAAAAATGACCGGGAAGAGGTGGGGGGAGGTAGAGTGGGGGTGCAAGTGATCACTCAAAAAAATGTCCTTTTGTTCTTGCAGTACCATGTCTTGCAGGCGAGTTCTCTCGTACAGGTTTGACACCTTGCCACCCTTGTCCCAGAGACTACTATCAACCAGACCCGGGAAAGTCCTACTGTTTGTCTTGTCCCTTTTATGGAACAACAACTGTCACTGGTGCCAGATCCATCACAGATTGTTCAAGTAAGTCTGCTGGAGAAAGTGAATAAAGGGAACGTCTAAAGGATGGCCAGCAGTAGTCTTAACAGAAAACATTCCACTTACTCTTCTAACAGATGTAGACCTCCATTTCAACCAGTGTCGTTCACAGCTGGTTTTGCATACTGGTGTTGCCTCTGTGTTATGTAGAAGGAGTGACTGTGTGACACATACCGAGGCTTAATAACAGAGTATACATATACAGAGTGCGTATACATATATATACACACACACACATTGTGTATGTATGCTGGGTATATACACTATAGAAAGAGTTATATATGTACACAAATATATATACAAATATGTATATGCATGTATGTGTGTGTGTTTTAAAACACATAAAATATATTTTATATGTACACACACATATCTGTGTTTTAGAAATGTATCTGCTTACAAATACTTATATGTGTAAAATACATGTAAAACACTATGTGGTTACTCTAAAGCTTGGGGTTTATTCCTACAAATTCGCTCTTTTCAGCATATCTTTGGATACATTACTAACATGCAATTATTTTGCCCTCATGGAATAGGGAGGGACCTTGCCATACAGTATTATTAACAGCACTTTCATCTTTCCTCTTTAGGTTTTGGTTCTACTTTTTCAGCAGCTGAGGAAAGTGTAATGATGGTACCAGCTTCTCCAGAAAATATCAGCAAGCAGTACAAAGTCAGCAGTCAGGCAAGGACAAGATATATTTTCCAATGTTATCTCAAATGAAAGAAAGCCATTTACTGCTGCATAAGGCACTCTAAGGCCTTTTTAAATGTAATTGTTATGCTGACTGTATTTCCTGAAGAGATGAGAGCGATGGTCGTGACAGGAACACTCAAACTCTCGTCGTAATCGTAGAAGCACTTTCGCTGAACAAAGGAGGCTGCATCAGCTATTGGCAATCTTAAATTCTGGACTTGAAGCCTTCACCAGATGTATGAAATATTTATCACAATTATAAAAGAAATATAAACTCCATGGAGGAGGTTCAGCCAATCTATAAAAAAGTAGATTGACCACACTCAGTCATCTGATGTCTTCCATATGCTGAATTCCAGAAAATGCTACCAGGCATCTAAGTCCCAGTTGTAAAATCTTTATTTTACTTATTGCAACATAGATACACTTGAGAGGAGGCAAGCAGAGCTCCCTTCTGCTCTGAATACCCCCTTTGAGATACAGGCAAGTCCTCATGTGATAGAAACTACTCCAGTGACAATGTTTGCCAGAGATGGCCCCTTACCCCCACCATCTCCCTCTGAGTCTGTAACTCTGACAAGACTGCTTTGTTTGAGTCTAAAGTTAGGATATTGTGTAAACTGGAGCAACGTTGACTGATGATAAATTTGTCCTGAACCGTTCTATAACATACAGACAAGTGACAAACTGATCTCCAATGGTTTTCGTTGATCATTTACTCAAGGGCTTTGCTGAATTCAGTTTCCTGTGTTAGAAGCAATAACACCACACAGTGAAGTTCCCCACCAGTTCATCTGGTGAACAGTAGCAGGAAGTGATTAGCCAGTGTAAAAGGATGCAAAGTGGAGAACTCTCATATAAAAGATAGCATAATATAAAATGTCACCTGTGAATCACCACTAAGAAAGTTCTGACGAAACAACTGCAAAGATCACATTTTGCTTAGTAAAAGGTCATTTAAAAATAATAATTCAGATTTCTGGTATTTTTCTCTAGAAAAAAAGAATGGTTGATATGCTGAGGAGACAAAGAGGGAGAGCTAGAAGTGAATACCAGTGACTTTTTTTTTCCAGCTTTCCAAAGTGACTATAGGGTGTGCAGTTTAAAATTAGAATATTTTGTTCCACCTGTATTTCCACCTTTACTACTGTAATTGTATCATTCTTGCCTCTGGCAGGTCTTTCATGAGTGTTTCCTCAAACCATGCCACAACAATGGGACATGCAAACAATTGGGAAGTGGATATATTTGCATATGCCCACTTGGATATACAGGTAAAAAATTGAGAAGCAGGTGGAGGAGCTAACATGTTTCCATGCCCTTAACGTGAGCAAGCGTAAAGGAGCAAGACATTTCAGTGCAAGAGTATAGCCTAACTAATTGGAATATCCATCACAGATTTACCATACATAAGTATTAGGAAAAAAAGTAGTTCCTCATGTTCTTGCTGAATTATGTTGTGTTTGGGAGAAAAGGATTTTGCATGGGGTTTCTTTTAGTGAAGTTAGTGGATTTGAAAATCCTGTCACTTGGCAATATTATGATTAGCAAAAGCTGGAAATTTGCACTCTAATTCCACAAGATCTGCCTGTATTCTGCTTCACTGTTAGCTTCCTGGTTGCTTCAAAACAAACAGATGACTTATTGTTCAGCTATTATCAAGGAGTAGTCTCTGTTACTTGTGGTGGGTATTAAGTGCCACTATCTAGAACTGATCAGTCCGTTGCCCGGTGTGCATCATACTTTTCTAATAGTGTTTTGTCTCAGGTCTATGTTAAAACACAATCTAAAGAAACAATAATACACCTGAATGCCTGGTAATGTACGCAATTAATCAGTCATGTTTTCCTACACTGAGTAGTCGTGACTTCGAATCGTAGAATCACAGAATGGTTTGGGTTGGAAGGGACCTTAAAGGTCATCTAGTTCCAACCCCCCTGCCATGGGCAGGGACACCTTTCCACTAGACCAGGTTGCTCAAAGCCTCATCCAACCTGGCCTTGAACACTGCCAGGGAGGTGGCAGCCACAGCTTGTCTGGGCAACCTGTGCCAGTGTCTCACCACCCTCACGGTAAAGAATTTCTTCCTAATATCTAATCTAAATCTACCCAATATCTAATCTAAATCTACCCTAGAAACCTACCTGTAGCAATTTATGAATTCTATGTTTCTGAACAATTTCAAATTTTGTCTCCCTGTTCTCAGTCCTTTATTTTGCATTCTAGGCTTGAAATGTGAAACAGAAGTTGATGAATGTAAATCATCTCCTTGTCACAACAATGGCATGTGTAAAGATGGCATTGGGACCTTTGTTTGCCATTGTCAACCAGGCTATTCAGGTAATTTGTTTCACTTCATAGCTCTTCTTCAGACAGGCATTGTTTCTGTGCCAAGTAGATAACACAAAACACAAGGGCTATATCCGTGGAATTATAACAAGAAAGCATTCTGATCTACAGGTTAGAGTAAGGTTCAACTGTATGCGAATAGGTTTTGAAATAAAAGGATGAGCATTCAAGGACAGTCTGTGTGTGTGTGTGTGTGTACATGTATGCTTCTGTTTTGTGACATTTCTGGTCTGAAAAAAATGGAATGAAGTTTAGGGAATGAGTAAATACTCACAGGGAAAATGTTTGTGAGACTGAATATGGCCTGACCAGACAAAGCATTTATGCAGTTGCTTTACTGCCACCCTATGAGTAAGTGAGTGGGCTTTTTCATATCTTTTTTCTCAGTCTTTCTAACTTCCACCTGTGTGCATGTTGAAGGTATTGAAATCTTTGGGAAAACTGACATGCTTGAGTACTTTGCCAAAACAGCGCCTAATTTCTAAATATTGAGGAGATAATTTTTTGTGATGAAAAAAACAGGCCTGGTATTTTGCACCAGAAATGGTCTCCCTCATTTTTCTTGTTTATGGCTATACGTTTATCGACAGCAACACTTGCTGGATATTTTTTAAACTTTATAAAGACAAACCATGGACTTTGCATCTTTTCCATCCTGGCATCTAAGTAACACAGATGATCTCTGTAGATGTTTGCAGTAGTGCAGTCAAACATGAAATTTTATCACCTGATCTCAGTAGCCTTTTGCTATGCAAGCAGTACAGTGCTGTTCTCTCTTCCACATTCAGTCACTGCAGCATGCAGACCTTGACTATGTCTTGAATCATGCCTTGTAACTCTTGCTGTTTGAAGGTCTCTTGTGTGAGGAAGACATAAATGAATGTAGCTCCAGTCCGTGTTTGAATGGAGCCCACTGCGTTGATGGCAAGAACGGTTACCGCTGCACTTGTCCAAAAGGGTTCGCAGGTACATCTTTTTCTATTTTAGTCAGACTTCACTCCTTCTGACCAAAAAAGATGTCTTCCTACCCTGTCCAAAGTATTTCAATCTCATTGCTATATATTACATATATTATATGTTGATATACTAGATTCCCTAGGTCCGTGTAATCTCTCTGAGTCCTTGTAGTGTAAGTGTGGCTTCAGAAGGATTTAATAAGTGATCAGTCTTCTATTCCTAATTTTGCCATGAACTTACTGTGTCATGTTGAGGAGAAAATAAGGACATTCATATGGGTGTGAATTGTTTTTTTTTATTTTATTTAAAAAGGAAAAATATTATAACAGTAGACAACAGGGTCTATTTTAAAACTACTCCCCATCCCCATACTCAGCTTTCTACTGCTTTCACAGATTTCTGTAACAACTAGACGTATCTGCTGATTATCATGTTGCCAAAGACCTCCACTATAAAATCAGATGCAGTTTCTTTGTTCTTGGGAACTTGTAACATAGAGCCTCTTTCACAGCATCATGTGTTTCTGGCTTTCATGTTTCTCTTTAGAGTTAAGGTTCTGGCTAAGTGCCTTTTGTAACAGCTTTTAGTTGCTCAGAACAGTTTCTTGAGTGATTTCCTGATTCAGCCCAAATTACTCACATAATGGTCAATACCCATTTAAATTCCCCACAGTTTTCTACAACTGCAAAGATTGTAACAATCTGTACAACTGTAATTCTTCTAAGACCACTTAACCTTAGTTAATGGAGTAAATCCCAAACTTGCATGGCTACTCTGGTGTTTGCTGTTTCCCAGAATAAGGCAACAATCCTTAAAAAACAGAGATGGGTTGGTAATGTTCTTTCTTAGGTTAATTTAAAGCGGAGCTGTGACTTTGTTCTTTTCTTCTCAGGTGCCCACTGTGAAACGGAGGTCAATGAATGCCTTTCAAACCCGTGTCTTAATAGGGCTGTTTGTGAAGATCGAGTTGGCAGTTTCTCCTGCAAGTGCCTCCCAGGTTTTACTGGTGTCTTGTGTGAAAAAAACATCGATGAGTGTCTCAGCAGACCCTGTAGGAATGGAGCTATGTGCAGAGATGGTATCAACAGCTTCAGGTGAAAAACAGATGATTGATGTAACACAATGTGCAAAGTCAGATATGTTGTGGTGCTTCAGCTTGCGTAGATTTCGGCAAGGCATTTGGCATGCTGATGAAATATAAATGGGCCCCTTATGCACACTAAAGGAGATTTTAAAAGGCAAGAAAATAAATCCTAGTGTCCTCACTCTTAAAAAATTCCAAGGTAGACAGCAAAGAAAATATGCAGAGTTTGAAGTGTGAGCATGGTAGGACTGCATGGTTTTAACACTGGTTTTCCAAAAGAAATCCACTTTCCCAAACTTCAGGGGCTTGCTTTCCAATAGAAGAACAGGTGATAATCAGTTATGGACCTGATAATACTACATTTTTATAGCCTTGAAGACGGGGATAGCTGTACATATTGAGAATATAGATATTAAAATACAAACACTGATGTAATCTTCCAAATGTTTATTTTTGTGCTTTAGAGCATCTGAACTCAGATCAGAAGTTACAAATACCAATAGCAGTGTCATATCAGAGATCACTGTAGAGAGATGGACCAGCTGTTACTGTCTGGGTTTAATAACTCTTTTCCTCCCCAAAGCCCCAGAAGTTTTGGTGCCTTTCGAACACCTTGGTTTTCCAAGTACCAGATGTTTTGATGCCTTCCTGCTTCCTTGGGTTTCCTTCTGTGCAAGCATATCTGCCTGAAAAGTCAAGTACCTCTTGTCTGTAATTCTGTGGACTCTAGAAGGCATGCTTCACTCACAGGAATGCAATGGTTGCCTCTCCCAGTTTCATATGAAGAAACTCAGACCCTGTGTTTAAATATTGTATTGTTCCTATCGAGAAGAAATATTATGCAGCTAATAGAATTCAAGCATACATAAAGGAACAACTGAAATAAAACTCCATTCATTCTGTAGTATCTCTTCTGTTGATTTTTTTTTCAATATATGCAATTCCCATTGGCAGACCTGGCCTCCTGGCCAGGATTCTTTGTTGTGACAGTGGCCACCTTTGAAGTGTGCTTCTCTTTTCCTCCATAGGTGTCTGTGTGTGACAGGGTACACAGGACTAAACTGTGAAGTGAACATCAATGAATGTGCCTCCAGTCCCTGCTTAAACCAAGCCACCTGTGTGGATGCTTTGAACTCGTACGTTTGTAAATGTCCCCCTGGCTTTACAGGCAGCAGGTGTGAAACAGGTACACAGGACCAAGTGTCAGAAAAAGGTGGCTTGACTAAGTCTCTGGGCAAGATTTGCACTGGGTGGGCTGATTTCATATAGCTTCCCCAGAAAGCAGCTAGGGTGGTGGGACTCTGAGAGGCTGAGTGGAGCCTGTGTGACTGCAATGTTAATAAGTGCAATTGCAGACAAGTAACAACATGTGTGCTATGTCATATTTGTATTCATTTCTCTTTTCTAAGGCACAGTTCTATCTTTTTAATACCTAATACGTCTATCGAGTTTAGTTCATACTTGCTCTCTGTATCTGAGTTAATTAGATCTTTCTGTTTCTTTTATTTCATGTAGGGCTTTGCATCACAGAGTTAGAGGTTAGTATGTGGTAGTCTCAGCTTTAGAAGTCCTAAAGGAATCAAGTTCCTTATGGCAAAAGGGCTTCTAGTTCCCTATGGCTGGGCGAAATGGGTCACACCTAGTGCAACCTCTTGGATGATGCCAGAGTTAGGCCACACAACCACGAGGCTCAAATCCATTTGTCTTTTAGCCACTCCATGAAAATTATAAAGTGTCATACTAGTAGCTGGTGAATCTGTAAACAGAAGCTGAAGAACCCATGTTGACTTTACAGGGGCAATAGAGGACATACAGGTCATTCAGACCTGCCTTCCAGTGTTGGAGTTTAATAATACCTAGCTTTCAGAAGAGTTCCAGTTCATACATTTACATGTAGTATCCTTGTAAAGCATGTCACTCTGCATTGAAGCGCAGCACAGAAGTGCTGTTCCTTGCCAGTGTAGTGTATTTCAGTAAGTCCAGAACAGAAAAAACCTCTCTCTCTTTTTTTTTTTTTTTTTTTAAATCTTGACTTTTGTGAGTAAAACGGAACCAGCTGATGACACCTCTTCAAGTCATTGGATGGCAGATGGATATGTCGTTTTGTTGAGAGAGGAGTGAAAAGCAAGGTTCATGTTCATTGTTTGTTAGATAATCAGCTTCTTTTCCAATCATTTTTCTTCAAACTCTGTGTGTTTTCTAGCCTTGGAAAGCTCTATATGCTGGCTGATATTAGACTGCTATACATTCTTTCTACCTCTGATCAATTTTAAAGTGAATAATTTTTGTAGACGGGTTGCATTCCATTTTATTGCATTTGCCTTGATTCCATTTGATTGTCTTGCTGGGTTTTCAGGAATGTAGTTCTGAAAACTCTTTGTCTTTGTTGCAGAACAGTCCTCTGGTTTCAATCTTGATTTTGAAGTCTCTGGTATCTATGGATACGTCATGCTTGATGGTGTCTTCCCATCTCTTGGTGACATCACCTGTACATTCTGGATGAAATCCACTGACACCACGAACTATGGGACTCCCATTTCTTATGCAGTGGAGAATGGAAGTGATAATGCATTTCTTCTGACTGATTACAATGGGTAAATCACAGTTGTGCTTTTCTGTAGCTTACAGATGTCTTGAATTGATAAAGCAAGCATAGACCAGAAGTCTGAATACCAGCTTTGCCTACTTCGGGGTAGAAAAATCTTCATCCAAACTCCGTAGCTGCAGTTGCCTCTTTGTTTTGTTTTTCTCCTTGCTTTGTTTCCTTTACTTTCTGCCAAATAGAAGAGTAATGGCAAGAAAGCAGTGAAGTTTAGAAAGTGGGATATTTTTGTCTGAACTATGTTTACATTGTATTTAAATGACTCATTGAGACAATGAATGGCTGAAATGGAGCTCGGCACCAAAGTACTTGCAGTGTGACTTCAAAAGTAGGGATGGACTCGAGGGGCAAGTTTAAGAATCCACTATGCAGACATGACTTGAGCCTTCATGTTTTGGTACAAAAGCACATTACTTATTTCACCATGATTTGCATATGATAACTGTAACTTCCAGGTTCTCTGAGAGAGAGGTATCTTGAGGGATGATCTTTCAAAAGAGATTTCTTATATGATGTAGACATAGTTACCTTGTTTGGTAAATAACATCTCTTTGAGTCATGTGGGACAGGTCATGCTTTGAAGTTGCAACATGCAACTGAGTATGCCTTCATCTTCCTTCCATGCAGCTGGGTTCTTTATGTAAATGGAAAAGAGAGGATCACGGACTGTCCTTCAGTGAACGATGGTAACTGGCATCACATTGCGGTCACATGGACATGCACAGATGGGGCATGGAAAGTGTACATTGATGGAAAACTGTCTGATGGAGGCAGTGGGCTCTCTGTTGGCTCAAAAATCCCTGGTATGCTTCATTTATTTTACACCAGATCTGTTGGCTTCATTCTGGTTTTATGGCAGGACTTGCTATGCCTGCAAGGAAATGTTTATTTTGGTATTTTTAGTATGTTTTCACATTTTCAACATTTATGCAGGGCTCGTGTTTGCTATTCTTGTTCATGAGGACAGTTCCCTCACTCAGCCTTGCTCAAGACAAAGTGCACATTTCTAGGGTAAACTAGGAGGTAACTTGTTTTGGAGGTGACAGAGTTAAGTCCACAAAGGAGCCTGTGCTGAGCTGATTTTGGAATGGCTTTGTGGAAATAGGTTTCTCACACAAAAAAACTTAAGTTGAACTGGCATTTCCCTTACAAATGTGTGCTCAGAGTTGATTGAATTAGCCTTCTCCTATTACTTTCAGACATCTTTTTAAAATTATGTTTGTATTTTTTCCTAACAAGGTGGGTTTTGCTATTTCATTGTTTCCTGTGATCAGCGGTCTTTCCAGAAATATCAGAAGACATGAAAAGGAATACCTTTAGCACTGAAGAGCTGTGAAAGGCCTGATATTAGATTGCTGCAAAGAGATTTTGTTTTGATAGTGTTTTCCTACTACCACCATCTGAATTTACATAGAGTTTCAAAAGACTATCCATATTGAAAAAGAATAGTGAAGGATTTTAGTCTCTGTACCTTATGCTTGCCCTGGTCTTTTCCGATTACATTGGAGTTATCTCCAGAGACAAGACCTAAGGAAGTGTGCAGTCTGCATTACTTTCTGCCCTTGTCCACACACCCTGTGACGTACAAAATGCATGTCTATATCATCTGTGCTATTGGTCGAGGAGAGGAAATTTAACTTATGGCATGTCAGAACGTTGACTGTCTCATCACCGGTGTGCTTCTGAGAGTTTGGAATCAAATTTGTTCCATCTGACTTTCTAAGCTTTTGTTTAAAGCAGGAAGTGCAAGCAAGCACTGTAAAATATACCCCACATGCTCAAAACTGCATTTTGCATTGCTCTGCAGTATGCTTCAAATACTGAGGTAGAAGTGGTCTCTTAGAGCCAATACCATTCCTGAAGCAGCCATGTAAAGTTTCTGCTCTCATCAGCATGAGTTTAGCATTAATGCGTATTTCAGAGTCACTTCCAAATTGTTATACTCACTTACCTCAGTCTAGCATAAGGCTTCCCAGAGGTTTGCTGTAAAAATCTGTTGAAGGTGGCTGGTCTCCTGCACTACAAAGTCTTAGTGACATGGGGCAGCAAAAGTTTTGCTTAGTTTTTAATCTTCCTATGGGGATCCCTGCTGTAAGGCTTTGTTTCCTATCCCTGTTCTAATTATCTCTGAGTTTAGGTGGTGGTGCACTTGTACTGGGTCAAGAGCAAGATCTGAAAGGAGAAGGATTCAACCCAGCTGAATCGTTTGTGGGCTCTATCAGCCAGCTCAACATTTGGGACCATGTGCTGTCTCCACAGCAGGTAAGTCCTTACTGCAGTGTTTGAGCACAGGGCTCTGAGCATAAGATGAACATTTGAAAAGGCATTCAAAGTTAGCATATTGAATAGACCTCTGTTCCCACAGAATTCAGTGGGGACCAGATGAAGCTCTGTTTTAGGGTAATAACCTTAGCATAGTAAGTAGGGTAGCTTTAGCAGAGCTAGATATGGTAAAAACAACACTGAAGTCATCTTCTATTTTGACTAAGCCTTTCTGTATTGTGTAGAATCATAGAATGGTTTGGGTTGGAAGGGACCTCAAAAATCATCTAGTTCCTACCCCCCTGCCATGGGCAGGGACACCTTCCACTAGACCAGGTTGCTCAAAGCCTCATTCAACCTGGCCTTAAACATTGCCAGGGAAGGGACATCCACAGCTTCTCTGGGCAACCTGTTCCAGTGTCTCACCACCCTCGCAAGAAAGAATTTCTTCCTAATATCTAATCTAAATCTACGCTCTTTCAGTTTAAAACCGTTCTGCCTCGTCCTGTTACTACACATCCTTGTAAAAAGTCCCTCTCCAGCTTTGCTGTAGGCCCCCTTCAGGTACTGGAAGGCTGCTAGAAGGTGTCCCCAGAGCCTTCTCTTCTTCAGCCTGAACAACCCCAACTCTCTCAGCGTGTCTTCATAGGAGAGGTGCTCCAACCCTCTGATCATCTTCATGGCTCTCCTCTGGACTCGCTCCAACAGCTCCATGTCCTCCTTATGTTGGGGGCCCCAGAGCTGGACGCAGTACTGGAGGTGGGGTCTCATGAGAGCAGAGTAGAGGGCAGAATCACTTCCCTAGACCTGCTGGCCACGCTTCTTTTGATGCAGCCCAGGATGCAGTTGGCCTTCTGGGCTGCAACCGCACGTTGCCGGCTCATGTTGAGCTTCTCACCAAGCATCACCCCCAAGTCCTTCTCCTCAGGCTGCTCTCAATCCATTCTCCACCCAGCCTGTATTTGTGCTTGGGATTGCCCCGACCCACGTGCAGGACCTTGCACTTGGCCTTGTTGAATTTCATGAGGTTTGCACAGGCCCACCTCTCAAGCCTGTCAAGGTCCCTCTGGATGGCATCACTTCCCTCCAGTGTGTTGACCACACCACACAGCGTGGTGTCGTCTGCAGACTTGCTGAGAGCGTCCTCAATCCCACTGTCCATGTCGCCAACAAAGATGTTAAACAGGACTGGTCCCAATACCAACCCCTGAGGAACGCCACTCGTCAGTGGTCTCCACTTGAACATCGAGCCGTTGACCATAACTCTCCTTGTTGGCTCCTCTGTCACTTGGAGGAGGAAGTTATCACCCACACATTCCAGGAACCTCCTGGATTGCTTATGCCCTGCTGTGTTGTCTCTCCAACAGATATCAGGGTGGTTGAAGTCCCCCATGAGGACCAGGGCCTGTGAACATGAGGCTACTCCTGTCTCTCTATAGAGGGCCTCATCCACTCGGTCTTCCTGGTCAGGTGGCCTGTAGCAGACGCCCACTATAATGTAGTTATATAATGTAGTCCCAGGCAGGGACTGGTCCCTGCCCTCTCTTTAATCCTGACCCATAAGCTCTCTGTCGGCTCCTCCTCCATCGCCAGGCAGAGCTTCATGCACTCCAGCTGGTCATTGATGTAGAGGGTGGCACCCCCACCTCGTCTCCCCTGCCTGTCCTTCCTAAAGAGTCTGTATCCCTCCATTCCAATGCTTCAGTCCTTGGAGCAGTCCCACCAGGGATGCCAATAAGATCGTAGACCTGCAGGCATGCGCTCATCTCTACTCCTCTTGTTTATTCCCCGTGCTACATGAATTTGCAGAGAGGCGTGTCAATTGGGCCCCCCGATGAAGCTGACTTGATGGCTGCAAAGATTTAGCTTTGAAAGAGATACGAAGGCATACACAAAAGCTATCAGTCCTGTCAGAAGAGGGAGGAAAACCCAGTGAAACGATCTCGGGGCTTGTTTTACAGGTTACAGTTCCCTCATCCTGCTGTGTAAAGGCACTGATAAAACTTCAGAGGGGAGGCATCAGAATTTCTGTCAATGCATTAGACGCTATGAAAAATCTGAGCTATATAGTCCCAGGAAAAGTCGGAATGGGCAGCATAACTGAATAGTAAGCTACTTTTATTCAGGTACCAAAAATAAAGGTTTGGCACTGAACTTTCAGAAAGTTAAAAATTAGTGTAGATCAAAAGATGTCTCCAAGGACAGTGATCCCACAACTTCTCTGGGAGACAAGCTTCAGTGCCCAGTTCTACTTAGTGTGAAAATTTTTTCTTTATATCTACTTGGGACCTCCCATTTCAGTTTATGACTACTGTTCCTGTCTGCCAGCATGCACTGCTGTGAAGAGCCTGACTCTGTACTTGATTACCTCCTCATAGCTACTGGGGGCTGCTGTTAGGTGTCCACAGACCTGTCTCTGCTCCAGGCTGAACCAGCCTTGGTCCCACAGCCCCTTCTCACAGGGCAAATGCTCCAGCCTGTCACCTTTTTGATGCCCTCCCCTGAACTTTCTCCAGCTTGTCAATGTCTTTCTTGTACTGAGAAGCCCGAAATGGAATGCAATACTCCAGATGTGGTCTAATAAGTATTGAGAAGAGGGAATAATCCCTTCCTTGGTTTCCTGGTTGTGACCGTATTCACACAGCCAAGGATGCTGTTGTTCCTCGTTATTGCCAGTGTGCACAGCTGGCCAATACTCAGCTCACCGCCTGACAGAGCTCCTAGATCCTTTTCCACAGAGCTGCTCCCTCTCCAGGCTTTCCCTAGCCTGTATCATGCAGAGGTTTTTCCTTCCCATTTGTTCTTGTTGAATTTCATGAAGTCTCTGTTGGCCCATTCCTCCAGCCTGTCAAGGTCCCTATGGATGCCGCTCTGTCCTTAGGCATGCTGACTGGGCCTCCCAGTTTGATATGATCTGCAAACCTGTGCTCCATCACCACTTCCTGGTCGTTAGTATTTCAATCCTGAAGGTCAGAAATGGTGAAATTGTTGGTAACACTTGAACAGCAAGGAGTGATGTTCAAAGTTATAGGCATTTCTTGTGGGAAGAGTATTTGGTTTAAAAGATTATGCTCTTCTCCTGTTTGGTTTTTTTTTTTAAGGTTTTACCACTACTTGGTGGTTTATCACTGTTTGTTATTCATGATCCAAATAAGAAATAATAAAATGAACAGAAAATAGAAGTAAAGCAGAATCTTTGCTTCCAACAGCCAAATGCCTCCTGTGCTTCTTTCTCTTTTTCTTTGCTACTTTGGCTTTCTGCTATATTCAGAACTGACCAGCAATCTGCTGCTGTTCTTGGCTTTTGGGGTCACCAGTTGTTGAGTTGCCAAGTCAAATCTTGAAGTTTTTGTTCACTAGCAGTTCTGAAGCTGGTAAGTATGCATGTGATTTTACAGGACACGCTGGTGAAGAGGTTAAGTGCGATTTTCTGAGTCTTCCTCAGTAGTCACCTGTCTTTAATGACAGGCTTGATTAAATTCTCATTTTAAAGCTCGGACAAGTAAGCGTCCTGTAAAATTTTTACCTCATTAGTTTCAGAGCTTAGGATGGTAAATCACTATCGTTATCTGTTATTACCAGTTTTGTTGTGGCCAGCTGGAACTATTCAGTAAGTCTTATCTTAGGAAATTCTCAGACATAAAGGAAAGTAGGGTAACAGAATATGTTGCCCAGTGAATGATGTAAAGGCGAAGTCCCCTCTTTAGGATTTTTCTTTGTGTACTTTAGTTGCTCATCTACTTGCACATTGATTTTGTGTAGGTAAACCAACAGTCTGGTTGTTTTGTTGCTGAGTAGACAGCAGTAGAAATATGAGTTGTCTGTATGGGACTGTGACGTCCTTTCCAGCCCTCCATTCTCCATCATATGGCTTGGAAGGGCTGATTCTCAAACGTGCCTTTCCCATACTGGAAATTTTTCCCTGCAGATTCCTTGCAGTTTGTTTGCAGCCCTTGGCCTAAGCAGTTTCCATCAGCACGTACCATTGAATTGAGATCTTTGAAATGGCCTCAGAATAAGCAGAGCAGGTTGCTCTCTTCTCCAGCTAAGCTGGCTCTAGAAGAGTCTGATCCTCCTCACTGGAGTTCAGGGTAGGGGGAGTGTGAGAATAATTCAGTCTGAGGTTCATGGTGTACCTTCCTTTCTCACAAAGTCAGACAGTGTAGCACATTATTCTTAGTAGTTGATTTCATCCACTGGGGACTTGACAGAAGCCAGTCACCCTTCTGAGAAAGGCAGTATCCCAGCTAACTGGGCACGCCTGTTCTTTCTAACAAGCTAGCTGTGCCCTGAAGCCATGCAGCCTGTATTGTATGGGTAGGCTGGCTGTGCTGAGATGTACACAGCCCACTGGGCTGCTCATCTTTGCTCTTCGTAATTCATTTTTTCATGCTGCTGAAGGAAACATTCCTTTCTCCCTGCCAGGGAATTACTGGAATGACCCTCCAGCACGGAAGAGCCAAAGAGTAGGAAGTAGTCTCAGTATCCTAATTACTAACATGTTCTCTTAATTGAATAACCATCTTTTCTCCATAGACCACTTCCCTCTCTGATATCTTCAAAGAAGAGGAAATCCTTAATTATCCCTTTACTGTGCATTTATCCTCCTCAGGGCACATATGTTTTTTTCAGCAGTTCCATGGCTGAGATATGATTGCATCTGCCCTGAGTGGGAGAAATGTAATGGGGAGTACTGTGCCAATAATGCACCTCAGTCCCAGTCACCCTCTGGGACTATGTTTCCTTTCTGTTCCTGGAGTTACAGTGAATAAAGGCAATGCAGAGTGAATTCAAAGCCCTGGTCTTTCGTCTGCAGTTTTAAAACACTTTAATGTAGCAGAAATCTCCTTGAGCATCCAATCGAACTAGACGGCTTTCTTTTTTACAAGTGTTGGGGTCGGGACATCTGAGCTCCTTACAGGCAACCACTATGGAATATTTATGTGACATGCCACCATTAAGGGTGTTTCTGCATATTCTTACTATTGCACATAACTTACACTGAGGTCTGAATAGCTTAAAAGTGCCTAGTGCATTGAATTCACAGAACTCTTGTCCTGGAAACAACAAATTGCTTTATTAAACTGCTCCTTTTTGGGTTTCTATTCCTTAAACATGGTGCAGTGTTAGCAGAGTTTGAGGAATGCAGATCTTCAACATTACGTTCCTTTTGGCTACTATCTGACATTTTTCTGCAAATTCATCTGTTTTTCTCTTCAGTTTGCATTCCCATATCTGCCTTTTTCTGTGACATAAATACATTTTTCTTTCACAGTAACAAATGCAATTGTGTGTCAAGAACTGTGTTTTATACTTTGCTTGTATTACAAGTATTCCTTCAGGTATTGCCTCAGTACATGCCTGTCCACAGCTAACTGGCTTATAAGTACAGAATAACAAGTAGTTCCCCCAGAAGCCTCTTGTACTAGAAAGCATGAACATCTCTTATTCAATTATCTGTTCTAGTGTTGCATGCAGACTTGAAAAGAATATTTTTTTTACATTCTTTTCCTACATGGTCCTTAAACAGCACCTAATCAACTGTTTTAAATCCATAGGTAAAATCTCTGGCTACATCCTGTCCAGAAGAACTCCAAAAAGGAAATGTACTAGCCTGGCCAGATTTCCTGCCAGGAGTTGTTGGAAGAGTGAAGATAGATTACAAGAGTATATTTTGTGCTGGTTAGAACTTTATTTCCTAGAACCCCTTTTTTCTGAACAATATTATAAGACTCTTTTATGAGGTCAAATATGCTCGCTTGCAGCCTTTGCCCTACTAACCTTGAATTTATTTTGATAATTTGACAGTTAGAACATTCAGTCCTTCATTCTCCGAATTCCGGGGTTTTGTAACAAAAGTTCATTGGAATCTCTGACAGAGTTTTATTGCTTCCGGAATTGAGATGGGGAAAGACTGAAGATGGTGTTGGGTCAGAAAGAAATTTTGCTTGTCTTTTATTCTGAAAACAATTGGATGGTATTAAAATACCTGCTGCCTCCTCACCTCTTCTCCTACACATTTCTTTTTTGATGTTATATGTGGATGATTCTTAAAACCCTTTGAACCCAAGCAGAATGTAGCATACATAACACTTCCAAAGCTTTCTCCTGGTTGAACTTATACAGGATCAAGCAATCAGATAACAAATTTACTTGTTTCAGCACATAGCTGTATCTCTTACTGTATGCATATATTTTGTCCACAGACTGTCCGTCTTTGCAAGGATCCATACCACATCTGCGGGCCTCTTCTGCTGATTTAAAGCCAGGGTCAAAAGTGAGCCTTTCCTGTGACCCAGGCTTCCAGATAGTGGGAAACTCTGTTCAACACTGCCTTAACTTGGGACAGTGGACACGGCCTTTTCCCCGCTGTGAAAGTGAGTTTTCTCAGTGAGCTGGCAGTATTAGGAAACCCTAGCTTTTGTTTGGACCCTATCACTATTCATGGCCTGTTTATCCCTGCAGCTATGATGCACTTGAATCCATCCATGTTACAACATATACATATATGCCTAAAACTAAACTCATGTTTTACGGAGCAGGAACTACACCACAAATGGATTCTGCCACCTTTTTCAGTCAGCTTTCTAATGCCCATGGCAGAAATGAGTCTATTTGGATCAGCAATCTGATACTCCAGACTTTCCTCCCAAGGGGCACCAGGAGTGTGGAAGATGCACAGGAAAAGCTAGAATATCTCTGTGATTTTTAAGTGTCACTGAGAACGTCTGGCTTGAAGTAAAAGCCTTGACATTACTATGTTATAGAGTAATTTCTTTAAAGGCAGCAGATATTTCTGTCCAGACTTAGAAGTGCTCCAAGACTTACAGGATTTCTTCTAAGAAACTGGGCTGTATATTTACAGGTTGCCAAGGTTCTTTGATTCCTGCTTTCCTGCTCCTGCCTTCTCCTTTCGTTTGATTCTTCTCTGCTGTGACAGCACATGTGACTGCAGTTGCGTGTGTTGGAGCTGACTGTATTTTTCATTTCAGCAGAATAGTAAATCAGCTCCAGAAGTATGATTCCAAAATTGATCAATAGTTTGGGGAAAATCATGAAATTTGTTAAAAATACCTTAAAAATAGTTTGATCTAGATTTGATGCAATTTTTATGTCTTCCTCTTTATTCAGTTGTTCATAGCACAAATCCAGGATCTGTCTCTTCTGCCTAAAGAATAGTATGCATGGGAGGATTTACCCAAAAGCAAGTTGTGCTGGGCAGAGTGTAAGTTTTCTGGCAGAGATAGCTTTGGTCTTTCTTGGTGTGTTATCAGTGACAAGCCACCAGAATCCTGTTAGGGTTGTCATCTGATTTCTCTGTATTGGGCCAGGCCGTTTTACCTGTTGAGCACAGAGCTCAGACAGAACAGGGTTGACCTGCCACAAACATGCTGAGTGAACGAGGGCCAGACTCACCCACTGGCCTTTCTCAGCCTATTCCACAATACCCAATGAATGAAAATGGGTTGAAGATAGGTATTTCCTGCATAAAGACCTACAGGGTTTACAGTGGAAGGTGTGGTACAGAGAAGGTTCTTCTACTGAGTCTGGCTCATTGTAATCACTGCCTTCACCCACCAGGATCTTTTTCCTCTTCCTGCTACCAAAGACCCTCAAAATCACAAGTCCCCATCCCCTGACAGCCTGTCTTTGTTACAGGCTCTTCAGTTCTATCCCTCTACAGCAAGTACTTGGCTTCCATTACCATGGGCTCTAAACACGTCACCGTGTCTTACTGTATGATCTTTGCAACCAGCTGGGGAGAAAGGAGTTGCTACAATCCGTGTAGTTACAAAGATGAACTGTGTAGCTGTTGGAATAAGTTCATGTCATCTTGATTGAAATGAAATGTACAGAAGCAGGTCTGCTCAAATAAATAGCAGCCTCCAGCAGGCAGGTACAGTGTTGCCTTCTGCTGGCACTGCTGGGATCAGAAGGGCTTATTTACTGTAGTCAAAGTCAAAGTGATGCCCAAGGTTGTATGTGAGGTCAGTTCCAATCTCTCCATCGTTAATGCACTCCCTGGCCTCAGACCAGTACTGTAACCTCTTAGCAGTTATCTGTTAGCCATTTTGCAATGTTCAAACACAGTAACATTGAGCTTGTTTTTCAGTGAAGGGAAATAACAGGAACCTCCATGGAGGCAAACTTACTTTTCTATTTTCCTTAAAACTCACCAAGCTTTGATTATCAGGGGAAGTGTCCTATGACTCAAGGGCATCTGCTCAAATCTTAGTCACAAATGTCCCCTCCAGAGCTAGCAGAATAGCAGGAGCTAGAGACTCCTGCTCAGTCTCTGGTTGAAAGTGTCCACAAAACAAGACCCTCCAACAGACCTGGCATCAGTTAGCTACCTCAGAAAACATCTTGGCCCTCTTGCGGACGGGATTCCACAGTTGGAGAGAAAAAAACTCCAGTGGTGGCTCTCATGTGGAATTATTCTGAAGTTGATCTGTGTTTGCGCTGCTAATGTCCATGCCCTTTTTTTACTCATGTTGCAGGAATCAGCTGTGGAGTGCCTCCACCTTTAGAAAATGGATTTTATTCAGCTGAGGACTTTTTTGCTGGCAGTACCATTACGTACCACTGCAACAACGGCTACTATTTGTTGGGCGACTCCAGGATGTTGTGCCTGGACAGCGGGAGCTGGAACAGCATTTCACCATCTTGCCTTGGTGAGATGTGCCATACATGTGGCTGAGTGGGCTGGTGATCTTGCACTTCTCCTGTGCCTTTGAGTTTGGGTGGGATTTCATTCTGAAATTGTGAAGGCTGAGCAGAGACTCGGAATCACACTCCGAAATATTCACATTTCTGAAATACCGTGCTCAGCATTATGTGAAACCAAAACTACATTCTGGTGCCTTTCTCTGTGAGTGCTCTTGTATGCCCTACACCCTATACTTCGTAAGCCTGCATTGCACGCCCAGCCTCTCTCCTTCCAGGTTCATTTAGCCCTGGAGTCCTTGCATTCTCTGCTTCTAACCTGTGCATTTCCCTCTGCTTCAGCACGGTGTCAGTGTCCCATACTCGCTGACCAAGTTCTTTTAGATGTTCCACGCACAGAGGTTGTCATGTTTAATATCAAATTTACTTATTTGAAGATAGTTGATGCTGTCCAGGATTTCTGATTTAGCAGAGTGATACAAAATACACTGCATAACACGATACAAATAAATGTAAGTAACACTTAGCAAAATATCGCAATTGCAATACACAGTTCAATCACAATATCAATGTGTTTCCCGTTACCAGTCTCTATAATACGCTCACCATCATGACCCCAGGCATCCCCAGTAGCCAGCAATGAATGTGGGTTGAATCCAGCTCAAGCCCATTGCTAGTTGTCTGGTTTCTATATGCTATGTTGGCCTGAGCCACGTATTCAGTTCCCCCCCATGCTGGTCTGGCTAACTCTTGTAATGAACTCAGGGAGAAGCATTTACATCACTAGTTGATCCACTCAACTAGTGATAGCTGTTTACCTAAAACAAAGGGCACCTTCCTGTGCCCTTGTGTTGAATCAGCTTCTTTGTAACAGCAGTGGTCAGTCACATCTTGCGTTATTCCCTGAGCTTCATGGGCAGATCACCTTTGCTCATCTCCTCTGAGCCTTCTTCCATTGTGAGGGTTTATTGGTCAGTCACACACGCCTGTCAGCAAGCAGCTGCAGCATTGAGAGGGCTGGGAATGCACTTATGGACACAGTTCACATAGTTGCCACACCATAACTTACTTCCTGGTCAGCTGGGTCTGATGTACCAGGTGCAGCTGCAGGAGCTGAAAGGTGAGACAGACCAGCATTGTCCTGTGTACGGAGGACTGAGTGTGACTGTTCTTGTAGGGCCATGTCTCCAGCAGATCCCTGCTGGGAATCCACTAGCTAGCTGTACTTGGATTGCTGCTGTCTTAGTCATGCCTACCATGGGAGTTGTGCGGTAAATACCTGGTAAGATTTGTGTGTGATTTGACTCTTAATTTTATGTAGGTATAACACATAATTTTTTTAGTCAAGATGAGCAAAAGAAAAGCCAACAGTATTTTAGTTCTGCCAAAATTCACTTTGGAGTAGGATCTGTCTAGTTTCATAGCATCCTACCTACTGGGACTCCTTCAGAACCTCCAAACAGACCGTCTAGTCTGATGTTCCTCTCTTCTCTTTTCTCCTTTGTACTTTATACTAAGGCCTAAAGATAAGCAGACTCAGCAGATGCTTCAAGCCTGTCCAGATAGTTAGACGTCCGTGCAGTATGAAGCATGATGTTGAGAAGGAAAAGCCCTGTGCCCCACCTTCCAGCTTGCCTTGTCTCTCATAAAGCAAAGCAGACTAGGGGGAAAATGAAAACAAGAGTGGCTTTGGCACCCTGATGCACCCTTCACCTTTCTGATTCACACTCCAGGCAGGTGCTAACAAAGCCTGGTACACCTATGCCCTGGGGCATTCCTTTTGCTCTGATATGGATCTGATTCATAGTGTGCTTCCAGTCTTCCTTGCCTTACAAGACATTACAGGAGGAGCAGTCATTCCAGTTGCTGTGGTAGCACTTTGCATTCTCCTGATGCTTGTGTAATTGGCAGCTGTTTTGATTTTAATGTGCAGTTTTCATCCTGCATGTCAGAAAGAAACTCCTTTTCAGAACATTGTTGGGTTCTTTACATGCTGGCCAGACTCATTCAGCAGTGAAGAATAAACACAACAATTCAGTAAATTTTATTGCTTTTTTAACCAAGTTGCTTCTTTGCCTGGAAATGGGCAAAGAACTCCAGCTATATATCTGCATGGTATACCTAGTTCAGCAGCTGTCCTGTAGCAAGGCTTTTAAACGAAGAATTGTTCTGTGTATCTCTAACAGTTTGGTTTATATAAGGAATAATCCCTGATGCCAGCATTTTTCAATTAGATACTTTGAAATTGACCCTTTTCAATTTTTGAGTCATTGTTTACATACCAAGAACACTTCTGTACAGTCAGGATTTGAAAGCTGATATGAAGTATCCTGGAGTGAGGATTTTTTTTGCTGTACAGTACCAAGCCACATGGAGCATAAATCATCATTTGGTATTTCTAGGCACTACTCTCATATAAATAGTTAATTATAATAAGTAATATATTTTGAACTCATTTTAACTTTTCTGGCAACTGCAGGCATTTTTCATTCCTAGTCTAATATAATTCTCTCCAGCAAAGATGGGTCTCTAATCATATTTTATGTTCAGAGTGTTCCCCCTCTCGGCTAAGCTTTCCTGTCTTACAGGTGGGAAGTTTGAGATATAGAGGATTTCCCAAGCAAGTGTTTAATGCAGAAGTCCTCCCTCATAACGTCTGTCCAAACTAGTAGTAACAGCACATGAGTTACGATGTCTGTTCTTCTAGGAAAGTAGATACTTTTTGTGGAAGTATTGACAGAAATTTAATGGGATTTGTCTCTGGTTTTCTCAGTGTTTCACATTATTGGATAGTAAGTTATATAGAAAGCATAAATATTACTTTAAATATTTTTACTAGTGTATCAAAAATGTGATTGAAGTAAGAGTGATTTTTAACTATAATAATTAAAGCAATTCCTTTTGACAGGTAGTGGGATGGAAATTTAAAGCAGATACTTATTACAAGTACAACCATAGAGACATCTTTTTTTGTGCTTCTTTTTTGTAGATGTTGATGAATGCGCTGTTGGATCAGACTGTGATGAGCATGCATCTTGTCTCAACACAAATGGATCCTATGTTTGCACTTGCATCCCTCCTTACACAGGAGATGGTAAAAAATGTGCAGGTATGGGAAAGAAAAACATCAGGCTAGCCTTTCCAAGGTTCTGTATAGGCCAGTATCCTGCCTGCCACTCTGGAAGACAGTTGCTAGTAATTGATATCTGGGGACGGACAGGGCAGGCATGCTCTTTGCTAGTAATTGATATCTGGGGACGGACAGGGCAGGCATGCTCTCATCTCCAGGTCACTTTGGCCTGAATGGGGCTGTGATGAAGTGTATCCTTTTGTTTCCTGAGAACTCACCTCTCCCCATGGAGACAGCTGTCATTGGGATTCTGCTCCGAGACATACACACATGCAAAATCCTCTTGCACATGGAGCACCTGTGCTGAAGACCTGGGAAGGCCAAATGCCACAATGTGACACTTCTCAGAGCAGAGCTGTGCAGTGAAGAAGTATTTGAATACAGGCATCTGGGTAGGGCTTGAGCTGCCTGTGGAAACCTTAAGCAAGGTAACTTTGCATGAAGATGACAAGACAGTGGCATAGGTTGGGATAAAAGGTAGCTGAGCTGATTTCATATTCAGGGCTGGACATGCTGGAATGGGCTTTCCCTCCCAGAGGGAAAAATGACTGCGAGATGTGTTTGCTTCTGACAATGAATGCAAACTCAGTTACAGAGGGCTCTTCCATATCGAGATTAGCTTGCATGAGTCTTCAGTGCCTGTCACTTACGTAGAGAAGAGAGAAAAGCTGGTAAGGCTGTAAACTGCTTATGAGTGTTTTCCGCATGCTCTGCCTTCCTACTTTCAGAAAATTCCCAAGGATATCTTCTGCATATCCCAAGGATATCTATCTTGTTTATAAAACCTGGTACTTAGTTATGTTATTGATAGTTTCTCTCTTCCTCCTCAGAACCAGTGAAGTGCCGTAATCCAGGAAATCCAGAGCACGGCCATTTGTATGGGGACACTTACAGTGTTGGCAGTGATGTAACATTTTCCTGTGAAGAAGGGTTTCAGCTGACAGGAGTCACTAAACTTACATGCACGGAGTCTGGAGAGTGGAGCCACCCCATACCATATTGTGAAGGTGTGGTTCCTGGGGAGAATGCATATTGTAATGTGTGTAGTTAGAGAGACGGAAGGAGGAAGGTAGTGGTGTAGAGCCTTTAGAGACCAGAGCAGCTAATGAAACCCTGTCCGAGCAGACCTGGGTCTCAGTGTTGAAGTGTCGGTTGTCTTAAGAGATGTAAGCACCAGTTGAAGCTTTTCCAACAGTTGTCATATTCATAGTGGTACTCTCTTATGTGGATTCTCCGAAGTGTCAAAGGTATAGACTCATCGCATTTTAATGCAAGCATTAAAAGTGTCTTTCTTCTCCACCCAGCCTCCTGTTTTTAAGGAACTTGTGGGAACTTAATGTCTTAAAGATCATTAACTGTGTTTCAGTGGATAAAAAGCAACCAGAGAGGACAGGCTGGTGCATGTACATATACATAGTATAATTGCAGAAATTATTTCTTCAGAAAACCAGAACTATTGGAGTGAAGCAACAGGGTAAAATGAAGGGGTGACAAAGACAATGTCAAAAAAACAACTACTTTGTCCATAGGAAGGGGTGGATATAGAGTCCTCTTGACAGTCAAGCGTGTGGTTTGTGGAACAGTTCCAACTACCTATTTCCACGTAGTCCAATTTAAGGTGAAGTCAGATAAAGAGCTCTAAATGTCTGTTATAGCTTAGTCAAGAACCCAGTGTTACCTAGGGCTTTACAGGTCTTCAAACCTATTTAGAGAAAACAAAGCAAATCATGATTTTCTGTTCTTTTTTTATTTGTGTTGTATCAACCTCTCTTGTGATCCTGTCTTTTTAAAGCTATATCCTGTGGTGGTCCAGTTATTCCAGAGAACAGTGCCATTTTGGGCTCAAATTTTACATACCACAGTAAAGTGGTGTACAGGTAGGAATGCAGTATGTTTGAAGTGCTATATTAATAACTTTGAGAATCTGGCAACAAATGAGAGTATGGCTGAACTGAGAGAGTGGTTGAAACGAAGGAGAGGAGCAAGATGGGATTAAAGTAATGGAAAAACATTTATAGCTGTGGCTGTTAACTAGCAGAGCTGAGTACTCCAGTACTACCTCTGTGCCCTGCAGAGAAAGATGGTGTATGCAGGTGTGGATGAAGAGAGAAAAGGGATGGCTGATTACATTGTGAATAAAAGGCTCTGGATTTGACGGCACTTCTTTTCTTCTAACTCAGATGCAATGATGGATACAACTTAGTGGGTGAAAAGGAAATTCTGTGCCTTGCTAGTGGCGTTTGGAATTATCCTCCCCCCTCCTGTGAAATGGTGACTTGTCCTAGCCCACAGAATATCAGCAATGGAAAATACACACTCACTGGCACAACCTACCTTTCCTCTGCATCATACACCTGTGACAATGGATACAGGTAAATGCAGGAATGTTCCTGAGCCAAATGAAGGCACCATGCTTGCTAGAAGGTCTAACTTACGTCTGAAAGAGACAAAGCTGGGATCATTGCTCAGAAAGATAAAATACTAAAACAGAATTTGAAAAGACTGCTTTATATATTCAAGGAACTTTCTGTGTTTCATTCTAAACTGGAGCAGTTCAAGAAGGTCATTCAGGATTTGCTGTATATATATATATATGCAGTCATTTAATTGTACCATCAAGCTCAAAGATATATTTTGAATAGTCAGAAAAATAGTTGTCATTATTTTTAAAAGTTCTCATTTGTCTTCAAAGATGAACATATCCCTACAGCTTTAGTGCATACCCAATATTATTTTTGCTATTGTTTTACAATGCCTCTGGTGAAAGAACCTTCTAGAAGTTACAAATTTACTCCTTGAACTCTTTGTAGTAGTTATTTATTCTAGGCTTTTATTCTGGTTTACATTTGTAAGCAGTTATATTGGAAACACATTTTTTAATGTGCTGCAATTAAAAATTAATACAATAATGCTATATCCAAGGATGTGGCTTTAAGTGCAGGTTTCTGCCTGTCCTGATATCTTCTTGTACCTCTAGCAGTTTTACTCTGACATAAGCAGTCTCATATGCACTTGTTTAGGTCTGAATTTTTTTTCTGTATTTTCCTGCTGCAAGCATTCCCTTGTCCAGATGCAGACAGGTAGGTGAGGTGTGCTCATTTGGTGAATGTTTTAATTGTATTGATACAAATGGATACCTCAGCTGCAGTCCAATGTAGTGTTAAGTTGCAGATCCACAGTGTGGGCTTATCTGTACCCCACTAAACCAGGCAGTGCTTTTACCACTGTCAGTGAGTTTTTTGACCATGGACTTACTTAGGACATACCGGCAGCAAATACCAGAGCAGTTGTGATTCTTTTCCTTTACCTCTCTAGCACAGCTTGGTGAGAGAAGTCCTCTCTCCTGTGGTCACCATTCCAGGGGAAGGCCTCCTAAACAGTGTCCCTCTTATGCATTATTTCTGGAACTAAGTGTGAACCCAGTCTCTTCCTTCAAGCACCTCTTATGTGCTTTTTGTCTTAAACATAACGCCACAGGTAGGCAGAGTCCACTACCCTGACAAGGGCCTGTGCCATATCTGTAAGGGCTTTGCAGGTCAGTTGTATTCTCTTCCATTAACCCCTGAGCTCATTTCAGTCAACTAAACATGGGGTTTTAATACTATTTGAGACTAAATTGTAGGAAATCAGACACACCTCTGCAGGGTTCTCAGCTATGACATGGGACCTACTGGGAATCCATAGGCAGGTGTGTTAGCAAATGGAGGCCAGGGGTTCACCCAGGGCACCTCAGGGTGGTGTTGAATACCTCTGTTGAGTAACACCTTTTGTACCAATGCATTGCTGTTTCTTCAGCTAAGGAAACCAAAAAATGCCATCAACTTGCAATGTATGTGGCCATTCACTCAAGCAAAATCCTTTATCTCCTGAAGGAACTGAATGCCTTTTTGTAAACAAACCTGAACTGGAACATTTCCTTCAGTTTTCTGAGTGAAGATAGTGTTTAAGTCCTTGAGTGAATCAGGTCTCAGACTGAGGCCTCATTGCAAGTCTCAAGACTGGTGTGGTGTTGATGGCATACAAGTAAATCTTTAAGCTTAAATAAACATTTAAGCACACCATGACTTTCTTTTGGGGCTCAAAGATACAGCAAAGTTACAGCTGAAGTTATGTGTGAGTCTGCACAGTGCATTGAGGCCCCACATGATGTCCATCAGCTTTCTCTTCAAAATAATCTGAAGAGCAGCTTTTTTGACAGCATCAGCAGTGCTTTTTCATGAACAGAGGGTGAGATTCTAGCCTCTTCTGAAGTCAGTGAGAGACTCCCCTTGGTTTCACTGGGGCCAGGAAGTCAGTGAGAAGCAAAGCACCTCTTTCCCTCTCTGTTCCTCACCTGGACTGAAATGGCAGCCTTAATAATGATCTTTGTGTCTCAGCCTTCAGGGACCTTCTGTACTTGTCTGTGCATCTTCAGGGAACTGGAACAGCACACCTCCAGCTTGCAACGTTGTCTCTTGTGGATCCCCTCCTGCCATCAAAGATGCGGTCATCGATGGAGATAACTTTACTTTTGGAAACACAGTCTCTTACACGTGTAAGGAAGGGTACGTAGATTAGCACTACTGGACCAATAGTCAGGATGAGTAAAACTGGTGAACTGCTTCACAAGTCCTTTATGACTAAAAATGACTAATCCATTTTTAATGTTTCTGTCTTAACTCTCTGGAAATTAAATGTGATGGAGATATTTTTGTGGGCTGTCAAGTTAGTAAGGGACACATAGGCATTTCTTAAAGTAGTTTCATGGCAGATAAATACACTCTGGAAGAGGAGAATGGAGAGGAGTCATGGGGAATGACAGACCAATTCAACAGGAAGCCCTCTCCCTTGGAGCTACTACAGAACTAGTACTTCTGTGGTAAACTCAAGGCCCTGATCATAAAGAATTCCCTATGTCCCTTCAGGCTATAAGCAAGCTGTTTGGTGTGTTTTGAGAACTGTCTGTTCTAGTGTTCTAAATTCTGCTTCCTTAAAACTCTGACTCCTCAATAATTGAGGTGCATTATTTTTCTTTGATTTTTGTCTACTCAGTGCAGTGACCTTTTCAGACCATATTTCATCAAAGATGAGGCTCCATTTTTACGACGTTGAGCATGAATGTAATGCTGGACTCTAATCCTGCAAGAACCTTTGCACGTGCTTATCTTTACAGCCCGTGAGCAGTCCCATTGCATTTCTTGAGACTGTTCTGTCTGGAAGGCAGAGCAGGTATGCAGAGATTTTGCCAGGTCAGGCACTAAGTGGCTGGAGGATTTTCTGCTCCTTCTTGGTGTAAAAAGGTAGATTGATAAGCCAGCATTTTTCTTGTAAACTGGCTTTGCAATATTATTTGAAACTTAATTGAAGCAAAGCATCCTTATTCTGTTTTCTTGGCTGTATTATGATTTTAAAAGCTGCTTCTCCTTCCTGTGCAAGCATTTTAAATGGGATAGTATAGCAGCATTTAAAGAGGGTCAGAGCTGTCTGTGACAATGAATAGAGTGGATCATACTAAACATTGGCACATAATAGGCTCTCTTTCTGGAGTCGAGTCATGAGGCTTTGAAAACAAATCCTGCAAACAAGGCAAAGCACTTTTACAGATGTTGCCATCAAACCCTGAACAACCAGTTTCCAGCCTGCAACTGGAAGGAGTCACTGGGAACTTTGCAGTAGTTATTGTTTCTTTGCTTTCTGTGAGAGCACACCACAGAGACTTCAAAACTGAGCTAGAAGATAGTCACAGGTACTGTGACTATAACGTTGCGTGTTTAACCAGCCGGATTTTAAGTGAGGTGATGAGCAGCATGGAGTATTGCCTGTCACTTCATCCTAGAGATAGGTTAAAAAAATACAACTACATTCATAGTAATAATGTGGTAGAATTTCATTGTAAAAGGTGATTTTTTTTTCTACTCAACATTAATTTTATTGGCTTTTTATAACAATCTTTACAGTGGTTTTTCAGGAAGAATTTGTTACAAAATTGCCATGTGCATTACTGGCAAGAGCCTCTCTGGGCAACTCACTAAGGAGTTTCTCATTGCTTGCAAGTGTGAAAATAGATTGATAGGGCTGATACAGGCACCCAAAAGGCCTTTTGGGCTTTTCATCTTTCTCCTCTATTCAGTTCTGCTAAAGGGGAAGAATTTCTCTGTGGGATAGTTTCTTTGAGGATTGTATGGACTGTCGCAGCACGATACGAGGTTTGCTGTAGTGGTTTCAACCAACATGGAAGCTCAGGAATGGTCATCAAAGGGACAGATGAGAGAGAAGCAATATACACAAGGTGTGCTAGAATATCCCCTCACCTATCGACATGGAGGCTTTAAGATTTTCCTTTTGAAGTTGATCATAGCTCTTGTAAAGGATCCTATTCTTCCAGGGTGCTAGCAAGCAAACTTGTACTGCAGGGACTTCAGGAAACTGTAGGTAGCGTTTGACAATGCTTGTCTTTTTGACTTCCTATGTGGTTTCCTTATCCACAGTTACACGTTAGTTGGCCCTGCAGCCATAGAGTGCTTAGCCAGCGGCGAGTGGAGTGTGAGCCACCAGCAGTGCCTGGCAGTATCCTGTGATGAACCACCCCATGTGGAAAATGCATCACCAGAGAGTGGCCACCGCCTCTTTGGCGATATAGCTTATTACTTCTGCTTGGATGGCTACAGCCTGGCTGATAACTCTCAGCTGCTTTGCAATGCAGAAGGGAAGTGGGTGCCTCCAGAGGGCAGGGAGATGCCCCACTGCATAGCTGATTTCTGTGAAAAGCCATCCACCGTCTCATACAGCATTCTGGAGTCCATTAGTAAAGCCAGGTTTGCAGCTGGCTCCGTTGTGAGCTTCAAGTGCATGGAAGGCTTTGTTCTGAACACTTCAGCCAAGATCGAGTGCCTTCGAGGGGGCCAGTGGAATCCTTCTCCTTTGAGCATCCAGTGCATCCCTGTTCGCTGCGGAGAGCCTCCCCACATTAGCAATGGCTACGCCAGTGGGGCCAACTACAGCTTCGGAGCAGTGGTGGCTTACAGCTGCAACAAGGGGTTCTACATCAAGGGAGAGAAGAAGCGGACCTGTGAGGCCACTGGCAACTGGAGTGGCAGTTTGCCCACATGCCACCCAGTGTCCTGTGGAGAACCACCGCAGCTTGAGAATGGCTTTATTAAGGTACAGAATGAGTTTTCTCATCTGCCTGGTACCATAGCAAACTGAATATGTCTTCACAATTGCCACTGTTGGGGTTTTCTTCTGTTTTGCAATGCTGTTAAAATTGAGGAAGGACCTGACTGGATGGAATAAGCAAAGGGATGAACAGGTGGATTTGCAGCAGAATCGTGTCTGAAAAACATGGGCACTTCCATGGGATTTCCTATCTTAAAGTGGGTTTTCAGTTAGGTGACTCAAGATGGCATATGACAATCAGTTGGTTTCCTTAATGTTTTACTCTTCATTTGTTTGGTCCATGGCTGGCTTTCCAGTGCCATCTGGAGACATTTGAAGTAGTGTTGCGAGTTCACAAGCCTTGCTCTTTTCACTGCTATGAAAAAAATCTGATTTGCAATAGATAAATCACCTTGGGATAATTTCTCTTCTTTCAATGCAAGCACACTTCTTTACTGAAGTCAGAACTTTCCTTATCAAATTACATGGTAACAATGCCTGAAGTTAAAAATCTCCTTGCAGCAACCCAAACCTGTAGCAACTACTTAACCTGTGTTGTGCTTTGACGCAGTGGTAAGGAAGATCAAAAACACTATTGTAAAGATTTAACTTTGAATTTTTAAGACATTTTTCTTCTGAACATCGCCCCTCCTTCCTTAAATCTAGCCAAATCCTTAAATCTAGCTAAAAACTGGTGGGGAGGGTTGCATCCAAGTTCCTACATGGGCTTCCAGCAGTAATAGCAACAATTTCTGTTCAGACTCCCACACAGATACATCCTCTAACTAATGCATATCACTCTGTGTTGCCTTCCTTAGGTAGGATCACTCCTCCAGATATTCCTTCCATTCAGAGACATTTTTTAATACCTCAGTCAGAGATCAGCCTGCAGCTTTGAGGGGCTCCTCAGCTGCCTGCTCAAGACCCTGCAGCTGCTTATCTGGCACATTTAAACATCTCCTAGTAGTAGTACATCTGAAGGCTCCAGCCTTGAATACACCTGTAAGCTAAAAAACCATACCAACAATAGGACATTTCATGGCAGCTTCTCCTGACCCATTTCTTTTCTGTCTTCCTATCTGCACATCTTTTGGCCTCATGGGTCAGGAAGGAGGAAAGCAGAGGAAATGTTTTCTAGCTTTTACCTTTTAAGCCTTGAATTTTCTCTCTTATTTTGATGGTGCTTTCAGATTTCCTGACAGCTGAGTGAATCATTTGAGGCAAGACATTCTGTGTCAGGTGTTTGCATTCATTCCTTTGCAGACAGCCTTTACTGCTGTTTGGGTTCAGCTACAAGCTAGACCAAGAGAACGCAAGAAATTAAATTAGCTTTCCATCTTATCTGTTTTGCAGGAAACAACTGGACGCTTCTTTGAGAACCAGGCAAATTACCAGTGTGAGGCTGGCTACCAGTTGGTTGGGAGCTCAGTGTTTATCTGCCAAGCCAATCGGCAATGGTACAGTGAATCCCCTCCTTACTGTGTTCCCCTCAGCTGTGGAAAACCCCCACCCATCCAACATGGCTACTCCAAGGGAGAAACTTTTGATATGGGCTCCAAAGTTGAGTTTTTCTGTGATGAAGGCTATGAGCTGACTGGAGATGTTTATTGGACATGTCAGAAGTCTGGGAAATGGAGCAAAAAGCAAAGCCCGAAGTGTGTGCCAACAAAATGTCCAGAACCACCCTTGGCGGAAAACCAGCTGGTCTTGAGGGAAGTGACTTACCAAGTTGGTGTTGTACAGTTCTCCTGCAAGGAGGGTTATGTTTTGCATGGCTCCTCTGTACTGAAATGCTTGCCCTCACAACAGTGGAATGATTCCTTTCCCTTCTGCAAGGTTGTACAGTGTCCTGCACCTCCATACATCCCCTTTGGTGACCCCTTGACTTCATCCCTTCATTTTGGTAGCACTGTGAAATACATTTGCGTGGATGGATTTTTACTGAAGGGTGAGTCTACCATCAGATGCCAGGCTGATGGCTCATGGAGCTTGCCTTTGCCAGAATGTATTCCTGTGGAGTGCCCCCAACCAGAAGAAATTCAGAATGGCATTGTTGATGTGCAGGGCCTCACCTTTCTTAGCACGGCCCTCTATACATGTAAACCAGGCTTCGAACTGGTAGGGAACACAACTGTCCTCTGTGGAGAAGATGGACAGTGGCTTGGAGGAAGACCAGCTTGCAAACCTATTCAATGCTCAAGACCTAAGAAGATCCTCAATGGCAAATACTCATTCACAAACTTCCATTATGGGCAGACTGTTAGGTATTTCTGTGACAGAGGTTTCCAGCTCCAAGGGGAAGAAACACTGAGATGCCTAGAGACAGGGGAGTGGAGTACAGCGGTTCCCTCCTGCAAAGCCATAAACTGCCAGCCCCCTCAGCCCATCGAGAATGGCTTTGTGGAGGGTGCAGATTATAGCTATGGGGCCATGGTCATTTACAGCTGTGTGCCAGGCTTCCAGCTGTCTGGACTTGCCATGCAGATCTGTGAAGAATCAGGCTGGTCTAGCTCCACACCAACCTGCCTCCCAACAGACTGTGGCCTGCCTCCTCACATTGACTTTGGGGAGTACGTGCAGGTGAGACACGGGGAAAGACGTTCTGACCAGGAGAGCGTTACGGAGAGTCCCTCCCTTTCGCATATGTTACTGGCTGATAATTTGAAAGATTTCAAAAGTTCCTTGAAGGAGGACAGTGCAATGCAGCTCACCACTTTCTTATTTGGAACTATCATTTTATACACATGTTACTCTGGCTACGAGCTAGTGGGAAACCCTGTTCTAGCTTGCCAAGAAGATGGGGCTTGGAATGGCACTGCCCCCACCTGTGTTTCAATAGAGTGTACCTTGCTGTCACCCCCAGAGAACGGTTTTTTACATTTCACTGAGAACACACTTGGTAGCACAGTGCAGTACACGTGTAAGCCAGGGTTCACACTTGTTGGCTCCAACACACGACTATGTTTGCCAAGTCGGCAGTGGAGTAACACTGCTCCATACTGCAAAGTGATAACATGCAACTCACCTACCCAGCTTATGAATGGGAACATAAGAGGGGAAAACTACACATATGGGAGTGTTGTCTACTATGAGTGTGATCCTGGATACCAGTTAAATGGCCCCACAGAGAGGAGATGCCAAGAGAACCAGAAATGGGATGGCAGTGAACCGATTTGCATTCCTGTTTCCTGCAGCCCACCACCAGTTTTGGAGAACGGTCAGGTGACTGGAGAGGAGTACACGTTCCGGAGATCTACAGAGTACAGCTGCAACGAAGGTTTCCTGTTAGATGGGGACAAGAGTAGAGTCTGCCTTGCAAACGGGAGCTGGAGTGGAATCGCTCCAGTTTGCAAAGCTGTGACCTGCCCTGTGCCACTGTCTCTTCCCAATGGGAGAATTAGTGGCTCAGATTTTGGCTTTAAGAAAGAAGTGCACTATCACTGCAATGAAGGATATAGCCTGCAAGGAGTGTCTACTGTTACCTGTCAGAGTGATGGTACCTGGGATGCAGAAGCTCCACATTGTGAGCCAGTCATTTGTGGACCACCTGAAGACATCTCCCATGGCTTTCTGAACGGCTCAGGCTTTACCTATGGTGAATTTGCCCAGTATGTGTGCTTCCCTGGTTATGAGCTGTATGGCAATCCTTTACGGCGATGTTTGTCCAATGGCTCCTGGAGTGGAAGCCTTCCATCTTGCCTACCCTGCCTGTGTCCTACACCACAGGTTCAGAATGGGGTCGTTCTTGGTACAGATTTCAGCTGTGGGAATAGTGCTCAGTTTCAATGCCTGGAGGGCTTCAAACTGCTAGGGCCTTCTGAAGTCACCTGTGAGGCAGCTGGCAAGTGGAGTTCTGGGTTTCCTCGCTGCGGGCACATTTCGTGTGGCTCTCCACCCATCATTCCCAACACATTCATCAATGGGAGCAGCTCTGCAGATGAGAACACCATCATCTATACCTGCTTGACAGGCTTTGTCATGCGGGGGAGTCCGGAACTGATTTGTGTGGAGACTGGTGTCTGGAAGAAGCCATACCCAAGCTGTGAGCTGTTAAGCTGTGGCCCACCACCTTCTGTCCCAAATGCAGAGGTTCTTGGGAACATTTACACCTACGGGAGCAAGGTCCAGTACAGGTAAGAATGCTGCTGTCATGCTGTTTCCATAAAATCTCTGAAGGAATGAAGATGGAAGGTTTATACACCGTCGGTTAGTGCAAGTTTTTAAAAGACCTTGAAGAAAAGTTAAGCCCTACCACATGCTCAGATTGACAAAGCCCATGTTCTCATTACATACAAAATATTATTTAGACCACTTGAAAACTCCAGCAAGGTGTTTCAGCCTGTTGGGCTGCGCTCCTCCACCACCTTTAGTTTCCCATATCCTTTTGCGTTCCTCTTCTCCTCTGAAACACTGGTCTGAACATTCAGGTTTTCTTAGGGAGTGGCAGCAACGGTCAGCAGGGTGTGCAATTTTTCTCCCCTTTTGGCACTATTCTAGCTACTAAGAAGAAAAATTAGCTTTATCCCAGCTGAAACCAGGACACCCATTTACATCTTCCTTGTGCTTCAGGTGCCTGTTTTAATACAGAAGGACTGATCTCCCTCTTGTCCCATTTTCTGTACTGCAACACTGCACTGTGACCAAGTGTTCTCTATGCGAAGTTACTCCTTTGTCAGATGTGAGAGAAAGGGGTTTTTGTTAATTTCCTGAACTGTGCACACTGCGGATCTCTTTTCTCCAAGGTGAGGAATTCCTTGGCACAAGGGGAGATGGTTTTTTGGCAATAAAAGCAAATAATAGTATGGGACAGAACTGGGAGATGACATGTGGATGAATTTAACAGTATCCGTCATTTCCATGCATCTTCAGCAAGGTGAAGGGGGTGGTTGTGTCTGCCTTTCTACAAGTGAACCCACTTGTGCAAGCCAATTGAGTTGCTCTTCATGAAGCACTGTGTGAAACAGAACAAATCAGCCTTAAATGTCTAGGCAAATGGCCTGTGGTCAGCCTAAGTCTTGGTTTGCTCTTGGAAGAAAGTGAGATCATCTTTAGAATTGCTTGGCACTCACACACTGTTTACCTGACGAAAAGCCCTCCTTGCAAATGGAAGGACAGTGCAGGAACTGCATTAAAGCATTCAGTACCCTCCAAGCAGTAAAGCCACCAACTCACTTTCCATGTGGTGTGGCAGCAGCATGAAGCAGCTGGAGATGAGGTCTCAAGCTGCCAGCTCTTGCAACAGAATAAACTAAGTCCAGGCATGCTTCTTGCAGGGTTACCTTGAAATAACAGAGAAATCCAAAGGTGTGCTTATGAACAACTAATGCTGAAAAATTACTGTCTGACTTTGTACTTTATGGGTTAGCTTATCCCTAGCTGTGTCTCTGTGGTCAGGCCTTCATGCTGTGTTGCAGATGCCTGGAAGGCTACACAATGGTGACAGAGGTGGATGTATGCATTTGCCAGGAAGATGGACAGTGGTCTCCTCAAAGTATTTCCTGTTGCCCCAGAAAGTGTCCCCTCCCAGGAAATATCACCCATGTAATTGTACCTGAGGACAACTTCACTGTGAACACAAACATCACTTTGTCATGTGTAGAAGGCTATACTCTGGTGGGAGCAAACACATCTACATGCAAGGTATAGTGTTATTTGCACTGTTTTATTTTGCTGGCTTTGTTGAATTCCAGAGTCCTCCTCATGCCCTCGTTAGCTTTTGGCCCCTAATTGCACACAACAAGAAGATTTAAAGCATGTCCTGCAAAATATAATATGCTTCTTTGTTGCCCAGTAAGAGCAATTATTAGTTTTCCATGTATAGACTTTCAGAACTAGAAATTATTGATTTCTTTCTCCATCAAATACTAACGCTGTCCTTTAGAAAAGCATTCCTTTTATCACATTTCAGGGAATAAATCATGTCCAAGATTTTTAAAAATTATGTCCAAGATTTCTAATATATTTTGAGGATTGTGTGCAGAGATCTTTTTCTCCGGAATAACAGGCAGCATGCATTTTAATGCACTGTGCAGCTGTAAAAACTTGAATCCTCTGTATGTTAAAGAGCAAACGCCCTCATCAGTTCTGCTAGTAACCTCTTGTCGCGTTAGCTGTGGACAACCTTGACTTAAGCTTGTAAATAGACTCTTTAAAGTCAGTAAGTCTGTTCATATGAGAAAAGCTGAGCGTGCATGTTTTTGCAGAATCAGCACTTCATAGAGAAAGGTTTTCACCTTATTTTGCTGTTTCAAAGATCTGTGGAAGTAGGAGTAGGTGTGTTTGCTGAGTGTCTCTTCAGGTATCAGACTTGCCTTAGACAGTCTGTTAAGGCAGCTGAAGCACTTAGTCATGGTGTTAGACATTCATCCAGGAGAGAAGTACAGAACACGGAATCAGGCAGCTGTAGTTTTCATTCTTCTCCTGATGTCCCTGAGCTATTAGGTAATCTTGTACAAGTGAACTTTCTTTTCCAAGCTTCTATTTCCCCATTTACTTTTTGTTCCTTCAGTCTTGTAAGTCTAAGCTGAATGTTCCTGCCAAAGCTGAGCTCCAGTCTATGTTGACATCTTAAAAGTGTCACTTAAATTACTGGGTTTTATTAAGGATTACACAGATAGTATTACATTAACCACATCTGTACACCCGCAGCCATTGGATGATTCTACTATGATTTTCCTATCTTTTTCATTTTGGTATGAATTAAGCACATAAAGTGGTGCCTTTATACTTTTAATTATATTTCTTTTTCAGGAGAGTGGCATTTGGGTGCCACTGTTTTCTGATGACATCTGCATTCCTGTGTCCTGTGGGACCCCAGAGTCTCCAGAGCATGGATTTGTGGTTGGCACTAAATACAATTACAAAGACGTGGTTCTTTATAAATGTGATTCTGGCTATGAATTACAAGTAAGCAAGCTCAAATCTCCAGCACTCTAAACCTTTAGTTGTCATTTTCAGTTCTTATGTGATGACTATGAGAATGTATTATGTCTGGTCCGTATTGATATATTCCCTAACTGCCACAGATGCTGGATATCTGCTGTTGTTGTTATTGTCTGTAGAATGCTCCTGCTATGTCTGGGATAGTCCTTGAATGACTTCAGGGTGTAACTGAAGCAAATTAAAGCATCCTGTTTAGAGATAAATGTTCAGTAGATACCTTTCAGTGTTGGTTGGGTTTTTTTTAACTGAAGTTGTTTCAGCCCTCTACAAACAGAGCATTATATATATGCTTGTGACCATAAATCATGGAAGAGTTAATTTCTCATGTATTGCTCTCTTGAACTGGTTCTCTGGCCAGAGTTAGATTGCATTCTTCCCTCAACTTCATAATGTCCCAAGCATTATGTGTGCTGCATTGTGCCTTTCAGACTCAAAGCTCCTGATAAACTCCACTGCCCTCAGTTCGATGACATTGCTAGATGGTATGAAAGTGGTATCGCTTGTTTTAGTAAGGCAAAGAGATTCCAGTTTGTTCAATGGCACCTTTTTTACCTGGTGGAGAAGGGAACCAAGTTCTTTCCTGTCCATTGCTTTTATTATGAGCTTTGGGCTCTTATCCCCACCTGAGCTCTGGAGCAGCACTGCTGTCCTGTTATCAGGACTCAGGCTAGCCAGTTCAGAGCTGCCTCAGGTGTGTTTTCAAAAGCTGCAGTGAATTCAGAAATGAAAGTATGTTGCTGAGGCACAGCATGGCCCCTGCCATCCCCAGGTGATGGCAGAGTAGGGCACAGTCATGTCCAGAGGCACAGGGTGGTGAGGTGTCTCCAGGACAGAGGCTGGCTCTCCACTTTGTGTTTTGTGAAGTAGCAAGCAGAATGCAGGATTGTGCTTCCTTTGTACTGTCGTAACACCAATAATATATTAAGAACTTCATGCATGTGAATTCACCCAGTCAGGAGTGAATTCACTCAGTCACTCAGTATGAAAATAAGGAGAGTTTAGAGAATGCTTAGGTAACAATAAATTTAATTTGCATTATGTTGCCACATATGTGGTATCACTGGGGATGGAAGGATGCGCTGGTATTTAGACAGATAGGTAGAACTGCTGTTTCAAGTAACTTTTGGAGGTAATAAGCCAGTGCTTTCATACAGTAAAAAGTCCTTCCAAGCTTTGTATTCCAGCTTCGCCAGCTAGTGTCAGTCTGTCTCCCTGCTGTTGAAGAGAAGTCCGTTTTTTTTTCCCTTTGGGAAGCAAAGTCCGTTGGGTGTGATGCCATGCAACATGTCAAACAGCTGCCCTTGTCAGTGGGTTTGCTTTGTAATGAAAGTACATTACTTCAAGGGATAAATTTAGATGTTGTTCTCCATGTCTTGTAATAAAATAAGAAATAAATTCTGGGCTATTAGACTGGCTATAAAGCCCACACATAAGAAAGAAATAACATTATTTATAAGCAGATTTAAAGAATGAGTGTTTGGGATGTGGTCAAAATCAGTATATTACATTTATAAAACACAGGCTTGTACTGTTGTTGAAAAAAAATGCTAGTTAGATTTTCTGTGAGTCCTGGAGGGAGAAGATTTTCTGTGAGTCCTGGAGGGAGAAGATTTATCATCATAACACATTTCTGGGAACAAGAATGGTAAATGACAAGATGGTTATACTCCAGGGAGAAGGACAAGAGAACTGACTAACTGGCCCCACAAACTTTTGGTTTATGAACAATACCCATCACTTTGCAGGAAGGAGTTTTACCCTAAACTCTTCTAGTAGCCTTGATCTGTAGCATTTAACTCTCTCTTACATGGGTTGCACATGGAGGGAAAATGTCCTGGCCTTGCTGGATACTAGAGTTGATGGGAGAAAAGAGTTTACTAAGTAAAGTTCTTCTTTAAGCATTTTCCTTTGTTTCACAGGGTGATATAGAACGGACTTGCCAAGAAGACAGGCTTTGGAGTGGCACAGTGCCGGTGTGCAGAAGTACGTTCCACCTGAGTTTATCACTTAATGTTGGTCAAGTGCGATTTTACACAACAGAAAACACTAATGCTTATTTTGCTTTATAACTCATACTGTCTGTATTTGCCTAACAATTTTTGGTAGGTACCACTGATAAGAGCCTGGAAGAGTTGCAGAATTGCTAGTGTGTGAAGGAAATAACCACACCTTTCTGCCTTGCTCCTGTATCCCTAAGAAGCTGTGCAGACAACTTCCAAGTTTAAATAGTTCTGACACTTGAGGTCATGATTTCTGGGGTTACTGATGACATCTGGACACATCAGTTGCCAGGAGTCACGGGTACTTAGCATCCTCAAATGTAACTCTATGTATACTCATTCTCAAAGGTACTTCACTTCTGTGAGATGTCTGGTGCCCACTGACTGCAGTGCCAAAACAGGAGTTGTCAACATACTTACATGGACTTCAGCTGTTGGCTGTAAGTGGCAACAGTGGAATTTCCCGAGGCTTCCTGCCAGCACATAGATTTTGTCCTTTAGCAGGAACTGGAAGCACCAAGCACGATACTGTTTTACCACTCAGGGGCAAATATCTGGAAATGTCCAGACAAACGCTGCGTTCTTTCCCTGTTTCTCAGAATAAAACCTGTGGAGGAGCTGTGAATGGGACAGACCATATGGATTATGTCTGATTGGAACATATTCCTTATGTTATAGGAGTATCATGTGGACCCCCAGACATGATAGAAAATGGATCTGTTCAGGGAGAGGAGTTCCTGTTTGGCAGTGAGGTTTTTTACAGCTGTGACCCTGGCTTTGAGCTGCAGGGACCCAGCCGAAGGATTTGCCACGTTGACAAGAAGTGGAGCCCCTCCGCCCCTTCGTGCACGCGTAAGTATCAAGCAGAGCAACATGGTGGCAGTTTTCCAGGAGAACCGGGGAACAAACTGAGAGAGTGCTTTTGCTGGCTTCCTCCCAGTTTCCTCCTCCAGCTGGAGGGCTGTAACAGGAGGAGCCAGAGGAAAAGCCAGCAGAGACGTTCTCCTTGGCAGTTTCTCCCTGATCTGAAGGGAGCTGCTTTTGGCACATTAAGTGGCACAATCACAGAGTCGTGCTCAGGTCAGTAAGACAGGATTGTGGCCTGCTGTATTTGATTTGCCTTGCATTGGTGTGCAGGGCCTTGGACATCATGTGCTGGGATGGTTCGTCTCTGCCATGCCAAGGCTAATGTATCCTGGCCACTCTGTATGTCTGGAGATCAAGAGTCTGCTCCCTAGGATCAAATCTTGGCTCTCTGTGCAGGAGAAGGTGGTTAATTGTGGGAGCATGAAAAGAAGGATTTATTACTTATTTCATACAGTTTATAAATCAAATGCCAAGTTTTTATGGTCTTTACCAGTAAATCATTTCCCATCTTCTCATGGTGATGTCATAGTCCTACCCCTTGCATTCCTGTCTCTCACCTTTGACCAATTTGCCTGGTCTCCACAGTAAGTGTGGGACAGGGAGCAAGATCCTTCTTAACCACTTTAATTTTTCTTGGGGACATCTTGAGATCACGTTCCACTATATAGGGAGCAAAGGAAACTGCAAATGCAGCCTCTGGCCTGCTCAGAAGAAATATTCTTGGAATCATAGAATCATAGAATGGTTTGGGTTGGAAGGGACCTTAAAGATCATCTAGTTCCAACCCCCCTGCCATGGGCAGGGACACCTTCCACTAGACCAGGTTGCTCAAAGACCCATCCAACCTGCCATTAAAGACTACCAGGGAAGGGGCATCCACAGCTTCTCTGGGCAGCCTGTTCCAGTGTCTCACCACCCTCGCAGGAAAGAATTTCTTCCTAATATCTAATCTAAATCTCCCCTCTTTCAGTTTAAAACCGTTCTGCCTCGTCCTGTCACTACATATCCTTGTAAAAAGCCCCTCTCCAGTTTTCCTGTAGGCCCTCTTCAGGTACTGGAAGGCTGCTAGAAGGTCTCCCCCGAGCCTTCTCTTCTCCAGGCTGAACAGCCCCAACTCTCTCAGCCTGTCTTCATAGGAGAGGTGCTCCAGCCCTCTGATCATCTTCGTGGCCCTCCTCTGGACTCAGAGGAGATTCTGGACCACTCTGTTTGATTGAAGACACTTCATAGTTTACAACATCATCAGATACATTTGGGCACATTCTCTCTCAGGTGTCTGCAGCCTGAACCCCACGAGAGAGGGCAGGCAAGGCATTGTATAACCCTTCTCCATGTAATACTTCAGCTTCTTTCTTCTCATCTTTCCCTTAGTTCAGTGTGTGAACAGAGCTGTCAGTGTGTAACAGACAGAATGGCCTTCGTTGTCTGTATAAAACCAAAAATATTTTCTCCTCTCCTAGGAATTACTTGTGGGCTGCATCCCTCAGTAGAAAAAGCAGAGGCCATTTCTACAGGAAGCACATACAGAAGTAATGTAACCTTTGTGTGTAACTCTGGGTACCATCTTGTTGGGCCCCAGAATATCACGTGTCTTGCCAACGGGAGCTGGAGTAAACCCTTGCCATTGTGTGAAGGTAACTGTTCAATTCCATGGCCTGGCACATTCCAATCTGGGATAAGCAATAGCTCCTCCCTTATGCACGCATATCATATGGTCCAGGGATTGAACTGCCTTCAGGAAATGATTTTGTAATGTGCATTAAAAATGGTGCCTGAAAAATGTAATGTGTCACAAGGAGCACTGCCTGTTACCAAGCCAGAAAGAGCTTAGATGTCATTTTTCCTAAGGTTTTAATCTGCAGTTTAATAAGCTTAATGAGATATGAGGTTACTTACTGTCTCAGAAAATCAAACCCCTAGCAAAAGGTGATGGACTGCAAGGACAAGTGACTTTTCTCCCAGCGGCCTTCCATAGTCAATTATTAAGTTGATATTCTGTTTCTGAACTTTGGGCCCCAAGGACAGTCTCAACAGCTCAGCCTTTAACCTCCACACTCCTCACATGAACAAACACCATGAATGTGTGATGTGTACCATTTTGCAAATCACTGCTTTCAGGTGCTCCCTCAGTAGGTCCTGTTGCTCATGCCACAAACCAGAAAGAGTGCCCAGCAAGAACTGTCTGCGTCATATGGATTGGGCAGTAGTGGGTGGAAACAAGGCTGTCAACACAAAAAAGAGAACAAAAACTTAAGATCCCAAGTTTGAACAGATAGCCAGTATTGCCGGATGACTCTGTTCAAAATATAAAGCTTACTAAATTCCAGTATCATTAACTTCTAAGTATGAGTGTTCTCCATTCCTGGCCTCTTTGCCATGACAATACAGGCTCTGGGCTTCACACTTTTCCTTTCCTCTCAGGAACACACTAGTTCATTTCTTGCCCATCGCCCTTCCTTTCAGGCTGTTATTGTCCCTGCTGCACATACCTCAGATCACAGAATCACAGAATCACAGAATCAACCAGGTTGGAAGAGACCTCAGGGATCATCGAGTCCAACCGTTGCCCTTACACCACCCTGTCAACTAGACCATCGCACTAAGTGCCATGTCCAGTCTTTTCTTAAACACATCCAGAGATGGTGACTCCACCACCTCCCTGGGCAGCCCATTCCAATGTCTAATAACCCTTTCTGTAAAGAAATTCTTCCTGATGTCCAACCTGAACCTCCCCTGGCGAAGCTTGAGGCTGTGTCCTCTTGTCCTATCGCTAGTTGCCTGGGAGAAGAGGCCGACTCCCACTTCACTACAACCTCCCTTCAGGTAGTTGTAGACTGCAATAAGATCTTGCAAGCTAGACTCTAGACCCAGTGTCCTGCTTGCTTTTCATAATTCCTCCTGGCATTCTTACATGGAGGTGACACGTTGATGTTTCCACCACCCAGCTGCACACCCAGATTCAGAGGGGACCAGCATGCTGTGACAGCTTCACTGATGTAAGACAGATAATGATCTTCCACTTAAGACAGGTGTTACATTACTGTCACCAGAGCCGTGAAAACTGCATGAGGGCTAGGGACCATCAGATGCATTGTTGGGCAACCACACAATGCACAGATCACTGCACTACAGTGCCCTAATTCTTTGCAGACATAATAGCAACCTGGAAAGTTGATAGGGGACATCCATATTGGAGAGGAGGTCTCTAGTACCTAGCCAGGCACGTAAGAAAAGACACACACTAGTGGTGCTGAACAGATGTCAAGAAGACAGTCTTGAACATGATTGAGTGCAGCCACTTCACCAGCCTCTCTCTTCCTCTTGCCTGGGGGCCTTGTGTCTGTCTGATAGTTTAATCTTCAGTCATCCCATTATACAGACCACCTAGGAAAATCAAATGGAAAATGGGACACTGAACAGTCTCCTGTGTAGCAATGGTAACCCAGCTTGGACTGTCTGCCTGCTGGCTTCAGAAACACAGCTGAGAATCTTGAATTAGTAATACAAGTGTCAGCACCTTGCACCAAACCCATTCTGCATCTCATCTGGTATTTCTTGTCAGGTGAAAAGGAACGTGCAAAGGGCCGCAAGTTTCCGGGGTATCTCTCAGTGGCAAGAAAGAACCATTTCCATGTTCTGCCCCACTGACCCCAGTATGAAGTCATAAATGTGTCCTCTCCTCTCCAGCACTGCCACATTTCACTGACCTGAAAAACACGTGGCTGTGGCTTTTCTCCATCACTGGGGGGAGCTCCTTCTCTAGCTTGGCTACATTTCCTTCCCCAGGCTACTAAACTTCCTCTCAATGCTCTTCATGATATATTAGCCTGTGGCTGCTACTTTAAACATATTGTGTGAGTAATTCAGGAATTGTTGGAAGTCCAGGTCTAATATCAAGCTGAATTAATGAGAGCTCTTCTTTTGCAGAGACCAGATGCAAAGTTCCAATTTCCTTGCTGAATGGGAAGGCAGTTTATGAAAACAATACAGTTGGCAGTACAATAGCATATTTCTGCGAGAGGGGATACAGTTTGGAAGGGGAACCTGAAGCAGAGTGCACAAGAGATGGAAGATGGAGTAATCCCTTGCCTCTCTGTAAACGTGTGTGTTTGATTTGTAATGAAAAAGCGGTCTCAATTTGTAAGCACTAAAGGCTAGGCTGCTCTTCATTTAAGCTGACAGTGAACAAGAGCAACTTCTGTACGTCTTTGTGGAAATGTACTGTAATTTTCTTCTGCAGTGACCATGAGCAGGATTTGTCACTTGTAGTTTAAAAAATTGGTTTGGCCTACATTGGGAGATTTGTTGGTGTGCATCCCGTTTTTACAGGGGAACAAAGGGAGCAGTTACTGAGACATGTTAAAGCATTGACTTGTCTGAGTGTATTTTTGTGATAGTATAGAACGCGCTGTGTTCTGCGTAGCTCCCTTTAGTTGGAAAGCTGACAGAAAATGGAGTCAATTGTAGTCAACCACTTGATATATGAGGAGCAATTGAGAGAAAAGTTTGGAGGAGAAGGCAAAAGGGAGATTTTATTGTTGTCTACAACTGGCTATTGGGAGGGTGTAAAGAAAAAAGAGCCAGACTCTACTCAGAGGTGCACAGTGGTAGGATGAGAGGCAATGGACACAAGTTGCAATAAAGGAAATTCCAATTAAGTATTTGAATAAACTTTTCACCATCATAGCAGTCAAACACAAGAACAGGGGCCCGGAGAAGACATGAAAACTCCATCCTTGGAGATACTCAAATTTCAGCTGGTCAGGTCCCAGAGCAACCTCTGAACTAGTTGGCCCTGCTTTGAGAAGGAGGTTGGACTTAACGGCTGTATAAATTACTCTGTGATTCTGTGAAATAGCGTCTTACACACATGTGTGCTGTGCATACACACCCACAATAATCTTCCTTGTTGCTGTGTCTGTAACTAATTTTAATATCTACTGTAGTCTTAGGGTGGTTAATTTGAGACATTTACAAATGACTCATAGCATTTTAGTTTCAGGAAACTGTCATGAGTCTCTGCTGTATAGAGTCCAACCTTTTCCACATTCACAATGAGATCAATAGACCCCACAAAAATAGCTCAGCAAGCTTACAGCCAGCGATAAATAAGGATATCAGAGAAATTCTAAACTCTAATGAATGTTATTGTGTCTGCTCAAACATCTGGATTTTTGCTGCTCTTTATTGGTCCAGCCCATCAGAACAAGAAGTAGGATAAGTCTGGCTCTTTTTTATAGTAAGGTTAGGGTAAACAGGAAGGACAAGAGAGAATGGTTTGATAGTAACAAGTAGGATATTCCTCACTTAAATCCTTGGTATGTCTGCTGCTGGCATCGGTATAGTATGGTAGCAAGCCATGTGACAGCAGAGAATCAGACCTTTTATTAGTATTTTATGATCCAAATCTCAGAACTTTATATCAAATTACAAATTGGACTTGTGTGCAGCATCCATTTCTATTGTTTTTCATATGATTGTTTTTGAAGCTTGCAGAAACTATTCTAAAGTATTCTCTTCCTTTCTTCCATCCCTTTTTCCTCCCTTTTCCTTTTCCCTCACTCCCTTTCTTTGAACAGCAAACCCTTGTCCTGTGCCTTTCATAATCCCAGAGAATGCCCTTCTGTCCGAGGTGGATTTTTATGTTGGTCAGAACATATCCATCAGGTGCAGGGAAGGCTACCAGCTGAAAGGGCAGTCTGTGATCACCTGTAATGCTGATGAGACCTGGACTCCAGCAACAGCTAAGTGTGAAAGTAAGTACATAAGGTGCAGTTCTGCAGGGGCTTGGTACTTCCCAGAGGGCTGGTGACCACACCTGTATCACACAAGAGAGTGACAGCACAGACATGTCAACAGAGCTCTCTGCCTAGATGCAGGTGTTATGAAAGAAGAGAGCTTTTGTCTGCTATTGCCCTTTGGAGAGGTAGGTCACTCCGAGAGATCTAGGCACACAAAGGCAACCTAAGAAGCTCTACAGAAGAGCTATTTCTTCTTTCTTTGTAACAGAGTTGTTTCTTTAAAAGGATCAGAATATGTCTTATGTGGGTTGATGCCCCAAGAGCATTCGTCATACTATCTACTAGGCCCTACTGTAATTTTCTTCTCGATTTACCTTTTGCAAGCACTGCAGCTGGGGTCGGTTGTTGGATACCGTAAATATCCTGAGAATGATTCCTGTGAGATTATGGATGATGGGATGAGGGTTGTAGGTAGAGGTGCTGTCTTTTATTGTATTTATTGACACTGATAGAGGCACAGTGTCCTTTTGCAGGCATGTCTGAAAGCTTTTTGGCTTCTTGCAAGCAATATTGTTTAGTTCAGACAATGACATCACCTCACTCTACAAACCCAGTCTCGTGTATATCTTGGGACCATCTGAAAGTTTCTGGTCTATATGGTGGATACAGCCATTGTTGCATGACCTAAAACTGCTGTTCCTGCCATCTCTGTGCTCACTGGGTGTACGTACAGGTTCTCCCCGTGTGTGACTGCACCATGAAGAAGTCCTATTTACTGATTTCCCATCAGAAGTATCTCTCTGGCACCGCCCAGATCTTTTGTGAATAGCACTGTGTCCAGGGTTAGAAACTTATCCTGTAGGCATTGCAGCTCACCAGCCTCTGGGTGATTTCTTTCATTTAGAGATATCTTGCGGGCCCCCAGCTCACACAGAGAATGCTCTGATTCGTGGTAGCTTCTATCAGTATGGAGACATGATCACCTATTCATGCTACAGTGGGTACATGCTGGAGGGGCCCCTGAGGAGCGTTTGCTTAGAAAATGGAACATGGACAACACCACCTACCTGCAAAGGTAAGCCTTTTTTATGAAAAGAAGCATATCTTAACTTGCCATAAGCATGAGTTGTCATCCTAGCTGCAATAAAAATGAAAGTGAAATTTTTGCTAGTTTCAGTGCAGTCATGGTTTCACCCAGGGCATTTAAAGTGCAGGGTGTTGCTTCATTTCCAAGTGAAGGAGAGGGCTTCCACAATTTTTCTCTTTAGTCCTTGCTGATCTTACAGTTTCTTTTTTTACAATGTTGTATCCCACACCTAAGATCCTCTCTCCTCACTTCTTCTGTGAAAGTGACAGAACCAGTCACCTTTCTGACATGCTGAGCTGTTTCAGATAAGCACTGCCAGTCAGTTTTTCGCAGTCAAAGATTACGCACTTCAGAAAACAAAAGTAAGAGACCCAATGGGTGCTCAGTCTCTCACTGTGTTTAGAGCTTGGCAGCTCCTCAGAATTGTTTTGCAATGAAATACTTACGGATAGGTTGGTACAGCTCACTAAATAATACACACCAAGTACTGCAGAAAATTCATGGTTTTAACAGAATACCAAAGACGAAGTCCAGCCCTTCCACCCTTGGCCTACCAGCAGGAAAATGTCACTTTTGGGTTTGTTGAGCCAAAAAATTCACTTGTTTAAATTACAGAATTAACTCTTCCACACAGAAGATTGAAACAAATAAAAAGTTTTGAGCGGAAAGTGGGGAAAAGCAACAGAAAACATAGAAAAGATTATAAAATAAACAGTTAAAACCAGATATAAGCATCTTCAAACACGGGCTTAAAACCAAGGATGAGGCATAGCAAAAGGGTTTTAGGGTCACAGGCTTTGATGGAAGAGGGTTTGCCGTCTGCCATTTCCATATCAGAAGCTTGACGAGCTTTCTGCTGCTGGGTAGCTATAGAGCAGTGAGTTAGCTGCACCCTGAAGTCTTATCTCAGATGGTGTAAGAGCATCCATACTACAAACTGAGCCTTAGGTATTTTGTTTAGAAATGTGAGTATTGAAAGTAAAAAACGCTAGGGCACTTCAGTGGCCAGTCACAAGCAGCCCCATTCCCTAAGCTCAAGAATTCCCATGGAAGAGGGAAGGTGCCAGAACGCTGATCTGGGCACATTAGAGCCATCATCAAAGTTGTCAGGTCTGCCTCTCCTCCTGCAAGTCTCAGCTCCCCATATCGAAAATAGAAGCAACAATACTTCCTACCTCCTTGGCCATTTTCTCTTTAGGCTGGAAGCCCTTTGGAGATGGAGGATTCTGTACTGTGCTAAGTCTGACTGATCAGGGTCCTTTCGTCAGTTTTTTTATATGAATTCTGACAGCAAAATATTATGAACATTAAGACAACAAGCTGACTTGCCCTAGTCTGTGAAAGCAGGCACTCTGTTAAAATTCTGTATCTGATAGTTATAATTGCCTGGCCTAAAAAATCATGGATCAGTAGATCATTTACAGAGACCCAAAGCCAAAGAACTGGACTTGTAACTTCTGAACATTTCAGGAATAGACAAGCTGCTCCTGAAAAACAGGTTTCTCCTGGTTATGTGACCATGGCTTGGCATTGCCATGAAGAGTCACCTGTTGAGGAGCCAAGTAGAGAAGATTTACAGTAAAAGCACGTGAGTTACCTCAGATGTCAAGAGGTATCCAGAAGTCCTGTTAAAAATTTATACTCCCAAAGCACTGAGCCCTTTCTGAAAAGTTTGCAAGTATCTTGTCATTTCTTTCTAAACTGTGGTGGCTACAGAATTCAAGGGTTCTCTGCACAATAGCTACTCTACCTAAGCTAGAATTCATTAGCAAGGTCATTTGGATATTATCTCCTCAGATTGTAACACTTTCGATTCTTAACTGCCCCTTTAATATCACCAGCTTTACTTTTTATTCTTATTTAATATTTATTAGTTACACAGAACCATACTTTATGCCAAGGGCTGTAGTTTTCTGCTAAGAAAGGTTCTTGCTACTGGTTACTAGCAACCTGGAAGGGCTGATTTGCAAAGCACTGTCAAATATGTGTCCTGTTTACAACACCATGGAGTCCACTGGGGCTGTTCAGAGGAATAAGTATCAGGGAAAATTATTTCAAAAAACGAAGTGATGAGGTAGACAGATGATCAGGGTGTAGTGCAGGAAAATAAAGCAGAATAACCTGTCTTTTGGTGTATTAAGAGAGAGGAATAACAATTTCCCCACCTCTTTTCACCTAAAAAGGGAACTAAAAAGGACCAAAGATGTTCCCGAGGACCAACCTGTGTTTTCATGACACATGTCAAAATAATCTTTCAAAACTGCTTTATAATTCATTTGAGGGGTTTGCCTAACAAAAGGCCTACAGGACCCAAGCCTTTGTGGTCTACATCAGAAGCGACATGAAAGCACTCTCTGCATTTCTTGCTTTTAGCTCTGTGAGTTGATTATTAATGTGTCCTAGGCCTGCTTGAAACATTCTGGCCCAGTTGAACAGGTTAGTTAACATAAATATTGTAATTAAAAAGCAGACTTCGTTAACCTCTTTGGGAGAGCTCTCACCACAGCTGCACTTGCCTGAATCATTGCTGGTTGGAAGTTACAGGCCAGATTCTGATCTGAGTTTCAGGGGTGAGAAGTATTAGCCTGGATCTGCCGATCATAAACACCTTCAGGACTCAGCAGGCTGCACAGATGCACACAGCTTGTCTGACTCCAGCTTTTTCTCTCTGAAATGCTTTAAAATCTGTGTTGTTTGGTTGCCCTCTGCCCACATCTTGCGGACTGGGAGTGGTCCATGTGGAGCTGCTGACCAAAATGTTCGTATCCCATCAGCAAACAAGAGCATTATGAGAGGGCAGCCAAGGTATGGAGGAAATCGTTCGCTTGCAACCACAGGAAAGCTTTTTGGCAAAGATGAGAACAGATATCAGAGAGGGGGTTTTCCCCTTCTTACCCGTGTTTGTCTTGCAGCAGTGTAAAGCTTTTATGTCCTGTGGAGATAACTCTCAGGCATGGATTTACAAGGAGATCTCAAAGATTAAAAATGATACTGTGGATGTGAGATCTGCTACCACTAACTGAAGTCACAGTTAATGGTTCCCATTCTCTCCTCAGCACATCAGGACTGCATTTGCCCTGCTTGCTTTTACAGTAGCAAAAAAAAAGAGAATGAGATCTCAGCTTAACTTCCCGCCCCAAGCCTTTCTCTAGTCTTGTCTGTCAAGTGAAGAATAACCCCCACAGATACAGACACAGAGTCTCTGCCTGCCTAAATTGGTGTGTAACAAGTGCACACCTAGGGATGATACTGTCTTAATCATTCAGTTTCATAACTGAGACCTGGGCAAAAATCCAGGAAAAGCCTATCTCTGCCTGAGATCCTGGATGGCTGAGCGGGATGGAGTTGCATCCAAAGCGACTTCTGTAACTCATTAAATATCTGCATCTTCTCCATTGTCAGAGAGAGAGAACATACGTTTCAGAGACCATTTTTCAGGGGCTTTGAATTTAACATGGGATATCAATTGTACACAAACTTTTTCCCCCCCATCTCATTACACATTTATGGGATGTCATTTAAGTGGTGTGGAGCACACAAAGCTTTAAATGGTTTTTTATTCAGCTTTCTTAGATTTTCATTGCACAAAGGAAATCTGGTTGGCAGACTATTCTGCTTTAGTCAACACCCAGAGACAAGCTGTCTGCATAGTCATAGATATCTTGACAGCAAAAATTGTTTAAAATACCTGTTAAAATATTGCAACTTCTGTGAACCTGCTAGGGCCTAAGGTCTCTTCCCATTCTCATTATCAGCTGACATTTGATGGGCAGGCTCTTGAGATTGAAAAATAAAATGGCAAAAGCTTTGGCCTCATTTCAACAGACTCCAAGCTGTAGCTTGCAGCTTGGCATGGCTTAGCTGCAAGAGTGACTCAAGTTTGGCTCTGTCAGGGGAAGATTTGCATTCTTTCCATTGTGGAGCTCAGGTTTGAGCAGTATTTCAGTGTGCTAAACCAGTGTTTGTATTTAATACTAACATTGAACAAGATCTAAAACAATTTTCAAAGCCTAAACTCATATTTTGCTCACCTAGTAACTAATTAAAGATAGGATGCAATTAACAGTTCAGACTGAGTTTCCTGAGGTTAGTCTGTGTTCATAACTACCACTAATTAGAAGTTAGTCTGATTACTTATTTGTTCTGTAGTATCATCTTGAAGCCACAATTTTTGATCTTCTGTATATAGTATGTACACCAACATGACAAGGATTGTACTTCCTCCGATGATCTTTAGGTCTAGCATGTTTGTATTTAGCTGGCCGCCTGGTTTTGTAAAGTAGTCCTGGCTTCCCTGGGTGTACAGCCAAGATATAGTGCAGTGTTGTAGAAACAACGATGAAGTCCAAAGCCTGTCCACTCCAGGCAACATATTGGGCTAGCATGGATACAGTCCTCTTCAAATTCCTCACTTTTATGATCGGGTGCTTATTAACAGCTGTGCGAGCCAAGGAGCACCAGTCAGTGTGAATGCTAAGTGAGGTTTATAATCGCACTTTGGGTTCCACAGGTAGATACTTCACTGTGCCACTGCTGCACCCTTGTCAGTCACTCCTCATTACACTGAATGATAGTGCAATAAAAATTGCTTGTTCTACCACGGTGTTTAATCTTACTTGCAACAAACCTTGTATTTTGCAAGACAGCATCATGTTGGTGTTTCATACCAAGGTTAGAAGAAAGTTTGATTTTATTTTAGAGTTGGTTTAGAAGAGGGGAAAAATATTTGGCGTGGGGTTTCTTTGTTTTGTTTTACAAAAATGAGTGGAGAAAAGCAGATAAAAGCATAGCATCAGCCGTGAAACAATGTCCAAATACTTTACCCAACTACGCTAAAAACTTCTAAGTTTTCATTCTTGCCATGGACAATTTTCGATTGTCTTAACAGTTCCCACGCTCTTGCTCACAGTACCTAGTCGGAGAGACAGAAAACGATGTAGCCCTTGAAATCAAAGTCATGTTTCTGAACTTCACTACATTTGTTTGTTCTACTCTAAACTTTACAACTGCAAAGATCTGTGCAAGATGCTAAATTACTAAGCTTCTAATTAACCGTCATGTTTGTCATGAAATTGTACTGTTTTCAGCTGTTTGTCGGTTCCCGTGTCAGAATGGTGGTGTCTGTGAGCGACCAAATGCCTGCTCATGTCCAGATGGCTGGATGGGTCGTCTCTGTGAAGAGCGTATGTATATTATTCCTAAGTGTAATTTTAAGGATGTTGTAGGTAAGACAAGTGAATTTGCTGCAGTGAACCAGGTCGAAAAATTAACGGCATAAGAGCTAAAAACATAAAAATCATTACTTTATTCTGCTTGACAAATTAGAGAGAACAGGAAGGACTAAGTGATTGCTTGTTTCTAGACAAATGACCATGCCCTGACATCTCCAAACCAAAACAAGCCCTTTTTTAATTGTTTATGGGTGCTCTTTCGCTATGATTGAAGAACAGCCTGCTTCAGTTCTCCAAAGTCTGTTTCTAATAGCAATACGTAATAGTTTTGGGGAAAGAACAGATGTTAGAACAGAAGAGATGTGAGTGTTCTGCTGGTGGCTGCATTTGTTTCTTGGCTTCCTTCTTTATCAGTCTTTGATTATGAACCTGACCAATTCATGTTCAAATAATACAACTTTGTCACCTTTTTCATACTGTCCTTCCTGACCTGTGTACTTGTACCCTACAAATTCTGAGCTGGCTTTTCCCAGCCTGGATCTCTGAATAGTTAGATAACTGGATCTGTTCTGGTGGAAAAGAGTCAAATCTGACTCTTGGGTCTGTCAGAGATTTTGTGGGTGGCATTGGGGATGTCAGTTTCTGCCATGTTTCCCATTTCCTTCGTGGTGATCTTAGCACAAGGAATTTGGGAGGGCTAACCCTTTCATGCTGGCGTAGCTGCTGCACGAGAAGCCTTATTACTGCACACGTAGTTAGGCATGGGTCTGTGTGGATAGAGAAGGAAGGTACCCTTACTGTATTTAGCACTCAATATGGCCCTGATGTAAAGCGTTAGCATGTCCAAGAACACCTGCAGCTGAGGTGGTGCCACTATCCCTGGCTCTGAGTATACATGGAGACCTATAAAAAGATGTGGCACCTCCTCCTGTAGTTCGTGGAGAGGAATGTGGTTCAAGCATTTTGCTAAGTAGATGTGTCACATCTTAAAATGGTCCTCTGAATCTACCTCTGCAGCTTTCAGGTCTTCTCTGTGGCAGTGGCAGTTCCACATGGCACAAATTAGCTGTAGGTATAGAATGAGGAGAAGAGCAAGTTTTGTCCTTCTGCATTTATGGAAGTTTCAGTTACGTTGTGTATTCACTCAGCCTCTCCTTTGCTGTCCCTTTGTCTGTCAGTACCACCATAGCCAGAGGTGCAGACTCAGTCCCGTATCTGTCACAGCTTCAGCAGAAGAGGACTGAGCCCTGTGTCTGGCAGAACTGTGTTTAGTATGCCACAACTGATTTCCTTACCTTAGTAATGATATTTAATGCATTCTTCAGGATCAGAGGATAAATTTTATGCCCCCAGTCGTTTTGATCTGTCATTCCAATTCAGATCCTGTTTTCCTGTATGAGGAAAATGAACAGGCAGCTCACTAGCCAGATCACACTTCATGCAGATACAGGCAGTAGCTCTCTTTTTTTTTTTTTTTTTCCTTTACTTTGGCATAGGTAGTGAGGAGAGGGGGAAAGGAATCCCACAATTTTTTAGTGCCACCTCAGTTTTACAGTGTTGCTTGTCAAGCAAGGTGCACTGGTGAACAGAAAAGATAGGTTTAGTCTTTGGAGTTGACGGCCTGTTCTGGACGTCAAAGGGATTTTTTAGTGCTAGCATTGTGAACTGATCTGTCAGGATCAGGCCACAGGCGAGGCCACAGAGCTCTGACGGAATTCAGTCACCTTGTAGTTCACAGTACATTTCACAGGTAACAAGATAGATTCATCTTCCTGAGAGAGGCCTGACCACTCTAAGAAAAAGTAGTAGTAGTGCAGAGCACTGCTAGTTTAATGATACAGACAAGTAATTCTTGGTGATATGGGTTAGTCCTGTGAGCTCCATGGAACTTCACTGTTCTTTCCTTATCCAGGCTGACTGCGCCTGCTCAGCTTGACCCCTGCTGTGCAGTGGAAGAGGAAGAACCTCTGCATGAGTCCTCTGCAGCTCCCATCCACCCTCCCAGTATAAAACTCCACTGGAAGTGCCACTCAAGGGTCCAAATTTGAGACCCAGCTCAACTCATGCTCTTACTAGAGCATGTTCACACAAGTACTTCATTCAGTTAGGGTAGTGGAGGTGGTAGTTCTGTGAAGGTATTTAAGTCACAAACAGTGCGCACATTAGACAGTTTTGTAGATCTGCTGACAGGAGCAATATAGCTTGATTGATGCTCAGTCCAGAGGCCATGAGCTGCTTGGTGTCTGCTTTGTTTCTTCCCCAAAGCTTCCAGCCATAGTCAGCCTGTTGCACCCAAAATGCCTCATATCAAAGCTGTCTTTCCATGGGGGGCTTGTGGTGTCACCTGTCTCAGCATGTTTTCACTGGCCTAGACCAAGTGCTTTTCTATGGGCAGTGCATAGATTACTTGTTTTGATGTTACATTATGGGACCCCAGGGAATCCACAAGCAATCCAGTTGTTTGTTATTAAAGCATAAACTGATTTTGTTAGCCACCATCACAGAAGTGGGCAATGTCTGTGGATATTACACGTGAGAAACAAGCAAACAGCCCTGCTCGTTTCCAGTGAGCACAGAGCCTACAGGCATCTGAAGGACTCTAGCAATTGCTCCATTCTGTCCATTTGTTTGCCATCATTCCTTCTCATTTCTGGCCACCATGCCAGTCGTATTTGCTGCTGGTGCCTTGTGGGTAGATCCCGCTCAACTCTGCCGATACTGCATGCAAATACTTTAAGGGGTAAGAGTTTCTAATTAAACATAAGTTCTTTTTTCACACACTTTATTCTTTGCTTTCATGGTTCTCTTCTCTCCTTAGCAATATGTGTTCTGCCATGTCTCAATGGAGGTCGCTGTGTGGCCCCTTACCAGTGTGACTGCCCCCCTGGATGGACTGGAGAGCGCTGCCATATGGGTAAAACTCCTTTCAGCTACATTTTTTTCTCACTTTTTGTGACTTTACTGTGAATACCTAGCACAGTTCACTAAAGACTCTGTGGAACTACTAATCTTCTCACAGGAAAAGCCAGACCTGCAATATTCCTGGAGGATTTGCTATCCCCAGCTGCAAACTATTTTCAGAATAGTCCCTGATGAGTCTTTAAAATCCTCACAAAAGTTTGCTCCCAGAAAGGACAGACAGCATTCACAAGAGTGCTCTCTGCAAAAAGCAGTGCAGAGGAGAGAGGATTTCCAAAGAGAAGAGTAAAACTAGACTGTCCATTCCAAGAAGAGTTAGAATTTCATTTTCAGCTTCAGCACATGCAGTTCACCATTAAACTCACAAACAAGCTGCAGTACTACAGAGGTTTTTCGCCACATAGCTGTCTGGTTTGAGGGATTCCCACTTACTGCCTGAGTGCTCAGCTAGGCAAGAGGGCAGAGCAAAGAAAGGATTTGTTTAAGGATGGTTGAGTTTAACGGGTACGTGGTACCCATGTAAGGTACCATGTACATGGTACTTGGGTGCCTTACATTAGGTATCATCTAAGTTCTCTGAGCAAATTTAACATGCTCTGCATTTTATTAGGTCTCTTACTTGCACCTAACCAAGGCTGAAAGGCATGTAGCACACCAAAATAGTGAGGGGTAGTGAGGAGAGTGATTCTAGGCTCCAGACCTGTGTCCTAGCAAGTCAGCTTGTGTCAGACAAGGCTGATTTGCAATTAGGGACAATATTTTAACCCAAGTTTGGGATGTATGGTTCCACATCAAGACTAAACGTCAGTGTTTGAAAGGCTTGTCCCTGTGGAAATAGCCAATAAAACTCATAGCAATTGAGAAATCATTGAAATATCTTTATTTAGTGATTTATTAGTGATTAAATCTCAATCACTAATAAATGTTAACTGTTTTTAAAAATTATTTTACAGTTTGTTCACTGTATTTTTATTGTCCATGTGTACCTTAATTGATTGTTAACAGGGCCTGAACAGGAAAGCCCAGTTTTGCCTTCCTGCAAGACTTTGGAGTGGCTGATTGGGTGAATCACAGAATCACAGAAAGTTAGGGATTGGAAGGGACCTCGAAAGATCATCTAGTCCAATCCCCCTGCCGGAGCAGGATTGCCTAGACCATATCACACAGGAACACGTCCAGGCGGGTTTTGAGTGTCTCCAGAGAAGGAGACTCCACAACCTCTCTGCGCAGCCTGTTCCAGTGTTCGGTCACCCTCACCGTAAAGAAGTTTTTCCTCATATTTATGCGGAACCTCCTGTGTTCCAGCTTGCACCCATTGCCCCTTGTCCTGTCAAGGGATGTCACTGAGAAGAGCCTGGCTCCATCCTCATGACACTTGCCCGTTACATATTTAAAAACATTAATGAGGTCACCCCTCAGTCTCCTCTTCTCTAAGCTAAAGAGACCCAGCTCCCTCAGCCTCTCCTCATAAGGGAGATGTTCCACTCCCTTAATCATCTTCGTGGCTCTGCGCTGGACTCTCTCTAGCAGCTCCCTGTCCTTCTTGAACTGAGGGGCCCAGAACTGGACACAATATTCCAGATGCGGCCTCACCAGGGCAGAGTAGAGGGGGAGGAGAACCTCTCTCGACCTGCTAACCACACCCCTCCTAATACACCCCAGGATGCCATTGGCCTTCTTGGCCACAAGGGCACACTGCTGGCTCATGGTCATCCTGCTGTCCACTAGGACCCCCAGGTCCCTTTCCCCTACGCTGCTCTCCAACAGGTCTGCCCCCAACTTGTACTGGTACATGGGGTTGTTCTTGCCCAGATGCAGGACTCTACACTTGCCCTTGTTATATTTCATTAAGTTTCTCCCCGCCCAACTCTCCAGCCTGTCCAGGTCTCTCTGAATGGCTGCGCAGCCTTCCATTGTGTCAGCCACTCCTCCCAGTTTTGTGTCATCAGCGAACTTGCTGACAGTGCACTCTATTCCCTCATCCAAGTCATTAATGAATATATTGGATAGAACTGGTCCCAGTACCGACCCTTGAGGGACTCCGCTAGACACAGGCCTCCAAGTGGACTCTGTCCCATTGACCACCACTCTCTGGCTTCTTTCCTTCAGCCAGTTCACAATCCACCTCACTACCCGATCATCCAGACCACACTTCCTCAGTTTAGCTGCGAGGATGCTGTGGGAGACCGTGTCAAACGCTTTACTAAAAGCAAGATAGACCACATCCACAGCTTTACCACCATCTATCCTCCGGGTTACGTCCTCATAAAAGGCTATCAAGTTGGTTAAGCATGACTTCCCGTTGGTGAAGCCATGCTGAGTGCCCCTAATGATCCCCCTATCCTTGATGTGCCTAGAGACAGCACCAAGGACATCACCTTTCCGGGGATGGAGGTGAGGCTGACCGGTCTATAGTTACCCGGGTCCTCCTTCTTGCCCTTTTTGAAGACTGGAGTGACATTCGCTTTCCTCCAGTCCTCAGACACCTCTCCCGTTGCCCACGACTTAGCAAAGATGATGGAGAGTGGCCTAGCAATGACTTCCGCCAGCTCCCTCAGCACCCGCGGGTGCATCCCATCAGGGCCCATGGATTTATGGACGTCCAGGTTGCTTAATTGGTCCCTGACCCAGCCCTCATCTACCAAGACAGATTCCTCCTCTATCCTGACTTCTTCTGGGGCCTCAGGGGTCCGGGGCTCCTCAGGACAGCCTCCAGCAGTATAGACAGAGGCAAAGAAGGCATTCAGTAACTCCGCCTTCTTTTTATCCTCTGTCTCCAGGGCCCCCACCTCATTCATCAGTGGGCCTACATTGCCTCTAGTGTTGGCTTTACCTGCAATGTATTTGAAGAAGCCCTTTCTGTTGTCCTTGACCTCTCTTGCAAGGTTTAACTCCAAGGAGGCCTTAGCTTTCCTAGTTGCCTCCCTACATCCTCTGACAACAGACTTATATTCCTCCCAAGTGGCCAGCCCCTCCTTCCATGATCTGTACACCCTCTTCTTCCACTGGAGTTTGCCCAGCAGTTCCCTGTTTAACCATGCAGGTCTCCTGGTACCCTTCCTTGACTTCCTACCTGTTGGGATGCTCTGATCTTGAGCTCGGAAGAAGCAGTCCTTGAATGCTAACCAACTATCTTGGGCCCCCTTACCTTCTAGTACCCTGTCCCATGGGATTTCCCCTAGCAATTGCTTGAAAAGGCCAAAGTTGGCCCTCCTGAAGTCCAGGGTTGTAATTCTGCTAGCTATTCTGTTCCTGCCACATGAGATCCTGAACTCTACCATCTCATGGTCACTACAACCAAGGCTGCCCTCAACCTTCACCGCTTCAACCAGACCTTCCTTGTTAGTGAGGATAAGATCCAGCAGCGCTCCTCTCCTAGTTGGCTCATCCACCATTTGCATCAGAAAGTTATCATCAATGCATTGGAGGAACCTCCTGGACTGAGGATGGCTGGCTGAGTAGGCCTCCCAGCAAATATCAGGGTAGTTGAAATCCCCCATGACAGCCAGGCCCTGCAATTGAGAGACTGCTCTCAGCTGCCTGTAGAAGGCCTCATCACCCTCCTCATCCAGATCCGGTGGCCTGTAATAGACACCCACAACAGTATCACCCCCGCCAGCCTGCCCCTTAATTCGCACCCACAAACTCTCAACTCGCTCCTGATCCGCCCCTGGACAGAACTCAATACATTCTAGCTGCTCACTCACATAAAGAACAACTCCACCACCTCTCCTTAGTGGCCTGTCTTTCCTGAACAGGACATAGCCATCCATGACCACATTCCAGTCATGCGAGGTGTCCCACCAAGTCTCTGTAATTGCCACTAGATCATAGCCCCCCGACCGAACACGGATTTCCAACTCCTCCTGTTTATTCCCCATGCTGCGTGCATTGGTGTACAGGCATTTCAGGGAGCGAGCTGGGCACACCGATTTCACCCCAGGGGGATGGTCTACCTCAACACTAGAGCGTTGCCCCAGTGGTGCAAGCCCAGCTACTACCCCATCCCCCTTCGAATCTAGTTTAAAGCTGAACTGGAGGAAAAATTCATGCTTTTGTTAATGAATATTCATATTATTTGTCAACTGATAAGAATAGTGAGTCTGGGGGATAAGCTGTGTGATACACTGCAAACCCAACCATCCTTCAGCAAACTGAAATGCCAGAGTGAACATTTTAACTCAGAGCTACTGTCTTTTGAAGGGACATTTGCCTAGCACGTAATGCATCATTTCCTCTCATTTCACAGATTTTGCAGCTGTAACAGCGTAAGTGGTTGAGGAGGATAGATGGCTTTTTCGCTTTTGGGCCAGCAATTAAATCAGTTCAGACTTGACTTTCTTTTCAGTAGCTAGAGAAAAAATTCTAGTGGTCAGCTGCACCTGTGCCAAAGTCCATTCATAAAAGCTCATAACCACTGCTTACGAAGGTGTTAAACCACTTCTCATTTTACTGGTCTTGACCTTTTGCCATGCCAGAGCAAGGTGAAATGAGAAGTATTTGGGTTAACTGCTGGTCTCACAGGAATAATTATGTGCATAAAGTGAGAGCTAAAGATGTTTCATTCATATGCTTCATTCCAGAATCAGAAGTTATTTTCAACATGACAAACTTGGTGCACTTAATTGCACAGGATGGTCCACCTCTATAACCTCCTGCCGTTGTTATTTGTGTTTGGCCCAGAGGAGTCAGAGTAGTGTATTTCCATCTCCTTTCACATTCCTGTGATTACTCATTTCTGTTTCCTCTAATTCCATTTTAATCAGTGTTTCCTGATGCATATTGCTTGCAAAAATATTACCCAGCATTTGGCCTTCACTGGTCTCTTTAGATGTGTCCTCTAGATATGGCATTATCGGCTTAAAAGACTCCATGTATTTCAGCTTTCCTGTGATATAAGTGTCTGCCTTTGAAGGACTTTGTTAAGTGAGTCTCTAAATCTGTTCTGTAAATTGTATGGTGCTTTGTCTTCCAGTCTCAAAATTGATAGGAAGTCTTGAAGCTCTGACTTCTGTTTGGTTACGTGATATCTCTGGGTTAGGCTGTCACACACAAGCAGATGCAGCCATGGCACGACCCTGTCAGGTGGGCTAGAGTTTGTTCTCTAATTCAAATGCCCTGTACCACCTAGTCACACCTCTTATGGCTATCCAGTGTCTTTCGGGAACTTACTGTCATTCTCTGCTTCCTTTCCTTGTCTCCATACAGGTGCCATTGTGTAAAATCTTACTCCGTGCCTGCTGTTGATCTGTAAATGCCTTTCTAACCTTTAACTTTCTCTGTTTGTGCTGCCTTTTTCTATACTTTTTTACCACATCTGGTATCTGCTTGTCCTGGTTACTGTTTAGCTGTCACATTCCTTTAAAATAAACATCCACATTTTCTTCCTAGAATAAGGCCTATTCTCCTGTTGATCTTCTGATTCTTCTCTTCTAGTTCCTCCTCCTGCTTCCACTTCCATTCCTTTTTTTTGCCTCAACTTGGGGCAAAAAGAACAGAATTTTTAAGGCAACATAAAATATTACACTGTCTGTTTCATGCAGCTCATACACTTCAGAAGATAGCAGAAGTAGTAGAGAGGGTCAAAGTACATTCCGCAGAGATGTGCTTCTAAGGCTGCCCTTTCCAGAGCAAACCATCTTTTATAACAGACTCACAGATGATGTTTAATGTTGTAGTTTTGAGAGCAGTCCATTCTTGACAGAATAATGCAGGCTGGATTTTCAGTGCCCTGTTCCTTAATCAGCTTGTTGTGGGTGTGCTCATTAATGCAACTGTGTGTGTGTGTATTTGTATGCAGCTGTTTGCCAGTTGCCTTGCTTAAATGGTGGGAAGTGCATACGACCAAATCGGTGCTATTGCCCCTCATCATGGACTGGACATGACTGCTCTAGGTAAGTGTTGCTGAGCACTGTTCCATAGCTAGGCTGAATCACACCCTACTGAATTCTAAATCTGAAGAAAGTGCAATTAATTTTGCACATTCTGAGCATCTCTAGATCCTGTAAATCAGTGGTCATTGGATGGCTCATGATTTATGGACAATCTGGAAAGACCTTAGAGAGTACTCCACAAAATGACTGCCAACCTTCTAGAAAACTCAGGAAATGGTACATTTACATGTAAGCAGACAGGCAAACCTGCAAGGTTTAGCCTTATTTTTAATGGGGTAAATGGAAATGTTTGTTGTGATGTAATATAGAATGTTCTTCAGGAAATTTGGGTGGCCTACAGTGTACAAGTGGTTCATTTTGAACTATATGCCCCTCGGCTGGGTCCAGGTTCAAGACTGGGGGTCATGCAACAGATGTTATAAATAATAGCTCTTCTTACACCTAGTGCTGAGTGGTGTAATCATTTACAGGGCATAACACAGTGCCTCTGAGCCAAGTCCCAGTTCAAATCACCTGGCAGTGCAGTCCCTGTATCAAAAGCCCCAAGGACTGGGCTTAGATCTGGTTCACATGTGCCCTCTTTTGGAGTTTTACCAGCGTTCATGATTTGGTTTGCTGATTCATGTCTAACGGGGCCAGCAGCAGACTAGGTTTTCAAATCAGTGAGCCCCATCACCAATGGAGGCAGCATTTACAAATCTTAATTGTAGCTTTGTTTTTTAAACTTAACTTGTGAAGTTTCAGTGTTTGGCTTTGAGGGCAGTCTGGACAGGACTCAGTTTTTCTTTGGAAAGCTGTTTTATTTCATGCTGCCATTAAGAGCCGTTTACAACCCTGAAGAGGGAAGGCAGGTGGAACAGTAATGATGATGATGTGGTCCCGAATCAGATATAATAACAAAACATGCAGCATGAGTTCTCCTGCTCCCTGCATGGAATATTAATGAGGGCCATGAAACATATGCTAGCAAAAATAGTTATACCTCAACTCACACAAGCTCCTACTGAACACATTGGCCATTATCCTGGAGAGCTAAATAAATAACAGCTGAATATTATTAGTTTTCTCCAGGATACAGACAAAGCCGGTGACATAGTACATTTTTCTATTCCTGTTTCTGGACAGGTAGTGACAGACATTCCTCCCTGTCTCTCTGGTACACTGTTAATCTTAAAGCTACAGAAAAGATGCTTGTTTGAGAAATTACATAGTCCAAAATGAATAGTTTTCCTCTGTCAGCTGTGATTATATATGCCTAAGTGAAGCAATTTAAATGTACTGCTAACAAACAGTATCCAGGTTTAGACTGAAAGCTACACATCTAAAGTCTGATAGTATTTCCACTTAGGACATGAAGCAGAGAAGCCCAAACCCAGTGGATTTAGCAGACAAAAATTAGAGAGTTTATCTCTGAGGCAAAGCAAAGTTCCAGGCTATTACCAAACTGGACTCTTCTTGGGTTTTTGGGTTTTTGTCCAAGTCCACAGCTCTGTGCAGCATTGTGAAGTCTGAGAGGAGGTGGATCGTTAGCCCTGCAGGTTTGCGGTCTATCAGCTTGTCCCTTCAAGAGCTGTTTGAGAGGAGGTTTCCCACACAGGACTGAGGGGCGTGGAGGGGAGAAGACAGAAGCAAGCATTGAGATATGTTTTGTATTTTGTTAATCTTAGGCCACAGCCACTGGTGGCTCTTTACGAGGTACAATACTGTGCTGAGGACTCAAAAACAATACAGGCAGAACAGGAGTAGATGCCACGATAGCAAAGATTTGCTGTTGCAGGTTAACTAGGTGTGATTTATAAGGGGCAGCTGAAAAGGCCAAAAGGTTTTGTCAGCATCCAGGACAAGATTAGCTCCAAACCACTCTGTGATGAATCATGACTTACATTAAATGCTGGGTATCTCTATTCCCCACACCCACACTCTTCCCCTCTCAATATGCCATCTTGAGCTGTGGCACTCTAATCCCTGGTAGACTTTCAGACACCGTCCTCTTGTGCCTCACTGTTAATCTTGTTTGGTATGTTCAGTGCAGCACTGATGTTATTTTTTTTGGGTTTTTTGACACAGGAAACGGAAGGCTGGATTCTATCCCTTTTAACATCAGAGCAGCAGTTCTACATTCAGATATCTTTCTTCAGCCTAGGCACCAGGTCTTGGAATCTAATGCATTGTAAATCAAATCCATTGCTTCCCTTCTCCCCCAGCTCCCTTGTTTTGTATTTTATTTTGAGATACATTTTTACTCTACCTTTCCATTTTTAAAGAAATCCTCTGTATTTTTCATTTACAAAAGTATTATCAAATATATGCTGCTACACACACACCATAAACACATACACATACAAATGTAAAGGTTCCTACTGCCCACTGAGAAAGTGGTTGTGTACAGTAAAGTCCCTCCAATTTCTTACATACCGTAAGCTAATTAAACCATACTATACTGCCAACCATGATTAAACAGAATGTGGCAATTCTGCTTGCCATCTGCCAAAGCGTACTGCTGTCCAGCAACTCAACAGTAAAGAATAGTTACGCAAGGCTAACTGAGCCGCTAAACTTTGCATTGGGCCTGTTTCTGAACTAATGTTGATGTAAATTAGAAGTACATGTGATAAAGTCCATATTGTAACCACAGTTTCTGGTGGGCATAAGAAGAAGATTCTGTAATGTATATTATGGGATATTAACATCATTGGAGAGTGACTTAATGGAAGGCATCAGCATGAATTTTACCTGAGATTTATTGGTAAAATAGTCAAAAATGTAAAAGAAATCAGAGAACATCATGTCATTCAGAGAAAGATGGACCAAGTCTAGCCAGCTAGAGCCTTTGAGGCTTTTTGGCCTATGGGCAGTTTAGGTGAAGCTCTAAAGCTGGATAATCCAGGATCCAGCAGTGAGAAGCAGACGGACCTCTGAAACTTGCGCTTCTCACTTGCTGTGGGACTCACCGCCTGCTTGTAACCACCATCCCTTTCCTGTGTAAATGACGAAATACATGTCTAGCAGCTGTCTGCCAGTTGAATGCTTTCAATACATGAGGCTTGGGTCCCACAGTTTGCCTCTAAGAGAGAGAGAGAAGGCACTGGTTATGTTTACAGGTAAAACTGTGCTATTTGCTTACAGAAAGGTTGTATTTATGTTATGCAGTACCCTAAGAGAACTTGAAAAGGCCTCTCTCGAGTACACACACAGGCAGAAATGCTTGGCTGAGTGACAAATACCGAGAGCACTCATGCTGCCAGATTTCCCTTTCTCACGCTGTTGATCCCGTTGCACCTGAGGACAACACACACCTGAGTGCTGTCGTTAAGTCTGCTCTAATGAATTGAGATGCTAAGATTTACCTACAGTTAAGCAGAGTGGTGGAATTACGAGGTGGAAATCAGATGCATTTTTTGAGGTCTGAAGTTTGGTAATTATCATCAGCTAGCAAAAAGCCTGATCCATGAAAGAAGACGTTAGAGTGAGAACCTGAGAGTCATTGATCAGAAGCTCCATTTTCCCCAGTAATAACAGAAAAGCGTGACTTGCAGTCAGCACTGGGAAAGAAGAAGGAGAAATAAATTTTACCTTCTGTAGCATTCCTGCTTAGTTACCCTCCAGATTAAAGTGTGCACACCCGGCCCCACCCCTCCCCCAGTTATAGATTTACCTTCCTTTTATGAATGCATGAACTCGGACACCGGAAAGTGATATGACACCAAAATGAGCTCACAGTTAACAGTAACAGGGCACTAGTAAATACTAGACACATAACCGATGGCTGTTAGCCCAAGACCAGAAATGGGGAAGAAAGAAACAAGAGAAGTTGTGAGCCAATAAGAGCTTTCAGCCAATTAAAATAAAAACAGGTAGGTAAAGGAGTCATTAGGGGATCAGATTAATGTGAATGTAGATTCCTTCCCAGTGGGAGCTGCAACCAGCTGAAGAGTTGTCGTTTCAGCTCCCACAACCTTCTTTTTCTAATGGACTCTGCTAGCACGTAGCAACAATCTTCTGTCTCCCAGCTCCACAGCCATCGATGTTTACAGCTTTGACTGAAGTTAGTGTTCAGTAAGTAATACCTGCATTTCAACCCATAGTCACCACCATTTGTAGCCACTTTGTTCCTTGACCTCCTTGCTGCCTTAACAGCACATGAATGGAAGCTGTAGTGAGCAACACAGGACTTCTCAAGGGAAAGCGTGCATGGGTGAGAAAAGCAGGTCTTTATTTATACATCACTCTCATGTTTTGGCCCCTTTTCCGGTGTGCTTCTCCGGTGTGTGCCCTGGCTGCCCTGGTGATCTCCAGAGAAGAACAGCAGTGGTGAGGACAGCTTAGAGCTGGCAGGACATTGTTGGAGTCTTCAGGGCTGCAGGATTGCTTTCAGCACTCCAGCTCCACACCACTGACTAGTACACGGAGTCCCAGGATCAACGCAGTCAACACATTTCATAAGGAGATGTGGTAGGTCAGAGTAGCTGAAACTAGAGGCTGTTATATTAGTGCTGTTGATGATGTTTTGATACTTGCTGGAACACTTTCCCCTCCTTACCCAGTACTGTGTTGTCATTTATGTCACTGCTTGTTGTGTGTTTTAAACGACTTCTGTGTGATGCACTTTACACTGTAAATAAAGTTGCACCCTGTTTAGTACCCATATAGAGGCTACATTGAACTCTTTTCTTAATGCCTCACAACAAAAAAATCGACCTACCCCTTAGGAGCTGCTGGCAAAGCCTGAGTATTAGGGAAATGGAACTCCACTCAAGGGAAAAGACAAAATAATTGCCCATAATCTTAAAAGGATGTGCTGGATTAGTCCAGGTTTGGTCTTCAGGTAAAAATGCAGTTAGCACCTAATTTTTCAGATCGTTTCTGCTGCTAGAGCGCATTTTAAAACCTACAAGGGCCAAATTTTCCACTGGCATAAACAGATGCATTAAAACCTGCTTCACTCACTGCTCACACCAGATGGAGATACAGCTTGTTTTACTCTGCACCAGTACTGGAATTTTTAAAGCTATGGAGACACCCATATCCAAAGGCAGTTGAGGTAAAAAATGTACTATAGCAGAAAGAAAACTTTGTGACTCAAACAGCACGCCTCCAAACAAGGAGCATATATGACATAGCAATAAAAGGGTCTAGGGTGTGGGGTTTTTGAAGGTAATGTTAGTAAGCCTTTCAATGTTTTGATACATAGGCGTAAGCGGAGACTTGGAAGTGCAAAAGATGGTCAGTGTTTCAAAGCCTCCCCCTAAGCCACCAGCCCAAAAGGTGGTGTGAGGTTACAGACAGCGCTGTTCATGAAGCCCTGAAATTTGATGTGCATCTGATAGAAAAGGTGCAAATTTACATCTCAAATTTACAATCCTCCAAATACTGGTAATAATCCTGAGTGGGAACAGCTGGGCTACCTTCGCTCATGGACTCAGATCTTGTGCATGCTGTAGAAATACGGAGCACTGCCTTATTTAAAAGGAGGTGTGGTAAGTAATGGGGCTCTTAGCCTGGCCCTGTCCCCTTTGCCATGAAAATCGAACAAGCTAAAATACTGGAGGGAGTCTGCTGACATACGTGTCTTTCTGCTCGTGGAAGTACAGTGGGAAAAGTATGGGTGTCAGCTCTGATCTCAGGGGGGCACTGGACAGGGTTAGTGTGTGCCAGTGGTCCTTACCGTGAGGAGTTACCTTTTTACGCTGAGGACAGTTTGAGCTGTGATGTCTTTTGCATCTCAGTGCGGGAACAGTTGGTGCATCTCGGACTTGTCTTAGAGCAGTTGGGATCCTCACTGCGAAAAGGATCCCTGATGCTTTTACCGCACTGCAGATGCTTTTCTGGGAGAACGTACCCTGACCAAGCATTTCCAGCAGTGAGAGAGGCATTGCAGTACCCAGAGGCAGGCCAGGTGGACTGTGCAGCACCATTATTGATCTCTCTAAGGTTATTTCCTCTCATGCACATGAGGCAGAGCGCTTCTTTACATAACCATCCCATTTACGATGAGCTCCTCTCCCAGGACCAGGGCTTCGTTTCCATTACCCTTGCTTTCTAGGCTGACGTGTTGCTAGTGCCTGCCAATATCAAGGTCTGCATGCTTGCCACCTCTCCCAGCAGAGCTCGAAGCACTATAAAAGCTGATGCCCTTCACAAGCTGATTGACGTGGTTCTTTGGTGCAGGCTGGTGCATCCTGCCAGACGTCGATCATGTGGATGGACCAGTGTGACCGCCTTGCGCTACAAGAGGCACTATGCAGGGCCTAGTGGGTAGGACACTGAGTTTCTCCCAGCCAGTGGCAGGCTCTGTCACCACAAGAAAGTCACTTCAAGTCTTCCCATTTTACAGGACAGATGAGCCCTTCTTTCTCCACCAAGGTGCTGCAGATGAAAGCAGACAGATGAGATTTAAGCATGATTATCATCATTATTGATGGTAGCCCTCCTGCAGATGTCATCCATACGCCTCATTGCTAGCCCAGGGGACCAGCACTAACCTTCATCTTCCCAGCGTAGTCTCTTTGCTGAATGTAAATCTTCCTCCTTCAGATTCTTGTTTGCAGCCAACAGCTGCTGAGCACATCATCCTGGAAACTCAAGTCCCTTCTTTATCTCCAGAAACTTTGAGGCCATGATAACGTCAGCCAGCCCCTACCAGCACCAGTTCTGATTGCACCCAGAGCCTGCATACATGGCAGAGCCCAGAAAAGGAGGCTGCTGGGGAAGGACAGGCTGGCACTGTTATGCTCCTGGCCTGCACCTTCTAGCAGGCCAGGAGCATGGTGAGGACTGATCCTGCGCCTCCACCCAGCACTCTTCTCTCCTCGATGACGATTGTGCTGTGCTTTATCCCAGCAGCTTCCAGAAATCAGTCTGCCCTTGTGCAAACAGGTGGCAAAGAACAATCACTGCAGTTGCCACTCCCTGCTTGTCCATGCCCTGCAAACAAATACAGGGCTTTCGCCGTCAGCTCTTAGTCATGCCTTCCCCTCCTTTCCCCTCCTACCTGCTTCCTCAGCATCGTCCGTTTATTTTGCCTTGATTTCAGTATCCTGGCTGTAGTATTTCCAGCGCTGTAGGAAGAGGAACGTCATGATTTTTGCAGCTAACTCAGAAGTGACGGGGATTCATTGGACGTGAAACCAGCAGCCTCACTGGCTGGGGCTGACGCGCAGTGGGAAGGGTGATGATGCCGTGCAACTGCAGGCAGGGCTGGCAGCCTCCGCAGCACGCTGCAGCAGCCCTGCGGAACCCAGCACTCCTCCAGCTGCGGCTGCCTTGCCTTGCCTTCCCTTCCTCTTGCGCCCCTGGCCGTGCTCCTCCTCCTACAGATGGAGTGGGCACAGGAGTGCAGTGATGTGCAGAGAACCCGTCTGCATGTCCCAAATATTGCTCAGTGCCAAGGGAATTATAAAGGGGACTACTGTTCTTGGCTGTTTCTGCAGGGCTGCAATGTCAGCTGGGAGCCTCCAAGCCACACAGAGCACCGAAGCCAGGCTGCGTGGCCATCCCCACCTGATCCAGGGAGGCAGCCGATTCCCCAAGCAAAGGGCAGGTTCACAGCACCCTCTGCAAAAACCAGAACCTCACAGTGAGACCCCGTCCTGGCTCTGCCGCTGCCTGTCCACCCTGGAAGAAGAGGAATGCAGCCTGGCACTAACAGCAGGCGTGGGAGCCCAGGAGGGGCCGTCTCCCACCCCCAGGAGAGGGGTAGGGGCAAAAATGCCTGCAGTTGTTACCAACAGTGTCAAACAGCTCTGCCCAGGGAAAGCCTGGGCACGTCTCCACACCCATCTCACCCAGCACAGGGCATTTGGGGGATTCTGGTAAGCGGAGCACCCTGCAAATGGCCTTTTTCCATGCTGGAAAAAAAAAAGGGATGGCAAAATGAGAGGCTGTGTAGTATGACAAGAACGGAAACCTCCATAAAGCTGCAGTTCAGAAAGCACTTAAGTATATGGTCATGTCATACAACCATTAAGGGTACTTAGCTGCACCTACGCAGTTAAAAACAAGCTTAAGCATTTTTCTGGACTGCAGCCTTAGTCATTACGGGATTATAATAAATATGAAAAGCTGTGCGTGCCCTGCAGACACCAGCGAGATGGCTGCTAAGTGCCTGGCACTGGATATTTGCCGTCAGCTGAATGCAGAAGGTTGACAGAAGAGGCAGCTGCCCAGTCAGGTATGGCTAGGCCAGATGTCTGGTTTGATTTTATTAAATAGCTTGGTTAACAATCTGGGGTAAGGGATAAACAGCTCACTAATTAATCCTGCTGCTAATAAGCAGGGAGGTGCTGTAAGCACCTGTGGGAATAAATTACCTAAAGGAAGGATGATCATGTTAAGGGGAAATGACGTGAAATTAAAGTTAGAAATGGCAAGTCAGTGCTTCCTGAGCAAAGAACCCAAAACAAATGTGCCCCTGGGGAGGGAGGGAAGTGTGAAGGCATGCTGGTGTCCTGGCCATTCCCACCCACACCAGGTGTGGGTTTCCTGCTTGGGAAGAAGCAACACTGGCAGAGTTCGAGGCATGAGATAGGAGAGCACAGTAAAGACCAGTCTGCAGTGCAGCGGTGATGAAGCAACAGAGCCTGTGTGATTTTTGGTTCCTCTCTGTTTTGGTGCCAGCAAGGTTACGATTTCTCTCTGGCCGGCCCCAGTGAGGTAATATTGCTGCCGTTCCTGTGTGTGCTGGCACGGGAAGTGAGTGGCTTCTGTCAGCTTGTGTCTACATGGGAGGAGGAGGAATGTCTCAAGGGCTGGAGGCACAAGGCTCTGAAATGGCAGATAAATAAGGGAAGATAACACAGGCAGGCAAGGGGGGAACAGAACCTGGTCGTGCCACCAAGGTCGCACTGCACAGCACAACTGGGAGAGCCAGCTCCTGCTGGGAGCCTTGGCTCTAGCATTTCCCTCCTGCTCAGAGGGTGATTGTGCAACCTAAATGTTCTGGAAGTATGGGGTGCTCCTGATTTCACCCCTGGCAGGATTACATAAGCCAGACACAAGTGGCTTCCGTGTACAAATACCATGTCTGAGGACACTTCGAAGAGGAGTTGCGGAGTGTGAGTCTGGGGATATATAAAAAACAAGGACTGAAGATAAGTAGACCGGATATCCCATTGCACCAAAAAACATATGGGCTTTTCAGGATACCTGTGGGCTGGGCTCACTCTGAGAAAATTCTGGACTTCATCAGTTCAGTTAGTGTAAAACTAGACGTGATACAGCATGATAAACACTCTGTACAGTACAGAGAGCTCATTCCACCAGGTTTCTTATATTTCTGCTTTCACAAAGCTACTGGGTTCTTTTGAGTCTGTCAGGGTATTCATGAAAAGGTGCAAAAGTAGTGAAGAATGCAGACAGTCTGCCTGGCTACACTGACCCTGGCACTTTGGAAACCATCAAATGCTTAAGCACTGAGGATTAGAAGAAGGAGCCATGTCCCTCCACCTACATTTCCAAGAAAATCCATAATTGGTCCTTAGGGCAATAGAGATAAAAGCTGAGCAGCAAAAGTGAAGGTGCAGGCTTGCACAAGAGCTCTCCTGCAGTGGTGCCAGACTCAGGCTCCCAGTCCGAGGACCCCTTCACGTTTGAGACGTGGTCAGGCACACCGTCTCCCTTGGCCCTCTTCTCATCACTGGTGGGTGCCTTTGCATCCAAAAGCAGCTGCAGATATCCCCAGCGACTGGTGTTCGGAGCTGGGCAAAAGCCCTTCTGTGGAGTTTAATGAAATCCCATCCAAAACGAGGATCAGGATCTACCTGAGGCATCAGTGGGCTAGAGCAGGAAATAACAGCCTGGGTGAATATCCAGACCAGCTGCCCATGCTTATAGTGACTTTTCTCCTCATTTACAAACAGCAAAAGCCTGTTGGTGGGAGGTTTAGCCGTGCCCTGCCCTTGCAGGCACGGTGAGGCAGGCAGGCACCTTCAGGGCTGCAAAGCACCGAGTCAGACCCACAGCAGCAAGTGCCCTGCAGCCTTGCCCTGCTCTGTCCCACGGGAAGACCCCTTCCAGGGGCAGCGCTGCTCTGCCCGGCAGCTGCACGAAGCAATGCCCAGCGTGTTGTCTTGGCTGCCTCAGAGGATCTGTATACGGGGTGCACATCCTCATGGTGCTCATGTGCAACCAGCCTCCCAGAGAGAGGTTTTTGGGCCAAAAGTGAGTGCAGCCTGCAGGCATGCACCCGGCGGGGAGCAGGGCAGGCGGCACTCCGAGCAGACAACCTGATGGGTCTAGTGGGGAAAGTCAAGGGACTCCCCTGGGCAACAAAGCTGCTGTCCCTCTGCAGGCTGATGGGGAGCCACGCTGGCCCCTCTCTCTCTCAAACTAGCATGCAGCTGTCATGTCAAAACCCAGGGCTGGCCTCCAAGAGCAACGCCACGTCCTGTGTGGCATCCTGTTGGCCCATGCTGGGACTACAGAACTCCTCGGTCGCCCCGCACTCAAAGGCAGAGCTGGCTGCCGGGGCAGTGATGCATTGCTGCATCTGGGTTGGTTTGACATTCTGCTGCTGCCAACACCGCACGTGGATGTCACTCGTTGCGATGTCAGGCTGCTGCCCCGAGCCTTACAGGTCAGATCCTTTGTAGACGGGCTTGAGCTAGGCCTGTTTGCAGACCACGGCCACGTGTAATTAATTTCCATAGCAAGGCTTGCAGGCACTGATGTCATCGACAAAGATGGGGAAACTAAAGCACAGACACTGAGTAATCTGTCCGGCTATGCACTGGAGATGGAGAGATACAGTCTGGGCTCGAGCTGGGACTTTCCAGCTCCTCTCCCAGGCTGTACTGCTGCCAGTCCGTGACTGCCAAGCAGAGGTTGCATGCAAGGGCTGCTGGGGCTCTCAGAGGTGTGGTGGGGTGTCTGAGGATGAGAAATGTTGCATGTGTCATCACTACCAGGGTACTCTCTGCCTCAAAGGAAGAGGGAGGTATGTGAGAAACCCTGGGAGAGCCACATGTCTGATCACGTAGGGGACCACCAGCACCATAAAAGCAGCAAATAACTGAAAGCAGGGAGAAATAAAACAGATCTGCAATGGGTAAAAAAAAATGAGTGTTGGGAGGCAGTGGGTTTGGGCTTTCAGGCTTACCATTCCCTTTTGGCTAGTGCATGCAGAGCCTCCCCTGGCACTCCTCTGCAGTGACAGCCAGGGCAGGCTCTCCACCGCTTGGTCTTCTCAAATATTCTAGAAAGCGGCAGGATTTCAGGTTCCCTCCTGCTCGTTAGTCACTGCATCAGCAGCACAGCCCACCAGATCGGTTTGCAGACTGACGCAACCAGATGGGAAGTACTGCAACTGCGTATCCGCTGCTTAAGAAGGTACCTAGTAGAATAGAGGAAAAACAAAAAAAAAAAAAAACAAAAAAAACATCAAACCAATTTTAAAACCCTCAAAGGAAGCCAGATGCATCAGAAGTTTGTTTCACGATGTTCTGTTTGTCTGGAAAGATCCAGGTCAGACCTGAGGTATTCCCGCTGGCTGGGAGGAGGCACCCGGGCAGCAGCCGCCCTCGCCACCACCTGCCCGCCCCGGGATGGAAACGGTGGCAGGCGTGAGAGAAGGCTTTCAGCTCTGCTGTCATTTCCCACAGCCACACAACCCCGTATCCATCTACTGGCAGTCCCAGTAGCTGTGTTTTGGCTGCTGGCACAGCTCCTGACTCAGACCAGCCTGGCAGCCCTACAACAGAGGACCACTCACCCTGCTCATGGAGATTTTCGGTGGGGGATTGGACCCTGCATCCCCGCTGAGCAATGCCCTGCTCCCACACCAGTGCAGAGAAGAGAGGCGTACAAGGGGAGGCTCCTCTGCCTTCCCCCCAAAAGCGGTGCTTGCACCTAGGCACCGTTTGCAAACAGGCTCCCCCAGGGAGCTGCCTAGGCTGCAGTGACAGCAGGTTGCATAAGCCCTCAGATGTGAGCCTGTTGGTCGCAGTTCTGGGGTGGGTACCAGCAAAGCAGCATCCCAAGGGCAGATGGCAAACCACCCTGTGCCTGCAGCCCCAGCAGCTGACCCCAGAGAGGCCAAAGAGGGACACCAGGGCTGGGCTGGGTCCTCCTGGGCCAAAAGGGGACCCTGAGGAGCTTTGGCACCCTGGGTAAAAGAGTCCTTTGAGGGTCTTTTTCTGAGGGATTTTTGCTCTGGCCTTGCTGAAAACAGTCTGACATTCAGCTGCTGTTTTTTCCTAGAACAGGCTATTCTCAATGCTCTTCCTTTAAAGCATCCTCTGGGAAGAAGGAGTGCTTTTACCGTATGAGCAAAGCGATTGCACACTGCTCCAGCTTGGCCAAAGAGTCAGATGAAGATGACTCCATTTCCCTGCCAACCCTGTGATGTTTCGGTCAGGATTTGATGCGGTCTGATTGATATGTCCAACTAAAATGCTCCTGTGAGCTGGTCACATTCCTGGACTCTGCCTTCAATCTCATAGCAGGGCAGTGACTCTCCTGGGACCCCAAAACTGCTGCCTGTGCCCTGCCGCTCTCTGCAGCATCCCCTTCCTACCCTCCTGCCTCGGTCTGCCCGTGCCAGAGCTGAACTGCCCTTGCAGCTACGGAGCGGGGTGCCCAAGACATGGTTTGGGTTTCTCTGTGCTGTGTGTAGCTGCAGCTGCACATTTCTCCTCACCTCTGCAACACCTCATACAGCTTTTTTGTCTTTTTTTTTTTCCCCTGCCTTTATCCTGCTTCTGCTTTTCTTTCCCCGTGAGACCCAGCAACTGTGTCCAGCCAGAGCTTTTTTACATGTGGTATCAGCAGCTGCGCATCCCCGCTAAATGCTTCAGCAGATGCTGTTCGGGACAGTAACGCAGCCCTGTGAGCTGGACCAGGGCTCACGAGGCTCCTGCCAGCCCCGCTGTGGGCTCACGGCGTGCACCTGGGCAAACCCCTCGTCCCCCCATCACTTTCCATGCGGACTTTGGACACGAGCTGCCTTTGCTGGGTGGGCACGGACAGACTCACACCAAAGCGTGGGTTGCACAGGGGCATGCACTGGGGCAAAAGACTTTTCACTGCCGGCAGCAGGGCCTCAGCTGAAGGCCAAAGCCTAACGCATGCTGCCGGTTCGCAGCTCTATCCCTCCCGCCGCCCCGGCAGTGCCTGCAGAGCTGGCATCCCTCCATGGCTGCCATGCCCAGAGCACATGAGCCCTGGTTTGGAAATGCCATCCTGTCCTTAAAAGCAGCTGTAAACACACTTTTCCACTTACTACTATTTTTTTCTACAGCACCCAAAAGCCTTTCATCCTTAAAACACCTCCATGCCCCTGCGCAGCACAGTGGGAAGAGCTCCCTGATCCCACAGTCTGCTGGGGCATGCTGGTCTCTGCGGGAAGGAGGATGGCAGAGGTCCCATGCCTTCCAAAATAATCTACCATGTTTGCTACCTTCCTCCTCTTTATCACATCTGCTCACAGTCCCCCAGGGTGTTTTTGTTCCTTTTTGTCTTAATTGCACAGAAAGAAGGGGAGGGGAAAGGAAGGAGGCAGGGAGAAGGGAAACATTGCTGCTCTTCCCATCCCCAGTGCTTGTCTCCAAGTCCAAGCATCTCCAAGGCCACCTCTCCAGGGTGAGATGGTCTCAGGGCCACCCAGCACCCAAGGACTCGACATCCAAAGGCATTCTTGTGGTTTCCCATTTCACGGCTGAGCACACCCAACGGGCACCCTCATGCCCCCAGCCCCCTGCCCCAGACCACCTCTGGGTCATCGCCAGCCAGCACATACAAGCAGTACGAGACACCATTTTTTCATGTCTTATGCTGATAAGGGTGTTTTTTTATCTTTCTCCTTTTCTACTCTGTGTGCCCAGGAGCAGCTTGTCAGCCATCAGAAGGGAAAGAATTTTCCCAGACATGCTGCAGGGATGCAAAGGAATTGTTTGCACAAATAAGTGTTTGCGCCTGTCCTTTTTCCGAGTAATACCTTTTATTTTCCAAACCACTTTTCCAGTTTGCCAAGATCATTTTCAGCCCCACTCCTGTGCTCCAGGACAGTGCCTCCCAGTTTAACGTCATCTGCAGAGGTCAGAAGCACATGCCACGATGCAGCATCCAGGTCAATAATAAAAATACCAAGAGGGACCAGACTGACAAAAAAAAACCCAACCCACAAACAATCCTAAACCTTGCTTGAAGTATCTCTGCAATGTGGCCACAAACCATTGGCACTGGATGCAGTAAGCCAACAAAGTCTGCACCAACCTTCTAGTAACCTCATTTAAACCATGCTGTGGAGAACCACGCAGGAGAAGGTGTAAAAAGCCTTGGCAGTGCCAAGCCATGTGCCAAGTGTCCTGCTCCTGTGTGCCAGCGTCACCTCTTACCTCATCGCAGGAGAAAATCAGGCTGGTGTAGTACGATCTGTCATGACTGCTGTGCAGGTGCCACGATGCTCTTTTTGAGTCTTCTGGTATGTTACCTTTCCTCTGCGAATTTTCCATGGTAATTAAAAATAGTTCTGGGATTGAGCCAACTCTTGCGCTGTTTGAAGATTACTTTTGTCAGGCCGTGACAGCCTATGAATGTCTAACAGCTGCGGGTTCTTCCTGTCCTTTTCTTGGCTGGGATCTCGTTGCTTGCTATTGGTGTTTAACACCTAGCTCAAAAATGCAGCCTGCACCTCAAAATGAAGACTGATGCAAATACAGCATTAACCAGTTTGGCCCTTCCAGTGCCAACAGTTGCTGCCTTTTTTTTCCCAGTTCGAGTCTCGCAGGAGGCTACCACTATACTGACTGGGACTGGCAGCGGATCTGCTTGGGCTGTGGTAATGAAACAAAGCACGCATTAAAGATGAAAAAAGACAGAAAAGAATCAGAAAGAGCTTCCACTCTTTTCTTAAAAATTGCTTTTCTCTATGGAAAATGAACTTTTAATGAGTAGCAACAAACTGGTCTTTTGTTGGCATGCACGTGAACCCCATAAATAGCACAGAAAGCACAAATTTAAGTTTTGGGTCTGCCCGAGGCATTCCGCAATGTAACAGCCTCAAAAGGGGAATGCCACCCGCCTGATCATGTCCTTTGAACATGCATGTTGCCATAAACATGTGGTACCACCAAAGTACTCGAGTGGGATGGGTAAGATGTTTGCAGAATGGCCTTTTTGGCAGGTCAGCACAATTGCCACAGTCAGCAAACTCCTCCTTAGCCAGAGTGGAAGGAAAGGTTCACACACCCTTCACTCTTTTGACTGTCTCTATTGGGTTTGTGTGGCAAGGTTTTGGTAGTGGCGGGGCTGCAGGGGTGGCTTCTGTGAGAAGATGTCAGAAGCTTCCCCCATGTCCAACAGAGCTAATGCCAGCTGGCTCCAAGATGGACCCACCACTAGCCAAGGCCGAGCCCATCAGCAATGTTGGTAGCCCCTCTGTCATAATGTATTTAAGAAGGGATAAGAAGTGCTGCGCAACAGCAGACAGAGACAGGACTGAGAACGTGTGAGAGGAACAGCCCTGCAGACACCAAGGTCAGTGAAGGAAGCGGAGGTCCTCCAGGCACCGGAGCAGAGATTCCCCTGCAGCCCATGGGGAAGACCGTGGTGAGGCAGGCTGTGCCCCTGCAGCCCATGGAGGTTAACAGTGAAGCAGATATCCACCTGCAGCCTGTGGAGGACCCCACACCAGAGAAGGTAGATGTGGCCAAAGGAGGCTGTGACCCTGTGGGAAGCCCATGCTGGAGCAGGCTCCTGGCAGGACCTGTGGCCCTGTGGAGAGAGGAGCTCTCACTGGAGCAGGCTCCTGGTAGGACTTGTGGCCCCGTGGGGGACCCATGATGGAGCAGTCTGTTCCTGAAGGACTGCATCCCATGGAAATGTCCCACACTGGAGCAGCTGGTGAAGAACGGCAGCCTGTGGGAAGGACTCACGTTGGAGAAGTTTGTGGAGGACTCTGTCCCGTGGGAGGGACCCCACACTGGAGCAGGGGAAGGGCGTGAGGAGTCCTCCTCCTGAGGAGGAAAGAGCAGCAGAGACAGCATGTGATGAACTGGCTGCAACCCCCATTCCCTGTCCCCCTGTGCTGCTGGAGGGGAGGAGTTAGAGAAATGGGGAGTGAAATTGAGCCTGGGAGAGAAGGGAGGGGTGGGGGGAAGGTGCTTTAAGGTTTGTTCCTATTTCTCATTATCCTATTATGACTTTTAACTGGCAATAAATTAAATTAATTTGCCCAAGTTGAAGCTGTCTTGCCTGTGATGGTAACTGGTGAGTGATCTCTCTGTCCTTACCTCAGCCCACGAGCCTTTTGTCATATTTTCTGTCCCCTCCCCAGTTGAGTGGAAGAGCAGCTTTGGTGGGCACCTGGCAGCCAGCCAAGGTCACCCCACCGCACTGGTGCAGCACCTTCCTATTTTTCCCCTAACATCCTCCAATTCATTAAAGAACAAGCACTGGCCCCAGCCAAGTGTGCTGTCCCCAGCTGACAGTGATCTTTACTTCCCATGTTGAACCTCGTTGGGTGAAAATGCTTTTCACCCAAAGCACTGTGTCCTCAGTGCCCTCTCGCCCTGGCTACTGTCAGCACCCTGTCCATGAGCACGCCAGACCAGGATGCGGTTTAAGATCCCCCCAGTCAGGACAGGGCTGACCTCCCTCCAGCATACTCTCCATGTGACAGGGCTGGCCAAGCATCAGGCTGGACTCAGTATAGACATATTTTCAAGGCCCTTCACCCTGAAGCAATAATTACCAGGTGAAAACTGATAGTGGTAGCAGAGACCTATCAGGCTCTGTTTTTTCTTTTACTGACAAAGAGCAGCACTGGCATGGAAAGGTTCTGGGACCCTAAATGCCTGTCATCTGCCCTTCAGAGGATGCTTTTCCCCCAGACACCCCACCGCTGGAGGCAGGGAGGTCCATCCTCAAAGCTCAGTCCGCAGGTGAGGGCTGGGATGCACCTTGATGAACCCAGCACCTGCCTGTTTCGAGGGGCTTTGGCGCAGTTCCTCCTGCAAGTGACAAGTTTGTCTGTGCTCCTTACAAACACGAGTGACACGTCGAAGCAACAGAGAAGCTGTGGGCTGTCAAACAGCTCCACGTTTTTCCTGATAAAGCTCTTCCTGAAGCTTTTAACTGAGCTTTGGGACCTGTTGTTAGTAACAAAGCAGTGGAGGCGATGCATTTAAAAAAATAACTTGGTGCCTCATTTAAAAAGCCTTTGTCCCCATCAAGCTGCATTTTTTGAGCCACTCATCCTTCAAAGGAAATGGTTTTAAAATGCAAGGCAATTTCACCTCCTGTGCTGCCTGCAGCTCTGGTCTAAGCTGGCTGTTTGGGCTGATCGTGAAGTCTGCTGAGGTCTGCCTAAAACACCCCCTGCATTTGGAGAGATGCTGCACAACCAGGGCCACCCACCTGTGAAGCAGCAGCTTGCTTTATTTTAAGACATGCAGAGCATCATCCCCAGCCTGCCTGGCTGCTCACCTCCCATTGGAGTGGTAAGCAGCTCCTGGGAAGGCAGCACTGAACCCCAAAGCCCCCCGGGGTGCACCCCATGTTTTTCTTCCCCGTAGCACACTTCTCATGTGGTGAGTTCCCACCTCCCTGCATCATTACTCCTCTCCTGCTGCAAAAGTCCCCAGTGGGACTGGCTCTGCGCCCCGAAAGGCAGCCCCCCATGGGGACCACAGGGCAGCCCCGGGGAGAAGCGGGAGCTAGTGGGGTCCCAGATGGTTTTGCTTTTGGCCCCAAAACCAGCTCAGGCCATGCAGCATACACAGAGCTGACAAATTTAATTGAGAGCCGCAAGTTTCAACCCCCTAATGCCCAGCACCTCTCAGCAGAGGACTCCAAATATTAAGAGATGCATTCAAAACCAGTGATGGGCACAAGCCAGCCAGTGTTTTCTGAGATGCCGGCCAGCAATCGCTTCCTACAAGCCAGATCAACTGCACAGTCTTGTTTAAATCCAGCGACAAGGATTCAACCCAAGCGGCTGCACAGCGCGGGTGGGATGTGCTCTCAGCTGGCCGCTTTCCTGAAAACTCATCCCTGGGACGTCCAGTTTTGTGAACCGCTCTGCCAGAAAAAAGGTTTGCTCAGGAGCACGCACAGCAGAAGCACATGTCCAAAACCCATTTGGCTGCAAAATAACAGAGATTCGCAGAACTTGGTTTACTCAGACAAAGGCACGGCCTCGTTATCTTGTGCCTGTACAAGTAGGGCAAGGCGACCCAGTTTTACAAGGAATTTGTCATTGAAGGATAAAGATGTGTTACTACATTGGGCAGACATATTCAGATAACTACACGAAAACATAGTGATGGTGTAATTGTGGGTGATGGTGACCCTTTCTTGCAACATCAAGTATCTTTAAAGTCAGCACAAAGTGAGGTTTGTGCAAGAGAAGAGGAAGGGTCTTGCCTTTTTTTTTTGGTAGCAAAACAGCAAGAACTGCATGTGAATATGGATGATAGGAGGGAGATGACAAATGCTCACCATCTTGGCTTCAACTTCATGAGATTCTACCTAGAAAAAGGGGAGGATGTTGAAAAGCATCCCAAATGTGGAGTTTCACCTTTCCTTTCAGTCGCATGCCCTGTTTGCTCAATGCCCAGTTTGCTCACCTGCACAATGCTCTGGGTTTGTGCCTGTATCAAGAAACGCAATTATTTTGCTTGCCGATTTTCCTAATTTGTGGCACTCTCCCTCCTCCTTGCACAGGTGGGCTGGCCCCGCCTCCCCCCCCGGCATCCCAGCCAGCACACCTTAAACATAAAATGCCAGTAAGGGTATTTAATTTCTACCAAAAGCAAAGGTGCTGGGCACCTCCACTCAGACACCAATAGGCCCAGTGCTACGGGGAGCTCCAGCATCTCCACCCATCTCTGCTGGACCACTACTCCCCTGCTGAAAGTGGATGGGATCATCTGCAAGGGTCAATCCTGGCACCGCTCTACTGAAGACCCCTCTGATGCATATGGCCACCAGGACCCTGGCCTGAAGGCAGTGAAAAGTGCTGCCCTTTGCTGGCATCATCTGCCTTTGGCAGATGCAAAAATGGCAAGCGGAGTTCAACAAGAAGCGAGCAGTGGACCTCAGGTGTCATCGGCTGCTGAGATGCTGCTCCCAAGCAAGGGGGTATTCACCAGTCAAAACCCCACGCGGAAGAGCTCCTGCAGAAGAGAGGGCTTCTCTCCACAGGGCAGGGCAGCTAGTTCTTTCCTAACATGAAGCCACGGCTCGAGCTGCACCTTTGGGTTGACTTAACCTCCTCCGTCCTGGGCAGTGGGAGCACCGATGGGAGGAGAGCGGCGTGCAGCCACACCAGCAGCACAAGGCTTAGGGCCTCCACTTTTGCAGCCAAAGTCACAGGGGCTCAGCTTCTCCAACAGCCAGATGGACTCCTTCTTAGGGCTTGCTAATTTCTCCTGTTTTCTTGCTTTTTTTTGTTCTTTCCCTCAAGCTTCGCCAGGGGAGGTTCACGTTGGACATTAGGAAGAATTTCTTCTCAGAAAGGGTTATTAGACATTGGAATGGGCTGCCCAGGGAGGTGGTGGAGTCACCATCTCTGGATGTGTTTAAGAAAAGACTGGACATGGCACTTAGTGCCATGGTCTAGTTGACATGGTGGTGTCAGGGCAATGGTTGGACTCGATGATCCCAGAGGTCTCTTCCAACCTGGCTGATTCTGTGATTCTGTGATTTTTTTATCTCTCTGCTATAGAGCTTTCAAGTCTCCACTGTGACTTGAATTTCAGCTGGGTGGTCACCAAGGGGTTTGCTGCCTGCAGATCCAGGTGGACCATCCTGTATCAGACCCTGCATCTGTTGGATCTTGAACACTTGGGTTTTTAAATTAGCTTTCTCCCAAAACCTTTGGTGCTGAAGCCTTGTAGTGAGGGGAGAGCTGGCCAGGCTGCAGCCACCAGACATGGCTGCTGCAGGTAAACTCCTCTCACACTGTGCTTGGAGGAGCTTACTGAGGCTGATTTTCCATCTGCCTCTGCACCTCAGCGACAAGGAGAGGGCCCTGTGCGTGATTCACCCTGCAGCTGGCTGGGCTGTACCAGGAATCCAGCCTTTTCTTGGATGAAGGCTGAAGCGGCAGGAGTTAATCCAGCTGAGTAATGAAAAGATCATTTCCACAGCTGCCACTTGATTGCAAGAGCAGCCCCAAGGATCTACAGAAACCCACAGAAATACCTGTAACTGCAAGGCTGGTCCTGCCCCCAGCTCCTAGCACAAACATGGTCCCATCCTGACCTGCTGAGGCACCATTGCACGTTCCTGTCTGCAACCACCCCCAGCCACCGCTGGCAATAAGACCTTGAGGTAGCTGGATCTCAGGTCTGGCTCAGCATGGCCATTTCTGTGCTCCTACCTCAGACAAAGGACTGCTGCAGACATCAAGTCACTCTCACGGCTTGCTTTGAAACCTCCTCGTTTTTCAGCATCCTTCTAGGAACTGTGGAGATGGAGAAGCCAGAAACAGTTTTCTAGAAAAGATAATCTTGTGCCCGTTCCCTGTTTGCCTTTAGTGTTCCCCTATTTAATAGCCCTAGCACGTGATGGCATGGAAAACACCTGTTCCTTGCTGAAGAACACATCAAAGAGCCAAGCATAGACAAAAACATTGACTGAGCACCTCTGCCTTCTGAGTCAGTTAGCAACTTTCCATTCTTTAGCTCTTTTCCACTCACAACTCCCCCACCACTGTGTGACTCTGCATTTAAGGATACCTCCTCATTGTTCTTATCCTGCTCGCCAGAGATTTTGCTCATGCGTTCAGCAGCCTTAATCAAAGAGCAGGCTTTGCTAACTCCAGCTCTGCACTTGTTGTTCCTAGTGATCCCAGCCTTTCATTTGACTTGTACTGGATTCAGTCTATAAATGCCATTTTCTTTCCCTTTTGCAATCAAATTGGATTTCCAGGTGAGGAAGCCCCCTTACATCGATATAGCTCTAGAGGAGATGCTGGAGTCTAAACAGCTCTTCCTGGCCTCTCTCCGGCCAGCACCATGCTTAGTTTTACATTCTCTCTCAAGTAAATTTATCTCATGATTACACACATACACCCATATATACATACACATATACATACACACACACATATACATATGCAAGGTCAAATGAGGACGTAGAAAAATCACCAGCTGAAGGAGCCCAGCCCTCCTGAGCTATTAATCTGCCCACATGCCTGTAATTCGGCAGAAAGTGGCACCCCAGACCCGGAGACCTCGCAGCCCCGCGTCCCATGCCTGACGGGGGTTATCAGGAGCACATCCTGCTGTGGTGTGAAACAGAGCTCGCGACCCAGGAAGGCTGGTGCCAAAACCCCGGAGGCTTTGGCACGTCCCTCTTGCCATTGCAGGAACTCTAGGAAAAAAAAAAACATCCAAGAAAAGGGGAGTTTTGCCTGCCAAACCCCGGGTGCAGCCAGCTCCCAGTTGTCTCCTGGTCTGAGCCCTGGCAGGGTGCACCTTGTCCCCAAAACCAGAGCGACTGCAGGATGAACTATGGGTGGCTGTGTCAGCACTGCAAACGTTTTACCATGACTTCCTCAGAAAAGGGCTTCTTTAACACCTGAGCTGACTTCTCCAGCTGTCAGTCACAAGAGGTTTCAGTGGTGTTAAAGCAACTAAAACCAGAAGAAAAATCAACCTCATTTTTCCCTGCGGGTCTGTACTTTCTTGTGGTTGATGCAAGCTCCTCTGGTATCTCATCACGTCCTACTTTACTGACCAACCTACATGTTGGGTGGGGCACGACATAAAAAAGGTCTGGGCAATTTATTATTGACCCAGCAGTGGAAGAAGTAAATAACGAACAGATTGTTATCGAGAAGCCTTTAAAGTAAAGGAAGAAGAAATGTCGCACGGCGCATGAGAAATTATTTCTGCTGGTAAATGACGGCCAGCTGTGACCACTGAAAAAACCCTTGTTCAGCCCAATGTCCCAGCTCCGGGGTTTTCCTGCCGTGATGGTACAGCGGTATTAGTGGCACACACCACCACGCAGTGGATAACCCGTGTGCAGGGACTGACACACGTGGAGGCACAGCTATGCATAGGGCATGCACCATCGGCGCGAGGAGGCTCCGTCCCCAAAAACCCTGTGCCAAGTCCTGTTGTAAAACTGGGACTTGTTTTGTGGTGTCGACACCTGGACAAAGTGCCTCACCTGCAGCAGGAGCTTTCCTGAGCATGAGCATCAGGATTTGGAGCATGGGGCTCTCATTGAAACAAACATCCCCAGGAAACTTGCTAAACAAGAGAAAAAAAAAAAAACAAAACGTTGAACTGGACTTGTTTTGCTGAGTCAGGATGATGTAAAGGTGCTCGTAAAGGAATAAACACTCCCACTTCTGAGTCATCCGATAAAATCACATACCTTGTCTATCTCTTAACTCTGCTGATACCGAACGACTTAAACGGAAAATACTCAGTAGCTTTGTGGACTGCCAGGCTCGAGAAGGCTGTTGGGAATACACTGACTGCCTGGTCGGTGGGAGCGTGCTGCACACTTCCCCTGCGGATTTACACAAGCCCTCCTGATCCCGCTCAGTGACAAAGGAGGAGTGCCATTGCACTGACAGTAAAGCTGAGCTGCTACAAAAGTGGGGTGTGATCACCTGGGATTTTGCAAAGCCCAGATAGCACAGAAGATTTTGTACCAAGGCACCTTTTTTAGATCTGGGGCACTACCCTAGGATTATGCTACTGCTTGGTAAAAGCAAACTAAGCCTGCAAATACAGCAAGCTCCTGAAAAGCTGTTGGTATAGACTAGCAAAACCCTTGGGTTGGTGGTGTGGAAAGCGGGTAGAGGCTGGGGAGCCGTCATGCACACCCTCGCCCGGCGCCCGGGAGTCTCCTTCACCCCTCGGGGGCAGGTGGACAACATAGTACTCATTGCATGTCCTGAACATCTGTGAATGAGCAGCATAGATTTTCCTAAGCGAACTTTTATGAGCCTACCCCCCCATCATATACTGTCATATGATGTTTTCTCATAATGCATTTCATTTGCGTCTTCCTTGCTTTGCCGTTTCCCTCGATGCAGCAAGAAGGCATGGGGCGAACACATGCGCTCGTCCCTACAGCCACAGGCATGTTGCTGCCGGGGGTGGAGTCTTTTTATTCAGGCTACGGGATGGTTTTGAGACGGTATCACATGGCAGGTGATAATGTTTCACCAAGGCTTACAGAAAGTAAAGCAATGGCTGCGGGGCCTGTATCTGCGCTGGCGGGGCTTGTGGGTTTGTGTGGTTTTGTGTGGGTTTGAGTGTAGAAAGGGAGATGGATGTGGGAGGAAGTCTGCATCCCTAACTACCTACTATTCAGTTCTTCCCAGACTGGTATTTTGTTTTTCTAGTGTGCATTTGCCAGCCGTCTTTAGCCAAGCAGCTACATCGGCTTTTAGCATCCTTTTTGCCCCTCATGGGGGGTGCTAATTTCCCAGTGAACATGAAGGTTGCTGACTCCAGATTCAGCAAAAATGGCTCAGAATGACCTGCTGTCTTGTGCCCCAGGAGCAGAGAGCTGAACTGCAGCAGGGAGGCACCCAGCAGAGCCCCACCGCGGGCACCAGCCTGCAGGAGCAGAGACCCCAACCCATCACTCTCAGGGCATTAGCCAGACACAACTCTTGCTGCTTAGGATGAAAGCCAAGCAGAGTCCCAGTTCTGCAGAGTTAATAATCAGCTGTAATAAAGACAACTAATGCTACAAAATAGTAAAACTACCATTAGTTAGGCTAAGAATGTCACTAATGGATATTTTTCCAGCCTTGCTTCAAAGCACAATGATGGGCTTTCAGCAGAACAATTAAAGCAATGCCCAGAGTGGAAACATCTCACGTGAACCAAGTCCCTCTGGGAGGTTTAGCTGCAAATTGTGCTCATGCTTAAGGTTTAAAGGATGTAAAAAGGGTTTAAAAAATTGGGGGAGGGGGATGAGGGGAAAGCATGCACATTTTCAAAAAATACCCTCTGGCTCTTCTTAGGAGGGACAGCTCAGGGCACATGGTGCTACGGCATGCTGGAGAGGTGAAGTTACCTAAAATCAGTCCTGCAGAGGGAACAGATAAAACTGCTTCATCCTTGTCTCTCTGTCCCTGGATGTGTTACACCTCCGTGAAGAAGGAGGCTCTCCTCTGAGCACCCCGTAGCTGGGGGGAGGTTTGGGGTCTGCTCACCTTACAGGAGGTCGAGGGCACTGGGTGGACAACCCAGACCCCTGGGAGCACCTTGGGATGCTGGGATGCTGTGCTGCACCACCTTCATCTGTTGCTGCGGGATCAGGCAGAGATCTGCTGATGCACAGTAAGCAACAGACAAAAGGTGGGATCAGGTGGAGAGAGCGCCATTTTCTGGGGAAATCCCTGATTTCTTGGGAGCTACGGGGACTTTCCTCTTGCAGCTGCTCTTTTGCTGCCAGGCCGGTCAGATAAGAGCTGAGGGCTCCTGTGCAGTATTTAAAGCAGCAGCAGAGGAAGCTGACAGGGCAAATGCTTTTTTTCTCTTGCTGTCCATCAACTTGCATTGAGCTGGGAAGGCCATGGGTGGTCACCCCGCTCCAGGAAGAGGGCAGGAGAGGGGTGTCCACCTTCATAATCATCTTTGGCCCCAGAGAGCAGCTCTGGCTGCCCACACTGCTCTGGGGGGTGAAAGGGGAGGGCACTGTGCTGCAGTGCTCATCCCAGCAGCAGCGGGAACCCTGATGTGGTGTCCCTGGTCCAGGCAGAGGCAGACAGGGTTACTGCTCATTGCACCGGCTGCGCAAGACACCCCGGTCCAGGTCAGCCCTCAGCGCCGCATGGGTCTTGCTCACAGGCAGCTTCTCCAATCCCGGAGCAAACCTCAAACCCTGAGCACTCAGGCCAGACAAGGCCATTTCTCGGGCTACGGGGTCAGATGAAGGGAAATGCATTGTGAAATGAAGCATCTGGATTCAGGAGCAAACTCTGAAGTTCCCCAAAGCTTGGGGGGTTTTGCTCCAAGAGTTTTGGCTGGGGCTTTCTTCTCTTCTTCACCAGTAATCCCCCCCAGCCAAAAGCAGGACAAACATTTTTATGGACCCAGGTGTACTGCTCACAGAGAAAACCATTACTGGCAGTGCCAGAGACCTAGCAAGCAGAGCGCAAGCGGTGTCTAAACAAGCTTCCTGACTCCATCTCACTAGCTAGCTTTAGCAATAACCCACCACAATCATCTCTCTCCTGGGGAGCAAATACAGTTCAGCTCTCAGCTCAGAGCAAATCAAGAAAATTCGCTTCGGAGGAGTGGCTGGTTTGTAAGTGCTGTGATTTAATTGCAGCAGAGCAGCCTGTCCAAATGCACCACATTCAAGGAGATCCCGCAGCTCTTCTCTGCCTACAAGTCTATGGACTGAGGGCAGCGTGCTCAGGTAAAATAGCACAGCTTCTCTGCTGCAGAGTGCTGACAAGTGCTGGGCTGATTACTTGTCATTGTGGCAAATCCATTCATTCCACTTGCTCCGACAGGAGTGAGCGACATGATGTTCTGTAACTTTGAAATAAATTTGGTGGTGGTTAAGCAATGGAAAACAGAGACTGAGTCGTCTTTATTTATAAAGTCCAACAACATTAGATCTCGAGCATAAAAAATGAACTACTAAGCCCCTCTCCCCAGACTGCAAGAATTTAAACCATCGCCAACTCAAGCAAGTAAAGCCGTCCCGCTGACTGCAAGAGGCTGCCTTTTCAAGGGTCAGACCAATAAGCAAACTAATTTCTGCAGGTAACATTTAGCAACTCGGGCATCACGGAGATGTGAAGAAAGAGGCGTTTCCATGGGCTGCTTCCCCTGCCTAAAGTCACTGTCTGTCCTCCAGCAACTGAGCCTTGTAATAAAGTGAAACAGCAGTTAAACTGCTCCTGGTTTTGATTTTTGCAAGACCAAAACCTCAGATATGGATGCAAGTCCAGCACTAAACACCCTGAAATATTCACTGATTCAGTTTTGTTGGGAATATATACTGGGCATCTAACGCAGTTTTTGGTTTACATCCCTGGAAGTTACAGCAAAGTTAGATCCTACCCGGTAGAGATCATTCCTGGTACAGACATGCATAACAAAGGGGGATTTCAATGTGCACTTGCAATATTTTGCCAATCTTGGTCTGCTTTTGATTAGTGGCAACAGAGTATACAGTGACTAAACAGGTAATATTAACATACCAAATATAAAACATACCTTTTCCTTTGGTTTTCTGTTAAGGATCCCTAGTTTCTGGAAAACAACCCTGTTCTACTCAAGTCACCAGATCCACACCAGCTAATAAAGAGGGCCGAGCAAATCCAAATCAAATACAGACCATCATGTTTTATTATTGAAAACAGGAGAGGATTTATGGCCAGCTGCAAGGAAATTAATGTAGGATTAGGAAACATTTCTTGTTTCAAAGCCCTGACCTTTTATCGCTGTTTGAATTTCCACCTTGGTATACACCTAGGAGAGGTGGTTGATTCTCATAATGGGTAAATCTCTTAATTGTGCCAAACAAGTAAAACAGGAAAGAAATCAGGAAACAGCAAGTCTCTTCCTGGGACTGGGGACGCAGACTCTGTAAGACTGGATGCAGACACTCCTTGTACTGGGGGAAGGTGTGGTGTTTTCTCCAAAATACGCTTCATAGCAACCTCTCATGGTCTCTGGATTTAGTGAGCCCTTATTTCTACCTGTGTCAATGAGCAATTGGAGCCTCAACTTCTCCAGGCCAGGACCTGGCTCTCGTGACAGAAAACCACATGCAGCTCAAAGACATGTCTTTTGCTAATATTTCAGTCCTGAGGGGCCAAAAAATACAGACCATGGGTGAAAAGGAAGGCTACCTTTTGGGTGGATGTGAGCCAGAAACTCAAAGTTTACACTCAGGGTCATGCACAGTCTTGGGGTGTCCTGCTCCAAGGCTGGTTGGTGTTTAATTCCAGGACCAAATAGACAAAGCCATTAGATTAGGAATTTTCTTATCCACCTTTCAATGAGACCACATCCCAACAAATACCATTTTGCTACTGAAGGCTTGAGTTATGGTGTTGAGGCATCACTAGTGTTTTGGGTTATGTTAAATCTATGTTAAAAAAAAACAAAACAAAACAAAACAAAACAATGAGGACTGAGTTGTTTTTACAGGGTCCTGAATGGCTTTATATTGTCTGAGGGCTGCAGAAATAAGAGCCCTGAGCAGGTGTAGGAGACTGCCCAGCACTTCTCAGCCCAGGGTAATGTACATCAGCTGGTTTCCAACCTATAAGGCAGCCACAAGCAACGTGAGCCAGCCATGATAAAAGAAGAGGTACGTACAAAGAAAAGCAGGGTGCAGTTCAGTAGCCTTTGCCTCCTGCCCTGTTCAAAAAAAACAAAAGGCCAGTGACCAGTCAATGTAAATTAAGGCCAGAGGTCCTCTTGGAAACACCAGCTTTGTTCTGAGTCAACACACACCAGGCAATTCGTGCTGACTGCCCTTGAATGGCCAGGGCTGGTCTGGAGATTGCCAAAGGCTGGAAATATTCCCAGATATTGCAGACAGACTTGTTTTTTACACTGCATATGCAACAGCCCAGACCTGGGTGCCCTCACGGTCTTGTTCTCTCCATGTCAGCTGCTTTAGCAAACTTCCTTTGACACCCCCCCTCAGCCAGATGCCCACTGGCCTCGCACTTAGGAGAAGCAAGCTAAGCCTGGGTCCAGAGATCCAAAACCCAACAGCAAACCACAGCCTTGCCCCTCCATCTGCCAAATGAAGCCTGTTTGCAACGACCCACCAGTTTCAGCACTTTGCTGAACTGCAGCCTAAAACAGAATCACAGAATCACAGAATCACAGAATCACAGAATGTTAGGGATTGGAAGGGACCTCGAAAGATCATCTAGTCCAATCCCCCTGCCGGAGCAGGATTGCCTAGACCATATCACACAGGAACGCGTCCAGGCAGGTTTTGAATGTCTCCAGAGAAGGAGACTCCACAACCTCTCTGGGCAGCCTGTTCCAGTGTTCAGTCACCCTCACCGTAAAGAAGTTTTTCCTCATATTTATGCGGAACCTCCTGTGTTCCAGCTTGCACCCATTGCCCCTTGTCCTGTCAAGGGATGTCACTGAGAAGAGCCTGGCTCCATCCTCTTGACACTTGCCCTTTACATATTTATAAACATTAATGAGGTCACCCCTCAGTCTCCTCTTCTCTAAGCTAAAGAGACCCAGCTCCCTCAGCCTCTCCTCATAAGGGAGATGTTCCACTCCCTTAATCATCTTCGTGGCTCTGCGCTGGACTCTCTCTAGCAGTTCCCTGTCCTTCTTGAACTGAGGGGCCCAGAACTGGACACAATATTCCAGATGCGGCCTCACCAGGGCAGAGTAGAGGGGGAGGAGAACCTCTCTCGACCTGCTAACCACACCCCTTCTAATACACCCCAGGATGCCATTGGCCTTCTTGGCCACAAGGCCACACTGCTGGCTCGTGGTCATCCTGCTGTCCACTAGGATCCCCAGGTCCCTTTCCCCTACGCTGCTCTCCAACAGGTCTGCCCCCAACTTGTACTGGTACATGGGGTTGTTCTTGCCCAGATACAGGACTCTACACTTGCCCTTGTTATATTTCATTAAATTTCTCCCCACCCAACTCTCCAGCCTGTCTAGGTCTCTCTGAATGGCTGCGCAGCCTTCCGGTGCGTCAGACACTCCTCCCAGTTTTGTGTCATCAGTGAACTTGCTGACAGTGCACTCTATTCCCTCATCCAAGTCATTAATGAATATATTGAATAGAACCGGTCCCAGTACCGACCCTTGAGGGACTCCGCTAGACACAGGCCTCCAAGTGGACTCTGTCCCATTGACCACCACTCTCTGGCTTCTTTCCTTCAGCCAGTTCACAATCCACCTCACTACCTGATCATCCAGACCACACTTCCTCAGTTTAGCTGCGAGGATGCTGTGGGAGACCGTGTCAAACGCTTTACTGAAATCGAGATAGACCACATCCACAGCTTTACCATCATCTGTCCACCGGGTTATGTTCTCATAAAAGGCTATCAAGTTGGTTAAGCGTGACTTCCCCTTGGTGAAGCCATGCTGAGTGCCCCTAATGATCCCCCTATCCTTGATGTGCCTAGAGACAGCACCAAGCACGTTGTTCCATCACGTTTCCGGGGATGGAGGTGAGGCTGACCGGTCTATAGTTACCCGGGTCCTCCTTCTTGCCCTTTTTGAAGACTGGAGTGACATTCGCTTTCCCCCAGTCCTCAGGCACCTCTCCCGTTACCCACAACTTAGCAAAGATGATGAAGAGTGGCCTGGCAATGACTTCCGCCAGCTCCCTCAGCACCCGCGGGTGCATCCCATCAGGGCCCATGGATTTATGGACGTCCAGGTTGCTTAATTGGTCCCTGACACAGCCCTCATCAACCAAGACAGATTCCTCCTCTATCCTGACTCCTTCTGAGGCCTCAGGGGTCCGGGGCTCCTCAGGACAGCCTCCAGCAGTATAGACAGAGGCAAAGAAGGCATTCAGTAACTCTGCCGCCTTTTTATCCTCTGTCTCCAGGGCCCCCACCTTATTCATCAGTGGGCCTACATTGCCTCTAGTGTTGGCTTTACCTGCAATGTATTTGAAGAAGCCCTTTCTGTTGTCCTTGACCTCTCTTGCAAGGTTTAACTCCAAGGAGGCCTTAGCTTTCCTAGTTGCCTCCCTACATCCTCTGACAACAGACTTATATTCCTCCCAAGTGGCCAGCCCCTCCTTCCATGATCTGTACACCCTCTTCTTCCACTGGAGTTTGCCCAGCAGTTCCCTGTTTAACCATGCAGGTCTCCTGGTACCCTTCCTTGACTTCCTACCTGCTGGGATGCTCTGATCTTGAGCTCGGAAGAAGCAGTCCTTGAATGCTAACCAACTATCTTGGGCCCCCTTACCTTCTAGTACCCTGTCCCATGGGATTTCCCCTAGCAATTGCTTGAAAAGGCCAAAGTTGGCCCTCCTGAAGTCCAGGGTTGTAATTCTGCTAGCTATTCTGTTCCTGCCACATGAGATCCTGAACTCTACCATCTCATGGTCACTACAACCAAGGCTGCCCTCAACCTTCACCGCTTCAACCAGACCCTCCTTGTTAGTGAGGATAAGATCCAGCAGCGCTCCTCTCCTAGTTGGCTCATCCACCATTTGCATCAGAAAGTTATCATCAATGCACTGGAGGAACCTCCTGGACTGAGGATGGCTGGCTGAGTAGGCCTCCCAGCAAATATCAGGGTAGTTGAAATCCCCCACGACAACCAGGCCCTGTAATTGCGAGACTGCTCTCAGCTGCCTGTAGAAGGCCTCATCACCCTCCTCATCCTGATCCGGTGGCCTGTAATAGACACCCACAACAGTATCACCCCTGCCAGCCTGCCCCTTAATTCGCACCCACAAACTCTCAACTCGCTCCTGATCCGCCCCTGGACAGAACTCAATACATTCTAGCTGCTCACTCACATAAAGAGCAACTCCACCACCTCTCCTTAGTGGCCTGTCTTTCCTGAACAGGACATAGCCATCCATGACCACATTCCAGTCATGCTCGTCGTGCAAGCCTGGCACCCGCAGAGGTGCAAAGCTGGAGGAGCCCGGTTCCTCCCTCTCGGTGACTTGATTTTCAGCAGGAGATCAGGAGCAAAGCCGCCAAGTAACAGCACTTGAGAATGGGGCCAGGCTTCCCATGACCTGGGAGTCCTCACTGGAGCAGTTTATTTTCGCACACAACCCTCCCCTCAAAATAAAAGAGTTTGCTGCAACAACAGCATTGCTCTCTGTAAGAGGCTGTTGACAAACACCAGGCCTTTATTCCAATACTGAAAGGAGAAATGAGTCAAGAGAGCCCTTAATCTTTTTAAGAGCTCGGAGGACTCCGAAACATTAATTGGCCTGTCTAGACCAACTCCTTGTCTGGACACTCTTATTGCAGCCTCTCTCGCAAATGTTGAAATTAGAGCGTGAGACCACACAAAAAACTTTGGATTTCCTTTCTTTACATTGCATCACCCTATTTCCTGCCTGCAGCCTTTTTTCTTTCAGTTCTTAACAAACAAGAACAAACTTTTGCATTTCTATCAGCTTCTGTATTGCTAAGTTTCTGGGCTTTGTGGCTCCTGCGAAAAAGCCAGGGCTGCATTACAAGGAGAATACATAAATATGATGCTAAAGGGTAAGCCTAGGGCAGAGGGTGCCTGGCTGGCACGGCAGCCACACCGGCGTTGTGCAACTCAAGCGCAGGTGAAGGGCCCCTGCTGAGCTCCACAGCAAGGTTCAAGTTTACAACTTGAATTTCGGTTAAATCTGAAGACAATCTCCAAATCTTAAAGCAGATATGACTGAGACAGGATGTCCCCCAGGCCACAGTCAAGGGCGACTCTTTTTGGAGCAGAGGATGCCTCCTCTATCCCTGAGGACTGGTGCTTGCCAGGTGAAGTGCTGCAACACTGACAAGAAAAGTCAGGGTTTAACAGAAGGCAGAAGACCACACTGAATCCCACCAGCCCACGTGGACTCCCCAGGCACCGCCCCTGCAGAAACCCCCGCTGCACAAACACCATCCACCAACACCAAACATGGGATCACCATGGAAGAAATCGATGCCTATACTTGCAGCAGGGCACCTGAGCCCAGGTAGGGGTGTGCAGCCCATTTGTTTCTGGTGGTAGTAGCCTTGCCCTCATCCAGAAACATCTCTCATGAGGCCAGGGGTGCCTGAAGGCTGTTAATCAGTGTCACACTTCTCAGAAACATCTCACAAGTCATTCCGGTGTTGCCAGGAGAAGAAATTGCATGGCAATAAACCAGAATTGTTTGGTTCCTGTTAATTAGCCAGAAAGGTGGTAAACATTAACTACCCATGGGAATCATGTGATGCATACAGATGTTCAGGTCCTCCTCTCAGCTGAATGCTTTTTTTTCTTTCCATTCAGAGGTTTCTGGAGTTGGGCTGTCTCATGCATATTCTAGGATAAGACAGCATGCACGAGGTTAAACAGGATTAAATGGCAGCATGGGAAGGAAAGGCAGCAGCTATGCCTCCCTGCATCATTAATCACTGTCACATCCTTTGCCCTCCAGCAGGTCAGGAAGTTGGTAGGACAGCAGCGTTCACCTTTCCAACAGAGCAGAAAATGAAAGGAAGGTCCACACGTTCCCTTGCACCTTCTCTAGGCGCATGACCGCAGCTTGAGTGGGAGGTGCGTGGTCCATAGGCAGCATGGCCAAGTAACTTGAAAGCATCCGCTGGTCAGAGGCTGAGGTTCAGCCTGGTTATAGAGAGGGTGGAGAGTGTCCCAGTGCTCCTCTCTCCATGAGGCAGTGCCATAGCTATTGAAGGTCCCAGCAGAGAATGATGGCCTGGGCTACATGGCTCCACACCTGGTAGGGAAAGCCAAGGCTTTGTCTTCTTCTCACGCCCTGCAGAATTCCTGGGAGGAGGCTCCTTGTCCTTCTCTGCACCAATAGACAAGACGCCCAGTGCCAACAGATGCCTGAAACGCGTCGCTGGCATTTGTGTGACCTCTGGCCCGGTGTACATTTGGGTACCATCTGCCAGTGGTCATGCTGGCCATATGGATGGACCCATGAGCCCCACATACGTGTTGGCCTAGCAGCTGTGAAAGCCTTATCAAACAGATGACACCTGCCACCAGTGTGGATGTGACAGCATTTACAGCATCTCTTCTGCCCAGATTAACAATGGCTTGAAATGGCTGATGGCTAAGTCAGACTAGTGGGGATGCTCCTCCGTCCTGGGGCTCTGGCTGTGTGGTTGTCCAAGCCTTCCTGTCATTGCATGAATCACAGACACCTCCAGGTGCATGGAAGAGGCAGGTGAGCAGATGCATGTCTCACGAGGCCACCAGCTAGTGTTGTTTCTTCCTGTCTGCTTTAGGGCATCTCAGTACAAGACAAGTCCTCAATTTGTTTTGATCTGTCTAGTGAATTTGGTTGCCCTGGTTTTCAAATGCTTACTACAGGTACCTTCAAGGAGCTGAAGTTTTTCCAGGATGTGGTAACCATCTTCCCACCCATCCCTGCACTCTAAAACTGGTTGCATTTGGACACTGCATAATTTGCACATTCAAAAATACAATTGCTTTGAAAACTGTCAGCTGGAGCCCTTCTGCAGTGTAAACACAGGCTCTTCAGCATCACGTGTTCAGGCACAGAAATGCAATTGCATGTGTACTTTTGGAAACTGGAGCTTGTGCACATCTCCCTTTAGTGAGGATTACATTTCTGTTTATGTTAACTTCCTCCAGGAAATCACAAACTGCATGTTTTTTAAACTTAGCTCCGTTCCCACACACTACCATCCCCTGACCTGAGTCAGTGTCAAGAGATGGAGCACTCTTGGTTTTGGGCAAGTAAATGAGACACTGATGTTCTATGGACGACAGAGGCAACCATACACCTGCATTTTTGAGAGTCTCATCAACCTCGCAGCCTAGGGACAGCCACAGATGCAAGGGCAGAAAGCAATGCTGGGACAATACCGTAGTGCCCTGAGGTCCACCTTGCAGGAGGGATGTGATGCCACTCCAGGGATAAGGTGATGTGGAGGCCCCGAGACATCCTGAAATTGAGGCCCAAAGCCGGCTTGCCCCTCTCTTTCTTAGGATCTCCATACAGCTCTTATTTCATGCTGCATTCGGGCCCTTCTGAAGCTAGTGAAGATGACCCAATGCCCAGAATCTGTTCTGGTTTTTTGGGGGCTGCTATTTCCCACAGAGAGCACTTTAGCAGCCCTGGGGACCGAATTCATCTCTGCGGTGGCCCAGGGAGTGTGCAGTACTGGAGGGACAGGAGGTATGTGAGCCCCACACCCTCCTGATAAGGCCCTGGACAACCCTCTGGCCTCAGCATACAAACCACATCACATATTTTTGAATCAGCCCTGGCAAATGCATGCCTGCTGAAGGTCAAAGTCTCCGGTTATCTCTGAGGGAAGTGCCCAGAGGCCCAACATCTGGGTCCCCCACCTGCAGGTTGTGCGGGTAGGCGGAGGTGTGTGAAGCAGATTCAGAATTACACAGAAAATGCAGTATTTTACTTCCAGACAAAGAGAAACAGAGCACGGTGAGGAGAAGGGAAAAAATCCCAGAAGAGGTCAGGAATGAACAAAAAGCAAGGCGGGAGCGGGCAAGGGGGAAGCTTGAATAGATAAAAGGAGAAACAAAGCAAACCAGCTTTGGGCATCAGGTACTCAAAAGCAAAGTTTGTCATTGGTACCAGTTTGTAATTTGAATGTGATGCAAAGCGAAATGCAGAACTGAAGCTCCGTTTTCCCCACACCACTTCTCACAGAGCGCTTCCCGCAAGCGGCACAGTGTGCTCTGCTGCTGCAGGCTGCCAAAAGGCATTAGACCGGTAAGTGTTCACCCAGGAGATCAGACTCGGGCTCGATGTGAGGACAACTGAACGGTTGCAGTCAGAGCAAACACTTAACGAAACCACAGGAGCCTGCCTCTGGTGTGTATGGATTTTTTTGTGTCTGTTACTGGGCTTTTAGAAGGCAGCTAAGCATCTCTACATGCCTTTACAAAGCACCCGGGCATGACATTGATCCTGCATGCTGCTTTTAACACAGATGTGAGTGTTACTTCACTGATAACACACCAACCCAGCATATTTCATTCACAGAACTTGCATTTCAGATGAAGAAAATCAAGAGGACTCAACAGACTGTGCTGGCAGATGCTGAGCAGGACCTGCCAGTCCTTGGGTGGGCCCTGTTGATTCTCTGGGAACTCTCTGATGAACAGGCTCCTACCCACAAGACAACGAGCAGCCTCATCTCAGGTGAAATACACACATTAGTCATTTCCAGGTACTCATTTCATTAAAACTCTGACCAAAAAGCACCAGACTGATTCCCTGGTGTATTGGGTTTTGTGTGACAAGGTTCTGGTAGTGGGGGGGCTGCAGGGGTGGCTTCTGTGAGAAGATGCCAGAAGTTTCCCCCATGTCAAATAGAGCCAGTTCCAGGTGGCTCCAAGATGGACCCATCACTAGCCAAGGCCGAGCCCATCAGCGATGTTGGTAGCACCTCAGTCACAACATGTTTAAGAAAGGGTAAAAAGTGCTGTGCAACAGCAGACAGAGAGAGGAGTGAGAATGTGTGAAAGGAACAACTCTGCAGACACCAAAGTCAGTGAAGGAGGGGGAGAAGGTCCTCCAGGCGCCGGAGCAGAGATTCCCCTGTAGCCTGTGGTGAAGATCACAGTGAGGCAGGCTGTGTCCCTGCAGCCTGTGGAGGACCCCATGCCAGAGAAGGTGGATGTGCCCAAAGGAGGCTGTGACCCCGTGGGAAGCCCACGCTGGAGCAGGCTCCTGGCAGGACCTGTGACCCCATGGGGGTCCCACGCTGGAGCAGTCTGTTCCTGAAGGACTGCATCCCATGGAAATGTCCCACGCTGGAGCAGTTCATGAAGAACTACAGCCTGTAGGAAGGACTCAGGTTGGAGAAGTTTGTGGAGGACTCTCTCCCATGGGAGGGACCCCACACTGGAGCAGGGGAAGGGTGTGAGGAGTCCTCCCCCTGAGGAGGAAGGAGTGGCAGAGACAACGTGTGATGAACTGGCTGCAACCCCCATTCCCCATCCCCTTGTGTCACTTGGGGGGAGGAGGTAGAGAAATGGGGAGTGAAGTTGAGCCTGGGAAGAAGGAAGGGGTGAAGGGAAGGTGTTTTAAGGTTTGTCCCTATTTCTCATTATTCTCGTCTGACTTTTAACTGGAAATAAATCAAATTAATTTCCTCAAGTTGAGGCTGTTTTGCCTGTGACAGTAATTGCTGAGTGATCATCCTGTCTTCATCTTGACCCAAAAGCCTTTCGTCATATTTTGTCTCCCCTGTCCAGTTGAGGAGGAGAGTGACAGAGCAGCTTGCTGGGCACCTGGTGTCCAGCCAGGGTCACCCCACCGCACCTGGAAGCAAAACGCATGCTCAACCTGCCTTCGTCCTCCATGCAGACGCCACACACAGGCTTATTGCTTTGGACTTGCTTCCTCAAAGACATCTCCACGTATGCACCAACAGCTTGTCCTGACACACCACCGTTTGCCTTTGATCAGGCAAAACCAGCACATATTCTCCCCCAGACAAAAAGCTGTGACAGTGCAAAAATATCTCATCGTCTCCTCTCCAGGAGTCTCCCAGTGCAGCGCTGACGTCCCACTCTGCAGACACCCAGCACAAGCACAGCAACTGCAAAGTGTAACATTTCAGGTTCATGCTTTGGCCAGCCCTTGAACTTCTCCTTTTTGGCCACTGCTGCCCTCCAGCACGAGCACCTTGAAATACTGTTGGGCGTTTACCCTCCTGCCCCCCAAAGGGTCTTGTTCCCGTGTTGCAGCGGGGGATGTGGGGCACAGACAGATCCAGCAGCATCTCCTAGGAAAAATGCAGGGTCCCTGAGGAAAAACACAGGGTCCTCTAGAAACAAAATGGGGTCCCCTAGGAAAAATGCAGATCTGCTTGCTCTGGCCCACCCTGCTCCCTGAGGAAGAACACAGGCTGTGAGCATGGAGGAGGTGACTGAAAATCTCAGGCTGAGTTTGAGATATTTAAGGCAATTGCACAACAAGTGTAAGTCTCTCAGCTCGAGACCTGAAGTGCCTTGACACCGAAGAGCGAAGAAGAGCATTCCCGTGTTTTGCAAACATCACGCTAGCGGTACCTTCCTTTCTGGAGACCCAGAGCATGCCATAGACCAAGGTGAGCTCCCAGAAGGTTTCTTTAAAAAGAAATGAACAGGTTCCTTCTAATACAAGGCCCAAAAGTACCAGCTTCATCAGCTCTGGGATGTTTTGAGAGCCCTTTCTCCAAAGAACTTACTGAAAATGGAGCGATAATGGCGTGGGAGGGTGGTAGCGAACAGTTTTTCTTGGCTCTCAGGAGGAAGTGCTTGGTTAACCAAATATCCCCCTTTGGTAAGGAGAGATGAACTGTGGCCAAGATCCGTGTTCTCCTTTTTTCTTTCCTCAGCTTCTTCTCTCACCTTTTAACCAGATGTGCTACACCAAGCGTTCAAAAGACTCTAGGTAATTACATCGGTAGTACATCATCTTGGGAGAGAGAAGCATGTTTGCTCTGTGACTCATGCCGGCACAACACCAAGCACACCTATCTAATTATTAAATATTTATTGCATCTTTAATAGGTCAGTTACAAAAGCAAAATCTTCCAGAAGAGCAGGCTGGAAGGAAAGGGAAAGTACAATTAAAGGCTGCTGTTTGTTGCAGTGTCAGGGCCAAGTGCAACACTCCTCATTTCCATTGCAAGGCACTGGCAAATAACCTGGCCTTCCTATGACAAAATCTGATGCAGCTGTGCCTGGAGTTGTTGCCTCTAGCAGCTTCCTCATTTCTGCAACTCTCTGCACCATTGCTTAACGCTGGACATGACTGATCATCTGTGCCATGGCTGTAGTAGTGTCTTCCCTGTAGCTGTCCCTTTTACTGCATCACACATTTGAGTGGTCGGGTGACTTAATAGTATTTTCGGGAGGCAGAAGTTTATGCTCACAGGCGCTTGGAGTGGTTAACTTGTGAGAAGTTAGCACAAGCTGCTGGATCTGGGTCCCTGCTCTCTTTTCTTTTCCTTTGCTCTTTTTCTTTTGTTCTCCCTCATTTTCAGGTTCCCTCACCTTCCATCACATGCCTATGGGGAAATGGAACATGAGGGACTACTGTGCAGCAGAGTCCGAAGCCTGCAAGGGCTGGCTTTCCGTTGGTGAACGCTTTGCATTGCTGCCCTTGGGATGTCCAGCTGCAGACCCCCAGCCCACCTCAGGTCTCACCACTTGATGATGTTTCCTCTAGCCAACAGCACACGGGCTCACAAAGCAGAAAAGACAAAAGCGAGAGCTGGAAAGATCCATGTCTCCAGAGGCCAGCAGGTTTGCTTTGCCCTCGGCTGCCAGCAGGGACATGCAGATGGAAAGCCACTGGCAGAGGCACATATGGAGCTGCAGGAGCATCACACTGGGACCACGGGCCACAGTTCCAGCTCATTCATCCAGATGGACACCATGATTTAAGCCATACCTAACTGGTCATCCTGCCAGGGATCACTGCTGCCCACCTCTCCCACCCTGTTTCCCACCTTTCCCGGCAGCTCAGAAAGAACTGAAAACGTAATTTGTTCAGCTTCCCAAACCTCCTGCAGGCCTGACCCTGAGCACTCTGAGGTTCACCACCAGCTCCGGGTGAAGCCCTTCCCCACTGCTTGGTGCATGTTCCTCTCGCCTAACAGGTGACAGAAATCAGCATAAGCAGAGTTTAGAAAAACAGATGACTTCTTCACAGGAGCTTTAAAGATGATTAGAAGAGGTCAAATTTTCACTGAATTCCCACCTGGATGTTTGTGAGGGTCGTGGTGTGCATGGGCTCTCCAAAAAATACAGACCTTTTTACTGGCCTACATCTAAGTGGTACTGATTAATTCACTTGAGGGTACCTAAATTTAGACCTGCCAACTTTCTCTCCCACAGTCTTTCCACACATCAGAGTGTAGCAATTCATCCTTATCGTGCATGGGTGGCATAAGGCTTCACCAGTGCCTCCAGAGCTTTTGCAAAAGAAACTGTCTAAGAACCGATTTTTGAAGCCTTCACTGCATTTCTACTCTGTCCTTCCTTGAGCCATGTTCTCTGACTTTAAGGAGCAAGCAAAACCACGTTCCTGAAGGGCAAACACATGTCTTTAAAAGTGCTTCCTGGTTCCCCCCTGCATTTGCCAAGAGACGTCTATTGGCTCGCCGTCTTATCAAGTGACTCCTGGGTATGACACAGCATATACCAATCTGCTGAAGGACAAAATTTGTTTAATTTCCAACTTCCCCACAGTCGACTTGCGTATTTTTAACAGCCACGTTCCCTCTCCGGCAGCTTGGGGGAGGGAAATGCGTTGCATTTATGGCCATGAGGAAGGCGGGTGGGAGTGAGGGCACATGAGAAGCAAAGGCCCCCACAGTCAAGTGACTGTGTGCGTGGGACAGCTACAGCACTGTTGAGCTACACAATGAGACACTCCATAGTTTAAAAAAAAAAAAGACAAAAATAATAAGAAAACAGGGTGTGTTTTCTGGGTGTGTGAGGTTCTTTTTCCCAGCCACAGGACCCAAATTCCTCTGTATGCTTTTAATTATGTGCTGTCATGATAGTAACTAGTACATTCTAAGAATCAAGCACAGATCACATAAATTACATTACTGCACAGTTATTTTAGGCATTCATACAGCAAACCCACAGAAACATTTTGGTCTTCAAACTGCTGTATGCCTAAGCTTGTACTTGACTGTAAGCACACCAGAAGGCAAATGGCCACAGATGGGATCTGAGGACAGGGGTCATGTAGGCACCTCTCCTCATAGTTCACAGAGGGTTTACCCATCCACGCTTGCCTATAGAAAGCAGCACTAAGGAATTTATTATCTGGGTGGGTTGTTTCCTTCCTTTGCTTGCACCAGCTTCTGTGAAAGCTGTGCGACGTTGAGCTGAGGCGTTCGGGAGCTGGGTTTTGAAGGTAGTCCGGGTTTCTCTGTCGTTTTGTCCTGCCTGGTGGCAGGTTTCAAAGCAAGGTGCCTTGGCTGATAAGGCTTTCCTGCTTTCCCTCTCCTGAGCCAGCCGCGGCAGCTGCACCTCCCGAGAGCAGCACAGGGCACATGCACCAGCTGCCTCTGTCTGCCACAGGGGCACATGGACACAAGGGCAGCAGGGACCAGCTGGAAGAAAAAGCAAAAGGCAGCAGGATCTACCAAGCCCTCGTGGCACTGCTTCTCACGCACAGACATCCTAGCTCCTCTGGTGTTGCTACCAAAGTAAAGAGGCGATGCTCATGGCATGGGACAGGCAGGGGAAGGAGCCTGGAGAGCAGCACCCGAAGTGCTTCGGGTAGGCAAAACCAGGTTTGGAAAGGGTCAGGTGGGAGGCAACCCACCGCAGTGCACACAGAAGTTGCACCCACAACCACGGAGAAGAGCAAAGGGGATGGCACCGCTGGGTCAGAGAGCCTAGAGGTTGTTGTGGTTCTGCTGCTGTAGTAAGCCACACATTTAATAACTTCCAGAATAAAACCTGACTTATTCTCAGCGCAAACATCCAACCTAAGATATCTCCAACACAAACATCATGGGGCAAACTTTGAGGCTGTGAGGGGTGTTACCAGCTTTTGCACGTCCACCACAAAGCAAAGCAACGTATCAGGGTACATCCTGTTGGGATGGGTTGGTACCTGTATCCAAGCCAAACTGTCTCTTGTTTTTTCTTTTTTTTTTTTTTTTTTTTTTTTAAAATGAAGAAGCATCTTTTTATCCAGGACCTCCACTAATTCTTCCTGTCCTCTGCTCAGTTGCACCCCAGAGCAAACCTTCCACAGGCTGGTAACCTGGCTGCTAAAGCCCGCAGAGATACTTCACTCATGACTCGCTCAGCACCAAGTATCTCAAAACCTAACATCACTTTTCCTGTGTTCCGTATAGTGGGCGCTGGAGACAGTAACCCAATACTCCAACATGAAATCCTACCAGCCCAACAGAGAGGAAGGAGGGCCGCAACAGCCCCATTTTGCACTCTCACGCTCTGGGATGGGCAGTAGTGCAGCAGCGTGCAGTAGTACAGAGGACCTCTCCAAAACACAGAGAAATAAATGAGATAAATGGAAATTTACGTTTCCATGAGAGAGTCCCCTTGGCTGGGAAAGTGAAAGGAACTGTTTCTCTGAGGGCTTTCAGGTCCTGGCTGGCTCCCTCCGAGAGAGGAACTACTAAAGACGCTCACAGCGTCTCTAGTCACCTACATCAACTGTAGCGTTCACCACCGGCCAAGCACCGCTCATGCCAGCGAGCGCTTCTGTGCTGCAGGAAGCCTGGGGCCTACGGCAAAACAGCTGCTCTGCTGCCCTACACTGGGCTTTTGGTGGGCGGGGGGAGAAAAAGAAATTTAAAAAAGAAAAGGAAAAAGCTCTCTCGTGGTTCATTCCTCCGACCTGGCCCTTTCCTGCCCTCCAGCTTCCCAACAGCCGTGCCCCCCCGCACCACGGGCAGCACCAGCCCTCCTCGGCGTGACACGCGCCAGGGCGCCGCGTCACGGCCCGGCTCCGCGGAAGGGCAGGGGGAGGAGGGAAGGCGCGCAGGCCGGGCGAGGCTCGGCGCCGCCGGAACACTTCCTGCTCATCGTTACACAGCACTTTTTCCAGGGCCGATCGGCTTCTCGCTGTCAACGCTTCTCGCCGGCAGCCGGCTGGGATGCCCGGCCCGCCCTCCCCCACGTACGCCGCCGGGCCGGGCGGGGGTCAGGCCGCCGCCGAGCCGCCGGCTCCCCGCCCCCCCAGCTCCCCCGCCGCTGCCCGGCCCGGTGCCGCGGTGATGGGCGCTGGGCGGGCGCGCGCGGGCCCCGCTCGTGCCAGCCGCCCCCCGCCCCTCCCCCCGCTCAGCCTCGCCTTCCCGCGCCCCGCAGGATCCGAGCCCAGCCCATGGGGGCGGGGAAAGGGGAGGGGGCGGCGCATGCGCGGCCCGGCGGGGCGACGGGCATATAAGGGGGGGACGGGTGGGACGTCGGTGGGATATCGCTGAGCCGGCGGAGCGGAGCGGGCAGAGCGGAGCCTGACGAGGCACTTGGCCGCCTTCTTGCCGTGTAGCCCCCGAGCCGCCGCCATGGTGAAGAGCGTGGGCAGCTTGGTGAGTCCGTTAGGCGTGTGGCGGCCGGGGCCGGCCTCATCCCACCCTCCCGGCCTGGCCCCGCAGGTGGCTCCGGCCGGCGGGCGCCCTCCTCCGCCGGGGAGCCCGCGGAGGGCAGCGTATTTCTTCCTTCTCCTTGGGCGTGCCGGGCGGCACCGGCCCCGTCCTTTGGCCGTGAGAGGGGAGGGGAGGGCGGCGAGGGAGCATCGCCTGCCTGGCGGGAGGGGAGGGAGCGGGCGGGCCTGCTGGGCCGCCGCGGGGAGAAGCTGAGGCGGGCAGGTGCCCCTCCTCGGGCCGCCGTGCAGCCCGGTGAGGCCTTGGCCCGCGGGGGCTGGCGGGTGGGAGCCCGGGGACGCCGTCTGGGTCCCGGGGCTGCCCGGGCAGGAGGAGCCTACTGCAGCGGGGAAAGGGGGAAACTGAAGGGAGGACTCGTTCAGACCGGAGGGAGGGAACAAATAACTGTACGAGCTAAGGCTGCTTCAGATAGCCGGAGTGAGAAGGGAGATGATGTAATTCCATGTTATGACAGATTATTGCTCATCTCCCTTTAGAATCTTAAGGAAATGTGTTTCATTTCTCAAGCTGATAACAGAGTACTTGGTACCCTAACTTAGGAGTCCTGGCTTTGCTTTATGTATTGCCAGTGTGAGGGGACCAGGTGGCTTTGTTAGAGATTGGCCCAAGTTCTGGTGTGCTTCTGAATAAGTCTTCATGGAAAACATGAATTCAGCTTTCTTGACTTGAAAGGAATTACTAGAGCCCATTCCTGTACTTAAATAACAGGAGGTGCTGGCATAAGAAGTATTTCCCTTGTTACGGTGCTGTCCAGCTTGTTTGGTACACTTATGCAGTACCTCATTGTTTGGATGGTTCTGTGAATGCAAACATGTCTGTGGCTTTGTAATATGGAATAGTAATAAAGCCTAGACCAGCACATGGAGAATACTCTTCTGGGGATGAAATAGTATGTGGTCTTGTGCACAGCAGCTGTCATGGTTGATAGACAACAACAGGGTATTTGTTAGCTGTAACTTATGAACCCAAATCTCCAAAAATATCCTCTGTGCAAACTTAATGAGCTCTTAATTTCAGGGAAAATCCTGTTGGGCTAGTCTTACATTTTGAACTTGAAATTTGCTTGAAGTGTCAGTTTGATCTGATTGTGAGGGGTCTGTGAGTGATGCTGTGTGGTATCCAACTTTGTCTTCTAGGCTATGCTCTGCTATAGTCAGTTCACTGTATAAATGAAAAGCGTGGCAGGCTTCCCTTGTTGAACCTCCAAGGTGTTAACATCTGACACATGAGCATTCTCATCCTTGTGACCACAACTTCAATACCTGTGAATGCAGAAAGCTCCTTAAAGTTGGGATGAACAAAATGCCTTGTCATTCAGGTCCTGGAGATGAAACAGTGTGTGAGTTCAACCTGAATTTCTCATTCTGGTTTGCATCTCTCCTGCTCCTCTGTTTATGGAGGGCCAGAAGGGGTGAACTTTTTGATTAAGATTTGAGGTTTTTGGTATAGGCTGGAACAGCTTAAAAATTGAGTCAATAAACCTGGCTTTGGAGGAAGAGTGTGCTCTAACTTAGTGAACTAGGCTTCTGCTATCCTCCCAGCTATGAGCATTGACTAATAGTCTGCTGTAGTTAAAGCATGGTTTTGCTACTTATCCGTGGAGAGCATGGACTGAACAGTTATGCTGACAGCAAGATTTTAACATTGCAACACCCAGAGTATTCAAGTACAGTGCAACTGGGATTTCTGGATTAATACTGCTATTCAGTAGAGATTTATATTCTTCTCTGATACAGAGGAAAACTCCTACCTGCGAAAGCTTCTGTGAGTGACTGTAAAGCAATGTTACATGACAGCTAGCTAGATACAGCCCCTTTCCTAATGCACCTCTTCAGAAACTGACTAGCTCCTGAAGAATGGCTACTTTCAGGGTGCTTTACTGGTCCCTCACCAGTCACTGCTACTGGACAGAAGGAGCAGTACTTCAGCTGGCTTAAGTACGTGGCCTTGAGATAGGTGATTCATGTAACTTGTAACACGGTTTGACTATGGGACATAATGCCTTTTATAGCAGAAGCTAATGGGGTATATAAACTGTTAAAAAGCTGATGTTGTCCAAGCTGTCCTCTTCACACTAGCTGCCTCTCTATTATTTGAGTCAAAGCAAATATTGAAAACTTGCAGCTTCGGATGCAGATGAGAGTTTTAGAAGTGGTGTCTGCTAGGGAGTTCAGGAAGTTGAACCTTCAGTCTGTTTATGCTAGCTTCTGTATTAAAAAAAAAAACAAACCACTAAATTATGTAGTAACCATTGGCAGTCAGCTGGTGACTGGGTTAATCCAAGTTCAAGGGTGACTTGATATGTGTTGGAAATCATGTTTACAGGTAAGGTCCACACACAGTCTGGCAGATTTGATTAAATCGGTCTTATCTATTGCTGAGAGCAGTGGACTCCATTCAGCACTGTCCATGGTCAGTAGCCTCCATTTTGAGGTATTACCTGGTGCTGGGAGTCCCTGCTGCACTAGAGGCTTTCATTAGTAGAGCCTTTTCTCTTGCTTGGACCGTGGAAATAGAGGCCTGCTACCAATGTATTTGTTGAATGCAGCATGCACTTTTCTGCTGGAGGACAATACCAGTAAAATGAGGTCTTATGTGCGCTTAGGGAGGTTGTAGTTAAATGTTTGGAAAACAAACCAACAACCAGCTAGTTAGAGGTTTCCCCCAGTATGGTGCTACCTGAAAAAAATACTGGTTAACAAAGATCTAAGATCCTCTAATAGTGTGAACAAGTGGTCTTGTGGTGGGAGGTTCCCCTTCTGCTAAGGATTATTTGGTTCTCATATGAAAGCTTGTCAGGTCACAGTTAACATGAAAGGCAATTGTGGAAGTCAATCGGACAGGTTGAGTAGCTTGTTCTGCCCCAACTGTTGTCTTCCTTCCTCCAGGGAAGTTAAGCTGTCTGGGAAAACTTTGGACTTCTCCCTAGTGCAATATTTTTTAACTTGCAAGAGTAGCACCTTTGGACCCTGCACCTCTTTCACTCTTCCATGGCACTTTTAACTGATACTAGAGACTTGCAGGGTAACACTGGATTGTAGTCAGGACCAGGTCTCCAATGGTGTGTGACCAACTGTAGGTATCATGCCTTCCCACTTTCCCCTTGTTCTGTGCAGTAGCAAACCTGAAGTGTGTGACCATATGACAAACATCTCCTGGGGCTGGGCTTCCTTTTGCAGGGTACAGTAATTATGCAGCTGGACAGAAGACTTAAGGGTAGGAAGAGGATGGTCTAACTGGCAGGTGCAGGAAGTGGAATTGGTAAAGAGCTGGTGATGTTACACGTTCAGGGGGTAATGCTAAACAGAGCAGCCAGAGTTGAGGATTGTAGGCTAGATGAATTTCTAGCTTATGTTTCCACAGTTCAGTGAGCTGGGGTGACTGAGCACTGTGGTCTTTTCTAATTGAAGAGTTGTAGGACACTGCCTGATGCTAGCACTGATGAAAGCAATTCATACTGATGCACTTACATGATGGTACAAATATGCCAGTTAAGTGTTCAAAGAGCTACCAAAATGATTAGTGTGTTAAGGCTGAGAGCAAGCTAGCTTTGGGATTAGTCAAAATAGTTTTGGAAAGGAGGGGGAAATCATTAATGTGTCCAATTCTTTTTTTATAGATTGAATTTGAGGCAGAACTGAAATCTGCTGGTGAGAAGCTTATAGTAGTTGATTTCTCTGCCACCTGGTGTGGACCATGCAAAATGATCAAGCCCTTTTTCCATGTAAGTAGCCTTTCTGTTTTCATTGGCAACTGTATTAAAGTATATACAAATGTCTTTGTGCTGCTTGATGATAAGATGGAGGAAACATCCTTTTGCCACTTATGATTGCCAGCCTTTTCTATTCACTTCTATTCACTTCTGTTTTGAGATTATAGAGTTAAACATACTGACCTTTGATACAGCTGGGAGCTCAAATGTGGTTTTACTTCTGCTGTCCTAATGCTTAGATGCATCTCAGGTGTATAGAGATCTAACAGTTGCATTGCCTCAAGAGGTGGGATATAGAGTGGAAACAACACGTATCCTTTTGTTCACAGTTACTGTAATCACTCCAGCTGTGTTTAGGTGGCAATCTTATCTACTGGCAAAGTATGAGATAAGCTGTAGCATCTTTTGGTGATCAGCTGAAGGCTGCAAGAGAAGACCTTTCATAGAGAAGGTCTTGGGAATATTTGAGTCTTCTCTGTGGGGAGTATGTTTGAACAAGTTCCAACAGACTTTCAGGTATAGATCAGAAAATAAAATTTTAGCTCTGGTCAGTAAAATAGCTGCTTTAAGGTAACAAGGCATGTTTCACTGGGGGTTAAGCAGCACCAGCCTTACAGTTTATATGAATGTGTCTTTTAAAAGAAAGCTTTCCTGGAACAGTGTAACTGCATCATTTCTTCTTTTATTCTAGAGTTTGTGTGAGAAGTATGGTAATGTGGTGTTCATCGAAATTGATGTGGATGATGCCCAGGTATGGTCCAGGGTAATGCTGAGAGAGGGCAGCTAATGAGTTCCACACAAGTGACACTGAAGAACTTTCCTTGCAGATATGGAAACGAAATGAGAGATTACTTCAACTTTGAGAAGCAGAGATAGGGGTTTAGCACTTACACTGGAAGAATGAATTTTTGGAGGACACCTAAACAGAACAAACTGCCTTGGTTATCTGCACACTCGAAGCCCTATGGCATGTTAGATAACTTGGGAACACTGACCCTCTAATTTGGGAGGGAGTGTTAATATAAGGCCTTATGCTGCTTTGATGCAGTCTTCCCTGAACTAATGGCTTGCAACTGTCTGGTGATCCATCTGGTCTTTCCATTGCTCTTGGCACTGTTTCCTCTTTTATGTCTTGAATTAAGTGCAATAAAATGTCTGCTGTATAGCAGTTCCAGCAATGTCGAATAGGTACTTGAACAATAGGTTGAAACACACGAGTTACCATAGGGCTCTTTTGTCTTAGTCATCTCTGTTTTGATGCAGAGGTCTGTTTTCTTTTTTTTTTTCAAACACAGAGTACAGGTGTTGTAAATGTGTTTTTGGTATTGTGTGAATTAAATGCTGAAGGCTTACTTCAGGGAGATGTTAACACTGCACTGTTTTTTGCTAGTGATGGACTGCCAGAAATGCTTTTGCTTCATTTTGAGCAGTAATGTCTTTGCCCTATCACCTAAAAACAAGGCAGCTAGTGGGTTGTAAGTTTAACATCCTTCAGACGTGCACAGCTGAAGATTGTTTTCTGTCTCTTCCAGGATGTTGCTACACACTGTGATGTGAAGTGCATGCCAACCTTCCAGTTCTACAAGAACGGAAAGAAGGTAGGCTCTACTCTTTTGGAACTGGAGCAGGCAAGCTAGATGCTTGAAAGAAGATTGGGAATGTTAGACTACGTAGCCTGCTTTCTCTTGATAATGTATCTGGGGCACCACTGGCATTAAGACACTCCTGAGAGTGAGCAAGTTCATTTTAGTGCCACAGCAAATGTAACATGGACCCGCAGTTAATGGATGAAGCAAACCCTATTGTTCACAGGTAGTGAACTGAGTTAGTGTTACAGGTCAGAGCTTCATGTGAGATCAGGGGGGCTGGATGTCTGGGTTAGGACTGCTAGTCTGTCTGCCTAGCACCCTGCTTTTTACTGATCTTGGGTTAGTATTTGTTCTCTGGATGCACCTCACATTCAAGCAGAGACATGACTATATGTGCCTATGGAATCCCACCCAAACAGAAGTCCTTAACATGTGGTTGAATATACATACAGCTAAAAAAACTGCTTGGATGCTCTTACATAGAGGCTGGGTAATCCATGAAGTGGAGGTCCTCTCCCCATCAGAGGACTGAACAGCCCTCTTGTGCCTGCTCTGCCAAGAGGTGGATGAGATGGGATGCAGACCATGCTCTAACAGCATGGTGGGCTGCCTGTGCAGGGTAGTTGTGAATGACTATCTGCCTGAACTAAAGAATTGTTAAGCTAAATGTGTTATCTCGGGCTTTTAGTTTGCCAAGCAAGCTGAAGGTAGGCTTTTCTAAAGTAAAACAGTGCCTGGATGGAAGTTTCATGGCTGAAGGCAATGGAATTGTGCCTGAAAAGTGTGTGTCAGATGTTGGGTGACCTTCAGTTAAAAGCAATATTGGGGCAAATCATGACTAATAATGAACCTTTGACAGTTTTCTCAGGGTAAACTTCCATGGCTTCATAATGCAATTGGAAGAACTGTGATTATGATGTGACAGTGTGTGAAGGTGATAGGCTGAACCCTGTTGTGTGGCTTTTTATTTGGGGTGACTGCATCAGTTCTCTGGACACGAGTATCAAGCAAGCAATTTCATGGCCTGTAGTGTAGTCTGCTCTGTACATTGCATCCCTGTAGGTACTGGAAGACAGAGCTACTCTTTTTGAGACGTAAATGTTGCCTTTGTCTTTCTGCTGTGTAAGTTGCAACAATGACAATTCTCACAGGGGAAGCCAGGCTCGGGGACAGGTCATTTGGAGTAATCCTTCCAGAATTTGATTGGTAAGGGTCCTGAGCAACCCAGGGTAACTCTGAGCTACCTCTGCTGTGCAGTGACCTCCAGAGTCTCTTCAAGCCTGTATTTAAGTGTTACACAGCATTGGTTCAGGATCAGTTGTCTTTTCCCTTGTTTTATGTGTAGAAGGCTCCAGCAATGGTTGTCTGGAAGTGATTCTTGATAGATTCTTGTCCCAATTTTTGCGTGAGTTGACTAGAAGATGAATAGATGAACATCTGCAGAATATTCTCTGGTTTGGGTGTGAATGTAGTCGTAGCAGAGTTCAATAGATGTGTATATGTCTGGATGCTATGCAACTGTTATGAACTATTGAATGCAACAGTTCTAAAAATCAATCTCTCTTTACAGGTGCAGGAGTTCTCTGGGGCCAATAAAGAGAAGCTGGAAGAGACCATTAAAAGTCTAGTCTAATCTCCAGCCATGGAGACACTGAAGCATGACTGCTTCGGCTAAATTATAGCCTGTAACTTTTCTACTTAAAAAAAATTCTAAACCTGGCTAGGTTAAGTGGTAGAAACTATCCTTTTAGTCTATGTAAATGACTACAATAAAGTATAAGTTCTTCACTTTTGGATATTGCCCCGTGTTTGAATTAAAGTGTGAGGAATTCTGTAATGTCATCAAGGTGTCAGTTTTTGCTCTGTTAAAGTAGTATTGTCTGGTTTCAAAGACTTGTCAAATGCAACCTGATCTATTACTGGGTTATTGGTCAAGGTGGAAGATTGTGTTGCATGTGATTAGCAATGATGCTTTAGAAGTCTGCTGCCACCTTACTCAAGTGGTAGTCACCAGGCTGTAATCTGAAGAGTGGCAGTCTGGCTTGCAGCTACAGAAAGGGGAGTTAAGGAGTTGTAGACAAGAGGGTGGTCACTGGGTGGGGTAGGTTCTTTCTTTTATTACCTCTTTTTAGCTAAAGATTCTTATAAAAACTGTCAAGCTTCATTTTAGACTTCAAAGCTAAGACTTGGCTTATCAGAAAATAATACCAATTATCAGAATGTAATACCAATCCTAACATGGAAGTGTAAGGTAGGACTTGGAGCTGCTGCCTTTTTGCCTGTTCAGTTTTGCTTTGCTGTTGGAGTACCTTCTGGTTCAATTAGTAGCAAAGTATGTTTAGTGTCTGAGTTAGGCTGCTTTGTTCCTAGGCAATAGTCTGGAACAAATGACTGAAGAGGTAAAACTTGTAGTGTCTTAAGCCCAAGATAATTCAGATTTATGTATTCTTGTCATCTTCATTTGATTGCACTACTGCATTCTTAGGACATACTGGACACTTTTTTGCGGTGAACAGCAAAGGACTCCGCATTCCTCCAAACCTGCATTGAGGTTGTCTAGATTAATGCTGACCTGCCAGCCTCTCTTACACCATTCAACTACTCTTTCCAGCATTACCAAGGAGAACTGTGTTTTTCCACCATATCAAAATGGCTTTCTTGCTAGCTTGGGTGTTGTCCTGGATAAGAATTCAGTAAATAAGGAAGCAGGGCTGTAGCTAGCAGCTATGCCTGATGCTGTGGTTAGGGCTAGGTGAGCTGTGCTGCTCATTGAGTATTGTTGATGAAAAAGCAAGACTTCCTGCTACATATGCAGACAGTGTGGAATGAATGAGCTTCTTGCCTTTGTGGTGGAGAGCTCCTGTGTGACTCAGCCTTACACTCATTTCACAAGCATGCATGAATTTCCTGGCTCTTGAGGACTGGGGGCCTTCAACAGCTTGCTGCATATGTTGCCTATTTGAAATGAGATTGTTTTAGTCCAAGAAGTGACCACACCCTTTAGTTGAGGATGAGCCATCAAGGATCTTCTTGGATGTAAGCTCTGGGTTGTGATTATGCAATGAGAAGGACATGCAAAATGTTTTCTGTGCAGCTCTGGCTGTTTGAATAAGAGGAGTGCAGCTGTCCGTTTAAAAGACTGTTCACACAGGTAAGTGGGAAGCCACTACCCCAAGGAGTGCTGTGGACAGACTTGTGGGGAGAGAATAAAGTAAAGCTGGTGCAAGAATGCACCATTAACATCACACTATCTGCAAACAAACATTGCTTTTAAAAGCAGTTCCTGGGTGGCCTGCTTATTCCATCTGGGCAGTAGCTGGGAGCAAGAAAGCTTTAAAAAATCCCTGGTGAAAAGTTCAGGTGAAGTTCAGCAGGAGCCCCTAACATCTAGCTTCAACCTTAAGAAATACGGAAGCTACTAAGATGTGCTGCAACATAGAGTATTTCTGAGAGGTGAGGTCAGACCAGACTGTTGCCTATTAACAGCAGGGAAAAGGTGCAGATAATCAGAATCACAGAATGGCTGGGGTTGGAAGGGACCTCTGGAGATCATCTAGTCCAACCCCTGCCAAAGCAGGTTCCCCTAGAGCATGTTGCACAGGGTCATGTCCAGGTGGGTTTGAATATCTCCAGAGAAGGAGACTCTACAGCCTCCCTGGGCAGCCTGTTCCAGGGCTCTGTCACCCCCAAAGTAAAGTTTTTCCTCATATTTAGATGGAACTTCCCATGTTTCAGTTTGTGCCTCTTGCTCCTTGTCCTGTCACTGGGCACCACTGAAAAGAGTCTGGTCCTGTCCTCTGGACAGCTGCCCCTAAGGTATTTGTAACTATATATATAATGGGAAATGCTGCTCGTGTGTTGAGTTTGACTTAAGGCTTTATTTAATCCCTTAATAAGATGCCACTCTGCAACAGCCTGGAAAGATCCAGGTGACAAAGTGACTGGAAATCCAAGATGGGATTGGGAAAGATCAGAAAGGCTGGACTAACTCTTGTGCTGAAACCGGGAATGCAAACTAGTTCTTACAAGTGTAGAGAGTCTTCAGCTTTCTGTGCTGCAGTATCTTCCTGTTCTGAAAACTGCTGTGTAAGCATCGTGTGATGAAAATAACTTGCATAGCCTTATGTGAAAGGAGGTGTTCTTCAAGGCTTGGCTCTTTGAGGAATATGCAGTGAGGATCTGTGTGTTCAGTAAACTTTCCCTTTAAAGGAACCAGCAAGCATACTTTCTTCAAATACGTAGTTATGCCAGAATGAGTGTTTGAAGTTGATCCTTGTCATTACAGGTGACTGAAAGTAAAGCCCAATGGTTACACCTAGCTGAGAGGTAAGGAGTCTCAGTTCCTACAGCAACAATGTACCTACTGGGAGGAGAGAACCCCAGTTCAGGATGGGAACTGGACAGCCTTCCAACAGGCCAGAACACGGGGTTTCAGCCTTTAACAAAGTCTAGATACAGCAAGGAAATATTTTGCCCTAAATGGAATGGGTACAAGTAGCCTTGCTAAAAATTGGGCCATATGACCTGCCATACAGGTATTAAGTAATGCTCTGGAGAGCTCAGTGGGTGCATTTTTTTGCTTGCTTGTCTTTCATGCGAAGGAGTGAGACCAATATTACCATGTGCCAGACAGCAGTGCAGCAGGGTCACCCTTTCATTGAACTCTTATCTGCTGTTTGCATGATCAGAACTGACTGTTTTCACCCAGTGTCCTGAGCAGAAGCCTCTCAGAGGGAGGTGGTAGATGGCCAACTGACTTGAATGTTGAGAAGAAACTTGATGTATGTGTCAGAGAAGAAACAACAGAAAGGTTTCTTCTGGGAGTGAGTGCTTCAGGAAGAAGTTATCCTCCCCTCAGGTAATGACTGCAGTCTGTTTCATTTGGCTATGACACAGCTGGGATCTGTGCCTTGCTGTCAAACCGGTAGAGCAAGATGTTTTTGTCTGCAGGCCTGTTACATGGCTGGCTTGCTTATAGTGGGCAGGCCAACAGGAAGAGAAATACTTCCTTGAGCACAGCAACTGGAACACATGGCTGGAGAAACTAGGCTTAATGAGAGAGGACTGACTATCATGAAAGGGAGGGCCAAGGAGTCTCAGTGAGTGGACAAGGGAACGGTGCATGATTAGACTGCAGTGAAATAGTGACACTCCTTAATTCCATCCATGTATTCAGAAACTGCTGTCATGCACTTGGGGAAGGATTCTCTTAACCACCTGCACATCTCTTCCACGTTGTCTCTTGCTGCAGTCAGCCGAACTCCAGTTAACTGTCTGCTTTTTGTTCTTTCCTTGACCTGAATGAAGTTAGACTTGGATTCCCCCCCAGATTATTCCCTTAGAGTATTTGTAATTATTCTAATGTTTAAATTCTTACTGTTCATTCATCAACACTAGCTGGATCTAGCAAGGACAAAAAACCAGCTTTTATTGTTTTACCAATGCCAACGAGCTGTGACTTAGCAGCTCCTCTGTGCTGTCCTCTGGTGTTTCAGCCAGCCAAGAAACTGGCTAGAGGAATATGCTGGTGAAATTCTTACTAGACTAACTCTTGTAGTGCTGGTCCCTGACCCTAGGTGAGGCGTGGGAGAGACCCACTGGTGGGTTGACCTTGGCTGGCTGTCAGGTGCCCACCAAGCCCCTCTTATCACTCCCCCTCCTCAGCAGGACAGGGGGAGAAAATGGCAGGCTGGAGGTAGGGGTGGGGAGATCACTCAGCAGTTACAGTCACAGGCAAAACAGACTCAACTTGGGGAAATTAATTTATTGCGATTAAATAGAGTAGGATAATAAAAAATAAGAGCAAATCTATAAACACTTTCCCCCACCTCTCCTTTCTTTCCAGGCTCAGTTTCATTTCTGACTCTTCCACCTCCCCTCTCCTCACTCCTGAGCAGCACAGGGGGATGGGGGTTGTGGTCAGTTCATAACATGTTGTCTCTGTTGCTCCTTCCCCCTCACGCTCTTCCCCTGCTCCAGTGTGGGGTCCATGGGATGGACAGTCCTTCAGGAATGGACTGTTCAGTGTGGGTCCCTCATGGGCCACAGATCCTTCCAGAAAACCTGCTCCAGCATGGGCTCCTCTCCATGGGCCAGAAGTCCTGCCAGGAGCCAGTTCCTCTGTGGGCTGTCCATGGGCTGCAACTTCATTTGGGGCACATCCGCCTGCTCCCGTGTGGTATCCTCCGTGGGCTACAGCTAGATATCTGCTCCACTGTGGACCTTCATAGGCTGCAGAGGGACAGCCACACCATGATCTTCACCACAGGCTGCAGGTGAATATATTCTCTGGTGCCTGCAGCACCTCCTTCCCCCTCTTTCTTCACTGACCTTGGTGTCTGCAGAGTGGTTTTTCCTCACATACTCTTTTTCCCCTCTCCCTGTTGCTGTTGTGTAGCTTTTTTTTTTTTTTTTTTTTACACTTTCTCAAATACGTTATCACAGAGGGCGCAGCTTTGGCCAGTGGTGGGTCCCTCTTGGAGCCAGCTGTCACTGGCTCCATCTGATGTGAAGCTGGCAGCTTCTGGTGTCTTCTCACAGAAGCCACACTGAACACCCCACCACTACCAAAATCTTCCCATGTAAACCTACTACATTGACATGCTGACAACAGGCAGTGCAGGACTGAGAGGGCACCAGGCTTAGCAGAGGGCTGACCATGGCATGAAGTCTCTGCTCTTCATCTGAAGCAATAACTGTGTACCAACTCTACCCCAGCTGCTGAGACCTTTATCTGTAGGTCTTCCTCAGTCAGAAGACCAAGCACAAAACTACGGCAGGAAGAAGAGCCTGATAAGGAGCTCTGGTGAGGCAGTGGGCGCTGTACTCTGTTTAGCTGAGCGGAGGTTGAACCACACTGGGGCATCCTTATTTTCAATGGAGGTTTCATGCAGGTGAGAAGCATACCCAGCCAGATGCCTCCAGATTTGGTAAGGATCAACTAGATTAGTTTGAGGAGCTTGAAAAAGTTGTGGAGACGTTGGGGAAGCACATCCACAGGAAATGAAATTTTTCTTCCTCTGGAGAGGGAAAGCTGAGATGGTCCAGGTTGGTAGATAGAGAAGGTGAAGAAGGCATGGGACCTGAGTGAAGCCTTATGTCTCTAGGTGCAGCTGATGAAGACAAACTTGTGACAGATGCAGATGTCCACGAGGTGGCAGTGACTGTCCATGTTTATACATACATTTATACACACACTGGCTCTGGGAATGCCTTCTGCTTTTTACTCTCTGACAGCACTGGGTGATGGTAGTATCGCTAGGTAATGGGCTAGAGAAGGATGCATGGTGGATAGGTTCCTACTATCCAGGTGGTACCATCTGCCTGGCCCTCAGGAACTGGAGCATCTGGGGCAAGGTGGATGTGGCAGAAGTATGAACAGACTCTAGGGAGGTGGAGAAGTCAGGCATCGGGTCCAATTGCATCCACAGAGGAAGGGTTTTAGACCAGGCCTAGGTTATCTCCCCTCCACTTGAGTCAGTCCATGACATTTCCTCAAGGAAGAAATCAAGTTTGGTTTTCCACCTTTTTTTGCATTTGTTTCTAGTTCCTCTGAGAGAGGAGCCTGGGGGAAGAGCAAGGGCTGGTACCATGAACAGTCCTCAGAACTGTGAAGCCTGCTGATAAGGGAAATGCAGTGGTCAGTTTTAGCACCCCTTAGCAGGATGGCCCCAAAAGCTTTCAGCTTACTGGGAAGCAGAGTCCATGTTCAGCTGGTGATGAGGGGCTGAGGACAGGGACAGGAGGCGTCTCCCCACACTGTAGGTAATGGCCAGCAGCAAGCTAAGCTGTGAGGGACCACAGCTGGTGCTGTCTAGCTGGGTGGGGGTGTGAGAGAGAACAGCTACAGTCAGGCATCGTGGGAGAAAGGCAAGAGCACAGGACCTGAGGTATGTCTTGCTTGCTACAGTACAGGCTGTATCAGAGATGCTGGGGGCTTTAAGGTTGGATTTGATTCAGCTGGGGACAAGGCTCACATGAGAGCAGAGGCTGTGTCTGGTGTGTGTTGTCCTGACCCCTCCTGTGGGCAGCCACCCTGGAGGACCATGAGAGAAGCTCAGCAGGGAGCAGTGCAGTGCAGGAGTAGGCCCTCAGTTTCAGCAACCCACAGCTCTTTGCAGCAGTTCCCAGGGCTTTCTGAGGCCACCCTTGGTGTGGCAGGCCATAGTGAGCTCCTCAAGGCAGGTCCCCACTGTGTCCTGAGCTCAGGCAGGTTATTGCCACAAGCACCAGCTTGAATTTGCTTAGGAACAGGACACAGAAGTTGCAATATTTATCAGACCAGAAAACCTCCAATCTAGAGACTCTTTCATTTTGCACAGGCAAGCATAAGGCATTGAGTGGTTAAACCACTACTCTAGAAATAATATGTATAATGAAGAGCTGTTTAGCCAACAGATGATGAAGCCTGCAGCTGTTTACATTTAAGATCATTAAATAAACACTTCCTCTTGCTCTCATGTAATATATCCTCAATGAACTGAGATCCTAAATGGCCTCAGAAATCCCACTGTCAAGCCTAGTTGCTAAGTGTAACTTAGGTAGCAGCACATATGTGGCCATGTGGACTGGAGAAAAGGCACACAAAAAGACCAGAGATGACTATCAGCACAGCCCCAGCTGCAGGGCTGTTGAGGAGTGGGCCTTGCACCCTGGGCAGAGCTGACACCCTCTTCATGTTTGCAGATCCATGCAATGGAGGACTGCTGCAGTGCCAATGGTGACCTAGTCCCAGGCAATCCCTTGCACACCTTCTGACAGCCAGTGGGACCACCAAAACCTTGCACAGAAAGCCTTTGAGCTCAGCTGCGGAGCAATTATGTTAGAGGAAGGGTGAGGGCAGACAGCGTTTGCTGCTCACAGGCTGTGTGCCTGCTGGAGGACAGGCTGGACCACCACGGTACTACAGGTGCTCTGCCTAAAAGCACATGTAATCGTGTATTGGCAGAAAGGGCCTATCCCACCAAGGCACAGCTGCGCCTTTGCTCTCCACTGGGCATCAGCATCTTGTTCAACCTTGTTATGTTGATTGTACTCATAGGGTTAGTCTGCTTCACTAGAGGGGAGAAATACAGGGAGTTGTTGTGACCTTCAGCTTACCTTGTGCCACTGACACTCACTCCCATGAGTGTAAAGGGAAAAACAAAAAATCTGTGTTTTTAATAGTGTGGTTTTAGTTTCATCAACACCTTGTGGAAAAATTCAGGTATCTCTCCATAAGCTTTAGAACTTCGAGGACAACCAAGCTCACAGTGAGAATCCACTGCAAGACCTCCAGACAGCACCAGACAATGAGGGATATTGTTGTCATTGTTCATGTGCTGGCAGTGTTCCCAGTACGTAACAGAAAACTTGGATTTTCAGGAGGAAAGAGCTGTGTTCCCCAGTGAAGTTCAGAGGTTCAGCGGGGTTTTGTTTTTCCAAAAAAAATCATGTTCTGGTGGTAAAACAGCCTTGCAAAATTAGCTGCAGTTCACGAACCATGAGATCTATACACAGAGAGCAAGGGGAACGTACAGGTCAGTATTTTATGAGAAAGCAGGCTGAGCCAGGATTATTCTGACTGACAAATGTGTCTGCAACTCTGACCGAGGGACAGTAGCTCCATGTGGCTATTTTTAGTTCATTCCCAAATCACTACTATACTTGAAACAAGAGATCATGAATTCACTAGACTTAAAACAATTCAGTATTTTAGGACTTGCAAACCCTCTGAAAATTTCTCAATAAAAAGCTGCCAAACAGCAGACCTCTACACAGTGGATCTGAAGCCTACTGACAGAAAAAACCCTTTTCTTGTTTGCCATTTTCCACGCTGTGCAGCGGTATTAATCCACAGATCTTTCTGAGAGGCCAGTTGAAAACCAAAGCACTGGAGCTAACCCAAACTGGCAATTTGTTCTCCTCAGAAAAATCCTATAAAGCAACCAGAACCTCCCCCCTGTTTGTGCCAAGATCTGTTATTTCCCCAGTGGCCAGTCAACCTGTATTTCAGGACATGTGTTTTGTTCAGTCCACTCAGCAAGTGTTGGTTGATCTACGTCTCAAGTAAGTGATCTCTTGTTGACAAACAGAGAAACTAATCCTGGCACTGCAAAGACATTAAGGCCACTTAAGATCCCTCTTCACAGATCAATAACAAGACCTAAAAATTAACCATTAAGTCCTCCACAGTGGTTGAAGATGGATCACCGTCACCTTCAATACCTGTCTGTATCCCATAGTAACAGGTTCTTGTTCTGGCTTTTTCAATACATCTAAGATATTTATTGTTGCTAATCCGTGTGTCTCCTTTGCTCAGCACCGTGTGGGTCCTGGACACCAATTTAAGAGAGCTAGGGCCAGCATATTGATCTCACCTTCCAGGAGAGCCAGGGTGAACACCATGGCAAGGTCAACTCTAAGCCTGGACACCAATGGCCAAATTACTCAAGCAAGTAAGTGACCTATCCATATCACCTGTACTGTGAGATCTGCTGAGATAAGTAAGTACTCGTAATATTTTAGCCACTCTGTGTTAACTGCAAGGAAGAGGAGGGCATTCCACAAACAACTATAACACAAGCAAAGTATCCATTAACAGATTTATTTTTGCTTTCTATAATCTCAGAATAACTGACATATTTACGCTTCCTGATGAAAGTAAAAATAAAACTAGCCAGTGAGGAAGCTGGGAGGCCCCCAGCTGTTGTTAGCCTGTTCTTTGCTCCTTGATATTGGTTTAAAAAAACCCTCTTGCTGAGTTCTGGGCCAAATCAATGGGTAAACATTAGTCATAAGATGTGCCACCAGCTGGCAGAGCTTTTGGAATTGCTTTTCTTTTCTACAAGCCAACTCGTAGAAAGGTTCAAGCTACTGTTAAATCTGTTACAGTTCTGATGAAGTTCAGCAGTTGTAAGGCGCTTTTTTTTTTGTGTAGCTTTCAGAAGCAACTCTCAAGTTCTTCAAGATCAAAGCCATTAGCATATACTTACACTTATTAGCCCAATTATTGAGAGAAGTTATCACCAAATGTCCCACAAAAATACTGAAACATTTTTGCAATCAGTGAGTTAAAAGCACTTAGCAGAATCACATTCTCCTGCACCAGTCCACAAGGAATATGCAACCTTCAGACTTTTACAATCGCTTTTCCAAGATTTTCTCCCTTTAACATTCCAATGAAAGCCGTTGGCATGTTTTCAAATCCTTCAGTGACCTGTTCGTGGCACTTCGCTTTTCCCTGTCAAAAGTAAGAAAGGAATTTACTGAGTTTTCATTCACCAGCTGCGTAGTTTTTACCATCTTCAGGCGACTAAATCGCAACCAAATTTTCTCCAGCTTCCATGTTTCACCTGAAACATGCAAGCTGGCATGCACCAGGGTAACTTTGCAAAACTAGGTAGGTTGTGGTAAGGACCTGCTTTTTTTTGCAAGACCTTCTACTTGAAGTCACAACAGGGAACAAAAGTCACTGCTATAAAAACACACCAGGCCAGATTTAGTGCTACTTGGTCCACAAACAATGGACAGGTAGGGGAGTATTTCCCCAAAGCCAGGCCTGTCTCTACCATAGGAAAGTATGGAATTGCGAATGCAAGTGATCAAAAGCTGAGCCATCCCAAATCCTCTTGTTTGTGAAAGCTAGAGCCCCTTTGCCTTTCGTGTTCACACTCACAAGATTTTCACAGCCATGAACCAAGTGTTAAACTCAGCCTTCATTTAGAAAAATAAAATTTAAGAAATTCCCTATCAAGTCTCTTTAAATTCCAATTCCAGCTCCCAATTCCATAAAAATAACCATTCTTGCCAGTAATTTCAGCACAGCACTACAGTGAAAATTGTTGCTTATACTACAAATGAAAGGAGATTTCTGAATGAGAAATAAGAGGAATGACTCTAAATATGAAACACTTCATTGCCAGAGAAGTGTCTTGAGTTAGTCTGGAAGCATCCTTTTTCAAAGCCTACATATATTTCAGAATATATCAAAGTCCATAAGCTAGTATCGCAGGTCTCAACAAAGCAGAAGGGATCAGGCATGTTCATTATGGTTTGAGTGTCCCCAAAAGGCTGAAAGATCAAGTCAGGTGGAAGAAAAGTATCACACTGAGACCGCACCTCAACAGCTATGACAAGAGACCCCTTGCAAAAAGGGAAGCTATGGAGTGAGTACACCTTATAGGAAACTACCCCTTCCTTCCTTACCTCCACAACCCATTTTAGCAGTGCCTTCAGACCTTCCTCCCGGCGGTTATTCCAGCGGGACACAAGAAACCCTTCCATTTGAAGCTCTTTGAGGACCATCGGAAGCTGAAGGTAAGGCCCTGCAAGAGAAAGGAACCAGCAAACCACCTGCAATATCAGTTTCATTTAAAATAAGACCCAACGCATAAAGAGAGCTTTTAGCCAGGAAAGACCACTGAATCACTTTTTTCCAGCCAGAAGCAACTGCTAATCTTGCCAAACAGAATTTCCAGGACAAAAGACCAAGGATTCGTGGACACATAGATAGCCACACAGGGAAACAAAGGCCTGATCCGTAAAGCTGTGTGGCCCAACACTCAACGCTTCTGAGAAAGTTTCATTCAGAAGTAAAGTGGCCTCAGCTTCACCTGAGGGGCTTCAGCTGAGTCTTGGAAATACTGTTTTGACAGCTTGTTTGATAGCCTGCCAAGCTCTTATGCTCTTCCTAAGTCTCAAAAAAGTTATACACATTAAAAAAACAGTTCCCTCAATCATAAAAATGTCATAGTCTCCCCACTCCCAAAAGCCTGTCCCATTTTTAAAGTGATACGGGAGTCCAAAGCCAGTCAGTTGTCAAAGAGAATTCAGACCTCACATTTCTTCTAGAAGGCAAATTTGGAAAACTTAATGCTATTGAAAGCAAATATTCATCTCAGCCACATTTCCCAGCAGTTTCATGAGTACCTGAAATCTTATGGAAAGAAAACTGAACCCCCTAAGCTGCCTCATCTAAAAACCCAAGGGAAATCCATTCTCTCATCTAAAAGTACATACTGTGTAAATGGCATCATGCCACCACACCTGCCTTCTACTGCTCTGTATCTGCTCTGAGCCCTGGGGAATCCTGTGTTAAATAGTTTAGTCTCTCCTTCATTTCTAATCAGATGATGTTCTGCATCCGAGACGAGTGTGCGCAAAGGAGGGTGAGTGCATGGAGTGTACTCACAAGGAGTTTGGTCACACTCCTGCTGTCCCAGAGCAGTGGTTAGTTACCCAAAAGTACTCAACCAATAAAATCTCAAGACTCCCATTACGTCTTTCTCTCTGTCATCACCAACCAGGAATTAATTTAGACACAAAAAAGCAGGCCCACACCTTTCTGAGGCACGGGGTCATTGTACTGAGAGATGGCTCCACAGACTGCGATCCTTCCATATTTGTTCATCTGGCTGATAGCAATATTGGCAAATTCTCCACCAACCTACAAGAACCAGAGCATGTGCAGCATTAGAGACAAGCCAGTGTTTGGCACTGACTGCCAAAACCTGCCATCCTTGCATTGTTGCACCACCAGATTCAACCAAGGGGTGGACAGGTGAGTTCCACTACTTCAAAGACTTGGTGGCTGCAGAAACCCTTACACTTAGTCAACACCTATGAGGACTCGATCTCACTCTTCTAAAAATTAGTTATGAACACAGGGAATCAGTTTTAATTCTGAATCTGCTTCACAAAGCTTGGTTTGGAAGCGTTGGGCAGGACCTGCCCTTAGATCCCTCTTCCTAAGGGGCATGTCTAGGGGCACTAAGGATCAACTCCGCTCTTCCCCCACACCAGTCTGCACTTCTACCTCTTCACATCATTGTGATGTCAAGTTTTTAATTAATGATTCTCTTCTCCCAAATAGGGATCTGCTGTGTTCAGCAGCTTTTAACAGAAAAAAGCTGTGAGAAAATTTACTGCTGGGGAGAGCTCTGCACAAAAGTTGGAAGTCAGAGAGAAGGGAATGGACATGACCATAAAACCTATTATTTAAGACCTTAGCAGCACAGGATATGAAATTTGGAAGGGGAAGGCAAAGCAACCGGGAGCTCCTGCCACAGGGGCAAGCGCTTTGCCCTGGCACCATGCATTCACATTGATTGCCAGGGCAAGGCAGGTGAATTGCGATCCACACAGAATGACAGAACCATCATCCCTGGATTGGCAGACAGTCTGCTGAGAGAAAGACGTGCTAAAGGGATGATGATGGCTGCCCTTTAAACCAGGTAGTGAGCCAGGGAGTTTTAGGCCAGTACCTCAGCTAATACCCTGGGCCAGGTATTAGATTATTAGGTATAATGTATACATTAGCTATACTATGAAATCTAAAAAGCCAGGGTTTGTTCTCCGGCTTGAAGGTGAACTGACATAGTTTGACAGCATCTGTACTGTTAAACTCTCTTAGCCTTCAAAACAAGATAGGCTGTTTGAATGTGACTATCGAGAACAGCCCACAGTCCCTGTTAACTCCAGCTGTACTTGGGAGAGGTCAGAAACCCTCTACGGGCCGCTCCAACAATTTTACAAGTGGGCCTTGCAACTGTTTTGTTTACAGGTACCGGTGTAGCGACCTGGACCATGTAACATGGGCCATCTGTCCACGCTCACTCCCCTTCCAGCAACAGTGGATGACTGTCTGTGGCCCAAGGTAGGGCCAGGAATGGACTTTCTCTGTTCAGCATCAGTTAAATGTTCACGGCGACCCTCACCTCCCCAAAATGTGCCATACTTTCCAGAGAGTGAAGATAAACTTCTCTCTCTCCATTCACAAACACCACCAACAATCCAGCTTTGCCTTTTGGCCTTTGTTCTTCCTGTTACTGCCCAAGTCAGCTGCAGAAATAAGTGTGGGAAGGGAACAGGAAAGCAGTAAGCTCTTACAGAGACCATTTCTCAATTAGATGGAACTCAAGATTGAGTTCCTCGTGTAGTCTTCGATTAGATGTATACAATATTGAGTTCCTGCTATAGTTTAAGGAAAATTACAGTCTGCTCAGGGCAAGGCCCTCTCTCTGAACTCACATTGTCAAAGAAACAGTCGTACCCATCAGGAGATGCTTTACGCAGTGCTTCATCCAGAGATGGAACAGTCTTGTAATTAAAGGCTTCATCAAAGCCTATTTTTTTCAGATATGCAACCTTGTCATCTGAGCCAGCACAGCCAACCACTTTGCAACCCTGCAAGGAAAGGAGAAAAACATTTCTAAACATCTCCTCGCTATACAGGCTGACACTCACAGAGCGCTGGGTGGACGGCTCACCCTTAAAGTCAGGCTATCGTCACCATATGAGTTCAGAGCTCTAGGAAACGTTCAGCTAGCTTTGCTACATCTTCAGGAGCTTGTCCCATCTCAAGACCTTACTGTAGGCATCCCTTCAGGGATGTTTGCCCTCCTGATCATTCATGGCTACAACTACCTGAAGGGAGGTTGCAGTGAAGTGGGAGTCGGCCTCTTCTCCCGGGCAACTAGCGATAGGACAAGAGGGCACAGCCTCAAGCTTCGCCAGGGGAGGTTCAGGTTGGACATCAGGAAGAATTTCTTTACAGAAAGGGTTATTAGACATTGGAATGGGCTGCCCAGGGAGGTGGTGGAGTCACCATCTCTGGATGTGTTTAAGAAAAGACTGGACATGGCACTTAGTGCGATGGTCTAGTTGACAGGGTGGTGTAAGGGCAACGGTTGGACTCGATGATCCCTGAGGTCTCTTCCAACCTGGTTGATTCTGTGATTCTGTGATTCTGTATGGCCTTGTTCCCCTGTCTCCCAGGTGAGCCTTCTGAGGAGCAAGTATGAGCAGTTCAAGCCACTCACCCCAATTTTAGCGAGCTGCCCCACCACAGAGCCCACAGCACCAGCTGCAGCATTAACCAGCACCGTCTCCCCTGGCTTCATCTTGCAGACCTCCAGCAGACCAAAATACGCAGTGAGGCTGTGAAGAAAAAGAAAGAATGCTCAGTGAGGAATAAAAGACACCAGACACAGAGATGTGACTTGACCACATTGAACCAAAATATCGTCACAACCAGAACAAGATTCAGTTTTCCTCATTCTTCATGAAATACAAAAACTAACTCAAACTTCTTAATTTGGATTTTTTTTACAGCCATCCCAGAAAAAAACAGATACACTACTGGGAAACAGGACGCTGTGGCAGAAGTCTACCTTCAGTGAAAACAGCTTTCCTTGTGCTCACTAGCCAAAAGGAGAAACACAGAGATAACTCTGTAAGGTGACAACTCAGTTATACACTGGAAGAGAGAGTAAATCCAAGCTAGACAGAGGTCAGTAGCTAGCTGGTATCTACCAGATCGAGGCAAAGATTAAACGATACTCATCACAAATCAAAGCTTGCAGAAAAAGAAAAAATGGTGGCAAAACCTTGCTGAACTGATGGGCACACCGCTCCTGAGGACTACTGTGCACAGCTGTGGCTACTGTGTAAATTGTAATCTGCAGGAAACAATAAAGTTTAGCTCAAGCATGTTCCACTGACCATATAAATACTGAATGACAACAGGCTCTGCAAGCTTCCCCAAACAACGTGATCAACTGGCCCAGAATCCCAACTAACTTTATTTCTAACTTCTAAATTCAAGCTTAGAGCTTCCCACTTGGTCCGAACTGAAAGGGTGAACTGAACCCATCTAGCAGCTGTCTGGAAAAACATGCATCTTGCCTGATGTCAAAATGAAATCTGAGAAGTTCTACATCACACACAATGTTACAATCATTTTTAAAGCCTTCTGTGTCAACAGGACTGACCAAGTCCTCATCTCCCATATAAACTACAGAGAAAGAGAGAAGAAATGTGAGAAGATGACAGAGAGACTGCAGTAGTGAATAGGGATTCCAAAGCCCAGCAGCTCTGTCTGCTGCAGTGCAATTTAAAGGACCTCTACTTTGCTGCATAATGCGACAGCTGTCTTTTGCCATTTTAGGGGCAATTCTGGAAATATGGTGATAGCAGAAGAGCCCAGTCAGCAAAAGCAGACTAGTCCAGATGCCAGTGAAGTACGAGTCTTTCCACCAAGGTTAACTCAGATTGAACTGTATTCTTTTCAGCCCCTCCTGGATCTTCTTCCTACCTTATTACAGCTCCTCAAGGAGAGGCACCATAACCTCCAAGTCAAATCTCCTCTGATCTAGAGGATGGGCCAAACTTCAGGACCTATACAGGGTAAGGGCATCCGGAAGCACACATATTTTTACCAGAGTGAGCAGACAACATGTTGGTAGAACAAGATGAAGGAAAAAGGTCATACAGATAGGCAGAAACATCCTGCACAGCAAAATCCAGGGGATAGTTGCCTTTGCATCTTGAAACTCACCCTGGCATGCCAACCGTCCCAAGAGCCAGAGATTTGGGGAGTGATTCTGGCCAACTGGAAGGAAGGAGTTGTAGGTCTTTCCCATCAGAGATGGAATGAGTTCTCCAGCCAGTTCCAGCCACGACAAAGGTCCCCACTGTGAAAGCAGGATTCTTGCTTTCTACAATCCTGTTTATAAGAAGAAAAAAAAAAAAAAGAATACCCAAATACCAATCAATCATTACTGTCTCTTCCCTCCTTTATTCTTGTTGGCCTGTAATGCAGGAGAAAAGAAATATTTCACATTAGGACGTTTAGTCCATACCTGCTGATGCTGTAGGCTTCTGATGTCTGTCCTGAAATGTCTACAATCTCTCATCACCAGGCGGATACTGGGCAAGGTGATTCTAGACTCAGCCCTGCCCACAACAAATCCAATGTTTCCACACAGATGCCGACTTTTTTTTGACAAGCACCAGTCTGGTACAAATTCAGACTAGGCTTCTATGAGTTCGAAGGCAGGGAAGAGGATGCCGGGATTAAAGGGTGGAAAAGCAAGAAGTCACAGATAGGCTGTAATAAGCAGTTCCCTTCTCAGACAACCTGGACCTCATTTAAAGGTTGAAGATCCTGAAGATGGAACCTCTTGGGGTAACAAAACCAGATAGAAAGCAGTATCTAATAACAGAGAGAAGTTCATACTTGTGGTGTCTCTATGCCAAATGAAAAATCAACTTTCTTAGCCCAACAGGAAAACTACGTTGGGAAGGGGTAGTTAAGCAGCTTTGAAATATTGGAAACAGTCAGCCTTCTGTTCGCAGACTTGGTTGCTAATTTATCCCAGCCCTCAGTGTTACTGCAGAGAAACACGAGTCAAAGGCCACAGATGTTTCTGGGCAGCAACTCAGAGGCAGCACAGCAGGAACAAGCTGACAAAGGGAAACATCTGTGTAGCTAAATTACCATAAGCTTGGGAAAGGATGGATTTAAGGTTAGATAAACCTTTGGCTACAGTGTATCCTAGGTAATGCTGAGGTACTCTCAGCTGGAGTAGATAGTATGCATGGTTTTGGGCATGCAATTACTAGCACATCAGATTTTAAAATGTGAAGTTGACACTTATGGCAAGTACAATGGACGGTATCAGAGGCCTAAATGCTCTCCAAGAAGGCAAAAGAGGTTCTTAGATGAAAAACACATTCCAACCAATTACAGATAAGAATACGGTTGCAGAAGTATGTAGACTCAAGTCAAGAACAGGTAATGCAGGCTGCAGATGTCTCGAATGTCAGTACATTCCTTTGAGATCTGCCATGTGTATGGATAACAAGAACTGAAGATCTTACCTGGCAACCTGTGTGCCTATCATTATGTCCCCTTCCTTCATGTCCCTTCGACTGTAAGGTCTGTAACGCAGGCAGAGATGGGTTACTGTAAGCAACTTTAATGACGTTCCAGATGAGACACTACGAAGTAGTAGCTACTGTCTGACCCAGAAAGAGAGCGTAAGCAGTGATGTTGAACAGATCGCAAAGAGCTTGTCATTATAATGACATAACTGCATGTTTTCCATAGTCAGCTACATGAGCACCCCATCTGGACCGTATACTGGGCTAGAGTGTTGGGGACACAATAGCATTAATCTTCCCAGCATGGTCCACCACTACAAAAGGCTGAGACTCCAAAGAACTATCAATCATCTCTGACACTAGGGTCCACCAAGCTTCTTCAAACTACCCAGTCTCCCTGTGCTTGAACTACCACCTATTAACATGGCCGTAACAGCAATTTCCTACTTAGAATATGTATCCTTAAGTACAAGGTTGCTAAGATAAGTGAAGCAGCTACTGCAGCAGGGCTGCAGTCTCATTTGAGCCAGTTGTATTCCAGTGGAAAAGACATGACAAGGAACAACAGCAGAGTCCAAGAAAAGTCTAGGGCTGCAGCATCATTATCCTAATGTCTGGCTAAATCTGGCAGAGCTCTGTGTTGGGAGTCTTGGAATTTACACACATTTTATAAAAAGCAAAGGCATCTGGGACTCTGGCAACAGGGGGTGCTCCCAGTTCATGTTCTTTTGAGGTTTAAGTGGGAGATGAGATAAGGTATCTTAGCCAGCAATTTAAAAAGAAGAAAAAGACACACCTCATATAAGGATCAACACTGAGAAACACTGATTCAAGTAGCACCTCTGCAACAAAAGACAAAGCAAATTCCTGGGCATTAGCAGTGCAGTAAAGCATATTTTCCACAAGTCAGTCTTTCAACAAAAGCAACAGGAATTCCTGACAGCTCAAGAACCCAAAATATCACCATTCTTTTGGGGAAAAACTACCAGAAACGATTAGCTTTGTCTGGATTATCGCTGTGCTGTTACAAAAGACACTTTCTGTAGTGTCTCTTGAGAACGCTAGCTGCTTTTCAACCCTGTTTTTCTTTATCTGCCTCCTCCCTCTACAGAAGGCTCTAGAGGCCAGACCCCCTTAGCAAAACACTTACTTTCGACCCATACATAAAATGCCTTCCTATGATTCAACCAGCAGAGGGTGGTAAGAAACCTCGGCACAGGTCAAACACAAACACTACTTCGCTGCCTTAAACGGAAAGCACTAGGTTACCTTTTCTAGGTAGCCTAATCCACTTTACTGTCTCTAATGACATTAGTTCTTGTGAAATATACAGTTAAATAAATTTTAATTTAAATTCTCATTCACACAGCAGTTTTAGCTGTTCATCTCCACCCAATAATACTTTTCATTGCCTGTGCTGCAGTGGTCTACCTAGTACAAGCTAGAAATATATTCAGATATAAATATTTTCCCTTTACTCAGAGTGAGCAGGAAGAAGAGTCAAGGTCATTTAACATGACAAGGAAGGCCAGCTCCTTTAAAAGTGTTACTCTAGTATGAAGTTATGCCTCTTCTTGCTGTAGGGATTAAAAGGGGAAGGAAGAAATGACTCCATGTTCTTAAAGATCCACAGGCATGAAATGTCTAAGTGTGTCTGAATACTGTAGTACATTCTTGAATGCCTGAATGCTTGAAAGTACATGTAAGAAGAAATCACCTTTCAAACCTTTAAGTTGTAAACATAAGTAGTACTTCAATGCAATTTCTTTGGTGCACATTCTAAACCAGAGTAAATTTTGTAAAGCACAAGTGGTGGGGTGAGGTTCAAAACAGCATGGTACGGATGTCCATTTGAAGCCAAAAATTAAGGTTCATTCTTTTATCAACAGCTCTTGCGTAAAATAAGGTATCATATTCCCTCCCTTCTCAAAATAGGAAACACAGAAATAAAACCTGTGCATTTTTTTACTCTTTTTATTCACTCTCTCTTGCTGTCACAACAGGTCAAATATAACAGATAAGCACTGGCAAAAAAATTAGATGTTGAATGCAGACAGGAGTCTTGCCTTGTGGCTTCTTAAAATGAAAGGCCAGCCCACATTTACGCCAGCCCGGAGGCCTCCCAGCTGCAGGCTCAGTCCCACCCCAGTCACTCTGCTCTCCCTCAGCATTATCCTCAATACCTTCCCTACCAAGCATGAAAAACTCCAATGAAAACCTACTCCCAGAGGCTACCATCTTCTCCAGCTTTCTCCAAAGGATTTTGCAAAATAAAGCAAATGAAAACCTTTCACCAGTCAAGCATGTTTAGGTTTTACTACAGTTATCTCATTTGCTCTGTCACAGTTCAGTTCTCTCTTCCTAAACTAAAAAAATTCTGTTTCCTCGTGGCTGTCGGTTTTGAGGGCACGTCACTTCAGCAATTTTCTCCAGTAAGCTTCATTTGCAAACACATTTGAATGCCTTTGCCATCAGGTGCCACATGTGATTAGGCAGTGTGACTCTGAAAGGCATGCTGCAGCCGCTGCGCACCGGAGTTAGAAGAGCTCAGCCACTGTTTTTAAGGGTATTACCAGAAGGCAGCATGTCTTAAAACCCACCTGATACCTTAAACCTTAAAGTGGGACCCTAGAAAATCATTTATAGAATGGAAGCTTCTGTAATTGCTGAAACAAGGCCAAATTACACAAACAGGATGTTAGACAATGGGTAGGGAGGAAAACTATACCACCATTAAGGAACCATACCAGCTTAAACAGGTTAAGAAGAAAAATGAACTGACAAGTGAAGTAACAGAACATGATACACTGAATGACACATGTGCCTCACTAAAGTTCACCAAAAGGACACAGGAATGACGACCACCAGAGGGGTCTGATGACCCCCAAAGACCACCAGGGTACACAACTACACATGCACCAGTGGGTGTTAACTTATGTAAATAGTTCCAAGAAATGATTTAAATATGTATGAGATTTCTGGGAAATCTGATGTATATGCGTGATCATATGACAATATAAGGAGTGCTGGCCGGAACTGAGGTTGAGCACAATTGGAGGAAATGTCCCCTGTGCTCCCGGCACTGCAATAAAGACTGCCTGCTTTCTAAAACTTAAAAATAAGTCTTAGAGAGTTTATTTTCCAGCTTTTTCGGTATCACACCAAACCCATCAGCATATATGTTCTTGAGCAATAGCTCTTCACTGCTAAGATGCATGGCTTGCCACAAGCTGTGCCAACCCATTTTTGAAAATCCAAGCTAGAGAAACACACAAACAGTCCTACAGAGGCACAGTTGTTCATCAGCAACCAGACAACCTCTGGAAAAAATAAAAACAGGTGGCACTCCACTTACCTCCATGCTTTAGGCTTGGCAGCTCTATCTTTTTCAGGTCAAAGTCACTGGTTTTGGGGAAACCCTCGAAATGCTTCTTCAGAACCCACGCCTTGGCAGTCACCATCCTGTGCAACAAACAGCACGGCTATAGAGTGCCCATCAAAGAGATGCCCAACGGTGCTGGGCTGCTCATCAGGTCTGGTTTAGACCTTATGAAGCAGAACTGTATCTTGATAACATGCCATCACACAAGGCAGCCCCTTCTTGCATCCTGTGGTGATACTACTGGATCAAGAAAACATCTGAAGAGCCCCCTCATTGCCTAAGCAATACAGAGCTTCCTGCAACCTGCCAGACCTCCCTGCCTGCTGGCAGCAAGCCCTGGTGTGGGAAGTCAGCCCCAGCAAGATGTACGGCTCCCACTCTGAAGAAATTAAGAGGGAAAATTTACTAGTTTAAGAAGAAAAAAAATCCTGTAAGGAAAAAAAACACTTAAAGTCACTCTTTTGCCTCAAGTACATGGGGTGAGTACTGAACCTAAACTTTTACAAGCTTCAACCAAAGTGCAAGTGAGAAATACAAAAGTAAGAAAGACATCTTTCTATGACACCCCATATGTTGAAAGGAAACAGTTCTCCAGTTGCCAAGCTCAGGGCTTGGAACTGGGCACACATTTTCACCAGCATTTTCCATACAAGATGGAAACAAACAAATGACTTGCATTCATTTTACCCCCACAGCCCCTTTTTTTTTCCTATAAGCAAGCACATCAACAAGGGCAAAGAAAGAGAAGTTTATACTTAGAGCAGGCAGGTGGAAAACTGTATCTTCTGATGACAAGGCCAGTCAACAACCTTCCGCACCCAACTCAGTCAGTGGCTGGACTCCTTCAGTCACACACACCTCCTAAAAGGCAAAGACATTCACTTTTATCGACAGAGCAGGTACCGCCCTCAGTCCACTTCCCCAGGAGCAAGCCTAAACCCTCAGTAAACCTGGTACAGGGCACACCCAACGTGATTCACCCTTCTCCGTTAAGATCTGAGATTATCCTTACAGACCGATCGCATTCAGCGCCCAGCCAGTTGCATAGGACTGTTCTGCAATACGCCAAGCTAAGTACACAAAACCCACGGTCCTAGAAACCACAAAATACTGCAGTCTGGAGAACAAGAGCAGAAGTTTCTTCAAATCCCATTTTACCAGTCCAGGCCCAGAACTAAAGAGTTCTGCTACTGAGGAAAAAAAAATAATTAAAAATGCATATAAAATTCATCATCCAATCCATCATTTAACACAGAGAGTGATCCATATGTACGCCACTATCACAAGGGAACACTGTCATGACATTTACATAGTGAGGTGCCTGCAGGCTCTCAAAGGACATCCATACCCACCTGCGTGCTCTGACATCTTCACTGTTCCCAGCGCACACACCAAAGGGTCAGAGCTTGTGTGGCTATGCCTCTGCATACTGGCATCTCTGTGCGTTGCAGAGCCACCTTAAGAAACAGTAGCAAGCTTTGGCATTTTGCCTCAACTGTGTTGCAATGAGGCATGTGGCATGGGAGAAAACTTTGTCCAGGGACTATTGGACTTTTTATTTTTCTTGTGAAAATATTCAAACAGAATATGAAGGGTGGAAAGTGAAAGGAGACCAATACGCAGAGGCATGTTGAACTACAAAACACCTGAAGACAAAAGAACTAATTAGGAACAGAGACCTGAGGAAATAACAAAACTTTTTAACGACGCACAAGCGAGGACCAGGGAGAACAGGGCAAGCTTTCCATTGTTCAGATAAATGCAAAAGCCGCCAGACCCAGAAACTCATCAGCACTCAGCAACTTTCTGTGATGAAACAGGGATATTCCTGGTTCCTTGATGAGAAACAAACACAGCACAGGTGAAGGGTTCCTGCATTAGGAGTGTGTGCTGGGGAGATCACCTGTACCAGGACACGTAGGTCTTTCACAAAACGAAAGAAGTATCATCAAGCCCACTTGTCAAAGCATCCCGCATTCGTTAAGTGAGCAGCCAAACCCAGCATTCCTCACATACTACATACGATCATAACAAGAGCCAAGGTCACAGAAAAACTTATCTGCAGCAACTGCCATCCGATATGCAAATGTTTTTCCATAAAAAAAAAAAAAAAGCAGGTGGGACTCCCCTGTCACTTCCATCCGCTGCTGCATTTGCTTTGGTATCAATGGTGCTGATCTGTACTTTTCAGTAACAAAAGGTATTGCGACACTGCAGCAACAACAAAGCAAACTCAGCAAAGGGGCTTAAGGAGCAAAAGGTGAGTTCAGAGTAACACAAAACTGATCCCACTCACTCGCTGACACACACAAGCACTAAGAGGTGTTCGTGGCAGCAGTGTGTCCTGCGTTCAGACACAGGTACGCCAGTGCTCCAGCCAGGAATGACCTGGGGACAAGGGATGCTGGCCAGGCTGGCAGCCATGCCCTGATGTGCCATGTGTACCGGGGAGCCAACAGTGATTCAGAAATGCTTTGTCTCCCATCCTGTCCCACCTGCGAGTCATCAATATCGACTCCCTGCTTTTTGTCTCTTTTGTCTGTGTGCCTCAAGGCTCCAGCTCTGTTCTTTACATTCCCACCATTCTAATAGCTTTGATTCTTCACTTAATCTGAGTACAGGAACATGCTGTCCTTTGTTTTAGGCTGTCCTCTGTTTTCACTATCTGGTCCTCTAAGAAGTTGCACAAAGATGTGCTCTAATCCTGATACCTGCAAATCTAGGTGCCATCAGTACTGGCCATTTCTATCTCTCTCCTGTTGTTCCTTCTGGTGCTTCCACACTCAGACCTCCCATTTACATCAATCTTCACATTCATATCAAAAATTTCTACTTTTTGTGATACACAGATTTTTCAGCAATGATCTCTCCTACAAACAATACCGAAAGATTAATTTCACTGACCATTTTTATTATATTTAAGCCTAACTTTGGGAATGGGTCAGATTTTCTGGTGACCACTTCTCACCTTCTACTGAAATGACATTATTATAGCCACTTCAAGGCTAGGGATGTTTTCTGTAGGCTGTAAAACACAAAAACCCAAACCAAATAAACAGAAAAGAGAACACAGACACATGCTTGATGAACGGATTCACAAACCAATCTCCAGGTTAACAAACCAAGTTTATTTTGTATGTTTAGATATAAAATAGTAAGAATGGGTTGCTTAAGCATATTAAGCATGCTAGAACTCTAAAGCATAAGCAGCAGTGATGCAACATTTGTGGGTCCAGTAAAAGCATTACTGGACCAAGCATGTGACAGCCACCAGCTCAGCTCTAAGAGCAGTAACCACTGCGCTACAAAACTACTTTGTTGTCGTGTCAGTGGGTTTGAATAATTTCTTTTATGTGTTTTCTGTATAAAGTGTTTCATAGACCATTACAATCATTACTGCAAAGAGGTAGCTATGATAAAAACTTGAGACAGTCCATGAAGGTGGTAAAAAGACTCTTTTAAAAATAATTAATCTCTAGCAAGTCCCAGGAAAAAAATAAGGTGATGCATCTGCCTGATAGTCTTATAAAAGAACCAGTAAAGCTTTTACTGAAATTGAAGCCCAAGACAGCATTTATTCTGATGTCCTTCAAACCCTCCTTGTCCTCTGGTCTAGCCCATCAAGTTATCAAAGAATAAAGTTTTACATTAATCTCTATTAACTTTTTCCATAAAAATCAGACACCTAGGAAAGAAGTGATGGATTGGGGAATCTCAGCTTTGTGCACTAACAATATATCTAAGAAAGCAAAGATCCAGTCTGTGTTCAGACACTGCAGGTGGTGCACTTCAGAGCTGCAAGCAGAGCACCTTCACACAGGTTATCACAGCTCAGTCCCCAAAATCAGCATGGGAAAGGAGGTTCACAGTTCAGAGGAAAATGGGAGAGAAGAGAAGAAGGAAAAGGTGAAAACTGGGATCCCCATAGTAGATACTAGCAACTGGAAAAGAAGGTCAGGAATAAAAGAGAGGACAGACAAGTCTGAGAAAATCAAGAGTTTGACTTGAGGCTGAGGAGCTGGTGGTGAAACCTGAAATCTGGGAATCTTGACATTAAAATATAAGAGTAGTAAAGCTCTCAAGGGAGCATGAGTCAAACCAGCAAAGTTTACTTTTCCTTATGTAACCCCAACTACATTCATATCTTGTGTGGTATGATTTACTAGCCTGGGCTTGCCCAAATCTAACGGTGAGGACAAAATCGTCTTAGAAGCCTGTTGGTTACAAATAAGTTCAATTCAAATTTGGGGTTAGTTAAACAGTTCATCTTGCTGCCAGTCACAATTAATTTGCAAATACGTCTGTGGTACTTGCTTCCTTTCATCTCCATTCTGAAGCAGGAACAGCTATGCTCCCAGCTGCACTGGAAGAAAAGGGTATGATTAAAAGCTAAGTATATCTCTTGGACATAATTAGTTTGTAGAAGATCGGTGCTGAGGAAAAAACCACTGATCATCAGAACAGCAAAGCTGTTCAGGAAATCATCTCATCCAGTCCCTTCCTCCAGCTCCAATTTACGCAGCCTCCTGCAGCATTTCAAAGCAATCTGTCAGGCACCAGCATAAAGGACTTTCTAAATACTTTAAAAAACAAATAAACAAACTTTAAGTGCTTTTAAAGGATTCCTTGGCAGTAAGGGAGTCATAATTCAGAGGCTACCCCGGGACTGCCCATACATTACAGGATTACCAGTTACCTGGGAGGAATATGTCCTCAAATCGTAAGTGCCTGCAAGTCTGAGCAAGAATGACTTGTTCCTCCCCTCTGGCTTAGCTATTACAATGCTTTCTCAGAAAGTATTTTTTCCCTCTGGTGAAAAACACGGTAAAGGCAAACCACTCCCATGCTACTTTTGGCAGACACTATACTGCAAATATCTGAGCACGCATGACGCTGCGTTATGAAACAAGAAAGCTGCAATTTCACTTCGTTATGCAATGCTATCCAGCCCTGGAAGGAGGTCAGAGATTAGAGGTGAGTAGCCATAGCTTGGTAAAAAAACCGTGTCATCGTGCACTTTGTTACAAGGCTGTAATTCCAACAGAGGTTCAACGGTCCTGCAGAACGAGCTCACATCAGGAGAGGAAAAGGCAAGCCAAGACCTGCACTGAAACAGGTCAGCTGCCCTTCAGCTCTCAGTAATTGCACAAAGAATGAGAATCCTAAGAACTACATCTGATAAGAAAGAATAAGCAGAAGTCCACAGATAGGCAGAAAGACAGGACACTGCAGGTGACCTGGGCTGACAAACCAAGCCAAAGCTTATGGAAGGACCAGCTGTGATTCCCTGGTCACTGCGGGGCACTCTAAGCTTCTTTCCAGCACTCTTTCTACTTCCCCCACAGTCCAAGCACATGCTGCAACATCAGTAAATCCAAAATTTCATCAAAGCTGTTGAGACATACTGCAGCACAGTTTCACTTCTTACATTTGCAGGGACATGCCTTTTCCTGCACCACAGAGAGAAATGTGTCATTTGCTTGATTTTACAGCTGCCAAACAAAGCTCTCTCTTTTAAAAAAGCTCCATTAAGCTTAAATTTTTAGAAAACTCCATTTAAATTAAACCCTAAACTTTTGACTACACCAAGTTTGTTTTAGGCACAAATGATAAGAAATCTCAGGCTGGTATCCGATGTTGTTAAGTTACTGCAAGAGCTTCAGGACTTACTAAGCCTGTCCATTGACTTCTGGGTGGAAGCACAGAGCAGTGATCAGCATTTGTTATTATCGCTGCTTTAGACAGCAGACAGCATCTGGCAAAAGGGGCCTGAGGACCTCCTCACTCCCACAGCACACATCAGCTCAGCGTAGTACTTTACCATTATATTCCACAGTGAATAAAAATGGGTGCATCCATGCTGCCCAGTTGTGTAGGGATGGGGTCAGGAAGGCCAAGGTACTGCTGGAGCTGAACTTGGCAAGGGACGCAAAGGATAATAAGAAGGGCTTCTACAGCTATGCCAGCCAGAAAAGGAAGGTCAAAGAAAGTGTACCCCCTGATGAGCAAGACTGGCAAACTGGTAACCAAGGACGAGGGGAAGGCTGAGTACTCAACAACTTTTTAGAAAAAAAGTCTTCACTGACAAATTTATCTTCCCACACCTCTAGAGCAGATAGACTGCAATGCAGGGACTAGGGGAGCAAAGTCCCTCCCACTGTAAGAGAAGATCAGGTTCATGACCACCTGAGGAACCTGAACATACATAAGTCTATGGGACCTGATGAGATGCATCCCAGAATCCTGAGGGAACTGGCTGATGTAGTTGCCAAGCCACTCTCTGTAATATTTGAAAAGTCATGGCAGTCAGGTGAAGTCCCCGGTGACTGGAAAAATGGAAACATTGCATCCATTTTTAAAAAAAGGTAGAAAGGAGGACCCTGGGAACTACCAACCTGTCAGCCTCACCTCTGTGCCTGGGAAGATCATAGAACAGATCCTCCTAGAAGCTACGCTGCAGCATAAGGAGGTCAGGGAGGTGATTCGAGACAGCCAGCATGGCTTCACCAAGGGCAAGTCCTGCCTGACCAACCTAGTGGCCTTCTGTGATGGAGTGACTACATCAGCGGACAGGGGAAGAGCTACAGTTGTCATCTATCTGGAATTCTGTAAGGCCTTTGACACAGTCCCCCACAACATCCTTCTCTCTAAGTTGGAGAGACATGGGTTTGATGGATGGACTGTTCAGTGGATGAGGAATTGGTTGGATGGTCGCATCCAGAGGGTCCAGATGGAGATCAGTGACAAGTGGTATCCCTCAGGGGTCCATATTGGGACCAGTACTGCTTAATATCTGCATTAGCGACATACAGTGGGATCAAGTGCACCCTCAGCAAACTTGCAGATGATACCAAGGTAAGTGGTGCAGTTGACACACCTGAGGGACGTGATGCCATCCAGAGGTACCTGGACAAGCTCGAGAAGTAGGCTCTTGTGAACCTCATGAGGTTCAACAAGGCAAAGTGCAAGGTCCTGCACCTGGGTCCTGCACCCCCGGTATCCATACAGGCTGGGGGGATGAAGGGATTGAGAGGAGCCCTGTGGAGAAGGACTTGGGGATGCTGGTGGATGAAAAGTGGCCTTTTAGGGTCTCACTCTCTCCTCCAGGACCCTTCTTTTCAAGGGTTGTAAACCTTAATGGGAGTATCGGCTCATGAGAGTATAGGCTTGAGCAGATATAAACCTTCTACCCCACAAGGAGGCTGCAGTATCACCACAGCAAAAACAACATCTAGTGAATATTCAACTTGTCTGTATTAGAAATGTACTTTAGACTCAGTTATCTGACAGAAGGAAGGTCATCAGAATTTCTAATCACCTGCTTAATATTTGGTCTGGTGTTTAACCTTTGTTCTTGCTTCCCTTCCCAAATTGTAGATTAGTGAATTTCAATGTGCTAAGCAAACTGTGAATAACTGACTGGATTTGCCAGTTCACCTGTGGTCCCAAATTCCCCAGCAAACTGAGCCATAACCTACGCTAGTGGATCTCAGATGCTATTGATTGGTTGTGCTGGTTTTGGCTGGGATAGAGGTAATATTCTCCATAGTAGCTGGTATGGGGCTGTGTTTTGGATTTGTGCTGGAAACAGTGTTGATAACACAGAGATGTTTTAGTTACTGCTGAGCAGTGCTTACACAGAGTCAAGGCCTTTTCTGCTCCTCACACCACCCCACCTGCGAGTAGGCTGGGGGCACACAAAAAATTGGGAGGGGACACAGCTGGGGCAGCTGACCCCAACTGACCAAAGGGATACCCCATACTGTTTGGTGTCACGTGCAGCATATAAAGGTGGGGGAGGAAGAAGGAAGGGAGGGATGCTCACAGTGATGGCATTTGTCTTCCCAAGTAACCGTCACATGTGATGGAGCCCCCCTTTCCTGGCGATGGCTGAACACCTGCCTGCTGATAGGAAACAGTGAATGAATTCCTTGTTTTGCTTTGCTTGCATGCACAGCTTTTGCTTTAAATGGTCTTTATCTCAACCCACGAGTTTTCTTACTTTTTTTTCCTGATTCTCTCCCCCATTTCATTGGGAGGAGGGATAGTGAGCAAGTGGCTGTGTGGGGCTTAGTTGCCAGCTGGGGTTAAACCATGACATCAGTGCAAGGAAATCTGTACCTGCTTTAGGTTGAAAGAAGCATGTTTTTTTGCATGAAGAACACAAGCGAATAAAGCTGCATAAGCACAGCAAAGAATCAAATATACACAGGTCACTGATGCAATCTCCCGTAGTGTCCTTATAGCCAAACTGGTGAGATAAATTGGGGCATAAATGGGTAAGAACTTATAGGATTGCAGGATTGTCCTCAGTGGGACAAAGTCCAGTTGGCAGCCCATTCCTAGTGGCATCCTTCAAGGATCATACTGGGAGCCATCATGTTTGATGTCCTTACAAAAGAACCGGACAGCCATGACCTAGAAGGACAAAGTCCTTCCCCACCACCCTGGACTTGGAGCCAGCTGCATCCAGAGCACCATGTTGAGTTCTCAGCTCCCCAGTAAGTCACTGACACACCTGAGCGAGTCCAGTGTAGGGTCACCAAGATGATGCAGGGACTAGAAATTGTAACAGACAAGGAAAAACTTGAGACAAATGGCTTTGTTCAGTCTTCAGAGCAACCAGATTTACTGCTTTCTACAGCTCCTTAGTAAGACAGTATGGAGAAAATGGAAATCAGCTCATCTGAGGGGAGTGCACAGTGACAGGGTAAAAGATGATGAATGTAGTTTGCAAGACAGTATCTTCCAATGATCCATGGAAAGTTTGGGATTTTTGCCCCCCCAGACCACGATGGGGCCAGATATTGGAACAGGTTGCCTGAAGATATTGTGGAATCTCCATCTTTCAGATTTTTTACAACTCCCCATGCCTGTGAGAGATCTGATCAGTCTGGTCTGGCTTTGTCCATGTGTACAGGCTACGTGACCTCCCATAATCCCTAACAACCTAAATGACTCTGTGACTACCATCATGGCAACTAGCACTCTTAATTTCATAATTAGCTCTTACTACAATAACTAGTGCTTATTTGATAGGAGCAACCGTGAGCATTAACACCTTAGGAATTAAATCAATACTAGGAGCAAGCAAAGTTATAATTTTGTGTTTATTTATTATTGTTGGTTTTACTTACTATTTAGCGCAAGTTTCTACAGGATACTCTTCAAAAATACCTGAAGACCCAGAAAACTGTCATGAAAGATTTATTCAGGATGTACATACCCTAATTCCTTTCATCAGAACTGAGGTCTGAGAAGAACAACTATCTCATCTGAACCGAGATTCAACAGCACTATAGCATGATTTGCAAAAAAAGCCCACCAAAACCCCCCAAAATAACCCTTATAATATTTGTCTACCCAAAAAGCTTAATGTTAAATTCATCCCATGAAATAAAAAGAAACAGGTGTTGCTTTACCAAAATAGCACACCATCTTTTATGTACCTGGTGTGACCACGCTTTCAGTCCTTAGAGATTCTAGAGTGCACATCAGCCATCTCCAAAAACACCCACCTCTTTCTGAACTGATTAGATCATTAATTTTGTGCTATATTATCATGTACTTACTAAAATAAAACCCTTTCCCAATTCTTAAAATACTGATTTCACAAACCAATGAAGCTATACTATGTTTACCTTTGTAGAGTATCTACTTGTGACTTCACAGCTAGGAGGTGTATCTATCTGCTATATATTTGGTATTGTTGCAAATACTCTGATAAAGTAATCAAGATTTGATCATATAGAAGAGTCAGGTTTGAAATAGGTAACTATAGGCACTGTTAAGTTTGAAACAGGTAACCAGAGAAACCTCACCAGGAAGTTACTGGAGTTTTCTGTTTTGTTTAAGAAACTAAGGAGACCGTCACAGACATCAGTTATGCTGCTTAGAAACCCCCTTACCCTTCCCATCCTGATTTGAATATCAGGGATAGTTTCCAATCAGTAGAGTAGAACTAACCAATGATTGTTTTAGAATAAGAATATTGATAAGGTTATAATTAACGGAATCAATTGTTGTAAAGGTTAAATTTAAGAGCGAGGATACTATGCATTTTTATGTAAAAGAACTTATGTAATCATGACTTGACAGAAGTGTATAAAAACTGACGGATTTTAATGTTTGGCTGGACACATATAGTGGAGCTATACCCCGTGACCCCAGCGCTGAAATAAAGGAGCGCCTGCTTATCTGCTTCGTGTGGATGAGTTTTCTTCCCAACTGCTAACAGTATAATGCACATTATGGTATAATAACACTAAAAATTCTCCTAGATAAGCAGCTGCTAAAAATGTCTTTTCCTTCCTCAATCAACATGCTATATTCATATTCATTCCAATGTGCTAACTGCATGTTAGGTAGCTGCAACATTTTTTTTTAATTCCTTAAAATTGAACACTATCATTAAAATAACACAATTTACCGTTGCATCAAATGAAGCACACAACTTTTAGGGCATATGAGGTCAAAGCTATTACATACCCACTCAAAAAAGGGTGAAATTATGCCTCTCTCTCGTGTCATATGAAAATAGAGAACATACATGGTTATCTTTATAGTGCAAAGCCTCTCACATCACAAGTGGTTCTTCTTTATTTCCATTTTCTTATTTCAGGCTGTAGTTAGCCTGGAAGGAAAAGGAGTAGCTGGAGCAGCTACAAGGAGCTAACTAACAAGGAGCACTAACAAGGAGGGTCTGGTTGAAGAGGTGAAGGTTGAGGGCAGCCTTGGTTGTAGTGACCATGAGATGGTAGAGTTCAGGATCTCATGTGGCAGGAACAGAACAGCTAGCAGAATTACAACCCTGAACTTCAGGAGGGCCAACTTTGGCCTTTTCAAGCAATTGCTAGGGGAAATCCCATGGGACAGGGTACTAGAAGGTAAGGGGGCCCAAGATAGTTGGTTAGCATTCAAGGACTGCTTCTTCCGAGCTCAAGATCAGAGCATCCCAACAGGTAGGAAGTCAAGGAAGGGTACCAGGAGACCTGCATGGTTGAACAGGGAACTGCTGGGCAAACTCCAGTGGAAGAAGAGGGTGCCCTGAGGCCCCAGAAGAAGTCAGGATAGAGGAGGAATCTGTCTTGGTTGATGAGGGCTGGGTCAGGGACCAATTAAGCAACCTGGACGTCCATAAATCCATGGGCCCTGATGGGATGCACCCGCGGGTGCTGAGGGAGCTGGCGGAAGTCATTGCTAGGCCACTCTCCATCATCTTTGCTAAGTCGTGGGCAACGGGAGAGGTGCCTGAGGACTGGAGGAAAGCGAATGTCACTCCAGTCTTCAAAAAGGGCAAGAAGGAGGACCCGGGTAACTATAGACCAGTCAGCCTCACCTCCATCCCCGGAAAGGTGATGGAGCAACTTGTTCTTGGTGCTGTCTCTAGGCACATCAAGGATAGGGAGATCATTAGGGGCACTCAGCATGGCTTCACCAACGGGAAGTCATGCTCAACCAACTTGATAGCCTTTTATGAGGATGTTACCCGGTGGATAGATGATGGTAAAGCTGTGGATGTGGTCTATCTCGATTTCAGTAAAGCGTTTGACACGGTCTCCCACAGCATCCTCGCAGCTAAACTGGGGAAGTGTGGTCTGGATGATCGGGTAGTGAGGTGGATTGTGAACTGGCTGAAGGAAAGAAGCCAGAGAGTGGTGGTCAATGGGACAGAGTCTAGTTGGAGGTCTGTGTCTAGTGGAGTCCCGCAAGGGTCGGTACTGGGACCAGTTCTATTCAATATATTCATTAATGACTTGGATGAGGGAATAGAGTGCACTGTCAGCAAGTTCGCTGATGACACCAAACTGGGAGGAGTGGCTGACACAACGGAAGGCTGCGCAGCCATTCAGAGAGATCTGGACAGGCTGGAGAGTTGGGCGGGGAGAAATTTAATGAAATATAACAAGGGCAAGTGTAGAGTCCTGCATCTGGGCAAGAACAACCCCATGTACCAGTACAAGTTGGGGGCAGAGCTGTTGGAGACCAGCGTAGGGGAAAGGGACCTGGGGATCCTAGTGGACAGCAGGATGACCACGAGCCAGTAGTGTGGCCTTGTGGCCAAGAAGGCCAATGGCATCCTGGGGTGTATTAGGAGGGGTGTGGTTAGTAGGTCGAGAGAGGTTCTCCTCCCCCTCTACTCTGCCCTGGTGAGGCTGCATGTGGAATATTGTGTCCAGTTCTGGGCCCCTCAGTTCAAGAAGGACAGGGAACTGCTAGAGAGAGTCCAGCGCAGAGCCACGAAGATGATTAAGGGAGTGGAACATCTCCCTTATGAGGAGAGGCTGAGGGAGCTGGGTCTCTTTAGCTTGGAGAAGAGGAGACTGAGGGGTGACCTCATCAATGTTTATAAATATGTAAAGGGCAAGTGTCAAGAGGATGGAGCCAGGCTCTTCTCAGTGACATCCCTTGACAGGACAAGGGGCAATGGGTGCAAGCTGGAACACAGGAGGTTCCACTTAAATTTGAGGAAAAACTTCTTTACGGTGAGGGTGACTGAACACTGGAACAGGCTGCCCAGAGAGGTTGTGGAGTCTCCTTCTCTGGAGACATTCAAAACCCGCCTGGACGCGTTCCTGTGTGATATGGTCTAGGTAATCCTGCCCCGGCAGGGGGATTGGACTAGATGATCTTTCGAGGTCCCTTCCAATCCCTAACATTCTGTGATTCTGTGATTCTGTGAGCAGGTACAGCACTGGCTACTCAGCCGCCAGCACCATCAGCCACACAATGACAACAATTTTGTCCCTTTGAAAAGCAACCAGGTGCCACCTGCAGCATAGTCCAAGTAGCTACCTCTCACAGAAACTATAAACAGGAACTGGCCTTCAGGCAAGAAACATGCAAGCACGTTCGCCACAGATTGCAGATATTTTGCCGATGAAAAATGATTCAAGGATCATTTTGAAATATTTTCAATTCGCCAAATAAAAACTGGCATTTAATGATGGCTGTATAGTTACATGGTGTCAGTCTGATTCTTCCCCATACTTCAAAATAACTTTTCTAAATATGTGCTTTCTGGCTACAGTACCTCCAGCAGCAGTGCTGTCACAGTAAGCCTTAAACAGATCAAGCCGCATCCAATGTAATTCCTGAAGTGAGCAGACACACAAAAAATTTTTCCCAATAACGTAGACCTGCAGTCTGAACATTTTCAAATTATTAAAATAACCTCAGACTATAAACTAGGCAGTTCAGTACAATCAGTTTTACAGCAGCTCCCTGGATCTCAGTGGTAACACCAATGACAGTACAAGACAGAAGTCCTCTTGCAAAACACTGGTCTATTTTTACAGCATAAATACAGCAATTTCAGGAAACAGTAAACACATTCAGCTGACTTGGCTTTTCCACTTCGAGCAATGCAGCCCTGGACAACTACTGTTCTTCCACTGACACGCACTCGCAACTTTTGAATAGGTTCTCTTTATTCTGCTTGAATGGAAACACTTCTGTATATCAGCAAGATGGCTGAGCAGGCATACACAGTTTGGGGTTTTTTTTTTGGGGGGGGGGGGGGGAAGTGGGGTAAGGGTGGTGGGAGCTGAAGTACAGAAGTGCACTTTCTTAATTTTAATGTAATTTAAGGGCGGTACAAAGACACTTAGCCTGGAGTTAACACTGAAGCTCCTCAGCCCCGCCACATAACCCCACACTACCGCCCAAGTGCCTTCTCACCCACGCCGATCTCTCCTCTCTCAGGAACCCCGGTTGCACAGCTGCAGCTATGCAGTCCCTCACGGGAGACAGACCCACCATCTTCTCTCTCAGGCACCCCGGTCGCATTGCCGCAGCTCCCGTCCCCCACAGCAGCCACACCCGCCATTTTCTCCTCTCTCAGGAACCCCGGTCACACAGCTGCAGCTATGCAGTCCCCCCCGGCAGCCACAACCACCATTTTCTCCTCTCTCAGGCACCCCGGTCACGTAACTGCAGCTCCCGTCCCCCGCAGCAGCCACACCCACCATCTTCCCCGACCGGCTCCTCTCGCCGCCTGTCTGGGCCCGAGGGGGCCTTTATCGTCGCGCCCGCCCGCCGCGCCTGCCTGACGTGAGGGCCCCCGCCGCTCCCTCATGCTGAGAGGCTGCGTTACGGATGTGCTCCCTCCTTCTCTGAAGAGGAATGCGGAGGGGAGCGAGTCCCTCTCCTCTCTCGCCCAGGAGGGGAGCAGCTGGGCCGCCTGAGGCAGGCAGCGCAGGGGCAGCCGCCATCAGGCGCCTCCTCTAACGGCCGCCGACTCGGCGCCAAAATTCAATCGTTGGAGGCGGCGGTGAGCGGCCGGCGGTGAGGCACCGGGGCTCGGGGAGGGGGCCCGCCCGCGGCCGGGGCCCAGCCGGTTCCGGCGTCAGAGCCGCCAGCGAGGGCTCGCTTGGCAGCGGCATGTGCGGGGCTGTGGGGAGGCGCGGGGCCGTAGGCGGGAGCATGGGGGCAGGCGCCATGGCAGCGGGCAGGGTCAGGGTCAGGGAAGGGGCCGTGTTCACGGCGCCTCAGAGCCGAGGCTGGCCTTTTCCTGGGCTTCAGCCCTTCGCTGCGGTGGGGCTGAGCAGGTAGCAGTCCTGCAGGCTGGAAAGGGAGGCTTCCCTTCTGCCGGGTTCTGAAAGACACGGGCCTTCCCCTTTCCCTTCGTTGGCTGGTGCGCTAACGGCCAGCTGTGTGAGAAACCAGGGTTACGCCACAGTCTTCATACAAGTGTCGTGATGAACGCTGTGTTAAGTCACGTCGCTTAAAAACGTTGACGTGCAGATTATTGTTGGGATGCTTCCTGGGTCTGGGGTCCACTTGGAATTTTCCGTTAATAAATGCATGATCTTTTTGTTGTAAAAGGCATGTGTTCTTTCAATTATCTCACACATTTAGCTGTTTGTTTGGCATGCAGTATGATTCGTTTGCTGCTGCTTCTTTCTTTTTTTCCTTGAAATATCTAGGATTATAATCTAGATACGTTTCTTCGTGCTCGTGGGAGGAATACTGTGCCTGATCCTGTAGGAACATAGAGAACATGTACATCAAATCAATTGTTCTTGAAGGATTCAAATCCTATGCTCAGAGGACAGAAGTTTGTGGCTTTGACCCATTATTCAATGCCATTACTGGCTTGAACGGCAGTGGCAAATCCAATATCTTGGACTCAATCTGTTTCCTGTTGGGAATCACCAATCTGTCACAGGTAAAGAGAGAGGGCGCATTTAAGAAAGGTCTTTCTTCTGTCAGCAACGTTTCGTACTACTCTTGAGTAATCTCTGATGGAAGACCTGAAGTGGTGCTTCTACCAAAAAATAGTTTTATTTATTTGGATTTTTCGTTACATAAAACTGGGTCTCTGTCATTCTTGCTCATTCTTACATTAAGATTGAATTACACTTTCATCAATATACTACAGTAGCTCAAAGTATGCAGCTTAGAACATTAGACTAAAAATACCTACTTAAAAGGTAGCAGCCTCAAGCCAAAGATCTTTTGCAGCTAAAGGCACTAACTTGTTTATTTGTAATAAACTTTTTCACTTCTGGATTGGGTCTTAAAGTTTGGCCAACTGGTTCACCAGAAAAAAATAAGCTGGTTTTCATGTAATGCCTGTTATTTAAAAGTTGATATATCTGCTTTACTCTTATAAAAAAATTGTGTGCTCTGAGATCAATTTGAATCTCTTGTTTCCAGGTGATTTTCTTTCTTCTCCCCTGCCTCCCCATAATTGTAGACAAATCTAGCAGACCTCCAAGGAACACTTTCTGATTCATTTCGCTATGAACGACATTAGCAATAATAAATGCTCTTAAAGTAAACATACTGGTGACTGGAATAGTCATCTGGCTTTTTTTTAAAAAAAACATTCAGTTTTTGTCAGTAATCTCATGCAGAAACAATTAGCTGGCTCACTAAAACTAGACTGGCACACTCTGCCTGTGTTTTTACAGTGCTAGCACCTTGCAGCTCCCATATGTCCGTCTCTTACATGAACTCTTAAATCTACAGCTAGATCTGCATTTTTTTCATTCATTTCTCCAAAATCTGCAGTAGTGCACTGAAGCTGTGTAATGAATTTCTTGCAAAAATGTATTTTTCTGTTCCATGGATTTAGGTGCGAGCTTCAAACTTGCAAGACCTAGTTTACAAAAATGGGCAAGCTGGAATTACTAAAGCAACTGTGTCTATTACCTTTGACAACTCTGACAAGAAACGAAGTCCATTGGGATTTGAAGCTAATGATGAGATCACCATCACTAGGCAGGTGAGTCTTTAATATCTGTATTGCTCAGTAACCTATATACATTTTTACCATGCTCAACTGAGTGACTTTTCAAGGATTAAAAAAAAGTAATTTTTAAAGTTCCTGAGCTTTTGAATTGAGACAGTGCTTCTATAGTGTAGTTAGTAACACAAACTGTAGAAGCAGATCCTGCGTACTAGATAAAAAAAAAAAAAGGAATTGCTTGGGAAATTAGTTTAATATTGTTAAAAGTATTATATCAATAATGTTTTCTATGGACTTGCATGGAAACATAATAATAATGAAATAATGTTCCTATAGCAAGTTATAATTTTCTCTTTTGTGGCTTTTTTCTTCTGCTTTCATATTTTCCTCTTAATGTCTGAACTGTGTCTTAAATTTGGTCTCCAAGAACAAAGGAACCTTTATCTTTCTGATGAAGATGTCTCCCAAGTTGGGGTTTTTTTTTGAAAAAAAGTGAAAACTTGTGGAATTTGGAAATTTTCTTGTTGATATTACCCTCAATGACTGTTTTTCCTTATGTTTTACTTGAATATTTTACATGTCTCTTCAGTCCAACAAGATCTCTTTTGATGTTCTGTATAGTATGCATATGTATGTGTATGCAAAGATACAATATATGGGATTTGCTCAGATTTTTTATTCTTCATTACAGTTGGTAATCTCATAATGTCAAGTCATTTTTAAATCACTTAAAGTTTCTTCCATTTCTTTTCCTTCTCCAGGTTGTCATTGGAGGTAGAAATAAGTATCTTATCAATGGTGTGAATGCTACCAACATTCGCGTGCAGGATCTCTTCTGTTCCGTCGGCCTCAATGTCAATAACCCTCACTTCCTCATTATGCAGGTATTGCATGCATCTTTATAAAATCCAGAAAGAATAGAAGTTGCACTAAATTTGAGGCAGGATAGATAGGAAGAACACTTAATTTCCTTATCAGAGAAAAGCAACTTCTTATCAAGTAAAAATCAAATGTCTGTTAAGTAGTTAAGATTTCCAGTACAGCATAGTTTGACCCTAAAAAAACGTGTCTTGTAGCACAAGACCTCATGTAGCCCTCATACAGCAAGCTTTTTCTAAAACATATTCCAATTTTATTTTCCTTTGTGTCTCTAACAGATAGGTGTTGCTTTTATTATTATGCTAAAAAGACAGAGATTTTTTCTTTCCTATTGTGTGTGTTTCATGTTAGACAATATTTTGAATGATGTTGATATACCTGCTTTCTTAAGTCACAATTAATAAAGGAAGAGCTGAGCAATTGAAAAGACCCTTACAAACATCAACACAAGGGACTAGACAGATCCCTGAATAATAAAACAGAGCAGGATTTACTGTTTCAAATGCAACTGTCCCAACTTGTGGGAGAGTGCGGAAGGGCAGTTTTGCACCTGTTCTTCTTCCCCCTAGTTAACACGTGAGCTAAATCTCCAAAAAGCCAGTTTATGACTAAGAGCTTATTCAACATCATCAACTCAGTAAGACTCTAGAACAAAATATGCATGTTATTGCTTTAAGATGTAATTGGGAATGTGAAGGATGAGCCTAAGATGAGATATAAGGGTCATTTCAAACTTGCTGCCTGAAGAAGTGACTTGTTTGAACTTTCAAAAACACAACAATTGAGTAAACTAGATTGTCCTTGTAGCAAAAAAATAAAAATCATGTTTGAGCTTATAACCTATAAAAATGAGTGGGGTTTTTTGGGTTTGAGGTTTTGGTTTTTTACTATTGCATGGTACACAACTGCCATTCTTGTTTTATCTTTCTGTCATCAGGGACGAATTACCAAGGTTTTAAATATGAAGCCACCAGAGGTAAGAAAAGTGTGGGAGTTTTTTGTCTGAAGTTTTACTGATTTGGTTGAATGACAAGAATCAGTATTGGGGGGTGACAAAAAAAAAGGTATCAGAGGAGATGAGCTGTTCAACTCAGTTCTGAGTTGCACCTATCTAACATAAGAAGAAACATAAAATTTTTGTCACATTGCTTTATTTTAGATTTTAGCTATGATTGAAGAAGCAGCTGGTACTAGGATGTATGAATGCAAGAAAATAGCTGTCCAGAAAACCATAGAGAAGAAGGAAGCCAAACTGAAAGACATTAAAACGGTACTACATGTTGGAAAATACAGGGGTTTTTATATTTGTTAAAGCTAACAATAACTAGCGTAGTGTGGTTTTTAACTTGTAGAATATTTCATTTCTGCACCTGGAACTAGGTATTAATGTGTAGATGTATGAGAGTTTTAAAAATCTTCATATAAATGTTCTGGTTTGTGTTTCAGGTCTTAGATGAGGAGATCACTCCAACTTTACAGAAACTGAAAGAGGTATGGAAAAATTAGAAGAGTGGTAGGGCCCTGAATGTACTGAAAAAATACTTTCAGCTACCCTGAACTAGTATGTGGTGGCTAAAACAGTAGCATGTTTTCAAGCTTTGTAGAAACTTTTAAGAGAGATTAATTTTATCTTCTGTCCAAATACAGAAAATGTGACATTCAGGACTTCCAGGAAATCCTAGAGGGGAATGTAGAGAGAAGGAAGAGAACTAGATAAAAATAGAAGATAAAAACATATCTTAGTTCTGAAAAAATTTGTGTCAGGTGATATTTCTGCTCTACAATCAATTGTACAAGTATTGTTTTATCTAAGATTTTCTTAAGCAGGCCTGCAATGTACAATACCGAATATGTTACTTAACATGGAGAATCCTTCCTCTTATCTACAAATAATAATGTTAATAGAAGTGCTTAGAAGATTTCTATAACAGTCCTACTTAATATTATTTTTCCGTCAAATTTTAGAGGGTTTTTTTATTGGTGTCTTTTCAGGAACGAGCATGCTATCTAGAATACCAAAAAGTAATACGAGCAATAGAATATTTAAGCCGCCTCTCTATAGCTTATCAGTTTGTACTGGCTGAAGAGACAAGGGTATCCTCTGCTGAAGTGTTAAAGGAAATGCAGGCTAATATGGAGAAGCTTCGGGAATCAATGGCTGAAAGTGAAAAGAAGGTGAGACAACTTAATGAAGAAGTAACGGAGATGGAAAAGAACAGGGATAAGGTAAGTGAGAACAGAGCTGTGCTCATCTGAATACAAGGAGTTATATGAGAAGGGAATTATTTTTACAGATAATATACCTTCGAATTTTTATCTTCTTCTGGTGGGCTGTTTAGATTATACACTGCTCATTGTCATACTTAGCCATTGTCTGAAAGACAGACATCCATTTAAAGTTTTCATTTGTCTGAAATGCTTTACTTCCAACCTCTGTAAATGAATCCTAACTGAAGAATAGAAACTGTTTGCCCTCATGTTTCCACTCTGTGCATTCAATGGTAAGTTTTGCCAGAGATTTTTTCCCTCCTTTTATGTTGATGTCTCAAAAGAAATACAGTTCAAGTAGGAAACTCTTATTCAACAAAAATCAGTACTGACCTCAGTTTTGGGGGCAGTAAATTTGGTTAGATGCAGAATGGCGCATAGGGTCTTTGGATGCCTAAATGCAGCTTTTGTACAGGGACAGTGTCCCATGACATGGGATGATGTGGGGCTTCAGCAGTGGCTTCAAGTTAGTTTGGATTTCAGAGGAAAGAGATGTTCTGACCTGTTTGCATTGGAGTCTAACTGTCTGCTTGACCATATAGCTGCTTCTTCTGTAGCCTGCTTCTTCTACATCTACCTGTGAACAGAAGATGAAATATTACAAATACTGTATCCGTTTCTTAGGCTAAATTAAATTTCCTTTACTTCTGATTGTAGGAAGTTGGTGGTACGCTGCATTCACTGGAAGATGCGCTTTCAGAAATTCAAAGAGTTTATACTAGAGCACAAAGTGCCCTTGATCTCAAGAAGCAAAACTTAAAAAGTGAAGAGAATAAGTACAAAGAACTGGTAAAAAGTATGCAGGAGGTAAGACCTTTGTATATATTTTTCTTTAAACACTAAATTAATTCATATTGGGGGGGACAACAGCTTTTTCTTACCTATTATGATAAGAAAAATCCTATGATTGGCAAGAATTACATCAGGAAAGCAGAAACAAATGACAAGGGCATTGTTTGATTTGTGCAGCATAGGTAGTGTGTTCCCATTAGAAACCAATGGGATGCATATACGAAGAAAGTGCTACTCTTTATGGTTGCCAACCTTCTATTAAGCTCAGGAGAGATCCCTATAGCTTCAAAAGTATTACGCTCTCTGGACATGGACACAGTATTCTTAAAATTAAAGGAGAAACTTCTACATTGCATGTTTCTGACAGCTGATTTTTTTTTTTATGCAAGAGGAGCACTGAAGATTACTTCACTTTTTAGATATTGGGAAGAAAAAGCTATTTCTACTAGTTCTTGGGCAGTTGTCATCTCTTCTTGTATTTCATTTTTCTGTAGGTCTTCAGTGCACTCATGGGGCAAGTACACACTTGAAAACATGCAAAGACAAGTTGTAAGATCACAAAATCTGACAAAGGGTCATAGAAATGCAGTTGATGAAACTACTCATAGCTTATCTAAACAACATGAATTTAAAGTTAATGGGACTCAAGTCCTCTCTTCCTTTTATTGTTTTTTTTCTTTGTTTTGCTGAAGGATTCTAAAGCATTAGCATCAAAGGAGAAAGAAGTAGAGAAGATAGAGAAAGACCTAAATGCTTTACAGGAAGCAAGTGCAAAAGATGCAGGTGCTTTAGCTGTAGCACAACAGCATTTTAATGCTGTGTCTGCTGGCTTGTCCAGCAATGATGATGGGGAAGAAGCTACTCTTGCTGGGCAAATGATGACCTGCAAAAATGAAATCAGCAAAGCAGTCACAGAGGCTAAACAGGTAAGAATAAAAGCTCTGCTTGTCTCAGACCCACCTTTCTGCTTCTTATGAAAATTGTCTAAAAACCAAATGACACACTCTTGAAAGGTCAGTGAAAAGATTTGCAGAATATCTATGCAAGGTATTTTACAAGTGGGCATATGCATTAAGGTGACTTTTAGGTAAAACAGGTCATTAAAAAAATAAAAGTATCTTTGTATAGATATAGACAAATAGGGAAAAGCTATAACATTGCTGTGAGGAAGCATAGAACTGGCACTTGAAACACAAAGTAAGACAGTACTCAGATGACTGACAATATTGGATAGGAAGAAATTAAGACTGCTGTCTATGATATGCATTCATACTATAGAGATTTCTACAGTAAAACTTAATAGAATGAAAACAAAGAGGCCTGAGACTGTGAATGGAGACTTCAGAAGAAACTTTTCTCCTCAGTTGAATTATGTGCTAGTCACATGACTGAAACAGATGCCACTTGTTTTGTCTTAAGATAGGAAACCTCTTTTGGGGTAGTTGGAATTTAAATTTTCAAAGTTGAAAGTGCACCTTGCTTGTCTCACTTAAGGAAAAACTCTTGGGGAAAATAACGAGGATGGCTGTGTCCCATGTTATTTTACCCTTGTTTCTTCTCAGACTCTATTCATGTGCTAATATGAGTTATTGTATCCAAATACATGATTTATGTGTTTTATTTCCAAATCACCTCTGCCCTTACTTTCAAAAGCCAAGGCTGCTTTTTGGCATTTCTGCAACTAGTCGCAACTTTTACAAATTATGTGAGCACCTTATTAGTGCAAGCGTTCTAAATCTGCACCTGCAAGATTCTCTTTAAAGATCTTCTGGTTCCGTATTTTCTTATTTCTTACAGGCTCAAATGAAGCTGAATTATGCACAAAAAGAATTAAAGACAAAACAAGCTGAAGTTAAAAAGATGGACGGAGGCTACAAGAAAGACCAAGAAGCACTTGAAGCTGTCAGAAAAACAAAAGAAAAACTAGAGAATGAAATGAAGAAACTGAACTATGAAGGTCTGTGCAGGGTTCTGGTGCATAATTTTGGGAGAATCTGAAAATATAGAAGTATGGAGTTGACCTTGGCTGGCTGCCAGGTGCCCAGCCAGTTGCTGTGTCACTCCCCTCCTCAACTGGACAGGGGAGACAAAATATGACGAAAGGCTTTTGGGTCGAGATGAAGACAGGATGATCACTCAGCAATTACTGTCACAGGCAAAACAGCCTCAACTTGAGGAAATTAAATTAATTTATTACCAATCAAATCAGAGTAGGACAATGAGAAATAGAAACAAACCTTAAAAAACCTCCATCCCCCGCCCCCGCTCCCTTCTTATCAGGCTTACCTTCACTCCCAATTTTCTCTACCTCCTCCCTCTTAGCTGTGCAGGGGGATGGAGAATGGGGATTGCAGTCAGTTCATTTTGCATTGCCACTGCCACTCCCTCCTCACGCTCTTCCCTTGCTCCAGCGTTGTGTCGCACCCACAGGAGACAGTCTTTCACGAACTTCTCCAATGCCCGTCCTTCCCACGGGCTGCAGTTCTTCATGAACTGCTCCAGCGTGGGACATTTCCATGGGATGCAGTCCTTCAGGGACAGACTGCTCCAGCAGGGGTCCCTCATGGGGTCACAGGTCCTACCAGGAGCCAGCTCCAGCGTGGGCTTCCCACAGGGTCACAGCCTCCGGCGTGCATCCACCTGCTCCGGCATGGGGTCCTCCATGAGCTGCAGGTGGATATCTGCTCCACTGTTAACCTCCGTGGGCTGCAGAGACACAGCCTGCCTCACTGTGATCTTCCCAACAGGCTGCAGGGGAATCTCTGCTCCAGCACCTGGAGGTCCTCCCACTCCTTCTTCACTGACCTTGGTGTTTGCAGAGTTGTTCCTCTCACGTGTTCTCACTCCTCTCTCTGTCTGCTGTTGCGCAGCACTTTTTACCCCTTCTTAAATATGTTATGACAGAGGTGCTACCAACATCGCTGATGGGCTCAGCCTTGGCCAGCAGCGGGTCTGTCTCGGAGCTGCCTGGAACTGGCTGTGTCAGACACAGAAGCAAAGGAAAACAAAAAGATTTACTCTGCTTCACATCAGCAGGCAATGTCCAGCCACGTCCTAGGAAGTAAGGTCTCAGTAGGTGTAGCGGCTGGTCTGGAAGACAAAAGTCTTAATAATGAATGCCCCCTCCCCTCCTCCTTTCTCTTAGCTTTTATTGCTGAGCGTGTCTTCATATGGTATGGAATATCACTTGGGTCAGCTGTCCTGCCTATGTCCCCTCCCAGTCTCTTGCCCACCCCCAGCCTATTGGCCTTTGGAGGCAGGGGGTGGGACATCCTTGATGTTGCGGGAGCATTGCTTTGCAGCAGCCAAAACACTGGTGTGTTATCAACACTTCTACTAGAAATACATGGCACAGCACCATGAGAGCTGCTACGGGGAAAGTTAACTCCATCTCAGCCAGACTCAACACAAGAAGGAACTGAAAAACCAAGTATGCTGCTTTCATGCACAAAGAAGTTTCTCTGGTCAAAGCTCTGCAAGCTCTTCCACAGATAATAGCGTAAAATAATTTGATTTTATAAATTTTAGACCAAATATTTTCAAGTTTGATAGAAAATGTAAATTCCGTCTAAAATTTAGGTGGAAAAAGTGACCAGCCTCCCTATTCCTTCCTGGTTTTCCCTACCTAAAACACTTCTTAAATTTCATTTCTCATTCCAGGTAACATTTGTTATGGAAGCTACTCAAAACTGTAAATTCATATTCCAGAATGACATTCGGAGAAGCACATTAGACTTTAAACTCTTTCTTTGCATGTCTTCATATTGTAATGGTGTTAATTTGTCTAAACTGGAAATATACAAAGAATTTTAGAAAGTTTAAGTAGTCTCTACATATATGTATATTAACAGTATAGCTTACTAATTTTTAAGCTAATAGATTTCTGTGCTCTGGATGTTTATCTGCTGTTTGTGTTCAACTCTTAAGAAGAGAAAGAAGAAGCCCTTTTAGCGAAAAAGAAGGCATTGACTTGTGACATCAGCCGACTGAGAGAATTGTATGAAGGCTTAATGGCAAAGTTTCCTCATCTACAGTTTGAATACAAGTAAGATCTCAGTGTGATCCTAAAAGACATTTGAAAGTGCTTTTTGGGGCATTTTATGTGTGGTTTATGGTACTTAGAGGATAATTCCACCGGTTGCTTAGTTGGTGCTTTCCTTTTAGTGTCAGTGAATAATGACTGTCTTACCTGTGATGCATGTGAAGGTGGGAAGGGGGAGGAAGTCAGGAAATGTTGACTAAATTAATGGGCAGCAGGGAAAGTGATACAGCCATTCTTAAACGTCAGCCTTATCAAAATCACTGGAATTTAAAAGTTTTGTATGATGGTGCTTGCAAGCCATAACTCACCTTCAGTAGCTAAAACTGTAGAATCCAAAGGTCTCAATTGCAAAAGTATGTAATCATTACTTTTCAGAGTCCTGCCTGAGGACTGTGAGTAGGCTTCCTCTGTGGAAGTCAACATTGTATCTGTCTCCACCAATCAAATATATGTATTCCCAGATTTATTTGCTTATGTATTAATCAGTTTGAACATATGCCTATAGGTGTGCTAATAATAGGACCTATAGTAAAAATCAATTGAAAATTGCACAAAAAATTATACCAAAATCAGGAAGGACATTCTTCTAATGACTTTGTAACTGACTCTGTATTGGGAAGTCTCTTGCCCTGAAGTAGGTAATTTAAACATTTTCTGTGGGGTTTTTTCCTAATAGAATTTAGAACTTCTTATACCAATATAATAAGCAGTATGAGTTTTTAAATATAATTTTTTTAAGTTGTGTAGTAGAGAAACAAACATGTTGTCATAATTTAAATTTATTTTAAGAGATCCAGAAAAAAATTGGAATCCAAACCATGTGAAAGGCCCTGTTGTGTCTCTTATCACTGTGAAAGATCCATCCAAAGCAAAAGCCTTAGAAGTGGTGGCTGGAGGGAAACTGTATAACATTATTGTGGATACAGAGGTATGTTTACTACTTTAATAGAGAACTCTGAATGTTGAGATGGGGTTGTGTGATTCAGGGTTAGCAAGCAAGTGCATTGTTACTGAATGCTTGGGAGGTGGTTTGGACCTATGTACATGTTTAAATTAGGTCATGAGAGTCATGCATAGTTACTGGCAACAATATATTCCTCTTGCAATGCCCTGTTGTCTTACTTTACAAAATCAGTTATGTATTCAGGCATGCTTTGTAACTCTTCTCATTTGAGGTTACTGGCAAAAAGCTTTTAGAAAAGGGTGAACTAAAACATCGATACACCATCATTCCACTGAATAAAATTTCAGCCAGGTGTGTTGGGGAAGACACAGTCAAGTTGGCCCAAACCTTGGTATGTAAATAAATACACTATTTACACTATTTTGCTTGTGTACATTTTGCATTTTTTTTCTTTGCTAAAAACATGGGCTTCTTAATGGTTACACTAACAAGAATTTCTATAGGGTTTGAGGGTGTCTTCATTTTATCTTTTTCCTTTATATCCTTTCAGCTATGTGATGTTTAAATGGATATTAATTATTCCACTTCTAACTGAAATTGTTTTTAAAAGTAACGATGTTTTTAGAAAGTGTTTTTATCAGGAGAAGACATAAATTAGATTTGAAAATTCTTATAACTTAAGGCATACTGATTGCATTTCATTTGATTTCTAGGCTGGTCATGATAACTTGCATTTAGCCCTTTCTCTGGTTGGGTATGAATCTGAATTGCAGAAAGCAATGGAATATGTCTTTGGAACAACACTGATCTGTAATAACATGGATAATGCTAAGAAAGTGACCTTTGACAAAAGGATAATGACAAGAAGTGTTACATTTGATGGAGATATGTTTGACCCTCAGGGGACTCTTCATGGAGGCAATTGCTGGTTTTATTCATATAATACTACTGTGTGTCTGTTGGTTTATTTACTGCTCTGCATGTTTTTTATAAAAATGAACAGTAACCTTTTTGTTTAGACTCGTACTGGGGATTATATGATCTGTTTGAGCAAAGATTTGTCAGTCTTGAGCTGAAATAAGATCGATTAGACGAAGGAAAAATTAATGGCAAACTATTTGCATAAAGTAGTTTAGATTTTAAATACTTAAATATTATTTGGCTATATAATCCTCCTGGCAGGAGAAATGCTTTGAATTAAAGCACTTTTTAAAGTAATTAATAATTAGTTTGAGGTAATTTAATTATAAAACGTTAGTTATTTCACAAGAAATGCATGTGTAGTATTCAAAGTCTGCAGAAATAAATTCTGTAACAGGAGGTAGTCTTTCTCCACTGAGAACCTCTGTTAACTGTAGCCTAGCTGCCTTTCTGTTTTGTAACTAAAACAAATCATCAACCTGCATCATTATTAACATTTAGAACTTGCTATTTGCCAGTGGTGAATCCACTAGTCTTAATTCCAATTAGCTTGACTTTGCTTTTTTTCACTGAACAGGTGCATGCTCACAGGCTGCGCCAATATTGTCTAAACTTCAAGAAATGAAAGATATTGAAGTAGAACTCAAGACAAAGGAATCTGAACTTGCGACTCTAGAGAAGGAGCTGGCAAGCTTGAAGAATGTTGCTGAAAAGTAAGGTTTGCCCTATGAAATGTCTATCGTTTCTCTTATGTGACTGAGTAAATGTAATATAAAGAAGTATTTTTGGAAGGCATATGGCTTGTTGAGAATGTAATATGCAGAAAATTTTTCCCTTTCTCCCCTTATCCCCCTCAATTTAATTTGTAAGTACAGCAGTCAACAAGCAAATTTAATTTTTAGATAACCCATGCAAGAAGACGTTATTTTAGGTAATACAGGAAAAAAAATGGCATACCATGTCTACTTGAAATCACTTGAAGTTTTCCAAAGCTTCATGAAGTCCAGTGAAGAATGGGTTTGTTCCAGTCACATTTTGTAACACCTATACAGAATTTCAGTTTTTCATAGCTCTTATTTTTCTCCCAAGAAAACATAAAGATACTAAAGGGGAATATCTTGAGTGATACTGCTGTAAGGATTTAAATTAAATAATTTTAAGTATATTTGATTTGAGCTATTCAGTTACTGAAGATCTTTTTAAAAGATGGAATATAAAAATCTGTTTAGTCAGTTCTGTAAAAATTCCATAAGGAGGTAGTGTTGTGTAATATGCTATCTACCAGCTGCATTTATTTTTCAAATTGTTTTGAGTTGTACTAGACTTCCAGAAACATGACCAAAAGGAAGAAGTAAGTTTTGCTTTTAGGTATTTTTTCTTTAATACTTCAGCCTGGCATCTGTCATGCTGCAGGTTGGAAAAACATGAGCTCTGAATTGTTGCCAAATTCCATGTGTTGCATTTATTTGTTTTTAATATATCTTATCAGGGCTACATAACCAGGAGTTACATATATAATAACTTACATAGCTACAAACGTCATAATTACTATTAAATAAATTATATCAGACTTTTATGCATTTAAGTTTATTTGTCCTACAGTCATCATTGTACCTCACATTAGAATGGGAATGTGAGTATTTCTTTATCTATTTATTTCTATGTCTACTTATTTCAACTTTGAAACTGAAGTGCTGGATACTCTTCATTATAGCCGTGTATATCATTACTGTCTTCAAAGGTACCGGCAACTGAAGCAGCAGTGGGAGATGAAGTCTGAGGAAGCAGAGCTGTTGCAAACGAAACTTCATCAAAGTGCTTATCACAAACAAGAGGAAGAGTTGCTTGGCCTGAAGAAAACCATTGGTGACAAATGTGTTCTTAATCTTTTAACTGAAACCTAATTGCTGAGAATGAGATGGATATTTGGCTGTTTGAGTAGCAGAATCTTTGCTTAAGAAAATATATTTGTCACGTTGAAAATACTAGCTTTATATTTTGGAATATGTAACAAATACAGAATTACAATAGACTTGCATAGAGGTGATTCACGTAAGGTGGGTCATTCTCTTGTAGTAAAGGTTATATTCTTATTAAGTGTTTTGTATACTTCATAAGAGAAGGAAAAATGTCTTTGCAGGGAAATTTTAAAATTGATTTAATCCCGTATTTGAGTAATCTTTGTTTTTTCCAAGCCATCTGTTTCTGGAGATATTTAAGGTTAGCAATGTAAATAGTTTACGTAACAAGAAGGCATTGCAAAGAAGTACTGTTCGTATAGCTAAGGAAAAATGTAGAAGGAAGCAAATGTAGCAATAAGTAAAACATCTAAAGAAAAAAGATGGACAGAAGTGATACATATGTAGACATAGTATTCTAGGGATGAGGTGATACCTTATTAGGTAGCTATCTGATTAACTACTTCTTGATTATACGATTTGGCATGCATGTGCCCCTGTCAAAGAAAAAAAAAGAAAAAAGGCTTATTTTCATTAATTTTAATGACTGGTTGTCTGTTTGGTGCCCTACCAATAGCTGGAAACAACAGCACACTGTCCTAATCATTGAAATAGCTGATTTCAGTAAGTAGCAAACATACAACCACTTTTTTCTGTTAGAGGCAAAGACAGATTTATTTCAGTTGGAGTTCAGGATGTAAATTTAAAGGTAAGAACAAGGCCCAATCTCAGTACTGTACTTCTTGATTCAGCGGAGTGTGAAGAGACATTGAAGAAAACTGAAGAGACCCAAAAGAAAGCAGAAGATAAATACAAGGTATTAGAGAACAAAATGAAAAATGCAGCAGCAGAATCTGAGAAAGAACTAAAAAATGCCCACCAGAAACTAGATGGTGCCAAGAAAAAGGCAGATGCTTCAAGCAAAAAAATGAAAGAAAAGCAGCAGGTAAAACTTAAAGCTTGTTGGCAGTTTTCTCAATGTGAAAAGTGGTTGCAGTAATCACAAAGTTTGATTCTCCTGAAGTTTTAGTACTGTCAGTTTTGGAATTTAATATATTACTCTGTAGTCACTGACATAGAAATTGCTGATGGTTTTTTGTGTGAGATTGCCTGCTTGCTGAATAACGGGTACTGTTAATCTTCTACAGCATTTACTATGTCAAACTGAATATTAATTATTTCCATTTAAGTATAACTGTAACAAATTTGAAAACATCTCTCTAGGAAGTTGAAGCTTTAGTTCTGGAACTTGCAGAGCTAAAACAAGAACAGGCCTCCTATGAACAACAGATTGCGGCTGTAGATAAAGCAATCAAATCGTACCAGGAGCAAGTTAATGCTATGGCAGCTGAGGTGTCTAAGACAAAGGTAAAAGCGAATACTGTGTTTTATTATCTGTGTTGATGTTACTGAAGATAGGATCCCCTAAAGCTCAAATTATAATGTGTATTTTGTTGTTTGGATTTTCTTGCCAGCACTCAATTATGTTTAGCCTAGGCAGATATTTTTTGGCTTTATTACCACATGTGAATTTCTTCTCCTTCCTTGCTGTGTCCTTCTAACAACTGTCTAAACCAGCCTTTAAAAGAAGCTAATAAATGGCTCTTTGATTTGCTTTTCAGGAATCTGTAGAGAAATCACAGAATGAGCTGGCCAAGCACAAGAAAGTACTTATGTTGCAGGATAAAGCAATTAAAGCCAAATCTGCAGAGATAGTAAAATACAGAGAACAAAATAATGAATTACAGCTTGAGGTTAAAACTTTAGAACACAACATCAGCAAACGTGAACAAGAGGCTGCTGCTGCTGCTGCCAAGGTATTTCAGAACTGTGCTTTTCCTTGCATCTTGTGACCAAGAGTGGTTATTTCCCTTGCCACATGCAAAGGAAATAGCCTTTTTTCTTAATAAGCACTGTCATATTTGCAGCTCTTGACGTGAAAGTTTCATCCCAGGAGGAGAGGGCGGAAATCGTAAATTGTAACACAGCTGGACTAATAGAGTAGATCATGGTGAGAGGGTGATCAATGAGAAGAACATTCTGACTGTAGGGACAAATTAAGTAACTAATTAAAGAAGCTAATCCTGAGATTTAGTGACAGTGGCTTAGTCCAGATATAGAAAAACATATTCCAAGTAAATGTGATGGGTATATGTGAAAGCTGCCTTAAAATCTTGGTTCATCTACAGTCTTGCAAATCACATGATGCATTGCAAAGGTACGCACCTGTGCTCCATTGGGATAGAAGAATTAATGTTGTAGAGTAATTTCAGGATGTTGATGATTTTCTTTTTTAATTCACATTTGAGAAGGCAAAGAAAAAATGCCTCAACATATCTTCTTGTTTACAGGTGACCAAAATGCTGAAAGAGTATGAGTGGATAGCTTCAGAGAGACCACTGTTTGGTCAGCCAAACACGGCCTATGACTTCAACACTAACAATCCTAAAGAAGCAGGTCAGAAGCTGCAGAAATTGCAGGAGAAAAAAGAGAAGTTGGGAAGGAACGTGAACATGAGAGCTATGAATATGCTGTCTGAGACAGAGGAGAAGGTAAACATTCCATGTTTTAACCTATAAAGATTGGGCAGGTTGGGTATATGGTATTATGTATAACATAGCTTTATATTTTCGTATGCTCTATTTCTGAATACACCAAAACCAAACATAAATCTTCATGAGATAGCAGGAAATCTTTTGTTAGACCTTTTATACTAATCTTACATTTTTTAACTGTTCACTTGTGCACTACTTTTCTAGGTTTGCATAATCTTGACTCTGGATGGTAAAAAGAATACTTTCATTCCTCCTTACCCCCGTCCATCCTAAGGTGGCAGCAGCAGCATTAGGCAAACTTTGTGATATCCATGATGGTATCTGAGAATTACATACTTCATTAAAGGTTGCAGATCAAAAAACTGTTCATCTTCAAGCATGACAGCTTGAAGGTGTTCCAGGGTTGTCCCAAATTCATCTGTATCTTGAGGCTGTTCCAGGATTGTCTCAAAACAGTCCACTGACTGACACTTCAACTTTTCTAGTACTGTTGCACAATTAGAAGTGGCCTGTTCTTCCTGTCACCCTTCAGAAGCATCCTTTCTTCTATGGAAAGGGAAAAGAAGCATGATTAACTTGAAAAGGAAGTGCAACTTTCAGAGTAATGTTTGTCTTCCCCTTTGCCAAGTGTTGAAAATTCTAATGCTTTAATTTGCAAATAATAGCCTAAAACTTAAATCCTGCATACAGCTAAATGAATGCTCTGAATTTCAATCATGTGGTTAATAGCTATGTCATGGTTACAAAAACAATAAACAGCAAAACTGTAAGATTACCATAAAATGTATTTGAGCACAAAGTTCATTGAAATCAATCTTCTTCTCATTGCACCAGTACAATGACTTAATGAAGAAAAAAAGGATTGTAGAGAATGACAAGTCAAAAATTCTTGCAACTATTGAAGAGCTTGACCAGAAGAAAACTGAAGCTTTATATATTGCTTGGAAAAAGGTATGACACTTGAAATCTAACCTTCAGATTTTAGCAGAGGATCAGATTTATCTTAGGATACTGTTTTGTGTATTTCTGTGGGGGAAAAAAAAAAGATGTCTCTTTCCAGAACAGATCTCCCTTGCCTAGTATTTAAATTACAAAACAACCATTTAATTTCTCCTGTTTCATCTAACTTGTGAGAATGAGACGTGAATTGTCTGAGAATTGTAAAGATACAGTTAAACCTGCAAAACTACTTTACCATTCCCTTTTAGTGCCTGGAAAAGTTTAAGGAAGGTTAAGCTACTGGCATGCTGAAATCATTGTCTGTCACATGGAAGTTGGACAAAGCAGTGATACAGTCTATTTTCCGTCGTGTTTGTTCAAGCCAATATTTGACCAGAGTTAAAACCTTCTGTTTCTGTGTAGCCCCATACAATGTGGGGCTGTGGACCTGGGCTACTGTTCCTGTCACTGATAGTATAGGTTTTACTGGAACAGAGCAACAGCTGATTTATGTTTCTGTTATCTAATCACTCTGCCTTCTTACTAGTTCTCTCATAACATGAAATATAACAAAAGTATAAAATTTTCCCCTTCTACATAGAAAGCTTTTGACACATTCTGCTGTACCAGGAGAAGTTGTACTTTAGCGCCTTTGATAAGATTGATTATATCAAAGATTAAATTGCTCACAGATGAAGTATTGGTTTTAATTATTACTGCCTGTACTCAAGATATCACTGACAAAATGGTACCTTTTGTCAATGGTGGTGGAATAAGTGCGTTCTCAGATGCATTCCTTGACCTAGGAAATTTTAACCTATGTTTACAAAGTGGCGTCCCATCCAATACCTGGACCTTGCTTAAGGAAGAAAAGGAGTGGGGAGGATGCCAGTGTGTGCCTGTTACAAGGTGCCTATACTTTTAGTAGTCCTTTAATTGGGAGAAATCACAATTTACCAGTTAATAAACCTGAGGTGGGGCATAACCATTTCCTTGTCTGGTAGCATAAAGAAGCCTTCCAATATTTCTTTCATCTGATCCTTCTAAAATGCTTAGTATAAGATGTCTTATAAATATATCCCTTGGTGTTGCCTCTCTTTTCAGTACAGAGAAAATAAAAGATTCCATATGCTAGTATTTTCCCACTATCCTGTATGTGCTAATCCTCAAGACATAAGAAGTCATTGGGTTAAGCTGGGCAAGACATCTAGAGGACAATGCAGCTTACCACCACGGTTTTAGCTGTTTGTGCTCTTGATTCAAGGCATGTACATACATCTTTTATGGTCTGACTTCTAGGTGAATGACGACTTTGGTTCAATTTTCTCAACGCTTCTACCAGGAGCCAAAGCTACACTAGCAGCCTGTAAAACCCAGAATGTCTTGGAGGGTCTGGAGTTCAGAGTTGCCTTAGGAAACACCTGGAAGGAAAACTTAACAGAACTTAGTGGAGGACAAAGGTTGGTGAACTTTGTGGGGTTTTTGTTTGTTTTACATTGCAATTGTGTATCTAGGTGATATGTCTAGCTAATTATCATTCAGAAAAGCAAAAAATGAATCTTTTCCTTGGTCAAGTCAGGGACTCTGTCCCCTTCCAACCTGACTTAATATTGAAAGCATGATTAATTCAGTTCAGCTCAAAGAGGAATCCAACTTAGAACGATGCATTACTCGGCATATGATAAAACAAACAAAATTTTACTCCATGGAGAAGTGACAAAAAAAAAGAATTGAGTGGTGAGAAAACTGCATGTAACTCTGGGTAGTACTGAGGTACTGCTGAATTGAATGCTCCAGCCTTTGAGTTGTAATCTCGAAAATCTCCATAAAGTTCTGCCCTGGTGTCACTAGTGTCAGGGTGACAGTTTTCTTCTCTGGTGATTAGAGCTACTGTGTAGGGTATGTGCTTCTTTGCAACTTCTAAGGAAAAATCTAACAAACTGAAAAGCAAAACCAGAATTTAGGAAGAGGTGAGACAGAGATACAGCACTTCCTGAAGGACAGAATGCCTCAAGAACTATACCTTGAAAAACAGCACTGCAAAACTCAGAATTGAAAATGAGTAAAGCAACAGCATGATTTTAAGTATCATCACCCAACTAACCTGATCTTCTGATAAAAGACTGAATAACATTTGCCATTTCTGGCAGAAGGCTTCACCTTTTGAAATCAGAAGTTGTGGCCGGAGCTGTCATTCTGTCTCTTCAGAACTCATAGCTTTAATCTGCTTTTGAGAGAGCATTTCGTTACTACCAAACAATTGTTTTCATAAGACAAAGCCTCTCAAACATGAGGGTAAAAGATAAGTTTCTTGTTCTCTATATTAGATCATTGGTGGCCCTGTCCTTGATCTTATCCATGCTTCTCTTCAAACCTGCCCCAATTTACATCTTGGATGAAGTGGATGCAGCCCTTGATCTCTCTCATACCCAGAATATCGGGCAGATGCTTCACGCTCATTTCAGACACTCTCAGGTATGATTTTGAAGCTATTGTGATCATCTGTTTATCCACATTGTTATTTTCAGAGGCAGTCTGCAACTGAGGAGTCTTAGCTGTTCAGGTATTTTATTCCAGAGATGTGTGTTGATTTCTTAAGTTGTTTCCACTGGAAGTTATGCTGATGATACGGCAACTGTGAAACTTCTGAGCCTTACATTTTAGTGTAAGCTGGTGTTGCAGTGCCTAAAAAACAGGTAGTAATAGGGAAGAGTATCTGTGATATGATTAATGTCAGGCATGACCCACATCCTGATTTTTTTTTTTTTTTTTTTGGCTAGAGTTCTTTAACCAGAGCTTTAAAAGTATTTTATTTTTGGCCCTGTTGGAATAAGCCAGGCACTAGTGGAAAGAATCTCTGTATCACTGTGGCCTATGCATGAAAAAAATCTGTAGAACTGAAGAAACTTACTACTCTGAGGGAAAGGCAGTACCCATCTCTGGTGGTAGGACATGGCCTTTCCAAATTATGGGAGGGAGGAGGGGAACATTTGTTACTAGTATTGTAAGATAATCTGAGCAATATCTTTAGACTATAAAAGATCCTGCATTCTTACAAAATCTGTGGCAACGTGTCTTCCAGTGATTGATGCACCATGAACAGGCGTTCTGTGTTGCGGCCTGTATCCTGGGCCAAGGGCAGGGATGAGGCCACAGCTGTACATCGTTAGCTGCAGACAATGTCTGGCCTGCGGGTGTACGTGAACCTGCTGAGCACATTCTGTTGGGCTTCATTACGTTTAGAGTATATTAAACCACCAAGGTATTAGCCAAATAAAGTAAAAGGGATCCTCTTTACAGAAGTCTTTTCCAGTGTTGTTTAATGTCTTTATTTGGATGGCAGCATTTACTTTAATCTTTTTGGTTGGTTTTAGTTTATTGTGGTGTCCTTGAAGGATGGAATGTTTAACAACGCCAACGTCCTCTACAAGACCAAGTTTGTGGATGGTGTATCCACCGTTGCAAGATACAATCAGGTTCGGAGCAGAAATAATGCACCTGCCCTCGAGAAAGTCTGTAAGAGGGCCAAAAGAGGACCTGGGAAAATGGGAAACTCCTTCCATGGCATTTGAGGTGCAGGAGCATCTTCTTAAGTGTTCTCTGTCCCCAGTCTATAGCTAGGCCAGGAGGAAATTCTCCAATTTTAACTTTTTTTTAAAAAGTATTTTAAATCTTGAAATACTCCTTTTATGTTTTAGCTTTTAGTTTACATCCACACCTCATTAAGAACTGAAATTCACAGGACCGTGTTGCCTGTACTTTTAGCTAAACTGGCCACCTGTATTCCTCTTGGTGTCCTGTAAGTAATTCCTGTCCAGTTGTACGCTACTGTAGTTAATTGTTTTTTAAGGAGAAAGCAATCACCAGCAATTTTAACTCTCAAGCTGTTTTTACAATTTTTGTGATTTGCTGTACTGATGTTTTTATCATTAAATATTCTAAACTACACAACCTGACTCTGTATGTGCTTTCCTTCCTCTCTGTTTTTCATCGAACAATGCCTACTCAGAATTAAACGCTTTCTCAATTTTGAACTTCCTGCTTTAATTCTCAAAGTTTGATTATTTAATTCTGTACTCTAAACATTAGGGGTAGAATTAAATATTTTTACACATGGATGGTTGTAATCAAATTGAGACATCCTGATGTGTCTTTTATTTTTGTCCAATGAACCCAGATACCAACATTATCCTGCTGCCTTCACTGGCCACAAGTACTGTGTCTGTGCAGCTAGTGCTCAGGAGGCACAAACCCAGCCTTGGGTGCAGTGCCACAGAGGGGTTCTCTGCTTGCCGCAGCATGGGAGAAGGACATGGACCCACCACCACCAGCGGCAGGCGAGCAGGGTGGGGGGGCCTATGGTCTGACGACATGTGTCTTGCCAGGTCATGCTCCAGCCATCTGGGAGCTAACATCCAAAACGTTTGTATGTATTTGCTCACTCTCCTCTGCTTAGCTGATTTCTTCCCCTACACACACACACACTCCGCCTTCCTTTCAGAATACCATTTAGAAAAGTAAATTTAATTGAGGCGGGGTTGGGGCAGAGGGGGGAATGTCCATGTCTGGAATAGTTGGGAAATACGAAGTTCCTGAGTATTATTTAAATAAATTCTCCATCTCATGGCCTTCTCTTCCATATATGTCTCTGTCCTGGTTTGGCCTAAACCAGGCCAATTTTCCTTTCAGTGATTTTTACTTTCAGCTAGGTCCCCTCTAGGTAACTGCACTTTCTGAAACTAACTGCATGCTTTGCAGACAGTGTCTGCTTCCAGGACTGATAACGCTCGAAGTTTGTAGTTATCACTGAGGCACCGGTAGGGATGTTGTGCAGAAAGGCTCTTGCTGTACTTGTTCTTAGAGAAACCAAGGTCACTGCTGAATTCCTCACTGCTTACGAGTGAAGAGCCGAAGGGGGGTCGCAGCTGCAGGGGGGAGCGGACAGGGCAGGTGACCCAAAACTGACCAACGAAGGTATTCTATCCCACACACTTCATTCTCGGTATAAAGTGGGGGGATCACGAGGGTCTCGCTCTCTTTCTGCTATGGCCAGTGTCCAAGGAGGACTCCGTCTGTTTTCCTGCTGCCCCCGATCCCGATCTGTGCATCCCTGAATCCAGCTCTCGACTGTCGCTGGGCCCAGCATGGGCCTCCCGGAGCCTGCCCTGCAGTGCCGGTGGTGATGTGGCTGCCTTCAGGGGAGCTCGATCTTGGTTTTGTATATGTATTTGTATATATTTGATTATTTCTATTATTATTATTATTATTATTATTATTATTATTATTCTCTTTTTCATTATTATGGTTTATTAAAACTGTTTTAACTTTCCAACCCAGAAGTCTCTCTCCCTTTTCCCTTTCCCTTTGCGGGGAGCGGGGAAGGGTTAACAGAGAGCATCTGCCACAGGTTTAATAGCCGGCCCAGCTTTAAACCGTGACAGATTTATTGTCGCCCAACGTGGGGCTCGAGAGAAGCTCCGACAGGTTGCTCTGATAAGTCGAATCCCAGCTCCAGTGGGAGGAGACCCGGAGAGTTCAGCCAAGAGTGTATCAGATTTCTTCCTTTGAGATTTATGAGGGGTTGGAAATTAAAACAGATAGCTAAGATGATAATGTCATTTGTGAACCTTGTGTTACCTCTTTTCTTTATAAAGCTTGTTTCAGAGTTAAGTGTAACAATACCTTACTTGCCGTATGCGCTGTGTGTTAGTGCTTACATGTGGTTTAACAGGGCGTGCTGGTCGAAATGTGTCGTTTTGGTATGGGTTTTGGTACTGATTCATGTCGTGATAGACTGTGCAGTTATTATTCCGATCTCTTATCTCTATGATACAATGATGGGCAGCTTTAATCGCGAATCGGTAGCTGCGCACACCGGGCGTCTTTTAACTGATTTTGATAGTATCTGCTCCTTTTTTGCCAAGCTGATCCCTGCGAAATTCGAACAGGGCATGTTGTTATTTTCGGGTGTCCTGAATGTGTTACTGGTGTGCTATGTGATTAAATGCCAGTGCAGCAACAGCGGGAGGTATAATGCTGCACCTGTAACCAGGAGAAAACACCAAATGAAATCAGCTAGTAAAGTGAAGGATGATGACTCAGAGCCTTCTAAGGCAGAGCCAGCACAGGACCCAGGTGAGGGCCCTTCTCAGTCAGAGTCAGGGCCTGACACAGAGGGGGGTTTCCTTGATCGTCTTTTTAAAGCAGACCCATCACACAAGAAAGATCCTTCTAAAGCAGAACAATCACAGGAGGACTCGGACTCGGACGTAGAGATAACCTACCACTCCTTATCCCTGAAAGAACTGCGAAGTATAAGGAAAGACTTTAGTCGTTATGACCGTGAGCCAATTATTACCTGGTTGCTCCAATGCTGGGATAATGGGGCAGATAGCATAGAATTGGATGGTAGAGAAGCCAGACAGTTGGGATCCCTGTCCAGAGATGGTGGTATTGATAAGATGCTTCCAAGAAGGTCGAACACTATCAGTCTCTGGAGGCGACTCTTGTCAGCTGTAAAGAGCAGGTATCTCTATAAAGATGATGTTATGAGCCACCTAAGCAACTGAATCACTATAGAAAAAGGTATTAACTACCTCAGAGAACTAGCTGTGCAAGAGATCATTTATAGACACCCTCAGGACATTGTAGATCCTGTAAATCCTGATGAAGTGGAATGCAACCGATCCATGTTCTGGAAGGTTGTGAAGAGTGCTCCACCGACATATACCCATACATTGTCAATATTAGTATGGGGAGAAGATGATATGGCACGTTCTACTGTGGGTAAAATGGCTAACTGTATGCGACAGTATGAAGATAGTATTTCTTCCCCACTGCAGGCCCGTGTCTTGGCTGTGGGAAGAGTGAGTAAGGAAGACAAGGACTCATTTAAACAACTGTCAGATAAACTGTCCAGGATCGAGAATAAACTTAAATCTCTACCTACACAGGCCCGCGTTGCAGCCTTTAGGAGGAAATGCCCTCCTACTGGACCGGCTCAAAGGAAACAGAACATGTCACGAGGTATCCTGTGGTTTACCCTGCGTGATTATGGGGAGGACATGAGCAGATGGCATGGACGACCTACCAGTACCCTACAGGCACGAGTATGTGAGTTGCAAGCTAAAAGAAATACCAGAGAGAATTTTCCTAGGAGGATGGCTGCTCCAGTTACCAATGAGCAGGACTCCAGTCACGGTAGATGGGCCTCAGTCAGTATTTCGGGAATAACAGGGGGATCTCAAGAGTTATCTGTATTGGAGGCCGAAGTGAGCCTAACTGAAAATGAATGGAAAAAGCACCCCATTGTGACTGGCCCAGATGCTCCGTGCATCCTTGGCATAGACTGCCTTAAGAAAGGTTATTTTAAGGACCCAAAAGGGTATAAATGGGCCTTTGGTATAGCAGCTGTAGAGACTGAGGACATTAAACAGCTGTCTACCTTGCCTGGCCTCTCAGAGGATCCTTCTGTTGTGGGGTTGCTGAAGGTTGAAGAACAACAGGTGCCAATTGCTACTACCACGGTGCACCGACGACAATATCACACCAATCGAGACTCCCTGATCCCCATTCATAAACTGATTAGACAATTAGAAAATCAAGGAGTGATTGGCAAGACTCGCTCACCCTTTAATAGTCCTATATGGCCAGTGCAAAAGTCTAATGGAGAATGGAGATTAACTGTGGACTATCGTGGCCTAAATGAAGTTACACCACCTCTGAGTGCTGCTGTGCCAGACATGCTAGAACTTCAATACGAACTGGAGTCAAAGGCAGCCAAGTGGTATGCCACCATAGACGTAGCTAATGCATTTTTCTCTATTCCCTTGGCACCAAAGTGCAGGCCACAGTTTACTTTTACCTGGAGAGGTATCCAGTACACCTGGAATCGACTGCCCCAGGGGTGGAAACACAGTCCTACTATTTGCCACGTACTGATCCAGACTGCACTAGAAAAGGGTGGAGCTCCAGAACATTTGCAATACATTGATGACATCATTGTATGGGGTGATACAGCAGCAGAAGTTTTTGACAAAGGGGAGAAAATCATCCAAATTCTTCTGCAAGCTGGTTTTGCCATAAAAAGAGGCAAGGTCAAGGGGCCTGCCCGGGAGATCCAGTTTTTAGGGATTAAATGGCAAGATGGGCGTCGCCAGATCCCGATAGAGGTGATCAACAAAATAACAGCTATGTCCGCACCAACTAACAAAAAGGAAACACAAGCCTTCTTAGGCGTTGTGGGTTTCTGGAGAATGCATATTCCAGATTACAGCCAGATTGTACCCCCTCTTTAACAAGCGACCAGAAAGAAAAATTATTTTCAGTGGGGCCCTGAACAACAACAGGCTTTTGAACAGATTAAACAAGAGATTGTGCATGCAGTAGCCCTTGGACCAGTCCGTACGGGACAAGATGTTAAAAATGTGCTCTACACTGCAGCTGGGGACAATGGTCCTACCTGGAGCCTCTGGCAGAAAGTGCCAGGGGAGACTCGAGGTCGACCCCTAGGATTTTGGAGTCGAGGATACAAGGGCTCTGAGGCCAACTACACCCCAACTGAAAAAGAGATACTGGCAGCATATGAAGGAGTTAGAGCTGCCTCAGAGGTAATCGGTGCTGAAGCACAGCTTCTCCTGGCACCCCGATTACCAGTACTAGGCTGGATGTTCAAGGGTAAGGTTCCTACTACTCATCATGCAACTGATGCTACATGGAGTAAATGGATTGGATTGCATTAATTACACAGAGGGCTCGAATAGGAAACCCTAATCGCCCAGGAATCTTAGAAGTGATCATGGACTGGCCAGAAGGCAAAGACTTTGGAATGCCACCAGAAAAGGAGGTGACACGTGCTGAAGAAGCCCCACCATATAATGAACTACCAGAGGATGAGAAGCAGTATGCCCTGTTCACCGATGGATCCTGCCGTCTTGTAGGAAAGCATCGGAAGTGGAAAGCTGCTGTATGGAGTCCCATACGACGAGTCACAGAAGCCACAGAAGGACAAGGTGAATCAAGTCAATTTGCAGAGGTAAAAGCCATCCAGCTGGCTTTAGACATTGCTGAACGAGAAAAGTGGCCAAGACTGTATCTTTATACTGACTCATGGATGGTGGCAAATGCCTTGTGGGGGTGGTTAAAGCAGTGGAAGCGAAGCAACTGGCAGCGCAAAGGTAAACCTATTTGGGCTGCTGAACTGTGGCAAGATATTGCTGCTCGGCTAGAGAAACTAGTCGTGAAGGTACGTCATGTAGATGCTCACGTACCTAAAAGTCGGGCAACTGAGGAACATCGAAACAACCAACAAGCGGATAAGGCTGCTAAGGTGTTCCAAATAGATTTGGACTGGGAACATAAAGGTGAACTATTTTTAGCTCGGTGGGCTCATGACACTTCAGGTCATCAAGGGAGAGATGCAACATACAGATGGGCTCGTGACCGAGGGGTGGACTTAACCATGGACTCTATTGCACAGGTTATCCATGATTGTGAAACATGCGCCGCAATTAAGCAAGCCAAACGGTTAAAACCTTTGTGGTATGGGGGGGCGGTGGTTGAAATATAAATATGGGGAGGCCTGGCAAATTGACTATATCACACTCCCTCAAACCCGCCAGGGTAAACGGTACGTGCTTACCATGGTGGGGGCGACCACCGGATGGCTGGAAACATACTCTGTGCCCCATGCCACGGCCCGGAACACTATTCTGGGCCTCGAAAAGCAAATCTTGTGGCGACATGGCACACCAGAGAGAACTGAGTCGGACAATGGGACTCATTTCAAAAACAGTCTCATAGGTAACTGGGCCAAAGAGCATGGCATCGAGTGGGTATATCACATCCCCTATCATGCACCAGCCTCTGGGAAAATTGAACGGTATAATGGGCTGTTAAAAACTACCCTAAAAGCAATGGGGGGTGGAACCTTTAAAAACTGGGATAAGCATCTGGCACAAGCTACCAGGCTAGTTAACACCAGAGGATCTATCAACCGAGCTGGCCCTGCTCAGTCAGACCTTTTACATACAATAGAAGGGGATAAAGTCCCTGTGGTGCATGAAAGGAATCTGCTGGGAAAAACTGTCTGGGTTCTTCCTGCTACGGGCAAAGGTAAACCCATTCGTGGGATTGCTTTTGCTCAAGGACCTGGATGTACTTGGTGGGTGATGCTGCAGGATGGTGAAGTCCGATGTGTCCCTGAAGGTGATCTAATCCTGGGTGAGAATACTTAATTCTGAACTGCATGATGTTAATTGCTGCATAATACTAACAGTGTTCATAAGTGTCTTTTAGGTTGAAGCAGTGATGATGAGACTGGAGCTAGCTGCAAGTGGCGTCCAGTAACCTCCTCGAGACTGACATCTTTAACCTGCAACCCGTGGGCACGAACTGTGACAAAGCTCATACCATCTCTCCTACCCTGGGAGACTCCTAGCCAGATGGAAACCCACAATCCTGAACTAAATGAACTTGATGAACTTTTTTGTATAGAGATGAATCATAAACTAATGTTATCTGTATATATTTTAAAATGAAAAGGTAGTGGTGATCTGAGTATGACGTGAATGGTATGGAATAAGGGGTGGAATGTCCTGGTTTGGCCTAAACCAGGCCGATTTTCCTTTCAGTGATTTTTACTTTCAGCTAGGTCCCCTCTAGGTAACTGCGCTTTCTGAAACTAACTGCATGTTTTTGCAGACAGTGTCTGCTTCCAGGACTGATAACACTCAAAGTTTGTAGTTATCGCTGAGGCACCAGTAGGGATGTTATGCAGAAAGGCTCTTGCTGTACTTGTTCTTAGAGAAACCAAGGTCACCGCTGGATTCCTCACTGCTTACGAGCGAAGAGCCGAAGGGGGGTCACAGCTGCAGCGGGGAGCGGACAGGGCAGATGACCCAAAACTGACCAACGAAGGTATTCCATCTCATACACGTCATTCTCGGTATAAAGCGGGGGGATCACGAGGGTCTCGCTCTCTTTCTGCTATGGCCGGTGTCCAAGGAGGACTCCGTCTGTTTTCCTGCTGCCCCCGATCCCGATCCGTGCATCCATGAATCCAGCTCTCGACCGTCGCTAGGCCCAGCCTGGGCCTTCCCGGAGCCTGCCCTGCAGTGCCGGTGGGGACGTGGCTGCCTTCAGGGGAGCTCGATCTTGGTTTTGTATATGTATTTGTATTTATTTGATTATTTCTATTATTATTATTATTCTCTTTTTCATTATTATGGTTTATTAAAACAGTTTTAATTTTCCAACCCGGAAGTCTCTCTCCCTTTTCCCTTTTCCCTTTCCCTTTGCGGGGAGCGGGGAAGGGTTAACAGAGAGCATCTACCACAGGTTTAATAGCCAGCCCAGCTTTAAACCATGACAGTCTCTATCTGGATGTTGTCATTTGTAACAGCCACCTTCAGGCCAAGCAGCTGAGGCCGCAGACCCAAGTGCCACAGGGTTAGACAGTGGCCTGAGGGCAGCTCAGCGCAGAGCAGAATGCAATGGTGCAGTCCAAGTTTGGAACACAGGAATACTACAAAATACTTGCAGTGGGAGGAAAAAAACCACCACCAGTCACTTCGAAGCACAGGTCATGCAGCTTTTTATTTAATTTTTACCTTTTTGGTAAGCAGGAGGGTTTTCTTTCAGTCAGACCATTCACATACTTCGACAGTACAGATTGCAGTGAATTTGATGGAGATCTTGCAACATTAGAAAACTTTTCTCAATATACATCCATTTCAGCAACAGCTTGTAGGTCAGAACGTGAGTGCTTAGAGTCAAGTCTGGGCACTGCACTCCAGGTATACAAAGCATTGCAGCAGCACAAGAAATGCCCGCACTGGGCAAAGTACAGTGTGTTTTACATAGTGCAATCACTTTTAGAGGAAAAACTCTAGGAAGGCCACCTATTTATTTATTTATTTTTAATCCCGTCAAGTTTACAAATGTGAGGGGGGTAGAAATCAAACCTCTGACTGAATTAGCTTTTGTACAGGTAGGTTTGGTGTATAGGCACGTGCTTTAGAGAGGAGCTCTGAATCTGTTCTGTAACCACGAGAAAGACATATTGCTTTGTGATTCAGAAAGTGTGATACCGTCTCTAACCTTCCTAACACTCTCAGCTGGAGTTGTTAATCCAGCTGTTTGCAGAGTTCCTAGAATACGCTCTTCCCTCTAGTGTAAATCCCCAATAGAGAAATTCAGCTTGCTATTGACAATGATTACAGTTATTCTACTTACGGTCTCATTTGACCATGTTAAGCATTGCCCCTGAATACTCCAGTCCACAGTGAAAACTCACATTACCAGAGACATGGAGGCTCTTGCTTTTCTGTTACTGTCACTCACCAAGACGAAAAAAAAACCCAAGTCAGACAATGAACTGCTACAGCAAAGCATCACTGGTAACTATTCATCTAATTAAAAAACAAAAAAAACCAAAACCACGAGCACTCATGACACTACATGTCATGGTCAGCAAGGTTTTAAAGATACTGATTTGCCTGGTAAAATTTTAAAATGTACACTGTGCTCAATAGTTCAAACTACACGTAAACAAAGAGCAGCTCCCTGCAACAAGGTGTAAATCAAAACGTTATATAGCACCAGCTCCCAGCACCACGGAGTTGCCCACTGACCAGTTTGAGTGTACAATGCAATAGTGCTCGCTGAGGTTTCTGCTACACGACAGCCACAGTGGGACAGCTCTGCCCATCTCTTGCTGACATTTTTCTTACCAGGTGTGCAAGAATTAACATTCCTCCCTTCCCACGGAGAGCAAGTTAGACAATGAGATGGTTACAGTACCAGAAAACACTGAATGGGAAATGGCACCTGAGGGAAAAGTAGGTACTGCATACCTGATTCTGAATAAATGGGCATGGAGGGAAGGTGACATTAGCTGAGCCATCCTCTCCCTAACAGGTCAGATCTGAAAGGAGCTGCAGACTGTAAGAAAAGAAACAAGCCTTCCTATGCTGAAAGCCATGGACATGATATTGCCCACACTAATGATTTTGTTCCACCATCAGCAAAGCATTTATCCCCAAAAAGCTGTACACGTACTGGTCAGATTACGGTGCAGTGCCAACTTTACACTATTAAAAGTCTGTTGCTATAGTGGTCAGGTTTGTCTTTTATCTGGGGGCGGGGACAAAAAAAAGGAGACAGGCAGCACGGCCACATCATCGTATAGCAATTTTACTCCACATTAATGCAGATATAATCTTTCTTCTTAAACGCAAATTAAAAAGTATTTCCTAGAAACCAGCATGACTTGGGCTGCTGAGAAATGACAGATAATTCAGTTTCTTACAAATATTGACAAGTCTAAATCATTACAGGTTCCCAAAGCAAGAACAGGGTTATGAACAGGAAGGGAATAAACCATTACCACTATTAAAAAAACATGTCATTGCAAACTTTGAACACTCTTCAAAAACATATCTAGAAAAGATTGTTTTCCTATTTTTTTTTCCTGCAGCTGAGGAGTGTCCATGCAAAACAATTTTGAGAAGAGCAGTGTTCCACCCGGGCACCAACTAGGCCCAACTTTGTCCCACACAGCTCAGTAAAGTGCTCTCTTGTGCATCCTTTGAGGAAAAAAGTACTCATTTAAAGTTTGGGAGGCCGAGGTTGCTAGCTGGGGAAGGCATAGTCTCGGTCAATCCATGTTGAGGTCAGAGAAGGAGCAAGGAGTAAAGTTAACAGTACTCTGCCTTTCGTAACTCACAGACAACAGGCTGCGAGGGAGGAGCAAGCAGGAGAAGCAGAGGTGTGTGTCAGATGAAATCCTGCCCCTGGAAGCCACAGGAGCTCAGCATAGGCTTCATCGGGCGAAGCATGTCATGCTTTATAGGTAACAAACACTAGCTCTACTGCAGAGTCCCCAAGATTGACTGATTAGACACCAGGTGACAGATCTCCACACACGACATAAGTGAAAATCAAATATGCTTTTCACTTCCTGTACTGGTGGTTTTTCAACAATTCCTTTGAAGGATAAAGGGGATCTGAGTAACATTCTTTTGCCGATTTAAAGAAAAAAAAGCATCCTGCCCTCAACATTTTTTATGTTGCATGCTTATAAACATTCTAGGGCAGATTGTTACGAGGTATTTACTGATAAAACAACTAACCATGAGCTTAAAAGAGTAAAAATAACATTAACGGGGAAAAGAATTTAAGGCATTTTTTTATTTTGGCCAGGAATGATGCATGCTACAGAGTAATCTTCATTTTCCCACTTGGTTTTCAGACCACTGCACTTTGTTTTTGTTTTACATGGCACTTTGTAGTTTGTGTTTCACAACTTAGTCAAGATTTTCAAGTGTTTTCTTCAATACAAATGCTTTCTCTTGTAACTCTGGTCTGCTATCTGACGCCATCGTAGACAACGAACGAATGAGGTGCTCTCTGCTTTCTGGGGTCAGGCTTTCCCACTGTCGAGCTTCTGTGTAGATAAAGACAGACAGACACTGGACATGAATACCACAATGCCAAAATAAACCAGCAGGCCATCTCCATGCCCGGACAGGCTGAAAGAGTGACTGCTCCCACATTTCCCTTGCAGTCTGTACTGCTCTTCCAGGAGAAGGCTACTGAGGAGGCAAATTCAGCAGGACACGCAGGTGCGTGTGCTGCCTCCCGCTCAGGGAGTCATGCCCATTTAGACCTGGCTTGATTGTTTAAGCCTGCAATGTGTGAAAACAAGGGCCTGAAGAACCAAATGTTTCCCACTTCACAATTGCTTCATGTATTGTAAGAAGATTTTTGCTAGAATAAAGGAAACACAAAGTGCATAACAGAAATCCAAGGGAAACTTCTGCTACAGAACAACTGCAAACACATGTGACCTTGAGACCTAAGTAGGCTCATTCTCTGAAGTGAATTCTGCAAGGCTTAAATCCTAAATTAACAGTGAGGAACTAAACTTGGCACTGAAATGGTAAAAAATACTCTTCTGCACACACGGGAGCTCTCCCCTCCATGGAGCTTGCACGTAATGCAGAATCTGACTACACACTCTGTCCTGTGTGCCCTCCCTGAGACCCTCCTTGCTGGACATTTTCCTCACCCAAGGAGGATCCAACAGTACTTTAGACCTTGACTTTATCCACAGTTACTTCAAGCCCTCTCCAAGTTTCCCAAGTCACCAAGCACAGAACTCCAAGTCCCAACTGCCCCAAAATCACACAGTGCTGCAAGCAGAAGGTAATGCCATCTCTCCAGGGTTCCAGGCCACACAGCCAAGTGCCTTCTTTACCAAACTGTGGCTCTCCCAGGTAGCAAGTAAAAAGTCTCACCTTGCAGTTTAGTGAGCAGGAGCTGTATCACAGACAAAGCTTCTGTTCTTATGGACGTGTAGCTTTTGTTTTCTAAGGGATTTAAAAAACAAACAAGAAAATCCACAAGCACATTGAGAACCACAGGCACGCTAACTCTACAAAGAGCAGTCACCACTGTGGTCTCCAGACCATCAGCACAGCTCACTGAGCTCATTTGTGCTGGCAGCTTGCAGTGCTCCCCAATTAGACACATCTGAACGGCAGGAAGTGACCAACTAGAGGCTGGCAAGTCGACTGAACCTTGTGCATCGCCTCTGCTATAACCACAGCACTGGTGTTCCTTACGCGTGTTGAAAGGGAACAACGCTGGCACAGCTGCAACGTGATCACAGACGACTTCTGTGCATAACGGACTGTTGTTTCGGTGAGTCGTAATGGCTATAAACCACCCCAATTTTAATAAGTAGCATTAGGTTAGGGTACATAAACCCTACACCATCAAGCACAAGCTTGTCACAGAAAGTTACTTGTCTCCTGGGCTAAAGTCTTGTTAAAGTCTCATTCCCAGAGAGCTGACAGCTAAAGGAAACTTTCCCCAAAGGGGTCTCTGGATTGGTAGCTAGCTCTGAAGTAGGTGCTGCCTTTAGGCATACCAGAAACAAGAGCCACATGAGGGTAGCTGGGGCACTGTTACAGTCACAGGATAAGGGGAACACTACCAAAGTAACAAACAGCCCCACGACTGTTCACATTACATAGGTAGCACTTATATCCCCATGGGTGCTCTGCTCAGGGAGAGCACAAACTGCCTCAAAGCCTTGGAGCTTCATGCACTGGCTGTCTGAGAAAGTTATGGGTCTCTCCAATGCATATGTATCCAAGAAGTCTGAACTGTGGAGGAGAAAAACTTGTGTTTCATTAAATCAGCAATAGCTTGATTAGGTGGGGTCCATCTTCTGCATGGAGACAATTACCTTTCCGATTTGCACTCCTGAGAGGTTGCACAGGGTCCGCTGTCTGCCTCTCCTTCCCCTTTCAAAGCTCTCTTGCATGAGAGGAATTTAATTCTATGTGCACAGCACCCTGCATAGTAGTGACCTGAACAGCTGCTGAACATCAGAATTATCACAGTGCATTGCAAGGATGGGCACAATGTTCTCTCTGACAGCTTATGCTTATTCTGCGCTTCTTCTACCAGCCAACCCCCAGAGGAGGGGTGTACTAACAGGCAATTCATCGTCAACCACAAACTGGGATAAGTCTATTTACCTAAAGAATGGGTGATAGACGAACAGGTTTCCAACAGTATTTCTCTCAAAGCCACGGGGTCTGAGTGCTCCTTGTCAAACAGCATTAGCCTGTCAAATGTAAAAACACTGTCAGACACCCTGCATCACTGGGACAGAAGTCTGCTCGACTTCTCTGAGAATTCCCCTGTCATCCTCAATTTCATTAACATTTTGAAGCAACAAAGAAAAGAAACATCATTGAAGCAGACTGCAGAAAGGAGAATTACCCTTGAAAGTAGGCATTCATGGCCTGTAGCACTCCAAGCTGCACTTTCCATGTGCTGAGTTTCAGACGGTCACACATTAACTTGCAGAACTCCTGGCGATAGCAACCTGCAGAAAAATAAGGATGTCATTGTGTTACTGTGGGGAAAGGCAGAAGGAAACAGTTCCTGCTCTGTTGCCCAGGTGTTCCTTGTGCTCCTCTCCAAATGACATCAAGCTGGTCACTGCGTATGACCAAGTCAACATCCTGTAACAAGTGACCCTGAAAATCTTCACCACATCAACACTCCGATTAACAAACACTGGAAGATAAACAGCTGCATTACACATTCTGGCATGCTAATAAAAGCAACCTTTTTTTTTTTTCAGATATACCCACTGCCTCCACCTTGTACCAGCTTTAATGCAAACATAAATGTTAGCAGCAGAACTAGGCTGCTTTTGATAAGGCAAGCCACCTCACGCATGCTGCATGTCTCCACAAACTCAGTACAGTTTGGTGAAGTTAATTTAAGACAACAGTAAAGGAATTTCCCCAAGGATGGGCTACTCTGTGGGAAAGCTGTTGGGGCAGCTTTCTCACTGAGCAACTTGCAAGCTGCAGGCAGCGAGATCCTGCACCTCAAAAGCCTCCCCACTCCCCACATGATCTCCAGGTCCCTCCCTCCTCCCTCTTTTCATTTTAAGGGGAAACAGTTTGAGCAGAGCAAGTTCGCTCTGCACACCGTTAGCTGACTTACGCTGTGTCTCTGGGCTCCTCGGCCAGGCTTTGCCCAGGGTCTCGAAGGCACAGATCAGGGACTCCATCTGCACCTCTTTCTCCCTCATGTCCTCGTCCTCTTCATCATGCTTTGGTAAACCCGTGCCCATGCTCTCAAGAGAGTTCTGCGGAGGCCATGGGGGGAAGGTGTGATCGACAGAGGGATGAGGGCAGGCTAGCCACACACTTCAGTGCAATTCAGTCTTCCCTTGCAGTTTGTGCACACCAGTCTTTGTACCCAGTCAGTGCCTCCATACAGATGGAGCACAGGTCCCCCAGGCCACCCGTAGCTCTGGCGCTACGAGCAACCTGCAGAAGTGCACAGCAGGCTCTGTGGCCTTGCATCCAAACATCTCCCTCTGCTATACAAGTCCCACTTGCAGAGCTGCACAGCACTGCAGATACTGAACAGAAGCATTCTACACAGCTTCCTAGGAGTCTCTTGCTGCCTGTGGAACAGCCAGGAATTAACTTTTAATGCTGTACAGGGGCAGTGCTGGACACCACAGGAAGGACTATGTCTAGACAACAGTTGGGCTAATTCAGAATTTGGGCAGTGCAGGTACAAACCCTCCAGGGCTCACCCACAGTCTGCTACTCAGCCCCACCAAGGATCTGGCTGAGTGTGGGGTGTTCCTCACATCAGCAGCATTCTGGGCAGAAGCCTGGTGTGTACGTTAACAGCATCAGCCGGACTGTCACCACTTGGGTGTTTTGCTTTGAAAGAGGGAAAACTGAAGAAGCTGAACTGTCACCTTCTTTATCATGGGAAAGACGATATCTGCCATCTCCTGGAACCTGTCTTCCTTTGTTGCCTGCAGTACCCCAGCTGCACAGCGCAGTGCCACCATCTTGTACTTTAGGTTCTCTTTCCGACATTCTTTCAGAACAGCCTGGACAATATCACTGACGGTGGGCTGGCCGGGCACTGATTCCTGCAGCTCTGCACTGAAACACAAGGCACACAGAAACTATCAGATGCACATCAATCCCTTTCCAAACACCGCCCTTCCCACAGGTAGGAAGCAACTCCTGTGTTCAGGCACAGGGTTGCCTACCAACAGCTGTAACTCAAGTTACACTCTGGTGCTCTTCTTCGCTCTTACCCTGTCTGTTCTCCCTGTTTTTCTTTCCTCATATGCTTCCAGTGCATTCTCCTCCCTCACTCTTCTTCTGCTTCTTCCTCTCTTTTCCTCTTTAAGGTGTCCATCCTTTCCCTTAGTCTCTTCTTTCTTCTTAGCAATTCTGGCCTCTCAACATCCTTTTCCTTGCCCTAAATCAACCACTTATCTCTGCAGGTCCCTCTGAAGCATCACTTATCCCTCCCAGCTCTCACCAGTGACCCACACATTGACAAAAAGAGTGGAGAGAGACTCCTCACATGCTGATGGGAGATCAGGATGGTGTTCACAACTTTCTAGAGTCTCCTTAGCACCAGACAGGCAACACCACTGTGCAACAACCTCCTTTTTGAGATCCCAGATACTGAGGGTACCACCTCTTTCAGGACACTTACTTGCATGCAGAGACGACACTGGCAATGGCCTTTAACAGCTCCTCCTGCAACGAGTAAAATAGATACCACTGAGAAATGCTACACAGCCAAATGGCACAGTCCTGCTGCACAGGGGAAACCTACTCTGCTCCAAGAGGCAGTGGGGGAATATACCTATGACATGAGCCTAGAGAAGCAATGTCTGGCTTCTGCCACTTCTGTAGAGGCTGCAGAGGACATGGCTTTCCATCTGCCCTCAACTGGCAGTGGAAAGGGGCCTTGCAGTACCTCTGAGCACAAGCTAGTACCTCTCGACGCTAGAATACAGTGAAGTGGAAGTAGTCTAAGTGGGAACCCAACTCCTAAAGCAATATGAACTCCACCTACTTATCTTCCCTGTCATTTCTGTATCTGCTAAATGCAGGGCGAAAGGCAGGTTCCTTAAGCCAGAGTTTGTCCACGCGCTGCTCTGCAGCACAGAACATTGCATTTCCTGGCTTGAGGGTTGCGTGCTTACAGCAATCCACGAGGTGCCAGTTTCTTTTTTACCTTCCCAGTCCAGGTTCTCCCTGGCAGGCCTGGCAGCAGTGCAGAGAGCACTATTCCCAGATGTGGTGGTACAAGGGAACCTGTCTGTTTGGCAATTGACGCCATGGCAGCTGCCCCCTGGGCTTTCATCTTCCAGGACTGGGACTGCAGAGCCTTCTGGGTAACGGTTATCAACTCCTGCATGTACAGTCTGATGCCACCCTGAGTACCTGTGTGTCAAACAAAGGAAAACTGTAATTTTGGCACAAAAGAAACAAAAATCTGATCTTATTAAAAAAAAAAGAAAAAAAAGCAGGTAGATATTTATCTTTTTTTTTTTTTTGGCCATGAAACATATCAGCAAGGCCTAATTCAGGCAAAGGGGTAAATAATTTCTCCCAGGCTGACTGAAGATGAGTTCTGTTTTCTAGGTGCTTCCAAATAAAATCTTTAGCATATATCTAGACAAAGAGTTCATCTCAGTCCTTCTATATGGCAGACACTAGATATTGTATTAGCCTGCTTCTAAATAATATAACTTTTTTTTTTTCACAAGAACAGGTCACTGGATAATCTTTTTGCAGCTCCTTTCCTAAACTCCAGAAAAGTAATCTGGTGACTGAGGGACCAGATCCGAAATCAGATCAGGGAAGGAGCCAGCAAAACCATTTCTCCATGCATCCATATCTTCCTCTACAGACAGAAAGCATGGCAAAAGAGCCATTCTATAGTGTAGATGCATTCATTGAAGTTAAAACCACAGGCACCACCAGATAAATCTCCAACTTGAGACACAGGCCAAAGTCCTCTTTAACTTCAGAGTGTGCAGCAGCCCTCAGAGGCTGGCATTGAAATTTCCAAGGATGTCCAGCTATCTGTGCCATGATCAGCACCATATTACAGTGGCATTCAGTGCCTCATAATCTGAAAATACTTCTCTTGACTATGTCTGTGTACCCTCAGCGATCAACACCTCTGTAATTATTTTAAATAGCCACAGAGAAGCTAACCTGCTGAAACTCATCTTTAGCAAGGAAGAAAATGGAAACAAGCTTCCCAAATCTCTTACCATGAGAGGTCTGTATTTCCAGAATGGATTTCCAGAAACCATGGTATTTCTTGCCCCGTGCTTCCCAGAAAGCTTTTATCACTCTTAATGCAACTTACCAGGTACATTTTCCTGCCAAACTTCAGTCCACAGAGTAGAATTCTCTTTCTCTCCTTTCTCTTCATTGGGAACCTCATGCATGCCAAGAAAAGCCAACGGCAGCACATGTTTGGCATGGTTCTTCACTACATCTGGACTGTAGCGTCCCATAGCGTGCACAGTTAAAGCACAGCCTGTTCTGTAAACTGGCTCTGAAGGAGTAAAACAATCACGTTATGAACAGGGAAGCAGGATTTTCCTTTATAACACCGTGGTCTGCCTCTTGGGAAGCAGAGGAATGCACAGCATTGTATAACAATGCATGGGAATTATTCAGCCAGTGAAACCAAGCATCACGATATAGAAATGTTTCTTTACCAGCTTTTGCTATGACCAGGAACTTTTTCTGCACTGTATTCTGTAACTGAACACCCCCAAAAGCAACATACCTTCCTTCTCCATGTACCAGCTGCTGAGTTTGTGCAGCAGCTTCTCAGTGCTACTGTCTCGGGAAGTCTGTAACAGGGAAGAGACTCAATCACTCAAACACTTAAAAAAAAAAACAATGAAAAAGCAAAATAAAACCCAAAACCATCTCAAGCCCCAACTCACCCGGACTAGATGCCCCATAGCAAAGGCAAAAGACTTCTGTACCACACTGTTACGATCAGTCAGGCCACTCAGTAGAGCACTCATAACTTTGCCTGTTGGAAAAGACTTCGCTTTATCAGAAGCATCACCGTTTTACTGCTGTGGCAAGAATTACAACAGCCTGCATTTCATTAGATTGTCTGAATTTATGCATTTTTACTCATCGCACATTTGTGGGGTTATAGGTCTGTTCGGTCCTTATGTTTAAACCAGTGCACAGAACACCACAGCAAGGCTTAGCAGAAGCTGGTGTTATGCCAGCCTCAGCCTGCACACCTTGACCGATAACGTTCCTGTGACGCGAGCACCCCAGCTGATCACGCTTTCAGTTTTATTTCTATTTTGCAACAGGAAGGTGACCTTCTTTGTACTATCAGATCACAATAAATTGGGTCCTCCCATAGTTCAGGCTGAAGGAACAAATGCTTATTGACAGCACTTCACTAACACAGGCATTGTCAGTCTGCTCCAAGAAAGTCTAGAGATACTGCTGCCTGTTCCTGCTGGGTGCCAGTGAATTCCCTCAACTCCTTCCTCTGCCTCTTCCTCTTTGCTGAGGGATTTAACATCCCCAGGACCTGCTCCCAGCATGCCAGTTTCATACGCACAAGGCAACTTCAAACAGCTCTCTGAGGAAAATACACGTGTAAAGAACATTCTTGTGATAAAACCAAGGGCCAGTAGGGAGGAGATACTACTTACAGAACAGTAACAAAAAGCACCTTTAAAACCTGACACTAGAAACAAACCTTACCTGAATAAGGTGTTAGGTCCTGAGGACACTGTGTGGTTAACGACACAATTACACTGGCACAGCCTCCCTGGAAGATTGCAAGGGAAAACAAAGGTAAGATAAAACAATAATAGCCCCTGGTTATTACTGTTAATACTTGCTGTGGTGCTATATGCACTTTTATGACAAAATCTAGGCCCACCGAGCCTCTGCCCTGACAAGCCAAGAGCCAAGGGTAGAAGCAGAAAGACAGTTTTTAACAAATGAATGACAAGAACTGAATTAGAAAGTGAAAAAGTTACCAGGACCCACGCTCAGGCTAGATGGTCCTGGAAGATTTAAAGCTATCAAGGACAATCTTCTGCACTCAAGTGTCACAGAGCACAACTGCCATGTAGCCCAGGGGAGGTTAAGGCAGCACACATTCAGAAAATCACAAGTAATGTAGGTGGATTGAGACTCAGACGTAAAATTACTCCAGTATGAATGAGCCCAACCTATCACTTTAAAAGAGACAGTCAAAATAACAGTATTTATGTTGACACTGCACTGTGTTCCCTTCTCCATTTCCAAATCAACTATTAAAATCACAGACATACCTTTGTGCCAAGGCCTACTCCACTTTTGATCAGTTCACACAGCCGAGGAACCAGCTCACCCAGGACAGACACATCCAAATACTGCAAGCTCTAGAGAAAGGCAAGGGACAGTGGGGAAAAGAAAACAGAAAGGTAATGGTGGCAGACTTAAGCTGGTCTCCTTGCAGCTGAGGCCTGCCTCAGTTCTGCAGGCTGGTCTTCAGCTGAATCATAAGAGTTTGCTGCATGGTGGGAAAAAGGCACCACAAGTGGCTTCCACCACATGCACCACAGAGAATTGTCCCACTTCTCTGCTCAGCTGACCCTGCTAAAATGATCATTTGCTGGAACTGATGTACTCCTGCACTCCAACTGTTTAGAAAGCTGAAAGTAACACATTAGCAAGAACTCCTTTTGGGGAAGAGAAAGGGATGCAAAGGTGTGCATATTTTAGGACAAAACCCAATGTTCCGCCAGCTGTCTGAAACCCTGAAGCACTAACATCCAAACTAGACAATGAAATGAAACTAGTCAAGACAGTTTTAAACAGGTCAAGGCACACAAGTGGAATAAATGACATGAAGGTACAAAAGGGATGTTATTGGTATAATTTCTAACCTCCTATGCCTAAAATGCCACTGGGCAAAACAGAAAGCCTCACGTTTCCAGCACTCTGTGTAGCACACTGTCTGCAGAGGTTAAGATCCATCCTCTAGCAAATTCAAGGATCCCATACTAACTGAAGGTAACCCTCTCTGAGCTTCAGAAGTCAGATCTGCTGTCACTTCCCCCTCCTGCACCAGTATGGTGAAGGGAATAATCCATTATATCCCATCCAAGGATATAATCTCCAAGACAGCCCCAGAATATAGAGGAATAGAGAGAAGGTTGCTCATAAGACAGGACATCTTCATGCTACTCCAGGGAAGCCATACTATCTCTCCCCTCCCTGAGGAAATCCCAAGCATTGATCAGGGCAGCACAACTGTACCCCCAGGGCTAGCAGGAGTGAGGCATACAATCATAAAATCTTTTGGTTGGAAAGGACCTTTAAGATCATCAAGTCCAACCATTAACCTAACAGTGCCAAGTCCACCACTAAAACATGTCGCATGGCCTGAAGGGACAGCAGCAGCTGCTGCAGCCTGCGGGGTGGCAGTGAGTACACTTTCACATGGAGCCTTTCATTCCCAGCCGCTTTACACACTATTTATAGACAGCGCTCCACCTGACACCAAAACGCAGCTCCACATGCTGTTATGAACAGGAGGGCTTGCTGTTGTTACTTTTCCATAAGTGCAGGAAACAAAGAACAGCTCTGGTAGCTATGTTTCTCCTAAAACTTGCTCAGGGCTCACAGCCACTGCCTGCTCACATACCCCTGGCTGTGTGCAGCGCCTGAGCAGAAAAGAGGGGTCTTTTCTTTGGGAAGGGACAGGCTCTTACAGAGGGCAGGGAGCTCTGCCAAGAGAGACCCTACAGCACAGTGTCTGGGCATCAGCAACTCCTCCAGCAGCAGGGAACTATGGTGCCAAACACCAGCTGCCAACAGTGCTCCACCAACAAAGCACTGGCAAGGCCCAGGCAGGGATACCTAAGGCACCACAAGTCAAGGGCAGGACAGCATTTGTGCCTTAAGAACAACGACTACCATCAGCTGGAGGCCCAGGTGAGAAGCTCATTGTGGAATTGTGGGCCAGAGATGAAGAGAAATGGCAGCTGGCGTAATCGAGAACCAGCTGAGCCCCCATCCAAAGAAAAGCACTTGAAAGATGCCCTCTTCATCGAAGCAGGCAGGTCTTCAGGTGGAAAAACAATCCGTCCAACTCCAAATGGAGCCAAGGTTATTCACAACTGATCTGAGGAGCAAGCTGTGGCGACAGGATGAGAGAAGTCAGTACATGAAAAAGAAGGTGGACAGACATCCACATGGAGATGTGATAATAAAATGAACCCTGAAGAGGTATTCTGTAAAGCTTCCACTTCGACTCCTGTTCTTCTCCTACAATATACCCTACAATGGAACTCTTCTGAATCAAGTACTTACCATGTTAATGGTTTCCATCATGGGAGATGACTTGACAGCACTAAGCCTGGCACTATCCATTGCAGTCTAAAAAAAAAAAGGAAAAAAACAAAACCAACTGTAAACTCAACATGAAAACAGTGGAAAGGGCAACATCAGCTATAACTCACTACGTGACAAACTCAAACCAAAATCCATTTCAGATGCATACAGACAGAAAGTAATTATGTCTACAGACTATGAATGTCTCCCTTTCAGAGACAGATGGATGTTTTAGCTGGAGTACAGGAGCTAAACCATGCACTCCTGACATCACAGACACCAAAAAAAAAAAGAAAAAAAAAAGAAGGAAAAAAGGAAAGGAAGAAAGAAAGAAAAAAGGAGGGAAAAAACCAGAAAAAAAATCCCACTCTGACCCATTGCTCACTCCTTTCTCGTTTGCAAAGGGCAGAGTTTGACCCCTTTCCCTCCCCACAATGAAATTAGCTAAATTTGCTTCTGAACAGGGGATTTCAGTCACTTTCCCAGAAGACTGGTACTGATTAATATGGTTCTTTGTGAAAGATTAGAGGACACAGTGCTGACAACATTCACCTCCGGCCCACAGTGCTATGGCATACCTTCTAATTTATGTTATAAGAGGTCCTGCAGTTAATCTCCTGGGAAAAATAGCAGCAAAGTTTGACAGTACAGGTGCATTCCAGATAATTATTAGACTCTCTCTTCACCTGTTTCACAGTCGTACATGGAGCTGAAGTGACATTTAACAACAGTTCTTACTAAGATTGTTCTTCACTTTCTGAAATATGTTGTGGTCTAGTGAATACAAAAAAAACCCAACCCTTCAAAAAAACTCCTACATTTGTCCAGCCGTATTCCAATGACTCAACTTCTTTTAGCAACTTTGGCCTTTTCAAGCAATTGCTAGGGGAAATCCCATGGGACAGGGTACTAGAAGGTAAGGGGGCCCAAGATAGTTGGTTAGCATTCAAGGACTGCTTCTTCCGAGCTCAAGATCAGAGCATCCCAGCAGGTAGGAAGTCAAGGAAGGGTACCAGGAGACCTGCATGGTTAAACAGGGAACTGCTGGGCAAACTCAAGTGGAAGAAGAGGGTGTACAGATCATGGAAGGAGGGGCTGGCCACTTGGGAGGAATATCAGTCTGTTGTCAGAGGATGTAGGGAGGCAACTAGGAAAGCTAAGGCCTCCTTGGAATTAAACCTTGCAAGAGAGGTCAAGGACAACAGAAAGGGCTTCTTCAAATACATTGCAGGTAAAGCCAACACTAGAGGCAATGTAGGCCCACTGATGAATGAGGTGGGGACCCTGGAGACAGAGGATAAAAAGAAGGCGGAGTTACTGAATGCCTTCTTTGCCTCTGTCTATACTGCTGGAGGCTGTCCTGAGGAGCCCCGGACCCCTGAGGCCCCAGAAGAAGTCAGGATAGAGGAGGAATCTGTCTTGGTAGATGAGGGCTGGGTCAGGGACCAATTAAGCAATCTGGACGTCCATAAATCCATGGGCCCTGATGGGATGCACCCGCGGGTGCTGAGGGAGCTGGCGGAAGTCATTGCTAGGCCACTCTCCATCATCTTTGCTAAGTCGTGGGCAACGGGAGAGGTGCCTGAGGACTGGAGGAAAGCGAATGTCACTCCAGTCTTCAAAAAGGGCAAGAAGGAGGACCCGGGTAACTATAGACCGGTCAGCCTCACCTCCATCCCCGGAAAGGTGATGGAACAACTTGTCCTTGGTGCTGTCTCTAGGCACATCAAGGATAGGGGGATCATTAGGGGCACTCAGCATGGCTTCACCAAGGGGAAGTCATGCTTAACCAACTTGATAGCCTTTTATGAGGACATAACCTGGTGGATAGATGGTGGTAAAGCTGTGGATGTGGTCTATCTCGATTTCAGTAAAGCGTTTGACACGGTCTCCCACAGCATCCTCGCAGCTAAACTGAGGAAGTGTGGTCTGGATGATCGGGTAGTGAGGTGGATTGTGAACTGGCTGAAGGAAAGAAGCCAGAGAGTGGTGGTCAATGGGACTGAGTCCGGTTGGAGGCCTGTGTCTAGTGGAGTCCCTCAAGGGTCGGTACTGGGACCAGTTCTATTCAATATATTCATTAATGACTTGGATGAGGGAATAGAGTGCACTGTCAGCAAGTTCGCTGAAGACACAAAACTGGGAGCAGTGGCTGACACACCAGAAGGCTGCGCAGCCATTCAGAGAGACCTAGACGGGCTGGAGAGTTGGGCGGGGAGAAACTTAATGAAATATAACAAGGGCAAGTGTAGAGTCCTGCATCTGGGCAAGAACAACCCCATGTACCAGTACAAGTTGGGGGCAGACCTGTTGGAGACCAGCGTAGGGGAAAGGGACCTGGGGGTCCTAGTGGACAACAGGATGACCATGAGGCAGCAGTGTGCCCTTGTGGCCAAGAAGGCCAATGGCATCTTGGGGTGTATTAGAAGGTGTGTGGTTAGCAGGTCAAGAGAGGTTCTCCTCCCCCTCTACTCTGCCCTGGTGAGGCCGCATCTGGAATATTGTGTCCAGTTCTGGGCCCCTCACTTCAAGAAGGACAGGGAACTGCTAGAGAGAGTCCAGCGCAGAGCCACGAAGATGATCAAGGGGGTGGAACATCTCCCTTATGAGGAGAGGCTGAGGGAGCTGGGTCTCTTTAGCTTAGAGAAGAGGAGACTGAGGGGTGACCTCATTAATGTTTATAAATATGTAAAGGGCAAGTGTCATGAGGATGGAGCCAGGCTCTTCTCAGTGACATCCCTTGACAGGACAAGGGGCAATGGGTGCAAGCTGGAACACAGGAGGTTCCACTTAAATATGAGGAAAAACTTCTTTACGGTGAGGGTGACCGAACACTGGAACAGGCTGCCCAGAGAGGTTGTGGAGTCTCCTTCTCTGGAGACGTTCAAAACCCGCCTGGACGCGTTCCTGTGTGATATGGTCTAGGCAGTCCTGCTCCGGCAGGGGGATTGGACTAGATGATCTTTTGAGGTCCCTTCCAATCCCTAACATTCTGTGATTCTGTGATTCTGTGAACTTACTAGCTATTTCTCTTTGCATCTTTGAACACCTCTCAACCAAATCTGCTATTGTTCTGTTTCCTGAATGAAGCTTAAATCTTTGTTAACTCTATTCTGTTGATACTTTCCCATTATAATTGCACTTACTTTCTCCTGATCTGTTGCACAGAGACTCAAATAATTGAGGACCTGAGGCTCCAGCACACTTAAGGATTCCAGCAGGGCTGGGATAAGTTTTGGTGCATGAGGTTTCAGCATAGACCCAGCACTTTTACTGATCTTCACAAGAGTGTTAATGCTGAAAAAAGATCAAAGGGAAGGTCAACAGAAAAACACACACACTCAGCTGAAAAACCTCTCTGGTCTGCTTTAATCCAGTATAAACAAAAAGGCCAATCCAAATCTCAGATACATCAATATAAATCTACCTGCAAACAAAAACCTGTGTATTTTTCTGCTTAAGCAAAATCATACCCTAGCCTTGAGCCTCCAACTGATGCTATGCTTTGCACAGAGACTGCTTACTTTGGCCAGGGTATCACAAAGGGAATGGGCGAAGAGGCAGTTCTACAGACAGATGTGGGAAGAAATAACACATCTTCATGTTCTAAAGAAGCTTTGGGCAAAGTCAGCCCACAGACATCCATTGTCTCTGCCCCAGAAAAAACAAATGAAAATGATCTGCTCAAATCCCACTCATCCATTTCAGACTGACCACATTACTGAGGCTGCATTTTGACAAAGGGTTTTCATATCTTCAAAAGGGATGAAAAAATTCAAGAAATATTCACTATAATTTGTTAGGAGGTTTCTAACCTTCCTGGATAAATCACGTCCAATAAAATATAATTATTTTTGCACAGACCAGCTACACTCCAGGTCTGAATTTTCCAGCTTTTCTGTCCTTCAAGCAAATGAAGGAATAAACAAGGCTACAAAGTGACAAGGATATGAAGTCCCTACACATCAAGGGACATCGAACCATTACATGACATAAAATGTATTTGAACAGTGTGACAGAATGCAGTCGCCTCTGGGATATGACCTGTCATTAGTCACAACCAGTTGTGAAATAAGACCTGGCTGATTCGAGAAATACCGTGGGATGTTTTGTTTACAAGCAGATGAGATATGCCAGTCCTGAAGGACAGCCTCAAGTGCAGCAAACTGCTTGCAGATCAGTTTGCCAGTTGTACAGGGAGAAAAGAACTTCCTGCTGGGAATGAAATCTGGGCATTTACAGAGAGGCCAGATGCTCCCAAAACATAGGTAGAGTTCCAAGGGCTGCTGTTTGAACTCAGTGACAAAAGGACTCAGCAGGAAGGCTGTTTTGGGGAGAAACTTTTCACTTTAAACACAAAGAACGTTCTGCAACTCAGGTGAATAAGCTGGGTCACTTTGGGACAAATCATGACCCGACCCTCAGGGAAATTCTGTGATGCAAAACTAACCTGAGAGATCGAACTTCAGCCACTGTGCTTACTATTCCTTTGTCTAGGAGGCAAGGGAGCAATACAGCTATTGTCTTCTGACCCGCTGCTCCTTTAGAGGGATCACACATTTTCACACAGACCTGGGGACAGGTGAGAATCATTGTTGCAAGTACATACAAACCTCCTTCTCAGATTACATTAAAGCACCTTCACCATCAGACAGAAGAAGCCAACAGCAACTAGAGCTCACAGCCAAACCCAGGCTCTGTTACATCTTCATTCTCCTCTCCAGGAGGTACTTAAGCCTTAAGCCACGTCCCTAAAAGGACTTTCAGCTACAGTCAGCTTCCAGAAAAGGCAAATTCAGAGCCCAGCTGGCCTTGATATGCATCTGGATGAAGAGATGGACCAAATGAGCTCCCAGCTGAGGGACAGCCTATCTCAGCCACGTGGATTCAATGGCTCCACGAGGCAGAGCAGCAAGTCCTAGATCAGAACAGATTCTGCAATTGCAACAACGTTTTGGGACCCAACTACCACTTGTGCCATTGAAATGTCATGCTGCATGCATTGTGAAGCTTGTAATTTCAAACACAGCTCTTAAGATCCGTTTCCATTTCCACTGATGCGACTTTTTTAGAAGAAACCCAAACAAAATATTAAGTGATATGTCTACTACACCCAAAAAATCTTGTGTCAGTAACAGCACCAGAGAGTGAAGTCCAGAATGGATTACTTTGTTTCACACCAGTGAGGCTCCACTGGGCTTGGTCAACTAGATCAGTTGGGCTTGGTCAACTGTTGAAGTTACAGGAAGTTTCCTTAATCCCACCCCTAAGTGGGGAAAAAAAGGGACATCAGAGGAAAAAAAATAGTTCATTACATCCCTCCTTTGGTTGTATAGGACTTAACATCACATTATCCTCAAGCAGCAGAACTTCTCCAGCATCAACAAAAGTACAGAACAGTATGTGGTCAAGCTTATTATGACTGCTTTCTAGGGGGCTGTTCTGTTTATCACAATGGCACCTTATACTAGAAATCTTTTCAAGACAACAGTCTATGGTAAACAGGTCACTCCTGCAGATACGATAGTGAATGATTACCCAACATAAAAACCATACATGTCTCCATGTGCAAATGACGAAATTAGAGTTTTACCTTGCTTAAAGTTTTTAGGGCTAGTTCTGCTGCCTTTCGCACAGTCTCCTAAAAAGGAAGCCAACAATCCATTGTTACCATTTTAAAATCTTCTATAGAACAATTCATATTAATTGACAAGTATAACACTAGTACTGACAAGGCTATATTCAGCTAATACTTAATATAATATCTTTCAAAGAAATTTTGGCTTTGGTCCATCTGAGTATCTGGTCTACTCAATGACAAATACATTAACAATTCTGCCTGACACCACCAAATTCTCTGTGCTTCTGTTCGCATTTGTCTCTCTCTGGTATTATTTTATTGTTTGTCCTTTTCAAAACAAAAAAACCCCACAAAACAAAAAAATGCCATAAAACAATAAAACCCAAAACCAAACCCCCAAAAAGACCCAGAACGTTCTACTGAAAAAAGAAGTATATAGTGCTTTGGGCATGCTTTACGTCCTCCTCTATATAGTGCCTGTTGCTTAGTGATGCTTTACTCAACTGAACGTCTAGAACTAGAGAAAGATGCACTAAAAACAAACAGTAAAATTAGCGCACCTCTGGTACAATGTGACACCACCAACAACTAGACACTAACTTTACTTGCATTGATGAATTGAGCAGTACCTAGCAACATTCCTAGGTACTGAAACACAATCACCTGGTCTGGTAATGTCTTACGACATTCTTGGAAATAATCTGGCCTGCCACAAGCAGACCTTCCCAAACCATTTCCAGGTAAAATTCAGGAATTAGACCATTCCCAAAAGGCAGTCTGCAGACAGTTGCTCTATTTTGGAGGATAATATAGCTCATTAGCACTCAGGCAAAACTGCTCAGCTGGTTTCAGTGCCCAGGAACATTTCTGAACACAATAAATACACTAGCACGGAAGCAACTTCCTGGTACACAGTACAACTTGGAAAACAGGTTAGCCTTGCTTAAGCTTGAGCAGTGAAGTCTGGATCCAGGGAGAACACTGCTCAAACCTGGACGGGTCCGAGGACTCTGACTTCATATACGCAAGTCATTTAAGCACACAAGCAGCCTGAAATAAATGTTTCTGTACTCGAGAGTTTAGTGAATACTTAGGAATTCTTTTACATACAGGAAAAATGCTGAATCATCAAGAATAAGCACAGTAGGAATGAAAACCAACACTTAAAAACATGAGAAACATACACAAAGAATTTCCAAGGTAACATGGAAATTTTAACTGCAAGGGGCCTGAATTTCTAGTCTGCTTAATACCCAAAACTCCCATTGCATTCAACTTGACTTCTCAGAGAATCTTTCTTTAAACATCCCAGAGCTTGACCACTGTACCTTCTGCTGAAGATTCCTGTTCAGTTATCAGTTCCATTACCTTAATGTCATCTTGCACTCTGAATAGGATTTCCCAGATCTCTGGAAGCTTGTCTATAATGTCATCCAAAGCTCTTCCTCTTAGTAAGTCATTCAGTGCCAGACAGCTGCAAACAAGGAATTTTATTTCCTTCACATGGTGTACTTATTTGATATAGGTGTATATACACATATGTTTATAAATATAAGTAAATGGTTAAAAAAAAAATGAGAACTGTTTCACATTACTTGTTTTCCCCAAACCCTAAATCTACTCTGTCGTAAGAACATCTCCTTTAGACGAGAAAAAAACATTCAGCCAGTCAGGTGAAATCTGAAACAGAAGGCAGCAAGTGAGAAAGGCTGCTGTGGTGAAAATTGCTATTGCAAACATTCCAGTTACAAAATTGTTTCAGATTTCTTTTCTCTAAGTATAGGATAAGAACAAAACAAAATGGTCTAAAGTCTGGAACTGAAATTAAAATGTAAGTTTTCAATACAGCATAACTACAAACCATTACAAATAAAAAGCAGTTTATTAAAAATAGCATCCTGCTGCCAAGTACATATATAGCCAGACTGCCAAGATTCTCTAACATTAAGCAATATTTCAGGTCCAACGACAGGCAAGAACCTTGTGACCAGAAAACTCCTCCTTCAGGGAACGTTGTTTAGCATTATTCCCAAGCTACACGCAATAAAAAATTTCAGGCTCAATGAAGCAAATAGCTTCAAGACTGTTACTGTTCAAATGCAGACTACAAGACTGGGCTCTATTCTGATGAAAGGACGTGTCCTCTTTCCCCCTTCAACTTCTTCAGGTCAACAAGTTTATGGTGAAGAAGAGAAAAGAACAGAGTTCAAAGAAAAATCTGTTACTTTTCCTAGCAATACCTGGATTCCCTGATCCTCCACAGACTGCTGGTTAGGTTACTGATCAAATCGTCAAGAATTTCCTTCATGTACTTATCAACCTGTTATTAAAAAAAGGAAATATCATGAAACAAGCATGGACCATGCATCCTTGTCCTATACTCTGAAAAAAAGAAAGGTCCTTTTGGATGATACAACCTGCTTTCAGCCACAGCAGATGAACTAATGCTTGCCAGAGCTGACCCTGTGCAAACTTACTCTGACTTTGCTTTAGACATGCCTCTCTCTGCACTACTTCAGGGCTTAATCCTGTGATGAAGATGACGAGAAAATACAAAGTTCCTCAGTCCTTTATCAGCTGAACTGTTTAGATGGAGCACCAAACATGTATTTACAGGAGAAGCAGTTGCGCTTTGATGAGGGATCAGAGCGAACGACTTCACATTAAGACCAGCTTTGCTAGTAGAAAAGATTTGCAAACCCAGTTCCAGGCCTTTCAGAGCTAGAGCAAAGGCATCTCATGAAAATCACTTATTCCTGAATTGATATATATCCTCAAACTGACGGAACAGCCTCTTCCCATGGGCTTCCTCCCACTTAAAAACTGAGGAACAATATTTAGATGCTCTTGCTCTAGAAAGCATATCTTAGGCCGTAAGGATTCCTTAAGAGCTTCTCATAAGCGGTATCAAAGCAATATTGAAATGTGGAAAGACCCCACTTTAAGTAAAGTAAATCATAAACTAACACTGGCCACACAAACAAGGTGTGTGATATCCTTTCACATGTAAGAGGCAGTGCAAAACCTCTGTGCATCCTCCAGCTCTTCCATGGATTCAAGCACCTCTCTCTCTGCAGGACAACACGTCACCCCTCTCTGCACAGCCCCTCTGTTCACAAGATGCCACAGACCCATGCTGATCTCTGAGATGCTATTGGCCAGTAGCAAACCCACCACTCTGCACTTTGCTGCTCACTCACCATGGACTTGTCGGTGACCAAGGCATTCCAAATGCTGGTCATTGCCTGTCGAATGCCCAGGTTGGGGTCAAACTGGTAACGGTAGAGCCGGGGAAGAAGCTGGGGCAAAAATGGAGCCAGCTGCTCTCCAGCCTTGGCAGCTATCACATTGAAACCAAAAGCTGCTCCCTGAAATTATGACAACAGGATATTTGTTCAAACAAGCTGCTCACTCACTCAGTTATTGCTCCTGAACACACCACAGTCAGTGGCAAAGTTGACTGACACAGTTTAGATTTAGACCAAATCAAAATCACTAGAATGGTACCAGAATTAGCCCCCATCAGTGCTACAGTACCACAGTGATCTCAAGCATACAATCACACTCAGCAGACAACATACTACTTCAAAACTTCCTTCTCTCCAGCCTTCATTTCAAGATACTGATTGACCTCATTTGCAAAAGTGGTGGCGGAGAATTAAAACTATGAAGATCTGAATATGTTCTTCCGAAATAGATTCCTTCTTGGAAAAACTGGTGAGGGTGGGCCACTGCTTCCCTACAACTCTGCTGCATTTAGAAGAACTAGAATAACTTAGGAACTGAAAAATTAAAAATAAAATAACTCTATCTTAGCTCTACAACCTGAAATTTCTGGGGATTATAATTTTGCATCTGTCCATATTTCCTTTAAACTCAAGTATTCTTCCACACTCTTTTCTTTCTCCAACACTGTCAATTCTAACACAGCGGAACTGATGCTTGCCCGTGAAGTCCCATGGGATTTGGCAGGATAGCCTAAAAAGAAATTGCTCAATACAGGCAGTGCAGCGAGTGCCTCTAATGACTTCATGCTTCCTGACTTGCAGTGTCAACAGCTGCCACTCAAAACCCCACACTAAGGATTTCACAGGACAGGATGTGCTGTCTGGGTTAGTCTAGAAAAGGAAGAGTAATAAAGACACACTCTCAGTTAGGACCACTGCTGTGAGAAGCAAGCGGCTGCAGAAGGTACAAGGAAAAGGGAGGCATCATCTGCAAGGCCCTGAACAGCTTGCTCTGCCTAGCTCTTGTGTGGAGGTTTGGAGCACAGACTTCCAGACACCCCGTTCAACTCAAACGATTCTGTAAATTCCTCAAATGCCAAAGCTCAACCTACAGTTGCTGAGTGGATTTTCGTGACTCATCCTGACTGGTAAATACCACAAGGGTCAGGAACCTAACTATGCTCCTGTGCTTCTGAAGTCCCAGTGCAAAGAGAGGAAAGCCTTGAGAGACGTGCTGACTTGTCAAACTCTGGATAATAGTTAATGCTGGGGCTTGTTTTTTGCACTAAGTGGTGTTGCTAGAGACTCAAAACCTCAGGCAGCAAGTATGAAAGAGCACGAAAGGTGCAATACTAGATGCAGCTACCTGGGTCTTCTGCATGAGAGCACATGAAAGGTGCTCTGCCTGCTCCCAGGGAGAAAACAAGTTCTTCCATGCATACGTAAAGCCAGTGAAAATGTCCCCAAGTCAAAGCTCTGAAAAGTATACTTAAATCTTCAAATTTATGATGGTACCTTTTTTGCCAGGAAGTGGATCCAATAGTATTTTGGCTTTGCTAAAGGTCCCTGTAGCTTTAAAATATCAAGCCTTGAATTAAAAAAGGATATTTTGACAACAGTGATTAAACTGGTGCATTGTCAACTGGCTTTTTAGCAACTTGTTGCTGAATACTATTTGCTCTGCCTTTCTACATAACAAAGGTCACTTTCTCTGCCATCTGAAAATGCATCCAGTTCTGAAAATATTGTCTCACTGTCTGAACACATCAAGACATGGCCTCTAAGCACACTCAAAAGTAAAAAGAAAGGATCACAGCTGATTCAGAGGGGACTGTAAGATGATATGAACCCTGTGATACCTATGTTTTGTTGTAAGAATGTCAAGTAATCCTAAATTTGTTTCTCAGATCAGTGAATTTGCATTGGACCTGACACCAAAGCATCGACAAATGGCCTCCACATGCAATTATCTATAGATCACATAACCACAGCTAGAGAAATGCAGTTATTGTTTCCAGAGTTCACAGTGGGAATGGAAGTGGTACGAAAGCAGCAAATTACCTTCCGAGAATTCCACATGGCATGATGGTTGGCCAGATTCATGAATTTGTACACCAGGTCTGGCTGATTGAGATCACTAGCCAGTGAACAAAGCTCCTTGTAGGTAGAAAGGCCTTGACTTTGGAATGCAGAAGGGAAATCAGTGTCACTATTTTTAGCTACACAAATGCCATAATAGTCAAATCACAGCTCAAAGCAGACATAGAGAAGTGAATACCCTACCTGTACTACAAGAAAATAGTTACTGTAACTTAACAAGAAGGAACAAAGAGCTCAGGAAGCAGATTTATAAGCAAGGAAATACTGTTTTAGCACTGACTTTGTGTCTGTCATTGAGACCATTAGTAAACTTACCCGTCTGGGGTTTTGCTTAGGCCACCCTGAAACACCACAGTTTCTCCAGTCATCTCATGTTTGGCTCTGGTAGAAAAGAGGTCCAGTATTAGCTTTACCAAACTCTACCCCTGAACGGACTGCACACTACAGAACAAGTTAATTTGTTTTGCTTTATTAACTCGGTAACTTCTCATTCTTTCAGTTCCAGTCCCACAAAAAACATACAGGTGTGCAAAGCCACACACACTGCAAGGAATCTCATTAACCTGTATCATGTAATCTTATGGAGGTGCTGCAGAAGTGAGGGATTTGCTGTGCAGTCAGAAGGTAAAAAGTCAAAACACTGAATGATGGCTTTTTAATTCTGCCGAGACACAAGCCCTATAACGGACAGCAAATCTCTACTTCAAAATGAAAAAAACCATTTCCATTCATCCAATCTCTTCCTGTTTACCACCACTGGATCCCCACACTCCCAGCCAAGGTTTTTGTCACTCACAGTGGCCACACCCACACCAGGCTAGACAGGAGCAGGGTCTTAAAGAGCATTTCCAGCACTGAGGGACATAATTACTAGCCAGGAGTCCTGTAAGATCAGCATGTTTCGCACTAAAGCTGACAAGTAACAACACTTCTTCAGCAAAAGGTATACTTTAGGCACAAGCAAGTCCCCACTTCTGCAACATTCACATTGTGCAGAGTTGCTGGAAGAGATCATTGTCGTTTGCAATTACACAATGCAGCAAGTAGGAAATCTAAGCAAATCCCAACTGATTTGAACTGCTTGAATCAGGACTGAATTATTATTGTGAAGCTTTGTTGAATGGAACAAAACCAGAACAACTTTAGTCACAACAAACTCTAAGCTTAATTAAGAAATGTCCCAGTTTGACCCACTGGGAATATACGGTTACTGGCTTGCCCTTGGCCACAAAACATCTTTCCACATACAAGAGAGACACATAGCTCAGAGTACTCTCTCACTGTGTTTTGAGCTCACTGTACCTTTTCCCAGTCATAAGGGTATCAACAAGCGTGGTGACTAGCTCTTGCTGATCCTGTTCACTTCCTAGTTCGTATATCAGCCCAAGGCCTTTTGAAGCAACATCTTGACTAAGCTCTAGAAGAGATTTTACGACGTAAAATTAAAGATAAGCATGTAATTAAGTAGCACATGAATTTCAAAACCAAGATTCAACCACATTCATGACCTAGCAAGCAGAGCCCTGTGCTGCAGTTCACCGCTCTCCATTTTGGAGCAGCTCTAGCCTGGCAAGGCACAAGCTTTGCATTCTGAAGCAGCAATTTGTTCTGAAGGCATACCCCCCATCAAATTAAGTGACGTCTTCATGTCAATATTGTCACTGCGGGTTTTGAAATAGCAGAGTTCCAAGAGCTCTAAGTATTCTGACACACTGCTGGCCCCTGAAGTCCAGCAGTTAATGGTAATACTCTCTTCAACTTCAGTGAGCTCTGGATAGGCTGGCAGACACACCCTTTCCACTAGCTCACATAAGCAGACCTATAAACCAAAATCTGCTAGCTTAAAGAGGGCTTAGAGTTCTTGTCCATCAGAACTCTGTGATATGCATCCTGCTGCCCAAAGCAGAGCAGAAGTAGCACCACTGAACAGTTTCTGTTATTACAGTCTGAAGGGGCAAATGCAGAAAAAAGATTTGTGCTTGGTTAGCAAAACACAGAAAAAAGCTCTGCTTCTTATCTCTACATGCAATGCCTACAAATCATTCCTATTACATCAGAAATGGGATGTTTCTACAGGTACCATTTAATGCTGACTGACACAGAGGGTGTAGGTGACTTCCTGCCTCTTCAAAGATTCTCTCTATTCTGTTAAAAGCCCACCAAAAGACACAACTCTTAAGATGTCATAGTACTTACCATCACTATCTGACAGAATTGAAACAAATGCACTTTGAATATCCTTGAGATGAGACTGTAAGATGAGAAAAAAGGACATTATTTTTATATCAGGTTTTGGATTGTCTGGTCTCAAGGCAAGTTCCTAACAGATAAACAGAGGCTACTGTATCAATGGAATCGCCTATCTGAGCTACACCTACAACAAGAACTGCCCTCCTTTCCAGACAGGTAAGCAGCAGCCTGACTGACATGCACAGAAGATAACATTTATTTGTCCAGCACCTTTTTACAGCTACTATGCCATTAGTAAACCATGTATTTTATTTTCCTTGTCTAATACATGGCAGTAATGCATCATAAATCTAGTTTGCAGCCAGATGGGGCTATGCTCTGTGTGAGGACGTCTTTTCTTCATCCCCAAACTAGCGGATTTTGTCACCTCCCACAAGATCCGTTGTTTGGACGAGTGTAATAGGCAGCAAGGTTTTACATGTAACAGCTTACATTTGCAAAGTACCTATCGTCCCAAAGCTCTTTATCATTACCTAAAGAGCACAAAATGGTTACAAGGCCCCATCACAGTCTGTCGTACCTCTATGCAGAGAGAGGACATTTTGGTTGGGATGCTTTATTAAATCCTTGTATAGCACCTTTTACATTCTCTTATTACAGACAAGCACCCTAAACATAAGGTTTTCATCAAAGCTCACCAAAAATACACAGTCCATGAAGCACATCATAACTGCTCCTAGGTACCAAAGTTGTGATGAACTCTGTGAAACAAATGAGTCCAGGAATTCCATCTAGTTCTCCCACTTCTTTCCCTCCTAGACCTCCTTTTAATATTTTCCAAAAATAAACCCTAAAAGCTATACAGACACCCACGTCTTCTTCCCAATGGAAGATGTACTGCTGCTTCACCTTAGAACAGCTATTTACACTAAGCTAGCTCTGACTTGAGTGCTAGTCAGAGGTTTACAAAGGTGCCAAACAGCCTCATTCATCTGCCCATTAGTATGTTCCCCTAGTAACAAAAGATAAGCCATGTCTGAAAAAGACCTCAATAAGGACTGCAGCAGCACCGGGGGAAAAGAGGCAATGGAAGTAAAGGGGAAGGAAGGGACAGAGAGGAGGTGAGAAGCAAAAATACAGACAAGGAGCCAGTGTTAGGAAAGGGGTATTTCTTACCTTAATTGCTTTGTGTGTGCTCAGCTTCTTCACCATTGATAGAAGCCAGATGCAAGCTGCCTGCCTAACGTGTGGGTTGGGGCTGATAATGTGCTTGTTCAAAATAAGGTCTAGGACCCAAGGAACGACGTCATTCACTTTCAAATCTATACAAAAGAAAGAAAGGTGTGGGGAAGGGGGGAAGCTTTGAGAATCAGCCATACCCATTTTTAATTTCAATATAATGTGCAGTGGCAATGAAAAACCTGCTCAGCCCATAAGTACTCAGGCGACATCTTATTCTCTGCCTATTCAGGAAAAGCCTTCACTGGACTCACTGGGAAAGTATTTCTCCTAGTAGCAACACTGAATAGAGTCCTCCTAACCCTTCATGAAAGTGTTTCAGAGCCTGTGGCCAAGAAGAGGTACCACTTACACTGTGTAAGATTCAGTGCACTTTTATTTTTTTGTTAGGACTCAAAATTTCTGGAGCAACGGCAGGGTTCGGTTCCTATTCCTTTCTGCGCATGCTCAGTTCTGTGTACACTTGAGATCTGAGGCCACTCTCACAATATTAAAACCACTGTTTGCAGGTCTGAGGCTGATATTTATGGCTGCCTGTTTTGAAGACAGCATTTTGTCATGCTTGTATTTCAATAGGTACAGAAGCTTGGTCCTTAAATAAAATTTCTGCATTTACTCCATGTAAATATCACTTAATCATATCAGTACAAGTTGTTGGAAAAAGACTTGCAATTTAATTTTCTAACCCTGTTTTCCAGTGCAGGCTTCAAAATGCCATTTTAAAAGGTTTGTATACGTTAAACCTCAAACTAATGCAACATGGCAAACCAAAATCAAAAAAATAAAACAACTGTAGGGTCAAGTGGCAACGAATTATGTTTCACCAATAAGCTATTTAAACAGCACATGAAATAATGTCTTCTACCCTCTGAGCAGATGGACTTGAAGAGGTGAAACAACCTGTATATAATCCAGCATTGCAGCTCACCAAGCAGTGCATTAACAAACACAAAATGTCTCTTACTTATACTGTTCTAAATCAAACACCACAGAAATAAAGTTATGGAGCCCAGTGTTAGTCCAGAACTGCGAGATTTTACGTTCCTCAACCCAGCCCCTGTATTAGGAAGGCCTACCTGAAGGAGGGATATATTCCTCCTCTGTGACTGTCCATGCATCACGTGCAGCCACCGAGCTGGTTCCTACAGCAGCACTGGTAATAGCTTCACCAACGGTGAACTGCAGTTCTATTTGTTTCGCCTGAAAAACACAACAGAGCCTCACTGACAGTGCTGATTAAACACACACCAAAACTTTTGGCACTTACTCCACAAAGCCACAGTCTCTCTCCCAATCCCAGTTCTAAGCACCAGTTTGCAATAAGATCACTCTTTTGGTGAGCTTCTGAGACTATATGGCACCTCAGACCCACTGAAATTGATGGAAACTGAGGAGACGACAAACTCTCCAAAACCAATAAGAGCTAAAGTTCCCACACTTATTTTTAAAATGTGCCTCCCACAAAGCATTTACTAGTCTCTGCAAAATTTCAGCTTAGTGAACAGAAAGAACTGAAGAGACAGGATGAAAACAAAACAAAGTTAAAACAAGACTGACAATCATTAACGAAAATTACTGCAGCTTTGTTACAGTATGTAGTAGTAAAAATTCTCCTGTAATTCCACCCAGAAGTCAATCATCTCTAAGAGATGCACAAATTTGGTTTTCACATTAGAAGAACTCAGACAATACTTTGCTTTGCTTCTCTGTCCTCTTTGCACTATTCTCTAAGCCCTCAGGAACAGAATGTGCAGAACTCTGCCACTTTTTTGTCATTATTTATAATGACGCTTAAGTCGTCAGAACTGATTTCCATACCTGCTGAGTACCTTCTAGATTGCTATGCTTACCGTCTGGAAGCACAAAATGCTCAGACTTTTGAAGAAGCAAGCCCTTAGCTTCCTGTAATCTAAGACAAAGTGGTTTTTTTTCAAGTAAAAGTTTTATAAGGGCAGCTGTAATGTCCCTAAGCAGTTACAGGAGATAAACATGGCACTTAGAAACATCATTTTATGTTGGTGTACATGATGTTCTTACTATTCTTGCTTGTTTGATCACATCAGACTGGAGGACTCAGTAAAGTCAGCCTGTCTGATACTCAATAACTGCTTCTACAATGCTATATCCTATGTCAGTATGAACAAGGAAGAAACATAAAACAAGCTGTAATTGAAGAACACTAAAAAAGCTCCTTGACTATTTAATTTTGCTGTCTGGCATACTGCAATATATATAGCAGCTCTGAAGTACTGTGAAAGAATGCAGTACACTACACTGATGCATTTAGACTGACAAGAGATACATATATTCCTATATACAAAGGTTCTAATTCAAGTGAGTTATATCAGCTGATGTGGTTCAGATGAAAAAGGTGTACTTTTGAAGGCCAAAGTACAGACCTATGGCTTCATTACTGTAAGCTGTTAATGACTTTACACATACAGATAGTCCTCCTGAAGGGGCACACACATTCGTCTCAGAGACTGCGGCAGAGATCTTGACTGGCAAATTTTTAAACTGTGGCATAAAACATTTTACAAGCTCCAAACCAACCTCTGCTCTCTATTTCAAGGCAGTTTTAAAAAACCCAGAGGCACTATTACAAAAAGATAGCTCTCCTTGTAAACTTGGCTCTAGAAATACAAAAAGCATTCAAATAGAAATACGGCAGTATAAAGAATAACACACTGATAGTGCCTCACCTCCACAGAATCCATCAAACCCTGCAACAGTAGCTTCTGGTGGGGAAAATCTTCATCTCCCACTGGGAAGTAACCTAATGTTTGTATTGCTCGTTCCTTCATCTTAAATACAAACAAAGAAACAACATCATCACATAACCTTCCTGTAAATGCAGAAGATACACTTTAAACCCACTCTCTTTCTCACCCTTGCTGAAGTTTCACTTAAGGTACCCAAAGTTAGACGTGCAAGTGACTTACTAGATCAGTCAGTGCACCTCTCTTCCAAAACACAGATCAAAACAAACGTCCTGTTATCTTTGAGGATTATTTCCTAGTAAAAGACAATACTCCAATTTTTCTTGAATTAAAATTATGACCATTCATGTTTTTCATCCCTTAAGCTCCTACTTACGACTACAGAAGGCACAAGTGATCAGCTACTAGACAACACTGGAAAAACCCTTAGCCTAATTCTGAAAATGCTTAGCCTAATTCTGACTCACTAAAGCCAACGATTAGCCTAATTCCTTTAAAAACCAAGTGTGAGTTTGGCAAGTAATACATAAACCTGGGGACGGAGCATGCCAGAAATGAACAAGGATCATAACAACACTACAAAATCTTGCCTTATTTGTTTCCTTGCTGGAAGGGATTCGGGCCAATAAGCTTTCAACAAGTTGCAGCTTTGTAAATCCTGTTCCTTCGCTGGGGATGGGCAAGGGGCCATTCCTGCCAATCTCCCCAAGAGCTGTACAAGCAGCCACCACGAGGAAGGGAGAGGTGCTGTCCAGAAAAGAACCTACAAGAAAAAGCAAAACAGGATGACTTGGATTTTATATTTTTATTTATCAGTGGGCTGGCAGACACTTACATTTTACTCATGTAAGAATCAAACCATTTATCTCCTCTACATCTAGTAGGAAGCATTATGCTGGAACAAAATCAAAGTGAAAGGAGACCCTGAGAGGATTCTAGGCAGTGGCACCACTCCTAATTATGCTGTTGGTCTATGAGCTAAGAGTCCACCTAATTCTTGTTGAAAAGGTTCAAGTCCACACATCCAATCTGATCACATTTTTACGGGCTGTAAATTCTATCACAGAAAGTGAATCCTCCACCTGGGGTGGTTGAAAAAACAACTGTTACACGCAGCAAAGTCTTAGGCAGGAAGTTACCTATTGTCTCTGTCGTCGACTTTATGAGCTGTTCTTGTTCCGGCATGACTGCAGTGTTTGGCTGTTCTATGTCATGTAGCTCCATTGTTCTGATCTTCCCTTTGGCCAAGTACCTTCCTACTGTAAATCCCAAAGCCAACAAGGATCCATGTTGTACCTCCGGGCTCTACAGACAACACCAACAGTGCAGAAAATCTCATTTTCAAAGTAAGTAACACTTTGCACAAAGCACTGATTTAAAAACACATATGGACAAGCCAGATGAGAAGGTACCCTGAAGAATGCAGGGTTCTATAATGCAACAAGAGAGAGTTTGATATTGCTAGTGCTCTCTGATGGATGGAGTCCTTCAAGATAAATTAACAAAACTTAGAAGAGGCTTAGAAGAACAGACTAGGAACTTGCCACCAGCACTCACATTCCTAAAGTCTACCCCTTGGCAGGTAGGCAAAAAATAAATGCAAAAAAATCCAACTCATCTGATTTGTCAGTACAGACTTATGAGTATGAACTAAGATAACACTATGCTGTCTCTGCTTAAAAACTGGGCATACTCAGATTAAGAGGACAAAATGTACTCTTTGGTAAAAAGAAGGGGGAATGACTCTAGATTTGCATTGCTAAGAATGAGAACACACTTGGCCTGCAAACACTGAAGGCAATGCCTCTACACAGTTCAGTAGGCCACGGACCGTGAAAACTAATTATTACAATTACATGTCAAGAACATTAATTTGTCCAATGCTGATTTGGCACTGAGACTATCTAGTGATGGTGCTCATTCCCACAGATGAATTCTAACAAAACGATTTTGTGCAGAAATAAGGCTGTGAGACTTAAACGCTACCTTAATTAAAGAAAAAAAAAGGAAGAGGGGTTTAAGGTCAGATTAGTTCATGCATCTGTTTTTTTATCACAATCCTGCAAAAAGTTGCATCAGTGCAACTGTGCTGCCAGGACAGGATCCTCAACGTAGCCTGGCCACCAGGGAGTGTTCCTTGTTGTGGTCCCACAGCAGCAAAGCCAGCTGAAGATGGGTCCTTCCTCCCTCTCCACTTCAGCTATCCATTTATATTGCAGTCCTTACTGAGCCGCTAGAGTTCACCACCACCCCTCGCTGTACTGATTCACCTGGTTTGTACAGTCACAGCAAACCAGCACTCTAACTGACTCGAACTCAAAAATACATGGGAACATCCTGCTTTTTTATCTTTCATGGTTCACATCCCTCTTTATTCCCAGACAGTTTCTATGAAAGGTCAACCATGGCTTCATGGGTGGCTGGGGCAGAAAGCAGCGGTGTGGGTCTGGGGCCCATCTGTGCTGGCTTCATGACAGCAGAAGCTGCGCCCTACATAAAACTGAGCAATGTCACAGCTTTGGCTCACAGACACAGCTTTCACAGATTCAAAATAATTCATGTTTGTTGATTATGACATAAAGCCATCAGCACTTCTTGTTAGCGTCAGCTTGTTATCTGCAATGTAAAATGGTGGCCCATTAAGTCCTTCAGAGAGACTGATATAAAAACATCTAGGGGAAATATAACCTAAAAATGCTATTACTTTCTCTCCCTTTCAGGATTCAAGACATACCAGCACAGACACCTGCCCAATTTCTTTTCAGGACTCCTTCTCCATGCTCATACTGGCAAAATGCAGAGATAAGGATAATGGGAGGGGGAAGGAGATGCAGGAGGAGGGAAGGCAGGCAAACCCCACTGTGTAGTGATACGGCATGGAGGGCTGACGAGCAGTCCGTGTGGGGTGGGAGGGAAGAAATGAGCCCTCACCCAGCAAAGGCTGCTGGCGGGACAAAACCTAAGGTGATGGGGAGCCAGGAGGCTGCTATGGCTCAGGAGGGGAGGGGAAGTTAAAACATTTAACGAATTAAACATTTTGTTAGTTCTGCGGGTACCTGTAGTTACTCACAAATAAGGAATCGATAAACTGTGTGAGGTAGGCAGTGTGATTCATTACCACTCAATGGGACAAGGAATATTTAGCTGGCTAAAACTGGTTAAATAACTGGCAGTGCTGGCTTTGCTTGGGAAGTGCCTCCAGGAAACCCTCCTACTGACCTTTGGGGATTAATTTATTTAAAGATCTGTTGCACTCAGCTACAACAAAAATCCCTTCTCACCATCCACCTGGAAGTCAGCTAGTTAATTTTACACTCTGATTAAGGCTAATACATGATGGACACACTGTGAGGTTCAGACATCCTATCAGTTACATGACACGAGATAAAACAAGAAGAAGAAGACAAAGGAAGGTAGTTACATGGTTGTCTTTTGTCATCTTGATCAGCTGCTCCAAGGAGGCCCTAAGCTGATCTCCAGACATGGTAGACAGCACTACAGAATAAAACAGGGCTGCGAGCTCACGCATTTCTTCTTTGTTTGTGTTCATCAGGCTCTGCGGGAGTTTTTAAAAAGAAACGTAAAATATGGAAGCAGCTTCTTAGACAGTCTGTTCATACAGAGCTTCAATATACAAGCACAACTGTTGTGCAGCTACATAAATAGTACCTAACTCAGAAACCACTCTTTAAATAGAAAAAGAGAATTACTAGAAATAGAAAATTCCTTTTTATTAATCAAAGGGGAAAAAAAACCTCAAGAGGTTAGACCAGTTAAATCCAAAGGTGACAAAAAAAACCAACTGTCCAGGAAATCACAGCTCTCAATGTAAATTTATCCACTTTGTATTAGAGCTCTTGTATTATCTATATTGTTAAAAAGTTGAATTTGGGAAGCCTCAGGTTGTTTGTTAAGACGTAATCTTACCTCTGCCATTAATTTGATGTATAATGCAACACACTCGTGAAAAATTCATACCCAAAGCTTTGAATGGCTTGGGCCACCATAGAGAAGGCAAAAACGGGCCAAGCAAACAACCAAGTAATGAGATCTGTCAGGGTCATGAAACATAACTCTAACTTCAGCTCAAAACTTAAGTTAGATCACACAGCTGACTTCTAACAAACCCCTGGACCTGTTCCTTCCACTTGGCAAAGTGAAATCACACAAAGGATGATTTGCAACAGTATTTCTCAAACTAGGTAGTATCAGTTACCACCCCTAGAAGCTTAATTTTGCAAATAGACACTAGGCCAAAGAAAAAGAAGGTTTTTCTGCAAATGGTGAGCAATATTGAAAAGGAGAATGTTTTTAAGTTCTCTCCTTTGAGGCTGATACCTGCACTTAAATGAGATGTGGTAAACTGTATACAGTGCGATGCAGCACAGATATCAGCAGGTGAAATTATTAAAACACATTATAATTTTTCTTTAATTTGACCAAGTATTTTCTTCTGCCAGACTCGCCCAATGAAACCTGTAAGAGCTTAGCAAACCCTGGATGCTTGAAGCAAATCATGAAAAAGCAGAAAGTTGCCCAAGAAAAGAATCTAAGGAAAGAGAATTCTCTTCGGCTTATTCCCAAGCAGGCTCCAGTTCATCTGTTTTTTTTTTTTTCGTTTGAGGCTAATAAAAAAAATAAAAACCAGAAAGGGCTCTAAAACAGCTAGGGATCTAATTAGCTCATTTTCTGAGAAGCTACTCGCATCTTCCCACTGGAACATTCCCATTGTTAAACAACTCCTTAAAAAATTTGCAGACTTTTGTTTTCAGTTTTCTTTTGCTGTTTAACAGATCTTCTGGTCAAGGAGAAAAACTGACTGACTATACTAACAGGATCGACGACATAGATTACCCAGGACACGTAGGTCAATGAACAAAATGAGTAACACCAAAGAACCAAAAAATAATTTTCCCCATCCTGCTATACATAACATCTCAGGATGTGTTGACTGTAAGCAGAAATACCAGATTTCAAATTAAGTGCATACTTGGAAATAATGCTCCATTCCACCACAGGAAAATGCCAGATTTTGCTAATGCCAAGCGCCCTCCACCCAAAAAAATAAACAAAAAAAAAGCGGGTTCAATATACCTTTATCCAATCTATTTTGTCTACAAATCTTGTGGCTAGTTTTTCTGGATACACTGAGACAACTTCTAGAAGACAATACATGACTGGCAAACCTAAACAGTAATTAAAGATTCAGGTTATTAAACAATTGCAGTATTTACAACAATCTAACAATCAGTGATAAAAAGAGGCTAAGAAGTATCAGGCATTTCATAGCATTCACTTGCAATTCACTAGGGATAACAAACAATACAGAATAATAGTTTATACTATTTCTCAGAAATATTAGGGAAACGAATAGAAGCAAACATTCTGGCAGGAATTTGTTCTAAAGGCATTTAAGTGCCTTATAGTGATAGGACAAGGGGTAATGGTTTGAAATGGAACAAGGGCAGATTTAGGTTACATGTTAGGAAGAAATTGTTTACTGTGGTGGTGGTGAGACATTGGAACAGGTTGCCCAAAGAAGTTGTGGCTGCCCCCTCCCTGGCAGTGTTCAAGGCCAGGTTGGATGGGGCTTGGAGCAACCTTGTCTAGTGGAAGGTGTCCCTGTCCGTGGCAGGGGGGTTGGAACTAGATGATCTTTGAGGTCCCTTCCAACCCAAACCATTCTATGATTCTATGATTCTGTAAGTGCTTTAAGACTACACTTGTCACAGATATGCTATTATCAGAGTGAGGAACACACAGCATTGACTGGTGAGGAAGCTGTTACAGACAACAGCCTCACAATTTTAAAGTATTATGTCAACCAATGCTGCAATTTTAATGACCTGCTTTCTCCCACCTACACAGCAGCATAGAAGAGAACGAGTTTAAACTGAAGAGTATATAGTCCGTGTTGCAACTCTGTGATTGCCGCATGGCAACTCATTCTAATAAGGGAGGACTTTTTTTTTCTTCAAGATGATGCTGCACACAGCTTCTTACCTCCAACACAAGCTAACAGCTGCTGAAGAAGGCCAATATAAAGATGTACAGGGTTGGTTTCTGCACTTTTTGAAGAGGAGGAGGAAGAGAAAGATATGTTGTTGCCAGACATGAGGTTTCTTATGTAACGTCCAATGGCTGGAGCATGATCTTGCATATCTGCCAGGCTCTGTGAGGTTGGCACCACACCTGCACTGTTAGCAAGACACATCCGCAGATACAGAACTATCTAAGTAGAGAAGAGAAAAACACAGGACACTGAGTGCATGAGCACTTGGAAAACCACAAAGGAGACAAAATAAAAGAGCAGTGAATATGTTGTATTTAGTGTATATATACAGTTTCTTTAGTCAAATCTAGACAGAAGAGTCAGCATGGAGACAGGAACAAATACAAAGTGGAACAAATCTTAGAACCAGTTTCTGCAATACACCCGTGTAAGTGGACAACTCTGCAGTGCCTGCTTCACTCTCAAAAGATTAAATCATACACAGACTTTTGGCTTATCATAAGCTGATGCAATATCCTTGCAGGCAGTTCAGCTTGTACCCTATACCACCAATTTGGTATGCATACAAATGCAACCCAATGCATTGCTAATACAGACCTTGCATCACACCTGAGTTTGTGGCTACACATCACTGAAGCCAGGGAATCTGCTATGAAAAGAACAGCCTCAAAGAGCATAACAGGACTTTTGCACAGGACTACCAGCTTCTCCCTCTGAGAAGCTATTACATTAAGTACGCTGCAGAAAGCAGTGGAGCAGCCTTCTCGGGAACATTCCTCCCACCCCCCTTGAAAATCCTGTTCAGACTGCTGTTTAAGGACAGACAGATAAAGGAGGGATAGTTAACCCCAAAATCTGTTTAAAAGAGGAATTTTAGAATGTAGGGTGACTTATGGTAAGTTAGCTTCCTACACTGTCCTCTAAATAAATAATAGTACACATATCCGAGGAAGTAAATCCCGACAATTACCTCTCCAAATGTGGCAGGATTGAAAGGCAACGCTGCAGTTCCAGTCATATATTTAGCTGGAGTTTTCATTCGGTGAGAGGCCTAAACAACAGAGTATATTAAGACTGGAACAGTCAGACTCATGAACAGCAGAGATGTTGGAAAGGTCAACGACATTTTGCTGATGCAACTATGTTTATCCTCCACTTAGCAACTGAAAATGTACAACAGTTCTATAACAAGAAGGGCACAGTGCACTTGATAATAGTACAGTTTAGGTCCATCAACGTTATGTCCCTATCGCCTCAGAAAGTGTAAACTCTGAATTCATGGGAGGGAACGGCAGGGGAGGCTGAGGACGACAACATTCTTTCTTCCCCTCGGGAAGAAGAAGCGCTTTGGCGTTTAAAAACAAAATACCTCATAAACTTCCAAACTCTGAGGTGCCGTAGCTGACAGGCAGCCAGGAAGCTTGGAGATGGCAGCTCTGCCTGGAGAGGTTGCAGAGCAGCCAGGCCTCCCCAGTACCAGGAGATGGGTGGCCAGTGTTGCACCAGCCAAGCCCAGGGGGTCTCTTAGAGCCTGCTGCCTGCTAGGTAGAAGACTGCTGCAGCAAGTGAGCCACTCCTTTCCATGGAAATGTTAGCTTTGACAAGCAGGAACATTCCAGCAGAACATCCAAACAGAAGGTTTCCAGTAACACCCACTGCAAACGCTGCAGAAAAGCGTGTCCGCATCCTCTAGGTGCTATGCACATGAGTGCTAGGGCTGGATTCAGCAAGGCAGCCTTGTATCTGCATAAACACACTAGGCAGTCGCACAGAAATCAACAGATCCTCACATCTCTTAACATGCTCAGATCTTTTGCCGCACTGCAACTTCAATGACATCCAGAACCATTAGTGAAAACCTGAATCAGTGAACCAGAAGATTACTCCCTTGAAGAATGGGTTCCCATCCATACCCAGCAGATCAGGTCCTACCCTGTCGCATATAGTTTCTTGCAGAGGGAGAGAAGGATCATGCTAACTCATGCAGGAAAGCCATTTTGCATCTCTGCCTCCTGTGCCAAGCAATGCATACAAACTTCTCAAACATCTCCAACACTCACAGATTATTCATGATATGTGAAAATTCACACTTTGAGATAACTAACCAAAGAAATGTACCTCCAGGATTTTTTAATATGCCTTCAGGACATGTAAGGAAGATCTGAAAAGTGCTCAAAAAATTTTTTTTTAAATTATGGAGTGAGGGAATCTTATTTTTCTCAGTAGTGATTAAACTAGGCTGACCCATAGTTATTTAGTGACATTAGAGAAGTCAAGTGACATTAGAGAAGTCAAGTGAAATTTAAAAATTAACTACAAGGGGACAGGCATTTAGTGGTGTTATCTAAAACTCAATCTTGGTTCCTTAATTTTTTAAATCTATTTGAATAACTAGTATTTTGGACAAAAGCAAGTTTTTTCATAAAGCTTCAAATATTTCATACACTAGCAGAGTACATCAGCGGAGTACACCACCAGCAGAGCATAAAACATTTCACAAGAAACTTCTCAGGTATAAGAATTCTGCTATCACAGATCTCTTGCAAAACCAGACGTGCTCCAACATTAAATACTTCTGACATTTTAAAAGGAAGTAGACTATGAGAGGAAAAAAAAGTATTGTCAGTCACCCTCCACATCTTCTTTATAGCTTATAAGCCTAGCTCAGCTACTATACACAGAAGTGTGTAACACAGACTAGATTTTAACACCTCTCCAGATGATCTCTTCAGTGCAAACAGTAAGGGTAAATTCAGTGTTGCAGTTTCAGACTCATGAAAGGTTATTTATATGGCCATTATTTCCACAGAGTGCAATGAAGAAGAATAATTAAGCCTTTGAGTCAACAAACCAGCCTTCTTGTTCCAGTCTCCTTTCCTAGCCTGGAACCTTTTTTCTATTTTATGCACAATACTATTTTTTACCAGCCCAACCAACTTCCTATTCCTTCAGGAGCATGCTTGTGAGCAAGCTGTGTTAGTGAAACATGCTGGATTATCACCCTTGAACACTGTATTCCTCACTCCACACATCTTCTGCACAAACAGCATCAAAGCAAAATAATACCTTTGTTAAAGGATCTGCCTCCTTGTTACTTAACACTTGGATCTCTTGCAATTATTGTCAGTGGAAGGTAATGATGAGTGCTAATCTTAGCAACGCAATACTATGTATGGTCTTTACTGTGATTTCAGCTAACTTTATCCCTCGGGGGAGGTAAGGGAGACAGACACAGGGAAGGGAAGACTACACTTATTACATGCCTGAGCATCAGGCATGTATGTGTCATTTACTGGGAGAGAAGCACTGTACCTTGTCTTGAATGTAATGGACCATCTCAGGGAAGGAAGGCATCTGCTTCCCAGAACTCTCCTTTTCATTTTTACCAGGAAATGTTCTCAGCACCCGCTGGGCTTCTCCGTGTACCTCCTCCCGCCTGTCAGAAGAAAAGATGAGAAACAGACATTATTTGCACAGAACAAATGGCCTTTAATGAGCAATAAGATATCTTGGGAAGCTGGGGGAGAGAGAACAGTTTTAACATGAGAAGTAGGTTTTTTTGAAAGGAAGGGGAAAAAAAGCGTGCATTAGAACTTTTAATGACTTGTTTATTTCAGAGAGGGGGAAGAAAAAGGATAGTGATGAGTGGCCTCTGCAGAACAGTCTGGATCAGCCCACTTCTGCTCCTCTTACATCCTGCTAGTGTTCACCACCAGTTCCTGGTTCCCACATCCTTGTTTTCCTATCTGCTCCTCCTCCCCATCACTTCCTATATTCAAGCTTCAGCTGACACCTATCAGCTTTACCACTATCTACTTAGCAGAGATCAACTCCTGAAACAGTGCCGACAGTGCAATGATAGAGCGGTTTGTTGCAATTGATCTGTTTAGCTTTCCTTAGTTACACAATAGCTACTCACATCAAAAATCCAGCAATTAAAGTAAGTTGGAAAAAACCCCACCACTTAAATTGTAGTAACAGAAAACTGCAAATGAAATGATTACTGCAATATAATGAGTCAATTACTCCTCAGCAGAGTGGCAGATCTCACAAGTGCATGCTCCTCACTCTTTGCAATACAAGCTAAAAATAGACTGAGAGAATTTGCCAGGAAAAAATAATTTCTAGCCACCATAAAGGTGATTTCAGTTAATGCATTTTTACTTCGCAACTGCAATTGATCTAGTGCTTTAGTGACAGCAGTTCATCTGAAACAAGAAAAAGAATCCAAGCCAATGACTACCATAGGGCATAGTAACAGGTCTCCACAGAACTGTCAGTAATGCTCCTATGTAAATGTTAATTCCAAATTATCATACTTTATTTTCAGTGAGTGAGTTTTTATATACATACACACACACACACACACATATATGCATTCATATTCTATCCAATATATATTGGATGCAAATATATATGTATGTGTGTGTGTGTGTATATATATATATATATATATGAAAATAAGTTAAAAAGGAAAACAACTTACGGGTCTCCCGCAGCTAACAGGAGTAAGTATCTGGAAGGGATATGATCTGGAGGGAATACTGTGCTTGCAAATTTCACAGCCACCTGACGTACTTGGACTTCAGGCTTAAAGAGAAGAGACAGAAACATATGGTTGAGTTTTAAATGAACACACTAATGACCTGCACTCACCACTTGTAAATCATCAGTCATCTGTTTTGTCCTCTGGTATGAAAATGACTCAAAGAGTTTAGACATCTTGAGACACTGTTCTTCCTACCTCTTCATGTCGCAGGAGATGGGGAAAAGAAAAGCTAGCTTCTCATATAAACACAGCTGAGAATGTGTATTTAATTAAATACATGCACATTTTTTGGAATCATAAATCAGGGTTATCACTAATTCTTAGACAGCAGAACTGCCCCACCCAAGCAGTTTTGAAATGAAGAACGACATACATCATCTATCCAAGAAAACAAAGCTGTTCTTAGGAGCAGCACAGCCAGAGGTAGAAAACAAGCATTAGCTTAAGGTGGTCATTCTCTCTGCTGCAGTCAGTTAGTCTCAAAATGGTACCTTCTGAAGACCTAGATCATTTGAGCACCATGGCAAAGAGTCATCAGCATGAAAACAGTCTCTTACACAGCTACTAGTGCAACCAATAGAAATACATATACGTCTGCAGTCACCCTGAGTACCCATGCAAACACAGAGTAGACAAAAAACGCTCTTTCGGAAAACACAGACCTCTGGGGAACTCTGAACACAAACAAGACACTCAGTAAAGTAAGAGAGTCAGTAAAGTGTGGTTTCCTCTGGATTAGTGTTTCAAGGCTGAGTTCCTGGGGACATTCCCAGGTGCCTTATAATGTTAGAAACCACACAGCACACTGAAATCCCCACTTAGCAGTGAATGATCCTTTCTACCAAACTCTTGCTTTCACAAAGCATTTAGCAAGATACTGTACTTGAAGCATGTACTTCTCAAAGTTTTCTTAGGAGGAGACTATGAGAAACATACAGCGCAATCGCAATGGCTTTGTTTCTTTGCCAAACAGAACACAAATAGAAAATGGCATTGTCACCCTTCTTGTAGCCATTGTACTATATTAAAAACATTTCATCTGAGCATACACACCCTCCCTTCTCCCAGACAGGCCAATACACTCAGTAAGAAAAGGGAGACCTGTTCCAAAAGTATACAACAGGAAGTGTCAGGAAACAGGAAGACAATGAATAGCTCTATTTTTTATGGTACTTAACTTTGACTCTACTGAAAATACCTTTATTAAATAAGAAGCTACAAGAGCTTCCATCAGGGTACGCTGGGCTCCTTCCAAGTTACTGTACGCTCCAACCATCATAGACAAGGCCTCCTGAATGGCAAGCCTAGTATCAGCATCTTCCTGCAGTACAAAACCAAGAGTTTTCACTTTACAGTGTGCAGTGACAAGAATCAAGCAAAACCAGTACAAAATATTAACGATTTCCCAAAGCCCCATCAGCACCCACCTTGCATAAAGCTTCAAAAAACTGCTGTACCAGTGCTATATCCTTGGTAAAGAGCTGAGGCATTCGGCTGAAAAAAGATATTTTAATTCATGAAGTTTTTGGTTTTTTAAATTGAAATGCTTCACATTTCATTGGTCTTCCCCCCCATCCCACATTTTAACTGTCAAACAAAACAGAGCCAGCACAGAAAGTTTGCTCTATCTTATCCATTTCCACCATGGAGCAGCACATCCCCTCTTAACACAGGTTGGAAAGCAAGGTATTTTACGGACAATCACTTAGATCACCAGCATACCACTGAACATAGCACTTGTCTAGCTTCATGCCCTCTGGTCTTTGCTGTACATTATTTAAATCTATGTTTCTGGCAATCCAGAAAGTGGAACCATTTCTTAAATTCTGTGCATAATTCATGAGCTGCCATTAATCACTGCTAGGGAAGCTATCAGCTAAAAACATATTTCTTTTTACACCAGTCACAAGAGGAATGCTTTTCTCTGCACTGTACACTCAACTGCAAAATTGGCAGGTGGCATGAAGCTTGCTGCTGATAAATTAACAGGTTACTCTGGAAAAATTATTCAACATCCCATTGCTGAAATGGCACTTCCATTACCTGGAGAGCTTTCCAACCGCTGAATATGCCATTGACAGCAGTTTTGAATCCTTGAATGATAAAAAAAATTTAAAAAATCAGCAAAACCAGAAATATATAAAGGCGTATCTTTTATAATTAAATATTTACTTTAAATCCTGTCTCTAAATTGCTCAAACATGCTTTCATGGACAAAGAAACCTGGGACATAAAATAATTGTATCCAAGAATAAAAGCATTACATAGGAGCAGAGGGAGCATGTTCCACAAGGAACAGAAGATTATAAACGGTGACAGAATGTAAACCTCCCTCCTGGTCTCAGCTAATTGCATTTCAAGAGAGAGAGCTAAGCAGATTCAGCAAGCATATGAAACAGTACCAAAGGGACAGAATTTCCACTGGCCCTAAACAGCAGCTTTGCACAAAGGAGTCTGCCCACACAATGGATCCTGCAGGTGACCAATGCAACACATTTATATATGGGCTTACTTCCTCCTGAACCCTCCTTTTTCATGCCCTTCCCAACAGCAGTGGAGGCGCATGCATTCACCACCAACTCAGGCCAGAAGGTCACATCCAACAGTTCAAATGAACCAGCAAGAGGATCAAAGCTGCAGAAGAGGTGGTCTGCAACATCAGCCCTTCTTAAGATACATGTAGGAGTATCGTGGGGAATTTGCCTTCTGAAATAGCACTGGAAAGACCTCTTCAGGCCACACAGGCATTTGCAGTTCTGTTTGTAACACCCTTCCCATAGCAATACCATCCTTGGACAGACAGGATGGAAGGCATTACAAGCCTGCCTATACAGCTGCTGATCACAACAGGGTATATGCCTGGAGCCGAGGCCCCTGTGTGCTCCAGAGTAATGAGTAACAGCAGCTAGATGCCACACTGGCCTCACTCTTTAGATTAGCAACACTATTATTTCCTGAGGCTTTTGCAAATAGTGTGCAAGCACCTATCCACAGCTGTTAAACAAATAAAACAGTTTTCCTATATAGCCTTTTAAAGTATTTGCTTCTTTTCCAAAAAAATTTCTTCACAAGTATCCTTTGACAGCCATCTCAGGCAACTACAAAAAAGAGATTTATCAGTTTCCATTATAAAGGTACTTGTCTTTTGCTTGTATTCATATGAAGAATTATAGCTTTATAGTACAGAACCTTTCAGCTTACCTCTTTGTATTCATTGATCAGCTTTGTAAGTCCATTTAAAAGCATCGGGCCTAATGGCTTTATTTTACTTTCTGGACAACTGCAATTAGAGACACCAACAAACAAAATATTATCTTTTGCATCCCTTAAAAGTATCTTCTCTCGGTATTACTTTTTCTCAACTTTATTAAGCTGAGAAATTACAGCTTAATATGCGCAAGTACACACACAGAGATTTCAGGATTACGGCAAAAAAACTACTTTCTGTGAGTTTTAGTACTCTTCCTTTGCCCTTAGTTAAGTTATATATTTAGTAAACACAGTGACTTCCAGGCAAACGGCTAAAAAACATTGTGCTCACTCTGAATTACTTACATGATACAAATATGATGCACAAACTGCAAGGACAGACTTCTCAGTTTTGTGTTTGTGTTTGCACCAAAGAGTCCATCATAAACCACCTGGCCAAAAGGAATAAAGAGCACATCAGATAGTGTCTGGTCTCACTTTCAAAGGTTTTCTAATTCCCCTTCTTCTTTAAAAACTGTCATCAGTAACAGTGCTTCCCTCCCCTAAGTACTGGAGGAACTGTATTATGAAGCTTAATGGGAAGAGCAGCTTAGGAACGTAAGCATTACCTGAATGTTAGCTGGGAATGTTTCTGCAGCTTGCCTGGATCGCAGAAGATGAGGAACTATCTTTAATTTAACACGGGTGCTGACTGACTCTCGTTTCATTTCTGGTTTCAGAACAGACCCCTGTCAGAAACAGAGTTGAAATAATACAGTGCATCTTTGGAGAGCAGTACTTTTAAGTTAGCTAAGCTACCTTCTACCGCAAATCAGAACACACTGGGACAGAGAGAAAAATCATTCAATAGCAAAAATGTTCAGTGAAAGCAGAGATCAAAGGAAGTGATAAGATTCAAGAAAGATATATATGTCTTCTCCAAATAAAACAAGGCAACTAAAATTACAGCTTCAGCAATTAAGTAGGTATGCAAGTCTGAAGGCAAATCTTACCTCCTTGGTTTTCAGTGGTATATCCCCAAGATACACTTTATACATTTTGTTGATGATAGCAGGATTGTTCCAGTCAATTAAACTAAAGAAAAAAACACATTGAACACCAACATGTTATGATTCTGACCTTTCATTACTTTTTAAAATATTTGTGGTTTACAGCATTTTGCATCATATTCATATTCTTCCCAGAGTTTTAATAGATTCAGTTTGACTTCTAATCACTCCTCCCACATCCACATAATATATAATCATGAAGAATGTGAAGTGGTTACAAATTTCACCTACAAATTCAGACAATGTAATTCCAAATAATTTGTGAGAAACCTACATGCTCCCTTCTCTCCCACTGAAACAAGACATATAAACCATGGTAGTCTACTGATTGAATACAAAATAGCCATCTTTTAACAAATCTCTCCATATTCTTCAACCTCAGTGCTTTGACATTTCAATAGAGAAGAGGATATTTTTAATTCTACGACTATTTAATCTTGGTCTCTCAGACAAACCTGTCTGCCGACGATAACCATCAAATGCTAGCTATTGATGAGACTGTTTGGAATACACACACATACCCAAAAAACAGAATCACAGAGTCACAGAATCAACCAGGTTGGAAGAGACCTCAGGGATCATCAAGTCCAACCATTGCCCTGACACCACCATGTCAACTAGACCATGGCACTAAGTGCCATGTCCAGTCTTTTCTTAAACACCTCCAGGGATGGTGACTCCACCACCTCCCTGGGTAGCCCATTCCAATGTCTAATGACCCTTTCTGAAAAGAAATTTTTCCTAATGTCTAACCTGAACCTCCCCTGGCGCAGCTTGAGGCTGTGTCCTCTTGTCCTGTCACGAGTTGCCCGGGAGAAGAGGCCGACCCCCACACTGCTACAACCTCCTTTCAGGTAGTTGTACAGAGCAATAACATCTCCCCTCAGCCTCCTTTTCTTCGGGCTAAACAATCCCAGTTCCCTCAGCCGTTCCTCACTCCCTCTAGACCCTCGCAGCCCCACAGAAACTGAAACACCTCACAGAAACCAAAAAGTTAAGTAAGCATGGATGCTCAAAAAAAAGCAGAGGAGACAGAAACATCTCTTTCTTTCAGTAAAGCAACTGACTTCCAAACAAGTGAGCTGTGAAGTAGCATATATTTCTCATAAAAGACATTTAACATTGCATAATAAGAAGCATTTTGTCCACGCGTGTACTTTGCTCTCCAGCCAAAGAATACCAACATGAAGGGAAAGATGAGAGAAGCAGCAAAGGAGAGACTGCCTTCCTTAACCAGGCTGTCATCACTTACTAGAATCATCTCCCCTGACATGACTGAGGCACATGAATAGACTCGAATGGAGAAGGTTTCACATTACATATTTGACTCCAATTTAAATAGTCCTATATTTCTAGTAATACAGAAGCCACCTACACATTTCAAAGGCAGGCCTCTCGCTCCAAATCTCCTACATGAGCCAGCAAACCTCATACGATCAATGACTCAGCAAATAGTACCAACAGCAATTACTCTGGCCTCTTGATGGGTTAAAGGCAAAAGCATTGTCTTTAGATGATGAAAGGTGGACTGCAGACGAGCAAAAGCTTTAATAATGCAGAAAACAGTGGCTGCCAAACTTCCTAGACTATAGTCCTCTTCACCATTATAGGCTCTTTACTTCCTTAATAAACTAAATGAAAGTATACTTTTCTGGGAAAGACAATATAGATAAGCTGGCAAGCTGTGAATCACTTACTAAGGTCTTATTGACCATTGCTAATCCACAGAGGGCAATTTGGAAACCAAGGAGTAACAAAATGGCTCAAAAGTGATACCAAAGATGACTGAAAACAGACAGCTAAAGCTGTCAGCTCCGGAGCCAAGTGATGTTCCCAGCTGCAAGACTGTGAGCCACACCATTCCCAGCCCTGTGTGAATACATGGCAGCTTCGCAGGTACACGGGAACTGCAGCCTTCCTCCCTTCAGACCACGGGCTCTCTGGAGCACTACATTAATTGCAGTTAGCTTTGTTACACACACTAGCACCATCTTTTCCAAACATCCAAACTTGTACCTTTGTTTGCTCTTTAGTTCAAGGTCTGCTGCAGTGGCAACACTGTGTCTTGTATCACTGGAGGCTACAACCAGGTGTATAACAGCTTCAAGTTCTGGCACTTGCTCTGCTTCAATGAATTTCACTATCCCCAGCTTACACTGTTCAACAGTCGGGAAAGTAAAGGCAGTGTTACTGACAAGAAAGCATATGTTACAATAATTGCAGCAGTTCAGCTGTCTGAAATGATGGCTTCTGCTGAAATGAGACACTTCATCAACATAAGAGAGTTTTGCAACCTTCCTATCTTTAAGAGGAAAACATAAGAGTAGGCTGCAGTCATGGTAGCTTCCTAACCAGCTCTGAGAATTGCTGGCACCTCCCACCCCATCTCACTGTTGCAAAGTTCCTTAAGGTAGCATGGGAAGTCCCTCAATAAATTCATTCCCTCAGGGCAACTAAAGACCCGGCCAGAATTAGCTACGTATTTTCCCTTTGTCTGTCTGTTCCTCTGTCTGTAGCTGTCCCTGTTACCACCCCAGTTCACTGAGGACAAGTCCCGCAGGTGCAAGTACCTGTTCTAGCAGCTCTGGTGTCCATGGGCTGTCTCCGATTACCCTTTTGGCTGCATAAAAGCTCATCCCTGGAGGCGGCTGAGGGATTCCAGGACCTCCCACGCTACTCAATGAAGAGCCCTGGGCTGCGGGCATGTTTTGTCGACTCTGAGATTCATTCAATACGAACCTAAGCAGAAGGGAAAGGAGTTTCATTAGAGGCTTTTCCAACCCACATTGCCAGTTGAATTAGATGCTGGAATGGAGGAAGAAACACAACCTATCCAATTTCACATATTCTTCTTAAATTAATCCCTGACTCTGACATAAGACAGAATTTTACCGAGTTGAGAATCAGCTATCAGTTATCCCAGCATATTCTGCAAGAGCCACAATGATCTCACTATAACTGTTTGAAAACAAACCTCAGTTAGGAAAGGGAAGGGTCCACTGGCATTTCTGAAAAAAGTTATCTCAGGTGATGAATCAGAAAGAACGATCTCTTTTATATTAACAGTGAATACTCAGAACTACATTCAAGAAACGTGTACTAAAAGCTTTAACAACATCTGTATGATTTCTATGAAAAACGCAAACCTAACAAGGGAAATAATGAAGCTTATGCAACACAATGAAGTGGTAGGAAACAACTCTTGATATAAAAAATAAATCAATAAGATAATGTCTTGGAAAATGGCAGTTTTAGCGCTGGGCAGGGAAGGCAAGCAAAAACCATAATGGTTAAGTTTACAGATCTTAGTCTTTTTGGAGACTGGCTAGTCTAGCTGCCCTATGCACATCTTCATACTCTCACAAAAGCCATTCCACCTCTCCCTGTATCCTTGGATGCTGGTCAATACATGGAGGAATCAAAATCGTAGTGCAGAGACCAAGAAGAATTATTTCGCTCCAGACAGCCACAATCTGTTCTGCATTCAGCACACAGCCAACAAAAGGAAGTAAACAGACTCAACAATAAGGATAAACATTAATCCCAAGTCTCATTAGTCAAAACTTTAAACACTTGAACTTGATTATGAGCTTTAAGCCCTACAGTTAGGCTTTCTGGTTGCTTTACTGCACGAAGACTGGCAAGGCTAATTCACAACTGGGCTATGATAGAACAAGTTCTATCAGACATAAATTAGCTGTAAACAGCTGCAAATGGTCTCACCCCAGGGAGCAAGACTTTTAAGAGACAGACATCCAGAGCCACAGGCTAGCTGAAGACACTCTCTGAGCACCTTCTGGAAAGAAAATGAAACCTTCACCCCCACCCTTGTGGTCTCTCTGAGTATTTAAAAATTGTCATGCTTGGCCATAGTACAAAAGCACAGAAGGAAGTGAAGTCTCATTGCAAAGCCCAAGGACTTCATCTGCTGAAGCTACAGTCACAGCAGTGTGGGGGTGAAGCTAAGAGCATAAGCCTGGGCAAACTGAAGAGTGTAAGCTGTGAACAGAGGGGGCAGCCTAGGTATTTTGAACTGTAAGCTGCAAGGCTCTACACACATGGTAAGGAAGTGGCCTCCAAACCATCTGACTGAGCATGGCCTCCAGCAAAGTTACATGGAGAAACATCACACGCTCACTATTTTAAAAGTCATTCCTTTAGGTTAATCCACTTGGGTGAGCAAGAGTTAGGTGCTCAGAAAAGTCCTACGGGAATCAATGAACTGTCAGAAAAAAGAAATGTGTTCTACTGTTAAAATTACTTCTATTTTCTTTCAAAGCAAAAAGTTCCCCTAGCAATAAAAAGGCACTAAAAAAATTAGTGGAAAATAGATTTGGAGAAAGTATTGATTTTAGACACTGAAGGTTCCTAACAAGCAGTGATCAGTAAGTTCAAGTTTCTCTGTAAATCATTCTTGCTCTCAGAAACAGTGCTCACAGCAAGACACACCATTACAGTTACAACATTTTTCATCAGAAGAGAGACGAAAGACAAATCTTGTTATTAAAGGTTCAATTCTGGAAAGTACAAGTTTTCAGAGATCACACTTGCTTACGACATGGGAGGAACAAGCCATAAAACTCAACTGCAGGAAGATGATCAAACATTTTGAGCTGGCTTCTATTGTAAAGGTTTGGTTATTTAACAGATAGCTCACATGTCTCATAGCTTCACTTTGATCGCAAAAGAGGTCAAGGACAGAATAGCATAACACCTAATTAAGTAGAAAAAAGACGTTTTGTTAAATAAGGAAGATGGTGATCCCATTCTTAAAATCAGGACCCTGCTTTGTATCTTACTGAAACATGTAACTGGCTTCATTCGAGCTGGGAAATAATAGTATATTTGAAATGAGTTTCCAAGCGTGCAGTTTGTAATGTTTCACACATAAAGAACACATCAATACTAGAGAACACTGGTATTAACTCTTACTTACCCATAAGGCATGAGAAGAACATCCAACATAAAGTCCAAAAGCAGCTGTACAGTCTTTGGTTTTTCAGCAAGATTAAATGGAGAAGCTGCTGCTTTCAGTGGTTCAGCAGGGTATTTCATGTGAAAAAGGGTTGGTATTAGAAGATGCATTAGGCTGAAAAACAATTATATTTACTGCAACCATTTTTAAAAAACACACCTGTTTATTCTTAAAATTCAAGAGAGAAACTTTTAACAACAAACCGGGTCCTTAATAGCAAAAAAAATCTTAACAAAAGTTAAACTGATTCACAATCCAGTGGCCTCTATTCGCCACCTGATGTACTTAAAAATGGAAGGCAGAAGATAAACTCAGATTTGCACTTAAAATAGAACATACATGTCTGTGTGCATGCACACACACATCTGGAGAGATAAAGCCACTGCCTTTGTCCAGACTTGTAGTATTTCGTAATTATGCCACAAAATACAGTCTGCCTCATCCATAAGAAATTTAAAGTTTTAAATCTGAGTCTGACCAGAGCAGAAGTTGATCAACACTGTTCAGCTTCACCAAGAGTGCACACACACAAACATGTTGATTATATACCAGCATAGCCAGATTTCTCAAAGCTCTCTTCACTCATGTACTTGCTTTTTGGACAGGACAAAACCATGGTCCCAGAGAAGACAATAAAGTATTTTCACACAGCTCTCATGAAGAGAAGCAAGATTTTACTGCAAGACCTTTCAGTAAGGTCATTTTAAAAATACTTTTACGCTGTTACAGTGATGTAGAGTGAATGAAGATACGATTTTAACACCCTTTTCCAATGTCAGCACGGTGGGAACCCATCTCAATGTAAATAAGAAGCAGGTCCATAATTAACAGTTTTCTAGAAGTTCTTAGTACACAGCAGTTCACAACTTCTGTCTTTTTTTATTTATTACAACTTAGTGTTTCAAGCGAGTAGGAATTTTGGTTATCTCACAATTTAGAGTGGCCAATCATTTACTGCTGTTCCTGTTGCTGGACAGAGGATATTTACTGAAGATCTGGCCTTAAGTTGGAAACCAGAATTTGATGAAGGTGGATGGGGTAAATGGACAGCCATATCCATTAAAACACAGGCCTCTTACCATACAGGGAGTCTGCTGCTGCAGATCCTGTATATTATTACATTAGACTATATGAATTCTTTGTACCACCCAAACTACTGAATTGCTGATCCAAATTGCACCAGCCAAGAATATCCTAAGCAATGAAGATATCACCAAGTTAAAAAAAAAATTAACAACTGATACAAATTATTTTACTAAAACGATACCAAGCGCATTCACTTCGAGAAATACCTGTCTTGCTGTGGTTGAGGTTTCCCTTCCATTGCAGTGAGAAGAGTTGGAGCCAATTCACATTGTTTTTCCACAGGCAGGCGGGGGTATCCCATCTTAACATAAATTATGGTAAAATTCTAAAGGAGTAGAAAAAGAACACAGTATTGCCACAGTGCAGAAGAAGTATCTGTTCTTTAAACTCTTCCTGTATGTTGTGTTACATAATGGGGTGTTGGAAACAACATATGTTTTGGAAGACCCAATTTCTTAATTCTCATGCTCACTGAACTGATGGCTCTTAAAGTGAAGGCTCAGCAAGACCTACTCAGAAAGGTCTTAGAAGGTCTTGCTGAGCCTCCACTTTAAAAAGAAGAAAACAACAATGTAAAAAATCCTCTCTAGCTTCTCTTACTCACTGTCAATTTCACCAAAAACCGTTTTACCTGAGCAACAGCTTCAAAGAAAGCAAATGTAATGTTCTCTCTTACCTATTTCTGAAATAAAATAGAAAGCAATATTGAATAAAGACAAAGTCAGCACCACAGGCAAGGTTTCTCTTGAAAAGATGTTTCTAAATCATCATAATTAAAAGATGCAAATACAATCCAAACACAGTCTAGTGACAGGACAGCACAGCAGCTCAATACTGAGTACTGGACTATCTGCCTGCTATCATGCTGATCTAAATCCAGGCAAGAACTGTAGAGGTAAGAGTTATGTGTTCAATGACCTGGTTGAAAGAAGTTTTGAAGTGGGAAGCATTACACTTCTTTGTAGATGGCACTTGTTAAAATTTTATGAACCTTCATGGCACAAAACAACGTGCATCACTCAGATACATGAATGAAAACAGATTTTTGACATGTCCAGTCAAAAGCACAGTTTATGTCAAGTTTGTCTTCAAACAAGATGGTTCTCTTACTCCTCTACAGAACACATGCACTGTACAAGGCCCTGGCCATTCTAAAAGGTGAACTCTGGATAATCCCACTTGTTTCAAGACAATATCAGATTACTTCTACATTACTGCTGTTTAAAGTCTAAATATTTCTCCATCAGTTTCTAAGACACTGTGTTTTCCATTTATGCTACGTATGACTGAATAGTCAAATGAGAAGGACAGAAAGCTTCTCTCTGATTTTATCACTTTTTTTCATGATGGTGATTTGCAATAGATCTACCACGGTTGAAATGAAAATTATCTTCAGTTTCACAAAAACACTTTTAAACTATTTTCACTTTTTAAATTACACTGAATTAAACCATCTATTAAAGTTTCCCCACCTATAAGGTTTTTTTCATCTTTTCTTGCTCAGCTAAGGTCCTGACCCTAAAAACACATAAAAATAAGGGTTCTCATGTTCAGAGAAATACAGATGTTTTAAGTAAGACTCTGATCCTGCACAATGTTTTAAGACCGTGATCCTGCACACATCAGGATAAGGATGGTATTGCTTGCAAAATGGAGCTTCTGACAACAAACAGACCCTCTACAATACAAGCAATGACAGTTCATGCATTCATGGAATACCAAGAGTAATCATCAGTAATTTGAAGAGAATCAAATAGTGTAGCTGTTTTATGAAACTAAGTTTCACCCACATCAGACCATAAAGTTTAGTTAAAAAAAAATCTCTTAAAACATCAAACTCATGACAATAACATACTGGCTACAAAAACTGACAGAGCTAAATTCAGGAGCTTTAAAGAATATTCTGCTTGTGTTCTTGGAAGAATAGACACTTACAGTGACAAAAGACACCGCAGAAGGATCCTGATATTGAACTAGCAATGTCTCTACTGGAAGCTGAATTTTTGGACGACTTTTGATGCGCTTATTCAGATGAACCAGCAGCTCCATGACCTGACAGGAAGAAAACAAAAAAACTTGAAAGAACCACCCCACTAATTTTACTACTTCGGATACCACACATCACCCTCAGTCCACTAGGCAGGCCTACTATAAACAAATCAGGCCTGAGCTTCCTGATTATTTAATCTCTAAGAAAACAGCAGCCATCATTCATTGTATTATCTTGAAACCACTCTGACATGTCTGAAGTCACCGTTAAAACAAACACATGAAGAGTCCCAAACCGTGACACAACCAATAACCCCCATCAACAGAAATGTCAGGAAGAAATTATTAATGAGTATGACTAGCTCTTTCTACACAGCTGGTTACTATCCCTCAAAACTGAGCCTGGGTTGGAAATCTGCATTGCTGCTCTATGTTGTGGCTGTAAAGGAACTCCAACTCACAACACAGAACAAAAACACAATGAAAAACCCCCACCCATAATAATGTTATCAAATTAAGTGTATGAAAACTATGTTTGGAGTGGAACAAGACAGGACCGAAATCCTTCAGGCAAGAGGAGAAGCCAACAGGAACCCCATGAATGTCAGACAGGAGCACTGTGCAGCCCTGCTCTGGGCAAGCAGAGCCCCAGCAGCAACGCCAACAGGGCCAGGTAGCAGCCTTGAGGGGATGGCCCTGGGCTCTGCTGGACAGACAGATGAGCAGGGGCCAGTGTGCTGAAACAGGAGAGGTGCAGAGTGGTACTTTCTCACGATGAGGACTCTCAAGGAGTGGAGCCGGGATCCAGAGAGTTTGTGCAGTCTCCATCCTTGGAGGTTTTTCAAGATCTGTCTTCATAAAACCTTCAAAATCCTGGTCTGAACTTGTAATGGGCAATTGCAAGCAGGAGGTTGGTCTGGAGACCTTCTAAGGTCCCCTCCAAGCTGAATTATCCCATCATTCTACAATCCCATGAAGCAGTTTCTTATCCACTAAATGAGATACCATAACTGAATGGAGGAACTTGAAAAACTACAGACCATCTCCACTCCCGAACAATGGGTTCTGAGATCTGCATCTGGCTCACAAACCCTATCAGATTCTCAAGCAAGGTGGTCCATAAATATAAGTGACATCAAAGAGAGTCAGCTCAGCTCCAGTAAAACCAAACAAAGACAGTCCTAGATGCATGTTGACTTCAAGCAATTCAAGTCAAAAAGCCAGGGTCTCCTTTTGATGGCTCATCACCTTGGTCACAGTATGGTGACAGAGCAACTAAACTGCTGTCACTGAAGTTCATCATGGAAACTGCAGAATCATATGCTTGCTGAGCTGCATGAGCCAAGACATCATCTTTGCACCCACTCCATGACCACATATCAAACAAAATAAAGTCCAGATATAATCCAGAGAAACTGCATAGCTGACCACCAGCATGTGACTGAGACCAGAGATAAGCTGACAAACTAAGTAATGCTGACAGGTATCAAATTTTGCTGTTGCAAAATTATTGTAATAGCAGTCACAAATTCCTATTATTTTAGAGAGGAAAAAACCTGTCTGCACACGCTTTTTTGTGAAGATAAATGTACACATATGACTACAACAGAGTTTGAGGAACCTGTTCAAATTACCCACGGTGGCTGGTGTAAAAAGCCATGGCTGGATTTGGATATGTTTGTCTTGCTTCTCTAATCATCAATACCAAATCAGTACACTAAGGATCTCATCCAGCAGTACTGATCTGACCTGAATCAGGCAAATGTCTACACTTCCGAGCACGACTGCTTCTCGTGTTTTTGCTGGCTTCACATGGGCTGCATAAAGTGACACGGTATCTAGTCTGGCACCAACGCTGTCAGTGCATTAGTACTTCTTGGGGCACCTCTGAACCACCAGAGTGAATTTACCCTGGATTAGTTCTTTGTGTGACATCGCTAAGGTAACTGATTTGGTAGAAGACATCCTAGAGTTGAATTTAACTCATCTGTCAAACCGTGGCCTGAAGAGGGATTACCCTTTCAAGAGTAAATGGATTAAGAAGGTATAGGCATTGCAAGCTTATCCACGTATCTTGACGACATTCTAGATCCGAAAATGTATGAGGACAATGAGCTCAAATTACTGAATGAGGCAGTAATACTGACCTGACAGTCACAAAACTAAGGGCAGGGATATGACCAACAAAGCAGTATGTTAAGGCAGCAGGAAGAAAAATAGAATTTTAATTTCTCACAGAATCACAGAATGTTAGGGATTGGAAGGGACCTCGAAAGATCATCTAGTCCAATCCCCCTGCCGGAGCAGGACTGCCTAGACCATATCACACAGGAACGCGTCCAGGCGGGTTTTGAATGTCTCCAGAGAGGAGACTCCACAACCTCTCTGGGCAGCCTGTTCCAGTGTTCAGTCACCCTTACAGTAAAGAAGTTTTTCCTCAAATTTAAGTGGAACCTCCTGTGCTCCAGCTTGCACCCATTGCCCCTTGTCCTGTCAAGGGATGTCACTGAGAAGAGCCTGGCTCCATCCTCTTGACACTTGCCCTTTACATATTTATAAACATTAATGAGGTCACCCCTCAGTCTCCTCTTATCTAAGCTAAAGAGACCCAGCTCCCTCAGCCTCTCCTCATAAGGGAGATGTTCCACTCCCTTAAAAATTCTCCTTTCCATTCCAGCAGTACAAGCTTGAGGAGAAAGTTAGTCTGGGGAGTTCGAGTGAAAGTAGAATGTAGTCAATCCATCTGATGTACTGCACAAACTACACAGTGCTTCTAAAGTTGGGTGGACATCCTTGAACAACTGTATTGATCTACGTTTCAGCGGCACAATGGCAACACACAGATGTTCTTTTTGCTCATATATCTACACTATCAAAAGCTACACTGTCAATTCAATTAAAATGGTGTAAGTTTTCAAACCACAATTAACTAGGCTGGCACACTTTTTGTTGTTGTGGTTTGTTTTTTTTTTTAACCACTACAATAATTGCAGGAGAGAGACATGACATGGGATGGCAGAGTTTTGTCATTGCCTATAGTCAGTCACTAGGTGAATAGTTTGTTCTTTTCTTTCCATTCTATTTCATCTACTTTATTAGCCTTTATTGGATTAGTTTTCCAAACACCTGAGTGCTCATGTAAAAAAACATACGCTTTTGTTTTACTTACGTTGCCGTAACATGATTTTGAGGCTAGAGTTGAACAATAAGCACATTCTTTGTTGTCCACCAATCAAAATTAGCAGTGGAAAGCTAGGTATTTGTGTTAAAAAGTCATTAACATTTGAAAAATGCATCAGACTTCTTAAGACATTTTTCCACCACATTAATGGCAAAGGAAGAGAAAGCAGAAGATTGAAAAGCTGAGTTCTGATGTTAGTAACAGAAAAACACAATGTGCATGTTCAACAGATTTACTTGCAAGTTATACACTCCACAGTAAATCTTCACTGATGTTCATTAGAATAAAAAACTGACAGTCTTCCCCTCCCCTCTGTCTCACTGATACATTATTTTGCTATGTGAAAAATACCAAACAAAAAAAAATCAACACATACAAAGCAAAAAATAGAATACTGAGAGAGTCAACTTCCTTCACTGATACGGCAAGAGAAGAGTTCAGGGTAATTTCCTTGACTGCAATGAATTTGACAAATACCAAGCAGTACAGGGAAGTGCTGTAATTGCTTATATTATCATCTTGTATAGATAAAAATCTATAGTCTAAACACATAGAACGAAGAAGAAACGAGTTTTATTTCATTATTCATTCAAACACAGAAACTACAATATACCATAACAATGCTGTGTGATTTTGAGATGCCTCTTAAAACTTAATTTACAAAGGAGTAGTCCTCCCCCTTTCCTGAATCTTACAACACTCAAAAAAAAAAGACAACAATAACAGTTTATGAAAAAAAAATCATGTAAAAATACCCTAAGAAATTTCACTAGCTAGTTGGATGCTTTTCTTCACAGCTTCAAGTGCACATGATAAGCAGGTATTCAGAAGAACCCTCCATCCAAGCTGGAGTATCTCATTCAGCACAGTGGAAATGGCTTCACATTTATGGTTCAACTTTCATGTGATCACTGCCAGGACCATGTTTTGTGCAGAACTTTTAGAAAAAATCTGTGTTCTAGTTACTTGCAGGTTCTGAAACCTACTCATAAATCCAGCAAAGGCATGATCATTTCACTATTTCTACAAGACAAAGAGAGGATTATAAAAAAGCTTCTTTTCCACCACCACTTCCCAACAGTCCGTCTGCACTCTGCTCACAAAGGTTCTGGTCCACCTCTATCACCAGGCAGCTCCTTCTGATGAACAGCTGCAGGGACAAGAATCCACCCTTTGTTTTCTCTCCCAGCTGCTCAAATCTCTTATACTCAGCTGCTGCTGCCCCATTGGCCTCTTCTGGCTACAGCCTCCTGGCAGAACAGGAAACACAAGCAGGTGCTCCTCTGTCTGAACCTAGACCAGGTCAGACCTCTTCCGCTGTTAACACTAGGTTTAGCGATCTCCTCATGCAATCCCACAACTGCTGTTGCACAAGACTTGTGCAAGAACACAGGCCTGGGGAAAAAAAACCTGCTAGTAAACAGAATTCAGCTCTCTGCTACAGAAGGCAGCTACATCACACGTGAATTCCTTCACATTCACATTAAATTCCATCTTCTACACTGTTTGGTCCTTGCCTGGCCACAGGAATAGGAGGAACAACCAGTATGTGGTGTCAGGGAACCAGGGGCAGGCCCAGTAGCCCAGCAGAGGAGAGGCTGCCGCAGATCCACACCCCCAGGTCCAACCAGGAGAGGCACACATTCACTAGTGGGCTTCACCCCTAGAGAACCACACTTGTTCCTCCACAAACCACCTGCGTCCATCCCTTTCCCTGCCTTTGGTTCCTCCACTAAACATACCATTAGAAGGCTTGCACAATCTCAAAATGCTCTTCCCCTGCATCCCACTGTGTCCACTACCCCTACATAGCACCATCTCAGTCTAAAAGGTGTTATGTCATTGACTCATCTTGATGGGTTTCATGCCTGGACAGTGGAGCTAAGGGTCTCCTCAGACAGGCCTGGGAGGGACCTAGACAGGATGCCCCTTCCTCTGAGTCCTTAACTGCATGCCTGCCTGCCATGGTGCCTCTGTGTTCCCCTGAACTTGTAGAAATGGGCCTTTGATGGGCTGATGGCTCCTACAATGGGCCTGGGATTAGCTGGGGCAGGGCGTTACACAGGTTTCTGCACTTGCCCTCATGCCTCTGTGCTCCCTTGAGGGTATACAGATGACCTTTTATCCTATAACCTAACACAGGGCACTGAATTCCCCATGTGCATATTAAATTCCATCTCTAAAACTGTTTGGTCCTTGCTCCTATGCCTGTAACCAGGCAAGTACCGAACAGTTTTGGAGATGGAATTTAATATCTACCTGAACGAATTCTGTGATAAAGCTGCCTTCTGTACCAGGGAACTGAATTCCTTCAGGTAGGTATCAAATTCCATCTTCAAAATTGCTTGGTCCGTGCTCCCATTCCTGTTATTAGACAAGTGGAGTCCCTCAAGGGTCGGTACTGGGACCAGTTCTATTCAATATATTCATTAATGACTTGGATGAGGGAATAGAGTGCACTGTCAGCAAGTTCGCTGATGACACAAAACTGGGAGCAGTGGCTGACACACCGGAAGGCTGCGCAGCCATTCAGAGAGATCTGGACAGGCTGGAGAGTTGGGCGGGGAGAAATTTAATGAAATATAACAAGGGCAAGTGTAGAGTCCTGCATCTGGGCAAGAACAACCCCATGTACCAGTACAAGTTGGGGGCAGAGCTGTTGGAGACCAGCGTAGGGGAAAGGGACCTGGGGGTCCTAGTGGACAGCAGGATGACCATGAGCCAGCAATGTGCCCTTGTGGCCAAGAAGGCCAATGGCATCTTGGGGTGTATTAGAAGGGGTGTGGTTAGCAGGTCAAGAGAGGTTCTCCTCCCCCTCTACTCTGCCCTGGTGAGGCCGCATCTGGAATATTGTGTCCAGTTCTGGGCCCCTCAGTTCAAGAAGGACAGGGAACTGCTAGAGAGAGTCCAGCGCAGAGCCACGAAGATGATCAAGGGGGTGGAACATCTCCCTTATGAGGAGAGGCTGAGGGAGCTGGGTCTCTTTAGCTTAGATAAGAGGAGACTGAGGGGTGACCTCATTAATGTTCATAAATATGTAAAGGGCAAGTGTCAAGAGGATGGAGCCAGGCTCTTCTCAGTGACATCCCTTGACAGGACAAGGGGCAATGGGTGCAAGCTGGAACACAGGAGGTTCCGCATAAATATGAGGAAAAACTTCTTTACGGTGAGGGTGACCGAACACTGGAACAGGCTGCCCAGAGAGGTTGTGGAGTCTCCTTCTCCGGAGACATTCAAAACCCGCCTGGACGCGTTCCTGTGTGATATGGTCTAGGCAATCCTGCTCCGGCAGGGGGATTGGACTAGATGATCTTTCGAGGTCCCTTCCAATCCCTAACTTTCTGTGATTCTGTGATTCTGTGAAGTGAATGACATTAATGAGTAAGTCTTCACGGTCTTTCGCACACAGAAGCAAGCTTGCTCCACATGTGGTGTAAATCAGGTGGATGCACAACAGCCCTAACCTGGAAGTCATGGCAACTGCCTCTGTGGCCGTAAGTCTTGGTCTCAGGCTAACTCATAGCTAGCTGGCCTCAAGGGGAAATAAATGCAGCCACCACACATCTGCAAAAGCCACACATCTGCAAAAGACCTTGCTGATATAAGCAATGACTGTTTTCTTTAAGCCTTAACAGTTGTAATAAACCCGTTCTCTATCAGGCTCACAACTTTTCCTCAAAGAGTAAATTCCTTCACAGAGAACATCCAAGTGTAGTGAATCATGATATGTCAGGGGCATTTCATTGTCCCTGACGGGAAAAACATACCATTAAGGTAAATTGCACCCTTACCTTTTTACGAACTCCTTCCTGTGTGCTGGACAGCTTGAGGAGAACAGGGGGTAGGAATTTGGAAATAATGTTCTGTAACTGCTCGTCTGTTTCTGCATGGCCAAGACGCAAGAACACACGTTCAAGTTGATCTGCAGTTAAAAAAAAAAAAAAAAAGGAGGAAAAGAGAAACTGGTTGAAACTCAAAATTGCTGTAGCAAGAAAACAACTTATTTGAACATCCCCTAATGGGCTTGTAAGAAACGCTGCACACAATTCTTAAAGCACTTCCATCACAACAGCATTCAACACAGATCCACCTTCTATTTTTAACACTAACTGAGCAAACTGTTGATGGTAGAAACCAGCCTCGTAGCTTCCAAAACTACCCTCCACAACTACGTGGACACCACTCCTATCAAAGACAGAAACAATTAAGATTTCCTTTGCTTCACACTGTGTTTCAAACAGAGGCTAGAACACCTCCAAAGGTGAAACAGAAGCTTAGGATCTCCAAGTCATTTCCTGCCCTTTCTGCTTCGACAGTAAAGGTGTGCGGCTGTGGGGCTGCTAACTTTTGAAAATACACTTGCTGTGATCTGTATTCAGACCATGATGTTCTCTTAATTAAGAGGGCAAAAAGACCTGGCCCATTCTTGTTATTATTCTTGTTAAACCTAGGGCTCCAGTCATGCACAGAGACCCCATTGTGGTAGACGTTGTGTCAACAGAACAAAACCACCAAGCACGTACAACAAAACCCAAGACCAAATACAGTTAGTATTGCAGAAAGGAAAGAGTCTAGGCAAAGCACAAGTTATAAGCTTGAGGCAAGCCATGCCATGGCAGTTGAATACAAATAAACAGGCTGCACACCTGAAAGCAGGAGAAACAAGCTACATGGTGAAAAACAAGTTCTTTGAAAGCTTCTGGCCACTGTTGCAGGGTAAATTTGATACTCATGGTAGTATTCATAGTACACCTTGACACAGGCTAACCTGTTCTGCCCACGACTTTCTGTTAAGCCACTTAGGTCTTCCAGAAAATCTTTACAAAGCTGTACAAATGTTGACTGAACCAGTTACTGATTTGTTACAATCTATTGACCTTTCTTCCAAAAGACAGCATTATATTAAATAGGAATAAGATCGCAAGCGTGAAACCCAGGACATATTGCTGTAACTTAAAACACGAAGCTCCTATCATTGCTCTACAAAGCTGCTGGAGTGTTATAGTAAATTTACCTTCCTCTAGCCAGCAGGTCTCCTCCCCAAACCCAGGAAGGAACACAAAAAAATATTTTGTTAATGTCTGCAAAGAGGTAGATGTTGCAACTCCTACAAAATCAAGAGAATGGGGGAGGGAGGGGAGAAGCAATAAACATCTGTTTTCTCAGTGAGATAGCAGATCATTTCAAGGAAACAGATGAGACCAAAATCTTCCATTCGCAGCTCAAGTACAAGGGCTGAGGGCCATCCGTCTTTATACAGAGAATGGAAGAGTCCCTATTTCAAGCAGCAGCATGCAGCTGCCCCAACAGCTAAACCAGAAGCAAAGCAAAACCTCCTTGGCACAGCAGCATTCACAGAATCACAGAATAAACCAGGTTGGAAGAGACCTCAGGGATCATCGAGTCCAACCATTGCCCTGACACCACCCTGTCAACTAGACCATGGCACTAAGTGCCATGTCCAGTCTTTTCTTAAACACATCCAGAGATGGTGACTCCACCACCTCCCTGGGCAGCCCATTCCAATGTCTAATAACCCCTTCTGAGAAGAAATGCTTCCTAATGTCCAACCTGAACCTCCCCTGGCGAAGCTTGAGGCTGTGTCCTCTTGTCCTATTGCTAGTTGCCCAGGAGAAGAGGCCAACTCCCACTTCACTACAACCTCCCTTCAGGTAGTTGAAGACTGCAATAAGGTCACCTCGGAGCCTCCTCTTCTCCAGGCTAAACAACCCCAGCTCCCTCAGCCGTTCCTCGTAGGACAGACCCTCCAGACCCTTCACCAGCTTGGTCGCTCTCCTCTGGACTCGCTCCAACACCTCAACATCTTTCTTGAAGTGCAGGGCCCAGAACTGGACACAGTATTCAAGGTGCGGCCTCACCAGTGCCGAGTACAGAGGGACGATCACTTCCCTAGAGCAGCTGGCTACGCTATTCCTAATAGAGGCCAGGATGCCATTGGCCTTCTTGGCCACCTGGGCACACTGCTGGCTCATGTTTAGCCGGCTGTCAATCAGCACCCCCAGGTCTCTTTCCACCGGGCCGCTCTCCAACCACTCTTCCCCCAGCCTGTAGCGCTGCATGGGGTTGTTGTGGCCGAAGTGTAAGACCTGGTACTTGTTCCTGATGGCCAGACCAAGAAGAGTCCTTGTGCACAGGTTCAGGAGTGTCTCTTCTCCATTCTGCAGCATGGCAGGCCAGATCCACAGGCAACAAGGAGACCCAAGGCTTTTGAAGGGACTACAGGTCTTGAGGCATCCTACAAGGAGGAAATCATTCCCCTAAAGACTAATCTAAGGTCACCTGTTGAAAGCAGAGATTAGAGGGGGTCCAAGGAGAACCCTCCTTCAGTGGAGGAGGATCACTGAGCTGGCTGTAAAGGACTACAGAGGCAAAAAAGAAAAAAGCACTGGTACAGGGCAGAGGTAAAGACTGAGGTGAACAAAGATAGTTGGAACTTCAGTGAACAAAGGATGTTCAAATGCAAATACATCTCTAGCCAGGAAACCTATCATGATGTAGCTGCAGAAGCCCTTACTGTCCTATTTTTTAAATCTGTGCTATCCCTGCACCGACTCCGCACAGCATCATTGCTCCTCTGCTAGCTGCAGATTAAACATAAACATGTCACTTCCAACATTTTATTTTCTGCTGAGCAAATATCGCAGGCAGCTGAAAGGACAAAGGACCATCAAATTTTACTGTCAGGAAAATTAGAAGCTAAGACACTGCAGCACCTACAATGCAAACTGACTTGCCAGTCAATCCCTTGTTTCAGGCAGATTTCATGGAACAATCAGGCTGCCAGCAAGTCAATGACTCCACAATATTTATCTCATATTCCAATTATTGTTTTTTAAATTCTAATAATTTCCTTCTTTCTTCACCTTCCTTCTCATGCTATGCTCCCCGCCCCGCCCCCCCCCCCCTCCAAATGATCTCCCCCTCCAGGACCCCCCCACAGTGTCTCATGACCCACCAGCACTAGGGGACTGCTTAGGCCACACCAAGCAGTTGAACCAACTCCAACAATGAACAAAATCATCAAATCTTTCCCCTTGGATCTGGAACTCCAGGAGACCACTGCAGACCCATCATCCTCAAGCAAGCTGGCTGAGGAACCTCCCCAACATGTGCCTTCACATGGCAACAGATCAGACTCGAGTGTAGGGAAACACCAGTGAAGTTATTTGTAAATCCATTAGTTGTAGCCATTGGACTACACACACCTTCCAAAAGGCACAGAAACCACTCTGCACGTGCCCACATGAAGTACAGCAATGCACTGAACTGCAAGCATCTACCCCGTTTCCAGCTTCCTCCATTATTCTGTTGTTACAAGCAGCAACCAGAATTGTAACAATAATAGAGATCAGGAGAAAAAAAAAAAGCTACCCCCTTGTTTATGCTGCCTGTAAGATACGTTTATTACTTTTCCTGAACCTCTGCTGCCTAGTCAGTTAAGCCCTGATACTGCCATCAGGTATCCGTATCCTTCCCTTAACCATAAGCACGACAGGAGTCTTGAGCAAATTTAAGCAGACTAGTCGCCTGCTGCAGTTCAGAAACTGGTCAGGAGTTTGTCAGAGCACTCTCCCGCGCTACCGTGCAGGCTGTATCCATAGCAGCAGGACAGGGAAACAAAGAGCTATAAACCCTCCCAAGTATTGCACATCAACCATTTTCTCCCCAGTTTTTATACTACTAACAACTAAGACCATCTCTCAAGCTGACAGCATTCATTACAGGAAAGCATAAACCCTGGAGATTTAAAGCCCCACACACAGTGGTCCCGGAGAGGAGCTGGGGACAAAATATTTCAGACTCACACACCGTGTCCTACCTCCGTGTGTGTTGCAGACCCACTGGCTGGCATGGGGCAAGCTCCTTTCCCTCCCCACCTCATGACTTCTCACAACCTTCACCTGGCCTCCCCGCCCAGCATGCACCACCGAGCAGACCACTGTGCATCAGACATCAAACGAGACAAAGGGTTTGCTCCCCACCCATCTCACGTTCCCACATCGCGCACTTCACAGGTTTTTAAGAATGAAGCCAAAGCCTTCTCCATCTAGTTTTACAGCCCCTGTTGCTGACTATAAAACTGCACAGTTGTAATTTTGGGGGTGGGGGGAGGGGGACACACCACTAGGTTATACGATAATAAAAGTAAGTACATCAAGAGGTCTACCTTCCTTTGCCACACACCATAGAAAAAATGATGACACAAACCGGTTTGAAACTTAGCAACTGAAATTAACTACTACAGCAATCTCACCGCAACTTGACAGTAAGAGCACTGAATTTCAAAGAGAAAGTTGTACACATCTCAGTCTTTACCTTTGCTAGCCAACACTGAACTTAAAACGCAGTCCATGCAATGACACGCTTCCTATAATTTTTCCTCTCACAAGTTTACTAATACAGTTAAAGATAAAAGTTTTCTGGAAGCTCTGGAAGAAAGAAGTAATGGAGAGATGGCATTTAGTAAAGCATAGCTTTATCCCCATCTAAAAAGCCAATACTTAAGACATCTGAGATTTTACAAAGGCTTCTCCTTTCTCAATCTCACATTAAACTCTCATCTCAAATTTAGGACTGTAAGATTTCCTTGGTATTCGTTCCCATCTATAGCACCCTCTGTATTAGCTAATTCTATATGTTTATAAAATTACTTACCCACAGCATCCTCCTGGACAAACTGGCTGCCCGGGGCTTGGATGGGTGGACTCTTAAATGGGTTAAAAACTGGCTGGATGGCCGAGCCCAGAGAGTGGTGGTGAATGGGGCAAAGTCCAACTGGTGGCCAGTCACTAGCGGTGTTCCCCCGGGCTCAGTTCTGGGGCCGGTGCTGTTCAATATCTTTATAGACGTAGGGATCTATATATCTTTATAGACGTAGGGATCTAGACGTAGGGATTGAGTGCACCCTCAGCAAATTTGCAGACGACACCAAGCTGGGTGGCAGTGTCGATCTGCTGGAGGGTAGGAAGGCCCTTCAGAGGGATTTGGACAGGTTAGATAGATGGGCCGAGACCAACGGCATGAGGTTCAACAAGAACAAGTGCCGGGTCTTACACTTCAGCCACAACAACCCCATGCAGCGCTACAGGCTGGGGGAAGAGTGGGTAGAAAGCGGCCCGGTGGAAAGAGACCTGGGGGTGCTGATCGACAGCTGGCTAAACATGAGCCAGCAGTGTGCCCAGGTGGCCACGAAGGTCAATGGCATCCTGGCCTCTATTAAGAATAGTGTAGCCAGCCGCTCTAGGGAAGTGATCGTCCCTCTGTACTCAGCACCGGGGAGGCCGCACCTTGAATACTGTGTTCAGTTCTGGGCCCCGCACTTCAAGAAAGATGTTGAGGTGTTGGAGCGAGTCCAGAGGAGGGCGACCAAGCTGGTGAAGGGTCTGGAGGGTCTGTCCTACGAGGAACGGCTGAGGGAGCTGGGGTTGTTTAGCCTGGAGAAGAGGAGGCTCAGAGGTGACCTTATTGCAGTCTACACCTACCTGAAGGGAGGTTGTAGTGAAGTGGGAGTTGGCCTCTTCTCCTGGGCAACTAGCAATAGGACAAGAGGGCACAGCCTCAAGCTTCGCCAGGGGAGGTTCAGGTTGGACATCAGGAAGAATTTCTTTACAGAAAGGGTTATTAGACATTGGAATGGGCTGCCCAGGGAGGTGGTGGAGTCACCATCTCTGGATGTGTTTAAGAAAAGACTGGACATGGCACTTAGTGCCATGGTCTACTTGACAGGGTGGTGTAGGGGCAACAGTTGGACTCGATGATCCATAAGGTCTCTTCCAACCTGGTTGATTCTGTGATACTTCCATAGTCAATCTACTGCAGTTTAACTCTGGTGAACATTGGGCTGGGGGAAGAACATGCTGTCAGATGCACAGGGCCAACTTTTAATGCAGTCCAGAGAATTTACAAAAAAAAAAAAAAAAAAGACTGCCATTATTTTATTCATACCAGTGAGAAAGTCAAAGTGAAAGGGAGACAGGAGGAAAGGAAGGAGACTTCAGTGGAAGCAAAACTGGAAAACCCTGTGCCCAATCCTGTAGGGCTCTATGCAGACCGCTCTAAGAACAAACCTGCACGTCAGAAGCATTGGAAAAGCGCAGGGCACACCGAGATCACCATCAGCCTTCTAGATTCGCTCCACTGTGGATAGCCCCTTGCTCTGCCAGCGAGTGTTGGAGGGAATAACTCAAATAAGATTAAATCACTGCTACCCTTCAGCACACCACTTAATTCATTATTTTTGAGATACTCTTACAAGTTTGCCTTTACAGACATGAAAGCTGGAAGCAAATTCTTGAAAGAAAGATGATTGCTACGTCACTCAGAATCTGCTCATAAGCTATGTGCCAACCATAGTCCCTGTCAGACTTGTCCACTACATTAGAAAGAACCTGAGAAATCATGTCTGGTTTAATAAGTAGTCTTAGAAACATCATATGTGTTCCACAGTTGTGACAGTCAACATTTTACCACTGAATAAAAAAAAAAACACCACTACTAAGAATTAACTGCGTGAGTAGAAAAATTAATACCAGGTAGTCTTGTTTTTAAAATACATACAATTAAGATAATGCAAAATTTATAACAGATATTCATGTATTTTGGCACAACCACAACTTCTTTCCACGCTGCTGTGTAGTGTTTTCGCACAATATCTCATTTTTTTGTGGCATTTCCCCAAGATAAACGTAAATACGGAGAATTTAACAGTGGGCATTGCATATGAAGAGACATTCCCTTTCACTGTATGTAAAAGAACCAAAGTGGCAGGAAAACATGATACATCTTTGGATCCCTGTTTCCAGCAGCAGTGTCCAATCTGTGTCAACAGACATGTTGTATTTGGAAACTAAAATCCCCAAGTTACCATGGCAATGCAGTCACCTATCTGTGAGAAAATGCATGTTTCACTTCTGGTTCTTTCCAGTCTTCATTGAAGACTACAAGGACGAATATAGGGTTCAGCACTCAGGACCACACCTCAAGCAAAAAGGAAAGGAATAGATTTCAAAACACGGATAATGTATACAAATTTTACAAGAAAGTCACATTAACAGCAAGCCTCTAACTTCCAAATCCTGCAACACTGGCCATGAAAGGGTCAGAGCTATTTCTAAGTCTTGTTACTTCAGAACTAATCTTGCAGTCTCCCAGGCCAACAACAAAATCCCAGCCTGCTCGCTGAAACAACATGCCCCTTCTTCCTATCCTGCCGTACGGTAGCTTGCCAAAGGGAACAACTGAGAGAAAGGCACAGAAAGGATAAAGTAAACAAATAAACAGCTTAATGTTTTCCTTCTGTTAACAAGGGTGTTTCCCTTCCTTTTGTTTTGTTTTGTTTTTTATTTTAAATTAAAATCACAGAAGTGAACTCTTTGAATGCTTGGCCTTACTGAGGTAGCTGGTTTGCTGTTTATCCATCTTTTTCTCAGAGAGATCTCCTCTAAGCGCAGTTCCATTTCAGGTGCCCAGGTCCTCCTCCTTGTCCTTATGCAAGATAAAGAATTAGCTCCCTCTGGCATTCATAGATATTATGCACAGCAAGTCAGCTGTTCTGCGCAGACCCCTCAGCAATGTATATTTGCTTAGTTGAATAACAAGTAAAACAAACACACAACCTTGTTTTTATGAAAACTGACTCAAGAAACTACTGGGGCTATAACATGTCAAGCTAACTGTACTTCGTAATTTAACTCATCACCACAAAAGTGTCCCAGGAACTGAAAAGAGTCCAAATACTCCACAAGAGAGCAGAGAGTAGCACAGCAAAATTCTGTGCATAAAGACAGAATTTATCTTCTCTTTCCTGCAAAGTGTCTGCTTAACAGATCAGTGGGACTACTACATTAAAGCATTTCTAGAACTCTGTTTCAGTAAATCAAACAATCAAAAAAACCCCTCTCCTCCGTTACCCAAACTCTGTAGAACCATTACATCGCACCAGCATCCCCCACATTTTCTCCCAAAGGCCCTATACCAAATAAAGAGTACTGGACCTAGGAGCGTTTCAACTTCACTGCCTGGATCGCAGGGACAGTTTTAGGGACAGTTCCTTGCCAAAGCAAAAGCTCAAACACACCCTTCAGTCCCTCCAGAGCTAAGCAATTGTTTCTGCACTATCCTGCACACAGACAAAAGAACAGAGTTCTCATCTACTCTGCCACTACTAAAATAGGAGTCAAATTCTTGTTCAAATAGTATTAGACTGTGGGAGAAAATATATCTAGTATGATTACAGTAGCACACAGCGAGTCAGGATTTGCTGGTGCTATTCCTGGCTCTACCAGTAACCCATTGAGTGCCTACAGCCAAATCACTTAGCGGGGTATTTGTAAGAGTAGGCCAGTCACCAGGTTATTTTATGAGATCCGACTGGAAAAGGCTGGGAAGGGCTGGGGGAGGGAAGGTATAGTCTCTTTTTTCATCTTATTCTTCCATTTTATAGAAAAGCTTATACAAAAGCTTGAACAGCATACTGAAACCCAAAGATTTGCAATATGCCGGGCTTAGGCTCTCCATTCAAGTAGCCGACTATTCTTACTCAAAATTAACTTTCCCTTCTCTTGCATCTCAACCCTTATGGTTTCAGGGTCAATTTACCGACTTTGCATTAATTTTTAAACTGCCATATCTCCATTCTTATGCTGTCTTCAATCTGTCCTCTAAAACAGTAAGCACCCGTATACAGAGTTTAAGCAAACAGCAAGAGTTTATGTGTTTGACTGGAGCTATAGATCAAAGCCTCCTGTAGCCATGTGTATATAAAGCAAGGAAAACTGGTTTTCCAACCTAAAACTAGCAGTAATTATCCTTGTTATTTTGGGGCTACTCATCATCCTAAAAAGGAACAGATGTCTTTCCAAATATGCTGAAATTTAACTATTTAAATGTATCAAACGACAGTAGGCCCACAGAAAGACTGTTCAGTTTCACTTTCTTTCTCTACATGAAATTACCCTTTTTCCATTAGCTTTAATTTTTATTTAAGACAACGGTACTTTCTATCCAGTGACAGATGAGGTACTAGCGAAAAAAACAAACCAAACCAAACCATTCTCTTTCCTCCCCCTTCCAAAAAAATAATTTCTAACTAAACTAACAAAAACCTCTCAATTCTGAAGGATGCAGTGGTCAAATAACCTGAATGACATGATATAATTATTAACACCAATCTCAATCTAAGGACATTTGTCCCTTCGGCGCAGTTTAACACAGAGGGCTGCGTAGCAACCAGCATATGGCTGAGGACTAATTTTCTGCAGGATCAGATTTGGAGCCTGGAAAGCTAGATTACAAACAGATAAAAGCTGAGGAGTCGCAAGCAAGAGATCTCACACTGACCAGTTTCACCAGGGGGAATCATGTTAGCATTGTAAAACTGACTGAAGAATCTCCTGGATGACAGCGAGGTCTGTCACCATCACGATTACAATTTATCCTAGTTGTCAATGGAATAAATAGCTTGGTATTTGTGTCCTCCAATTCAAGGATCAGTGTAACTGAAAGACCCTCTTACTCCATCGTGAGATCCTGGCTCTTTAGCTGCATAAAGGACATCCACACTATTAGCATATGCCTTATTCCACTCAACCTAGTTCCAGTAGCATCTAACAAAGAGCAGAACAAGGATGTTATCGACACAGCAGCACACTGAGAACAACAAAAAAGCCCAAGTGACACAGCACACAGAAATGCCTTAGAACTGAAAGCCAATAGCACAAATATGCTCAAAGTGTTTCTTCTGCCCTTCCTCTCTGGTGGTTGCCAAGTACTATTTCAGGGCAACCAAAGGCCCTCTCGCTTGGCTGAGTCATACATTATCTTGCTATTAACTCTTCGTGGTTGTCCAAAAACCAGCTCCACTCCCAAGACAGGAAAAGCTGGGAAAGAAAAACCGTTCTTTAAAGTTTGGCTTCTGCAAAGGAAAGTCGATCGTTTCCTGCACCGGACTGCGACAGGGATTTGGAGGTGACGAGAATACAGAGCTGGGCTTCCCCTGCCCTGCACGCTCAGTGGCAGAGCCACGCATCTCCGACTCTGGCTGCTCCCATCATGTGCCGAGAGCTGCAGAGGCTGAGGATGTGCTCACACCCCTACGGTGAGCCTCACCACTGCACTCGCAGCACGAGAGAGGTCTGCGCCAACCCATTAATGCTTCAGCACACGTTATTTTTACAGCGGTCCTGTGGCTAAAAGGCGGTGATCGAACAAAGCCGAGCGAGGGCCGGCGGGCAAGAGCTGCCGCTCGCCCCTTCAGGGAGCGGGGCTACAGGGACAGCGGGGTGCTGATGCTACCCCTGCACCGGGGGGTCTGCCGGCTCTGCGCCCCGGCGGCCCCCCCGCGGCCTCCCCTCGGCGAGGAGCCACCGCCTCCCGCCCAGCGCGCAGGCGGGGCGGCCCCGCAAGGTCACGCAGCCGGACAGCGGCGGGAGAAGGCGCGGGCCCGGCAGGCCGCAGCGAGCCCGCCCTGCCCGCGGAGGGGCCGGGGCTGAGGGAAGCCGCCCCAGCCCTCGGTTTCCGCTTCCCGACATGGCTGCCCAGCGCTGGGCCCGGCCCCGCCGCCAGTACCGCCTGGCCGAGCCGCAGCTGGGCCCCGCCGAGGACAGCCCTCGGCCCGGCCCCGCCGCAGCCCCGCGCCCGCCCGCCGCCCGCGGGCAAGGCGCCCGATCGGGAGCCCCCGGCGCCGCGGCCACTTACTGAGCTCGTCCTGGGCAGCCGCGGCGGCCGCAGCCATGTTGCCAGCTGGGGAGGGAGGGAGGCGGTGAGAGAGGAGACGCGCCGCAGCCGCCCGGCCCCGGCCGCTCCCCGCCTCCCGCCCCTCTCCTCCGCCGGCGGCTCGGCACAGGCAGCGGGCCGACTGCCGTTGCCTCCTCCTCTCTGCGGCTCTCCCCGACGCCAACCGCCGCGAGGGACGGCGGAGCCCGGCAGCGCCCGCCCTCCCGTCACCGCTGTTTTATATTTAGAAAGAGCTGAGCCATCGTCCCCGCCGCCCGCCCCCGCCGCGCACACGCACCGGCCCGCCGGCGCCGCTGAGGCGCGGCGAGGGGCTGCACCGGCCCCCCCCTCCGCGCCCGCGGCTCCCGGTGGGTCCCAAGGAGAGGGGCGGCGAGGGGCAGCAGACTGACCCGAGTCCGCGCTGACATCCATGACGGCCGCGGTGCGGTGCGCGCTCTCCACAGGGGCGGAGGAGGGAATCGGCCCGGGGAGGCGCGGGCGGTGCAGCTGCGCCCCCTCTCGGCCGTCGGTGCCGCCAGCAGCCCGCGGCGGCGAGCCCCGCCCACAGCCTGGCACAGCCCCGCCCACAGCCTGGCACAGCCCCGCCCACAGCCTGGCACAGCCCCGCCCAGGCCCTGGCACAGCCCCGTCCACAGCCTGGCACAACCCGGCCCAGGCCCTGGCACACCGTGGTGCAGGCCCTGGCACAGCCCCGCCCACAGCCTGGCACAGCCCGGCCCAGGCCCTGGCACACCGCGGTCCAGGCCCTGGCACAGCCCGGGCCCTGCCCGTAGCCTGCCCCCGTCACCCGCCTCCTTGGCTGTGGCTGCTGCGGCCTGAGGCCTCAGTGCCGGTGCTGGTAGCAGCAGGCACAGCTGCAGGGCACCACCTCCTCCCAGCGCCTTCCCTGGCACCTCCGTCCCCCATGCTGCGGTGGCCGTGGGTCAGCACGCATGACAAACATATTTAGGAATATTTTTTTTTTTTTAGTACAATACTACTGCTGCTGAGCTACTGAATTCCGAAGTGAACGAGCCAAAGCCGCATTGTAAAATACCTTAGGTGCTGGTTTGGGGTCACTAAGGCTGCAGGAGAAAGGGGTGACCACCACACAACATCTTTCTCCTGAGCTCATCGGTGCCACATGTGACCTCTGTAAGGAGCATATCGGCCAGGCGCTAAATCAAGACACCCCTGGAGCGTTACCGACAGCAAGCAGCGTGGCGCCCGTTCGCCAGCTTTTTTAATGCTGCCTACAGACGGCATGGGGCCAGCTGGTGACCTCTGCCTGGAGCTGCCAGTTCTTCTCAGCAGAAGCAAGACCCAGGTAACAAAGTGTCAAAGAACTAGATTCCATCTCTACTGAAAAAACAAACAAACAAACAAAAAAAAAGGAGTGACAAAACCAGCCATGGACAATTTTTGCTTTTATCTGTCAAGCTCAAGATCTGAGGAATTGAACGTCAGACTCTGATGCTGGGAGGCTGGACTCTCACAAGCTGCAAAGAGATGGAATTTTTTGGAGGAAGCTGACTGGGGACTCATCCATCTCTCAAGGAAATGATAAACATTTATTAATGCAAAAAGGAGACAGTCAGTGGAGGCCAGAAGTGTAAGATGCATACTCATTTCTAGCATAAGGACAGCCTGTGCTCTCTGAGGAGCTGCGTGGTTTTGTGGTGGGTATTTCCAGCATTGAGCATAAATGTGATTTTCCTGGGAAAGGTCTGATATTGAGGCAACGTTCCTGCCAGTAACACTGAGGCAGAGGCGTAGTCCTCATTTCCAAAACAAGTCTTTGGGTAATAAAGATCTAAGGCAGCAAACCTGCTGTAGCAGCTGTGAGGCCAAATGCCCATTTTAAAGGATTTTAACTCGCTTTCCTTTGCCACCGTCATCAAGGATAGCTGTATGTACATCAGACAAGAGCAGCAGGAGAAGTCCTCCCCAACACACCTTCCCGGGGTGCGTATGGCACGTGTGTGTGGGGACGTGTGCTGGGGGCTGCCAGGTAAACCACACGGATCCAACAGAACAGACTGCAGAGCCCCGACTCTTCCCGGGAAGAAAGAACAAGCAGAAATAGGTTGGAAAAATCAGGGAGAAGACAAGAATTTCAAGCCCGGGCTCTTTCACGACCGCTTTTCTGTCGCGACCCCGCTCCCGGGGCCCGCGGCCGCCGCCGGTCCGACAGGGGGCGCGCGCGGGGCCCACCTGCTCCCCGCCGGCCCCGCCTCCTCCCGCCGGCCCCGCCTCCTCCCGCCGGCCCCGCCCCCTCCCGCCGGCCCCGCCTCCTCCCCGCCGGCGCGCGGGCGCCTGCGCAGGGCGTGGGCGGAGACGGCGGCGGCGGCAGCGAGATGGCGGCGGGCGGCGGCGGGCCGGGGCGGCGGCAATGGGTGCTGTGCCTGTGTCTGTGCGCGGTGCTGCTGCCGCGGGCGGCGCGGGGCCTGACGGAGGGCCTGTACTGCGGGCGGCGCGTCTGCTACGAGGTGCTGGGCGTCAGCCGGCAGGCCAGCAAGGCGGAGATCGCCCGCGCCTACCGGCAGCTGGCCCGCAAGTACCACCCCGACCGTTACCGCGGGGAGTCGGCCGCGCCGGGCGGCGGCGGCGGCCCGCAGGCGGCGCACGAGAAGTTCCTCCTCATCGCCACCGCCTATGAGACCCTCAAGGTGAGAGAGCGGGACCGCCGCCGCGGCCGGAGCCGCTCCGGTAAGAGACAGCGCGGAGGGCCGGCGGAGGGGGCCGCCCCGGGGGAGGGGGGGGCCGTGCGGGGCGCGGCGGCGGGCCGCGGAGCGGGGCAGGCAGCGGGGCAGGCGGGGCGACTAGCCCCGCGTCACCTCTGCCCTCGGCGGTCTCGGTTTCGGGAACGGTGTCCAAACGAGTTGGTGCGGGTCTGGGGTTGGCTGGGGCCGGGGCTCGCTGCCCGCCTTTCCCGTCTGTCGGTGCTGAAACGGCCCGTCTTTGCATACCGGGAGCGAAATGAAGCCATCGCATGTCGCGAGAGGAACAGTCGTGGCTTTAAAATGCGCTGAAAGGTCTGCTATCCCCTCCACGTTTTGCTCCACGGCTGCGACTCGTCTGCTGCGCCTGCCTCTCTCAAGAGATGCGGCTTAAACGTCGGAGTTCCGCCTGCTTTGGCCGTGCACGCCTCGCAGGTGCCTTTTGCCCCGGGGAGGATCGGAGCCGCTCGGGTTTACACTGGTGTGAATCGCGGCAGGCGCCGCGGCTGCGGTTTTCCATTCCTTTGTGTGGCCTCGGCCGGCTTGCTTCCTACCAGCACTCGGGGAGGGGGAAAAAAAAAAACGAAACAGCTTCTTCAGTAGCCAGTCCGAGAGTGCGGGGAGGGGATACAGTTCTCCTGAAAATCCCTTTATATTTAGAATTTGCTCTCTGAAGTTTTTTTGTATTTCAAGTGAACCGACTGGGCTTTATCTCAGAGGTGTACCTTTAAACGAAAAAGTAAGTGACTGGAGTAGCATATGGGATCTGTAAGGGAGGCTTATCAGGGCAAAATATGTGTGGTTTGGCAAAGATGTAAGTCAGGAATGGAAGAAAGAAACCTGTAAGTGTTTTAAGGTTGTGGGGGAGGAAAAAAGGGAACTTTTTGGGGGTAGGAGAAGAATGCAGTTGAGGCTGACAAAACTAAATTTCTTCTCTCTTAATTACATGGCTGAAAATGAGAAAAACTCAGAGAAAATTAGAACAATGAGGTTTTGAAACAGCCTTCCATTGGACCGATTCCACAGCCCTGTAAGCTGATTCTAAAAGATTTGTAAAAGAATCTCTTAATAGGTTCTTCATCTGAAAATCTCCTGAGCGACATTTATTAACTCTAGTCCATCTGGATTTCGCATTCTGAAGTTAAAAATACTATGTGGATTTCAGTTGCCTGTCTTTATTTCAGTATTAAATGTCTTCATGCAGTGTGTGCTTATGCATCTAAGACCACATATGTCAGGTGCGTGTGGGCAGATGAGTGTGAGAACAAATTAATTGAGAAAATGAGAAAAGGACCAAAGACTTTTCCTCTGTGCTTCATTCCTGGTCGGGCTATTGAAAATTTTACAGCAGCACGGTCATGAATGAGATTGTAAAACACAGCTATAACAGAATAAGTGAAAACAGGGATCTGAACCTGTGTGTGTTTTTTATCTCATCCTGCAGGATGAAGAAACACGTAAAGATTATGACTACATGTTGGATCATCCTGAAGAGTATTACAGGCATTATTATCACTACTACAGCAGGAGACTGGCACCTAAAGTGGATGTCAGAATAGTGATTCTCGTTACGGTGTGTGCCATCTCCGTGTTTCAGGTAAAATTTTGTGTTTACGTGACACTGCTCGGTGAGTTTCTGAACAGAAAGAGAAGTATCTGCAGGCTCTCATAACGTGCCAGTGAGGAGGCTCATTCCTGTCTGCTGTGGTGAACTTCTCTGTGGTGTCCATAACAAATCTGAAGTCAGGACGTACTGAGCAGATTTGTGACTGCCCTTGGTTCCGTGGACAAAGGTAGAGATTAGTTTCTTTTAATGGTAGGATATTCTGCAGAGAGAAGTGCAGCTTTTCTAAAGAAATTCTTCATGGCAAGCTGAGAATAGCCTGCTCCTGAGCCGTGGCAGGACAAGTGCTCCAAATAAGCCTGTGTCAGTTTGTCAAGCTGCATAAGTAATTTTTTAAAAACCAAACTACTTGCAAACCTAATTCAAGACTCAATTCAGATTATAGGACTAAATATCAGGAGTCTACTATTGTGTGAATCTCACGTTGCAGTGTATTTTAAACGCCACAGTGAAGTCCGGAGAGAAGTGAATTTGGTTCAGTGAACTGCTCTGAAGGCAGTAGTTCCAAGGTCAAGAAAACGGTCTGTGTTTTAGATGAGAAAACTTGTGCTAGTGCTGACAAATATTTAAGTGGAAGAAGGTGCATAACTCTTTTCTTTAGGATCCATTAGATTACTGGTTCAAAAATGTCATTAAAAATACCCAAAGAGTTTCAGAGATTAAGATACAGCTTATTCTGTAGTGCAAATAGCTCACTCTTTAGTGGGATATTGGAAGTTCAAACAAAAATACGTTGATCAGAATTTGAGAGCTTGGAATAATAAATTCCAAATGCATGTGCAGCCAAATACTTAATTTTTCTTCAGACTTACTTCCAATGGCAGAGTTTCATTTCACCTCTTATTTTGTCTGTAAGTGGAGACACTCACTTTCCTGCAGTCCAACTGCCAGATGATTGCAAATTCAGTGTAAACATCTGCGGAAACTGATTTGCCTCTCTCTTGGTTTCTGTTGTTTCTGCTTCTCGGTCTTTGTTAAGGTTGTATAATGTGTCTGCCCTTTGTCTTGGTGAACGGTGTGAAATGGGGCTTTTCTTAAAAAGTTGCCATGATAAGACATGTTCGCTCCAGGCACTATATTTCTGGTTTGGTTTTGGTTTGGTTTTTTTTTTTCACCCATTGAAATTCAGAGGGTAGCTGGAGATTAGAGAGGGATGTTGAATCTCGTAAAGTCAATCCTGTTAGACTAATGAGATTTTCACGTACTTAATCCATGTTTGTTTAACTATTTTAAATGGGTAACAATTTTGTAACAAATTTATAATAATGTTCATATACCAGCTACTTTATCAATAAATCCAAGGGGGCTTCTGAGAATGGCTGGCACAGCGTAGCATTAACCTTCAGGAGATTACCATCTTCTCATGAACAAAACCAAGTATCTGCTTGTCCTTTCTCGTCACTGTATATTGCTTTGAGATACAAATCTATCAATCTATTTTCCAGGTGCCTTACCAAGTTTGGAGGAATAATTATAGCTTCTGTAATACTGCAGAAGAAGTACTGTTATGTTCAGTTTTTACCCTTGCTGTAATGTAATTGTGATTATAGGTGTATGATAGCGTTACTGTTTTTCCTGGCAAACCTCCGAATAGAAATGTGTCTGTATAAAAACATGGTTTTTACTTTTGCTGTTCTTCAATTACAGTTCTTCAGCTGGTGGAGTAGTTACAATGAAGCTATAAACTACCTAGCTACAGTGCCAAAATACCGTATACAAGCTACTGAGATTGCCAGGCAACAAGGTTTACTCAACAAGAGTAAAGAAAAAGGCAAGAACAGGCGGTCTAAAGAAGAAATTCGTGAAGAAGAGGAAGAAATCATCAAAGACATTATTAAAACTAAAATAGATATAAAAGGAGGTTATCAGAAGCCCAAGATATACGATATCCTCCTATTTCAGATCCTTCTCGCTCCTTTTTACTTGTGCAAATACCTAGTTTGGTACTGTTGGTGGATTTATTGTTTCACTATTAAAGGGCAAGAGTACGGTGTGGAAGAGAAGCTGTATATCATAAGAAGGTACATGAAAATGTCTCAGTCTCAGTTTGACAGCCTAGAAGATCATCAAAAAGAGATCTTTCTTGAACGGCAACTGTGGATACGAGAAAACTATGAGGTGGGTAGCTGTGGTGGAAAAGCTATTGTTAGTTATCCAGCGCTCCCGGAGTAAGAACAGCTGTTTTGTGAAGGTGCTTGGGATGGGGCTGGGTGAAGCATTGCTTCAATTTTAGGTGTTGTTTTCTAAATTCAAAACTGTTAGGATGTGTTTTATTCAACTACTTATGTTCGTGGACTGGAAGACAACAGCTCCTGACCATGCCCATGGATATAGGAAGGGATTTGGTTGGTCAGGGGGAATCCACCTGTGATTGTTATGGAATCTACACGTACAAGATTTACTTGAATCTGATGAAAGGCTTTCTTATAACAACGTGGTATGACAAAGTTATTACAGTAGGTTGAATACTGTTCTCCAAACGGTAATAACTGGTAATAAGGATTACCTGGATCATCTGAAACTCCTATTTCACCAGTTTTCTAAGGCGTGAATTCCTAACTCATTTATTTTAAACTGTCCCTTGATAGTTGTTCTTGCTGTTCTGCGTGTCTATTCAAAGATGATGTTTGAAATAACCGTTGGGCACAACTGCTACTCTTGCCGTGGATAGCCAGTTACTAAATAGTCAATATGTAATTTTTTTTTTAGGCTTTCTGTGAGAGCAGTGAATGAACATTAGCCACAGCATGGAATTGCAGTCCAGAATGACTTGGGATGCCTGGCAGATTGACAAAACACTTTTATTGTTCTACAGAAGCTCATCTGTGGGCCATCTGGGTGGGAGGTTTCTAGAAGAAAAACTGAGAATATGAACTTGGCCTGCTTAAGGGGAAGAGGAGATGTTGCTGCCACTCTGCGTACGCTAGGAAAAGGCGTGGGATGGTGGCAGAACTACCTTTGCTGCTGGCAGGGCACCAAAGATAAGAGAATGCTTCTTTAAAAGTAGACAGAAGTGGATTAATCTAGAAACTTGAGGAGGACAATAGCAAATTTGATGCCAATGTAAGGAAAGGATTAACCAACAGGTACATATGCATGTTGAATTATGGTGGGCTTGCTAGAAAACAATCTAGAAGTCCAGAGATTGAGTAATGTTACTAGGCAAAGCAGATGTTATATGGAAGAAGTAAGATAGGATGGATATCCTGTTGTAGAGAAAAAATGACGTGGTTTGGGATCCATGCTGTATCTAACTAGTTTTGTTTTGGTCACTGAATCTTAGAGAGCTGTATTTGCCAGAAGTGAAGTCTGTGTAGCCCAAACTCATCTGTGGTGGCCAGCAGTTATTTTTAGTGAAGAATACATGAAAGTTGCACCTATATAGCAATATTTATCCAGTATAATTTGCAGCTTTGGGACTTCCTGAAAAGGAAATGGTGTCTTTGTAGGTAATTGCTTTAATGAGGTTTTCTTCAATAAACTTATCTAGTCACTCCTTGAATGTATTAAAACTTTCAGTGTCTGCTGTGCCATCTGGTCATGAGTTCAGCAATATGTGTAGAAGATAGGTTTTTGAAGCCACCTGGACACCTGCTGGTTCTTGTATTACTGGAAATGGAGAATAATCATGCTCTGTTCTCTTTTCTCATGCCACCTGTGCTCCTGTGTAGCACTACCACAGCCTTAGTTGAAACTTAGTCATGTCTTTCCTAGGCTGAAAAATATGCTTAGGTGTTTCTCCTCAAAAGCTTCTCTGTTCTTTGATCACCAGAAATGCCTGTCTGCATATTGTTCAGTTTTCCAATGTCCTTGTATGATGGGAAAGACCAAGAATTCAATACACAGGTACATCATGGAGCTCCACAATATTTCCTTGTTACTTTCCTAATACTTCTTAAAACATGTATGATCACTGAACATTGAGCTGGTGTGTTTATACAGCCATCTGTAATATTTTTAGAATCTTGCTCATACATAGCAGAACCTCAAATGTAATCCCCTTCCGGGAAGAAGTCAGATGACACTGAGATGACATAAACCTGTATGGTGTTGACATTTACACTGGCTGTATCTGCGTAAACTGCCTTCCAGAATAAAAATGCAGATGCTGTTACTTTTTTTAGATACTTGACTTTGCTGATAATTGTAGATTTCATTACAATGGCACCATTTCTTGACAAAATGTAATTATCATTTGGTACTGGCAATACTTAATGCAGAGATACTAACTTAGTTGAGAAACTCAATGAGGAATAAGAAGTTCGATAGCAGTATTCTGTCTAGACAATGACTTAGAAATGGGGAAACGAGTAAGTGAGGCACCAAACAACTGTCTTGAACAGTATGCGTGCTGAGAAGGGGCTCAGAATTTAACTTTCTGAGCATTAGCAGTTCTGTACTGTAGATTTTATTTTGTTGAATGCACGACCATCTAGTTCTTTAGCAAAAAAAATTCTGGAGGTTGCAGTGCTGTCTTACAAGGAGGTCGTTCTGCTCTCAGCAAAAATGCAGAGCATCTCAGCTACAGCCAGTAGGCTCCTCGGCTGAAGGTACCCCTACACTTTATATTAGTCAAGGTCTGTGTCTATGTTGCAATTCAGTCTTCTGTAAAAACAGTAAGCTGGCAAATGGTTGAACTATCGAACACTTACAGTCCCCTTGAGGTTCACTTAAGCTGTTTCTTCAACCTTATTAAAAACTTCTGTCTGTCTGTCAGGTCTATAAACGAGAACAAGAGGAGGAGTTAAAGAAGAAGATGGCCATGGATCCCCGATGGAAGAGATACCGGCGGTGGATGAAAAATGAAGGACCTGGAAGACTGACTTTTATTGATGATTGAAAGTTGCTGAACAAAATGTGTGCTAATGTTGAAAGTGATTTGCAAAACTTTTCACTACATCATTCAGAGTTTTGTCTGCTGTGGCTCAGCAGTGATCTAAAACTCAGGAATTATTAAATCAGGCTGAAAAATATTACAGGTTTACCATTTTTATGAATCAGACCTATTAAACAGGCTCAGCTCGATGTATATATGCCATTTTATTGGGGATCTCAGTGTGGAATTCGTTATTCCATACAGTGTATTTTCTCTTCATGTTCATGATCAGTGGAACCATAACTTTAGTCTTTTTGAAAATGTTTCTAGATCAGTCCTTGAAGGTCCTGTTTTTCTTTTTTAACTGAAGGCTTCCTGCAAATGGACACTGGAAATGCTTATAAAGGATTCTGAAGCAAGGGCCATTTTATGTTTTCCTCTGTCTTTCCCCCTACTTTTCAATCCAATTTCTAAGATGCCAAACTGTTTTCTGATGTAGACAATATGGGGATTATACCGGACTTCTTCTTTTGCTATTCCTGCTCCATTTGGAAATGAATTTTATTCTTTGTGGGAATAAATGATGCATGATTGATCATCATTGTGATGCAAACAAGCCTTAATTCTTTGTTCTACAGAGTGATTCGTGAAATGGTATGCTTAGATCTTTTGCATTTGGTTTTTCGTCTTGTACGTTGGATTGTACCTGCTTGTTCAGAACAAGTGTACCAGTGAATATTAGTCTAACTAAATGTGACATTTCTTTCACCAAAGTACTGGTAAAAAGGGAAAATGACCCTTTTGTTAAAAAGGGATATTTTGATGCCTTATATAAATAGAAGTTCGTATAATATGCATACTGAGTTTGTTTTAAATTCTAAATCTGAGGTATTCTTTATGTTTCTCTTCTAATCAGACCTCAGAGTACTTAGAATAAATAATGCACAACAGCGTACTGTGGTTTCCTCTGTAACTCGGCCCAGGTTGGAGTTTCCATGATTTGCTGGTAAAAGGGATTCTGTTACTGTATTTCTATTCAGGAATTTTACTGGGGAAGGTGCAGGTTGGGAGTGTCACCAGATCGGGCTGCTCCTGTAGTTTATCACATCTGTAAAACCAAGTTCCTCAGAAGTGTTTCTGCCGAAAACAGTGCTAGTTAGCTGGCTGGAGATGGGTTCTGGAAGAGAAGCTCTGGAACTTGCTACTGCTACCGAAGCCCATAATAGCTGAAAGTTTTAAAAGGCTTTTTGATTAATTTTTGAAATAAGATGTTTCTCATTCTGCAAAGGTGACCTGTCCTCATTCTTTGAAGAAGAGTTTCTGTTCTCTATGCCTCTTTTGCTAGTTTAGCTTTCACTAGTTCTTGGAACATCGTCTTAGTTCTCTGTTTTAAAATAATACATATTCAAAAGCATGTTAGAAGTATTGTGCTAAATGGCTAACTTCTGTATGCATTACTAAAATTGAAGAGGAGCTGCTAGATTTGTCCTCCATCTCTGCTGCATGTAGTTAATGAACTTTGTATTTAATTCAAATCTAAAACTTGTTAAAGAATCTAGAGGTAAGAATCTAAAGGTATCTAGAATAAGCGGTGCTTGCTTTCGTGAGGTGATCTTGGGGACACTGTAGTGGTGTGACAGGGACACTGCAAAGATCCTCGTGAAGTGAGAGGCCTTCACAGCTGGGGCCTATTGCTGCTTCATCTGCAAAAACACAGCCTCCTGCAAGAACGGGAGCGGGAAGATTAAGTTGCTATGGTAGAAACAAAGGGAATGAAGGTAAGCACAAGTAAAGTGGTGTGTATTATTAGGTAAGGCAGTTATATCTGTAAAAGAACTAGGCAAGTGCATGCAAGAGGATCTAAACCTGTGGCCACAGTGTGACAGGCTGACAGCTCTGCTGCTGTTGTGCCTCATTTTGGTCCATCCTTTCCCTCCCAAGCCAAGTATTTGGGTTATGCAAATAGGCAGGCAGAACACCAGTCTGCTTTCCCTTTTTGCCTAGGTTAGTTCTAATCGAGTAATTTCCTGACCTGATACTACAGCAGAAAATCAGTGCAACAGAGGGGTAGTCCCTGGGGAGGACAGAACTGTGTCTTTCAGCAACAATGGTGTCTTGTCTCTGTAGTGGCCTGATAGTGAGTGAAGGGAAAGTCAACAGGTATTGTACGACCTGCTGGAAATGAGCCGTTCTGCAGGCTTGACTCAGAGTTCCCTCTTTTCTCAACATACAAGTGCTTTGAAAATAACCAGGCACAGACATAAAACTCATGGGCTGCAGGAAAAATTTCTGGGCAGTGACAGTGCAGTCAGACAGTGCAGTGCAGTCTGTGAAGAAGGATAGAAAAAACTCGTGTGTCTTTACAAAGCTGTCAGCATTGCAGTGACACCTCATTAGCTGAGGCTACTGAGCATTTCTAGCCTAACATCTTGTAGTTCTAAATGATGTGTGTCTTCTAGGCATACATTTTCAGGCCCTATTTTTATCTTGAAATAAAGTTGACAAATCAATTACATACATAAGAAAAAACAGTAATGAGGCTGCTGAGAGTTACAATACTATACCTAGTAAAGCCAGTGTAAATTGAGATGACCTCAGAGAGAAGCGTTTGCATGAACAAGTGTTGCTGGTATGGGTTAGGTAGCAGTGAGATCTTTGTGTGGAAAAGTGTGGTGAGGTAATCGGATCTTGGAGAAGAACCACCTTACCTCCTATCAACTTTTTTTTCCAAAGAACTGTATCTGTTTTGTAGCATGTATCTACTTTCAAATATTTAGTGTATATAAGGTAAAATGTACATTTCACTCAGTATGCACAAAGTATTCAGAGCCAGGGCCTTTCACGTTCAGCACGAGTCTTTTCCATGACCATGCTGAGGCTTGCATTGAGGCTCAAGCATGGCCAGGGCTGGTTGTCCCTGTGTTTAGAGCAATCATAGAATCATAAAATCATTTTGGTTAGAAAGTACCTTTAAGATCATTGAGTCCAACCATTAAACTAACACTGCCAAGCCCACCACTAAACCATCACAGAATCAACCAGGTTGGAAGAGGCCTCAGGGATCATCGAGTCCAACCATTGCCCTGACACCACCATGTCAACTAGACCATGGCACTAAGTGCTGTGTCCAGTCTTTTCTTAAACACATCCAGAGATGGTGACTCCACCACCTCCCTGGGCAACCCATTCCAATGTCTAATAACCCTTTCTGTAAAGAAATTCTTCCTGATGTCCAACCTGAACCTCCCCTGGCGAAGCTTGAGGCTGTGTCCTCTTGTCCTATCACTAGTTGCCCAGGAGAAGAGGCCAACTCCCACTTCACTACAACCTCCCTTCAGGTAGTTGTAGACTGCAATAAGGTCACCTCTGAGCCTCCTCTTCTCCAGGCTAAACAACCCCAGCTCCCTCAGCCGTTCCTCGTAGGTCAGACCCTCCAGACCCTTCACCAGCTTGGTCGCCCTCTTCTGGACTTGCTCCAACACCTCAACATCTTTCTTGAAGTGCGGGGCCCAGAACTGGACACAGGATTCAAGGTGCGGCCTCACCAGTGCTGAGTAGAGACGGACGATCACTTCCCTAGACCGGCTAGCTACACTATTCCTAATAGAGGCCAGGATGCCATTGGCCTTCTTGGCCACCTGGGCACACTGCTGGCTCATGTTTAGCCGGCTGTCGATCAGCACCCCCAGGTCTCTTTCTGCCAGGCCACTTTCTAACCACTCTTCCCTCAGCCTGTAGCGCTGCATGGGGTTGTTGTGGCCGAAGTGTAAGACCCAGCACTTGTTCTTGTTGAACCTCATGCTGTTGGTCTTGGCCCATCTATCTAACCTGTCCAGATCCCTCTGTAGGGCCTTCTTACCCTCCAGCAGATCGACACTGCCACCCAGCTTGGTGTCATCTGCAAATTTACTGAGGGTGCACTCAATCCCTACATCTAGATCATCTATAAAGATATTGAACAGTACCAGCCCCAGAAGTGAGCCCTGGGGGACACTGCTAGTGACCAGATGAGGAATACCAGTTCTTACTCCTTGCTAATAGAAAAGCCAGTCTGTCTCAGGATAAGAAAGCAGAGCTTGGTGGATCCAGAAGAGAAGAGCTTAAAATTGAAACAGAAAGAACATTCTTTGACTGAAGGGAACACAAGCAAAATACGACTGTTTTTTACACTCAGAGTTGTACTCGCAAGCTGCTGGAATCACCTGTCAAACACACCAAGCTTTTCCCCAGTCTTTGGCCAACAGTGGCAGGAAACTTCAGCACAGGAGAAATTTAATCAGCATCTGCACTTGGCTCTCTCTGGCAAGTCCCCATCTGTCCCACAGGAACAGACACGAGCATCTTCAGAAGACTTCAGTCTGGAACTGATCATGTTGCTGTTTTCTTCTCTGCATGTTGTTTCTCTTCTGAAGATGAAATATGCCAGGGGCTACAGAGTATAGCTTCCACAGACCGTATTTTTGGGTTTATAAAAATAACTCCATATATGGCTTTTTTTTTTGTATTAGAAGTAATCCCTCAGTTTGGAAAATAATTGGTAATCTTAATTTGCAAAATGAATGTGCATTTTATATGCGGAGTAAAATGCACTTACAAAGAATTTGAATAATGGCACTGACTGCAGAACAATTTTCTCCTCATTCTAATGGCTCTTTTCCAGCTTTTCAAATACCTCTGTACTGATTTTGACCGTGATAAAGTTAATTTCCTTTATAGTAGCTCATATGATGCCATCTTTTGGATTTGTGACCAAAACAGTGTCCATAGCACACCAATGTTTTAGCTATTGCTGAGCAGTGCTTGCACAGCACCAAGGACTTCTCTGTGTCTCACCTTGCCCCACCAGTGAATAGGTTGGGGGTGGGCAAGAATTTGGAGGGGACACAGATGGGACAGCTTTCCCCAACTGACCAAAGGGATATCCCATACAATATGGTGTCATGCTCAACGTTAAAAGCTGGAGGAAAGAAAGAGGAAGGGGGAGTGATGGCTTTGTCTTCCCAAGTGCCCATTACGTGTGATGGACCCCTGCTTTCCTGGGAATGGCTGAACACCTGCCTGCTCATGGGACGTGGTTAACGAATTCGTTGTTTTGCTTTGCTCACATGTGAGGCTTTTGCTTTACCTATTAAACTGCCTTTATCTCAACCTAAAAGTTTTATCACTTTTGCCCTTCTGATTCTCTTCCCCATCTCGCTTGGCTGCAGCAGGCAAGCAGTTGTGGGGGGCTTAGCTGACCACCAGGGTTGAACCACAACAGGCTTACTGCAACGGCACAGTTACCTTCTTACTATAATTGTTCATTAATTTCAATGGTCGATATACCTCGCATGAACATACCATAAAATCACAGAATTATAGAATGGCTTCAGTTGGAAGGGACCTTAAAGATCATCTAGTTCCAACCCCACGGCCACAGGCAGGGACACCTTTCCACCAGACCAGGCTGCTCAGAGCCCCATCCAACCTGGCCTTGAACATTGCCAGGGAGGGGGCAGCCACAGCTTCTCTGGGCAGCCTGTTCCAGTGTCTCACCACCCTCACAGCAAAGAATTTCTTCCTAATATCTAACCTAAATCTCTCCTCTTTCAGTTTAAAACCATTCCCCCTCGTCCTGTCACTACTTGTCCTTGTAAAAAGCCCCTCTTCCGCTTTCCTGTAGGCCCCCTTCAGGTACTGGAAGGTGCTAGAATGTCTCCCCGGAACCTTTTCTTCTCCAGGCTGAACAGCCCCAACTCTCTCAGCCTGACTTCACAGCAGAGGTGCTCCAGCCCTCTGATCATCTTCGTGGCCCTCCTCTGCACTCACTCCAACAGCTCCATGTCCTTCTTATGTTGGGGGCCCCAGAGCTGGACGCAGTACTCCAGGTGGGGTCTCACGAGAGCAGAGCAGAAGGGCAGAAACCCCTCCCTCGACCTGCTGGCCATGCTGCTTTTGATGCAGCCCAGGATGCGGTTGGCTTTCTGGGCTGCAAGCGCACATTGCCGGCTCATGTTGAGCTTCTCATCAACCATCATCCCCAAGTCCTTCTCCTCAGGGCTGCTCTCAATCCGTTCTCCGCCCAGCCTGTATTTGTGCTTGGGATTGCCCCGACCCATGTGCAGGACCTTGCACTTGGCCTTGTTGAATTTCATGCTGTTCGCATAGGCCCAGCTCTCAGTCCTGTCAAGGTATGTGGAATATGGAATATTTCTTATTATTGATATATATGGAATCTTATAATTGACATATATCTTATTATTGACATATGTATAATATTTCTTATTATTGATAAGCTCAAGGAGTTCTTGATACATATTTTCTTTCCTGTTAGAAGTATATTGAAACTCTGTTTAAATATTTTTTTATATAAAGTTTTATATAAAACTTTTGTTTTATATAAATAGATAAACTGGAGAGAGAGAAAGAAGATTGCTATATTCATATTATTTATACAAAGCGGTAGAGGCACGATATACAGCCTATGTGCTGAAGCTACCTCATTCTCTCTCTCTTTTCCCTTGACTAACTAACAGAGTGATTCAGGACATTGTTTTGGGTATTTGGAGCATTTGGGGGTGTTTTTGATATTTTTGGTTTGTGGATTTTTCCAAAAAGCTGGCAACACAGCAATTTTCAAGAGCTCATCATGCATTTTCAAAGCTCTCTAAGATAAAGACCACATTAGCATTACACTGAACTATTCACAAGTTAGCTCAGTAGCTCAAGTGTTTTGAAGTCTGACCTTTATTTTAACAAAATAAAATTCAGTGGCTGTACATGGTGCCTTTCAAACAAGTCTTCTGATCTGTTATGGATAGTCTGTATCCATTAGCTTCTCCTTTTACAATTCATTGTTGAAGTCCAACAAACAATAGACGAAAGCACAAATTAATGTGAGGCAGAAAGTCCATACCATTTAAAGCCCAAGAGTAGCACTCCAAAATCATATCTGAATTACCTGAGGCAAGTGACAGTAGTCAGAATGAGATGTAATTATTACTGAAAGTTCTTCCCTCAATCTCATTTTTGTTCTTTTGCCACAGTCCTCGCTGGAACATTTCACCATGAAATTTAGTCCTCAGTAGAGCTACTCAGTCAACAAATGCTGTTTCCCCTTGGAAGAGATGCAGTACAGGCCACATGGTCATAGATTATATGAATTTATTATGCTTGAGGTGCCTGGGCCCCTGAATGTCCCTGGTACATTTCCTTTAGCTCATCTCACTTGAAGGAGGATAGTGATTTTGGCAGACCTAAGAAGCATGGTCAGGAGACAGGGTGACAGTTTTAGCCCTGTGCTTGTCTGTACTTTACTCTAAATGACAGGACACTGGTGCTTTCAGCAAAAGTCCAACACTGTTACTGTAGCACAAAAATATTACACAGGGTCACAAAGAAAATCTGTTGAAAACTGAAGAAGTGAGCAACATCTCCAGCATCTCAGTAGGAAGAAATTCTTCTGCCTGCATCCTGATGGATCCAGGTACAGCAATCAGCAGTGTAACACTTTATAGCTGTAGAGATTCATGTACTGAGTGTCATACTGAAAGCTTAATTTATTCTTGTTTTGTCAATAAAGAGATTTTTAAGAGCATTTAAATAGCCAAGGATAATATGCCAAACAGCCAAAGATCTGCAAAATGAAATGTAATGTGTGCCATTAAATGTAACTGAGGCAAATACATTAAGGTGGCAAAAATATTTATTGATATTTCTTGTTGCTTAAGCAAGAGAAAGAGAGAGAAAGTTTAAGCAGCCAAAGAGCAAGGAATTAAGGAATTGAAAGTAGGGGCTTAAAGTATTGGGTCAGCAAGTAAGGTAGTGATGCCATCAGCTGATGTTTCAGATCACATCTGGACCATCTGCTGCTATAGCATGTAGTAGCTCTGATACTGTGATAGGATATTAAGCATGTACTTAGCAGGCTGCAACCAGCTTCCTCTCAGCAGGACTAAAAAGTAGGTCCTTAGTCAAACAGGCTGTGTTTAAAGTGATTACACCAACATGAGCTGGCCCAAATCTGTAAAACGCATCTACATGCTTTTATTCCGGGCTGACAATAAAATGAACATATTTCTCTAGTGAACACACAAATACTTTAATTATTTTATCCCATATTGGGAAGTATTTCAACCATATATCATTTCCCCCATATATCATTTCCCCTATATATCATTTTTGAGGAAAAAAATACCAAAACTAAAAAAAAAAATATAGCTTGTGTTTTGGTGTATTTATTTTTATTTATCTTCTGGGATAAAAGGAGGAAAAAATTATAAACTATTCTGAGCATATTTTGACATAATTCTATTTTCCAACGTACATTTTTTGAGGCATATTTGTAGTGAAAACTTTTCTAAACTTTGAAGACCCAAGTAAAAATCTTACAATGACATGCGTCAAGCTGAGCAGGTGTCAGGAGACTGACATGCTGTCAGGAGAAAGCTGGAGGAATGGATCCCAGAGCAAGGAAAGAACCTGAGCTTTAGTTTCTTCAAGAACTGATTTGGCATTAAGTGGGGTCTGGTCTGATCCCCAAATCACTTTTTTATAATAATAAAACTAAAGAAATTGTAAGCATTGAAAGCTACATTATGTATAATATCTTATCCTTCTAGTCCAGCAGAGCTCCCCAGGCAAACAACTGTTTTATCAGCACCTTTCATCTCATAAAGTTTTAAACAAGTGTATCATAATTTAAAGTTTAATATGATATGTGCAGGACCAGACATCAGGTGAACAAAGTTCACAGAGATATTCAGTCAAGTCTGGGGATTGTACAAAGAGAGATTTCAGAGTCAGGGATGAGCAGCACTAGTACAACCTGAAACAGCATCCACAGATTGCAGACCTTCCCTGAGAAGCCAGCCGAAGTGCACAACACATGCTACTGCTCTCACACACGGTTGTTAGAGAGCCAAAGATGCTCCAGCTGCGAAGGGAGAGAAATTCCTCTATAGCCAGTGCCTTGAGGTGAATGATTTCCTCTGAGGCTTCAGTGGATTGATCCTTTTCTTGAGAAAAGCAGAAACAATTCTCATCTCTGTCCCCACGGAGGGAAACCTCCTCATTTGTGGTCAAGGACTGTGAAGTGCTGAGAGGTATAAGACTAGTGATGTGAAAATAATTGGTTGTTTGGTTCAGCAGCAGCTCAAAATAAATCCAAATGAGCAAACGGAGAAAGAGGTAGAAAAAGCTGCATGGCAAATGAACTGCACACACACCTTTTATTTTTAAGTTCAGTAAAGAACCACTTCACACCAGGTGAATTATTTTGTTCAACCCAAAACTGATGTGCGTTTTCAGGGCAGTTACCATGATTTTTGGCTTCCTTGATTTGTTTTGTGTGTAACAGACTTCATATTCTCTCCTCCTACACTCTACAGTCCAGTGATGAAAGTGGCCACCTAAGTGCTGGTAAGCAGGTTTCAAAACCTGTGTTTTGAATCCACTTGACTCAAAAGCATGGATACTCTGCAAATGTGTTTGTTGCTGTTGAGGTTAAGATTAAATTTGGTTGAAGACGTTCTACGTCCTATGCAAATATTTTTAGTTACTTTGGAGTAAAGCTTGGAGTCTAGATGTTCCCTTGCTAGCTTAAGACCACACCTAAAAGAAGGAAGAACATGAACGAGGTTCCTTTTCCAATTCTGTGGCCAAGGAATCTAAGAAAGTTATGCAAAATTTGATGACTTTTTACTTATTTGCCAGGAATTGGTTTGCCAGGGATTTCTCACTTAAATCAGCAATATAAGTCCAAACAGAGACTCTGAATCCAAAGCAGAACAGATTTTCTTTCTAAACTGAGCACAAGACTGGCATCAGACTTATCCTGAAGAACACCTCCTCCTTTGGAAGTTGAATTTTTTGTTCTAATTCATTTTGTCTACCATCCATAATGTACAGTCAATCTTTATGTGGGTTTGGAGAAATGTTTCTTAAAGTAAAACTAAAAGACATTGCTGTGTGAAACAATCGTATGTTGTCTGAAAGACAGCCAACAAAAGTGAAACAACTCCCTCTTTCTTAAATTGAATGTACTAACCACTTACTACAAGACGAGCAGATCGTACAACTGTGCTACCGTTACAGAAAGTGGAGCAATGTGAGATACGCTGTTAGCCAGTAGCTACACAGAGTATTTCCAAATGGACCCCAGCACTCTTCTAATATTGCTTTTCTAGCCATGTTCTGGACTTGCAAGTGCCAGCCTCCATTCATAATCAACGAAATTACAATAATTTAACCTGGTAATATACCTGAGTTAGGTATATTGGCGAGTAGAGTGATCAGAAAATGTGCATTTATTTCTTCAACTTCTACTATTCATGGTGCAGCGGTTAGGCCAGGTTACCTCATAAATTGGCAGAAACTCCCTTTGCCATATGTCAACTACCTGATAGGAGGTTGTGGTGAGGTGCGGGTCGGTCTCTTCTCCCGGGTAACCAGCGATAGGACGAGAGGAAATGGCCTCAAGTTACACCAGGGGAGGTTCAGGCTGGATCTTAGGAAGAATTTCTTCACTGAAAGAGTCATTAGGCATTGGAACCTATCCCCCTCCATTGGAACCTATCCCCCTGGAACCTCTCGGCCCATCTATCTAACTCAGAGAACCTCATGCCCCTGGTCTTGGCCCATCTATCTAACCTGTCCAGATTCAAACAATGCCCCTAAGCACTACAGCTACACATCTTTTAAACACCTCCAGGGGTGGTGACTCTACCACTTCCCTGGGCAGCCTGGTGCAATATTTGACAACCCTTTTGGTGAAGAAATTGTTCGTAATATCCAATGTAATTGTAATTGTTCCTAATGTAATGTAATTGTAATTGTTCCTAATATCCAATGTAAACCCCTCTGGCACAACTTGAGGCTGTATGAGCTTCATCCCACCAACTATTTAACAGGTCAGCAAACTCTTGACAGCTGGCAAAAACCCTTGCCAAAAAGTGAAGTGGCTTGTTTACAGTCAGTGGTGAAACGGTGATGAACAGTGCAGGGAGGATGTAGCAATGCTGGCAGCAGGAGCTGGGCAGTTTGAGCCCAACAGCTGCCTGTGGGCAGAGAAGGCTTTTCCTTAAATCTTTGCAGGATGTTTAGGAGCTCTCTTTCCTCTTTTTCTTTTTTTTCTCTTTCCTTTTTCCCTTCTTTTTTCTTTTTTTTTTTTCCTTTTTTAGCTTTCCTCCTCTTTTTTATTCTTTTTTTTAGTCTTTTTTTAGTCTTTTTTATTCTCTTTTATTCTTTTCGCTCCCTTTCTCTCCTTCCCCTTTCCCTGCTTTTTCCCTTTATTTCTTCTTTTTTCCCTTTCCCGTTTTCCCCTTTCATTCCCTTTTTTCCCTTTTTCCCCCTTCTTCCACTTTTTCCTTTTTTCCTTTTTCCTTTTTTCCCTTTTCTCTTTCCTTTTTCGTTTTTCCTTCTTTCTTTTTTCTTTTTTCCCTTTTCCTTTTTTCTTTTTTTTCCCTTTCTCCCCTTTCCCCTTTTATTCCCTTTTTTACCCTTTCTTCTCCTTTTTTTTTCTTTCCCCCCCGTTTTGCCCTCTTTTCCCCCTTCCCCCCTTTTATTCCTTCCTTCCCCCCCCCTTTTTTTTTTCTCTCCTTTTCTTCCTCTTCCCCCCCCCCCCCCCCCCCCCTTTCTGCCCGATTTTAACCAACAATGTTTTCTGCCCCCAAGCAGCCGGGGCGGTGCCGGGGCGGTGCCGGGGCGGTGCCGGGGCGGTGCCGGGGCGGTGCCGGGGCGGTGCCGGGGCGGTGCCGGGGCGGTGCCGGGGCGGTGCCGGGGGGGCTGCGGGCGGAGCGGTCCCGGGCCCGGCCCCTCCCCGGGGCGGCTCCGCGGCGGCGGAGGGAGCCGGGCTGGGCCGTTCCGCCTCTCTCGCTCTCTGCGTCCGTCCGTCCGTCCTCTCCGCGGGCTCGGGATGTCGGCGGGCGGCAGCCTGAGCACCATGCAGCGGCTGGTGGAGCAGCTGAAGCTGGAGGCGGCCGTGGAGAGGATCAAGGTGAGCCGGGGCGGGGGCAGACGAGCTGCTCCTGCCATTTCTCCCTCGTTTGTGCCCCTCGCCCGCCCTTGGAGCGAGTCGGGGGGCGAGGGGTGCGTGTGCCCTGGGGGGCTCCGAGCCCCGGCTCCCGGCCCGCGGGCGCGGCGGAGTCCGTGCCGTTCCGGGTGGAAGGGGCTGTGATCAATAATACAGCGGCACCTCATTAATTCTGCACGAGCGAGCGTGATAATCGTGAGCGGCTCCTCGCAGCGGAGCCAGCCGGCGGCCCCCGCCGCTGCGCGCGGGCGGGGTTTGCGCGGGGAGGCGGTGCGGGTTTGCACCGGGGAGAGCGGGCGGTTCTCTACGCACGCATGAGCCTTCTCCTGCTTGCAGATTTCCAGACAAAGGCAGGCTAACGGGGCGGTCCTGTCATCTGCCTTCTCCTAAGGTTTGGGTTTGTTTTATTTTGTTTTGTTTTTCCTGCTCTGGCAACCCGAATTCACCCCCGCAAACCTGTCCAAGGCAAGCTCTCGGTTCCCAGCAGGTCGGAGGGGGTGTCCAGCATAGGCTGTGAAGTGATGGAGGTCAAATTAGTTTGTATCCTGCGCTTTCCTCTTCTCTCAGCACCTCTGTGCATTCGCCGTGTTTCTCTGGCCAGTGACAAAACACCAGCTTCCTCAGTCTGATGACAGCACAAGTATAGTGAGCTGCAGAAACTTAGCTAATTGATTTAAAAACAATCTAGAATACCTTTTCTCACTATTCCCGTCCTGGGCTGTTGAAAATTTGAAGTGTCCATTGCAAGGTGAAACCACTATGGCTTTTGGACATCATCCCGACCCATTCATTAATGTTACTAAATTTTGTTAGTGAATACTGAATCGGCAGATGCTTGATTCACTAAAAGTGACTGTAGTTTATCACTGCAACAATGTGTGGGAATCTGTGAGAAATGGCGTGATGCAGAGTGGAAATGTAGGCTCCTGTGGCAAGAGGGACATTGTCTAACACACAAATGATTGACCAAACATATCTCTTGCTTTATACCACCAGCAACTCTGTTTCTGCTCATTTTGAGGAATATACCCTCTCCCTGCTTTTTTTGGGGGGCGGGGAGGGGTATAAAAGATAGAGTTTGTAGTTTATTGGGGGTTACTTTGTGGCAGTAACATATTCTGGAGCTGGACTTCTCAAGCCTGTGTCTTTATTATGGGTTTGCTTGTACTCCGGGGAGGCTTGGCCTTGATGAGGCCTCAGTATCATCTTTCTTGCAGCATTGTGCACAGCAGCCTCTTTCCAAGTCTGCTGTTCTAGGAACCCGTTCATGTCCTTTTATAATCACAAGTGAAATGATGCATGATTAAAAATGTGTCTTATAAAAAGCGTCATCTAGGGTTTCTCGACATGCAGTGTGAAAACAGTTACGATATATTCAGCTGGTGAAAAAACACTTAGATCAGTTTCAGCAGACACTGAGATAGGAGAAAATGTTGTTTTGGCTACTTTCAGTAGACAATGTGTTTTCAGACGGAAGCTGGATATGAAAGGATTTTGAAAAATACACCCCATACTACAAAGTTCCAATGGTGATTTTGTTTACCCTGCCAGCTGAAAAAGCAGGAACAGTATTTTCAGAAAGAGGAAACCAAGTAGGAAAGAAATACCCACACGTATCTTTCACGTAGGAGGCTGCCGCAAGAGCGCGTTTGTCCTGTGATGAAATATGGCAGAAACCCTTGTACTTTCTGTGTGAACTGGAAGAGTGAAGAATGTTATCAGGGCATAGGTAGGGCTAAGAGTAGGCAGATCTGTCCTAGAACAACAGTCTGCTGCCGTACAGGTAATTCTCACACAGATGCCGAAAATCAGGTTTGTGTCTGTCCAGGAGCACCAGGATATACATAGCTCAGTATGTGTTACAGCGAAGTGCAAGGAGAGGCAGTGAGGAACTGCTGCCTGCTGTGCTCATAGAGCAAGCCGTGCCCTGAACGACTCTCTGCTCATTTTCCCAGGAAAAAGAGCCATGCAGCCTTGGCCTGATCAGCGTTGGCAAGCGGCACCTCTGCCTGATAGCCGTGTGGTGCGTAGTGGGGTACCAGCAACAGGTCGGCATGGTGGTTGAGGCAAGGATGCTGATGCTGCAGGGGGTCCAAGGGGCTGGGCAGGGTGGGAGATATTTGCAGCCTCCGGAAAAAGGTTCTCAAGGAAGGGAGGAGTGACAAAGCCTGCTGACTCACAGGGATCCTTGCTGCAGATGCTTCATATAATCTGCTCAAGAGAACCTAGGAGGCTGTGGGAAAAATACTTCTTTTAACAACTCCCTGAAATGCTGACAGCTGCCAGGTAAATTTGGGCAGTTACCAGGATGAGTGTCCAGGAGGAGAGTTGGGAGGTGGTGAACAGGACAGCAGCGAAACAGCAAACGAAAGCACACACGTGCTAGGGCAGATTTCCCCCACACTTCCATATACTGTTAGATGGGATGGCCCAGAACCCAAATCCCATCAGGGCTCCTGGGTGGCCCATTCAGTCAGGAGGCTGGGAAGCGTGGATTGTCCTTCTGGCTCTTGTCCCTCTGCTGGCAACACTGTAAAGTTGTGAAGGAAGGAAAATCAGTGTTTCAGGAGTCCTGTGATGAAGGTAGAGGTGAGGTCAGAGGGGAACTTGTATTCCCACCAATATGCTCAGTATTTCCTTTTATAAAAGATGTAGCAGACAGCATGGATTTTGACAGTTCCCTGTGGTTGTTACCAACGAGTGTCTGAGAAATTGGGAATTCACCTATGTTTTCCTTCAAAAATACAGGCACATAACTGACTTGCTGTCCACAGGGAGAGCAGGGGAGTTCAGTGCTGGAGGCATCTTGCCTTTGGGTTCCTGGACTTGTTCTGCAGCTTTGGACTGTGCTCTTTGGGGGCTGATGTGTGGATTTGAAGCTCCCACTTCATTGCGAGGGGAAGGTGGCAATTTGGACTTAAAAAGCTTTTCATCCTCATCTTTTTGCTTTCATTCCTGGTGATGCTCTGTGTTGCTTAACAGTTTGGAAATGAAAATCCTTTTTATAAATTATCTGAGGATATCAGAGTTCAAATATAAACCTGAAAACAGTATAGTAGAGTGGAAAATATTGTGGTCATGGCCCTGTGCATTTTAATGAGGACAAATTCCACTGCACTTGCATCTCAGTCCTCTGCACTCTTCTGGCTCAGCACTGGCATAGTGTTTCATGCATGTTTCTTTGAAGCTTTGTCAATGTGCATCTGTGCTGATTTACTTTGTGTTTTAGAATCCAAGAGCTGACTTGGCTGCTCTCCAGCTCTGTTTGATAATGGTTCTTCAAGAGGAAATGCCTAATAGATGCTTGTGAATGAATTAGTTTCCTCTCTGGATTTGTTTTTCTTTTTCCTTTACACAGGTGTCTCAGGCAGCTGCAGAACTCCAGCAGTACTGTATGCAAAATGCTTGCAAAGACGCCTTGCTTGTTGGGGTTCCTGCGGGGAGCAATCCCTTTCGAGAACCCCGATCCTGTGCTCTACTCTGAAATCAGGTAATAAGGTCACAGATATCACAACAGCAACTCTGATTTGAAACTCAAGCCCTAGGAGGAGGGACAAGGACACACATAGAGATACTTGTTTGAATATCAAGTTCTTGGTAGCGAAGTTCATCACTTCCCCGCTGGCTCTACAAACTGTTTTCTGTTTCTTTTAGGTGTGGCGATTGAAGCATGTCTTTTTCCTGCAGCTCCTTCTAGAGGCATTTTGTTTATGAGTTGTTTTTTGTTTCCTTGGTCGTTTTTGTGTTTGAGCAACTCTAGGGTCATTAGCAGCATCCAAAATAATAAAAACAGTCTGTGAAACCTGTCTGTGTTTGACACAGCCAGACATAAAAGCCAGCCACGTACCCAGCTTTGAGAAGTAAGACAAAGCCCTGGTAGTTGCATGTGTTCTGACGACTAGCTCACAGCTTAAGCAAGACCTTGTTAAAATACATTTTAAAATACTCCCTAAACTCTGTCTGCCTTAGTGCTCTGCATTGCTTGTACCTGCGTAACACCTGCAGGGTGGGGGCGTGGGTGACCATCCAGCGTTTGCGCGTCTTTGGGATCCAATTCTGTGATTCCTGCTCTTGTCTCTCTCATCTGTCGCTGATATCAGTGATTGCAGCAGGAGGAAGAAAGGCTGTGTGTGCTAGTAGCCTTGGGCAGGATCACACCATAGCTTTTGTTGGAAAATCGTATTTCTTCTGCATGACAAAGAAAGGTGAAGTAGAGTATTCAGAAGGGGTTACTCTTCTTTAAAAGAAAAAATAAAAATAGTTCCTGCTAAAGAGCTGAAAAATCTACAGAGAGGAAGAACCACTGAATTCTGTTCTTTCTTTGAGAGTGCTATCAAAATGAAAATGAATGTTTTCTTTAGGGGCAGAATTTAAACTTGAAGTATGTGTAAAGTCTTCCCCTTCCTGCTGCCAGGGTTCCTGAGCTTGCAGTTGTGCTTATGCCTCATCAAGAGCACGGTTTTCATTGTTGCTACAAAGGTTTGACAAAACAGGGTTGAACCTGAAGAGAGAGAACAACTGAGCATGAGATGCTCTTCTGGAGAAACTTGGGTGGGGGTGAAAGCACAAGCAGATTTTTTTGATTTAGGTGCTACCCTTAATTCTTCCTGCAAATAAGGTAAAATTGATAGTGACTGTTGCATGTGTTCTTCTGTTACTGAAACAGCTTTTCTACTTTTTCTTTTTTGTGTCTCTCTGTATGTATGTATTTCTAGGATTAAAGTTTGATTGCATCATCCAGACAGGATACAAAATATTTTCTCAAGCAAGTTTGATAGTTAATTTATGATACTTTTAGAAATGCATAGTGCAGCCCAAGATGTCTTTAGTCATCTTTTGCTGATAGATCAATTATCTGGTTTATTATTATTTAGTTATCTTAGGATCATAAAAAGTGAAAGCAAAGTCGAAAAGCCAATTAAAAAAATGTACAAGACTTAAGGATGCCAACATCTAACAAAGGAAAGTGGTTATTCAGTTCTTCTCAGTGCAAAGGAGCTTGTGTGTTATAGTTTGTAGGAGAAAGGTATCAGCTTAGGAAGACAGCATTTAATAAACCTTTTTTCCTTCTTACAGGGAAGGTCGTCAGAGAGTTGCCTTCAAGCATGACCTGAATAACAACTGCCTCTCCTTCACAAGAAAAGTCTCTCTCTGTGTCTTAACTTCCGTGTGGCTAAAACAATGTCCTAATACTTATCTGTTTGTTCTTGTGTATCTGTACTTCACTATCTTTTGCTAATGTTCTTAAAGTTTTTTAATGTAACTCTTACTCTTTGCGTAATCGTCACCATTGTTACTACACTGTGCTAACTATACAAATATTACTTGAGAAGTTTACAATTTAGAAAAGAAAAACACATGAATTGTTACCAAATTGCTTACTCCTGTCTTGGTAAACTGTTACACTGGAATGATAGTAATTTTTCCAAAATAAAACATCCAAACAGTGAATTGTTAAAACATAAAACTAAATGCTGTTAGTACTGAAGTAATATTCTCGGGGCGAATTTTGCTTCTGTTAGCAAGACCTGGAACCAATTTTTTTCAAGTCCGTAAATGGCACATATTGGAAACTGCTGCACGCAGTGTGCAGCACAGCCTTGACTCTTAAGGCATGATTCTTACAAGACTTCTAATCTGTAATACTTCCCCTAATTTGTATTTGTAAAGGTACTGCTGTGGTGGAATTTCCTTGACATGTTTAAAATGTGACCAGACACTAAAAACCCACCCAAAGCACCCAAAGGTAGTTGTGCATGCGTAATTGTCAAGGTTTGCAATACACGAAACTCACTAAAATGTGCTTGGTCATTTGCCTTGAGTTTTTTACAGAGCACTTTTACAAGGACAACTAACTTTTTTAATAGGTTTTAAATTTTGTCTACTTTCTATTGTTTGTATTAATCTTTTAGCAGTTTGGAAATAAAATTCCTTTCCCTACTGGCTTTGAAGTCATTGTTTAATTGTAACAAAGAGCAGATATTGCAAGGAAGAGGATGCTTTGATTTTGCAGTGGGAGGGGAGGCCTCAAGCTATTCGTCTTTTTGGGAAGAGAAGGTTGTTGTTGGATTTTTAGAAAATCTGTCTTATTAATAGAAAAATCCTATTTATAGCTATTTACCATTTTTGTGGTAAACAGTAACAATGTTATCAGGCTCCCTCACACATTTTGAAACTGTAAGGAAGGAGTTTGCAATCCGAGCATTTCATTTTCATTAATGTTAACTGGAACGGGGCAATGAGTGTCCTACAGGCAGTTCGGTCTTTGTCAAAAGATTTTCATGCTTGCTGTCCTGCAGGAAGACACTGAAATGAGAGTCATAATACTGCCAATACGTATTGTGCCTCTAAATACAGAAGAGAACATCCTTAAGAACTGTTCTTCACTCTGGCTTCCTTTCATTGTCAGCTATTTGAATATGGCAGTTTTTCTTTTAGTACTGGACACACAGCAGGCACTGCAGAAGGCCAGAGTAAGCATGGTTTTTCTTATTTGCACAGAGGTGATCAGAGGCTCAGGCTGAGGTCAAAACACTCAAGTCAGGGAGGGAGAGGGACGAGTGTGTGCATCAAATGCCTTTGAACGGCCAGCAGCTGCCTGCTGGCCACTCCCTCTCAGGCAAGCCCTTTGTATTTTTTTTACCTCCTGCAATAAAACCTCTCCCCTGTCCCCACATCTGTTTCTCTCCCCAGGCCCCACTGCTGCATACGCTTTCCTGCTTAGCGTCTTCACTTGGGGCTTGGGTTCTGGAGTGACTGCTGAGCTGGCATAAGGAGCTGTTAAATTACAGTGTGCAGGAGAGAGCAGCCACTACTGACCAGCCAGCTGCTGTTGTCTCTTGGCGTCCCTGCCCAGCTCCTCGTGGTATCCTTCAGCTGGAGCACCATGGTTGGCACGTGTCGGAGGAGCAGCCCTGTGAGCATACTGCAGGTCCTGGCTGCGTCCAGGTCTTGCACCATCAGCAGACAGAAAGACCTGTGCAGCAGTTGTGAGACGGATTGGGAGCACTCCGCCCTGGTGTACCTGCGAGCGTGGTGGTGATTCTGCAGTTCCGTGGCAGGAACATATGGATACCAGTCTCTTCAGAGCAGGGTGCTTGCCGCACCCCTTTGCTCACAGGGCTGCGTGCAGCTGAGCTGCTGGGTACAAGCAGGAAAAGGCATGACAGCAATGCCACCTCTGCCCTCCAAAGGCATGGTCTGTGACAAAAGTCAGGCATTGGAACAAGCTCCAGAACAGGGTTGGTTGGTGTTGGGGCTCTTGGGTTCCTGTGACGAGTCAGTGTTATGAAGTGTGCCACTGCTGGTTATTTTGTGTTGGCTAAATGAAGTAGCCTCATCTTAGCAGCTCAGCCTTTGCAGGTCCGCTTTTTTGAGGTAACTAAGGAACCTGACAAATGAGCCTGAGCAGCTGTCTGCTTCTGTAGGCAGCAGAGCAGGGTGTCTCTTACCTGCCCACTCAACGGGACAATGTCTTGTCTCCAGCTGCAGGTGTCCCTGGGCCTGCACTGCTTTGCTGAACTGAATACTGGGATGGCTTAGACAGGGGCAAGCATCACATTTTGCTGCCCCCACTCTTAACAGGTGTAATCTGCAGTGGGGTGGACAACAAGGTCTCAGCTTCCTTTACCAAAGAGCATCCAAGAGGGCTGTCTGCTGAGGTCTCAACTCTCCACACACTGCACAGAGGCCTTCACACCAGTCTCATGGCAGCAGGTCCCACAGGATGGAAGGAAACTGAGCGCACACATCCATACACTAAGTGCCTGGCACGAGCAACAAGGCCCCGTTTTCTCCCTGTCATCTCTCACAGACCATCAGCAAGGCTGTCCTCCATCTACAGGTGCCACCTGCCCGCTCACTAAGCAGTTTGCAAATTTGATCCAGGAACTAAGTGTCCCCACTCACTGATGGAGGACTGGTGATTAATTTTTGTATTGCATCTTTTTGTCTGAGAATTAGTTGCTTCCTAACTCTTCTTAGTTATAGATATTTGGCCGGGGGGGAGCAGGGGGAGGAAGTGCATCTTTATAGTGCAATAGTAATTTTCCTCCACATTAAACAGATGAGAAGAGGGGGCAGAATGTAACGTGATAAATTTATCAATGTGTATGCATCTGTAAGAGGCTGAGAGTCATAAGTAAATACAGTAAAAAATGACTGGTCATTGCAAGCCCTTTTCCTTATTTTCCACTATGTCGCCAGTAACTAACTGCACACTGACATTTTTTCTGCCTAATGGAAACTTAATGTAGACAGCACTTGAATTTTCTTTACTTATTTAATGTAGGCACTATGCCTGTGTTTTCTAAGCGATCTCTAGGTTATCTGAGCTGGGCTTTCATGACTGTTCACGTGAAAGTTCTGGTGTCAGCCTTTCCCTGTGGGAAAGGAGGACATAAATACATAGCTTGGCAGTGGCAGCTATAATTTTGTCCACTGTGGTCATCTGTAACTGAAGCCTTGTAGAGCTGCACTCTTAAAAGAACAGATTCCTGGGCCTGGCAATCGGGGAGACAGTTCTGAAAAACAGAGCCAAACCCATGATGAAAAGAGATGTAAAATAGTTAGGTCAAGTGACCACAAAAATGGGCCAGAAATAGTAAGTAAACTGCAATTTTTATTTAAGTCTTTCTCTTATTCTGGGCAAAATAGGAAAATGCTGGCTTGTTTGCAATTCTGCTAAAAGTCTTTTTATGTTACACTTGAAAGGTGTTTTCTAAAGTCTTTCAAACAATTTGGGTACAAATAATGTGGGGATATTACTGTGAACTAAAATTGCTGTTAGTGCTGTCATCATAGCTTTTAGGAATTCTTAGCTAAAAGTCAGCACTCCATTTTCTCTGAGAGACCAAAGCTTTCTCCACTAAGCGCTGATTTTATTTATCCAAATAGTGAATATGCGCTTAATGAAGGCTCAGTGTCAAGAAAGTATTTTACTGCAAGCATAAACCATAAACGTGGTGGCTTTTTTCTTTTTTTCTTTCTGTTATTGCATCAAACTTAAAAAGATCGTGAGTTTGAAAACTGCATCATCTCAGCTGAAGGCCACTGAACAGACACTGATATTCTGGAGCTGGCAGGCATGTCTGTGCAAAAACCATGTGTGCATTCCTGCAGCAGAATGGAGTTAACTGTCTACCATTGCTCCCACACATGTTTCCAGTTTCATAGCCAAATCTTTTGATGGAAAGTGAGGGTTCAGGTGCTCTTCTATCCTCTGTCTTCTGTAGCTTGCAATTAAGATGCCAATTTTTTTTTTAAACTCTTACCCCTTCCAGCTGTAGCCTACAATATCTGGCACTGCCTCCCAGATGACTCTCATCTCCCTACTTGCCGATGCACTGTAGCAGGCTGAAAAACGTGGATGCCAACAAATGGCCTCCACCAGATTATGCACAGAGCTAGGGTCACAGCTTAGTTATCTGAATCAAATCTATTAGAATTGTCAATTTCAACGTATCTTTCACATGTGGTCCATAAAACAAATAACAGGTTCTTTTTGTAGCTTGATTATGATTAAAGGCAGTTCAGGAAGTCATCACATGGTTTCTAAAGGAGCTGTCAGAAGGAAAGAAGTGGAACTGAGCCCGAGGGACAAATAAAAAGGGTCACAGCTGTAAGTGCAAGAAAGCCCTAAAACTTTATGAGCAGCCTTGAGATTCCAGCAGATCTAGTCCATCTTTAAGTCTGGAAAGCTGCATGCTCAGGGAGAAAACATAGGTGCCTTGAAAACTCTATGAGCTTCAGTGTCTGGTATTTTTCATTTATATTTTATTTTTGTATAAAGAGTGATAAAGTACCTTTATATCACCCATGAGAATGAACAGAGAAGCAGTAATTCTCCAGGTTCAAGGAACTAGTTTGTTTAATAAAATTTTAAAAACATACAAAGAATCCTGAATTAGGAAGGATTCCCAAAACCTTATTTATCCCTAAAAATGAACAACAAAAAAAAGAATTTAATTTATTTCCCTTCAAAGAGTTTAAGATTTTAAAAAATTATGTGTAGTATGCAAATCCCCATCTATTCAAAAGAATTTAAGACGTGTTTGTCCATCCCTTCTTCCAGGGACTCTTTCATATGTCAATCTCCTTTTTTTGAACTCTGATACTTCTGCAAATTCTGAATCTGGAAAAGAAGTGGAAAGAGGAGATATGTATGATAAACTACGAATACAACATGTATGCAGGTTTAACTATGTGTTTCTCAGAAGCAGCAACAGACTTCAGTTTTAACCACTATGCTCTGTATGAAAAGTATCAACTGCCATAAAATTTAACACGCACAGATTGATATTAACTACTACTTACTACTACTGATCAGTTTTATGCATATCACCCTGTAAAAATAATACAGGACCTTATACAAAATAAATACATCAACCTGCACTATACTTAACCACAATATTTCAGTAAGGGTTTTAATGCTTATTTCTACTTCATTTATATTACACTCAGTACTATTCAGTAATTGTAAAAGTTAATTCTTTTTAACCGGAGACAAGTTCATGTTTCTAAGTTGTTTAAAAAAGCTACTCATTTCCTTATTCAAAATAAGTCACTGTAGGAAAATTCTGTTTAGTCTTTTCAAAAGGTATTGTCAGAAAACTTTAACACTGACCTAAGAATTTCATCCTTAGGTCAGTGTTAAAGGCTGAAGAAGGTCATTGAAGCCTGAAGAAATCCCTGGGAGTTTCCAATGTGTCTTTTTAACTTCACTCTGTACAGATTTCTAAAACATGGGATTTCACATTTCTTAAATTTGGGACTTCAGAAGGTTTTCACTGTATTAAGGTGTTTTTTTGTATTAGCATGCACAACTATTTCATATACTTATTTTTCTCCTGACTAATAAATAATAAAATAAAATAAGCCTATTCCAAAATCTAAAGCAAAAATCACTTTTCTGTTTTTTTATTTGATTCAGATTTAAGTATACCTTTGCCCTACTGGGCAGGAGTATTACAGAAAGATTATCAGTAGGAGATCACAGTGTTTTCAGAATACTGTAAAATGTGGTACCAGAAGAATCTTCCCTGACCTCTACTGAAACTACTTTATCTATAATTTTATACTGCCAGTGCCAGTTACAGGTTACTGAAATACTGTTAACTACACAGCAATATTCCAGGTCTCAATTTTAATCTCAATGGAGAGGCAACAGGTCTGTCCAGATTTTCTGTATGAACATTTTAATTTACATAGGCTGAAAATTAAAAGCAGTTCCCCATATCCAATTAACTTTTCCTCTCTTTACTTCCATAATTGCCTTAAGCAGCCCATGAAACATAATGATATCAGTGTTACTTGTGTTTCAATGAATGAGTCTGATCCAATTAGTGAAAACATTTTAAATCTGAGCTGACCTTGCTGTACCACCAAGAGACAGGCAGCAACAGAGAAAACATAGATTAAATCATCTGTTCTAGGAGTTAGGCACTTTATTTAAGAAACTTAATCTTGGACTTTTAAAGAATGTGCCACCTCACCTATAGGGAAGGAGCAGAATTAAATACTACAATATACAATACAGGAATACTTAGTCTGACAAGGACTAGTGACACTTTCTTACTTTTAAGACTCCATGGATATGTATTATGGCTTATCAAAAAACGTCTCAAGCTAACTATATTTGAGAAAGTAAACCAAGGATAAGAAAACTACAAAAAAAGAGAAGCCTGAAGCTTTTATATAAGAACTGTACACACAGGGTAAACCAAGTTTTGAAGTACACACTATACTATCTATTTGAAGAACTATGCTTTGGAAGTATTTCAAGATGGAGAGTTTAGCCCTGGAGACATTAGCTAAAAAAAATATTCCAAGAATAAGAGAACTGTATGAAACAAACTTAGGAAGTTGTCAGAGTGAAATTCTTACTCCATTAACACCAACAGCAAAACACAGCCATTAGTAGTACCTAAATTTCACACTCTGAATTTGCTGAATCTACTTTTTGTCCTTTAGAGAAAATACTTTCTAGTCTTTTCTTCCCCCTTTTGTCCAAACCTATGTTTACAAAATAATCTTTCCCAGAACTTTTAGAATAATTTTGGCATGTTTATTATGCACATTTCAGACACTGTCAAAGAGAGAAGAGCTGAAGCTTACAATATCGGAGAACTACACTTTCCAATATTTTACCAAGGAAAAATAATGGCAGTAACAGAGTTGTTTTTTTTTTTTAATATTCTTTATGGCCAAAACAGAAAATAAATTTTTAGAAACCTTTTACCACAGAAGAAAGATATATATGCAAGTAAGTTTTTTAGTAAAGAAAACATGCAACTGTTGGGTTGGATTGGATTTAACAACTATTTGAAAAAATAGAAAATCTAGTCTTACAGATACTCCTGTTTCCAGTCGAATTACAAACAGAATTTCAGCAAATTCTGCTTGCTTTGGACATACCTGTTGTATATTTTTCTTTTGTCCATAAGAACGGTGGACTTTGTTTCCTCTTTCCTTTAGATTCTCTACCTGTTTGGTGAAAATTCAGACTTTGAAGCTCGTCTGGGTCAACAAAGAAATCAGAAAGAAAACCATCAGATGAAAACAAATCACATGGGCCTGTGGATGAAGAGTCATTCCATGGGGTCTGATCAATCAGAATTTCTGTGTTCTTCAATGTTGTGTCTCTAAATTCTTCTAGAAAACTCTTAGAGCTTCCCTGAGGTGCATAGTCACTGCAAGTTGCAAAGAAATCCTCTTTTTCAGAGTTTTTGGAAGAATGATCAGAGCTGTAGTGTGTCCTGAAAGGCTGTCGTTGAACATGAAGAGAATTCGTAACATCTAGAGGAGCAAAATCTTCACAGTCCTTTGGCACAGCAAAGAAATTCTGCTTCCTCCCCATAATTGCTTCTGAAGAACATGATTTCTTCTGCATATAGCTTGGAAGATCAGAGTCAAAAAAACGCTGATGATGACTCAATGGAGGAATTATGGCTTCAGAATTCATATGAGATGGTCCTGGTAGAGAAAAATTTGAACATTCTGTTTAGAGAATGAAAAATTAGCTTATTTTCTATACTTTACAGACAACTGAGATGCCATTGAGCATTTCAGTTGCAGTCTGTCTCCTTGGAATAACTGACCTTTCTATGATTAGAAGATAAAGATTCTAATACACTCAGATTTTCACTTGGTTTCAGAGACACATTTTCCTAGTAATTCAAGATACTACCTGCGCTGTTTTGTGCCTTACCAAGCAGCTCTAAAGACTTATGATTTTGTTGATAATCTGGACAGAATGTTTTGACGTTATTCTGGTTTTCTGGGGGTGATGCACCTTTCACTGATGTTTCTAGTGGAGCAGCAGTATTTAGGCTGTATGAACATGTCATGTCAGTAAAATGCTGAAACCAAAAAAAAAGATACTTGAGGAGTGTTTATACTACATGTCTGCACTGTCAAATATGAAAAGTTAAACTAGTTGTTAGGATTCTAAGATGTATAATTTTTTTGTTTACTGGAAAGAAAAAAAAAAAGACTTAACAATACAGGAGAAGCATGTACAGTAGACAATGTGCCACCTGTCTTAAATCTATAAACAGAGTAATAGCCTGTCTCTTGAAACACAGGAAAATCAATACCTTAGTATACTTTATTCTCTCTCATTATTCCAGGACCATGGGAAGTAGTGTCTGCAATGGATTGGTGCATATCATACACCACAGAGGAATTAAACTGATGAGATCTTTTTGTGTTTTTCAGTCAGTAAACATGGGTTTACACATGTGCAGTTATTACAATAACATGCACAACTTGATATTCAGTGCCCAAATATCTGTTCACTTGCTCCTTCGCCTTAACTGAATGCTTATGATGTGGAAGTTTGTCCTCCCATTTTCTTGACTGATAAAAGCTGTGCATTTTTTATCTAATTAGATGACTCTAATCAGTCTTTAATTTTCCCAGACTTGGACCAACTGAAACACAATTCTAGCTGCAGAGTGGATACTTTATGGAATTGTTCATCTTAACCTCTAGGGCTCTTTCAAATGCTTAGTACTATGAATTTGTAAGAGTAAGGAGACAGGAGGGAGGGAGGGAGGAAGGAAAGAAGGAAGGAAGGAAGAAAGGGAGGGAGGGAGGAGTGAAGAGAGAGAGGGAGGACAGAAGTCCTGGAAATTCTTAATTGGAAAAGGTTTCTTATATTAGGGAAACATATAAGCTTGTATGCTGATACAATACTTGATACAATGAAGCTTGAAGAAGCTGATCACATGAGTATATTTCCAGTTAAAGAAATATTCTAATCATCTTCACACAAACATAATGGTGACTTGACAAAATCTGCTGAGAATTAGTTGGCTCAACATTTTAGCCATTCTTTAGCATATGATTCATTCTTAAATTATACCAGCAAATGTGCATGTAGCTTCAGATTAAAAAAAAACTGTATTACAACAGTGCAAAAAGATTGATCTAAGACATAACTTAATTTTGTCCAACCTTTAAAACTTTTTTTGGAACCTCTGGCAGAAGTCCCTGAAGTTCATCAAAGCTTGCAAGAAACAACCTGTTCAGCGGAGATCCCTTCTTTAACATAAACTGAGCAACCAGAGGGTTGATACATGGAAAAGTAAGGAGGCATTTCTCTGTCTGGAAATGGAAATTATATTTTGTTAGATTGATATCTGACAAACCTTTTTTTCCCCTTTTTTCTGTTTCTACAGAGTGACAGTCCTATAAATAGGTCATACAGTATATCATAGAAATAGAGCTTTCAAACAGCGCATTTTTATAGCCCCACAAAACTTTTTTTTACTATAGATGTCACAGTGTATCAGTTTTGCAAAAGAGTAAGTTCTGTGTAATAGTTTGATAAAAAGCAGGCAGAGTCTAAAAGATGTTTCTATTGTAATGGATGAAACCAGTGAATCACATAAACTTGATTTTAAAATGTGTTACCAGCTTTACCATTTATTCTCCATTTTGAAGAGAATTACCTAAGTCAAGATAAACTGACAAGTCTGGTTTTGTTTTAGAAAAGTTACATTTGTGAACAGCAATAAGACAAGTGCCAAAAGCAGGAGTTGCTAGGGGGAGGCTGAATGTCACACAGAGGGCAGCAAGTTGAGAGCTGTACCATTCTAAGAATGTCAGCTTCCAGTTCCTGACTTTCATAAAGCTCTGCACTCAACAGATGCCAGGATCTAACACCTTTAACAGAGACAAAATACAATCAATGATTCCTCTCAGGTTTTTTACCAGTATCCTTAATCTCTAAATTGGAAAACCTATAATCCAATATCCCGCACTTGAAAGGCCACGCCAATACCTGCTTTAAAATGCTTCTGAATTTTTCAAAAGCCAAAAAGGATCTTGGCTTTACAAGAGTTCAAAGCTTCCACATAAAATGAACAAATCCAGATGTTTAATTTGGAAACCTTAATATACCAGTTAAAGAACACCATTTATTTGACTGTGATTGATGGACCTGTTCCAGCATTTATTGTAAATATCCAATATCAACTACTGCATGAGAAGTTAAACAAATTTCTACTATCTTCTATTACAGCAAGTCTGTAAGCAACGCCATTGACATCGGTAATGGATCAGCACTGATGAATTTGGCTTCCTGCCCAAGTAAGCCATTGTATGTTCACCTTTAACAATTTATATGTTTTTTTAAACTTAGTGCCTGGAACTGTAGAACTGTACACACTGGCCAGCGGATGTGGAGTTTAAACTTCTTACTGGTTAATTGTGAAAGCACAAGGAAAGTCCAAGTTGCACCAAATTGTGCTGACAAGCATAATGGAAGCATTACATATATATATATATGTATATATATATATATATATAGGCATATATATAAAAATATGTATGTGTGTATATATATATAAAAAATGATTCTTATTTTAATAATATATTTTAAGAGAACAACAAAAAAAGTCCAGAACTTTATGAGTTTGAGAAACAGGAAGAAAACAGTGTAATTTAATGGAAATATAAGCAAACCTCAGACGGCAAGACAGAAAGCCAGGATTTGTCCAACCACTCATGAGGACTGATATTAGATGCTATCAAAATGTTGTCAGCAATCTGACGAATTACCAGTGCTGTCTCTTCAATCCCTGGCATAAGAACCACCTAAAAGGGATACATAGTATTTTTATTAAAAGTTTAAAGGTTAAAAGTTAATACTACGGAATGCCTTAATTTGCTACAGAAGTTAAAGGAGAAAGCTGAAAGGTGACCCTGAACACAATAGCTGGTAATGTGGAGTAATTAAACCTGATCCATGCTTATGGTGGGGAGGAACTGCAACCTCTGACCACTAGCCTGGCTGCAAATTACACTCCTTATTTATGCAAATCCTATTTATCTGAAATTAGTTTATCCTATAGGTCTTTTATATGTGAGCAAATTTATGGGTATAATCCGAGTTCCTAACAAAACAGGTAATTCTGAGATGCCTAATATAGTTTAAGATGACATGTAACACTTTGAAGGTGTAATTTCCACATGAACTACCCTGCTGAGTATATGGAATGAAAAAAGATTTGTTCTCTCTTTAACCTTCATTTAACCAGATGAATTTGAAACAAATTTTAATATGCAAATAAGTAAAAAATTGCCTAAGAAGATGTTACTTCATGCAAAAGAAATAAGTTACAGACATCAACTTGGTAAGCTGAATGAAACTTTTGCCCCATTTTTTAATGTTGATTATTCTAGATAGTGCATTTTTCTGATTTATAATGAAAAATGTTAATTTATCTTGCCATGTTAAAAAAATGCAAACTAGCCGACAGCAGAGAAAAAATACACTTTCTTTTCTTCTACTACATTAGTAAACATAATATTAACCTGAAACTTCAAATTAAGACATAAGCAGGATTAATACATGTCCTAATAATTTATAAAATTGAAGGTACAATCCCATTTTGTGGCTCCTAGTCATAAAAACACTTCAGCTGACTCAACTTGTACTGGAGTCAACATAGTCTTTTCACTGACTTCAGCAGCACTGAATTAAGCTCCTCTCTCCTATTTTAGTAATTTTGAGCTAATTTATGTTTTTGATGTAGAATGCATACTTGATTAAGCACTTTAGAAATATCACACAGTGAAGATTAAAACAGAAAGGTTGTTACCAAAAAAATTACCTTCACTTCAAAGTCTTCTGACTTCTGTGTAAGTTCAATTAGAGTGGCATAAATTAAGACAAGGTTAAGCACAGTATCTCCCCTGAGACTGTACCTATAAAACAGTTTCATTGGACCGTGAATATTTAATATGCACATGTAATAATTCCAAAACGTTTGTTCCATGTGTTAATAAATGCCTGTTTCATTTCCTGGAATTCAGAACACTCATACAGTTTGAGCATTAGTATCTGTGAAAGGAAAACTAGGACACATTGTGACTGCGTGCTGAAGGATGCACTGTGAGGAAGAAAATGGAGTCAACCTGCAGCAAAGCAAGCCTGGCCTGAGGCAAAAGGACTGGATCAGGGTCAGTCACTGGAGAAAAATCATACAGAGAAGAAAGATGATGCATGGAAAATTTACCACTTGCTCATAGAAAAAAAAATCTCACAACAGGTAATAAAGGAATGCTTATGAACTATATCAACAAAAGCTGTGCTTCCACAGCAAAAGGAGAGCTACTGATGGACGGGAAGAACACTTGAGAATGTCTCCCTGTTGCAAATGATATACAGTGATGCTAACACAGTAATTCATAACCATTTATTTGTAGGGGTTAATCTACTTCAAACAGTTATAAAGAATAACTCCAGTGGTTAATATCCTTAGTCTTGTGAAATTTCTGGACCTGCTGATTTGAAATAAACCTCACATTAGCATTACCTGCCTCAAATCCTGTTATTTTATAACAACCATTTCTCTATCATCTCTTGTGTAAGACTAAAAAGATCCTAACACATGAAAAACATCTTTGCTAACTTTTTTTGGGGTCTCCAGTGATCACTGTTAGTTCTGTCATTCCACTGAATTTTTCAGTAGGAGCATGACAACACTGTAACTAAGTGAAAGTCCAAAGCATAGCAGAAATACCAGTTTAGAAATACCAGCTTACAATATTCATACTGTTCTGAGAGAAATTAAAAGAACAGAGTGTGTTAGCTTGTTCTAATAAGCAGCTTCCTTTAGTGATAAGTTTGTTTTAAAAATACCAAGATAACAAAAGAATTTCATAACTTACTCTAAACTCAGTTTTTCTCTGGAATAGAAAACAATCCAACAGCATGTATATTGGAGTGATAATGCCATCAGCTTCGATATTACATTGTCACAGGATTTCTCATAATTTAGTTCTTCCATACTCTACCATAGAAATAATATAAAAAGTAAAAACTAAATAAATATATTACCATGGCTGTCACAAGATTTTAATGTGCATTGCTGTATTATGCAGAAGTTAGATCAAACATAAATACAGCTAAATATTACAGGTATTAAAGATGCATCTAGGAGTCAGGAAAAATAGGTTGTATTCCCAACTTTAATTTTGTTTGACCTTTAAAAAGCTGATTCACTGCTTCATGCCTCTTTTTCCCTCCTGTAAAAAGGAATCACTGCTTAACTTTTTAGGATGTTCTTAAGATTTTTGAGAACCTTAATAATGCAAAATACCGTTATAAACCTCCGCAAATCATATTATACCTACACTGAATATATGAAGTACAACATCGCTAATTGCATATAGGAATGTCTATCTGTGTTGAGCTTGCAATACTAATTGATGATTTTATTCTTTATCTATCTTTCAGTAGCAGTTCTTCTACCTGTAAAGTCATCTGTCTTGCTGCATACCAAAATTTAAGTATTATGCTATTGTCTAAACTATTACTTTTTATTAAAAGTAGGACAAATTACTCTCTAGACTAAATCAGATAAATGTCTTAAACGGGAGGAGTTAACATGCACACTGGTAAGAGAACATAGTCACAGATACATTTAATTGGTTATAACAATATTCCTTTATACAACCCTCTATTCAAGTATGCATCCTTTAACTATATTTAATACAATCCAATCTCAGTTCAAATGTTACACTTCTGTGAAGAAATGTAGGTACAGAGATGAGAACATTTTAAACTAGTTAAACTGGCACAGACAGAATTTTTGAGTTAATGAATTTGAAAATAATTTGTGTCGTGAAACAATGCATGGATTAAATACGATTACAAGGAAGAAAAGATATGTTAGAAGGCTGCAGATATGGCCTAGAAATGACTCAACGCATAACAGAATTTGGACATACTAGTTTCATTTTGTACCTGCAAAAAGATAGCTGTACTTTCATCTATTGTCAACACAACATATCGATCTGTACTTCCAAAGAGCCTTAAGGCGTAGCTGCTGCTTCTTTCAACAAAGGTAATGCTGTACCTGAAGAAGTGACACTATTTTATTAAATCTCCGTTAAATAAAATAATAAGATTTTCTTAAAGGAAATGAATAACATACATCTCTTAATATAATTTTTAAAATTACACAGTCTTTTCATACCTTGATTTTTCTCAAATGCTCAAGTTCACTTTAAGACACATCAATGTAGCAGTGACTTAATGAAATATTACTGGATTAATTCAATTATGTTGCTAACTGCACCAAATATGACCTTGATATACAGCCTTTGAGTTTACAAAAAAAAAGACATAATACAGAAACTTAGATAAATCAAGAAAATATACTTAGATACTCCTTTTGAGTAATTAAATGTATATTGCATTTCTTTCTTCCTTCCATGATTGTGCAGCACAAGGAAAGCAAACCGAGGGAAAACTCCCTGACTGCCATTGGTATGATCCTAAATTTTTCCGACTGAACGGGAACTGCCAGCAGCATAGCCTCCTGTTACCAGCTGTGTGAACAAAGACTCACTGAATGAACATCACACGCTTGGGGCTTTTGGGCAGTCTTGGCTGACTAAGGGGGGAAGTTGAGAAGAGACAATTGTCATACTACTTGGCCTCATCCCTAGGAAACACAAGGGATTAAACCTGACCTGAAACCTGAATCTGCCAGCAGAAAGTCCTCTAGAAACTTGTATGGACAGTGTATTCAGACATTAATAAAAAAGTGAACTATAAGCTTTTCTGAAACTATATAGCTCTTTGCTCACCTATTTTATTACTTCATCAGTGCTAAGAGGAGCTAGTAAGAAAGTACCAAAAAGCATTCCCTGGTACTTAGCTTACGGCCAGGTTGAACAGAGAATTTGAACAGGTCAGAGTTTAAAAGTGCTTGTCAAATTAAATGTTCAAATTTTAAATGTCAAATATATAATATTTTTTTTCCTATTGAACTGCAATTAGACATAGCTCAAAAATGGCTTCACAGCTGACTTGAGGATATAGCAAGGATCGAAACTGGCATGTCTCTTCAGCAACACAATGAAATCAACCATCTGTATCTCTGGCACTATGTTTAAGAGATGCTGCTGCTCCGTCCCCTATTTCATTCTTTTTTTTTTTCCTCCCCATGATAAAAGGTAGTCTTATCAGGCATTTATAATTGTGAAAGCAAAATGCAAGAGAATTATGTCAAAGAAAATAGTGCACATGTGCAACAATTTACAAACAGGAACATTTTTGTACAGGTTAAAGAGTATTCAAAATTAAGTTAATATTAGATCTGAATTTTACAAATAAAGTAGTTTTTGTTTTCAACTTAGCCTCTCCCAAAAGCTGTGATGCATCAGAAAATGAGACTGGTTTGCCGTTGTTTGGTTTGTTTTTTTAGCATAGCTCCAGTAGTTAAAACCCCAAAAATTCAAAAGCAATTTTTATGAAGAATTAAATACAAAGTCTTACCAGCACCAAAAAGCACTACGGCAAAAATGTTTTGGGGTAGCTTTATGATTTTCAGGGAAAAGTAGAGAACTAAAAAAGTTATTTTGACTAAAAATGCCAGCTCATCATTTAAATAAACAAATCAGCCAATTCCAGTCTGGTTGACATCTGTGTAAATCTACAGAATAAAGCTATCACCTTCAGCAGAAAAATTATCTTCTTGTCTCTTAAAATGCTAATAGTGTAATTGCAGTAATGTACCTGACAGACAAGTAGATGGCTGCTATATGATATAGTAGGACAAGATCTATGTCCTGGAAATCTGAAAATAAATAGGCACTAAGATTAAATAGGTTATTTTCACTCACTTGGATTCCAAAAGCTGAAGAATATCTGGCATATTTAGAAGACCTTCAGTTGTCAGAAATACATATGGAATCTGTACCTCCAGAAGAAAGGAACCACAGTGATTCCCTGAAACATTTTGTATACGTAAGATAGTAGTTTCATAAGCAAAAAACTAAAGATACATTTAGGTATTTAAACAAACATGATCTTTTAATAATGCAGTTTTTTTCATCCCCATTAAAATGTTTCCATTATATGCTTTTTTTTTCTTTTTTCAAAATTAAACTCTTCTGAATCTCTTTGAAATTAAGCTTTAATTTATATTCCTTTAGATCTACAGCAACATTCCCTTAAGACGAGGAAGGGTGGATACAGCTTGTAGAACTGTAAACAATCATCTGTGAACTTGGCACGAGTCTTTTATCAGCCAACTTTTACTAATATATCCTGGCCAAAACTAAGCTCACACCCTAAGAAAAAGACCTTCCTATCTTGCTGTATAGATAAACCAGCTCTGTTTGCTTGGCTTTAGCCTTCATAATTTATTACTCATGCTATTCCACAGGCCCATGAATGTAGCATTTTAGGAAACAGAAAATGCTTTCCTTTCACATGCCAAATGAATTGTTTATTACAATTCTGGAGAGCACTTACCCATTTGTATTGTTTCAGGCAGGGTGGTTTTAAAAGTCATGTAAGTAACATTCAGATTTTTGCACAGATTTTTCCAGCAAGAGTTTTCAGAATAATCATATTCCACTACTAATGAGAAGTGTGTCCAAGGAAAGTCAGCTCCAATTTGCTGATTATGTACAATAACACAGGAATATCTACTGAGGCTTAAAAAAACAACAAAATATTAATAAAATTAAGTTCACATAGAATTACGCTCAGAAGAAAAACCCCACATTTTTACTTCGAAGAATTATCACTGTTTAAGGTCTGTTTACAAAAAAGAATTTACTCTTCCTTAATTTAAAATGGTAATTTCTTTAAAAATTAAAAGCTGTACTTCCCCCCCCTCCAATTACCTACTTGAAGTTTTCATATTTTCCTGCAATGTCATAATTTGTTATTATTTCTCTTATGCCTTTTTTTAAAACATGCAAAACAAACATGTTTTCTACATATTGTTCTAAAGAGGTTTTTCTAAAACATGCAAAACCAAACAAAAAGTTAGAAACATGCAATTGCATGTTTTCTAGAAGTTCCTCTGAGCCTCACAACTAAGCATTTTACTAGAGCGCGGACAAAATTCTCCCCTTCCAGAGTGAAGCTGCAGATCCATATTCTGAAATTTTTACTCCAGACTGCAAAGCCCCATGGAAATGAATAAAAGGAACAAAAGTTTCACTGACATTAGTCCTGAGTAAAGACTTTGTTCTCAAAAGTCAAGAATTCAACTTACTGGCTTATGATATCTTTACAACTTAAAAAGGTTCCTTTTTTTTCAGAATTTAAATCCATAGCTTTTAAACCTGCATAAAAAGAATTAAAGCCTTAATCAAACAAATGAACCTCTGCGGGTATGAATCAATGCACAGCAGTAAGCAGCAAATGTGGAACAACACAGGATATTAAAATTTTATATATTTACATTGTCTGTCTTGATGAAGCCTTATACAACTTCAGCTTGTATTGCACTGCTGGGTATAATGACTTAGAAATTTCCAATTTGAACCCAAGGATGAAGTAATGTGAACAAGTTTCATGTCTCACAAACTCACAACCTGATTAAGTTAAAATGAAAAGTTAAAGGCTAGTGCAAAAGGAAGCATCTTTGCCCTTTTGTCATTTAAATTCCTTTACACTTTCTGTACACTTCAAGTTTTACAAGTATGACTGGAAGACAGAGCTAAAAAGGTGTATTTGTATAACGCAAATGCCTCTCTTCAAAAGTTTAGTTGTTGACCTGTGTTTGCAACCAAGTTTTAAGATCTTAAAACAAATAAAATACTTTTCATTAAACATTATTATTAGTAAAAGCATTGCGAACATACCTCCTCCCTTTCAAAACATTCTAAAAGATAGGCTTTCTTCTTTTAAGAGCACAGGAAATTTAATGTGATTTTTAAAGGCAAAAGAACAATACATGACACTGTTGATAAGGTTCAAGCAAGAAGGAGTTATAAAAATGGGTTTTAAAGAGCAATATGAATGGAATCAGTGGCTTGCTCTAAACATAAGTACAGGCTCAAATAACAATCTTCCTGAAACATGTTTGTTTTACCAGCTGAATCCACAACATTGAACAAGCTCATAAAAAATCACTCACATGTAAAATGAGGAATTGATGAAAGTGTTGCTTGTATCAGTGGGGGGCCAGGATACATGGAAACAGTATTTTTTTTTTCCTTGAGTTTAACAGATTGCTACAGCATATGCTTACATATTTAGCAAATAAGCAAACGAGGTCAGCAACAGACGGCTAAGGGAAATCATGATCTGTACCTAACTACTCGTTTAAGGTTTTATGCTAGGGAGCTTAGTTAAGCCTTCTAAATTCTAACTGCTCTTACTAAGATTGCAAGGAAGAAAACTTGTAACCATTGATCAGCTAAAAACACAGAGACAATCATCCGACCAAGTCAACAGATAGAATTATAATTAGGCAATGGGCTGCCCATATCTCCTTTGTGTTCTCTTAAATAAATCTTTGACTTGACAGATGAACTATCATTCTCTTGCAACAGAAAACATCATACTAGAACCCTTAATCAGGAGAAAATAAAATTACAAGAAAGAAAAAATGCTGGTGGAAGAGTTAGGAAACAAAAAACAGTGAGAAAAGTATACGGAAAGGTTCCTGATGAGAAGAAAAGGGAGAAACACCTGCAAAAATCATATAAACAAGAATCCAGTGAAGCAGAGATTAACAGCCACTTTTTCTTTCAAAAATATACATAAAAATAATTATTTTACCTTCTACTCTAGATAAAGTGTGAATGAGGGCAGCTTTTTCTCTCTGAGAGTCCATTCTTGTTATGATTAATATCTGGAAGAAGACAAGTAAAAGAAAATCTAGTACTGCAAAAAAATTGTTCTTTTAGCCTGCATGCATCTTTCTTTCTCCTTTACACAGAAATCATGAGATTGACTAAGCAGGTGGCAAAAATGGAAACCTTGGAGTTTTCTAGAATGACAATCATAGAATCATAGAACCTCTCAAGTTGGAAGGGACTCACAAGGATCATTAAGTCCAACTCCCTGCTCCTTGCAGGACTACCTAAAACTAAACCATATGGCTAAGAGCGTCGTCCAGATGCCCCTTGAACTCTGACAGGCTTGGTCCCATGACCGCTTCCCTGGGGAGCCTGTTCCAGTGACTAACCACTCTCTCAGTGAAGAACCTTTTCCTCATGTCCAATCTGAACTTCCCCTGACGCAGCTTCATTTCATTTCCTTGCGTCCTATCACTGGTCACCAGAGAGTGGAGATCAGCACCTCTCTCTCCGCTGTCTCCCCACCCAGTGAGGAAGTTGTAGACTGTGATGAGGTCCCCCCTCATCCTTCTCTTCTCCAAGTGGAACAAACCAAGTGACTTCAGCCACTCCTCATAAGTGTTGCCCTCGAGGCCTTTCACCACCTTAGTTGCCGTCCTCTGGACACACTCTTAACAGTTTGCTGTTGTTCTTATATTGAGGTACCCAAAACAGCACATGGGACTTGCAGTGGGGCCGCACCAGTGCAGTGTAGAGTGGGACAATCAGCTCCCTTAGCCAGCTAGCTGTGTTGTGCTTGATGAACCCCAGGACATGGTTGGACCTTTTGGCTGCCACGGCACACTGTTGACTCATATTCAACTTGCCATCAGTCCAAACCCCCAGATCTCTTTCTGCAGGGCTGCTCTCCAGCCTCTTGTCCCCCAGTTTGTACGTATAACCAGGATTACTCCATGCCAGGTGCAGAATCTGGCACTTGCTCTTGTTAGATTTCATACGCTTGGTGATTGCCCAGCTCTCTAGCCTACCCAGATCTCTCTGTAAGGCCTCTCTACCCTCGAGGTGGTCCACAGCTCCTCCTAGTTCAGTATCGCTGGCAAACTTACTTCACGTACGTTCGACTCTTGCATCCAAATCATTTATAAAAACATTAAAGAGCACTGGTCCTAAAATTGAGACCTGAGGAACCCCACTGATGACTGGCTGCCAGTCTGATATAACCCCATTTACCATAACTCTTTCAGCCCAATCCATCAGCCAATTTCTCACCCATCATATAACGGACTTGTCTAGCTGTGTACTGGACATTTTATCCAGAAGGATACTGTGAGAGACAGGATCAAAAACTGCTAAAACCTAAACCCACCACATCCACTGGCTTTCCTTGGTCAACTAGATGTGTGACCTTGTCATAAAAGGAAATTAGGTTGGTTAAGCAGGACGTCCCCCTCATGAACCCATGCTGACTATGACCAATGACTGCATTGTCTCTCAAGTGTTTTTCAATAACTCCCAGAATAACCTTCTCCATAATTTTACCAGGCACTGAAGTAAGACTGGCAGGCCTGTTACTAGGGTCTTCCTTCTTGCCCTTCTTGAAAATTGGGACAACATTTGCCAGCTTCCAATCAACTGGGACCTCTCCAGAGTCCCAAGACAGTTGAAAAATAATGGAGAGAGGTCCTGCAATGACATCAGCCAGCTTTTTCAGTACCCTGGGATGAATCCCATCAGGCCCCATAGACTTATGCACATCCAGCTGGTGCAACAAGTCTTGAACAAGTTCAGGGTCAGCTTGGAGTTTATCATCACCCCAGTCATGATCTTCCAGCACAGGGCTCTGGGGGTCTCCAGGCCCATCATCAGTGTTGAAGATAAAGGTAAAGAAGGCATTAAACCTCTCTGCTTTGTCTACGTCCCTATTTGTGAGGTGACCAACCTCGTCAAGCAATGGAGCAATGTTATCTCTGATCCTCCTTTTGTGGTTAACATATTCAAAAAAGCCTTTTTTTGTCATCCTTCACACAGCTAGCCAGCTTGAACTCTAATTGAACTTTAGCCGCACGAATTTTCTCCCTACAGTGGCGAACAGCATCTCTGTAGTTCTCCTATGTCACCTGACCTTGCTTTCAATGTCCGTACACTTTCGTTTTCTGCCTAAGTTCTAGAAGATCCCTGCTCAGCCACACTGGCCTTCTGCTTGCTTGACTTCCGACACTTTGGAATTGTCTGCTATGGCTCTTAAAAAGTGAGCAGCATTCACGGACCCCAACACCTTCAAAAGCAGATTCCCAGGGGGCCTTAATAACTAGCTCCTTCAGCATCTTGAATTCTGCTCTCCCCATATCCAGGGCTGAAGTTTTGCTGGCCGTTTTCTTCCTATTGCCAACGATTTGAAACTCAGATGTATGTCTTCGTTATTACATGAGTTGGAGAAACAATATTATAGAAAACATCAGTATCGGAATTCAGTTTTATGACCAAAGCTGTTCTAGAAGAAATCTTAAACTGGAATATTTGATTCACAGTAAAAATGCTATTTAAAAATATTATCTAAAGGCATTATACTACATTATTACTGTTGCACTAGACAGATTATTACTGTCACATTAGAGGCATTATCCCTATGGAGGCAAAACTTAAACTGAAGATATCTAGAATTCAGCCTGCAAGATGGTGATGTACTGGAGGGAGGTACTAGATGTACTGCTGAACTAATTAGAAAGATTTTCCAGACCATAGATGGAGTACATTGAAGTGTTCCTGCTAGAGACTGCTTATCTCTGAGACTCATTAAATACTGCTTAAGATGAAAAGAATGAAAAGGATTAGAACCTATTAAACTGACATCGTTTTAAAAAGAATCACTACCAGAGAAGGTGTTTACCTTGTCCACCATTTAAAACGACACAAACTGAACTTGTGCTACATAATCAAAGTCTGTAAAGAAGAATATGTACATACAGGAACCTTTATGCCATTGTATAGACACTTTTCATGGGGCACACAAGGTAAGATTTTTAAGAAGGCACATGGCATTGTGTGACTCTTAAGACTCACAGATGCAAGATAATTGTATATGTAAATATTAATACTCTGCTAGATCTTGTCAGAAAAGAACTTCTGCATATCGGTCAGCCTGACAAGCTTAAGGCAGATTTCCATTTCCATATGTCAGTTCACAGAACAGTCACCTGACAATCCACTGGATCGTTTGAAAGCAGCTTTGGACAACTGCATTTTAAAATGCAGACTGCTTTTTCACACACAATACAACAGAATACTCATTACATGTTGTTGTGAGCTAGATGACATTTTTCGTCATGTTCTATCTAATCATGAATACAAAAGTTAATGAAACAAAGAGCAAAGTTCAGTTTATTCTATTCCATTAGCAACTTCTTGCTTACAAAGAAAACATCCCATATAATCCTGCGTCAATAACAATTTTGGCTAATAAAAGGACAACCAGATAATCATACTTCATATCATATTAACTGATGCTGATGTGATGTGATAGAACAGGAAATGGCTTATTCAATACAACTTTTACTTATTAAAACTGGAATACTCCTGGCTATTCTGGCTCATTGAAACCTGTCTCTGAATGTTAGGGAACAGTAAACCATCTTATAATTGTGAATAAAATCATATATAGTCTTACACTGCATGGGCATGTGTGCATGACCTTAAGTCATGCAAGCAAGTCAAAACTCAAGAGAGTTGCAGTTAAAAATTTAAAAAATCATATCTAGTGGAGTTCAGAAGAAAAGCAAAATTGTCACTGAGCTGACATTAAGATGATAAAGTTGTCAATCAACGTTTCCTAGTACAGCACAATCCTAATATGACAAAGAAAAATGTGTTAACTCTTAAGAAGAAGAAAATGATGCTGAAATCAGCTTAGAGGGACTATTGAAGGACAGGCACCAAGACAATCAGCACCATTTTGTTTTGGTTGCTTCCTTTCCATTTTAAATTCTAAAAGGGTGTACAATAAGCTATTATATTTTTCTTCTCAGGAAAATTTAATCAAAAGATGTTTAGAGCTCTTAGTGCAAGTCTTAACAGAAACAAAAAGAAGAAGAAAGCTCCAGGAAGTGAACTATGGAAAGAAGTTAAAATAAATGAAAGTAAGCTTGAAGATTTATCTTTTTTGGCTGTGTGTTCAGCAGCATAAATTCTATTCCAAACAGTCAGGACACTTAAAAAATCATATATTTTATCTCTTCTGTTTCATTATGTGATAAATATTCTGTAAATAAATGCTAAATATTCTGCAAAGGAAAATGGTGTTCTGCACTGCATGGTATTACCCAAAATAGTCACATATCCAGAAAAAAAAAATCTTTGGATAGCTTGAATGTCCTCCGCAACTCTATCGTCCATACCATACTATCACTCATGGATATTTGCTTCTTATCTAATTACAATGCCTGATACAAGGGTTCAGCAGAGGTTGTCCATGGATAACAACACCCATATACTACTCCATAGTGCGTGTGCTCTGAGCCACAACACTGCACAAGTACACAGTCCTGACTTGTGCTATGATTCTCTTTGTACCAGAAGAAGATTGAGGCCTTCAAATAAAAGGTGATAATATAATTTTCATTGAATGATGTGACACAATACACTTACCAGGGAAACAAAACCACCTGCAACAAGATGAAACCCTGGCAATGTTAAAACTCATATGCATGTTATTTCAGTCATGCAACAAGGGGAGATTTGATCAAACAGAAACCTGCACTGCTCCTGATAGAGGTCTTAAATGAATTGTAAAGGTAATTATAAGACTTCCCTCCATAAACCAACCCCTGTTGAAAGAAGGTTTTATAATTATTTGCATAGTTTGGAGCAGTTTTGTTTACTTAGAGAAATTGTTTACATTGTTAACCTTAACACTGTGTTCCTCTCCATAACTTTGCATCCAATTTGACATTTGACATTGAAGCTCTGTTATTTTGGGATTTGTTTCATGCTTTTTCTGGCTGCTGTACTGTACAATCTTCAACTGCCTCCAGATATTATTCAAACAGGATTCTAAGATGTTTTTATAGATATCCTTTGCCTTGGACAAATAACCTGTCAATAAAGCAATAAAAGAAGTAATTGTAGTGACAAAAGATAATGGCCAAGGTTTGTGTTTAGTATACATATAAATTTAAAATTTATGTGAAGGTATCTTGCACAAAAAAGATGAAAATTTAATGGCTCACCAATATGGAAGGATACTATTACTACTAATCAGGTACATAAGTTGCCTTTATAAAACTGCTATACCTCCTGTAGTAACTGGTATACGCCTCCTGCTAGAATTACAGAACATTGCATTCTATAGCTGCAGATACCAGCAGCAGCACTGTTATATTTAACTAGTGTATATGGTTTATACTAAATAACAACTTTATTTATATTCCCACTGTCCAAAGCTTTACTTGTCCTGTGTTTTCACCACTCTTCATGTTATCACAACTATTTCTCAACTCTGAATGATGCCTTTTGTACATAAATGGTGAACAATGCTGGGGTTATTTGAAAATGCATAAAGAAAAAAACCATCTAATGTAACTATGTGATGAATCACACAGCACAGCACAACATAACAACAATAGCGAGGACTACAGGGCCAACTTAGTATCTGGCTCAATTTTGTAAGTTTTTTTCAGATCTTTTCTACTTGTGCAGTTTCCTGTGTGAGGTGTTGCTGGGATCGGGAAGAACAGGTGCTGTGTAATTCTAAAATATAATCTAGGGGTGCTTTTGCCACAATAGAACAAAGGAGGAACAACCACTCATTTATCTCCCTCCCATCCTCCTACGTTGTTTATAGTAATTGTAGAAAAGAATTCTACTTATTATTCTACTATATATTCATTCTGTATTTTTCTTCGTACTCATTTATTGCTAGAAATATTAAGTGAATACAACATAATTCCTTTTCCCCACAGTTCTGTTTACGGCAGATGTTTTCCATTTTACATCAATTTTAAGGAAACACCTTCCATCAAGGGATAATTCTGTGTGACTGAAGTTAGATGCTCTGAACCACCTTACCTCCTATAAAGACAGAGGAAGCCTGACTTTTCTAGGGCATACATAAAAGCTAACTTCAGCTCCTTATGAATCTATTCCGATAGATCTATCTGAAAATTCACAATACACAACTATGGGAACTTGATAAGCATGGCATTATCATTTCAGGCATAAAATTGGGTTACAAAAAATTTTCATATTCCAAACCTGAATAGCATAAGACCAGAAAAGCTCAGACAAAGCTTCTGTGTGAGTCCAGTGCTAAGAATTGGACCGTAACTTGAAAGTCCCTGCTTCATCATACGTTAGACAGTATTTCAGATTTTGCTTAAAATGCCCTCAGTATTAAGTATGTAATTTCCAAGGAGCCTAAGAATATTTCTAGGCTGAAATTGTTCCACGCTTGCAGAAGGTGGATTGTGAACAACAAAGGAGCTGCCATTTTTACATTTTTCTCAGTTTCCAAATAGAGATTCCAATGAAAATCTGTCATTCTGAGATACAAAACAACACATTATATATGTGGGAGTTCATATGAATATCTCTTAGGCAAATCCATGTAATAACATAAACAGTGGTATATTAGTCATGAACTCAGCATATACCAAAGTACAATCTGCAGTGAATTCATTTCTAACGATGGATCAGAAATAAAGAAGCAAAGCGGGCTGAATATCATATTCAAGCTACGCTGGAGGTATACTGATGGCAAAGAATCACAGCCTACAAACATGAAGGATGGACTGTGGCATACACACAAAGCGTTGGGTTTCTGGGTATCATTATTGACTACTAAAAACAAACCTAGTGCTGTGTCCAAGCCACACGTTAATAGAAGATCTCGAACTGTCACCAGCAGGTGCACCAGAGCAGCATGTCTGAACAGCATGACCTCCTTCTCATCTAATTTACCTTTACAAATAGAAGACACAGGTGTGGTCTGTATAAAATTTCAGAAATCATGCTATACATAACATATATGTATATATATTTAAAAGCTCCTGTTATCTCACAATTTTCATTAAACACACTTAAACAGACATAATCTTGAAAGTTTGGATCTGGTGGTCTTGGCAAATAGCTTACGATATAGCGTAAGTTTTCCCATATCATCTGACCCAGAGCAAGTGGCACACAGGGAACTGTTTCTGCAAGGTGTGTAGGGATAGATTGTGCTTGCTGGAGGAGTGGATAACAATTCCCCTAGGTGTGCTATTAAATCCACACTGCCTTACTGATTTTAGCAAGGCAATCTTTAAATATACATGGAAACTGATAAATTTCACATCTTTTTGTCTGTCATACAAGCCCAGCTGTACACATTACAATTTCCTCATCTGACTAGTCAAACCACTACATTTTTGAACGGCACTGTAACTCCATCTAACCCGTTTTCCAAACATTTCAAAACTCTTTCCAAGAAATCAAAATGGCAGATTATCTACTAATCAATAAGCAATTTTAAAGCAGTGATAACCTCAAATTGAGCTTTTCACAGCACCTTTTCAACAAATCTTAGACAATAAAAGCCACATTCTTTATGGCAAATAATTTGGACCCAGCTAGTCCTCGGATATATCATGAGAAAAATTCCTATTGTCTTCCAATAATAATCCATGTAGAGTCTTAACTTCTGATATCACCTTCCCCACACCTAATTAAGCTTTTCTGATGAGAATCTTAACCTTTGAGAAGGTAAATTTGGAGGACATCTGCTTCTTCTTGGACACACAGAGTAAATGAAACAATTTATGGGCTACCTATTCTGTGTTATGTACCCATTTTGAATAAATCTTCAAGGACTTGACTGAACAGGAAGGAATTACTAGTCTGAAGAAAGAAGGCATTTTTGGGAATTGCGCACAGGGAGTGGTGTAGTTCATTATCTTAAGAAAGGAAATACGTGACTGTTGCAGAGTAAGTGGATTTAATAATAAAAAGCATACTTCAAGATGCTAAAAATGGTTGAGGAAGACTGGAGCATTTGGTGATATTTGGTGCAGAAAGAAAAGACCAGCAAGGGAATAATAATCTTCTAATAGATCAATGCCATCCTAGTAAGTGATTGTTTTCTATGTTCACTGAGGGGTTAATGAGAAAATGCATCAGCATACTCTGGAGTAAAGTGGAATGAGATTGGATACTGTGAAACTATTTAAAACCAGGAAGGCAATAAAAGAGTGAAGTAAGTTACCAGGGAGGTTTTGGAATCTCCTATACAATTAAAGACATATTCATTAGGAATGGATTGAATATGTTAGAGTCTTCCTCATTTCTATGTTTTATGGACCTTCCAGCAAAAAATTTCTATCTCCTTCTGCTTCTTTAGCTGGGGACAAAATGCAAGACCTCCCTTGCACTTTTGTGTCTCTTCAGTGCAGACAACAGTAGCTAAATCAACCTGACTTTTTTCAGTATTTTAAAACAAGAGCAAAAAGTTTTTACTGCTTTCCTTGAGCTGTAGTCCAAAGACCCACCTATTTCATAGATCAATTTTGTGTTCAACAACAGTTATTGTTATATAACAAGGGATGGGTAAATATTACCCATTCCTCGGAAAACACTTGCCCTTAAAAGCAAGGTCTAATAGAGACTATTTGCCTCATCAGTATTTCAGCCACTAAACATTTTCATTGATTTCATTGCTGTAATTTTAGCAACTGGTAATATACTGAGCAGCTAACCTACAAGCAAAGAGGGCCCTGAAGTTTGAATAAGCATGCCACTTGGCTCAGCTCCTACTTTAGGCTACGTTTCTGCAGCACCTAAACTGCATTTGAAAGGATATAAGTTTTCTTAAATTAATCTTGAATTAAAATGCAGACTCTGGCATTTTTTTCCTTGATCTTGAGAAGCAGTAGTAGTTCTCTGTATACTTTTCTCAGCAATGGTTTCCTTTCTGCGATTCACTGATACGGATATAGATACTGAGTTTCTCCCTCATGTTTGTGAAGATGGTGTTTGCTTTTTTGTAAGCTCCCTCAAATTACGAGAACCTTGCTGATGACAATTTTAATATGGTAATTCTATAGATTACAGACTGTCATTCTGCAGAGACCACTAAAATTTTTTGTTTGCCTACTCTCTTATTTGTAATTTCATTATCATTAGTTTTATTTTGAGAAAAACACATTCAGCACAGAAAGCAATAAAATTTAGATAGCTAAAGCTTATCACATAACTTGGGACATAATATAAAAACTTGACAGGTAGTAGACAGCCTGCTATGTTATGCTTACAGCTAGTTCTAGCAGTACCACTAAAAAAATAATACAAAATACCCAATAGCTTTCTAAATCTTCCTCAAACACAGTCTGTATTTTGCTGCGAGGTTTTCCTGATCCTCACTTTATCTATAGCCAAAAATCTTGTAAGTAAGGAGTCACTGATTTTGCTGGCTTTTGTTTCATTTTTCTGGTTCTACAGGGTTTTTGTATGCCACATAAGAGAGAAATGAAGTCAGAAAGCAACCAATGAATATGGATTTTTTTTTTTTCTCCTCATTTCTAACATAGGCTTAGCATAGGCTCCCAACATAAGAAGGACATGGAGCTGTTGGAACGAGTCCAAAGGAGGGCCATGAAGATGATGAGAGGGCTGGAGCACCTCTCCTATGAAGACAGGCTGAGAGAGTTGGGGTTATTCAGCCTGGAGAAGAGAAGGCTCCGGGAAGACCTTATAGCAGCCTTCCAGTACCTGAAGGGGGTCTACAGGAAAGCAGGAGAGGGACTTTTTACAAGGGCAAGTAGTGACAGACGAGGGGAAATGGTTTTAAACTGAAAGAGGGTAGATTTAGATTAGATATTAGGAGGAAATTCTATACTGTGAGGGTGGTGAGACACTGGAACAGGTTGCCCAAAGAAGTTGTGGATGCCCCCTCCCTGGCAATGTTTAAGGCCAGGTTGGATGGGGCTTTGAGCAACCTGGTGTAGTGGAAGGTGTCCCTACCCATGGCAGGGGGGTTGGAACTAGATGATCTTTAAGGTCCCTTCCAACTGAAACCAGTCTATGATTCTATGATTTTCCATCATGCAGGTGTGACAAACAATAGCTACCAAAAGGAAAGAAGCAATAAAAACACAGACAGCTTTCAATTTTAAAATCTAGAATGAAAAAAACAATTTAAACATTGTTCGAAATAGAAGCAACATTTCTGAAGCGTATCTAAAATATTTTAAAATGCGATTCAATTAAAATACTTTTTATATTACAATATTCAGGTTAATAAATATAATGCTGAAGAACTAGGAGATTATTTTGGAAATAAAAGATGAAATCAATTACTGTAACTCTACAAGATAAACTGCTGAACATTTTATCATTAATTTATCAAACATCTTGAACTTTGTGTCACCAATTAAACCTGTATTAGTATTAAAGAAGAAAAAAACAATGATTTTTAAAAAAAGACATACCTTCTTTAAAATGATCGCATATCACTTTCTCTTGCTGTTTTAAGAAAAACCTTGTATGATCAAATTTAATGCTGTCAAAGCTCCAATTCACAGAAGCAAGTACACCCAGATGTGTCAAATCTTTTAGAACAGGAGTCACTGCTTCTTCCAAGAGACAATATGCCTGGCATTGGCTTTCTGGATAGCACAATAAACAAAATGTAAAAATAAAGTTCAGTTTCATGTACTACTACGGGACAAGAATATTCAAAAGACCTAGCAAAACACAAAGAACACTGACTTCTTCATGAAAATTGTTAACATAATAGAAAAACAGTTGCTTGCGAGGAAGCCTCCTGGGTGGTAGAATTAAGCTGATCCTCACAGCAGGAAATCATGTTATTCCATGCATTTCATAAAGTGATCAAACTCCATGATGAAAAGTTAGGATTTTTCTACTCCTGTGACTCCCACTAAGATTGCACTGTTCTACAGCCTTCTTCTACTTTGTAGTCTAAACTTAGACTCAATCCCTTTATATCCACTCGTTAGTATAACTTCAACTCAAACAGCCCTTCTCCTTCCCTAGTATTTAACTTCTAATGTCTTTGTCTAGCAAGGCTAAACAAGCCAATCTATTAGTCTGTGCTTTCATGCTAACATACTAGCTTCTGGGTGTCTGTTTTACAACTCTTTCCAACTTACAGCTCAGTTTCTTACTATTAGCATCCATGACAGAACTGCCAATTGCTGAATGACTTGAAAGGGATGTCCTTTCCTCAGGTAAGAAGGTAAAATTCTTCCACACCCATTTTTTTAAATTATAGTGGAGTTGATGACATCAACAAGATCAGAACTCTGCGATTCTTAATTTTCCTTTTCAGATATATTTTCAACTGATCCATACAAATTATTTGACTAGCAGCTGACTTAACCTCACTTGGTCAATGCATTATTTTGTAAGAGCAATTAATAACTTCACATATTTAAACATTCTAAAAAAGGTATATTATTATGTCCAGTTTTTCAGCCTTTAAGGAAATAGGTCAGATATTATAGTACTTTGGATGTCCATTGTATAATTTCATTCAGGCATTCCTGTATTAATGTGCCATTTTCTTTTTAAAATGTATTTCTAATAATCCATCTTCAATGTTACACAGTTAAGTAAAATGCTTGTGTGAATCCTTCTACTCTTTGTTTTGCCTATAGCTTGGTTTTGAGAAAGATTCCTTCCCCTCATGTGCAAGACCACCATGGTGAAACACACTTTATTTCAAGGACTGAAATAGGACATTCAGTCCCAACAAATACTACCTTTGCAAAATGCTAATTTTTGTTTTGATTGCAGAAAAGCTTTAAATTTTTTTCCAGTTGCATTAAAGGAGTCTTGCTTCAAAATTTATTAAAAAAAAAATTAAGAAATAAGCTTATAGCTGTTACATGATTCCCATCTCTGATGGGAACAGATGAAAATACTCCTCTGCTCCTTCACTGGTTCTGTGAAAGAGACTCCCATTAAGCACATGGATGGAATGAATGCATTTCCATGGGAAACCAAACTAATCTATGCTACGCCTACAACTTCCTAGCACTGGGTGTGCTTAATTTGAGGCTGTAAAATATATTGGATAAATATCTTCTAGGTTCTTCTCCACCATTTCTACTGCATGACAAAATTGTTGTCAGTGCATGTTCTTTGATACAATGCCTTGAAAAGTACAACACCAAGAATCCACAGGGTAAGGCTCAGTCATGTATTAGATAAATCCATAGTGGATTACTACTGTGTTAAAGACATTTCCTACCAAAATGACTGGCAGTCCCTTCCATCTCCAATTGTCTCATTTACTTTGCCAGAGAAAAAAATGCAGAATAATAAATTGAGGGTACTGATTGGCAATGAAGAGATTTCATGTCTGGTGATTTAAATCAGACATAACTCAAAGGCTATACTTTTTTAGTTTGCATGCAGTTGGCTTTAGTCTTAAGACAGAATTCCATAGCCTGCTTTCACATGTGTGTCAAAATAAGTATCCATCTATTTGGAATGTTTTCAGTCACAAGGAGCAGAGACCAAGCCTAATAATTTCCATATTTGTCTGAGTAGTACTATTTAATATAAAATTATATTGCAAATCTACATAAAATAAAGCATATCCAAAAATAGTATACCTGATGCTTGAATATTGACGGTGACACTGTCCTCATTCTCATGTTCTTTCTCCTCTATTTTTACAGTCTCACAAGCAGAACTGTCCTCTTTGTTTATACGCTGTTCTTCAGGTTGCAGCACTACATCGTTAAACCACAAGTGGACATTTAGATACAAATATCACAAAACCAGCTCAATGAATAAGAATACTGTCCTATAAATGACTCTAAATGCAAAAATATTTTCAAATCAAGTAGTTTCTATTACACATACATTTTCTTTTCATGAACTTCTTTATTGCTTTCATGGGCTCATTTAGTATGGAAAAAAACATTGAGATAACAGAGAGAGATGAAGCACTGTCAGCCTTCACAGCCCAAGAAGTCAGACATTATCAGGTTCCTCTTCCTCAGGGCAGAAATACAGAGCTGGGAAGAAAATTAAGGAGCTGCTACTATAGGTCTGTAATAGAGCTCCATAGGAAAGCTCATATGCCTTTATATGGAGAAAAAACATGTATGAGAGGAAAGATGCTGCAGACTATAAGGAGCTCAAACTATGAAAAAAAATCTCAGTGACTGTGAGTAGAAAAGGTCAGATACTGTAAGTGACCCAGAAAGAACATGGAAGCTGCAAATGGCAGGAAAAAAAAAAGAAAGAAAAATTACTTATTGAAAAGAACTTTTTCTCCTGTCTTATAGCTATCTTTTCCAACTTGTTAGTATTTCTAAGTCTCCTTCTTTTCTTCTTTGTAAATACTGATGCATGAGCTACAGCTTCTGCCCACAAAGCTTCCTTTGGCAGCTCTGCCTCTTTGTTTCTGAGGGGTTCTGGCTGAATAGGTGTCTCCTAAATACTGCTGATTTTTTCTAGTAAAGAATGTCAGTTTCCTCAGAAAACAACTGATCATACAGAGACAGAAATAAAAGAAAAAAAATTTTTTTCTCGCTTAAAAAAACCTTCCTAATTTTGAAAAGCTATACAGGGCTCAAAGTTGGATCAATGAACTGTTTCTACTACTTCTCTCCTGTGTATTTTCTGAACTAAATATTATACACAAGGACATCTTTAAAAAACAAGCTAAATGACAAAGCCAATATAGAAAGAGCCCTAGAAGCAGTGCTGGCATTTATTATTTTCAGTTAAATTTAGAACGACCCTTAATAAAAACTTTTAATTATTACAAAAAGTATACAGTAATTTACATCATTTCTATATAAATGTGATAAGACCTATATATTTTAATGGGTTCTCTATATATCAGACATAACTGATCTGCTACACTGGGGTCTACCTGTAAACATATTCTAAGCTGCATATGTAATTGTAACACATTTTGTCTTTCAATACATTTGGATTTCTTGTTAGGAGATGTAGTTCTAGTCAGAGTTCACTAGATGGTAGCATAGAACTTCAGTTCAGGTACATTGACCTACTTTAAGACTGGTGGTGTTGCTTTCTGAGGCCACGGAAGTGTTTTACGCACGTCTACCAGTGTCCGATCAATTGTACCAACAAATAGTTTCCTCCACAAGATTACATAAGCTTGCAATTAAACAAATACCCCAGTTCTATCCTATAGGAAATATTGCTGAAAGCTTTTATGTAACAATTTTAATCTTTTTTTTTTTTTTAATGCTGGGACATATAACTGAAACACAGATGAAAGTTATTGTCAAAATTCTGCCATACAAGTCCAAAAAAAAGAAAAATATTATTTTAAAATACAACTTTATCCTGAAAAGTGAATCTGGAAATATGTCATTGTTTCCTGATATTCTGTGTCACAAATATTTATTTTTTAAAACAAGTAAGGACTTTCTTCTACTTCTTTTCTCTCTCTGCTGTTTTGCATTTGTGCAGTGCTCAATGCATAGCCTGAGATTCTTTCATAAGCATTGTCAGCAACAAAAACAGGGCTACCAACAACTTTCTGTTTTCCCTAAGACCTGTTCTGCCTCATTGTTTGATGGGGTTTGCACCAAGGTAACTGGCTCAAATGGTTCTTTCCAGAGAAGAACTTTAACTCTTCTTCATTGTCTAGGCTATGTTGGTTCTACAGAAGCAAGAGTATTGATAATTACTATTTGACAACTACAATTAATTTGATATAACTACAATCGATAACTACTATTTCTACAAAGAGGCCAGGAGATCTAATTCAGAACATAAGGACAGAAGAGATCTTCTGGAGTAAGTACCGTTTAAAGTTACTTTGTCAGAATAGGAATAAACCTATACGTTTATTAAAAACCACTTCCACCACCAAAAAAAATCCCAAACGCAAACCCAAATCACCCTCTCTAACCAAAACAAACAAATAAAATGCCTTAAGATATCTAAAGGAAAAAACAAAAGGTAAGATCCTTAGCTGAAAATTTAGCTACATTAAAGATCATAAAAATGTTACCATTGACTTCAAAGGATTTTTTTCCTAGTAAATCTACCAGCATGAACTAGCAACTATTGTAACTGGTATGAGACAGCAGAATAAAACCTGTTATAATGGCAGATTAAAGTAGTTCACATACCTTTTTCAGGACTATCTACATCATTTTCTTCCTCTCTTTGGGTGAGTATATGTTTAGATCTCAGCATGATAAAGTTGCTCAGATCAGAATCATCATTGTCCCATTTTGTAGCAAGTGCAAATGATGCAGGCTTTTGATTACTGGATGAGTTGTCTTCTTTAAAAGACACATCTTTACAGCTGGCTGACTCAGATGATTTGGGGGTTTTCTTTTCTTGGTTTAAGAAATAAATTGACTCTTCCATCTTATTCTTTTTTATGCTTCCTCCAGTAAGCTCTTCCACAGATGTATTTATACTGTGTATTTTGGCAGACGATGCAGCACTCATATGCGGGGCAAAGTACTGCCTTTGAGTCTGTGGTGACATGTAAAGATTAATTACTTTCTCCGACGGATGTCTTTCAGCAGAAAGCATCTCCTGGTTTGTAACGGAATTCTTCTCTTCAAGCCATCCTAAAAAATAAACTTTAATTTCTCTGCTGCAACACAGATATTTTCTTTTCTTCCTCCTGGCTGGAGTTAACTATTTTGGATAATTACAGAGAAAGCTTTTTTTAATTTCTTCTTCCTGCCTTCCCAGATCATTAGAATCTGCTTTTAGAAAATTTGTACTAATTAGTCCTAAGTAAAAATGTACAATGTTGAGAAATAGAAGGCCATGCTACTGTTTGGAGAAGTTTTCACCATGTGCATGCTGCTTACTGGTGTCAGATTTCTAGGAAGTGGGATGCAACACATTTCATTAGGAAGAAAAATTAAAAGATTAACAGATTTTTTTTTTTGAGAAAAAAAAAGAAGTAAAGCATGCAATTAGCTCTCTCTAAAGATGTGCCTCACTAGAACTGCAATTTTTTGCATTGCTGCTGCACATCCATGTTAAACACAGTAGCTAAACACTTTATGATACGTAAAAAGCAGTTAAGTGAAAACGTTCTTTCATGAGCAGCGCCTGTTTGCTTCACAATGTATCATGTTACTGTCAGTCTTTGGAGTTCTACAACCACAACTGGTGCCTTGCAGTCATGCCATAGTTATATAATAAAATCTAAATAACTTTTTGCATTTTCTGTTAAAGTTTTATTGTAAGTATGCACAGTGGTCCATGAGAAATTCTGAAGTTTATGAGTGGTTCACATCTGAAGCCATAGCCAGCAAAAAACCCCCCTCTGAATAGCATCACAAAATAAAGAATTTTCACTGTAACATATTCTCCCCACTGACCTTCTGCAGATAGGACTATACAAATATCTGCTTTATTAAAATATTCTAAAGCAAAATTACTATGTGTTAAGAAATTCTCCTGCATGAAACTATTTTATTAAAAAGTAGTATGGTTGGTGCAGGCTACTTTTCATCTGCACATTAATAGAAAAGACAACTTTGTGTAGTTAAACACTTTTGCTCCTACAATTTGTTCTAAGTTTGTGAAAGCACACCTTAATTGCAGTAGTGTTGCTACTTCATATTGCTATAAACAATTTTGTTATTGAGAATAAGAAATCTTCCATTTCCTTCCTTCTTGGAGGTACGTAACTGTCACTGTAGTACCTATCTTTGCCTTTTTATCTTTTTTTTTTAAAAAAGAAGATACTTACTTTCTAACTGATACGATGTAAATCGTGTGAATGTTTCTACTTCTGTAGGAAGCAAACTGTTTGCTTTACTGGCATCCATATTTAATTGCTCCAAAGTTTCTATGGAGACTGGATTCAAACCCAAATGAAGCCACCAGCCTTCCTCTAGTGGGCTAAGCATTGGCGCTTCTACCTCAACTGGTAGCATTTCCTTCAGTTCTGCAAGTGAATGACGCTGACATACAAGTTTAACAGTCTGATGCTCTACAAAAACAGAAATCAATGTATAATATTAATAATCTAGAAACACAAAAACAGAAAGTCATTTTGGAAATGAAAGCTCCCAAGAACTGATGACCTACTACATATATCCATTGTTTATACTTCTATTTGTAACTCAGTGTCCATTAATAGACTTAAAAGTAAAGCAGTTAGTGTTATCAAAGCAAGTGTGCTTTTTACTTGTTAAGTGTATGAGTAAGGGGGGGGGGGGGTAAATTTTTTTCAGATCTAATAATGTGTAGCTGCATTACTAAAGTTACAAATGATCTTGTTCATTATCTGTGGGTTTACTTGTCGTGTTTATAAAGACTCAAAATAATCCTTACTGAAAAAAAAATGAACTTAAATAGTAATGAGCCTACCATACATTATTTTCAACTATAAATGAATGCACAAATGCATTGGGCAACATAACAAGTCAAGATACATAACTTAATCATGAGACATGTAAAATGAAGGCAAATAAAATGAAGTGAAATGAAATGAAATGAAATGAAATGAAATGAAATGAAATGAAATGAAATGAAAGAATAGTGGTAATGTGTACTCTGGTGCTGACAGAAATAACCTGCATCTTATCTTGTTTTTTGTGTGTTTTGTTTCCTAACACGATGTTCCTGGTGTTCCCCAGGGGTCAGTACAGGGTCCAGTCCTGTTTAACTTATTCATCAATGATCTGGACGAAGGGACTGAGTATACACTCAGCAAGTTTGCTGATGACACAAAACTGTGAGGAGTGGCTGATGATACACCAGAAGGCTGTGCTGCCATTCAGCGAGACCTAGACAAGCTAGAGAGCAGAGAGGAACCTAATGAAGTTCAACAAAGGCAAGTGTAGGGTCCTGCACCTTAGGGAGGAATAACCCCATGCACCAGTACAGGTTGGGGGTTGACCTGCTGGAAAGCAGCTCTGTGGACAAAGACCTGGGAGTTCTGGTGGACAAGAAGTTCACCATGAACCAACAATGTGCCTTTGTGGCCAAGAAGGCCAATGGTATCCTGGGGTGCACGACGAAGAGTGTGGCCAGCAGGTCAAGGGACATTCTCCTCCCCCTCTACACTGCCCTAGTGAGGCCACACCTGGAGTACTGTGTGCAGTTCTGGGCCCCCCAGTTCAAGAAAGACCAGGAACTACTGGGGAGAGTCCAGTGGAGGGCTACAAAGATGATCAGAGGACTGGAGCATCTCCCTTATGAGGAGAGACTGAGGGAGCTGGGTCTGTTTAGTCTGGAGAGGAGAAGAGAAGACCAAGGAGGGATCGTATCAATGCTTACAAATACCTTAGGGGCGGGTGTCAAGGGGATGGTGCCAGACTCTTCTCAGTGGTGCCCAGTGACAGGACAAGGGGCAATGGGCACAAACTGAAACATGGGAAACTCCCATCTCAATATGTGGAAAAACTTCTTTACTTTGAGGGTGGTAGAGCTCTGGAACAGGCTGCCCAGGGAGGTTGTGGAGTCTCCTTCTCTGGAGATATTCAAAACCCACCTGGACATGACCCAGTGCAACATGCTATAACGGAACCTGCTTCATCGGGGGGTTGGACTAGACGATCTCCAGAGGTTCCTTCCAACCCCAACCATTCTGTGATTCTGTGATTCTATGAACTCTGCTCTTGTCAAGCTATAACATTATTTTCCATTAACAGTAATTTTCTATTGATAGATACATATTTTTAAACACTATTTGAGGAAAAGTAACACACAGAAGAGTTGAACAGATTACCGAATTTCAGTTACCACAGTTATTGAATATAATTAGTAGTAGTGAGCTGAACATTGTCTTAACAAAATAAAACTCTTACTTCATTCAAATTACCTCCATAGAAGGATACATGAAATACCAACCTTTGTGTTGCCATACTGTAACTTTTTATATGTACTAAAAGAATCAGATAAGCCAAACTTCAGAGGGTTACATTAATTGGATAAACTTCAACAGCTCAAAAGATATGCTCTGTAATATAATTTTTTTTGCTATATTTTCTCCATGTACATGGAACTCTTCAACATCAATTAGAAATTGATCAACAGTTAGAAATTCTTACCAACAAGCAAAAGAGAGTTCATTTTATCCTGATACTTCTCTGATTGCCATACGAAAGATTCTAAGTACTCCCTAGAAGGCTCTGTAATCAAAATACTAAGAAGAACATAAAAAAAGACTTGGAGGGATGAAGTTTAACAGCATTATCTGTTTAAATTTGATTTACACAAAACTACCTTTTAAAGAGCTACTTTTTCTCTAAATTTTCAGTTCATTCATTCATTCATTCATTAACATTTCACCCAGGCGGAGTAACTCCTCCATTTAGTGACAGAGCTCTGGAAGACGGCAAGTAGATTGAGGAGTATCAGAGAGTGTGAGAGAGAGACAGACTACTGGAATCACAGCCTAGTTTCCCCGAGATACCCAACAGGCAGAGTGGACACATGATACGGAGGATTCCCTATCGTCTCCCCACATGGCAGAATGCGGTGAGTTAATGGACAGTGGGCAATGGCAATGAGTTCCTGACTGGCATAGCAGGCGTGTCTCCTCGTGACTACCCCACCTTCCCAGGTGCCCTTGCACAACAGGTACGAGGCTCTGCAAGGAGAACCAAACAATAACGAGGATGATGGTTCATCTAGCTTGGAGGTGTCATCAAGGTTAAGTCGGCCTATGCCCTGCATCAAAACTGCTGCCATAAAGAAAAAAAGACGGGTCATTGTCATAGGAGACCCTCTTCTGCAGGGAACAGAAGGCCGAATATGCAGACCAGACCCACTTCTTAGGGAAGTCTGCTGCCTCCCTGGGGCCTGAGTTAAAGATGTGATGAAAAGACTTTCTGTCCTGGTACGGCCCTTGGATTATTATCCATTATTGATTTTTCAGGTAGGTAGCGATGAAATTGCAACAAAAAGTCTGAGGGCAATCAAGAGAGACTTCTGGGCCTTGGGACAACTGGTTAAGGGATCAGAAGCACAAGTAGTGTTTTCCTCTGTCCTTCCAGTTGCAGGGAATCATGAGGGAAGAAACAGGAAGAGCCAGCAGATCAATACCTGGCTCTGAGCCTGGTGTCACTGGCAGAATTTGGTTTTTTTTGATCATGGGTCAGTTTATACAACACCAGATCTGCTGGCAACAGATGGGGTACACCTGTGTCAAAGGGGGAAAAGGATCTTTGTGCAGGAGTTAGCAGGCTCATTGAAAGAGCTTTAAACTAGTATTGAAGGGGAAAAGGATAAAACCAGACTCACTAGACATAAGCACGCCAAAGTTTGAGGGACAGTGTGCTAGTTAGCTCCCTCGATCTGCAGTCTCAGTGGCAGTAGGGGATGGAGATCCATGCGGTAGCAAAGACACAAGGGTTATTGATGCGTTAGAAACCGTGGAAGTGCCTGAGAATGGTCATGTAGGAACTAGGGCTTCTATCCCCAAAAAAGGTGGCAGGATCAATAGCCCAACTGAAGTGCATCTACACCAATGCACTCAGAATGGGCAGCAAACAGGAGGACCTGGAAGCCATCGGGCAGCAGGAAAACGATTATATAGTTGCCATCACAGAAACATAGTGGGCTGACTCACACAACTGCAGTGCTGCAATGGATGACTATAAACTCTTCAGAATGGATAGGCAAAGTAGGAGAGGTGGTAGGGGGGCCCTGTATGTTAGGGAGTGTTTTGATTGTCTCGAGCTTGAGGATGGTGACAATAGGGTTGAGTTTTATGGGCCAGAATCAGGGGGAAGGCCAACAATGCAGATACCATCATGGGAGTCTGTTATAGACCAGCCAACCAGGATGAAGAGGCAGATGAAATATTCTATAAGCAGCTGGGAGAAGTCTCACAAAGCCCTTGTTTTCGTGAGGGACTTCAACTTACCAGATGTCTGCTGGAAATACAATATAGCAGAGAGAAAATACTCTGGGATGTTCCTGGAGTGTGCGGAAGATAACTTCCTGACACAGCTGGTGAGTGAGATAACTAGGGAAGGGGTCCCGCTGGACTTGTTGTTTGCTAACAGAGGACTTGTGGATGATGTGATGGTTGGAGGCCATCTTGAGCACAGTGATCACGAAATGATTGAGTTTTCAATTCTTGGAGCAGTAAGGAGGGAGGTCAGGAGGACTGCTACCTTGGACTTCCGTAGGGCAGACTTTGGCCTGTTTAGGAGCCTGGCTGACAGAATCTTGGGAGGCAGTCCTGAAGGGCAAAGGGGTCCAGGAAGGCTGGAAATTCTTCAAGAAGAAAATCTTAAAGGCGCAGGAGCCGGCTGTCCCCAGGTGTCAAAAGATGAGCCGTCAGGGAAGAAGCCCAGCCTGGCTGAACAGAGAGCTTTGGATGAAACTCAGGAAAAAAAAGAGAGTTTATGACCTCTGGAAGAAGGAGTAGGCAACTCAGGAGGACTACAAAGATGTTGTAAGGCTATGCAGGGAGAAAATCAGAAGGGCCAAAACCCAACTAGAACTTAATCTGGCCACTGAGGTAAAAGACAATAAAAAAATGTTTCTATAAATACATTAGCAACAAAAGGAGGGCTAAGGAGAATCTCCATCCTTTATTGGATATGAGGGGAAACATAATGACAAAGGATGAGGAAAAGGCTGAGGTGCTTAATGCCTTCTTTGCCTCAGTCTTTAATAGTAAGACCAGTTGTTCTTGGGGTACCCAAGCCCCTGATCTGGAAGACAGGGACAGGGAGCAGAATGAAGCCCTCATAATCCATGGGGAAATGGTTAGCTACCTGCTACACCACTTACATACAAGTGCATGGGGCCAGATGGGATCCACCCAAGGGTACTGAGGGAGCTGGTGGAAGTACTCACCACGTCAATTTCCATCGTTTATCAGCAGTCCTGGCTAACCAGTGAGGTCCCAGGTGACTGGAAATTAGCAAATGTGATGCTCATCTACAACAAAGGCCAGAAGGAGGATCCAGAGAACTAGAGGCCCGTCAGTGGGACCTCAGTGCTGGGGAAGGTTATGGAGCAGATCATCTTGAGTGCCATCATGCAGCATGTACAGGACAACCAGGTGATCAAGTGCAGTCAGTGTGAGTTTATGAAAGGCAGGTCCTGCTTAACTAACCTGAACTCCTTCTACGACAAGATGACCCACTTACCAGATGAGGGAAAGGCTGTGGATATTGTCTACCCAGACTTTAGTAAAGCCTTTGACACAGTCTCCCACAGCATTCTCCTGGAGAAACTGGCTGTTCATAGCTTGGACAGGCATAATCTTTGCTGTGTAAAAAACTGGCTGGATGGCTGGGCCCAGGGAGTTGTGGTGAATGTAGTTAAATCCAGTTGGCGGCTGGTCACAAGTGGTGTTCCCCAGGGCTCCGTGTTAGGGCCAGTTCTCTTTAATATCTTTATGAATAATCTGGACGAGGGGATCGGGTGCACCCTCAGTAAGTTCACAGATGACACCAAGTTGGGCGGGACTGTTGATCTGCTGGAGAGTAGGAAGGCTCTGCAGAGGGATCTGGACAGGTTGGGTTGATGGGCCAAGGCCAACTGCATGAGGTTCAACAAGGCTCAGTGCCGGGTCCTGTACTTGGGGCACAACAACCCCATGCAACGCTACAGGCTTGGGGAAGAGTGGCTGGAAAGCTGCCTGGTGGAGAAGGACCTGGGGGTGTTGGTTGATAGCTGGCTGAGTATGAGCCAGCAGTGTGCCCAGGTGGCCAAGAAGGCCAACAGCATCCTGGCTTGTATCAGAAATACTGTGGTCAGCAGGACTAGGACAGGGATCGTCTCTCTGTACTCGGCACTGGTGAGGCTGCACCTCGAATCCCTGTGTTTAGTTTTGGGCCCCTCACTACAAGAAAGACATTGAGGTGCTGGAGCGAGTCCAGAGAAGGGCAATGAAGCTGGTGAAGGGTCTAGAGCACAAGGCTTATGAGGAACAGCTGAGGGAACTGGGGTTGTTTAGTCTGGAGAAAAGGAAGCTGAAGGGAGACCTTATTGCTGTATAGAAGTACCTGAAAGGAGGTTGTAGCAAGGTGGGTGTTGGTCTCTTTTCCAAGTAACAAGTGATAGGACGAGAGGAAATGACCTCAAGTTGTGCCAGGGAAGGTTTAGATCGGATATCAGGAAAAATTTCTTCACCAAAAGGGTTGGCAAACAGTGGAACAGGCTGCCCAGGGAAGTGGTTGAGTCACCATCCCTGGAGGTATTTAAAAGACATGTAGATGTGGTGCTTAGGGATATTGTTTAGTGGTGGACTTGGTAATGTTAGGTTAATGGTTGGACTCAATGATCTTAAATGTCTTTTCCAACCTAAACAATTTATTATTTTTTTCTTGCCCATATAGGGAGTCACTTTATGCAATACTACAGTGAACAGGAATGACTGAGAGGAGCCATCAAGGCTGGTTCATGAAGTAAAGTGGCATCGAATGAGGATTCTATCTAGATTGTGGTCCCCTCCCCAAAAGCATATTTAGATTCTTTGTGCATATGTGAGAAAGATAGCAAGACAAAAAATGCTAGTCTTGAAAACAAGATAAGGAAAGAATGAAGCAATCCTGATCCTATGTCGGCATGAAAGACTTAAAATTCCAAAACACAGACAATACTTTCATCTTGTATCTCTTCTGGAGATTTTGCAGGTGATACTTGCTCAATGTATGTATTTGTATAAAAATATGCATATACACACATGTCCTGGTTTGGCCCAAACCAGGCCAATTAGCCTTAGAGAAACCAAGGTCACTGCTAAATTCCTCACTGCTTACGAGTGAAGAGCCGAAGTGGGGTCGCAGCTGCAGGGGGGAGCAGACAGGGCAGGTGACCCAAGATTGACCAACAAAGTATTCCATCCCATACACGTCATTCTCACTTTCCTATTTATCACTAACCCACTGCCTCCTGGAGGTGGGGCCCAGGAGGGAGGGGCCCTCCTGTCTCCCACTGATTGGTACCAGCTTTGCCAATTCTCCAGTTAAAAGCCTGCAGGTGTGATGGTAGGGGGAGCTACTGCATTTTCCCCTGTGCCCGTGCTGGGGGGAGCAACTCTGCCTGAGGAGGATTTCCAAGCTCTCGATCTTGGTTTTGTACATATTTGTATATATTTGATTATTTCTATTATTATTATACTCTTTTTCATTACTATAGTTTATTAAAACTGTTTTAACTTTCCAACCCATAAGTCTCTCTCCCTTTTCCCTTTCCCTTTCCCTTCGGGTGGGGGAGTGGAGGGTTAACAGAGAGCGTCTGCCACAGGTTTAACAGCCGGCCCAGCTTTAAACCGTGACAACACATACATACTTGCTACACACATAAATATTTACTGTTGCCTACTCCAAAAAGGAGATTGGATTTTCAGGCTATTAAGTCCCCCAGGAGAAAGAGATCTACAGTAGTGACTGTCATTTGCTTTTTCAAGCTCCCCTGAAAAAACACAGATATGGATCATGCACTCTGTTCACTCTTTCACGCAAAATATAAAATATATGCAGCTGTCTCAAAGAACATAACTACCAATTCACAAATAGACTAAAGTTATTTTTGCACTAATTTTGAGTATTTATGATTTAGAGGATTTATGACAGGATTTATTACTACAAAGTTTTCATTACCTGTTACCAGAAAGAGGAATAGGTTCTTCTTTAAGTCCTGTGCACAGAAAACTAACACGTGATCTTTGTTGTCTGCATGGAGGAGTTAAAGGTACTTCCAATTCGTCTTTCAGATACGGAATATATTTAGCTGGAAATTGCATAAAGCCCAACCCAGAACAAAACAAAACAAAACTCTAAATCACAAATGTGGTTCACAAATTGTGAATGAAACATACATACTTGGAATTTTACACTAGTGAAGTTTTGGACTAAAATACAAAATATTTTCATGGGACAATTCACTATTTAAGCAATAAAACCCAAATACTTCAAATTTAATTTCCGGTCAGTTTGGGGATAATAATGTGTAGACCACATTCCTTGACTCATTCTGTAATGTAGTTCTGGCTACATACTCTTCCCATGTAAGATGATTTTATGATTAAATCAGGAGGTACTATGGGTGAGGTTTTGATATTAAGTGTTCATCCCTGTTGGCCTTCTTAGATCCTTCCCACATAAATGAAGTTAATTAGATGGGAGAGAGACTTCAGACAATATTGTGGTGGCTGTAACATTCAGATGAATGACTCAGGAACTTCAAAAACAGGCAGATAGTATTTTAAAGACAGAATTACTCTTTCAAGTAGAATTACTACTTATTGAAACTTCTAGGGATGACCACTGAAATTAGTTACACCACCAGTTCTTTTAAAGCAGTACACAAACAAACCTGGTATGTTAAAAGTCCCCTGCAAGTCACTTTTCACATCCTTTTTTTGTTTGCCAATTATATTAAATGCGGACATTTTAATGGATTATTGCTTTTTATTCAAATCTAATACGGAATTTGCAACTTCATTAACTTTGGTGTCATTCCATAAAAACTAGTGGTTTACATGATTGCCCTGGTATTCATCTCTCTGGCATTCTTCTAACAATATTTCTTGTTAAGCTTGACTAGAAAGCAGAGGTCACAAAACCCACAGTTCCTCCATGTTCTGTGAAAACTAACAGCCAGAAAAATTGTAAGTGCGTGCGTGCCTCCACAAGGAAAAACACTTGTAACAAATTCCCTATTCATTCCAGCAGGCAGCAGGCAGCTGCAATCGCCATACACACATTGTTTGGCCAACTGGCATACAGCATGCTATGAATCAGCCACCTGCCCAGCTGCTTACAGCTGCTCCTTGTCTGACCTAACAAGCAGATAACAAGGATAAAGGACAGTGTTAGAAAGCCAGAGAATGTCCAGTACACGCTAGGGGAAAAAAAAAAAAAGGTAAGAAATAAAAGTGGGTACAAAAGAAACAGACTTCTAATCAGTATAATTTCTTTCCCATTTACGCAGAGCAAAAAATCTCAGTGAACTTCTGCTGTGAACTTCAGCTCACAAACTGTTTTTTGTAGCGAGAAACAAATTTAGCACTTTTCTTTGAACAAGACAGGAGTTGATCTCAGGACAGCAAAAATTCCTGACATATTTAAGAAGAACAATTATTTCTCTCTGAGCAATACTGCTCATATTCGTTCTTGTCTAGTTATTTTTGCCTTTGAGACTGGAACATTTTCACCAGCTACATTAGTTAAACTCTGCCTACACTCAGGGTACCATTCCCCTTCTCAGAGCATTAATGACTGAGTGAATTCTCTTGTCCTTCAACTCCTTTATCATTAAAAAATCCCCATAGCTAGCACGAAAGGAAGGCAAACAATGACATGTTTACAGAAAATGCTATTATTTTATGACTGTTTCTTCTCTGAGTTCAAGCAACATATTTCACTTTTGGTAACTCCTAAATAGCAAAATTAATTAGAAGGAGAAGACTGTAGGGTATCTCTGTTGAAATCTGACACCTGATACAGGAATTTCCATTATCAAACAGTGTCTTAGCAGTGTATGTACAGGTCGGCAGGTCTCTGTCCTACAGATCTGAGTATATGTATATACTATATTTAGTATATTTTTTTTATATATATATATAAAAAGACCCACATGGAAGCTGATTGAGCCCCAATGACTGAATCTTGCCTGATTCAATGGCAGAGCTAAGCCAGCAAACTGGCAATAAAGATAAATGCCATCATTTTCTTTTAAAAACAATTGAAGACGGTTTGACTACTCATCTACTTTGGTAGAATGGACAATATCCTAGATAAGATCATAGTCAACTTGTTATTACTGAGTACAGGAAGAGGGTCCCAAGCTGCTCAGATGTACTGCACTTAAGCTCCTCCTGCTTATCACAAACTTTAGAAGTAAAGAGCAGTCAGATAGCTCACTAGACTCAGATTACAGTTAATTATGCTAGGCAATAATCTCCAGACGGAAACTAAGTTTAACTTTGTCTTGGTGGGACAACATATGGTGGATTTGCCTAGAGCTTTTACATCAGACACTTTGAGCTGATATGATTGCTCCCACCAAAAGCCAACTACAATACAATAGCAGGAGTGGGATGCTATTAGCCTGAAGGGGACAACCATCAGTCCAGTTTAGTTCATATTGAAACTAAGACAAGAAGAGGGGTCTTTGTCTGGAGAAAACTCAACATTTCTCAAGGATTTTAGTATCACAGAATCACAGAATCAACCAGGTTGGAAGAGACCTCAGGGATCATTGAGTCCAACCGCTGCCCCTACGCCACCCTGTCAACTAGACCATGGCACTAAGTGCCATGTCCAGTCTTTTCTTAAACACATCCAGAGATGGTGACTCCACCACCTCCCTGGGCAGCCCATTCCAATGTCTAATAACCCTTTCTGTAAAGAAATTCTTCCTGATGTCCAACCTGAACCTCCCCTGGCGAAGCTTGAGGCTGTGTCCTCTTGTCCTGTCGCTAGTTGCCCGGGAGAAGAGGCCAATTCCCACTCCAGTTCCCACTCCACTACAACCTCCCTTCAGGTAGTTGTAGACTGCAATAAGGTCACCTCTGAGCCTCCTCTTCTCCAGGCTAAACAACCCCAGCTCCCTCAGCCGTTCCTCGTAGGTCAGACCCTCCAGACCCTTCACCAGCTTGGTCGCCCTCTTCTGGACTCGCTCCAACACCTCAACATCTTCCTTGAAGTGCGGGGCCCAGAACTGGACACAGGATTCAAGGTGCGGCCTCACCAGTGCCGAGTACAGAGGGACGATCACTTCCCTAGAGCGGCTGGCTACACTATTCCTAATAGAGGCCAGGATGCCATTGGCCTTCTTGGCCACCTGGGCACACTGCTGGCTCATGTTTAGCCGGCTGTCGATCAGCACCGCCAGGTCTCTTTCCACCGGGCCGCTTTCTACCCACTCTTCCCCCAGCCTGTAGAGCTGCATGGGGTTGTTGTGGCTGAAGTGTAAGACCCGGCACTTGTTCTTGTTGAACCTCATGCCGTTGGTCTCGGCCCATCTATCTAACCTGTCCAGATCCCTCTGAAGGGCCTTCCTACCCTCCAGCAGATCGACACTGCCACCCAGCTTGGTGTCATCTGCAAATTTGCTGAGGGTGCACTCAATCCCTACGTCTAGATCATCTATAAAGATATTGAACAGCACCGGCCCCAGAACTGAGCCCGGGGGAACACCGCTAGTGACCGGCCGCCAGCTGGACTTTGCCCCATTCACCACCACTCTCTGGGCTCGACCATCCAGCCAGTTTTTAACCCATTGAAGAGTCCACCCATCCAAGCCCCGGGCAGTCAGTTTGTCTAGGAGGATGCTGTGGGAGACAGTGTCGAATGCCTTACTGAAGTCTAGATAGACTACATCCACAGCCCTGCCCTCATCTACTAAGCGGGTCACTTTGTCATAGGAGACCAGGTTGGTCGAGCAGGACCTGCCTTTCATGAATCCATGTTGGCTGGCCCCGATGCCCTGATTGTCCTGCATGTGCCGTGCAATGGCACTCAGGATGATCTGTTCCATCACCTTGCCTGGCACCGAGGTCAGGCTGACAGGCCTATAGTTCCCTGGATCGTCCTTCCGGCCCTTCTTGTAGATGGGCGTTACATTTGCTAATTTCCAGTCAGCTGGAACTTCTCCAGTTAACCAGGACTGCCGGTAGATAATCGAGAGTGGTTTGGCAAGTTCATCTGCCAGTTCCTTCATTACTCTGGGGTGAATCCCACCCGGGCCCATAGCCTTGTGGGTGTCCAACTGGCACAGCAGCTCACTAACTGTCTCCTCCTGGATCATGGGAGGTTCACACAGCCCCCCGTCCCTAACTTCAGGCTCTGGGGGCCGAGTCTCCTGAGGACAACCGATCTTGACATTAAAGACCGAGGCAAAGAAGGCATGGAGCACCTCTGCCTTTTCCTCATCCCCTGACACTACACTACCCTCCTCATTCAGCAAGTGGTGGAGGCTCTCCTTGACCCTCCTTTTGCTGTTAATGTATTTGTAAAAGCTTTTTTTGTTGTCTTTGACTGTAGCAGCCAAATCGAGCTCTAACTGAGCTTTGGCCCTTCTAATCTTCTCCCTACACGACCTGGCGACGTCCCTATAGACCTCCCAAGTTACCCGACCCTTCTTCCAGAGCAAGTAGGCTCTCTTTTTTTCCTTAAGTTCTAGCCTAAGTTCTCTGTTTAACCAGGCCGGTCTTTTTCCCCGACGGCTTGCCTTCCTACACACCGGGACAGCCTGCTCCTGAATATTTAGCAATTCCCTTTTGAAGCATGTCCAGCCTTCCTGGACTCCTTTGCCCTCCAGGACCGATTCCCAAGGGACTCGTTCCACCAGCCTCTTAAACAGGCTAAAGTCAGCCCGTCGGAAATCTAAGGCAGAAGTTCTGCTCTTGCCCCTCCTTACTTCCCCCACTATCGAAAACTCTACAATTTCATGGTCGCTACTCCCAAGACGGCCACCGACCCTCACATCTCCCACTAGTCCTCTGTTCACAAACAACAGGTCAAGCAGGGCCCCTCCTCTAGTGGGTTCATTTACCACTTGCATGAGGAAGTTGTCCTCCACACATTCTAGGAACCTCCTAGATTGCTTCCTCTCTGCCATGTTGTATTTCCAGCAGACATCCGGCAAGTTGAAGTCACCCACGAGTACAAGGGCCGGCGACCGGGCGGCTTCTGACAGCCGCTTGTAAAACGCCTCGTCCGCCTGCTCATCCTGGTTGGGTGGTCTATAACAGACTCCCACCGTAATGTCCGCCCTGCCAACCTTCCCCCTGATCTTCACCCATAAACATTCAACCTTGTCATCCTCACCATCTTCCTCAATTTAGTAGCAGCTGAATGGAAAACTATCAAGTGAACGTGCACTAGAAGATAACACTGCTACTGTCCAATGCAATAATGGATAGACTTTTTCCAAGACAGGATATACACTAGGATGAGAGGTACATGTTTATTCAAGTATTGCCATTCTGCCCAGATCATATCCATTTGTAAATGTCACTCTTTGCACAGGCTTTTCTGTGTGAAATTAAAGGTGAAAAATGTCACCAGCACAGCCATTTTTTTGCTTCTCTTAGCTAGCCAACATTAAGCTGTGAGAACAGTAGGGCTGGCAAGAATATCCATTATTTTGAGAGATTACACCTGGAACCTGAAGAAATTTTAACTGAGGTTGGATAGTTAGTCTGAACAGTCAGACATCAAACCTGTCTGGCACTGCTATGCATTGTAACCAGCATGCCTGACTGAGTTTTCAAGCTATTAAAGGTGGGTAAGTATAAAGGATTTCCTCATGCCAGTGTAGGAGAAGCCAGGATTCAACATACACATTAGCAAATATTCAATGCTTTCAGTTTATTTCTGTGGAAAACAGTTCTGGTGACTACGTGACTTAATTTCTCAATCACAAAGTAATACTGAACTATTTGCAAATCAAAATGTCTGCACAGGAGTTTTGAACCATTTAGAAGTCATAAACTCAGCACTTCTCCCTGGATTGTCCTCCATCACCCTCTTTGGAAAGCATTTACGTTAGACTTCAACAAACTTTAAACTGTCCTCTTTGACTCCACAATTTTAGTCAATCTGCCTTAACTTTCCTCTGTCCTCTCTGGGTAGGTAAGTTGTTACATGAAAAAATCTAAAAAGCTAATCAAGTGCAAAAGATACAGACACAACTTGCAGCCATAATCGACATGAAGGAACTGTGAAGTTGGTTGTGTTTAGCTTTTAAAACTCTTGAAAGGAGTATGGCACTTCTACCTGCTTACAGTGCAGGTACAAAACAAGAGATTACACAAAGCAAGTGTTCTTAACTTATGTCTATCTGGTGCATGTACTCCCAAGAACAGAATATGGGGACAATCACTTGAAGAATTTATTTTAAATATCAGTGCTTGATTTATGTACGTCTTCCTACCTGAATCACAGAATTCCAACATACTTCTGCTATTACTGGAGCAAACCTCTTGTCCTATGGGACAGTACTTGGAAATTTCTATTTTGTATGTAATTTCTGCTTTGAGATCTGAAAACAGATTTTAAAAGGTGCCATAAATGACCCATGTATTCCTTTTTCCTGTCAGAGCAATTTTTTTCTTTTAATCATTTTATTGACTCTCCATAATATATTGCTATGAAAAATTACAGTTATGCTTAGTAACCCCAAATGCTGTAGCTGATCAGAGCAGTGCTCAGTCTTGCTCCTTAGGGGTGCCAGAAAAAAAATACAATATTGTACAGCCATTATCTGAACTATTTGAAGTTCTTATGACTACAGTAATGTGATTTCTGGAACAAGTAGGTAGCATAAATGTAGTTTACCAGGAGTTTGTGCATATAGATTCTCTTGCTACTAAAAAGGACTAAAACAGAACAAAAAAGAATAATAGGTTGATGTCTATGTACCAAATTCTCAAATCTCTGCAGTGGAGGTTGGGTCATTCAGTTTGGAACACGGCACATATAGGTTGTGATGTACTAAATGTATCAGAGGAATGCACATGAAACTGTCTTAGTCAAATACAGACTTTAAAGAGTTTTGTTTTTATGTACTGCACAATCCTCTTAAGGACGTCTCTGAAAGTAAAATTAATTACAGATAAGAAACCATAGCACTAAATTATTATATTCATGGTAGGCTGGATATCATGAATCATGGCTCATGTTACATTTTTTTCCAAGATTACAACACAATCATGGATTGAACCAAATGGCAAATAGTTTACTTCCCCTTGGCTACTTCATGAGACATTTCTAATACTCAGAACTTTGGGTATAGCACAGTTTGTAGTCTCATACAGAGAAATTCTCATTTGACAGGCTGTGATGTAATTCATAAGTGAACGGAATATAAAAGAGCTAGATTGTGTTAAATCTGTGCAAACGAAAGGAAAATCAGGTCAAGCATTTAAGAAAACCAACCCTCACCTTCTTTGATCACCTCTTTGCACATGTCTCCATCAGCCATACGTTCTGGAGCTAAATTTAACAACTCTTTCAGTTCCAAGTGTGATGGAATCTTAACAGAATCTGATCTGCCATTGCTGGGTTTGCAGAATTCTAACTCAACAGGCAACAGGAAATACTGAAAAATATTAATCACAACAGAATGGTAAGTAAATTTCCTTTGATGTTACTGTACAGTCAACGCTTTTTCAAAACCTTGAAACAGCTTAATTCTAAAGCAATCTAAGAGCTTTTAAGAAAGAAGTCATATGACATTTACACAGCATACACAAAGCTTTGCTCAATACAGAGAAAAAAAATAGTGTTACAGTACTTCAGATTGAGTCAGTGGAGTATAAAGAGTGGATCTGAACTTACAGTTACCAATCAAGTAAAATCCTCATTTATTTCATTGAAAACTTGTTTTTTAGAATTTTGAAAAATGGAGCGAAAAATAGATTTGACTTCTTTTTAAAGAAAGAAGCCAAGCTGGTCCCTCAAACCCCAGAACATGTCTTGGAACTTTCCCTTTACCATGCACATGCCATGGCTTCCTGTTCTGGTTCATTTTTACTCTTAGTGTAACAGTACCTACATAAAACTGCCAACACATCAGGTCCCAGGAGAAACAGCTGATCAGAGTGGAGATTCACAGCAACAGCATCCAAGAATTTTAAAACCACAAATAATACCAGTATTTTCTAATCTGGTAAATATGAAGGCTACAAATATTTGGCAAGTATGAAAATAATTCAGCAAAACAACTTGCAGATGAACAAACACTTATGCATAACATAAAACAATCACTAACATAATAATTAGTAAGAAACAACATGATGATACCTCTTCATCTTTTACAGATATGGTATAGAAGTTCTCTTTAATCCCCTGCAATTCTTTTTTACTCTCTTGCATTTCCATTTCATTTTGGAAAGTCAAACATTCCCTTTAAAAGATTATAAAATAAAGCAAGTTACTTCTTTGTATTACTTCATATCTAAGACTGAAAGTCTTGGCAGTAGCTTTGATAGCCTTATATGTGGCAAAGTTATTTTTTTCTAAATCCATGCTTTTCTAAGAAAGCAATTCCAAGGGATGCTGTACCATTCTGTGTAATTAACTGAAATTCTTCTTCAAGAAATAGTACATTATATGCAGAGTAGAACCACTTAATACTGGGACCTGCCTTAACAAAGTTACACAAAAAAAAAACACACTAAAATTGTTCATCATCTCAACACGTAAGTCTTGTCATGTAAAAATGCTTTCTGCAAAAGCTGCAGACAATTTTCTTCTAATGTCAAGTTTTTCTGCTATATATAAAACTTCTGTAATCTATAACATTGACATTATCTATCTTTTGTCACCTTTCATTTCTATTTTCAGGAATCACTCAGCACCAAAGCAGGCAGAGTGTGCTCACTACTTATTAACATGAAAACTAAAAGTTTGTTCCTTGGTTTAACTGACAAACTTTTACAATGCCAAGAAGTAAAACTCAGGAGTGAGGCTACTACCTGCCTTGTAAAGCAAGGATACAAGCAGAACAGGGATGAAGATTTTGCAAGTAGAAAGAAAACCTTTCATCAGGCTTGCCCCTTGTGGCCATTACAGGCACTAAATCTATAATGACTTTTTAGGTGGATAGCTTCCTCATCCATCCCTGACACCACTATTTTCCTGCAGGAATACTTACGCCTAGCCTTGGGATGCTCACCGAATTTTATCTTCAGCAGAAGTCACTCTATCTCTTTGTCTAAATGCACCTCCCTGTGTGCTCCACTAGGAGATCTGTGTCTAGTGGAGTCCCTCAAGGGTCGGTACTGGGACCAGTTCTATTCAATATATTCATTAATGACTTGGATGAGGGATTAGAGTGCGCTGTCAGCAAGTTCGCTGCTGACACAAAACTGGGAGGAGTGGCTGACGCGCCGGAAGGCTGCGCAGCCATTCAGAGAGACCTGGACAGGCTGGAGAGTTGGGCGGGGAGAAATTTAATGAAATATAACAAGGGCAAGTGTAGAGTCCTGCATCTGGGCAAGAAAAACCCCATGTACCAGTACAAGTTGGGGACAGACCTGTTGGAGAGCAGTGTAGGGGAAAGGGACCTGGGGGTCCTAGTGGACACAGGATGACCATGAGCCAGCAGTGTGCCCTTGTGGCCAAGAAGACCAATGGCATCCTGGGGTGTATTAGAAGGGGTGTGGTTAGCAGGTCGAGAGAGGTTCTCCTCCCCCTCTGCTCTGCCCTGGTGAGGCTGCATCTGGAATATTGTGTCCCGTTCTGGGCCCCTCACTTCAAGAAGGACAGGGAACTGCTAGAGAGAGTCCAGTGCAGAGCCACGAAGATGATTAAGGGGGTGGAACATCTCCCTTATGAGGACAGGCTGAGGGAGCTGGGTCTCTTTAGCTTGGAGAAGAGGAGACTGAGGGGTGACCTCATTAATGTTTATAAATATGGAAAGGGCAAGTGTCATGAGGATGGAGCCAGGCTCTTCTCAGTGACATCCCTTGACAGGACAAGGGGCAATGGGTGCAAGCTGGAACACAGGAGGTTCCACTTAAATATGAGGAAAAACTTCTTTACGGTGAGGGTAACTGAACACTGGAACAGGCTGCCCAGAGAGGTTGTGGAGTCTCCTTCTCTGGAGACATTCAAAACCCGCCTGGACGCGTTCCTGTGTGATATGGTCTAGGCAGTCCTGCTCCGGCAGGGGGACTGGACTAGATGATCTTTCGAGGTCCCTTCCAATCCCTAACATTCTGTGATTCTGTGATTCTGTGATCTGGACTCCCACCTTGAGAAGGCTGGTAGCTTCGCTAGTAAACTGCGGATCAGCAGGTCAGAGCTATTTCTGTAAAGGTTCACACTAGTATCTTTTTCTCCCGTGACTGGTATTTTTGAAAGTCATTGCAGATTTGGATCATGTTCTCTTCACTGGATATTTACAGTACTCACATGTGCACACAGTCTTATGTCCAAGACTCACTGTGAGATCAGGGCTCATGTTTGAAAAAAACAGGCAGACAACCCCACTCCTCCCTGTTCTGTTACTATATAGGTACAGTTAAATCAGTCAAAATCTGCTTTGCCTTGCTTGTGAATCATGCAACCCTATCAAGTGCAAAGGAAGCTATACAAGTCATCCAGACATGGAGTAGATCAGCGCAAAATTTAGCCAGACTGTATGTATACAGATGAATACATGTACAAAATACTAGGCACATTCTGAATATAACTTATACCTGTTTTAATGTACCAGTTTGTTCAAATTCCTGACATAAGACATCATTCAATTAAATGCAATCAACCAGCAATATGAAAGTGAGAAAAACATAGGGATAATATTTGAACTTGAAGAAATACAATTCAGCAGGGTAAGAGCATGGATTTACTGACAGCATGACTGAGAGGAAAGAAGCAACATGGGAGCATGTGTAAAACCCTGACCCAACTAAATTTAGTGGTATTTTACTGATAGGAAATCAGTCAGTCTGAGGGAGGACCAGGTCCCTTAAAGATGGACTTTTTCTCAGTATTCTAAAACTAAAATCCTAAGCACATTTCACACTTACAGAATGTAAAAATGACATAATTTCATTTATCCAGTTTTCTTAAATAATGCATATAAATTTAACCCTACTAATTTTTTCATAAGTAAGAATAAAAGCTGAAGTTTACCTGATGCAAATATAAACTAGTTAAAATGTAACATATGACAGAAGATATTAAAATGTTAATGGCATTACACACAGAATATTATTTTTGTTTAATGGTATACAACAATTTGTAGATATACCTGAAAATGTTCTCTTCCGTTAAATTCTGTCCTTCAGAATCTAAAAGGGGATCTTTCACTAAAAAAAACTTTAGTCTGCTCAGAAGTACAGATGAAGTGGGCAGTTTTTTACGAAAATTTTCAAGATTATCAATAAAAACAAGTTCCTCTTCCATAAATAAATCTGAAGAAAAATAAGAAAAAAGACATTAACAAACAGTATAAACATAATAAGAATTACTGGAACAAAGAGAATTGTTGAGTAACTGTTGGAATGCTATAAATGTCAGCAAAACAATAACTACTTTTTTACTTCAAATATTTTAGGATTTTTAAGCTTGAAATGCAACAAAGTGCAGACTTCCAAGGGTTCACATCTTTAGCTTTCTTTTTCTTCTTCTTTTGTCTTATATAACACCTGTTAAAAAGAAAAGGTACTTTCTTTTCATTCCCTTGTTTGCAATGTAAAGCATGATAAAGGAACTTTTGAGGTAGGTTTTGGCTGAGAAACTTAGTTCAGTGCAATTTTTAACGCAGAAATGAGGCAGTCTCTCCATACACATCTAAACCTAAATGCTAATTCTCTAATTCTAAAGCAACAAAAAATTTATTTACAAAATGAGCAGACAGAAAATACAGATTACAAATTATTATAATTTCAAGAAAGATGATATTATGGATCTTAATTTCTTTTGAAATTAAGTTCTGTGTCTCCGTGAGACAGAACTGATGCAGTAATCACAACTCTGATGCAATCCTTTATATTTGCAATATAATACACACATATATATACACACATACATATTATACATACATAACATAATAGAAGAGAAAAGGGAGTTTTTTGTTGGTCTTCCTTATTTCTTACCAACATGGAGACCTCCTCATTCCCACATCCCCCTTTCACTCCCAGAGTGACTCCCTGTCTGTAATAACGCTCCTTTCCTTCCTAGTGGCTGGAAATCATAGAATCACAGACTGGTTTGGGTTGGAAAGGACCTTAAAGATCATCTAGTTCCAACCCCCCTGCCATGGGTAGGGACACCTTCCACTAGACCAGGTTGTTCAAAGCCCCATCCAACCTGGCCTTGAACACTGCCAGGGAGGGGGCAGCCACAGCTGCTCTGGGCAACCTGTGCCAGTGTCTCACCACCCTCACAGGAAAGAATTTCTTCCTAATATCTAATCTAAATCTCCCCTCTTTCAGTTTAAAACCATTCCCCCTCATCCTGTCACTACTTGCCCTTGTAAAAAGCCCCTCTCCAGCTTTCCTGTAGCCCCTTCAGGTACTGGAAGGCTGTTAGAAGGTCTCCCTGAAGCCTTCTCTTCTCCAGGCTAAAGAGCCCCAACTCTCTCAGCCTGTCTTCATAGGAGAGGTGCTCCAGCCCTCTAATCATCTTCGTGGCCCTCCTCTGGACTCACTCCAACAGCTCCATGTCCTTCTTATGTTGGGGGCCCCAGAGCTGGACGCAGTACTCCAGGTGGGGTCTCATGAGAGCAGAGTAAAGGGGCAGAACCACCTCCCTCAGCCTGCTGGCCACACTGCTTTTGATGCAGCCCAGAATACAGTTGGCAGTTTTTAAAAATGGTAGAATTAATACTTCCCTCAAAAGTCAAAAGACTTTTGCTAATATTTCCTTCTTTAACACAAACAGAAAAAGGGTTGGCAGTGACACATCGGTTACATTGAAATATAATTATTGATCTGCTAATTCAATAAACAGTCACCAGAACAGTGAGTACTTTAATGTTCTCCCATAAAAAAATCTAGTCTCTTTAGCTTGCTTATTTATGTTTGTTAAATAATAATCTGTAACTTCAAAAAATATAAACTGTTTTATGAAATTTATACTTTTTTTTTTCTTTCAGAGACTCCTGTCTATGGAAATTTAGCTCTCTTGATTGTTCCTATGAAAGTAATAGCTCAGACAGGAGAAAGCATCTGAATTATTTTTATTCTCTTTCTAAGCACACAATATAGCGAGCTTTATTAATTATAGAAACCTTCTGCCATATGCCACCTAATTTTGAAAAAAAAATCAGGTAATTACTTAATCAGATGAATTAAGATTACTGTCTGTCAATTATTAACTGTAATACACTTGCATTGTTGATACTATATAGGTTCCTAGTAAATGTTCTCTTGTACAATATTGTATCAAGAACCACCTGCCTCCTCTGTGTGACTGTGGAAAAAAGCTCTTAGTAAATTATGACATGGCTTTTCTTTTCTGGAGTAATATAATTGACTGATGGGCAAAAAAAAAACTGTATTGAAAAAATAAACCTGATATAGTTCAGAATAATAAATCATAATACATTAGAATCAAACACTTTCTCAACATTTTGCTTTCCGTGATCAGAATTCATTATATCTGCTAGGGCACTACTAATCATAAAATTTCAGAAAACATATAGTAAAACTACCCAGTTTGAACAAATCAGAAACTGCTCACTTCTTTTCCTCCTTGAAACAGTAAAAGAATATGCCACAAAGATATGATTTTATTGAGGTACAAAGGATCATTAGCATTTTGATCAATGTGTGGTAAGATCTACTTATTGTGATACATTTTGTCACCCTCTGCCATATGTTTCATCAGCCTGAAACTTCTTTTGGCTTGCATCTACCTTGAACAACCCCTGCTTCTCCAGGGAACAAATCTTTCTTAAATGGTTATAACTTCTACAACTGCAAAGGCTGTGATCACCCAAATGATCTCTTCAATATCTATGGGTCATGCGCAAAAAATTATGGAAGTTAACAAGCTGATTCAATGGGAAGTTAGAAAACAGTGAATTAAATACTTTACCTTGCCATTGTTCTTTAAATTCAGTGGCATAGTCAGTCTTCAAATATTTGTCTTGGGTGGATTGCTCCTCAAAAACATTCTTCATAAGTAAAAAAGGTCCTTCTATGTCAGTCTGAGAGCAGGGATTTGAACTTGGAATAACTTCCATTAATTCATTACTAATATGGAACTCTACAGAAGAGACAGGTTTCCTAAAAAGCAGAAAAAAACCCCTGATACTTAAGCTTTTGTAAAAACACTATCATAACTTCCCTGACTCCTCAGTGAATCAACGGCACTCAAAAAGATACTGTAAGAACTTTGATAATCACCATATTCACTGAAGAAGATTGGAAATTACAGAATTGTTATCATTGTTTACTAGATCCACGATCAAATCATATGTTTAATTCTTCCCCAAGAAAAAGCCTTTTAAGTTTACCCCCAGAACTAAATTAAACAAAAGGATAATGGCTGGAAAAAAGCATCAAACCTATTGATGTCATAACATTTATGACAAAAATCTGCTGCTGGGTTAAATGTATAGTCATGTTTCAAAAATCATGTAGAAACTTCAAGTACAGCAGTAACTGCAATGGGGAAAAGAAAGGATAAATGAAGAAACAAAACCACTTCATTTTCCTGTCACTTTTCACAGTACTCTCAGTACTACTATTATTTGTCAGGAAAAAAACTTGCTTGCCAAATAGATAGGAAAACCGTTTGACTATAGAAAAAAAAATAATCATAGTCCTGAGCTAATTATGCATCTGGACAAAAAATTTGTAATTGTTAATTAAAATATGGTCGTGTTAATGTTATGTTATCCATGTAAATTGACTGGAACAATAAATTGACTTTGACTGATGAGTACTGACATTTCTGAAGAACCCAAATTTTCTGCTCATATATACTTATTGAAATTAATATTCTAATTTGAGACAACTGATTTCTCAACTGTGCATCCTATTGATTTATTAATTTTTTACTACTTTGCATTACACAATCTTGCCATTTGATAGCCATCTGGAGGTAAATCTCACAAACTGAATCAGTATATGAGTGTACCTCTGAATTTCGATATAGACCTTCATGTTTAGGCAGCAATAGTGAGGTATCTCTACTACATGACTTAAAAAAAAATCAATTATTTTACAAGAAAGTACAGCTCAAAAGTTAATTTTGAAGCTACAAGTAGTATAGTTCACAAGCAATAACTAGGCAGTATTGATAACAATTAATGTCCAAACTTCAACATGGCATAAGCCTTTGAAAATCCACGAATCTTAGAAAACTCTGCCAAGTTACACAGGGGCCAACTTCACTGAAATCAATGGGTTTCCGTATAGTTTTATAGGTAGATCATGCCTAAGTGAGTTGCTGATTTGAGACTACATGGGCCAGACTTTTCCAGAGTCAAGCCCTTAGTAAGGCTGTTCTGGAAAACAGGAAATATTTTAAATTACAGATTAAGTATGGAAACATATGTTCAAGTCATATAGCTATGCTTGTACAGGGTTTTGAACACAGAATATACTACATTAGAATTAACATATTTAGCTTCAATTAGATCTTTATAATACGAAGTAAAACTTTCAGCAGTATTTTTGAAATATAGACAGTTGAGTCCCATCATCAAAATAAACATGGCAATTAAGTGCATGTACTAATGCTAGTAAGGGGGTTTATCCAATTAAATCATTTGGCAGCTTCTAGGAATTATAGACTCACTTCCTTATCTCCTTTCCTGCCAGGTGTCCTCTCTCACAAACACATCCTTTCCTCTCAAGTTTAACTCTTTGCTCCTTATTTCCTAATCTCACTCCATTTTTCACCGGTACACAGACTCAGCCCACTTCATTTTAAAATACATTAAGTGAAAGAATCTCAAATTTTCTGTAACTGGAATCTAACAAATGCACTGATTTCCTGAGATTTATCTAGGTATTATAACTAACAAGTGCTAAAACAACAGGTAAAAGTAAATAATGTTTGGTCTAATAAAACTTCTTCTTTCTTGGCATTTAATATCCCTTGAGATGGCATCTAACTGGTTCCTGAATTGCTCACTGTTGATATCTAAACCACATTGTGTCTTTATAACTACTTCTTCGGGAATTTCTTTTTCTGTTACTGTTATTAGTCTAGACATGTCTTTGCATGGATTCTGTAGCATCCTCATAACATTTATCACTCTCTGAAGGTGAAAAGTGATTATATTACCTATAATAGTCTTATTTCTTTCTGAAGATGCAGAATGTAATTTCAATTGTTCTCCAGTGCAGCTTTCGGCATTAATCTAAACGTACAGTTCAAGCTTATTATAAGGCAGAATCATTTCAGATGCAATTAATTTTGTAATTACTTTTTTTGGTCATAAAATCTCAAAATCTATATAGTGTTCTTTAAAAATGCAGTGGTGTACTGGTTACATTGATAGATGCTGGATTGAACTAAAACTTTAAAATATAATCAAATGCTTCCAGTTCACAGGATCACAGAATCACAAAATGGTTGAGGCTGGAAGGCATCTCTGGAGGTTGTGTAGTCCAACACCAGTTAAGCTATTCTAACGCAAGTCACCAAAATATCATTTCCAGGTTGGCTTCAGCAACCTAAACAAGTTAGTACATTTTTTTAAACTTTGACTTTGCTATTTCTATAGCATAATAAAATTTCTGTATCTATGCAAAACTGTTCTTTTCTTTATTTAAATTTTTTAATTTTCCATTTTTTGTGTTCAGCAGTTAAAATCACCCTAACTTTCACATAATGTGCACCCTTTATAACTCAAATGTTAGGGGAGAGTTAGGGCTTCAGGTCCAAACTTTTAGAAGTACTCAGACCTTTCTCCACTTAGTACTGCAAGCCCGAGGACAAGATGCAAAGGAGGGACTATAGAGCTAAAAGTTAGCCACTTCAACATCTGTTAGTTATCTGAATCCTAGAGAGACATGAAATGACAAGAGAAGAATGGCTGTTAGCCTGTAGAGTGCATTTCCAATCGCCCCAAGAGAAGAATGCAAGCATCACAAGGAAACCCACTCAATTCTCCTACTAAGCATTATAAAATATCTATCTCGCTATTGTGTTCAGAAGAAAAAGACTATAACTATGGATCCAAAGGACCAAAGCCGAGAACATTTTCCAGTTATTTGTTGCTTTTCTTTTCTTTTTCAAAAAAAAAAAGGAAGTTGTATTTAAAATCCCTATCAAAATCATACTGAAAGTTACAAAGGAAGTCACTGAAACGTTAGAAAACTTTTCACTGGACTTTGACTCTGTTTAAAAACTGACACTATGTTATGCACTACTGGGTGCTTTGTTTGGAAAGCTGTGATCATAGACAATTCTTTTTTTCAAATCTTCTAGTTGACTTGAGTAATAAAAATTGTCCAATGCTGTTATCTTCTCTATTAAGCATATGGCTGTAGGCCATTTAACAAAAGCCAAGTTGAAATCAAATACACTATCTTGGATATTTCTAATAGCATTCTGAGAAAAACAGAAAAGGAACTCATTAGCATTCACAAGATTCCCATAAAATTGGTAATATATAATCTACATTCCCTAAAAAAAAACAAGATTGGCACACACTCATGCTGTGTGCCAATCTAAGACATTGAACTCCTAGTCTTTCGAAGTATTTGGCATTTTTCCATGTTAAAGCACTAGTACTCTCCAATCAACTTCAGTTATGAGCACTCATCTTCTTTAGGTCTGCCAGAAAATAAGAGGAGCACATTCAGCAGATATCTGCAGAGTTTTTGCTTCAAATGACTTGCCCAAAATCACACAGGAGCTTTCACAAAGCCAAAAGCAGAATCAGTTCCCCACGCAGCATTTGACTTCCTTAACCAAGCTCTATGAATTACATAATACTAGGAAAACATAACCTCTCCAAAGTCTATAATGGTTATTAACTAATGATCGAAGAATTATACTGAAGAACACCAGGAGAGTTAACTATCCTTTTAAATTAAGGGTAAAGATTTTTTTTTTCTAAAACCTCCCATTATGTGGTTTTTATTCTAGTTTTCTTCTCCTGCCGTAACCATGTCTTTGAAGAGCTATGCACTTCCTTTTCATGCAGTACCACTTCTACACGAAAAGCACCTCTCCATTGCTACAATTGAGGCAGAATTTCACAGCCAGCCACATCATTCATTGCACTGCACTGATCCACTCTATGAGCATGATCATTTCTGTACCATGAATGAGCAGAGGGTTATGCCAAAAAAATAGTATGTAGCAATGCAATTAAAGACTGGATCATAGTGAAATCACAGAAGACTGCCACTGTAAGGTACTGGCAAGTCTGGTGCTGGCATTTTCTGTACATGATTACTTAATTCTCCAACCACGAGTCTTTTTCACAACCATTTTTTAATTCAGATTTGAAGATAACATAGATTTTAGACAGGCCTGTAAAACCAAAAATGTAATTCCTCTTATTTCTTTCACACTGTTGTTTGAGAATACACACAATTTACTGGGTTTGCAGGACCATAATTTTCTTTCATGTCTTATGTATGCTGTAAAGACTGTTGCAAACCTGTTTTAGAAATGAATTCTGTTTCAGAGTTCATCTGATACATTTTGACTTTATACATAATTTTAAAATAAATACAGCTATCTTCAATTGCTATTATGCAAATTTGAATTTTTGTAGCTGCCTTTTACACCTTTTCAAATAACCTTCTCCAAACAGCTGTATCTACAGTTGCGAGGGAGAGGGGGGCGGGAAAAATGTCCTCGTGGTTTATTTTCACATTCATGCGCAGATTTCAGAGACTTTCTCCAATGTCATAAACAGATTACAGAAACATTACAAAAATGAGATAAAGAAGCAGAGAACTCCATATAAACACAATACTACTTTTAGTGAAAAAGCCATCTTTAAGCTGACTGCTACAGTGTACAGCTCCAGAGCACTGTACACTTGCTTCTGTCAGAAAACATTTCCATATTCTGTTATCATCATTACCTTACGATTCACAAAGTACATGAATGATATCAAAGGAATCATATATGTTTTTAACTTAAGGTTACTGACTTTTCCAGGAAATCCTCCACAGATAAACTTTTCTTCCACTGATCCAATACCGAAATGGCCATCATGTTCTGTGTTGAAGTAACTGAGACAAAAAGAGAATCGGAAATATTAAAATTAATTTTTATGCATTGATCAAACCACTGCAGAGGCTAACAAAACTTTACACAGGACATACAGAAGAAACAATGCTTTTAGTTTCCATTAGCAAAAGTAAATGCAAATACACCAGAAAGCTGCAAATACTTTTTATATATATGTTTACCTCTATGCTTGGAAATCCCCATTTTTTTCCACATCTCAAAACCTCAGCATCATCTTTCAAACCTCTCCCAACTAATTAGATTTAGTATTTTACTTATCTCTGATCATTGCTTTTCTTCTATAACCACATGTCCAGATAGAAAGTTTTCCGGAGATCTCTACAAACTAATCAAGTATCACCTTCATTTAAGGTGCCATACACAAATAGATATCCATAGCCCATTTGTTTGTACTTAGGCAATGAACATGTTCTACCTTCAAGAGCTATATGAATTGACATACTGCTACTTCTGGAAATATTTTTTTTTTTACCAGACGTATTATATTATGCACAAACACAAGCTTTTCCTTTAATCCACACTAAATCCAAGCTAAAATATAAGGACTATACAACCTACTTCTAGTCCATGGTTTCCTATACTTATCATCAGCAAAAAGTCCAGTGAGATGATACTTTTCATCTTGATGTAAACAGGGAGGAAAGCAAAGTGATAATCTCCAGATGGAAAACTTCTGCCTTGCCATGCTCTGCACAAAAAAAGGCATGTGATAAAATTATGAGACAGTTCCATTCTTTTTCTTTTTGTACCTCTTCAAACAGTCTCACAGTTTTCAAGTGTTTTTAACTAGAGCACAATATTTTAAACTTTATTTTTTTGTAAAACTGACACAGTCCAAACTAAGAGAAGATATTAACATTTACCTGACCCAATATTTAACTTCTAATCTACACTTCTGCACATGCAAAACTGCTTATATGCTTAGCTACACTTACCTAAACTTAGCATGTGCAATTACAAGTGCTTATCTTAACACTGGCGTTGGTCTCCTGAACTGACACATGTGTATAAGATGACCAGAAACAATTTAAAATCATTCCTACTATTGCTGTTTTAAGTGCCTATAAGATTCTAAAGCCTCTCAGCTTTCATGTGCCATTATGAGCTTAAAAAGCCCTATATAAATCCTTTTATCTTCAGTAAAATCAACAGGGGAGCATGGTAGTAATCAATCAACTGAATTCTAGAATGAAATAGTCAACATGGCAACTTCAGTAGCTCTTCACTGAAGATGACCTTCAATAAACTATCCAACAGTTCTTTTGTCACAAAAGCCCACATGCAGTACTGTATAAATAGCATAGAACCACAGAATAAACAGCGAGTTTAGGAAGCAGAGAAAAATGATTCTTACACAGGGGTTTGGATTTAACAAGTTTATAGCTTTGAAAGAAGTTGTCCTCAAAAATTCTGGGTGTGAAAGGCATATTGGAAAAGGCAGCTAGCTATAGAAACATGGGAGAATATAATGAATGAGACTAGAAACTTCTCTCTAGTTCTCAGCCCATTGCCTGACTTCAGCTGTTGCTTCAGGTCCTAGAAGAAATGTCCATCTATTTCAGCATATGCTGTCAAGCCAGTTATGGCTTGTACTGTTAGACATCTCAGGTGACAAACTAGAAATAGTTCACTGACTTGGATTGCTACCAGAACAACAGTGCTGCTGGTGCACTTTTCAAACCTTCCTGGATAGGCCGAGAGAAAATTAAAAAAAAAAAAAGAAAAATAAAAAAGACATGGGAAGCAATGTAAACAAACACTGTCACTTCTGTGACAGGTCACCATTACAGATTCTTTTTCCATTTCAGTTTAATCCTTTGTGGGGTAGTTACAATTCTGTAAACAGCAATTAATTTTAACAAAAAGGCAAAAACTACTGCCACCATAGCATCTTTTCTTTAGAAGGCTCTTACAAAAAATTGATAAACACCATACTGATCCAATGCATTCCCTCTTGCCTAAGTTAAAGCATGATGTTTCCCCAGTGATCTTCTTTACAAATTCTGAACAAAGAAGGCAGAAACAGACAACTACAGGCAACTGGACCTAGGACTTCTATATGTTACTGGCCATACATCAGTTTAAGTAATCCATATTGAAGTTACTGCTAAAACAGCTGCATTTATCACAAAATAAAGTACAGCTAGTGAAGTTCCTGGTAGAGATCACAGGAACAGAAAGAGCTGATGATAACCTTTCTCTTTGTTAAAACAAGCTGTAAGGATTGTGACGTAAAAGCTTTTCCAAGTACTCTGAGGTTACAGAAGAATGACCTGCTGGAGTTTAAGTAGAAACTACTGAACAAGTAAATACAAGAAATAATATGACAGAGATCGGAAAGAAATCTTAAACATCAGTATGTGGTTTTATTGAGGCTAACTTTAGCTTAATAGCTAAAATTGTTTTCAATCACTGCTGTTTGTGAAGTGGAATAAATACGTCCTAGGGCTTAGATAATGGCTTTAAACCAGGAAAATTGTGCATTTTACAGAACATTTTAAATGAATTTCCAAGGGTACAGTTTAAGCTGAATTAGTTCACTTCACAAAGTCTGCTAATACATAGCCTTTCTTGCCTTTCTCAAATATAGAAGTGTTTTTCAAGGCCATTATTAACGGCTATGGCATTTAATCAATGCATATTTACCACTATTTCTCAAGGAAATGTAAAGGTCTCTGCAAATTTCTCTTCTAACTGAAAGATACTATGTGCATTTTTATAGTTCAGTACAGCTTGCATATATTGTCAGTTCATAACATAAGAGAAAGCTGAACATATAAGATGACTTTGTAATCACACCTACAACAATCAGTAGCTTGAGGAATCAAACTCTTGTCTTTAATGACTGAAAAGGCACCTTTCTTCAAAGATACATTTATACCAGACAGCTGCAAATACTGTATCTGGGGTTGATAAAATGCAAAACAGGGTACATTAAGAGCAGGATTCCACATCCAGTTGAGCCAGATCTGTGCAGGTATCAGTTTGATACACTCATTGAATTCCAGCATTTCCTAAGAACTGGAAGCATCAGGCAAGTGCATTTGATACATCAGATGCCTGAAAAGTCAATTTAACTATCATGTACTTTCCAGCAGGAGGGCAGAAGTTAGGCATAAGAGTGGAAATAGAAGCTGCTGTTTTAGCACAGCATATCCCTTGTACAGTCAGGTCTGTAATACCTTTAAATTTGTGATTACATCCATTAACCCCTTCTGGTAGTATTACAGAGCAACATTCACACTCTCTTCCAGCGCAGCCATTCAGCAGGTCACTAAACTTTTCTCTTCTACCACTTTTCATTTGTCCTGCTGTTAGCACCGCCCAACTCCTCAAAATTCAGGCAAGAAAAGCCATGAATTGTAATTCTTCTCTTTTGCACAACAGCCCACAACATGTTTGCTAACACACCTATTTTTTATTCACAGATAACAAAGAAACATCTGAAGATCAAACTGAATGGAACTACTGTGAGAAGGTTTTCACACAACTATTGAAAGACAGATTGCATACTGTTGGAGTTAGAACAGAAAAAGAAGTTCTGGCTGCTACAGTCTAAGAAAACACTAGGCACATACACAGGTACTATGTGGAATAATTCCTGCACTCTAAGGAAAGGGATGTGGGCAATGTGTTTCATAACGTGGATCTCAGTTTACCTGCAAGTACTACTGCTGGACCACTTCCCAGGCTGCATTTCTCCAGCTACATGCCAGGAGGGCTTGTGTATGCACTTGTACTCTCCCTGAACTCTTGAAGGCATCATGCCTTGCTACCTCATTCTTCTGCTCACACACTAGAAATATCCCCTCTTGGCAAAGAACCACTCTGCCAGGTAAGTTTTTATTTGGCTCATAGCTTTTATTTAAAAATGTAAAAAACTCAATTTGAAAAGTAAAAATTCAATTTGAAAATTACAAACTCAATTTGAAAATTATAAACTCAATTAAGTAAGGCAGTGTGCTTCAGTGATAAGCAGTTGCTAACATCACACAGATGGAGACAGGAAGGAAAACAAGACTTCATAAGGTTTCTATGTCTTAACTGATCAACATGTATAAAGCCAAAACTTTCATTGTATATGTGAAAAAACCATCTCCTCTCCATGAATTTAATCTAAAACATCATAAAAACTCTTCCCTACCATCAGCAGGGAATACAGCATTTTGTATCACTATCCTAATACATATTAAAGTAGCTAGAAAATTAGATTCGGTCTCCAAAAAGGTAATTAATTGAATTTTATGCATTAGTAGGCACAGTGCACTCTCCAAAGAAAGCTGTAAGCAGGAAACTGGCTACAAAACACAATTATAAGTGCAACAGACACTAAAAAAATGAATGCTCTTCAGTTTTGGCAAAATTGTATTTTAATTTACTAAAAAAACCTGTAATCACTTCACTATATTATCCCAGCAAATACAGTACAACAACCTCACCGAAACAGAATTCCTGTGAAAGTAGCTGTCTATATCCTTTTTTCATGTGCGTTCAATCTTCAGTTACTGCCATATTTCTTTCAGAATATTAAGAGAAATAATAAAATTATACCTCATATAAATAGTCTGTTGAGTGATACTTTAAAGCTGCAAACATCTTGTTTTGTGATGTTTCAACACTTCACTTGTCTAGAAGATATACAGAATATGGATTAGTCAAAAACTTCCTATAGAAAGCAAAAATGTTAAAAGAGAAGGTTGAAATTAAGGTTCAGACAAGAATAACTTCCTGACTTCTCCTAGCACATGCACTTTGGACTGAATTTCCTATAAAAGGCGGCTACCCAAGGCATTCAGTATTCTTCCTTTGGAAGGACGTAACAAACTAACTACAGACGTTGTACACTAGATTTTTATCCAAAGGAACAGAGCTTTCGGGTTTTTTTTTTTTTAGCTATGTCTCTTGCTGTTTGTTTCACAGAAAACCTTTCAAAGCATTAAGTGAATGTAAGCAACACCAATTACCTCCCCTAAGCAATAATTTTGAGAAATGAACTGATTCAATTAATTTTTATGGATTACAAATCAGCTTTTAAAGACAGTAGCTCAGCTATCTATACTATTAACTTTTCACTGCCCCAAGTATTTACAAGGGGACTTTTTTTCTCTCCTTCAGTTTTACAAGGGAAAAGATGATTCTATAGGCTACTCATGAGCAAGAGGTCCTGCTGGAACACCAGGTCTCTAATTTAGTCGATGTTTTGTGAGACCCCACCTGGAGTACTGCGTCCAGCTCTGGGGCCCCCAGCATAAGAAGGACATGGAGCTGTTGGAGTGAGTGCAGAGGAGGCCACGAAGACCATTAGAGGGCTAGAGCACCTCTCCTATGAAGACAGGCTGACAGAGTTGGGGCTCTTCAGCCTGGAGAAGAGAAGGCTCCGGGGAGACCTTCTAGCAGCCTTCCAGTACCTGTAGGGGGCCTGCAGGAAAGCAGGAAAGGGGCTTTTTACAAGAGCATGTAGTGACAGGACGAGGGGGAATGGTTTTAAACTGAAAGAGGGGAGATTTAGATTAGATATTAGGAAGAAATTCTTCACTGCAAGGGTGGTGAGACACTGGCACAGGTTGCCTGGAGCAGCTGTGGATGCCCCCTCCCTGGCAATGTTTAAGGCCAGGTTGGATGGGGCTTTGAGCAACCTGGTCTGGTGGAAAGGTGTCCCTGCCTATGGCAGGGGGGTTGAAACTAGATGATCTTTGAGGTCCCTTCCAACCCAAACCATTCTATGATTCTGATGGGAACCAGGAGTGAGATGAAAACTATACAGGGACAGAGGTATGGTGTAAGCGCAAAACAGAATATATTGTTGCTCAGGTATGCATAAGGTAAGAGAATACTTGCTCTTAAGTAAAAGTAGGTAGGAGAGTCAAGGCTAAAGAAAGATAATTCTATCCAAAAGTGTACGATGTAAGTGAAACATAACCAATGTGAATTGTAGGGCCGTAAGAAAACTGGTGACAGAAAGCTGCCTCAGTGACATGGTATTAGGCTAAAACTGCCTAGGTAACAGCATTGGAAATACCAAATTTGGGTATGGATGTATGAGAGTTGGGACCAATAAGGAAAAAGTAATTAAGGGCTCATTGCTTACTTGAGAAGAGTTTGGACAGAGAAAAAGAAGTGCAGGGGAGGTAAAAAGATGGGTTCAGGGAAGAAAAGAAAGAGGGAATAAGGTATAGAACCAGATGGAGAACAAAGCAGAGGGGAACCTTCTGATGGTTAGAGACAGTGGTGAACCCAACCAGAGGCCTAAAAACACTGGGGATACGAAGGAAAACCCTTTGTACAACCTGTTGGACTCTCCATCAGGTCTACATCCAACAGACTTGGTGTGGGAGGTTGGAGCAAGAAGGCATGCGTTTGTAAGAAGGGATAGATTTATACCTTAATACTAAGTGCAGGAGGACAGGGAACAGAACTGCAATTTAATAGTATTGATGTGTATCACTTATTAAGATTTCTTTACAGCAACATAACGATGCATTCACACAAATACTAAGCAACAGAATTGCAACAATTACTCCCAGTGATATAATTGTGAATTAATACAGCTAATAGTAGTGAACTGCTTAGTAGACACTTAAAGTACTACTAGTTTCTTAAGGGTGTGTCACTTACTCAGTAAACATCAAAACCATCTCAATAAAGGTATGTTTCAAGTTTTCAATTCAAAACAGGAAGAGTGGGACTTTGAAATACCAGCCTGTGAGGATACAAGGAAATGCAAGCATACTTAAAATCTTTTAAGTTTTTTCAGGATCATAGAATCATAGAATCATAGTATCATAGACTGGTTTGGGTTGGAAGAGACCTTCAAGATCATCTGGTCCCAAACCCCCTGCCACAGGCAGGTACACCTTTCCACTAGACCAGGTTGCTCATAGCCCCATCCAACCTGGCCTTTAACACTGCCAGGGAGGGGGCAGCCACAGCTGCTCTGGGCAACCTGGGCCAGGGTCTCACCACCCTCACGGTAAAGAATTTCTTCCTAATATCTAATCTAAATCTCCCCTCTTACAGTTTAAAACCATTCCCTCTCGTCCTGTCACTCCATGCCCTTGTAAAAAGCCCCTTTCCTGCTTTCCTGCAGGCCCCCTACAGGTACTGGAAGGCTGCTAGAAGGTCTCCCCGGAGCCTTCTCTTCTCCAGGCTGAAGAGCCCCAACTCTGTCAGCCTGTCTTCACAGGAGAGATGCTCCAGCCCTCTAATCATCTTCGTGGCCCTCCTCTGCACTCGGTCCAACAGCTCCATGTCCTTTTTATGTTGGGGATCCCAGAGGATAAACAATAAACTGCAGAGGAACACGACCCTGTTTCATTCCCCAAGAACTCTAGCGAACACCACTTTCAGTACGTGAAATACGCAGTATGAGGTATTTCTGCCAGCATCAAATGTTTTTAAATTCGCAGCTTTCAAACTCGGTGAAGAACCGGCAGTATCTAAGCGGCGATGTACGATGGAAACGGAGAGCAGTGAAGACATAAACCAACCCGGAGTGAGGCACCGCACCCCCACCCGCGGGCTCGACCGCCATTACCTCAGGGCGACCGCACCTCCGCCGCCACCGCCCCGCGCTCCGCCGAGCGGGAAGCGGAACTCGCGCCTCTGATTGGCTGCGCCCCTTCCCGCCGCCCCGCTCGCCGTGTGCGCTCTGTCTGCCCTCAGCCCCCGCCGCCCCGCTCGCCGTGTGCGCTCTGTCTGCCCTCAACCCCCGCCGGCCCGCTCGGCGTGTGGGTTCTGTCTGCCCTCAGCCCCCGCCGCCCCGCTCGCCGTGTGCGCTCTCGCGGCCCTCAGACCCCGCAGCGGAGCTGCGAGGGTGCCGAGGATGAAGGCACCGCCTTCCTCTTAACTGTGAGCGCCGACCCTGGCGTCTGAGGGGCCCGAGTCCGCCGTGTTGCTTCAGGGAAAGGGCTGTGTACTCGGAGCTGCCGCAGGGCAGTCCGCGGGAAGTCCCTTGAAAGTGACCGGGAGTGCTGCGTTACTCATAAACACTGCAGCCTTTCCTTTACAAGCAACACTGCTGAGGGATCAGAAGCGGATAGCCCCTAATCTCTACATGAAAGAAAACTTCTCAGCAGGAACACATAGGAAAACTTAACATGATCTTCAAAGCAGAGCTGAAAATATTTGTAAAGCAGTAAATGCAATTGACTAAATTTTGTCTTCTGTCCACTGGTAGCAGCTTGTATGGGAGAGGAAGCTGAAGAAAGCGATAAGGTTAGTTTTTAAAGTGATTGTATCTAAAACTTACGCTAACCTGCTGTCTGTTACCTTGGAAACAGAAATAGGACGAGGCCAGAATTTAATACCCAGAAATGCTTCCGCTTCATATGCCCAGCAAGCACATGAAATGTCAGTTTCTACAAATAGCTGTCAACTTTGGGAAAAAGGCTTTTTTTTTTTTTTTTTTTTTTGCTTTTAATTGGCTGCCTAAATTGCTCCCACAGCCCTCAGGCTGCTGTCTGTTGAAGAAGTTGTTGTGTTTCTCAGCGGGCAGTTTGGCATCAAATTTCTGCTGTGGTCCAGGCTCTGGCTGATCCCTGGACTGAAAGAAATTTCAGTTTTAACATTTCTCCCTCTTCTCTCCCCCTCCCGCCCCCCGATTTTACATGCGTCCTAGCTGCAGCTAGGCACCAGATGCAACTCTGCTTGGAAGGAATGGCACCTTCTGACTGTGATTGGCACCACAAAGCTGTTACATTGGATGTCCTTACCTCCTCCTTTTACCTTAGAAGCAGATATCCACAGAGGATGCATCAGAAGTACAGAAATCTTTGGTAATGCTGCAGCAGGTGCATTCAGCCAGTTGTTACAATAGTCTTGGGAGTCTGGAAAACGTGGCTCCTCCAAGAACTCCTTGCAGGTTGAGTTCCAGATGAGAATAGGTTTCTGTGGCAAAAACAAAAATTACATTTTTCACTCTGGTTTTAAGAGCTCCATTAGCTTTTGTACTTCCCAGTGAGTGAAAAAGTTAAGTAAAAAGCATATGGACAGATGCTGTCTTTACTGCTACGAAGTACTATATTTTTTTCCACTGAGAGGATGAGTTAAGCTCAGCATTAGCATAGAGTTTTTCCAAGCACAGGCATATTGCAAATGTTTCCCAGACAGTTGTTTATTCCATTCATAATTAATACGGTATAGTAGAAAATGTACTGGAAAGAGCAGATGTATTCCTCAGGAATAATGCCTTTATCAGAAAACTGCTAGCTTTGGAAAATTACTGCGAGTCTGCAGAGAAATGGATAAAGTGAAATACAATTGGAGTCTTTTAGCTGTAGAGCAGTTGTAAGGTCCTTCTGCAGATTCAAGAGCACTCTGTGCCACAGGCTCTATCAGCAGCAGATCCTATGAAAAGTGCAAATGCCAATACTTTATTGTTTTCTCTGTATTTATATTTTTAAAATGTATTTCTATTCTGCTTTGTAAGAAGTTGAAAGCAAATTGTTGGGCTAGGCAGGCATAATACACAAAACACTGGAAGTTCCAATTAAACTATTTCAGAAGCACTCCTCTCCCAGTTGGAATATAGAGAAATGCATGTTTTTACCCCAAACCAGGAAACAAAATAACAGTATATTATGGGTAATTGAACAGGATGTTACAGCAGAGAAATGCCCCCAAGAGCAAAGCCTTCGAAGTACTTGGAAAAGGTCCTTGGGTCATGTGTTTGTACGTCACCTGTGATGCTCAGATACTGAAATGAGAAGAGTTGTAAGAACCTGAACACAACACATTGCTCTTTTATTTCCTTTTATTTAGTATAAACGTGGTTGGCTGTGGAGGCTATTGATGAAGTATCCTTCTTAGTCTTCCAGGTAGCTGCTTAGCGGCTTGAATAAGATGCCTCAGTTCTGTTAGGTGGAAATGGCAGCTTTGATTTATATTTATTTAATACAGAGTTTTTTAATGATGAGGAAAGCAATATAGGATCAGAGGATAATTTAAGTTGGAAGGGATCTCAGGAGGTCTCTAGATCAACCTCTTGCTCGAAGCAGAGTCAGACATCAGGTCAGATGAGATTGCTCAGGGCTTTGTCCAGTTAAGTTCTGGAAATCTCCAAGGTGGAGGTGGCATAACCTCTCTGTGTCCCAGCTCCACTGCATGGCTGTCTTCGTGACAGCCTTTTCCTTATCTCCAGTCTGAACCTCTCTTCTTTGAGCCTATGCCCACTGTTGCTACCCAGTGTGCTGCTGGCCCCTGCCCAGCTCGCTGCTGGCAAGGGCCGAGGGCCTTCCCCTCAGAGGTGCTCTCTGGTGCTGCTGGCCCCAGCTGGGATCACTGCTGGGCTGCTGTCTTTCCAGGGCTGTGCATTTGTCCTGGCTCAGTTTCATGGGGTTGATGTTACCTCCTTATTCCTGCCTGTCCAGGCCCCTCTGGATGGCAGCCCAGCCCTTGCGTGTATTGACTGGTCCCTGTAACTTGGTGTCATTTGCATACTTGGTGAAATTGCACCCCCTTGCCTTGTCTGGGTCACTGATAGAGATCTTAAACAGGACAGGTCCCAGGATAGATCCTTGGGGTACCCGACTTTTACCTGCCTGCAGGTTGTGTACGACCCATTAACCAGCACCCTCTGAGCCTAACCATCCAACCAATTTTTTACACATCTATTTTTTCATCCATTCAAACCACACCTTTCCTTTTCAGACTCCAAATCCAGACTGTTTATTTTTTTTTGCTTTGGGGTTTTTTTTTATTTCATCAGGGAAGCTTCAACAGCTATTTATACCAAATTCTTTTTGGTGTCCTATAAGAAGAATGGGCCAGTAAAATAATAAGCTTTTTTCACCATTTGAGGGCTATCAAATAAGCATGCAAAGTTGTGAAGCTTAATAGTTGACTAACATTTCCTCTTGACTTAGGAAACTTTTAAAACAAATTCTTCCTAATCATCATTGGCTCTGTTCGTATGCTATCCAGTGCAAGATCATAGAATCATCATAGAATCACAGACTGGTTTAGGTTGGAAGGGACCTCAAAGATCATCTAGTTCCAACCCCCCTGCCACGGGCAGGGACACCTTTCCACCAGACCAGGTTGCTCCAAGCCCCATCCAACCTGGCCTTAAACACTGCCAGGGAAGGGGCATCCGCAACCTCTCTGGGCAACCTGTGCCAGTGTCTCACCACCCTCACGGTAAAGAATTTCCTCCTAATATCTAATCTAAACCTCCCCTCTTTCAGTTTAAAACCCTTACGCCTCATCCTATCACTACATGCCCTTGTCAAAAGTCCCTCTCCAGCTTTTCTGTAGGCCCCTTCATGTACTGGAAGGCTGCTAGAAGGTCTCCGCGGAACCTTCTCTTCTCCAGGCTGAACAACCCCAACTCTCTCAGTCTTTCCTCATAGGGGAGGTGCTCCAGCCCCCTGATGATCTTCGTGGCCCTCCTCTGGACCCACTCAAGCAGGTCTATGTCCTTCTTATATTGGGGGCCCCAGAGTTGGATGCAGCACTGGAGGTGGGGTCTCACAAGAGAGGAGAAGAGGGGCAGAATCACCTCCCTTGACCAGCTGGTCACACTGCTTTTGATGCAGTCCAGGATACAGTTGGCTTTGTGGGCCGCGAGTGCACATTGCTGGCTCATGTTGAGCTTCTCATCAACCATCACCCCCAAGTCCTTCTCCTCAGGGCTGCTCTCAATCCATTCTCCGCCCAGCCTGTGTTTGTGCTTGGGATTGCCCTGACCCACATGCAGGACCTTGCGCTTGGCCTTGTTGAACTTCATGCGGGTCACACAGGCCCAGTCTCAAGCCTGTCAGGGTCCCTCTGGATGGCATCCCTTCCCTCCAGTGTGTCGACCACACTACACAGCTTGGTGTCGTCGGCAAACTTGCTGAGGGCGCACTCAATCCCACTGTCCATGTCGCCAACAAACATGTTAAACAGCGCCAGTCCCAATACCGACCCCTGAGGGACACCACTCGTCACTGGTGTTCACTTGGACATCGAGCCGTTGACTGCAACTCTTTGAGTGCAACCATCCAGCCAATTCCTTATCCAGTAAGTGGTCCACTCATCAAATCCATGTCTTTTCATTTTAGAGACAAGGATGTGGTGTGGGACAGAGTCAAATGCTTTGCGCAAGTCCAGGTAGCTGACATCAGTCGCCCTTCCCTTATCCACCAATGCTATAACCCCGTCGTAGAAGGCCACCAAATTTGTCCGTAGTGAAGCCATGTTGGCTGTCACCAGCCACCTCCTTTTTTGCCATGTGCTTTAGCATAGTTTCCAGGAGGATCTGCTCCATGATCTTGCCAGGCACAGAAGTAAGGCTGACTGGTCTGTAGTTCCCTGGGTCTTCCTTTTTTCCCTTTTTAAAAATGGAGGTTATGTTTCCCCTTTTCTAGTCAGTGGGAACTTCACCAGACTGCCACGACTTCTCAAAAGTGATGGATAGCAGCTTAGCAACTTCATCCACCAGTTCCCTTGGGACCCTCGGATGCACCTCATCAGGTCCCATGGACTTGTGCACCTTCAGGTTCCTTAGATGGTCTCAGTCGTGATCTTCTCCTACAGTGGGCAGTACTTCATTCTCTGTGAACTGGGTGGTGTGGGTCTTGTTGGTAGAACTGTTATATCTTTTGTAAATATGGTTGTATAAATACTATCAGTTGTTTAAGTTTTAGAGGTTGAACAGCAGCTGAGAAGAATCTTCCTTATATATACATGCTCATCTAGCAGAAGAAAAAAAATGCAGAAAAATCACTAACATGAAGGAACACGCTCAGCTTCTTAAAATATCTCTGTGGTGGTCTAATTGCCTCTTATATCCTACTTAGGACTGGCTCTGTAAAGTATGCAACTGAGTCCTTAATGAGATGTTTCCTTGTGAATGAAGTAATTAAATTAATCGCAAGGTAAAATACTGTTCTGTGCAGGAGGAGGAATAAAGAAAGGAAGGAGAGCAGGGAGAATCCATCCTGCAGTCATTACAAAGTGGTCTGTGTCACAGTATCTTGAAGGTGGCAAAAATCACAGGTAAGCACGCATTTCAGAATGAAAACTATTCTTAGAGGTTAATCCTTTATGTCCTGCTGTTTCTCTCCTACTCATGTTGCAAACCCCATTGAATTCACTGGAAAGAATTCATTCTTATCAGTAGGGTGAATAAGAGCGTTGTACCATCTGACCTCTGATGGTGTGCGCAGACCCTCTGTGTAGTCTCACTACCTTCTGACTGTACAAAACTGTGTGTGAGTAAAGCTTTCCTGCTGTGATAAATACACTTAATCTGGGTGTGACTCCAATACTGGACTATTAAGAAAGAAAATGCTGCCAATGGGTACTCAGTTCCAGCCAGAGAAACCCGAGTTCTTCACACGTGAGTGTCTTAATGCAAAGTCATTCACAGCTTTAATATATGAATATGGCATTAAAGTTGCTTCTACAGCTCTACTTTCAATGAATCCAGTCAAATCAATGTTTCTACTGGATTTTAAATGCAGAGGGGTGGAAAGCCTTTTGATGCTTCATAATTTCATGGAATTATCAGAAACAACTTGGAGCAGATATGTTAATGGCAACCTGTGATACTGTCTTTTTTTCAAGTACTGTAATGAATCTGCACCAGAAAACAAGATACTTATAGATCTTTTGGGTTGATTCTATGAAAAATGGAATAAAACAATGTAAGTTACTAATTGTAGACATGCAGGCTAGAGTAAAAGCATTGAAGTGATTGATCTATTTGATCATCAGTTAAGTCAGCTATCAGGTAAACTTGTTTTAAATAAACTAAATCATGTTGAGTTATGCAGCTGGCCAGCCCTGCCCTGTGGTATACGAACAAGCCAAGAACATGAGAAATTACAGATCCTGACAGATATGAAAAGGCGAATAATATATATGTAGCTGGCCAGCCTTCACCAGTGGATACAGCAACAAGATGTCAACATAAAAAATGGCAGAAATAAGAAACGCTGTACTTAAAAAAACAAAACAAAAAAACCCCAGAGTCCAGTGGGGCAAGACTAACAGGGGAGGGGCGGTAAAGGCAAAGCATTAAATGAGGGAATATTTGGAGCTCTCTTCCAAACATTGATAAGGCCAGACAACAGTGTTGCCACTTCATTTCTTCCTCTTCTAAAAATTTAATATCTGTTACTTAAGATTTTTTTTAAAGAATGGTTGACTATTAGCCTGTATTTTTTTTCCAGTTTATATTCAACTAAATGCAGTCAGTACATGATGTTTGATATTTTTTTTCCAGTGAAAAACATTTATAGAGATATTCATTAAATAGCTTCAAATGGTCATGTTTGGATTCTTCATTTTGATCTGTTTTATTTTGTTTGCAAATGGTAGGTAGATTGGTTAAAAATGCTTTTTAAAATGTGTGACTCAGATTTTTCTTGTCTCAGGGTCTGTTTGGGTAGAAACTGAAATTCAATAAATTGTAAAAAACTTTTTTTTGTCTTGTTTCTTACGCAAAACTGTATTTGCCATTTGAAGTGAACTTGTTAAAATAAAGGAGTTATTTGTGAACTGAAGTGATTGTTTCTAATTACTAATCCCTTCAACATACCCCAACTAGTAATATTAATATCTGATTTCTAATCATAACTTGTAATAGGAAAAAGGAATTCCTGCTCTTTGAACTCCTTAATCTTGTAGGCATTGCTCACTGCTCTGTGATAGCTGAAGAAACAGGGAAGAAGAAAACTTTCAGAATCTACCACAGAGGCTCCTGATGGCAAGAGCTGTCTTTGCATTTCATTGCATTTCATTGCAAGTGTTTACCGAGTAACTTACACTCATTCACTTGTTGTACCTTGACAGTAAGCATATGCCTAATTGTATTTAAATTAAACTATATTAATAGGCCATCATTTTCATAAGAAAAAAGGGACTTTTTATTAATGTCTAGCATGTACCCCAACTGTCATTAAAAATCTGAATGATTTCCTTCAAATCTAAATTCTTTACAAACCAAGCCTACAGATACAGGATATGGGGGAAGAATATAGGGAAATAAAAGTTAAGACCCTTTCACTGCCATTTCTTTGAATACTTTTTACAGTCGTTGATTTACACCTAACCAGCTGGAGTTAGAGGTAATTGTGTGGAAAAAGCTGTCCGGAGGATAAATATGACTCTTAAAGCACTTGTCTGACTGACCTTTGATTAAGATTTTTAGAAGAAACAAAGCCACGTTGTCTTCCTTCTGCAACTAAATCCTGTAGCTCAAGTCATCTGTTACTGGTATGAAGCATGTATGTTTAGCTGATAATGGCTAGCACTCTCAGATGGAAATAGCCTGAAATAGGGAAAATTCTCTCTCACAGCTCTTTAGCATGCAGAAACAATCCTACCCAGCTAAGGGTCTGAAGACTTTCCAGTGATCTGCTTTTGTAATTGACTTCTCTGGAAAGGCATTTCAGTCCTGATATTTTTGCTTCAATGCAAAACCATAACAAATCTTCTGGCCTCTCAGTAATGAGATACTGGCAATAGCAGCTATCCCTGAACTCCTGATCTCGGCAAGACTACCTTGATCAATGAGTTTTTCCCAGCTACAAGCAAAAGCCTATCAATGTACATGCTGAAGCAGCATTCTTGAAGCCAATGGGATTTTTCTTAACAATCCCAATGGAAGGGGTTTTGGCTTCTTTTCTATAATTTAATAAATCTATATTTCTGTCTCTAGTGGAAAATATTTCTCTTGGAAGAGCAGTGCTTAGGTATTCTGAAATCTCCTGCAATTTTTGCCTTTTTTGTGCTTATTTCAGCAGTTGCCTGGACAGTGTCCACTGCTGGTAGGCCTATTTCAGTGCTGCCACATATGCTAAATTCTGACAGTTGAAAGATTATGCTAAAATGCCTATTTAAGATATCAGCCTTGGGGTCAACTGGCAGTCAGAGGTTAGGGCAGCATCAAATAAAGCTGGCATCCTTCCTGTGCCAGTGACTTATTTTTACAGTATTGAGCTTTTGAAGTTTCAGACATAGTAGTCCTGCTATTTAATGCATGATTCTGAGGGAGGTTTGTGGTTGATCTAACAGAAAATGAAAAAAAAATATTTACCCATGACATATCTTGCAGATGCACTAGAAGTTTGGAATACATTTATAAGCACCAGGTGGCGAATGAATCTAGATATTGTTATCCAAACATCTTTCATTAAAAGTGCTAGGATTCAGATTAAATCAACTGATACAATCATTGCAGCACAAAAAAAAATCTCTGTCCATCCAGAACAATGCAATCTTTTGATACCTGCACCCAATCAGGAATGGCTTTTCAAGAGCCTTCAGCACCTCTGAAGACTGACAAATGCACTTCCTGCACATGTCATCTCATAGGCATGCTGTGTTTCAATAACTTGTTATTCAGCTGTCAGTTCTTTCCTCCTGATCATACTTAGTTCATTTCCATGGCTTGCTTTCTGATTTACAGAAGTACAGACACTCAGTAATGGTAGAGGACACACATCATGGCATGGTAGCCACGTTTTCAAATAGATGCTTTGCTTTTCTTTTTTGCTTGAGGTTTATTTGCAATTAAGTTAAAAGAAGAAGATAAAACAAGGAATGATCTGTCCTTCTTCACAGAATGCATACTGCACAATCCATGTGAACCAGGTTGTCCTCTCTTATTCTAAGACCTATTGTTATATGTCTATATGTTAACTTGCATGGTTATAGTATTCTCCTTTCAAGAATAGGAGGGCATGAAGAAGGTTGATCTTACTAAGTACTGGATCATTTATATTTTAGAGTTAGCGAGGCTGATCCCGTTTGATGTAAAGGCTTAAAGAATAATCCATTGTGACTGGAGAACCCGTTGAAGTTGGTGGTCTGCTTTGTATAAGGCAATAGTCTCATTTCCCTAATGAAGAAGTGTCTGGCTCTGGAAAAGCATCATTGTAACTTACTGTCCAAACAAAAATAACAGTGATTTGCAGAATCAAATTGCCTTACTACTAGAGAGACATTATTATAGAGTTGTGATTCACTGAGGAAATTGCAAGAGTTTAACTGGTAAACAAGAACTGTGGACTCTGGGTTTTTACAGTCGCAGCTGCTCTAGTTACGTCAGTTATATAATGCACCTCTAAAATTGATGCCTCAGTATGAAGAAATATGGGTCAATGAGATTATGGTTATCCCACAAGTAATCATATTCTCTATTTTATAATTTCTTATGGTTTGTTAAATTGGCCTTTGTTTTGCAACACTCCTCACACGTACAGCAATATTTCAGTCTTTACTTTTTAATAGGTGCTTTGAATCAGATAATATCAAGGCTGGTCTCCCCATGCGTTAGAACATTTTAGTCCCTTAAGAGACTGCCTTTTGTCAGAACATCTCAACCAGAATTGCCAAATTTCATCGTAACGGTGATAATAATTTTTACATCAAAGTAAAATTCCTGCTTATTAGGAGGAAGTCACATGACATTGGCAAACAACTTCATGAAGGAGAGAAAGACAAAAATTCTACTTTCAAACAAGACAGCCGAAGACTGCAGGGAAACTCAAAGATATTAAAAGTATCTGGTAACACAGTGCCACGTTGAGTGAGAACAAATGCCAAATAAATTTTTTTTTACTTGTGAATCAGGACAATGAGAAAAGCAATAAAACTTTATACCCACTTTCATTTCAGAAAAAAAAAGTAATTGGAAAGTATAACTGGCAAGCCTAGGAATGATAAAGGGAAGAAAATAAACCAACTTGATGAACCAGGCCACATAGCTAATATCTAGTTAGAGTGCACGAAAAATGAAGAAACTTGTGGCCATATTCATTCATCACCAACATTTGTAGAAAAATACACACCCAAGTAAAGCACGTCCTGCAGTGCTTGCGGAAGAGGTTTTGTGGAAGGCTGCTGTGCACGTAAGTGTGCTCCACTAGAGGCTGTCATTGTCACACATCTAGGTGCTGTGCTTGCAAGAGCAAAGTGTAGGCAGAAAAATCCCACAGGGACTGAAAGAGAAGGGCTTCAGCTCCCCAGGTACCTCCCAAGCAAGGGATCTTCCTCTCGGGCTAAAGAAACAGCCCCTCTGTCAGAACAGAGGAAGCGCAAAAGGGGAATTGGCTTTAGTCATAGCCCCCGAAATAAAAGTGCAATGCTTTCATGGAATTTCGGTGTTTGCTTTACTTTGTTCCCAAGGAAAAAGAAATGGAAGTTAGTGTCAACTAAATTATTATGCTGCCACAGAAGCATTGTGAACTTAAACGTTTTTGTTTAACAGTTTCTGAATACTTCAAATTATCATGTCATTTTCTTTAAAAAAACATATATGTAAGGTATGTGGTTGTTCAAATGTAACGCGAAAGGTTTTTGCACTGTTTTTGCACACCCTGTTTGCTGAGGAGGAAGTATCATGTAATATTTTTACATAATTCTTTTTTTGGTATGAAAAATACTTCTGTCACACATGTCTCAACTAAGCCCTGGAAGAAGTTCCAATAATTGATTAATACCATTCTAATATCAAGAACGCTTTTTGAAGTACATCTGCAAACCTCATCTTTTACTACACGAAGCGGGTATCAGAGTGACTGTAGAAGATGACTCCAGTCCTGGGCCATTTGCAAGGTGGAGGGGACACATTTAAAAGTGACCCTATGAAGACATGCTAGCCCCATTCATCCCTGGAGGCACATAAAATCTTTAGCAAGCTGAGAGAAGAGGTTTTATTCCATTGTTTTCTTTATGATGGAAGTTTTATTATGGTTCATTTTACAAATCAGACTAAGACATTCTGTGGCATGATAATGAAGTATTATAACATGCCACAGGTATGCTAGCTGTAGAAACTTGGTGAGAGCATAAAGCACTACCTCAGAGAACATTGACATTTTGGCTAACTGAGGCTTAGTCTGTGAGCGTGGTTTCAGAGAAAATCACAAGGCAAAACAGCTGGATTTGTTTCAGTGTTTCTCGGTGAAATCATATGGGAGGGGCAGATCAAACTTTTCAAAATTGCAGATAAGTATGGTTATTGGTGAAATCTTTCAGTTCATTGACTAGTCTGACTAATGAAACACTAAACAAGACATGATCAACAGCTCCGGTGATCCTCTCCTGAAGTTCAAAGATGACCTTTATAAGCTGAAGTTCTCTCTCCCTGAGACTAATTTCTATTTCATAGGCTTTTAATGCATCTCTTGTCTTCTGAGGTGTGTTACCTGTGATATGTGTTTTTATGTTCTGCCTTCACTGTTCTTGTTTCCATCCAAGTTTAATTTCATTCTCCTGCCATATACATATAGTACTTACTGAGTGTATTATCAATTTTAATCTTAGAACTGAAGGGCAATTCTGAAGTGTATGTTGTTACCATAAAGACATTGGTATGAAAATTGTGATGATTGTTTTGCGGTTTCCTCATGGCGGCTCATGGGCCACTGGTTTCTCTTCAGATCTATGGAGCTGGCATGGGTACAGTTCTTTATGTGGCAGCTTGCAAGGATACTATAAACCTTAGAAAAGGAAGGCATTGAGTGGTAGAATGCATGTAGTCTTAGAAAAGAGCTTAGCCTTAATTTACAGGATGGTTTTCTCTTGGGACTCCATTAGCACCCAAAACAGGAGCATTCCTACACTGGAGATGCTGCAGAAGCCTCAGCATCTCAGGCAGGTAATATGAGCATTGCCAACCTTGTTATCATAAATTTTGGGTGGGCTCTTAGCTTTCATGTTTGAGAGAGGATTCTCACCGTAGCACTCCTCTTCTAATCATCCCGTTCAAAACTATGGACAATAGAGGGAGAAAAAATTCAAACCAGCAGTTTACAAGGACTCAATACAATACTATCTTCTTTTTAAGTGCACAAATTTAATTTTAAAATCTGAAAGTCTTGCAGCCATATCCCAGCCAAAATATCAGTTGCCATAAAACTTTCTTTAGAGTTGCCTGCTGCCATCCCAGACTGCTTGTGTGTTAGGATATGCTGTGACTAATAGAGCAGATCTTCTTGCTGATCTTCCCCTTCTGTCCAGTTTGGAGGTCTGATAGAAAACAAGTTTTCAGTCAGTCAGAATCCTGGCTAGGCTGAAGCATTCATTGCTATGAGAACAATTACAATGGCAATTCTTCACGTTCACATTTCTTTGTTCGTTTGTCACATTTTAGTGTCTGAAGCATATCAACACTTTGTATGTTTTCAGTGGCTTAAAAAAAGGTGCAGCATAGTCATTGCTGTTTTCTACTGACTGCTTACTTCAGCATATATTATTTGATAAGACATTTTATTCACTTCAGGCAGGAGTGTGGTGACTAAGAACAAGAGACTAGCATTCTTCTGAGGGAAAAAAAAAGTAGTTTTTCTGTCATAGCTGAATAGATCAAGAAGAAAAAGGAAGAAACCCAGGATACCTTTTCATTTGCTTGTCTGGAACAACTGCAGCAATATTTATGAATCAAACAATGCCAGGGACACTTAATTTTGGTGATGTGAGTCTAAATCTGAAGACAAAGCAGCAGAACAGCAATGACAAGTCCCTTCTGTGCTGCACAGGTAGGAAGGTTACCAAATTCTGGGCCTTCCAGTGGTCACCATGTGTTTTTCATCACAAGGGAGGCACATACATTGTTTAATTCCAGGTATTTAGAGTCAGGCTCCCTGTATAGTCAATGATATAGGTACCTTATATTTCTGGGGAGTGCCCAGTATATTTCTTTGCTCAGACTAGGGGAGAGGTATTACTCTTCCCCTTAGCTATCAAACCTATCTCCTAACTCAGGCATGTGAAAAGTGTAAAGTTGGATGGATTACTCCCAGCAGTTCTGGGTTGCATTTCTGGCCCAGAAACACCATTCTGCAGTGAGCATCTGCCATTAGAAACAGCATCAGTTCAACATCCCTGTCTGCCTGGTTGTGTTGAGTTGCTATTGTCACGCTGCCATCCCTGTCTATGCTGTCTTCAAAGCAGCCTCTGAAACTTTTGCCAGCATCTCTTAGGCAACAGTACACATAGACACACGAAGCTGAAATACTGTCCTCCATTAAATGGTGCAGCTCTCAGTCCTGGTCATTAGACTACTTGCCCTCAATGCTTAATAACACAAACCATCTCTGCATCTGGATCGTTGCTGGGAAACACTTCATGTATGTTACACTTCCTTCAGCAGGCTCAGCAGTAGCTTGCTCCACTGTGATATGTGAGTGGAGGATTCATGATGCAGGACTTTGTGACACCTGCACCATAGAACCATAGAATCATAGAATGGTTTGGGTTGGAAAGGACTTTTAAAGATCATCTAGTTCCAACCCACCTGCCATGGACAGGGACATCCTCCACTAGATCAGGTTGCTCAGAGCCCCATCCAACCTGGCCTCAAATGTTTCCAGTGATGAGGCATCCACAAATTCTGAAAGACAACTTGTCTTTCACCCAAGCTGCCATTAGGACCAGTGGAAAGGTGAAGGGTTGAAAAGTGAAAGGGAGCAACATGCTAACACAACTTCTGAAAGACAACTTGTCTTTCACCCACACTGCCATTAGGACCAGTGGAAAGGTGAAGGGTTGAAAAGTGAAAGGGAGCAACATGCTAACAGCAGGGTGGCTGAAGAGGTGCAGGGAACACTATGCCATGCATGTGTTAGCAAATGCTCAGTAGGTCATGTAACCAAGGCCACAGGAGGAAAGCAAGGACTATATTTTGTGGGTTTGTAAAATTTGCAAATTATAATAAGATTACAATACTGTGAACTACAGAGGTCCGAACTCAGGGAAGACACATCTGCAATGTCCTTAGGGATGTACCAAATCTAAAGGGAATTGTCTGAAAGTAGATACTGCATCTAGGTGAAGGAAACCAAAGAGAAAACTGCAGAAGGAAGAAGATGAACACAATGTCTGCATGTGTTATCAGGTGGTAATTAATACAATCTGTGTTCTCTTTAATGCAGAGGCTTTTCCAGCTCTTGGTGTGGTTATTACACCAACTAAGACTCTTAGGCATGAACACATTTCCTGCACTTGCTAACTATTGGTAGTGGTTGCTACTTTCTGTGAGCTCATTTCATGTCTGATCTGAGGCATTTACGTTTGTTTTTCTCCCGTGTATCCAGAGTTGTGAAAAGTTAGATATTAATGAAATTCTTAATAGGAAAGGCAACAGTCAGGCTATTCATAATACTGACCTAAGGTTACTGATTAGCTGCAGTTTTTTGTTCTCTTGGCTTCAGTGGATATTTGTAAATAGCTTGAATAGTTCTCTTCAGGATAATTCCATGACTGGATAAAACTGCTCTACCATCTTGGGCAGCCATCTTGAGGAGCTAGCCTCAAGGTGTCTTGGGAGTGCGGTATGGAGAAGCTAAAAGTGCTTCACCACTGGCCACAATATTAGTTGCTGATGTGGCCAAGTTTTTTCATGAATAGCAAAATAACAGGTTTTGAATAACACAGCTGAAAAGATCATTTGTTAAGTCAAATAATTTGTGATGTATTTATAGACTGGGGTAGCAAATAGGATGCTAAGGCACATCTGTGAGGCTCATGCAAGTTATCAACTATAGCATTCTAATGTAAAAGCTTAGCAAAAATCTGTTTGCTTGGTTTACATATGACGCTTTTTTACTTGTGAGGCTTACATATGGGTTTAAATATGGAGATCTTTTCTATCATCTGAACATTTTTGCATATAAAATGAAGAATAACTGCATAATAAAGACACAGTAATATGATTTGCACCTCTAAACACATAGACCGGGTAATGCTTATATTTTGTCACAATAGCACTTCAGTTATACCTGGAAGCTACATTCAGCAGGACAGAAAAGTGTAGCAGAAACAAGGAGATGCTGACAGTGGGAGGAAGCATTATACCTCATGAGGTGAAGTTTTTGTAAGTCTCCTGAACAGAGAGAATACCTTATTATAGCCTGCTTTAAGTGGCTTGAATTATAGAGATGTGCACTACATCATAGAAAAGAGAGAGTAATTTTCTCCATGCAGGAACTAGAGGAAGATATTTCTGGTATTAGAGTGAAAAGAAGCACAAGCGTACCTAGACAGTGTCTGAACTTATGGGATTTTGTAATTATGGTTGAGCAGTTTCCCTTGATAAATGGGGTTGTCAGAGACTTTTGACATTCCTCTGGATGCTACCTTATCACAGTCAGACTCAACATCTCCTGGTCTGAGCTGAAATGAAGCCAAGTGTTGACATTCTGCAGCGTGCCAGGTTTGACAGATAATACCATCATCCAGCTCTGAAGACGTGGAAGCCAGGTAACTGCCAGCTTCGCAACATGACTGTAGTTCAGATGTCATCTCAGAAGTTTCTACTGTAGTTAGGAATGACTTACAAATGGGAGAGCAGGGGGATTAGTTTGAGCATTGAGTAATCCCACTTCTGCTGGAAGGATGGTCTGCTGTTGTCTGTCAAGCCCTTCAGACAATAATGAGGAAAAAACCCAGAATGAGAATGTTCTTTCCCTCTGCCAAAGGAGTCACTACCCCCCTGTGATCGTTAGGATGGAGGGCCTTGAACAAATATAGCAAAGCTGTAAGGAAATGAGGGAAGCAGTTGGCTCAGGAAAATGTGATGTCCTGAAAACTCACTTGCAAAGAAAAGAGCAGTCAGAAGTTTGGAAATACTGATGCTCTTGACAAACAGAGGCAGGAGAAGACTGGGCGTAGGCTTTGAAATTTGGGTGGACGTTGTGTACTGAGAGCCTTCTTCAGTTGCATGACCACATCTAGTGCTATCCATCTGGCTAGAAAAGGTATTCAAAAGATCTCCCTGTGGTCAGTGCGGACTTCAAACCTGATTTCTCTGGGATCACCTGTTCCTAGCTGGAGAGTCTGAGGAAGCGAGCAGCTGCCATGTGAAATCTTTTGTGTATGGGGTAAGTGTCCCAGTCCATGTTACAGTGGGCAGCGAGCAAGGAGTGACATCATGATCTCAGGAGGACTAACAGCTGGTGGTGAATTCCTTTTTTATAGGCTTAACTGTACACTGAACACTTCCAGAATGATAAAGTGTTGACAGCTTCTTGGACATTATAATCCAAAACAAATGCAGCTCTTTGCAAGGCCACGACTTAATACATCAGATAGCACACTAATGGGTATTTGGAGTGCACTCAGGAGCTGTGATAGCGAAGGGTCCTTAAAGAATAGGCCCTGAAAGATGTGATTTTTATGGAGCTATAGTAAGTAGAGCTCTTCAATTAAATGTTTCAAGGCTTTACAGTAGCAGTGGTGGCTCCAAGGGGAGCTCAGTTCTTCTAACTATACAGAAACATTGATGTAATGATTAGGATCAGAAGTTACCTGAGCTCAGGAAATGTCCATGTCAAACTGTCTGCCTTAGTCCTGTGCTGATGCTATTTCTGCTGCACTTTGATAACTATCCCTCCAACAGCTGGTGGTGGTGGAAGGCAGCGTTGTGGTCAGAAAGCCTCACATACACTAATGATGACTATTCCTCCTCTCTTCACCTTTCACCTTTCATTAGGTGTTTCCACACCAACCAGGTATTACGTGTTTATTGCCTCCTCTGGCAATGTAACTGCTGGAGGAGGCAGGAGACCAGGCTGGATGTAATAGTGGTTTAATCTAGGAAGATACAGCTCATGTTTCAAAACATCTGTGAGTCTCCAGGCATTTTTACTCTAACTTTCTTCAGACTTTAGTTAGTCATCTGTTTGGTTTCATGTTCTACACCTGATGGAGCACAGAGGGAGGCTTTGTTTTGGACTGACATTAAAGTGACGTGAAAGATTAACTACTGAAAAGCTGCCCTCTATTTTTTACTGAAGTGTAGTATCACTGAAACTGTAAATGTTGACTAAAATATTTTCAAAATTGTTATCTTTAGCAAATCTCTGTAAACACCAGTGACTTCTCTTGATGTTGGTCTGTAAAATGTAATGACATGGGTTTGAATTTTTAAGGAAAAAGAAGAAATTAACATAAAGAAAATAGATTCTATAGGTACTTCATAGCAAGGATAGATTGATTTGAGGAAAAGGTCCAGTTCTTCTGACGTGTATGTTACTGTTGGTAGCCACAAGCTTTTATTAACACATAGTGTCCAGGGTACTCTGGGGGACTGGCAATTTTGAGGATGTTATTTGCTAAAGAGTCATAGATAGAAAAAAATAAAAACATGCAGTGTGCTTTATTTTATCTGTTCAGTGCTGTCTTCTCACTTCTGATGTCAATTCTTATCACTGGCTCCAAGCCTGACCTTGAGTAACTAATTTCGTCACTAAGTACTTTCAGGATCACGGATCAAAAGTGTCATAGTGATTGCAAAATGTTATTAAGTCAGGTTTCTGCTTATGACTGTATTCGAGCAAATGATTTGGTATACTGAGACCTTCCAAGGGTATTTACCGTTCTGTGGTGGAACTCTCCCTTCCTATCTGGCTGCAGTGCATGAGGGCAGACTTTTTATACTGCAGAAATTAATGAAAGTGATGTTGCCTGACTTCCTGCTCAAACATTACACTTAATGTTAACTACTGGAGACATTGAAAAGAGGGAAAAGATAGCTGGTGCAAACTCATGGAGTTGTCAATGTAGTTGGAACAGCTTATACACAGAATTTGTCCCAGTAGGCTGTAATCATCCTGTACTCTATATGACTCATGGAAAAGGTGGAAGAAACACAGCTTTGTAAGCTGTAGCAGTAGCAAAAAGTTCACATGTGGCAACAGTTCTGTGAAGGTTACTAAAGACAGAGTGGGCATCTTGAGGTGAACCAGTTTGAGGATCACCAGGATATTCTTCTGCAGTGAAATCACAATATTCCTGTTGTACCACTATCCAAAGACAGAAGAAGGTTGTGCAGTTTGCCAGGTGTCCCCAGTACCACTGGATTGTGCTTGCAGCGACAAGCAGCATTTGCTTCTGATTCACAGTGATATTCTGGCAACATGGTTCAGTCCCTGCTACGTGTGTCATCCTAAATTGCTTTTGTGCTGGGAGTGCCATCAATCTGAGATTAATTTCTACACAGTGGTGTTTCAGGTGCCTTCATGATGTCCTCTTGTTTACCCTCCTTCGAGTCTGTGTGGGTAGCACTGTCTAATCCCATTTCCTCTACACACCTGGAGACACCTGCACTGTCAGTTGAGTAGTGAGGTCATTTTTCAGTTGACAGAAAGCAGAAAAGAGCAGCTTCAGTTAACACTCTCCATCTGTAACCCCCGCTAATACCCCTAGCTCTTGTCCTGGGCCTGCTTAGTCCACAGAGACTCATACTACCACCCTTTTTTCCCCAAGAAGGCTTAAAAAGCCAAACCCACAAACAAGTAAGGTTAAAAATCAAATACCCTTTCCCTAACCTCAAGATAAGAAAGCTACCAGGGCTGGACACTCACAGCATGCCAAATAATCCCATTCTGACATCCATTTCCTGGCATCCATCCCTTTCCATGTGTCATGTTTAGTTTCCCTGCAATACCACGCAGCAACGGTAAATTACAAAATTAGCGAGCTATGTGAATGAGGAAGCTTCTTACATGGCATGATTTGTAACGTATGAGCGTAAGAATGATACAGTCATGCAAGAAGTGCTTTGCATAACACGGGTTACGTTACACCTCCAGAGCATAATTGCATGTTCCATCAGTACTGCAGGGAGGGCAGGTGCATACTTAAAGGACTCTGACACATCTGTCTTCTGCAACATTGATATGTCATGTCATTCTCTTGTCATCTCACTATAAGGATCTGTCAGAGTTTTGAGATTGTCAGAACTCCTATGTAGCCAATATGACATTGGTGATAGCTTTTGTACTCCTTTGGAAAATTAAGGGAAGGTTTTCATGATGTGTGTTGTGTGGCCTAAGGAGAAGTCCAGCTGAAGTTTCAGTCCAGACAGCTCTCCCTGCCATCTGCTGAGCAGGGTGACAAGAGCAGAGAATTACTATGGGAGAGAACTCTTGAATAGCAAAAGCATAAAAATCAAATTTCTATACAGAGAAGCAAACCTAACAATGCTTAATTTGTATTTTCATAAATTAAGCAGAGAGAAGGTAAAACACCATGTAGAGATGCTTCTGATATGTTCACATCCCTTATGAGTTTATCTAATGTGAATTAAACAAGTAACAACAGGTCTTTGATACTTCAATTGAAAGGAAAATGAAAAAACTTCAGGCTGCGTTCAGTAAGCTGCATCCCATGCCTGTGCACTGTTTTGTAAGGCAGTATTTGGTGGCTGTGGTGTTCTTTTTAGGAATGAGACCCCCAGCTGTGAAAGTTTGGTTATTCATTAACACCAGAGAGCCAAGGAAATTTCCTTGTTAGTATGTGCCATGGACTGAAATTAATGGGCAGTGCCACAGTTTCAAATGGAGTTTAAAAAAGTGTTGTTTGTTTTTCTTTTGGTTTATCTTCATTTGCACTATAATAATCAACTACTTAACTTATACTTGAAGCAAAAAATCTGGATTTTTTTTTTTCTTAAAGCTTGTCTCGTAAGAAGATGGGTATTACAGTGAGCTGACAGGTGCTTTCTGTTCTTTTGGGGTGGGTTGGTACACCCTTGAAATATGTATCATGCAAAATGTCTTTTGGGAAGTTCAACACTTTTCTAAAAGCTACAAGGGCAAGGTTAAGGCAACGAAGTAATCCCCTTCAGAAATCTTTTGGAAAGCAGCCAGAAGCAAAGAAGCAATTCAGCTCTAAGATTACTTGAAATTTGTGGCAGCTATGTTGTTCCCAAGGTTTAGACACCCTCCGACACAATTACACTCTCCTTTTTATATTAATTTGCATGTGTTAACTTATATAAGTATGCTTTATATATTAACTCACTATATACTAGTTACATGCCCACCTAGGTTTTTTTTTGTTGTTCTCAACTAAAATTTATTTACAGGCAAAAAAACAGAGTTTTGGCCAGGGAACACAGAGTCTTTGTTTCTGCTGGGAAAAATCAAACCAGCAAAGACTTTCTTCAGTATGATGGTCATTTTCAGTGGGTAGTTACGTCCGTGACTGCAGCTGATGTTAGAGACAGTAAAATCACAGAAGGCAAAGATAAAAATGGCCCTTAAAAATAAATCAGCTACTCTGTTCCCTGATCTTTATGCAATATTTCATTGTGTTTTGCTCAGTCTTACATTAATCAAGCAATTTGTCTTTTTTCACTAAGGTGAACACCCTCACTGTGACTGGTACTTACTATGGTATTTAGGAGATATCAGTGCAAACCAGGGCACCATTATGCTGCACTGGGCACATACGCTTGATAAGAGAGTGAGCCTTGGCTCCGAATGTGCTTATAAGCAAATCAGGTTTTTCTTAGTCAGACTCAGTATTACATACTCAAGTATTTACACCGTAGGATCTGTTTGGAAGAGAGGAACATTTTTAATATCACAAAACGCTTCCTGTTGCTGACTCAGCTCCCAGTGATTTATGCTGTGCACTCATCTTTCACCTAATTTTCACATCCGCAGAACAGTCGTGAGATCCTGTGTCTTGAGATGGCACTTTTACATGGCTGGAAGGTTTATTACAGTGCAGGACAAAGGCAAGGCAACTTGTTTTTTGCCTTGGCCTGCCAAAACCTACTCCCACTCAATGCTTAGCTATGTGAAACTTGGTGATGAGAAGCTCCACCTGTAGTTTTGTGACTAGTTCTGCATTATTTTATTATTGTCACTTAAATGAACAGATAAAGGAAAGAATCCATCCTGAAGAGCCTGCAGTTTAGGTCAGATGTGATCTAAAATGGTGACACAAGGAAATGGAAATAGGAGGGAGGATTACTAGTGAAAGGTAATAGGCTTCTTGCTTACTAGTATGCATATTTGTATTTTTAATAGTACTGTTTGTATGGACGCAGATTGAGTCTCTCTAATTCGTGCTGAATGGCTCTGCAATCCAGGAGAAGAACCTTTGATCAGGAGTTAGCAGGACTCTGGCTAGTCTTGGGAATGTGCCCAGCAGGGAGCTGTTTTGATACTGAGGAGGCATTGTCTCAATCAGGAAAAGATTGGTTTTAGGCGATGTGACAGACAAAACAGAGAAACAAAAGTCACCAGTGAATCTGAAATCCCCATCTATGAAATCCTCATCCATAATATTAAAGCATGCATGATACATCTTTGAAAGAACCGTCACCACGAGACATGACCAGAAAAGTCATAATGCTACACAGAACACCACAGGAATTGGTATCAAGGACTCTAAGGCTGAGGGGGCTTTTTCTGACATTGCAGCAGAGTTAAATCTCTAGCAACCAATAATCAGGAGGAAATACAGCCAAAACCCTCCCAAAGACACTTCTACCACAATAAATCAATAGCAATAATTCCAGTTGTGAATCCACTCTCAGTACATTGGCAAAGACAACCACAGAGAATGAAAAGTCTTATAGGAATTTTTGGGCTCAAGGATATTTTTTTTCACACAGAAATTTTAGACTTAAGATAAAAGCATTCAGAGTCTTTCAGGCTGGAAGTGACCTTGGGAGGACACTAGCTCAACCTCCTGCCCAAAGCAGGGTCATCTGCAAGATCAGACCAGGATACTCATGGTTTTGTCCAGTTGGGGTTCAAGAACATCCAATGACAGAGATGGCACAATCTCTCTGGGAAACCTGCTCCACTACATGGCTGTCCCTGTGGGGAAAAATTTATTGCTTATCTCCAGCCTGAACGTCTTTAATTTCAGCTTACGCTTGTTAATTCTCACCCTCCTGCCAGGCACCACTGTGAAGAGCCTGTCCCTGCTCTCTCTGTCCCATCCGCATAGGTGCTGGGGGGCTGTTAGGTGCCTCAAAGCCATCTCTGTTGCAAAACTGAGCTCTGCTCACACTCCTGCAGGTGCTGCTGGCCCCCTTTGCTGATCAGATGCATGGCTGGCCCTTGCTCAGCTGGCTGCCTACCAGGGCCTGGGATGTTTTCCCCAGCACTTACCCCAGCCCCACCAGCAGTGTGGCTAGGACTCTGCCTGCCTGGGGCAGAGCTGCACATTGCTCCTGCCCCAAGTTCCTGGGGGCCCTGACAGACCCTTTATCCTGCCTATCCAGGTCCCTCTTGATGGCAGCCCTACCCTCGTGCATTATTGACTGGTCCTTGCAATGTGGTGTTATCTGCTAACTTGATGAAAGTGCACCCCATCATCTTGGCCACCTTGTCAGTGATACAGATCTTAAGTAGGACAGGTCCCAGTAAAGATCCCTGTGGACTCTACTTGTTACCAGCCTCAAGGCAGAGTATGACTCATTATCCACCAGCCTCTGAGGCCTATCATCCAACCAGGTATTTACCCGTCTGCTTGTCTACCCACCCAGGCTGTAATATCCCAACTTGGATACAACAATATTGTGGAAATACTGTTGTAAGCATTTGTAAAGACAAGTTAAATGACATCCACTATTCTCCTCTCATCTGCAGTTCCAGTCATTTTATCACAGAAGACACCCAGCTGGTCACGCATGATTTACCCCTAGACAGTCTATGCTGACTGTCCACAGTCACTCCTTCTTCTCCTTCACGTGCCCAGAAAAGTGCTTCAAGAGGATTTGCGCCAGCCTCAGTGAGATTGACTGCCCTGTGATTTTCCTGTGTGTCCTTTCGATCTTTCTTGAAGTAGGTGAAGATAGGTTTCCTTTTCTTCAGTTCTTAGGGGCCCTTCAAACATTTGAGCAGCCTTGCAAGGACATTGGTCATCACTCTTCAGTGCAGCCCATTGAGTCTTACGTGCTGAGTATTTACAATCTCAGGCTGGGACTTCAGGCAGCTATTAATATGACTGTCAAGCAAAGAGTCCTGTATCTAAGGTGTCATATCTTCCTCAGCTGAACAGATCTTACAGTGTAGCAATATAACAGATCTTATTTTGCACCAGGTCTCTTTCATGCAGAAGTGACAGTCATTATTTGACCCCCACTCACAAACGGTCCACTGCATGTTGACAACATGACTTTCAGAACAGTGTATATGGAGTCCAAAAAGCAGTTTACAGAGCATGTTGGCACACTGCATTTCACCTATGAGAGGAAGTCAGCAGCTGTGTGGGGTACGTGTACTGTCAGCATACCTGAAGTAGTCAGTTAAGTTCTGTCATGGATTGTACATATATAATATCACTATGGCTGTGCAGAATACTTCCCCAGGTCCCTGCTCTCAAAGGACTACACACAGTGCCTATAAAGATGAAGAATTACAGAATTCACCATGAAAAACACAAGGCTTGTTTTGGGCTTAGCCCTTTCTTTGTTGAATCATTTCTTCCACTGCTGTAGGAGAGCAAAGCTGGAAGGGAAGAAGGCAAGACTCAACTTTCCTGCTAAGACTGGGCTGCAAAGGGCATTTGTCTTGCTGTTGCAGCACATGCACTGTGCAGCCTTAGACCTCTTTGGGGGCCATGTTGCTGGTCAGCCATGAGTAGGGCTTGTCCTGTGGGTGAGTGTGGTGAGGTTCTGGGGTGGTAGAGTGGTCACACTGAGCCAAGACAGCTGGAGGTTAATGGCCTGGAAAAATCAGAGCGTGAAACTGGCTTGCTGTCTTAACTCTTGCAAGGATTGTCATCCCAGCTGCTGCTGCTAGTGAGCAACACACAAAAGGAGGCTTAGCGTGGCTGGCTGTGAGAACACACATGCATGCAGCTGCATGGGGCAGCTGTTTCCTACATGTTACTAAATCCTGGGAATATCTTAGAAACTGTGGCAACCCTTACTAAGCCTTGTAGCACTCAACTTTATTTTAAGATGGTGAATATTATTTCATAACTAATTCATAACTAACATGAGAGCTTGTTAGGTGTTCTGGGATTTTCCTTCCTAGGAAATTTTGGACACATTGTATTAGTTCTTCATTATTATATATAATATAATTTTATTAAATATATTATTAGTTATCATATGTCTACATAGGGATCTGTGTCTGTTCTGTACACATTACATTAAAGTCAAAATAATTTGCAAAGTCTCATTGGTACCTAAACCTAAAAAAATTGCACTATACAGGATTTCTTTCTGTTTTTCCTGTGGGGTTCTTGCACTGAATGTCATGAATGTCTCTTGCAGCTCTAAGGCTGAGAAGGTGGGCTTTGTGCATGGAAGTTTAATGCCATGACAAAAAAGCTTCTCTCACAGGCTTGGAGGCCACCATAGGTATGCCCTGTTGCCCTCATGATAGATGAACTTCTGATGGAGAAGCCACTACCGCCAACCAGGGTGGCTTGCATGGGTACCAGTGCAAGCCTGGACTCCTGTCTTCCTCTATTCTCCCCAAGCAGTGAAGCCACACCGACCTTGTAAGGGAATTGCTTAGATGACATATGCCTGGATGATCCAACAGATCATTTATTTTCCAGCTGCAAAAGAAGTTTAAAACCACTTGGTCCTTCCAGTCAAACTTTAGAAAAAGCATCCCAGATTATAAGTCTGCTGATGAGGTTGACAGATCATTGGAGCATCCAAGAATAGACATCTTGGCATCACTCTTGCCCAGTGGTCTCAACCATCTGATGTCTCTTCTCCAGCTGTGGCCATTGTCTAGCACATCAGATAATGGCTAAAAAGAATAAACCATAATACATGCAGACGAGTATGCTGTTCTCAGAAAAACAAAATCATTCCAGGTTTTTGGCAGTGTGACTGCATGAACATTGCAGAGCAACAAATGCTATAGGTACACTAAGGTGTCTTCTCTGACAGCTCTCCCTAGAGCCCTTAGGAAAGAGGTGAAGGAGGCAATATGAAGATTCACAGGAATGTACATCTTATCAGCAATATTTGAGACTGATAGTGAAATAACAGTTTTATAAAACTGCTTTTTGTAGTGGTCTGTTTCCATAGTTACATAAAACAAACACCAGTGTCAAGGGATCAACAGTACAAGAAGATCCACTTGCTGGAAGTCAAAATTAATCAATCAAATTCAGGCTGTAAATAATTAATGAATTTTTAACAATGAAGCCAATTAATCACTGTAAATCGCACTTACCCAGAGATTCTTCATCTCCTCCAGGACTAGAGATCTGCTGAAAAGAACTGTGGAAATGCTTAAGCAGAAGGTATAGGCTTGATGCAGAAATTGCTCAGTAAGTTTCTCTGAATTTACTTTTTCAGGAATTCAGTTTCTGTCTTGTCTTCAGAAGCTCTGTGCCAAGTCATTCAGCAAAACACTTCCTCAGTATCACAGTTGCTTTTAAAGATGTTACCCTCAGATCAAATGCTAGCAAACCCAGACAAATTAAACCAATACTTGCTGGTTTACGCACATCTAGGCTAATGGTGACACTTTCTGATATCTGAGATAGGGCACTGCTGTCCTTATTGTGGGGGGTAAACACTGCGCAACAACTGGGACCCACTGCAGGAGTCAAGTGGGTGAGGCGAGTCAGTTCAGGAAGCCAAATAAGAATAAAACTATTCACTTATTTATTTGGTAGGGCTGGTTTTATGCCAGTTTACCTCTATGATCAGGCTGGTCAAACAAGCACCAATAGTGGTGAAAGAGAAGCAGCAAGCACAGAAGAGGGGAGAGAAGAGCAGGGCAGCTGGATAATTTATCCACTTCTTCAGCAGCAGCCCAAAATTAGAGTAGTTCACCTGTACCATACCCTAACCCTGGGAACTGTTTTTCCTTAGGCTGACAAGGTGGCCACTTAAATGCACGTCCTCTTTTCTTGTGGCAAAGATGAGTAAGAGCTGATGTTATTTTTGTTAGTATTTTTTTTTTGTGTTGTGTAGGTGCTTCATGGGTCGTCCTATGTGGGTGGCCACACCCCACCTGGGGATTACCCCACACACATTATTGGAGTCGCTTATAATAGATATAATGGCTGGTGAGTCCCACCCCTTAATTCTGGCAAGGTGGAACATATGTAAGGCTTGCCAAATGACATGGCATTCAGACACTACAATGACGGGGCAAAGCGTCAATACATAGATAGGGAGATCAGATTTGCTTCTGGAATGATTTGGGTCTCAAGTAAGCCTTCTCAGATAGGAAGAAAAGGTTGATCCTTCACCCAGATAATTTCTTAAGGCCCCATACAGCTTCATGGCAGAGCCTAGGGGTGTGGGATGGCCGTGAGTGACAAGCGGCAGGGCAGGAGAACTTCATCACTGGAGTAAATTTATGAGTGAGTCATCATCCTTTTTTTGTGATGAGAAAATACCTGAAGATACTTAAGCATACGACATGCTATCCAAGTATTACCACTGTTTAAATTACTATAATTATAATAATGCATCACAACTGAATACAATGCTTCAAATCCTGCAGCTACACAAAGATAGGCTTGATGGCTGTGTGCTTCCCAGTGTGCAGTACTGCCAGTTGGTATGTCATCTGGTTTTCCTAACTTTCCATTATCCTACCAGCTTTACTGTCTTGTTTTCTTACACAAAAAATGTCATCCCCTGAGTATTTAGGAAAGTACATATCTCAGCTATTTTATTTCTTGGTTCAGAGTAAGGGACTGCCTCTGCCCTTTTGGTATCTCTCAGTTTTGATGTATTTCCCATGGCTGTCTTTCTGCTTTCAGTATATATCACCTCTGATCATTCTCTGTTGGAACCTCTTCTCTATTGGAATAAAATGTCTGTTCTTAGACATGTCAGCAAGTGTGAAAGTCTGTGGTGTAAACTGCTAAACATGCTACATATATTTTCTTCATACCTACTGAATCTTCAAGTCAGGACATTTTTGATCACCGTATAGGGCTATACATTAGTGTTGCAGAGGGCTGTAATGTTATTTCACATATAAGGGCTGATTTTTTTTCTGATTGGGAAGGGAACTGAGAGGTGGCTTTAAAAGACACTGACTTTGGTAACAATATCAGCTAAGGCAGACCTCAGGTCCAAGACTTAGCACACAGTTTGCTTCCTCCCTGTGAAGCTATGGAATTAGTCTGTTAGGTGTTAATCCGGGTGAGCACTGTGGCACAGCATCATCCTAAGAGAGCAGCTTTGTTTTCTTTTTTTTTTTTTAAGTTATATGTAGTTAATTACTTCAATAGCTATGTATCAAAGCCCCCAGACCTGTACATGGCATGATTGCTACGGTCCTGGTTGGACCCCCACCCTTGGAGCACATCCCAGCCCTTCCCTTTTGCCAGCTCTGGCATCTGTTGGACCTTTTGCTGAGGGAGGAAATTTGCAGCCCCAGAAAGGACAGCCAGCAGCTGGCTCTCCTTACACTGCCATGACACTGTAACTTACTGATGCAGTTTCTCATTTTGGTTGAAGCTGCCACCAAAAAGGGAAGTCTTTCTCTTAACCTGGGTTTCTTGTGCTAGTTGTCATATAGCACCAAAAAGCATAAACAAACCCAAGATCAGTTTTCCATCTCATCAGTGAGTGGTTAAAGAAGCACTGTCAATGCAAAGAGGCAGAGGAATGTGAATGTCTCTGTGTGTGTGTGCCTGCTCTCTTGAAGAGAGTTTAAGCCACTGTATCCAGAGCTCTTTGTGGATGAAGTGTGTGTCTGCTCGAGATGTTAGAGGAACTTCAGTGCTATTTGACATATCCACTACCAAAGACTCTTCATTCTGCTTTGCAGGAGCGCACTCCTGTCTACAGGGAGAATTAGCAAACATGTCAAGAATCTCTGCTTGTGGTTTTTCCTGTTTGGTGATGCCTGCACCCAATTATGATGGGCCTCTTATTTTTGGTTATCAGGATAGACTGAGTTATAATTCAGGACAGTATTAGCAACTTTTATCAGGGAGGTAAGTGATTATATCTATTTTAGTAAAAGAAACATTGGATCAGCAAGGTTTTATGAATGTGCATGTATGAAGGAATGGAGGAATTAAAATTCTGAAAGGATATCTATTAATCGTTTCCATGTAATGTGTATGGTGGTATATGCTTGAAATATTTCTATACTATACTTGAAATATTTCAGTAAGCAAAAACTAAAAAAAAAAATCCTGGACTTATATGAGAGTTTCTGGCACATTTTCTAAGAGTAATGTTACAGCAATTGCCACGCACCTTGAATAAAAGGAGAAGGAAAATTATTACAGAACAGCTACAATTTGGGAAACAGCTTCAGCTATGCTATAAATAATGTAAGTGTACTTAGTGTTCCCAAAAATAGTTTAACAAATCAAGGCTTTCACAGACATCCTGGGGGAAACATAGAATTAACACGTATTCACTGGGAAGGCTCAGAGATGGGGTGCTGACAGAAAAATGTGACACGTATATGATGAAAACAATGCACATGAGGAAGGTCAAGGACAAAGAGACGTTGGTTTTTTAAAGGCTGTACAGTCTTTTTCGTTTGCTTATTTTTTCACAGGATCTTTTATTATGGCTAGTTTTAAGATTAGATCCCAGCCAACGCTTTGCTCAGTAGCTTGGCAGTTTTGACACAAATAGTATCGTTGGCTGCTCTCCATGTCAAAATGTGAAAGAAGTTAACCATAGTTCAGCACAACCTACTCCTTATTGTTTTGGCTTGTGTGTGGAGAAGATCTCTTCTCCACTGGTCTCTCTTCGGCCTTTGAAGACCACTTCTCTTATGCAAAGTATCTTGAGGCCTGAGGGGCAGTGCAGCACATCAGTGGTAGAAGAGGAAGGCTCTACTTGTTCCTTGCAAACACACTGACAGTGTTAAAAAGTCTAAGGCCTTTCTTTCCCTGGGTGAAACAGCCTTTAGGCTGATGAAGTAAGATGACAGATTTGCCTGAAAAAGCCTGCTTCGGGTCTTCTCATGAAGTCTCTACTTGGTCGACAGAGATCTTTACTTTTCAGGGTGGCTATCTGAGATGTTTCAGATGCAGTTCCAGTCTTCTAATAAGATTATGAGGTTTCCCATTCTTATGCTGCACTCTTGATATTTGCTTTTTTACCTGAAACTGGGGACAGACTGAGTTAGGATGCACCTTGGAAAACATTAGTGTCTTCAATCAAAGAGCAAGAAAACACTTTTTTTATTCACTAATAAAAGCCAAAGGAAGCTGTCATATCCTGCTAAATACTGGTCTTGCTGTGATGAATATATAATACACACACAGTAGTTTTTCAAGGTGGTGGGTGGAGGCTGAGCTTCAGAGCTATCTGTAGATAGGCTGCTCCTGCTAAGGAGCAATACTCTGCACTCCCAGTCCTCAGCAAATGCTCCATAATGTGTCTTCTATAGCCAAGATGGCCTGTCTGGCCTGTTTCCTGGACTGTAAAGACACATCATTCTTGCATGTCAGTTAATACGCTGTTTTGCCAGCACCGGCTTCTCCAGGAACAATCCACTCAGTCCTGTGGTAGAAACTTCTTGCAGGACTCCAATCAGTGTGCTAGTGGGGACTGGTGAATTCAGGCTGTATTCATCTTTGCCATTCAGAACACACCAATCAGAAGTGTGGTCCCAGGTTAAGGGACGTGATTATTTCCCTTTAATCGCTTGAACCTGTACTCGGGAAGGTGTAGCTGGAATACTGGTGTCCAGTTTTAGGCAGAACAAACCAACAAATTGGAATGAGTCCACAGGAGGGCCACTGAGATGGTTCAAGCGGCTGGAGCACGTGACATGCATGGAAAGGCTAAGGAAGGCAAGTTTGTTTAGCCTGTGGAGTAGAAAGTTGAGCAGGGATCTAATTGAATTCAAATACTTAATGATGGGCCACAGAGAAGACAGAGCCAGAGGTGCACAGTGGAAAGACGAGACAAGCATTATTCTCTAGTTACAGGAAGGGAAATTTCAGTTGAATATAAGAAGAAAAGTTTTTTACTATGAATGTTGTCCAACACTGGCCCAGGTACCCAGAGAGGCTGAGAGTTCTCCATTCTTGGAGATACTCAAAACTCAGCAAGACCCCCAAGCAACTTGATCTAGTTGCTTCTGCTTTGAGAAGGGGTTGGACCAAAGATCTATATGGGTATTTTCCCATCTAAATTATTCTATGGCTTAATTTTAAAGCACCCGAGCTGAGCACTATGTAGAGTGGCAAGGCGGTTTGGAGAGAGAGTTTGACTTTGCAATTACATATAAAAAGGCCCTGGACACCTATACAATCCATAGGTTGTGTCTGATCTCTAGTGGACAAACAATTTTTGTATGATTAGGCTCAAATCATGAAAGTCTGAATGTCTACTATATTGGTCAATTGACCACCCAGGTAAGTTAGGGAGGCAGTTATATATCCATAAACATCTTTCACCATGGATGAAGACAGAAATAAAGATAAGTACTGTTTAGTGCCTATCTTTGATTTCCTTGTTTGATTTTTTTAATTCATATTCTCATGTTTTTAGGTAGTCTGTCATTGTTCTGTATGACAGCAGGCATAGACTGCCTAAGTGCATGTAAAATAATTTCAGTCTGCATGAAAGCTGCTTTCTTAGCCCAAATCAATTGTAAGTATGTCTTTTCATTTCTCTCCTTTGTGTTAAAGAGCATCTGAGAGACTATGGTGGAGATTAGATCCTTAGTACAAAAGGATATTGTAATAAAAGATATTGTCATATTGTTTAAACTAGCTTGAAATGTATTTTTTTCTGAATTTATGCATTTTTTTCTGAATTTATGCCCCTCAGTCATCTTTGAAGTTTTGAATGGAGTACAGTAGTTCCTGTTAAAAAAATGTCTTACCTAAAGAAGAGCACATTTGCAAAAGGTAAATTAGTTGGCTGAAAAATGCTGTGGGGGTATCCAGGTGTGCTCCATTGTTCTCAGTCTACGTATCACTTTAGCTGATGCTGCATCCCATCAGAGACCCATTTTTAATTGTAGGATCATGAATCACACAAAAAACCCCCCAAAATATTGGAAGCTAAAGGACATAGGACTAAAAAATGGATTTTTTTTAAAAAAAAGGGTAATTTTATTAGTGATTTTTTCTGTAAGCCAATATTTACGGCTCATTGTCTTCCTTTTACCCCAAATTTTAAAAAAGAAAACAAATAAAAAATCCAGTTCTGAGCAGAAATGAGATTCAAGTAAATGAGTAATTTATGAGATTCAAAAAAATGGGAAAGATTAAGCTGAAAACAATTTTCTTGATGGAGGGTGAGAAAAGGACTTCTTAATCAACTAAAAGAATGTGAACATATAAAGACAAGAAGTAAAGAAAAAAAGATTCCCAATTCCTTAATTAGGTGCTACATATGAAGTTTGATTTGCTACTACATATAAAGTCTGACTTGCTAGTACGTGGAACACTGTGAAAAAATAATTTTTAACAGCTTTAGTGAAATATCTCTGTTCAAGTCCTGTAGTTCTAATAATATTCATAGATATTAGCAGGCCTTATCAGGCCTTTTGCCTAGAGCTGTAAGACCAGGAAACACTTTATTTCCATGGTACAATAAAGTGTAACGAGATAAACGGAGTTAAAGAATATATAGGTGGATTGTCAGGAAACATTTCTTCACAATGACGTCTTTCAGACTGGGGGGTGATCACACAGAGGAAGAGTTGGAAATCCTTTCATTTGAGGAACTGAAAGCTGTAAAAAGCTTTCAGAAATATTTTATGTAGGAAACTGTCTTGCACAGACAGAAGACAGAACGGCACTAATGTGAGGCAGCTTTCCTGGAAACAGAAAGGGAGTTCTGTTAGAAAAAACAGGAAGTGTCCTTCCTTTACTCCTTCCCCACAAATGTCTCCGTGAGATTGCGTGGTCAAACACGTATAGGAGATTGGTTACAAACTGTGCAATCTGGGATCACACGACGGAAGTAGAAGGGCTCAGTGCAGACAACTGATAGCTAGCATGTTTGAGGAGAAGGAACACGCCTCCACACAATCCAATGTGAATCAAAGTGAAGACGCTTTATTAAGCATAAGCTGTCCCTTTTATGCATTTTGTACTTTCCCTGGCGGTAAGCATGTGCATTGCTATTGGTTAATATTACGAAACATACTCTTCTTTGATGTGTTGATTGGTCACTGCTCTGCCACTGGTCTTTTCTTAATTGGCTCCATCAGTTCTTGTTTGTTCTCCTCCGTGTTCGGCTCCCACCGGCTACTCCCTCAATTCTTGTTTGCTCAGCTACTGTCTTTCCTCATCTCTCCAAGGTCGGCTTGTTGACACTAGCTACATGAATCTTGTCATGCAGCTAGGCCCTCACTCCATACTCTCATACTTCTGGCTCATTACATGACCATTCTGCTCCAAAAACCCCTCTACACATGTTCTCACTTATTTTCCTAATTTAGTTTTCATCTGAGTGAAAGGAAAATTTGCTGCAGGTGATTGAACACCTGTATCAGGTAACACCCCACATAATTCAAAAGTGCAACATATACAAGTATTTTCTCAGTTGAAGCAAGTGACAATAAAAACCCACTTGACACCTGCTGAGTGTTACATGTCTGATTTATGGAAAATGAAAAGTAATTTGCAACAATTCTGATTAATACTGAGCAGAGTCTTTTATAGAGGAGTATGTCTTTGTTGTAACTCTAGTGGGAAGGGATGTCATCCAGAGGGACTTTGACAAGCTTGAGAGATGGGCCCGTGAGAACCGTGTGAACTTCAACAAGGCCAAGTGCAAGGTCCTGCATGTGGTTCAGGGCAATCCCAAGCACAAATACAGGCTGGGCAGAGAGTGGATTGAGAGCAGCCCTGAGGAGAAGGACTTCGGGGGTGATGGTTGACAAGAAGCTCAATATGAGCCAACAGTGTGCGCTTGCAGCCCAGAAGGTCAACCGTATCCTGGGCTGCATCAAAAGCAGCGTGGCCAGCAGGTCGAGGGAGGTGGTTCTGCCCCTCTACTCTGCTCTTGTGAGACCCCACCTGGAGTACTGCGTCCAGCTCTGGGCTTCCCAACATAAGAAGAACACAGAGCTGTTGGAGCAAGTCCAGAGGAGGGCCACGAAGATGATCAGAGGGCTGGAGCACCTCTCCTATGAAGACAGGCTGAGAAAGTTGGGGCTGTTCAGCCTGGAGAAGAGAAGGTTCTGGGGAGACATTCTAGCACCTTCCAGTACCTGAAGGGGGCCTACGGGAAAGCTGGAGAGGGACTTTTTACAAGGGCAAGTAGTGAAAGCTGGAGAGGGACTTTTTACAAGGACAAGTAGTGACAGGACGAGGGGGAATGGTTTTAAACTGAAAGAGGGCAGATTTAGATTAGATATTAGGAGGAAATTCTTCCCTGTGAGGGTGTTGAGACACTGGCACAGGTTGCCCAGAGCAGCTGTGGCTGCCCCCTCCCTGGCAGTGTTCAAAGCCAGGTTGGATGGGGCTTTGAGCAACCTGGTCCAGTGGAAGGTGTCCCTGCCCATGTCAGGGGGGCTGGAACTAGATGATCTTTCAGATCCCTTCCAACCCAAACCATTCTATGATTATATGAAGCTTTCACTGCTTTGGGATAGCAAAGCTCATGTGTCATTTGTTCAGAGAATCAATGCCATATTGGATTTAACATTTAGGAATTACAGCTCATAAGAGGTCTGGACCGCCAAAATCATGCAGTTGTGTGTACCTGAGACAGCTGGTTTAAGCTATCTCAGATGGGTCTGCACTCCATCACAGTCACTGTTGCCACTGTAATACAGTTGTATCATTAGAGGTCAAGCATAAGACCTCTTCGAAAACTAGCTTCTCTTAATTAATTTTAAATGACAAGTTAAGCAGCTACTCTCAAATGACTTTAGAAAAATTAATTAATTTAACCTTGAAGTGACCTTGTGAGGAAAAGAAGTTGTCATTATTTCTGTATTAGAGAAAAGGAAAAGAACCTCTACAGAGACAGTATTGTAAGACATTTGCTCAAATCCCCACGGGAAATGTAATTCAGGAAATTAAGAAAAAATGCTCATATCTGTCTGTGATTTTGGATCTGAATCACAAAAATATCTTTCCTCAATGTTCTACAGGCATTGAAAAATCGTCTATATTTTCAGTGTGGCTCAACTATCATTTTTCCTCTGGCTTCCTTGTGACATTTCTTTTGTGGTCCATGCTCTCAAGCCTAAGGCGCATTCAGATCTGAGTTGTTTTTTCTGTGTAAAAGAGAGAGAAAAATAATTCAGAGATTATCACTTTTAGCTCAGTATTTCCCACAAGATGGAAATTTACGTAATCCATTTTTGTGTGTAAAAAAGCAGGTTAGATTTGGAACCTAGATCACTTACAAAAAGTGCTAGTTTTTGTCACATGAATTAGTCTGTACCTGGTCTGGAAAGCTGCATCACTTTTGATGGTGAGTATGGTCAAAGCTTGTGAGAGAAGTCCAGACTGAGATCTTAGTAGACGCTTTAGAAAAGGAACACATAAGCTTTTCATTCAGCTTCTTCATTAATAGCCAATTCCAGGTTAATTAATATGTGCCTAACTAATTAAATTTGCACTGATATCATGAGGAAAAGCAAGCAGTTTCCTTGGGACTCTCCACTAATAGTTTTTAGCAACTTGGATACAGATTCGTTTGCCTTACAAATACTGAAAAATCTGTTTTGCTTTAAGACCTAGTGTAACGGGATGCTGGTACACAATAAATGTGAAAGCTATATCTTGATCACTGTCTGTTTATTTCCTTTCATTTTCATATTGGTACATGTTAAATAGTGAAGCATTATTTTATCCACAGTTTTGTTTGAGATCATTAAAATTTTTAAGTAAATGTAATGTGTTTTCTCTAGCTGTGCTTCTTTCCAGTGCTTCTCTCTTCTGCTTCAGAAGAGAAACCCTTCATCTTATTATTCTTGCACAAAAGTCAAGGGTGAAGGTGATCCACCTTAAACCAACTGCAGAAAAAAGCAGAAAATGCCTTGTCGGCCTCTGACTTGTAAAACCTCACCAGAGATACCTGGCTAAAAAATAACATTATAGAGAAAACAATCTTATTTTTAACACTTACCATTTCAGTGCACTGATTTATAGCTTGGCCTCAAACAAGCTGTGTTAGCGGTACAAAAGCAGGAGCAGTGAACTGCAGTGAGGGTTTGGGGAATGAGAGAACTAGGGAACTTTTGAAGACAGCTTTTCTGCCAAGAAAAAGATCTGTGAAGCTGCATACTCAGGCAGCTTGGATCTGCAGGAAGTGGAACATAGCTACAAGTAGAATTTTAGATGTTATGATTCTCAAGGAAGTTGTTTTTCTTCCCTATAGCGTCTGATTCTAGTCCCATGTGCTTACAGAAGAATCACCGTTTCTATTTAGACATTCCTAGCTCTCAAGATTGCAAGCTAAGAAGTGTCCTGAGTGCAGCCTGGGCTTTGAAACCCAAAAGAGAAAGAAACTGGAGCATTTTTGCGTTGTGTGACTTTTAAGCCCATCTCATGGTTTTAGGCAAATCTCTCTGCTGATGCTTCAAGGCTTACTGTTGGTGACACTGAGCAGCAGCGTGGGATATCCCGAGCACCAAGGAGCACGATCAGGTCAGACTGCAACCCTGCCTGCAGTCACAGGGCAGACTCCGGGTCAGGGCAATATCTACCTTCAGTTCCAAACATCTCCGTGCTATGAATGGAGCACAAAGGATCATGGTGTATCTCAAACCCAAGGGCTCAGTTTCTGTCTTTCTCTTTCTCAACAATGATTTTCTGTGTTCACGTTTAATCTTGACAAAGTTCAGGAAAAGAAGGATAATTAAAATGCCCTCTTGTTTTTAAAAACTCTTCTGTACGTGGTCATGCTTATGACTGATAATTTCTGGTGCTCCAGGAATCACTTATTCTCTACTTGCAAAAGTTCTTGGCAAGCATACTACTTTTGTTCAAACATGCTGCAGTCCAAAAGTATAAACCAAATTAATTAAAACAAACTGGGAGGCAAAGCCCTATTAATCTCCTTCTCTCATAATCTTACATTCTCCACCGGAGCCTGCTCAACCAAATGGTTTGTAACCACCCTGCCCCACAAAATACATACATTTATTTTCTGTTTCTATAACCTTTTCCCTCCGTATACCTTTAGGAAATGAGCAATTTTTCATTCACAAACCCTGACAGTTAGCTAGTGTTAATATCCCCAGAGTAAGTATATAATTGTGGACAAATGGAAGCAGACGAGGTAACGGAGCTTGTCTTTTAGAACTCAATGACAGAACTAAAAGATGAACACAGTTTTTAAAACTCCTCCTCTACCTTCAGTCTTCTCCCTCAGTGGGTGTGTTAGGCAGCCCCCTGTGTCCAACATTATACATTGGGCATAATTTTTCACTGCTATTTACATTTAGTGTTCAACAAAGTCAATAAATGCAATCAGCAAAACTGCTCTCAGCAGAAAAACAGTATTTTGCGTCCCATTGTAACAGAGCACACAACAACTCAAAAGTGCAGAATGTTGGACAGCTGAAGAATCCAGATGCCTGGAATTCTACATGTGTTAGCCAAGTTCTTTCTCTCTGCTTTGCTTCACTTTTAGGAACATGACTTCCTTGTCTTGTAGGAAGTAAATGCTTTTTTTTCCTACCCAGACTTGGAGTCCACAAATTCCTTCCACAGTGCAGAAACATCCCAGAAGGGCTGAAGAAGAAGCACTATTTTTATACAGAAGTTGCTATGACCAGAGTTATATTTTTTTCAAAATGTCCAGCACACGAAACTTCAGAGGGAAGCATAAGAACTTGTTGTTTAGTAGTTAGGTGCAGGTCCTCACAATAATTAAATAAGATCATAATATTCAATTCTTAGAAAAACTCTTTCAGAAGAGACCTCTCCTTGCTGTCTGTGGCAAATATGCATTAGTAAGGAATAAGACATTATTACAGGTTTGTTTTATTGTTTTTTTTCCCTTCATTTCCAAGATCCATTATAAATATGGAATTTTGATCCTAATTTTGCTGCAAGGGCCTTTGGAATGTTCTGCAGGAGTCAGAAAGACATCTCCTGTATCCTTTTTCTGCACAGTAGGCACTTGAAATTAATAATGGGAGAAACACACATGGATGGTTTAGAGGAGGAAATCACCCCTGGAAAATTATCTGATTGGTCTTAAAATGAATGGAAAATTTCATCTGGTTCTGTGACATACTTTTTATTGGTTCTATTCTGGTCCAAAGTACTGTGGCAAGTACCTTTTTCTCCAAGTACTTTTGGTTTCAGCCTCCAGTGAATCCTGGCAATGGAAAAGGAGGTGATTGAAAAAGGGATGGATATGAAAACACATCCTATGAGTTGCTGCCATGCAAATTATTGGGTAATAAAAAAATCATAACCGTACAATTCTTGAAGTAGGATTGATTTCTAGATAAAAGATTCAGATCCAGTTGAGTATAGCAAATTGGTTTTACTTGTTATTACATGCTATCCACAGAGTGGCCTCCCTTAAAGTTAGCTCCAGGCACAAACCAGGAGATCTTCAGTTCAAGCTTTGTCACTCGGGCTTGAGTTGAGTAAAAGTTGCTGCAAACTGAATTATTGCACCCCTTTGTGTACCAGCTTTGCCTCCCCACTTTAGAATGGTAAATTTGCACTGAGTGGAAGACTACTTTTCATAGGCTAATACAAAATAATACTTAGGATTCAATGCTGTCATTGCTCCAAGGGCTAACTCAATGAACTAACTCACTCTCTACTTAAAACAGCCTCCTGAAGAGGATTCCCAGGTAGTATCAGACAGCAACAACACTCAGCAGACATGCACAGAATTAAATGGCCTGATTTTTTTTTGTTAACAAATAGTTCATCTCAAATACCCTGCTATCACTGCTTCTTTGTTGATGCCTTTTCCCTCCAGCCCATGTGAGAAACAGGAGGCACAAATCCTTCTACTCAGCCTGTACAGTTTTACTTGCTTATCCTGTTTCCTTCAAGTAATGTGTTTATAGCACGTTTGGGAAGAAAGTTTTCTGCTCCTTAAAGCTTTGGATTAGCTGTTATAACTCAGAGTGGTTGTTTGGTACTTTATATCTCGATTTTTTTTCATTCCTTCCTGTTAATTTCAAATTAACACTGTAGCAACTACTGCTTCATATAGTATCCTGTACAGATAGACAAGAACAAGTAACAGCTAAGCTCATGGGCAGGTTGGATTTCTAAAAGTATTTGGATAATAGTAAGATGTAAAGATACTCACCTGCACAATTGTCAAACCTTCCTTGATTTCAATATAAGATAGTTATTTGAGCTAGTGAGATATTTTAGAAAATCCCCTTCTAAGGCTACCAAGCTCTGCCTGTCAGTCTTTGCTGTGTATGTCAGCTGAAATGGTTTTGGTCCTTTAGTTTGCACATAGTGATTGAGAAGATGTGCCATACATAAGTACAACCTCTAGAAGAATGGGAGTAAAGAGGTTTTGTGCACTCTTTTTTTACCTGACTTGACTATTTTTGTGTGGAAAGGGGAAGAACGGGAAAGGCATTGACTTCATTTAGATATATAGGTAGCTCTAAGCATAAAGGCAGTTTCACTGTTGTCCACAGAACTGGCTTTACACTAAAGGGCTTCTTTGAATTGAAGCCTGTATAATTAGATTTCATCAGCAAAAGCACTTTCTGATGCAACTGGCTTGTAGCATTATCATGCAAATGACACAGAGGGCTAAAATTGGATCCTAACTGTAAGATCACCAAGCTGATTTGGTGTAGCAAACACATTGCAAAGGACAATAATTACCAATGATAGGAGTGAACTGTGATTTCTTCCCATGTTTTGCACTGCTTTTATGCAAAATCCTTCCTCTTAGCATGATGCCTTTTTTTTTTTTTTCGGAGGTTTTCCACAAATATGATATTTTACAAAACAAAGAGAAGCCTGAACATGTGAGCTACATTGATGTATGGTCAAAAGTTCAAATTGAGGAGATTAAAAGCTCTGAATGCAACTAGATACCCATTTGTTTTACTAAGAAAAAAGCAAACTTCATAATTTTTAAGCCAGATCATCATTTTGGTGTCCTGACTCATGAGTTTACTGGTAAAATGGGGCAATGTATATACAGATGTATTTAACTGCATGTCTTCCTCTTTTAAAAACAAAATACAGATAATCTGCAGCATACTGCATTTGGGAAAATTACAGCTTGGAAATTGTCCCAAGTATGGTCTTTCTGCATTCTGAGTTTTGTCCTGTCTCTTGTAAACACACATCAGTGATTTTAATAGCAGCACAGCTCACATATTCATCAAGGTAGACTCTGAAAGGACACAGATCTGTTCAAATTGATTAAGTTTCATTCAACATGATTTCCAAAGAAGACAGGTGAGAAATGTGAAACGTCCAATCTATTGATATGGCATTTATTATTATTTATATAATAACGTAGGTGAAGGCAGTGTTGTACAGGCAAGCACAACAGGTTCACAGTCCTGTCACACAGATGCAGCTTGGATTTCTAGGTAAAGAAGGGATGAGTGTCACCACATTCCTTGAGCCCAGAATAAGCATAGACGATCCAATTTTCTCTTATTTTTCTACTCTGTTTTATTCTGCTCTTCATGCTTTTTTTCAGAACTAGGAAGCTGCTGGTCAAAATCTTATATGCATTTGTGCCCTAACAGGCTACAACTGCATTCCAGAAAACTTTTTGCAGTGCTTCACACATTAAGTATTAGAATGCCCCTTACAATTAAGTATTCCCTGGCTGATGTATCCCCTGCTCAAAGGGCTGTTATTTACTCCACTTATGTTGCCAGAGTGGGTAAAAAGATGCAAGAAAACTACTGCAAAATAAGATAATCTGACAATTGTTAAATATAAAGATCTCACTGGGGAAAGCATAGAACCTGCAGGACTGAGAGATTTCCTGGGTTTTCATGATAAGGTCTATCAGAAGCACAGAATTCATATAATTTTAAAAGTTGTATGCTTCATCTAAACAGAATTAATACAGGAGAAAGATGGGAGACATGGACTCTTTTTTTTTCTCCTATAAATATAGCTATTCCCTTATGACAAAGAACCTTATTAATGAAATATTGAACCTTCATATGCCAGGAGAACACGGAAAGCTTGTACAAGGAGGAAAGTGATCTGGAGAGTTATTTGTCATAAATATAAATTCTGATGTAATCAGGATCAGAGAGGCATTGAGTCATATTTGTCCATGGAGTTAAACTAAGAAGGAATAAATTTTTCTTCTTGGCATGATCCTGCACTGACGTTACGTTTGCGTGGTCTTCTCTTATTTCCAATACAAAGGTGACCAGGCAACACAAAGAACTTCATGGTGTCGAACTATATAACTAAAAGAAAAGCAAACAATATTCAAGGATACTCTTAATCTAAGTGAGCCTTTTGTACTAATTGTTTGCCCAGACTATGCTATGTGGCTTCTGCAGATGGTTTTATGTCTGGTCAGTTTACCAACATAGATGTGTGTATCTGGAGAAAAGCTTGTTTTGAAAACATCTATGAGTCTGATCAGGAGAGACTTGTCAGGAATTAGCAACACCCAAAGGAAAAAGAAGGCCAACATTTTAACAACTTGTATATATTTTCCCTTTAAGCCATAATTATGGGAGTGTTATAACTGCAGAAGGTGAGGTGCGAAGAGATGACAGTTCCTGCACCAGTGTGCACCTGTGATTTGGACATCCCAGCAAACTCTGCAGAAAGTTGCAGGATTTCTTAGGCCTTTTATGAAATAGAAACTCTCCAAGGAAGCAGTGAATATTTGATTGTAAGTGTCAAATACTTGCTGCAATAAGAGTATTCACTGAAAACAAAACAATGAAGATATTTACAAATATACAGTCTTTTAGCCGAGACACTTATGACATAAAACCTGCATAGAATTAGGAGAAAAAAAACAGGGTGGGAATTCATGAACAATAAAAAATTCAAGGCATCCTGTCACTGATCCTCAGCCTAAGATCATAGCTGCTCTTTATTACTTGCAGAATAATACTTTAAGGTTCATCACAGCGTGCTGTTTTCCAGATATGAAAGAGCCCACATGAAGGGCTTTCAGATGAAGAAGCAGCATCCATCCAGGATTTACTGAAAGAACTACAGAACAGCACAGTGAATAACTCCTCTGCTGAGGCACACTGATAAAAATTAACATTTTCTTCCAGTGAGAGTACCCTTTTCTGATTTTGCACTATGGAGAAAGCTGCTCCACTAGAGCAGTGCACTTGGTATCTCACAACCATCTCTCCCATATTCTTTCCTATGTTGTGGTGGGGAGGTTTTATGACAAAATAGTTTGAAATGTTGTCACTGCCCATGCAACTTCTACAGTTTCTCTACACGAAGCATTTATAGCAACATGCCTTGACATGGGAAACATCATGGGAAGCTCTGTGACCACCTCTGGAACTTGGGCAAGCTGGATGATCTGCTGTCAGAATCGGAGACATTTTATGTAGCTGTGTCTGCAGAACCACAGGCCTCTGTCCAATACACCTGCATGCCCAGGAAATGATTGCCTGCACTCCTTGCAGACACCAGTATAATGAAGTTTTCATTACCACCTCTCATTTTAGAAAGCCAATGATATGAATTTGGTCATGATATTTGCACATCTGTGACCAACAGCTTTTGAAGTCTCTAATGTGGAAAATCTCAATCTGGATCAGAATCCATTAGTTTGTCCCATGCGCGAGGACTGACAGGCTCTCCGTGCTTTGCTTACAGCCTCAAGAAGCACAGGTTTGTGACAGACTGCTGATGACCACAAGCTGAAAGACTTCAAGGCCAGCAAGGACACTAGGGCCACCTCATTAGAAATCTCTGTGTAGCGCAGAGTCAGAGGACCTCAGTCAGTAAACAACAAGCCCTTATCTTTTCTGTTTGCACTTTCAGGTCATTACCAGAGGTTAACGTAGGTGACCGGAGTGTCATTCCCTGAGCCCCTGACACCCGCAACAGCTGCATTGCTCAGAATAGGAAGGGAACAACACAATGGTGGCTAAATCAAATGCCAGCCTGACGTTGACCTAGCGTGTCTCCAACAACTGCAGATGATCTCTTACTGTCAGAGGACAGGGAGGGATCACCCCAGGAATGTTAGACAAGCATCTTTGTCAGCACACAATGATAAAAGCAGTAAAAAGGAAAGATATCTTCTCTTGATCTCTAAATTAAAAAAGCTATTCTCTGCTTCTAAGTGCAGCTTTGGTCTCCTGCTTGAATACTGGTATTTTTTTTACTATATTTCACAGCACATAGAGCTTTAGTGAAACTCACTATACTTCAGATGAAAAGGAAACCCCATAGAATTTTCCCAGACTAAATTATTGTGAAAACAATGACCTTTTACTACAGCAGATAGAAACAGAAAGAACCCAAGATTATTAACATTTTGTATTAATTCCCATTTACTTCTTAAGTCACATCAACAACTTGAACTTTCTGCTGGATCAGAAGGGAGGTAAAACACAGCGCATTAAGTTAAAACCAGGACATGAAAGAAGACAGATGCTTTTAGGGCTGAGGCATTGGGCTGAGGCCTCTGGGTCATACTCCAGCATTACTCCTATGTGACCTTGGGCAAATCGCACGGAGTGATTCATCCCACCCAGCTATTGCTGAAGTAATGTCTAATTCAAACTACTTGTGTAAAATACTCCTGAAGAGAGGGATTATTCACATGTATTTAAGTTGGGTTGTATGCCCTTCTGCACACGTATGTCTTTCTCTCTCCATTTACCATAGAAGAAATCTACTGGCTCACTTAGATATTTAGCTTGTTTGTGGTCAGATGTAGGTAATATGAATCTAGCTCTTAGTTAAATGTATTATCTATAAGTTTTAGTTCAAACTAAGTTTAAGTTGATTATCTATAAAACTGTGTGGTTAAAATATAGTTACTCCTCTTTTCAGCTTGTCTTCTACAGATAAACATTTAGCTCTTTGGAGATGGGACTATGCCTCAATATGGTGCATGCAGTACCTCACAAAACAGGACTCCTAGGGGATTAAAGCACTACGGGCAGATAAACAATATTGGCAGCCCTCTCTCTGACTCTTGTAATGGGTGCTGTTCATCTTAAGTCTCAGGTTCTGCAGTCCTGTGGTTACGCTACATTCTCAGCTTTTGCTTCAATCAAAAGTACGTTTTTTTTTTTGCTGGTGGAGATCATTAAAAGGTAAATGACCTGAAAGAAATTATCTGAAAGGAAGAGTCAAACTACAAAGAATTTAGATCAGATCTTTCTCTTTCTTAATTTTTTAATCCCTTGGGTTGGAAATAATGTAGTACTCACAGAGACAATAGCTTTCATCTTGGCTCCTGGATGTGATGAAAGTGTCACCTCATTTTCATAGGTGGATTCCAGCACCTGTTAAGAGCCAGGGCAGGGATCTCATTAAGGATTTGTGTTTGGAACAAATTTCTGTTTGTGGCTCTTTTCTTGAAGTACTTGGTGTTTTGAAGGTCACAGAGAAGGGAGAATATCTTCCTGCTCTGCCTGCTATCAACCCTCAGATCAGCAGGGCCTTAATGTCACCAATAGCTGTAGGGAAAGACCATGTCACTGCAATAAGCTGTCCATATAAATGACATGTATAGCCTGTGCTCTGGCATAAACACAGGACCTCTTGTGGGAACATATCTGCCTGCAGAACAGCTGCAGGAGTCCCACAAGCGAGCAACCTCACCTCTGGTTTGCAGCTAGTAGAGCCCTGCTGTAGGCACTGTGTCAGGATATACAAATCCAGGGCACTCTTTCCAGGCATCTGCACTGATGGAGCTCCCTTGGGGAAAAGAAAAACTCCATGAAAATGAAATATTTTTACCCAAGTCTGTTTCCTTTAACACTTACATACCCAGTTTATTGTCTGTAGAACACCTGCACAGATGTTTACACCTGCTTTTGCAGTGAGGCCCACACAGAGAAAAGTGTGAGCTGAGCACCATTCTTCTGTGCACACCAGCAGCAGATACATACCTCTGTCACCACCAGTGCCCAGCTGCCCAGATGGCAAGGAGCTGCATCCCAGGTTTGATGTATTGTTCTTTGTCACTTCTTGCTGTGTGGAGTACAGCACTATAAACATTAAGCCCTTTAGAGTAAGGGCTGTCTTTCCATCCTTTGTCAGTGCAACATCAATCATTGTGGCAGCCCTATCCATGCCTGGAGTTTCTATGCATTACCCAAGATGTAAATAGTAACTAAGAAGAACAGTAAGTGCTATCAGTCTGTCTGCTTTCTTCCTGTGTTCATAAAGAACTGTGGAATCCTCCCTTCTTAAATAGCACCCCATAAATCTCAAGCCATATGCTTTTCAGAATTTTGCCCACTTTTTAACATTTCATAGCTTTAGTTACTAACAATGGCAACCATTCTTGTCCTGGATTAATCTGTAGATAAAACTCTGAATACCACAGAGCTCGCTCAAGGGGTAAGGATTAAGGACACCATGGTCAGCTGATGCCACTGCAACAGTGATGACACTTGTACTCTGAAGCAGTCCATGACATAAACCTGATATAAGCTATGCATGACCAAGATACCACCAATCCTGTGGCCACAGTCCCCGGGTACTCCTCTGGCAGAGGTGTTATGCCCCGGGTTTACTTGTATGTCGTGTGAAATGGAAACCCAGCATCCATGAACTCCTGACAAGGCAGGCATTGAGCCAGCGCCCATCTGGCTATGAGCCAGCTCTGGTGTAGAGCAGGAAGATAGGTAAACTGTTATTCAGGGAAGGAGACAGAAATGAAGGATCCTAAGCTTAAATTTACTCATAGGATGTAGACATGTCTGCGAGCTGAAGACTTAGAGCTGACATAGGTCCTGCCCAAGTCCCTGTAACAGCAAATAATGACATTACCATTGCTAAGATTATTTATATTGAAAACCATAATTGGATAACTTTCATTTTTTTCTAATGTTCTGACAGAGTGGGTGGAAGGAAGAGGTCACATTGCCCAGTCTCCATAGTACTTATCGCATGAGGAGAAGAGAAATAAGAACTACAGATTGCATACTTCTTCTTAACTGTTAGTTTCAAAAGCAGCTTTTTTGGGTAAAATCAGCAGCAATAAAGAATGAGCTGAACAGCTCCATCTCACTAATGGGTGTTGCTATGGAAATGAGGAAAATATGCTTGTTCTTAGAATTACAAGGACACACAGGATAATGGAAAAAAACATACATTATAAGAACCTTCCTTAAGTGGTTCCATTATACTAGACAAAAATGTGTAGGTCTGTGCATAATTCTTACCCGAAAAGTCAGTTCGCTGCCATTTGCTTGTTCTCTAACAGTTTAGCATGGGCACTTTGAGCATCAAACCTTGCACAATCACCATACAACCATGAAGCTCCACTTAGAGCTGGGGCTCAGGCAGCTCTCCTATAAGCTTTGCATTGTTTTGTCCAGTGTTTCCATGGGAACCTCTGACTCTGCTGCTGGGAACTGAGAAAGGAAAGATTCAGAAAGTTCAGCTAAGCCAGTTTAAAAGAGCAGCTGCAAGCTGTTCATGTAGCCTAGAGGAGACGGAACAAAGGAAGCTTTAGTAGGAGACAGGATGGAAGAAACTGTAGTCCTTTTAAATGAAATCTGTATACCACAAGAAATGTTATATATTTTAAGCATATTGGTCCCATCAGTCCATATAGGGCAAAATTCAGCTGAAAGTACACAGCACACTTATGGCTCCATGCATTATTAAAACTGCCATATTAAGGGCAAAATTTACTTTACTGGGTAAAGTACGAGCAGCACAGACACTGCATGTGAAACTAAGAAGCAGCAATGCATCCTTAGTTTTGGCCAAAGCATGGAAAAACTGTGCCTAGCTACAGCCCAGGTCTTCCCTTGCAATATACTGTATTTCTTGGACTGTTGAGTGCAGGGATGACATCCATGTATATCACGCTAGCCCCTGCTCCTTTGTTACCAGTGCTAATGTTGGGCTTCCACACTAGGAGTACGCATTTACCCAAATGAAATAAAGGCTGGGGCAGGGCTGTGATTCGCTGTGCAGGTGCTCCTACTCTTCAGTAAGTGTCAGGTGGCTTAAGAAGTCCATCACCAAGGTAAACTGAATGATAGAAGACAGACTTACACTGAATAAAGATTACTGATGGAAGACTTTGCACTGATACCATGAACTTGCTTTCAAACTAAGCTTGTGCTGAATGTTGCTGCTGAGTGCCCCTCTCACAGTGAAGGATGATGGTATTGGGTCTAGAGGGAGACAGCCGGACTGCTAAGTGGCATTTAACCAACTGCTGATCTCACTGGCTAACATGAAAAAGGAATTTAGACTGGGGCCAATGATCTCATTTACAGCTCTATAAAGCAGATTAATGCTTTTGAGATTCCTTCCTCTGAATGCGACTTTCCAAATTGTTCAAAAAAAAATAAATAAAAATAAGACCTTAATTGTCATATGGCCTTAAACAGTCCATTAAACTTTGTATCTCAATTATCCTTTAAGTAAAATGGTGATAATTGTACCTACTTGCCTCACTGAAGGGTTGTGAGAATAAATTATTGTTCATAATCAGCTTACAGGCTGAAAGAGGATGCCTTTTAAACATTCAAAAAGGAAAGGGAACAGTTAATGTTAACATTCACAAAAAAAGGAGCAGGGGGAGGAAAAGATCACAGTTAAAACTTGCTTCCCCAGGTGTGCTTTCTACTGTTTCCTCACCCAGTATAGTAATCACTTCAGGACAAAATAAGCCAGGCACATGAAAACGACGTGAAGATACTCCTGGCAGAATTTCCAGTGCAGGCCAGCGCTGCAGCAATGTCTGCTCTTGGCACGTCAGGATCATTGTGGGAAATGCACACAAGAGCAGGGGTTGTTATACAGGTGAAGGAAGAGAAGGCAACTCATCTGTGTACTGTTGCTTAACATGGGTTTGGGCAGTATTCTTCCCAGGCCGCCTTGAAAACACCCTGGTGCCTGGGAACACTTTCATATGGAGCAGTTATGAGATACTGTGGTCAATGTAGCTCTACTAAGAAGCTGTAGCAATATTTATAAACTGCAGACCTCTATAGATAGTAATACACTTGGTAACAGGAAATGGGATGTGGTTGCTTCACCTGTGCAATTAGTGAAGCAAGTTTCTGCATGTTCAGACACCCTTATACAAGCAAGAAATGTCACCTGGACTCATCAAAATGTCATGCAGACAGTAAAGCATCACAAGGCACTGGGCAAGATAAAAGAGCATAAAATGCAGTACCTTCTTGTAGTCAAATTCTCTGGTACCTGTACTGCCATGTAAATAATGACAGCACTGACAACGCTTGGCTGTTGGTATGGATGGTATCAGTTTAAGGCACTTCTATGTGTATGGGAACATATATTATTCTCAAGTTGAGATTGCTTTTTGCATCCATACAGAAAGGTTTTCACTTTTTAAAATGTGTGTCTGTTCCTCAAGCTGAGGAACTCTGGGAATGCTGGGCCCCCGCCTACAATCAAAATCCAATAATGCCAAATAGATGTGGAATAGTAGAGAGAAGTTAAAATCTTGGTTAGGGCATCTCGTGTCAAGGTTTTGCTCATGTCCATCAGCTAAACAGTTGTCATTTCGTTTTTCCCAGGCACTCAGTTAAACTGCTTGTGAATAGCATTTCTCCTGCTCCTTCTCCCCTCTGCTAAAGCCAAGGAATTTAATCTGCTTGGAATCAAAATTCATGGTCTCACTGACCACAAACTTCAGATCGATGTGCTCATGTTTTGCTTAAGCACTACCAAATTCACACAATTTGAATTCATGTTCTCTGACAGTGATGCAAATTAGCTTCCTTGTAAGAGCTAAGATTGCGAAATATATTGCATAAATATGATGATCTTACTTTTAAGAAGGTTTGTCAGAAATCAACTGTGTATATAGGAGAGGAAAGCAATGGAGTGTTAGCGTTAAAATATCACCTACCATCTGGGCCGGGGCTTAGCACACAGTGAAAAAGCAAGGTCTGGGCATAAATTTGGAATGCTTTCTTAAAGATGTTTAAAGGCATGACTCTAAAGACACACAGACCACATAAGTCTAGGACTCAGCTTAATGTTTGTAATGGGGAAAAGCTTCTGTGGGGTGACAGCAACTATGGCCTTGGTGACAGAAAACCAAAGTTCTGCCCTGACAGGAGGATTAGAAACAAAACCCTACTTCCATTCTGAACTGGCTGCAAATCAGTACAGCATTTCAGTCCCATCCATGATGCAAAAATGAGTTTTTTCAAGATCTGGTACACTTAAAAAAGACAGAATGAAAATAATTTTTAAAAAAAGGGTGTAAGTTGGAAGAAAAAGTAGGAAAAACATGTTTAACTTTGGTGAAGGAGGGAGAGATTTGTCTTCTGCCCTGTGTATTGCTGATGGCATGGTTGGCACTGAGTGCATCATAATCACAGCCACCAGAGATACACAAGTGTATGCTGCAGATATTCTCAGTAAAGCTCTTAGCCAGTAATGACTCCTAGTGCTGCACTTCATTACATATCAGTAGAAATATGTAATTCTGTGGGCCAAACATTCCTGCACATTGCTGTGCCAGCAGGGCACTCATTCGTTTAGGTGAGAAATCCAGCTTGCAGAACAGTGATCAGGATTTCTCTGCTTGGTAAGCTCCACACACAGTGCTTATTGCGAGCCAGACACACACATGGGCATTGTAAAAATGACAACGTGCCCCAAACCTGTACAGCGCTTGGCTGTATTTCCAAACAATCTTGCCACATATTTTTCTGAACGACATTCTTACAACATATTCTGGTGACTGTCAAGGTTTATGAAGGCCTGCACCTCCCTGACTTGATCCGTTTTTCCTGTTGCCTACCCAAGCTGGTTCTGTAACAACAAACATTTTTTTGTTTTCTTTCTGGGTTTTGTTTTTTTTTTTTTTTAAATCATAACCTCGGCTTTTGTGTTCATGCTTTACCACCCTTTCATGTCATCCTTTTTTTTATTACGGGCTCCCTCTTCTGTTCTGAGCTATGTGAGGTGAGATCTTTGCTCCTTCACGGCAGATCTAAGGCAAGACTTACAAAAAGGGCTTAAAAAACTCCTGTATGTAGCCAGAAGAGGATTTCTTCCATGCAGACACTTCAGAAGACAGATCTCTGAGCCACGGACCTCTCAAAAACCCTGCCCTGCAGCAGACCAAGGCTGGGGATGGTAAGGAAGATGGGATAAGCTGCATGTGCTGGGGAGGGTCTAAGCAGACCTGTAGCATGTAGGAACATGCCAGGAGGCTTTTTGGACTTCAGCTAGTCCTCCAGGTCTAAGTACCTGGAGAGTTTATGGCTACCATGACCTTCTTTCTGCCTGGCCCACACCTATGGCAGACTATCTCAAACCATGTATTTTAAGAAGGACTTATGATGTACTTTATTTTACTGTAATTTATATCACTAAGGCTGCAGTGCCTTGGCTAGCTCTCTTTAAAAATCAAGGGCCTGCAAAGGGATCTCAAATGGGAAGTAAGAGAGATTAAGTTGGACTGAAATGGAAAAATTACTGTGTCATATAACAAAGTTGAGCCAATGTGTGCTCTTGACCATTGAACAGGAACACAGCATGAAGTGACTGGACCACTCGAAATTTCAGCATCAAGCTATAGCAAATAGCAAGAGCACAGAAGTCTATGTGCTGTGTCAGCAAACTCATGTGTAAGGTTCTAAAAGCAAGTGTTGGCAACAAGAGAGGTGCTTAGACAGCAGGGTCACTGAGGAGAGGTAGGGCTTGAGGTCCTCCAGGCTCTGAAGGTCGTTAGCTCTTTGAAGACTTTGCTTCTCATTCTGATCTCACTGCTCAAGGTATCTACATTAAACACATCAAACAAACTATGCCAAGTGTCTCTTGTTGACTTTTGGAGTATTCAGTCTCATGTTTTAAAGCAGGCATCTCCTTCCCTTTTATTTCAAGCTCACTTCTGCCCAGTTGCCCAGGAGTAGATCTCCTTCAGCTGTGAGATGGGAGTGACCTTCTGAGGGGAGAGACAGAGGAGCAGATTCGGAGCATGGTGTCCACTACATGGCAGATGTAGGGCAGCACAGGCAGCGGGTAAGAAGGCCCTGCCAAGTCAGATGGGCACTTTCCTCTTATAACCACATGTGAAAGGATTGAGGTTCATGAAAAAGAGAATTAGGAGTGTACAGATAGTACAGCACACAAAAAAAAAAGCAAAGTATTTGGGGAGCACTTACTTTGCTCAGGGACATCCCAGATATTAAGGGTAAGGAAGCCAAAAATTGCATCCATAGACAGTAATCTATGTATGGCACAGAAAAAGATGTGTGGCATTTGCGATATCAGTGTCTCCTCTCATATTACCTCTCTACTTTGGGGATGTTCTCCTGGTGTCCCTTTGGAATGGAACATGAGCACAGTTCTTGGGTGGAAGGGTTTTTTTAAATGTTGTTTCCTTTGCGGATCCAAAGAGGATACGCAGTGACTCTGAATCTCTGTACATGAGATAGATCTGGTGCTTCACGAGAACGGGAAACTGGCTGTTAGACAGATTCCCATTCAGTAAAATGGGTGAATTAGAAAGGTAAGAGAAGTGCAGCTACATGAATTATAACGTTATTAGATCACATTGCACATTTGTAAATTGACTTAATTGGAAATGGTACCCTTGGGAATGATTTTCCTAGCCCTCAGAAATGTGGGTAAAAATGAGGAACAGTATATATACGGAAGGCTGTTGGTGTTCATTGTGTTTAAGGAAATAATAATCTATTGAGCAAAGGTTCAATTCCGTATGTATAGGCAAAGTGAGAAAAGATTACAAACATGAATTAATTCAGCATGATCAGATGTGAAACACCCTATATTTCAGACACCACCGTGAGATTCATGAGAGCAGAATACGGTTTTGTTCTGTTTCGGTGTTTGTACAAGAAGGTACACTAAGGTTTCTTTAAAACTCTAGGAGAATTTCTAGGATAAATGCTGAAATCTCAGTAACACCTTGGACATGCAACTTGGACTTATTTTAATATGAGGGGTTTTTTTTTAATGTTGGGCGGGGTTTTAGGCTGGTATAGCTGAACATGGGTCCATTGCAGTCAGGGTTTGATATTCCCCAATAACTGATGGTGCACTGCTTCAGTCTGGAATCACCTTTTGGGACACCAATCATAACACTTGCTGATGTGCTGCTTACTCTTTTGCTTTAGTGATACTTGGTCATGGACTACTATGTATTTAACGTCGAATAGCACACATGAACATATAATAGCATCCTATCCACCCCTGAACCCAGGACCTAGTTAACTGTGCTGATTTCTGTCCTTTAAATCAGAGGATATTAACAGATATGGCAAAACATAGCAGAGTTCTTTATTTTGCTTTTCCCAGAATTAGGTAAATGCTACGAAAGAGTTCACAACAATAATTTAACATTCCTTAACCAATTGACTTTGATTATCACACCTTTTTCACACTGCCTTGATATTTAGCTGTCTCCATACAAGGTAGAATACCTATAGGCAACGGATCCAGAAGAACAGTTGGGATTTCTGTTGCTGGAGCTTTGATGCTAACACAGGTACAACCTGCCAGTGTCTTAGAGGGTAGACGTGTACCACTGTGCCAAACCACTGGTGTAGCACGCCAGTGGCCTGTGCTCTTACCCCTTACTAATAGGTTTCCCTAAAGATGCTTGGGGAGGTTACATTCAGACCCTGCATGGTGTGCCTGCTCCCCATGAAAGGTCTGGCACCTGCTCCCTATTCCCTAGGGATGGAGAGAAGCTCTGCGGTCAACCCATCCCAGCTTCTTTGGCCACACAGCCCTCTAACCAAAGAGTCAGTTGCCATGTGAATATCCGAATCAGGCACAGAGGTCTGAGTGTTTCTTTTTGCCTTTTGGGAAAACTGATTACTTCATGCCATGCATAGCTTTATTGCCCAATGAGGGTTTGTTTACCAGCTCCACTCTCACGAGTGGATAACTGTGAAAAGATTCAGTGGTGAATAAGATCCTGTTGGAAATAGTCTTGAAGCCACACCTGTTCATACGATATAAGCCTCTTAGGTGAGCCTCCTGCTCTCTCATGGCATTGAGAAACAGTATGTCACACCCCAAGGAAAAGCCAGGTAAGGCGGTACTGAGCACACAAACACACATGCAAGAAAACAAATGTCTTTAGATTGCCAAGCAACATGGTCCATTTAGCCATATCTAATGTTTGCACTCACACACACACAAAATATTTGTTGCCTGAGTAATATTTCTGTTTGCTTGAGAGGGAAAAAGAAAGAGAAGGCAAAGGCAAGGTTTACAGGAGGGGGGACATAAAATGGTTTTGATTCAACTGTGATGGAGTCAGCTGGGACAAAATGCCTACTGGTTCTACAGATGCTCAGGTCCTTAAGGGTGTGATACACAGAAACAGACTATAGTATTTCCATATCCAAACTTACCAAAATTACATGCCTGAAAATAACTTTTAACTGTAATAAAAACCAGAACAACTCACTAAAAATTGGATGAGAAGGCGCAACCTTGTAATAGACCCTTTCGGAGGATTTGTAGACACTTGCTTCCTATTTATCAAAATTAACTGTCACACCTTACAGTGACACCATGGAGTTGGAACACATGATGCAATGCAACGATGACTCATGATGATGAGTATGCGGAATGAATCTGTCCCCTGTATTTCAGGTAATCCACCCAGTTATGATGTACTGGTGAAGGACTGAACTTCTTGTCCTTAGGCAAAGGACACAGCAGCTGTGTCTCCCAGACATGGTGCCAACGCTGCCACAACATCTCCAAGCCTACTGCAGGGAAGACCCATTCAGGAGCAGTTTTGTCTACCACAGGGTTTTTTGGCACAGACAGACGAGGACAAAATCAACTGCTAACCCTGTTGCTTTCGCTTTCACACTCTGGGCTGAGGTCTCAAACTTAAAAGAAAGTGGGGGAAACTGCCTAGTCATCTGTTTGTTCACTTTTTTCAATATATGAAACATCATGCTCCTAAACAAGGTAAATTTTGATGGATACTGCAGCTGTTCCCACTGTTTCTTCCTTGATGTCCAGGTTGCTATCACCAACTTTGACATAACAGCAACCAGCTGCTTCTGTGTCTCTTCCTGGCAATACTCTGCTCTTACAAATGTAAGCATGCCTGATGACAGACACTGATGGTTGCTAAGGGCAGTTGAGTCCAGAAGCAGGCGAGTATATATTCCATTTCAGGGGCATAATTTTGGACACCATTCTGCCATTCATCCATACCAAATGAAATCCATTCCCATCTGTACATCTTTATGTAACAGTCACTCTCTGGGTCAATGTCAAGAACTGAACTGGGAAAAAAACTCCTGAGTAAAAGCAGAAGTCACTACATGAAAAGACCATGATGCTAAGAGCTCTAGTAATCCCACATCTCTTCTCAACAGTAGTCCCCAGTATGCACTCTGTTCACACAACACCTAAGAACTTAACATTTACAATAAAGAAACAAAAATATGTTCTGCTTAGGGAAAGGAAAATGTACATAGAATTTTATAAAATCACTGTTTAAAAAGCAGGAGTTCTCAGACTTTTCTCAGAGCTGCCTCCTTTGAAATGCATCAAAGCTCAGCCTTCTCTCTCACCTGCTGTGTGCTTAATTATAAGAGTATTCTACTGCAAAGAAATTTAGAAGAGCATTAAACTGTGGGCTTAAATGGTAACTGAAACTTGTTAATTTCTCAATCAGCTTCCCCAACTTTCTTAAGGAATAACTCATGTCAAGCAGGATGTAACAACAAAATTAAGGATGATCTCTCATTTGCAAAGAACCTAAAAATGCTATGAAAATGTGGAATATTTTTAGAAACAGAAACTCAGATAGCATTGGTTATCTTGAGAGAAACTGAAAACTCTTGTTTCAAACTGTGCCTGTCTAGACTCAATGTATATTAGTCTTCTGAGCCACTTAATAGCTGCTTCACTGTGAGGGTGGTAATTAAATAGCCACAGCAGACATACAAAGGACCACAAATACATCACAGGAAACTTGGCAGCTCAGACATGTCAGGTCACCATATTAGTTACCCGCTGTCATTGCTTCTAACTGGATGCTCGTCCCTGTGCAAAGCCAGAGCCTGCAACTACTGTGGAAAATGGGCATACCTCAGAAGAGATGGTCCCTGTGATCTGGGTGAACATGGTAAGAACATCTGAGATGCCAATCTGAAACTCTCTGCATGAAGGACTCCCCACTGTTCAAGCTAGTCTGGGTTCATCACACTCTAGTGCAGGAGTGGCTACTGAGGTCATAACGACCTATCAGCGTTGCCCAGTTCAGCACGTGATTGTGAAAATGGCTGTGCAACGGCAAGCCCACAACAAAAGAGTGGTTGTATCCTTCCAGAAAAAAGCATTTCTCTGTTTGAAATAGCGGGTCTGGACTATGCTATAAACACATTTTGGGACTGCAGATCTTCTTAGGTACAGGGGCCTATTACTTGCGACTCCTTTAAACAACAGGTAGAGAAATGCAGGTCCTGCTTTAGCAGTATTTGACATGGTTAATAAGAGGTGCTCCTGAGAAAGAATCAGGAAAGCTTGCTCAGGGTTGTGGTGATTTGTCCAGCAGTTTTTATCACGTTCCTGTGAGTAGAGCTCTATTTTTGAGGTTGGTTTCACAAACAAGGAAACTGGGATGTCAGCAAGCAAAGTGGTAAGATGGAGAAGCAGCAGTAAAAGCTAAGTGAGCAACTCTGGAATCATTCATATTTGATTGATTGAAATATTCTGTTAGCAACTATCTAGAAACAATTGTTTCTAGAACACTTAACTAATAGCCACTAAAATAGTTTTTTAAAAAGAAGCCTGAAAAAGCCTTTATCCTCAGGCTACGCTGTCCTCAGCTTCTTTCAGCACCCAGGTAGAGACTGGACAAGTCAAGTTGTCCCTTTCAATCACTGCTATGAATCTGTGACTCTTTGCAATGAGAACCAAGCATACAGGTAGAATGAATGTCTCAGGGAGTTCTGGCTACTCATACATAACCTTTCTTTCCATCTTCAGTCTGCACCTCCACTCAAATTCTGGGAGATTGCATGCAAATACTCACAGATATCAGGAAGGAGATCTCAGCACTCTGTACAGGAGCACAGAGTGATTCCTGAATGCCTGGCAATTGTGCACCGGTTGGGAAAGACACAAATACAGCTCATACCTTCACAGGTGGTTGGGAAAGAGACATTCCTTAGGGATGCCTCTGACAAAGCTAGTGGGGTATGCTGTAATTCTAGCCCTTGAGACATGAGTAGAAAACCCTGTGAGATGTCTTGGTAACTATATTCAATCACAAGAGATATCTTGTAATCAATGTGCTAATTGTGGACTTCGGAAATTGCCAGACACTCTGCTTCAAGGCGGGGCTGAACCTGATTTCTAAGCCAGGTATCTTTGTAAAGCACATATTTTCTCCGCTCCCCTGATATTGCGGTGCTTTGATAAGTAAGTACCAAAACGTCTTAATGATTCTGCCCACCTACCTGGCCAAGGCGGTTTTGCTGCCAGGCTCTCATGGCTGTAGTAGTGAGAAAAGACTGGAGGCTTTCCAACTGCTCCTGGATCTGCTTCCACTGAACTCGGGAACCACCTCCCACCCTAGCCACCATTTTTGGACCATAGGTGTCCAGTGTTGGGGCCCAGGAGTGCACCAGTTCCTTTCTTAAGGACTAATTTCTGTGTTGGTATCTACAGATACATCTAGCTATATTATTTGTATCTATTCATATTCTTGGAGCATCAAACCTTTGTTGATGGAAACATCAAACATTAATTTTAAATCTAGTGTCATATTCAGTCATGAAACATCACTGCTTAGCTCACTTCTTCTGTGGATGGAATTCTGTTCCCCCTATCATGTCTTCACTTGATTTCACCCTTTCTGGCTCTTGCTCTCAGCTTAAAAAAGCATTCGTATTTTTGGTCCTCTAGCCCAAGGGGGCCCTATGACCTTAGTTTCTGTCTGTTGCTCCCAGACCAAGTTTTTTCCCCCAGTTCTAGCCCTTGCTGGATGCCTTTGGTTCCTAACTCCCTGAACAACTTTCCCTTCATTGAATGCACTAAGACTTTGAAATTGTGCTCTTGACTGCCCTTGCCTGGGTTAACAAGAATGCAACAGCTTCACAGCAAAAATGATTGGTAGCTACTAAGAACCAGAGTGTCTCCTTGGTTTGAAAAAAGAAACTTGACTATACGTTTCTATTGGTAGTATGCTTTTTAACTTGCACTCAGCATTTATTTATGGGAGACTTTTATTGGCAAGGTTTGTATTGATGGAAACCCTCAGAAACTCTCCCACTGAATGAATGCTTGCTCTTCCAGAAGTCATGCAAGATTACCTATCTATCTAATCAATTTGCAATTTTGTTTGATTCTTCTCCTTATCTTTATAAAACTGAATTGCCCATACAGGACATTAACCATTATGAGGTGATGTCAATGGCCTACTGGGCACCATGAATAAAAAAATAAATTACAGTCAGAGTGAAAAGTCTATGCATAGTGTGTCTCTGACTGGACAATGAACAATAAAAATTTTTTTGACGATACTTGTGAAAAAAAAACAAAGTTTATTCCCAGAACTATTAATGAAAAACATAAATTTTAAACATTATCTAAATAGAGCAAAATGTTGTAAGACCTGATGACCTTCTCTTTCCCTCTCTATGTTCATATTCAGTATTTCTCTAATGTGTTTTTTGGTCATAAAAAAACGATTATATTTTGACATATATTCCACTCAGCACGTAAAATTCCATGGATATACCTGCAAACAGATTTAGCTCTTAAAGGGAAGCTGTTTGCTTAATATTCCTTAGAGGGGTGACTTTTTAAACACTGGAACACAGAGATTATTTCTGAAACAAAGATAGCCCCTAAAACTGAGAAGATTTAGAGCTTTACAAAAACCCCTGAGCCTACAAATATATATATACTGTTCCCTTTTGTACCTCAGATATCATTGTCCATGAAGGACTCACATAAATTCCATGGGAAAAACTTCAGATGTGAAAAATATCACAGAAATTAAGCTGTTTCAACCAGATGCTCTCATCCCTGATCATTAACCCTTTTTCTCAGATCACCACACAGGGAGAGTCCTGGCCATCCTCCTTAGCCTGTGGCTCAGCAATAATTGAAATGCTGTGGGCAGATGGTTTTGTTTCCCAGGAGGTGAGGATAGCATGATATTCCCCAGAAGGAGCACATAATTTGTTTATAGGACATTCCATTTTTTAAAAAGCAAAAGAAAACACTGGTATGTAGATATGACAATTTTGTGGCAGTCTGTACATTGGAAAATAATGTCTTTTCACCTTAGAGAGATTATCCTTGTCCTGAAAATCTCACAATAAAAATGAATGGACAGAAGCGAAGGTAAAGGAATAAAAAAAAAGGGCAGATGAAAATGGGAAAAAAAGGAGCTGTTAATACTTACTTATAACAAATCCACATTGTTCTTGCTCATTGATAATTAGAAATTAAAAGGAGAAACTCTGGAGTACCTAGCAGGGGACAAAATAGAGCAAACATGTTTGGAGGTGGGCCTTGGAGAACAAACCCCTGTGAAATGTGGCAGAACATAGCGTAGGGAACAAGCAGAGATGGAGTAGGTTTTAATAAAAAGAGACTCAGAAAACAAGAGGACAAGAAGACTGGGCAAGGCAGGAGAAAGAGCCATTAAAATGCAAGGAAGATTGAGCTCTACTGGGCCCCCAGAGTGAAGAGTAAAAACTTCAAAGGAGAGTCAGGGAAAAGCAGTAAAGAAAGGGTAGATATTCAGAGTGTATGAAGTAGAAAAGTTGAATAGGCCTGCATGGATGAGCAAGGGCTGCTGACCAAAATCAAACATAAAAAGGAATCTTACAAGAGGTGAGAGCAGGACAGGCAACCCAGGAGGAATACAGACACAGTCTCTGAGTGTGTAGGGAAAGCCACAGTCCATCTGAAGTTGAATCTAATGAGGAATGTGAAGGACACTGCGAAAGCTTCTACAAGTACCCTATAGCAAAAGGAAGACCATAGAAAATGTGGGACCACCGCTGAAGTGGGGAGTGCACCTGGTGACAAAGGACATGGAGAAGATTGAAGTACTCAGTGCCTGCCTTCAGTGGAGGAGGATTAGGTTAGGGGACATTGAACTGAACTGGACACAATGAGACCTTTGGATCTGATGGGATGAACACAAGTGCTGAGGGAACTGGCCGACACCATCATGAGGCCACTTTTGATTGTCTTTGAAAGGTCAGGCAGAACAGGGGAGGCTCCTGAGCACTAGGAGAAAGCAAATGTCCCTCCTGTTTTCCAGAAGAGCAAGAAGTTAGAGCCAGGGAACTACAGGCTGATTAGCCTCAGCTCAGTCCTTGGGAAGGTGATGGATCAGCTAATCCTGCCAACAATTTCTAAACATTTGAAGAACAAAAAGGTGATCAGGAGAAGTCAGCATGGATCAGCCAGCACGCAGGGGGAATCATGCTTAACTAACATGATAGCCTTCTATGACCAGATCACTGGTTTGTTGAACTAGGGGTGCTATCTGGATGTTGTGAATCTGAACTTCAGCAAGGCTTTCGACACTGTCTCCCATAATATCCTCATAGACAAACTGACAAGGAATGAACTAGATAAGGGTATGGTGAGAGAAAGCTGGCTGAACAGTCAGGCTCCAAGCCTTGTGATCAGTGGCAAGAAGTCCAGCTGGAGGCCAGTCACTATTGGAGTGCATTAGGGGTCAACAGTGGGGCCAATGCTGTTTGACATCTTCATTAATGACAGGGTGCACCCTCAGAAAGTTTGCAGATGCTACAAAACTGTGAGGAGTGGCTGATACCACACATGGGTGGACTGCCATTCAGAGGAACTTTGACCGGCTGGAGAAATGGGCTGACAGGAACCACGTGAAGTTCAAGAAAGGGAAGTCCTGCACCTCGGGAGGATCAGTCCCAGGCACAAGTACACACTAAGGGCCAACTATCTGTAAGGCAGCTTTGCAGAGAAGGACTCGGGGGTGCTGGCAGACACAAAGTTAACCATAAGCAGCAATGTGCCCTTGTGACAAAGGCGGCCAACGGCATCTTGGTTTGCGTTAGTATGTGCATTGCCACTACAGGAGAGGCATGGACACAATGGAGTGAGTCCAGCTTAGGGCCACAAAGATGACAGAGGGACTGGAGCATCTGACATATGAGGAGAGGCTGAGAGAGCTGGGACTGTTCAGCCTGGAGAAGGCTCAGGGGAATGTTACCAATGTGCAAAAGTATCTGGTCAGGGGGAGTAAAGAAGATGGAGACAGACTCCAAACTGGGCAAACTGCTCTAGTTGACCCTGATTGAGCAGTAGCTTGGAATAGGTGATCTCCAGAGGTCCCTTCCAAACTCAACATTATTTACTTTGGTTTTCTAAATTTAAACCTTCACCAAGTAATCCATAGTTTAATGCTGACTGCAGAAGCATAACTGTTTTCAGCAGCAATACCTGGGAGAAGGTTTATAGGTTAGTGTAGACCTGGCTCTGTTTCTCAAGAAAAATACCATGTAACTGAAATGCCTGCATGGATCTTACGATATTGTTTGAGAATTTTTTTTAGAAAAAGTGCTTTCACATTCTCTTACAAAAAGATTTCTGAACAAAGTAGTGAAGCCTCATTCCTCACAGATTTGTACTTTGAGGTTTCACTGCAAGCTGTAGGTTTAACTTTTTCCATTCTTGGGCATTTGTAAGAGCTCCGGCGTCTGATTTTTCTGGTGTTTAATTGTTGAGACACTATCAGACAAGAGACAGCCTGTGCTATGGCTTGCCTAGAACTGCATTTGTTAAACCTCATTGGCTACTTCACATGTGCTGATTAGATAGCTTGTTACTGCCAAATAAAAGAGGATACTGGCAGAGCTGTCCGGAAAGTTGGGTGTCTCTCTCTCCCCACTCCAGACTTTTCAATATTTACAAGTGCTCTAAGACTCGAATAAAATTCTGAACTCACTTAGGCAGCGAGACTAACAGGCAGAGAGCAATTACATACATTTCTATATCAAATCCAACTAATGACTGCATACTTTTTTTCATAATCAAAACAAAGGAGATTTAAACAAAAGGAAGCTGCAAGATAGAACACTTTTATAGTAACAAACATGCTGAACAGTAATATATACATTTCTTTGATTTTATTCAAAGAAAAGGTACAACAAAGGTATTTTAATAGAAGGTTACTTATATATATCCAACATCCTGCTTGGCCTTGGAGGCAGGCTTTTCAGAGTTTAAATTATTAAAAGTTAAAACTTTGTTTCAAAGACACACAATCTCTACCAATGCATATTCTCTTTACAATAAGGTATTTTACAAGGCAGTTTCAGAGTGCAGACATGTGAATGGATTTAATCATTATGCACAGGGAAAACTTATACTGTCTGTCCCCTTATTTCCATATTTTCATGAAGAAAAATGTACATAAGCAAGAGAAAGCTGATTTATTCATGCCTTCTATTTGTCCAGAACCTCAGTGATATCATTCTGAATAGAAACAGTAATAGTACAGTGAACTGGGGAGTGTATACTTGGAAATACTAACAAAGGCACACACAAGCTGTGAAATAGCATTTCAGCGGATTTTAAATACATTTTTAACTAGAATTCAGGTGACAAACTGTTTTGCCATCTGAAGATGGAGAACCCAATCACAATTTTCTCTCTCCAGAGCTTAAGTAAACAATGGTTTTCAACAGAAACTCTGATGGTTTAGGAGGAAACTGAAAAGTCTGTGTAGGGGTTAAATGCTTCTACAGATATAATAGTGAGAGAAACTTTTGTGGTTTCGGTTTTAACAGTCTTCTCAGAAATAATATTGGTGTCACTACAGGTTAACATAGTAATGTTCTTTTGCTAATGATCTAAATATACATACCCCTTTTTTATCTCTTCAAAATTACATGAGAAAAAGTGTTTATATTGCATCGTTTTTGCTGTCAGAGCAACAAGTGTCATATCTAGGCCATTCAGGACCCTTAGGAAGGAGATTTCTATTAAATTAATATTTTTTCCCGTTTGCAACAAAGCTACGCTCAGACAACGTTAACTAAATTCATTGATATTTTGGCAAAATGATGAATGAACCAAGAACAGTAGCTCTATAGCACATGGAAGGGTTGTTTGATTGTTTTTAATTTAAACACAGTACACATTAGCATAAGTCCAAAGCATTTGATTAAACCACCAGGGTGTTTCATGCCTCCGAGGCATGATAAGGCATCTTTGAGGAGGAGGCAGATTTGCACTCTCTGAAGAACACTCTCTCAGTGAATGTCACTCCACACTAACAGAGGGGAGACCAGGAGCATGTCCTCTGCCACTGAACTGTCACAGCTCCAGATGGCCCCTTGCTCCAGGGAACCTTTACTCTTTGCTCCCCCACTAACTTAATATACCTGCTTAAAGTGTCTGTGTGGCAGGGTTTGACTAGAGAAGTTACTCAGATCAAAGGCCTTACCCTACCTGACTTTCCTCCACCGTGCTCCCAAAGAATCTCATGAAAGTATATTGGAGCTTCCTATTTTAAACCAGACATCGACTTGAGCGTTGGGTGCTGCAGCTTTTTACCTTAAACCCCTCATAAGAGAGAAGTTCTTTCTCCCCATACAACAAAGCCAGCAGGACAGAACACTGTCCCAGAGAGAAGGCAAAAACACGGCTCCTTTGCTTAGCCAAAGTTATTTAGGCCAGTTTGGCACTTTCCTGTGTAATACTGTTTGAGGACTGCTCATTCATCGGTGTGGTTTGCTGAAGTATAGGAGCCAGTATCACGTTAAATAATCTTTCTTCATTTTATTTATGAAGAAGCCTCAGCAAAGTTTGTTTGCATGGAGCCACTGACCCTAGCTATTGCAAAATAAGCAGCCTGTCAACATAATCTCCCAGGCAAACACCTTCTAGGACAAAGAATAAGCCTTACTGCTTCAGCTCAATACTTCTACAAAACCAGAAAAAGTTTAATAAACTGTGATTATTTGCTCAACCAACTATGGAAGACAGGCCCTCAATCTTCCTAAATTCACTGTACTGTTGTATTTTAATGCAAGATACTGTTTGCATAGGCTGTTTCTGCCTTGGAAGAGAGATGCAATCCAACCAGATAAGGGTTATATCAGCTAAATTCTAACAATTAATACGTATCAGCTCATAATTCTCTGGCTAGACTAGTCTTGTGACAGTGCCAAAACTGAGCATGACAACTCAAATCGTGGCTAAAAAATGTATATAAATCTCATTGAGGTGATCTTAAGTCAATATAAATGTGATCGTTAGACTAACTGCAGAGACAAATATAAAAATGAAAAATTGACTGCCACTTTCTGTTACAAATGAGATATGGACACAATCTGTGATAGAGGAATTTGAAAATTAATTTGTTTTACTTGAAAATTTAATTTTAAGGAGGTTTTACTAAGAAAACACTGAAGCCAACGTAAAGGTGTATTGCTGGACTCCATGATTTATGCGGGAACTAACATTAAGCAGGAACTAACAGACCACACAGGCAGTGTTGGCTCTAGGATGGACTCTTACCTCACCTGTTCTTACCAAAGTTATCAGTAGCTTTTCCCTTTCAATTTAGATTGTGCTTTTAATTTAAATTTAGTCAATTTCTTGCCACACCATGTGAGATCCTAGCTTTTGTGACAGTAAGTTGCCTTTAAATCTCTACATTCTAACTTCTCATACACAACTAGAGCGACCTTGAAACCTAATTCTTCTATAGTTTCAAAGCATTATGGTGACTAGAATGTTTCAAAAAAACATGACTGAGTTCTTAAGCAGAATTTATGAACACTCCTTCATCTGCATTAATAATTGAAGAAAAAAATCTATTAGAGAGTGTGCATTCACTGCAATGTTCAGCTTGTGCTACTGGTTAAGAGTCTGGAGGAAAGAGTATAACTTCTCACGTACAGGTAGCCATAATCTCTTATGTATGGCTATGCTTCTTCCAGACTAGAACTAACCTGCATCTGGCAAGCTCAGTACGCAGGCACGGGCAAGTAATCTTGTCTTTCTACAGCATACCCCAGATTAATGGAGTTAAATTTAAAACGGTTAATGCAATGCATGTTTGCCTATTACACAACCAGCAGAAGAGATAAATTAACATTTCTGACCCCAGATCCAAAACACTAGTGTAAACTGTAAAAGCTGGACAGAAGTGCTGGGAAGTTTCTTGGTATGAATCCCCTCAAAAAGGGGCGCAACATCACAGCGAGAGGAATTTCTATAAATTCTGTAACGAAATAAAGGCAAGACTAGATGGCTGAGATGATTAGTAATGAGCAACAGACTCTTTCATTAACTGGGCACTAACCCAAACCTAGCCAAGGCTGGTAGTCACCAGGTTGCTCTGCCACTGCAGGGCCCCGCTGACGGCTGCAGCGTGACTGCTGGCATCACCCCAGTGCGCTCGGCGGCCAGTCTGACGCAGGGAGGATCAGCACCACCAGCGACTTCCAGGTGCACGCCTATACTGGAAAGAGCGATCCTGTCCTGCAGCACTCGAGGTCGCCGAGCGAGCCTTCAGACTCAAAAATAATAAATAATAAGCCATGAAGGCCACGCAGCCCTGTCAGCCCATCTGTGCCAGATCCGCCCGGCGACAACCGGCTGCCCCGAGCGCTGCTGCTGTGGATAAAGGCCCGTCGCCTCCTCAGCTGCGGCGACAAGGCCTTTGCGGGGCAGGGAGCGTTTTTAAAAGCCACCAGCGAAGCCCGAGGACAAGGAGCAACCGCCTCCGCCGCTCCCGCACCCCGCCCGCCCCTCTCTCGCCTGTCGCTCCCGGCCGCCCTCGGCCCCCGCCTGGCTCCTGCCCGCCCTCTGCAGCCGCCTGGTACCGCCGGCCCGGCGAGGCCCGAGCGGGACCGCCCCCAAGGTCACGCAGCCGGCGGTGGGGCGAGACGGCGGGCTGGGCCCTGCCCTGCGTCCGGGGCGGGAGGGGCGCGGTAACAGATCCAATCGCCCGCCCCGCCGCCGGCCCCGTGACTCCCCGCCCCGCCCCGCCGCGGCTGGCCGCGAGCGGGGGGCGGGGTCTGCGCCTGACAGAAAGGCGGTGGCGGGCCCGTGGCTCCTCAGTGTGCGGGCGGCGCGGAGTCCGCCGCGCCGGGGGAGGGTCAGCGGCCACTTCGAGAGCTCCCCCGTGGCAGCCGCCGCTCCGCACGCCGACAGGCCGCCGAGCGACCCTCCCCGTCTTCCCTCCCTCCCTCCCTCCCTCCCTCCCGCTCCGCCGCCGGCTCCTGCTCGGGCCGCCGCGCCCCGGGGATGGCGGTGCTGGCCCTGGCCCTGGAGGGACTCGCCATCTTCGGGCTCATCCTCTTCGTCGTGCTCTGGCTCATGCACTTCATGTCCATCATCTACACGTAAGTGCGGGCCGCGGCGGGGCCGGGGCGGGGAGGATGGCGCCGGCGCTGATCCCTCACCCCCCTCCACCCCACCCGCCATTGCGCCGAGAGCGGCCCCGCCGCTGGGGAGCCGGGCAGCGGGCCTCGGCCCCCGCCACCGCACCCGCCTCTTCCGCGGGCCGGCGGCACCTCTTCCCCTCGAGTGTCAGGCACCGGGAGCCTCCCGCCTGCCTTCCCTGGGCCCGGGGCCGGAGTGGCACAGCTGCGGGGGGCGCGTTGGGAGCGCCCCCCGCCTCCGTCCCGCGGCCCCCGGCGTGGGGCCCGGCGCGCACCGCGGGGGCGGGCGGCTGTTTTGTGGGCATCGCCCTTCGTGTAAAGCCCCTTCTCGGTGGGTTTCTGCTGCCGGCTTTTTGCACCGTGGTCTTTGCTCCTTTGCCTTCAGCGCTGCTGGGGAAGGCTCGGGCTTTGTTATCTGCTGGTAGCACCTCTAAAGCGAGGAGTTACTGCTCGTGGTGGGAAACCAGCGTGCACAGCAGTTACAAAATGTGTGCTTTTTGACTGTGCAGTGAGTGTACAGCAGAACAACCAAACTACTGCAGTACTCTGTGCTGACCAGACAGAATTTTACCTATAAGTACACTTTTTTTTTTTTGAGAAATAATGGTAGTACTAATGAAAAAAAGGTATATATAGTGGGTCCAGATCCTTCTTAGATAACTCCAAGGAAAAATGCTTTAAGAGTTTGTGAGGAGTGTTGCATTTTGGTGGCTGACAAACAAAGCAGATTCCTGCTTGAGCCTGGCAGAGGAATTGTCCGTGGCTATGTGAGGAAAGGAAGAGCACACCTCTCCTTCTGTAGAAGGCCGTGTCTTTACTCCCTTAAATAAAAGGCCACTGTTGCATCACTACAGGTATTAGAAAATATCTGAATTTCTGTTTACTTTGCTTGTGCTTATCTGTTCTCCTTTCTTGCTGTTGCACATGCATCTGATAGGTATCTTGTGATAAACCCCAGCCAGCCCTTGTTGAAGGGAAAGCTCTTGAATTCATGGGAGCTAGAGATTTGCTTCTGCTGCCCTTGGTCATTGTTACCTTGCTCTTTTTTTTAGTGTGAAATCTTATAAGCTCTAATCACTTTTCTGTACTGTACTTTGGTTATCTTTAGATCTTGCACTTACTCAGATAATTACCTTCTTTCTTGAAAACTAGTGGTATGCGTTGTCTTGGGCACAAATGGCAGGATTTCAGTACTGAGGAGCTGCAAGGGTGCCTGGTGGGGGAAGAGACTGTGGACTACTGTGGGCACAGCTGATTGTGAACAGCTTTGAAGCTGATGAAAACAGCCCATTGCATGCTAAAACCTCAGCGTATCAGATGAGTGTGTGTGGTGCTGCTGCTCATAAATCTTTAAGAAAGAGTGGCAGCTGCAAGGGGCAGGAGACACAAATGGAGATGTGGGGGAAGACATGCGAGAGGATAAACAGGAGGAAAAAAGGATGAGATACACTATGAGACATGAGAGGAGAGAATAGAGCAGAACCAGAGGGAAGGGGATGTTGTTGGCTGTCCATGCCACAGGAGCTACACCCTGAAAGGACTGCCTCCTGTGGAGGTTGCACACTGGAGCAGGAATGCTCCTGAATGGACTGTGGGCTGCAGGTAAGTCATGCCAGAGCAAGTATACATTGCTTGTGGCCTATGGGTATACCATACTGGGGTGGCGACATCCTGAGGGACTGCAGTCTGGGGGTGACCCACCCCTGAGGAGACTGCAGCCCATGGCAGACCCATACTGGGGCAGAGAGTCTGCCAAAGGGATTGCAACCTGTAGGTAAGTTGCTCCAGAGCAGGTACACCTGATGGAGCAGAGTAACAGTTAAGCAGCAACCAGCAGTGGAGGAAAATGAGTAAGAAGTGAGGCGTGGCAGAAAAACCATTACGCACTGACTCTTGCCTCCTGCGTTGCCTTGAAGGGCTTGGGAGGGACTGAGTGTAAAGAGTAGTGAGAACAAGAGCAGTTCAGATAGAAAGGTGGGGAGGAAAGGTCTCTGAAGCTGAGCCTGGGGAAGGAGGACAAAAGGTGCTTTCCTAAAAGTCTGGTTCTCTTTTTTTTTCTCAATACTCAAATCAGTAATTAATTGTCTCTTAATTGGCAATAAAGTAAGTAAATTCCCTGAATTGAGACTGTTTTGTGTGTGATAGTAATTGGTGGGGAATGCAGGTAGCAGCTGGACTTGATGTGGCCTGGGCCTGGAGTATTTGCAGTGGTGTGAAGCTTGGAAGGAGTTGTGTTTTTTGTTATTCAGAATTTGTGTTGCAAGTGTGTGTGTGTGGAGTTTGCAAACAATGTGTTAACAGGTGGAAAACTTGCCAGCTGTGAAGGGGATGAGTAAGAATCAGGGTGGTCTTGTCCCAACCTGTGAGATCCCTGGAGAAAAGTGTGCTTCCAGTAGGGCTCTTCAGATACCATCTCAGCAGGTCCAAAGCCAGGAGCTGATTATCTTTGTCAGAGTAATGGGCTGGTGGTAACAGGGGTATTTCGTGTTCAGTGCGAAAAGGTGGCCCTTGGTTGGAGGTTAGGTGCTGGTAGCACTGGAGTGACCAAATTGCAAGCTGTGCTGAGTTGGTGGACTGTTGTGGAGGAGCTGCCTCAGTTAAAGTGGTTTGGCAGATCTGTGGAAACAGGACTGCTGCTCCCCATGGTGTGACCATGCAGCTGCCCTTTGCTTATAGTGAAATTCAAGAAATGTTGGACACCTGAAGCAGCCATCCCAGAGATATGTCCTTGCTGTGGTGGTGTTGGGAAACTGGAGGTGGTGGGATATAGGTGATGGCTGGAGAAAGCACTGCTCTGGTGAGTTTAGAGCCTGTGCCACTTGTAAGCACTGCTGTGCGCAAGGGAGGAGGGTTGTGGTGTTGTCTGGTGGAATGGTATGTGGAGAAATGGCCTGGTCCTGCAAGCGAGATACCCCTGTGCAAGGAATTAGCAGAAGGAGGTAATCAGCTGTGTTTGCTTTGGCTGCTGGAGCACACTTATGGGGAAGGGACTCCAGATAGATGGTGATTGTTAATGCTGTGGCCTGAAAACTCTGGTGGCTGGACACTGTTACAAGTACCCCTCCTCTCAGAGACTGTTCTGTCCTGGACAGCAGGCACAGAACACTGCACCTTTTCCTAGAACACTGAGGTGTGAAGGGGTCTTCACTTACAGTCGAAAACTCCTTTTGATGTCAGTGGGAGGATGTAGTATTAGAGCAGAATTATGTAATACTTGTCGTATGCTGAAAACTACTTAACACTGTACCTGTTACGGGAAGTGAAGAAGACAGATAACACTAATTAACCTTCCTGTTTTCTCTTTATGGACAGTATTGTTGGTTTAACATTTCTAAAAGTCATTGGGGTAGGGGCTATTTGTCTGTGATCTGTGCTACATCTAGCAATACTGGTGAGTTGGAAGGGCTCATCTGTGCCACTGGAGTACTAAGATTAATGTTGAAACATGTCAGAAAAGCTGTTGTGGCCTAGGCAGTCCTACTCCTGTGGTTCTCCGTTGGTATTTCAGATGTTCATTTTAGCAAAATACTTAGAACATATGTGAATTAAGTAGATTAATGGGATTATTCAAGAAAGTAAGCTTTTTTGTCTTGAAGTGCTGTCAGCAGTTGTCAAGGTTAAGGTCATGACAGCATTTCAGCTGTGTTGGTTTGTGCTGTATTTGCTTTAAAAGATGTAGGGTTTGGGTATCTGAGGTACTGCACAAGGTTTCAGTTGAGGAAGAATGTCTGTTCTTCCATGCTGTATTTGCAAAATCTGGTTCTTGCCACCTCTTTCCCCTACTGCCCTTCCCTGCTTTGAATGATTTTGATTTGTAGATAAATATAGTAGGATGGATTGATTTCATACTCCTTCAAAATAAACGGGTGGGCTGAAGCAATGAAATACAAATAGACACACTGTTAAGTCAAAAGGCCAGTCTTTATGGATTGTCTAATGTATGTGATTATGAAATGGGTCTTGGTTTGGTGCTCTCAGTGATGAAGTAAATGCAGTAAACATGGACCAAATAGCAGGTTTTTATAGCTAGTAATTAGATAAAATGCAGTTTGCATATATTACTCTACCTAGTAAGGCTGTGGTATTTGACCTGTTTGAGTTGCTATCCTTTATACCCAACTTGGGACATTCACTAAGACCCTTCCTTGCTTGCATCTAGGCTTTTCAGTTGGAGTTGAGCCACCAACTGATCCAGCAGGAAGAGGTCAGTGTTGGAGATTGTCTGGTATACTGACTCTGTAGCCATCTGAAGTTGAGTAGTTGTATGGACAACTAAAATGAACTTTCAGAACTAAAACCAAGTGTATAGCTATATCTGAAATGGAAGACCATGTGTATAATGTGCTGATAAGGAAAACATTTTATAGTATTGGCTGAAGTGTTGTTTGGGAAACTGAGGGGTAAATTTTGATATTTTATCAGTCTATTAAAATAGTTGTTTAATGATTCTTACTAACTTTCATTCTGAGGACATGCAAAGAGTGGAACAGAAGTCTTGTGAAATCAAGGAAAAAGTCACAGAATCACAGAATCAACCAGGTTGGAAGAGCCCTCTGGGATCATCGAGTCCAACCGTTGCCCTGACACCACCCTGTCAACTAGACCATGGCACTAAGTGCCATGTCCAGTCTTTTCCTAAACACATCCAGAGATGGTGACTCCACCACCTCCCTGGGCAGCCCATTCCAATGTCTAATAACCCTTTCTGAGAAGAAATTCTTCCTAATGTCCAACCTGAACCTACCCTGGCGAAGCTTGAGGCTGTGTCCTCTTGTCCTATCGCTAGTTGCCTGGGAGAAGAGGCCAATTCCCACTCCACTACAACCTCCCTTCAGGTAGTTGTAGACTGCAATATGGTCACCTCTGAGCCTCTTCTTCTCCAGGCTAAACAACCCCAGCTCCCTCAGCCGTTCCTCGTAGGTCAGACCCTCCAGACCCTTCACCAGCTTGGTCGCCCTCCTCTGGACTCGCTCCAACACCTCAGCATCTTTCTTGAAGTGCAGGGCCCAGAACTGGACACAGGATTCAAGGTGCAGCCTCACCAGTGCCGAGTACAGAGGGACGATCACTTCCCTAGACCAGCTGGCTACACTATTCCTAATAGAGGCCAGGATGCCATTGGCCTTCTTGGCCACCTGGGCACACTGCTGGCTCATGTTTAGCTGGCTGTCGATCAGCACCCCCAGGTCTCTTTCCGACAGGCTGCTTTCTACCCACTCTTCCCCCAGCCTGGAGCGCTGCATGGGGTTGTTGTGGCCGAAGTGTAAGACCTGGCACTTGTTCTTATTGAACCTCATGCTGTTTGTCTCGGCCCATCTATCTAACCTGTCCAGATCCCTCTGAAGGGCCTTCCTACCCTCCAGCAGATCGACACTGCCACCCAGCTTGGTGTCATCTGCAAATTTACTGAGGGTGCACTCAATCCCTACGTCTAGATCATCTATAAAGATATTGAACAGCACCGGCCCCAGAACTGAGCCCTGGGGAACACCGCTAGTGACCAGCCGCCAACTGGACTTCGCCCCATTCACCACCACTCTCTGGGCTCGACCATCCAGCCAGTTTTTAACCCATTGAAGAGTCCACCCATCCAACCCTGGGGCAGCCAGTTTGTCTAGGAGGATGCTGTGGGAGACAGTGTCGAATGCCTTACTGAAGTCTAGATAGACTACATCCACAGCCCTGCCCTCATCTACTAAGCGGGTCACTTCGTCATAGAAGGAGACCAGGTTGGTCGAGCAGGACCTGCCTTTCATGAATCCATGGTGACTGGCCCCAATGCCCCGATTGTCCTGCATGTGCCGTGTAATGGCACTCAGGATGATCTGTTCCATCACCTTGCCTGGCACCGAGGTCAGGCTGACAGGCCTATAGTTCCCTGGATCATTCTTCTGGCCCTTCTTGTAGAAGTAACCAACCAACCTTCCCCCCAAAAAACCCCCAAACCCCCCAAACTAAAGGTGTTTTTTGGGGTTTATGGCTCTCTAACACGTCTTGTAGTTCTGTATCACAGGCTAGCAAGATCCATGGCAGTGGATTTGCTGTTTTAACTGTATTTCAAAATAGGTGGTTCTAGTTTAATAACAATAGGAGCTTTCTGAACATAGTGTGCCTCTTTCTAAAATAAACTGGCAAGTGAAGCCTGCAGAAGCTGGAAAATGCTGGTTTTAAGCATAATCAATCTGATCTCACTTTCCCTACTCTGTCTTCAGACTTTAGTATAATAATGAATGAAAGGTTTTATTTTTTTCTCTCTGAATAACTCTTTCCCTTTTTTGTTGGTGATTATTTCACCTTGAACACAAGTAGTGGTGTGTATTGTAAAGTTATTCTGGGACAGAGGAGAGGCAATAGAATGGCTTTTAAGTTAAGGAAGTTAAACTGAATCTTTGGTGACTTGCACTCAACATTGACTCTGCCACAGAGTTCCTAGAAAATGTTTGGTAAAGCTCGTAAGTTGTTTATCTTGCTGCTTTATTTGCTTGGTCTATAAAACTGAACTCACGGTGTCATGTTCTGGTTTTGAGTCTCCATTGTTCTTGTAACAGTTGTCAGTGGTGATTCCAGTTATAGCACTTAATGTAAATCACTTAAGGCATCCACAGTCAGTTGATGTTGAGGTTGATCATTGTCTTGGTTCCCAGGTGTAAGTGGGAAGGGTAGTGCATGTCACTTAATTAACATATTGCTGGTTTTAGCTTTTTAAAATAATTTGTCTATAAGTTACAGTAGCCAATGAAGAAATAACAAATTCTGCATTCGTGTGGCATTTGGATGTAACTGGGCCCATTGTGCCTTGTCTGCTGAGTGAAACCTGAGACTTTCAGAAACATATAAATGTAATAGAACACCTGAATGTAACTAAAAGTAATTAATAGGCTTAGTGTATGCATATGCACACAAGGAGGAAATCTGGTTTGCAGAGATGCATAAAACTGGAGTTCCCTGAATTACTTCTGCAATGTTGAAGAGCTTTCTAACATGGCTTCCAAACCTAAACAAAAAACCCCACGTAGCCAGTGTTTGACTCCTGTTTTTTTTTTATCAGAAGTCATTTTGATCTTTTGGTTAATAATCTATTTCTGTACAGTAATTGTGACCTTTCATTCTTAAGAAAATAACAGTTCTATTTCTCTTGGCCCTATTTGATTGTCTTGTCACCCTGTTTTTCTCTTTGTCTCTCCGTTGCTGATCAGTCCATGATTTGTGTCCAGACTTACCCTGCCCTGTTCTGACCTCTGTGCTTCTCTTCTGTCATCTCCTTTTGAAATTTTTGCTTGTTGGTGGGGCTATCTTTTCCTCGGGGCTGTCTTATATTTTCCACTGTCAGTGTCTGGCAATAGATTGGCTAAAGTAGATGTTAAGATCAGTTCACTTTGCCACGTAGGATTGCGTTTTTCTTCGGTTTGTGGAAGTGCTTCAGTTACAGATAGGAGCTGGGGGGGATGTAGTGTAGATCTAATTTAAAAGGCGATCTTTAGAGAACTCGCCTGTTATTATCAAGTGTTACCAGGCATAAGTAAACTAACATTTTGATAGACTTTGGAGATAATGCATGTACTCATTTCTGAGATTAGAGGTATGCTTCCCTCTTGCTGATAACCAAACTCTAACAGAAAACTGGCAAGTGTGATTGTACTGGAGCTTCTCCAGGAAGTGGCTGGAAGATATCTAGCACATGCAGATGCTGTTTCTCTCCTTGGGTTTGTCTTCATTCTTTAGTTGAATCTTTATTGAACTTGAATCACCTATGCTGAAGTTTTCCATGCAGATTGTCTACCTTAGAGTAAATAGTTTTTCCAGTTATGTAGCTGATGACAAGCTTGATGTAAAATGTTGGTAACTTGTAACAATAGATTGTTGCCTGTGATGTATATGTGGAACAGGGAATGGAGCAAGCTCATGATCTATATTAGCAATCTCTTTCTGCAAAAATTCTTAGAGGGTTAAAAGCAAGCAAAAAGGACTTGAATGTTTGACCACAAACTGGGACATTGGAGAAGCATGAAAAGTTGGAAAGTTATGTGAGCCTTCTGTTTGATCTTCGGTAACATTTTAATGTTCCTGCTTTTTCTCTCAGTCACCATGTCTCCAATAATGTGTGCATTGAGAATGGACCCTATTTATGCAGAAACCTAAAGGAACTTGCTGCAAGTGTTACATCCATACAACTTAGCAAGTGAATGACAGCATTGTAGCAAAGGCAAATATGAAGGATAGCAATGCAAAGATAAGAAGTTGAGTACAGTTACTGGGGAGGAACACAGGAAAATGACAGGGTATGGGAAACACACAAGTGGCTGGGACTTTTCTCAACAACTTGGAGGCAGAGGTGAGAGTCAGTTTTTCAGCACTGGGAAGGAAATCAGAGTGCTTCAGGCTGGAAATGTCTGAAGGTTCAGTTCCAATCCCCTGCTCAAAGCTGGACCAAATTTCTGCAGTTTGCTCTATGCACAGTGCATAGGTAGGATAATGATAGCTTGTGATAGAAGATGGAAACTGCTGAAGGGATGCTAAGTTTGAGAGGCACAAAATCATCAAGGATCAGTGCTGGGGCCAGTAGTGTTTGACATCTTCATTAGTGACCTGGAGGGTGGGACATATCAGCAAGTTTGCTGACGATACAGAACTGGGAGGAGTGGCTGAGGTACCACGTGGGTGTTCTGCCATTCAGAGGGACCTGCACAGGCTGGAGAAATGGCCTGACAGGAACCTCATGAAGCTCAACCAAGGAAAATGCCAAGTCCTGCACCTGGCATGGATAACTCCATGTATCAGCACAGATTGGGGGCTGACTGGGTAGAAAGCAGCTTGGCAGATTAGAACCTGGGAGTACTGGTGGATGCCAATATGACTATGAACAGCAATGTGCCTGTGATGGCAAAGCAAGCCAACAGCATCCTGGGCTGCATTGCTGGTAGGTTGAGGAAGGTGATCCTTCCCCTCCACACAGCACCATAAGGCTTTGTTTGGAGTGCAGTGCACAGTTTGGGGCTCCCCAGTATGAGACACATGGATATAGTGGAGCAAGTCTGGCTTAGGGCTACAGAGATGATGGTGGGACTGCAGCATCTGACATACAAGGAGGGGCTGAGAGCTGGGACTCTTCGGCCTGGAGAAGGCTCAGGGGGAGATCCCATCAATGTGTATAAATACTTGATTTTTAGGGGTGTGGAGGGATGTGAGGAAAATCAGGCAAGACTCTTCTCAGTGGTGCCCAGTGACAGGATGAGAGGCAACAAGCACAAATTCAAATGAAACAAATGAAGACTTCCATGGTCAAACACTGGAACAGGCTTTCCAGAGAGGTTGTGAAAGCTCCTGAGCAACCTACTCTAGTTAAGCCCACTTGGAGCCCAGGAGTTGGAGTAGGTGATCTACAGAGGTGCCTTCCAACCTCTATTGTTCTGTGATTTTGTGAAAGATGACAGCCAGGCTGCTGCCTGGACTACTATGGAGTGATAGACTGAGAATGAGGTTGTGTGGAGGATGTAAGCTGTGTATGTTGCTTATGTTAGACAAGTTGAAATTTACCTGACACTGTGCAGTCACAAGACTTAAATTTAGGTAATACTTAAGGGAAGACAGATCTGGAGAAAGCAGGAGTTAATTTTTGAGTTATTTGTACTAAGACTGTGGTTGAATGAGTTTCTGTATTACAAGATTAATAATTAGGGAAAGAAAAACAGTGCAGAACCAGAAATCTGAGAGTGATAACAATGTGGGAGAAAACCCATGATGTTGGAGGCAGTTAGGAAAGGCTGATTTTTTTTTTTTAATAGTGTGAGTCAGGAGGATAAGACAGAGACTGTAAACTTTGGGGTGACAGTAGTGGCTCTGGGCATGAATGATTTAACGGAATGCAAGGAACCAAAGCCTAGATTAAAGACTGTCTGGGCTAGGTTTAAAGGAGAGGAATTGTAGCAGACTGGAAGGTATGCTTATGTTGAGAGGAGGGAAGATGGTCCAACAGATATGACAAGTGGGCGTTGAAAACAAACCACATCTGAGTGGTTTGTGTGGAAGGGGAATATGGAAGACTATAAGATTTAGGAGTATGTAAAGGGAAATGAAATGGGTTAGCTTAATGAAGCATGTGGAGCTCTTGGAGGGTAAAAAAGCATCCAGCCTTGGTATGTCAGCTGGAGTGGAAGAAGCTGAACAGTGAGATGAGGAAGAATATGTCAGGATATGAAGATTTCAAAGAAGTTTAAAGAAGCTAAGGCTTTACATGAAACATGTTTCCATAAAGGCGTAACTTTTGATTAAAGTGGATGAGTAGAGTGGTAGATGATAATAAATCACTTTAAAAATTAATTTGTGAAATTTCTGTCAGAACTGCTCTCTGACATGCTAAGTATGTAACTAGTTTTACTGGTTTACTAGAGCACGCTTCAATATTTGTGTCCATCACTCCCTGGGAGTTGCATAGTACCAAATAGTGGTGTCAGAGTTCACTGGGATTTTTAAATTTTATTTTAACTGAAATGAGGTTCTGTGGTTTTGACATGCTTAATATTGGTTTTGCATTTTACTGATGACTATGGCTTAAAAGAAATGATTAATTACTTTATTGTGAGAAATGTTTTACTATAGGTCAAAAAAAGCTTCTAATTTTGCTAATTGCAAGGTGAATAATTTTGCACTTTCTTAAATATGTTGCTTTTAATAATAGTTGATGAGGACCTAGGCTAGACTATACCTTCTCATAATTGGCTGAGGTGGTTTCATACCTTGAGCCAAATTATTGAAGCTTGTAGAATGCATAAAGGAAGTCTTATGCTGTCCTTTGGACAAGAAAGGTAAAAACATGTTTACAAGTGTAGGCAAAGATAGAAAGCCAAAGTGAAGCATTGAAATAAGTGAAAGATTAGGACTATCTCGGCAGTGCTACTTGTAACTTTTTCCTGTGGAATTGTATATCTTAAAGCAATTTGTGAACACTTGAAGGTGCTTCTATTGGACCAATCTTTTTTCATGAAAACAGCAGGATAGCAGTGTATCTTTGTGGCCAATTTGTGCTGCTAGTTGTTTTGGTCTGTTTTAGACCACTTGAATTATTGTCCCCCTCTTCAGAAATATCTCTTTGTAAACCAAAGACTGTTACGGTTTTTTCTTTCCCCCTTGGTAGGGCTCATCTCAGCTTTGTCAGCAGTACAGTCCATGAGGAGGAATCTGTAAATGAAGTTAAACATTCATTTTTACGTTGTTTGCAAGTGTCCTATATGTAAGTGCTTGTCTTGAGGTCTTGTTTCAATATGCCTGTATAGTAATGACTTCCCAGGTGACTGATGCTTTGGTTTGATAATGGCTAGTGTGCTACACTTCATTATGAAGCAGAAAAAATATTTCTCTAGTCATATGCATACCTTGTTAGACATAGAATAATCAGATTTCAGTCCATGTACTGAGCTGTTATTGAGGAGATACTGTAAGCACTTTCTACTGAAATACTTTTTTAGCTTAAATCGACATGCATTTTTATTGCAAGCCTTGGTAAAGTAAGATTCTGGGTTAAAAAGAGATACAAAACTTTCAGACTCATCTTCATGAGAACATATGTTTTGAACTGTTGAGTGTTAATAATAACAGGAGTAGCAACTAGAAAGTGAGAAAATCTTCCTGCCTTCATCCTCGCAGATCTCTATGATGGGCTAGGGAAGAGGGGGGAGTAGACAGGATTTTCAGGCTGCAAGAGTCTGTATGGGTGTTTGCTGCTCTTTGCCCTGCCTGCTATACTGGCTGCAGAGTGTGAGGGGGGACAGTGGGTGGTTGAAATACAGGGTCAAGAGCTGTGATGTTAACCTTTTGAAATACTAATGAAATGTTTCAAAATTAAGATACTCCACACTTCCTTTTAAGTATTTTGGAGACAGATGATACATATGTTTCATAACAGCATTTCCAAGCAGATTGTTTTATGTAGATTGTGTAGTTGTGAGGGAGGTAAATGGCTTTTTTGAGGGTCTGTGAACCAAGTGTTGTGTGTTGTGGTTTTTTTTTTTGAGAGAAGACAGGTGAAATTTACCAAGTTAGTTTTTCTGGTTTGTGACAGTTGGAAATGTAAAAAAAAAAAAAAAAGCCTTTCTGAAATACTGTCAGATATGATGTTGAGTGTAGAAGTGTTACTTTAGCATTTGCTTTTGAAGGCTTTTTTTATAATTGCTTTCTTCATTTTCTGATGTTCTTTATATATAGGAGACTTATTCAAGCTCTCAAAGGCATTTGCAGTGAGAGGGCAGTGACACTGTCTTGCTGACAATTGTGTGGTCCAGACAAGGTTTACAGCTTTTTTTATTACCTCAACTGGGGGTAATAGAGCCTGGGACTGTGTTCAACTTGTGTGAAATGATGTTTGAGTAAGGTTTCTGCTTCAGTGGTATACTGTTTTGTACTCCGGAAACACTTGCAGCTGAGTTAAATGAAAAATGGCTTGTCATCCACTGAAAATTAAGAAAAAATATGAGTATGGTATCTGCTTTATGATTCTTTAATGTAGTTTCTGTTTAGTCATTAACACAGTTCTGTTACTGGCAGTTAACTGTTTTGGAAGCTTTTAGGGAGAAGAAACTGGAAAATGTTTATGGGTGGCAGGGATCTTTGTCACAAAGGGAGCAGTAAGGAGCAACCTGCTGTCCGTGGGAAGCACATTAGATAATGTTTGGCAAATGATGTTGACATTTAAACTTGTGTCTTATGAAGTGAATAGAGCTGAGCTATTTTAATCCTATAGGTTTGCAAAATAGAAGTCAAAACCAAATTTAATAGTCTCACAGTACAAATGTTCTAAACCTTTGTGTTTTAAAAGATCCTATACTTAATGTTGAGGGGTTGATCCTGTACTAAAAGCTTTCTGCTGTGGTTGGTTTATCTGGCCCAGGGTTACTGCAATCCACTGGAGATGCTTTCATAAATAAAACACAAATCATGCTGGATGCATCTGAAGTTGCATAACATTTGTTGCAAGGAGTCTGCATCAAAAAGCATTTGTATTTCTACGCCTCAGTGGCTCTTGATTTGATGCTCAAAGGGATAATCCAAATCCGCTCCTACCCCTACACCTTTCTAAACATTTCTGCCATTCTAATCTGCCTTTAGTGAGCATGTGGCTACATGGTGACTCAGATCAGAAAGCTAGCTTTTTCTGTGGGATAGTTCTCTGTTTGATCAGCAGGCTGGTCCAATTTATCTTGTGGCGCTGACTGCTGTATAGCCCCTAGTAGGCTGAGGGTGTGGGAAAGCAGAAAGAGGGAATGAATTGCTATCTTGATGGCAGCCTGCAGATAGACTACAAGGAAAAACCATGTGTTCATTTTAATGCTTAGTATGATCCAGTAGTAGCTGTGTTTTAGGCAACTTGCTGTGTTTTTGTTAAGTATGTTTCATTTCAGCTTGCTGAATTGTAAACTGTCTAGGATTTGGACAGTAAAAGGGTTCGTTCCCATTACTTCAGGTTTAACTACAAGCTATTGTATGGGAGCCTGTTTGTTTCTCTTTTATCATGCAGGTGTGGGCACAGGGAGGGGAGTAGAAGAGGAATTTCTAGATTAAAAAAGGGGAGTGTTTGCTGGTTTTAAGTTGAGTTCTGTACTGTTTGCTCTTTCTTCTTCCTGAAAGATAAGGGTTTTTTCTACTTAAAACTCCAAAACATGTTCAAAAGAAGTTTAAACTCCCCCTTCTTTCCCCTGCCTCCCTTTAAAAAAGACTGTATCAAGTTATGGATTGCATCTGCTGAACATGACTTTTGTGATAATGTTTGAAAGATGCTTTTTAAAGAATTTCATCTGTGTATGAAGATTTCAAATTCAAAATGTCAGATAGCCCTAGATATGATTTCAATTCGATTTCTACTGTTCTGCATTTTATGATCTTTGTTTGTCTTCATTACTAGCCACTGATCAAACTACTTCCCAAAACTGGAAGAGCAAATTGATGTTTGGTTTTTGAGAACATTTACTTTATCAAAAATTACAATGACCACAATCTAGGTTCTTTCTCACTCAATGCTGTCTCAAGACCTTTAATTCAATCTTTTATTTTTTTTGGCAGAGAAGCTTTAACTCTTGCTAATTTTGAGTTTGTTTTAAGGTTGCTTTTTTTAAATCATTTCCCCTCCTCTCCACTACCCATTGTGATTTCAGTGCATTACATTCTAAGGTCCTTTTCTTTTTTTAGTCTGTGGGCTATGTGTCGTACAGGAGAAAATACTCATTAGAAGTGAATGAAATATTTGGTCTGCCTTCTACCCTCAGCTGGCATGTAATGAAGCACTAACCAGTTGCAGCATGCTTTTCAACATAAACTTTTAGTATGCAAACAGTAGGGTTACATTTTTTGTTTTCATTTTTTTTGCAGGCATGTACAAGCCTATGACTTTCTCTGCTGGCAGACAGCCACAAGAAGTCTGTACTACAAAGTGGGCACCTGAATCTTACCCACCATTTCCTTCTTTCAGATTTGTCTGCTTCCCTCCATCTCTGAGCGTTTTATCAAGACCAAGTGACATGTTAATTGTTTTTTAATTACAATTGCTGTTATATTGCAAGTGACATTGGGGTTTCCTATTAAGTCCTTTCCACTTGTCCCCCACTGTGCATTTCTGTTCCTCCCTGTTGTTGGATCTGACACTTGTGTAACTGTTAGGTTGGTGGGTAGGTGGATTGACTTGCTGTGTGTCCATGTGCAGTTGAATCGGATGTAAGCAAGTGGCAGGAGTGGAGGATGGGAAGACTGCATACCTGAGAGCACTGTGGTTGGCTGGTGGGATGGGTTGACCAAGGCCAGCAGCCAAGCAGAGGTGTCCTGAACTGGCACCAGCACATTTCTATGGGGTGATGTCTTCCTTTCAGCCAACAGAGGTAGAAACATGCCTTGCCTTAAGTATTACTTTGAGTCACATGTGAATGCTGGCAGTGTTTTCTACTAGTAACTAATTCTAGTTAGTTGTTTCTGGCAGGCAAATAAGGGCAGAGGGCAAGCTGTAAGGGAGTGAATGCTTTAAAAGAAAACTGTGATGCAGAATTGGTTGTGGAAGTTTTCAGGGGCCTGACCCAAATCCTTGTGTACGTTTCTAGAGGAAGATGATGTGCCCCCAGTGCTTCCTTTGTGTGGACACTGGTCCTCCTCTGACTCCATGGTGGGTGGGCTTATGCTGCTCATCCATGGGCAGCTCAGCTCTTCTGGAAGCCCACTGAAGCCTGAGGAGGAAGGAGACCCCGTTCCTCCTCTTCTCCCATGATCTTGACAGCACATTCGTAGCCACCTTCTTGAGCGTACTCTGGAGCTTCTTGCAGCCTTCCCTAAGGTGCCCTAACTCTAATTTGGCAGAAAACCTGAAGTGGGAGGAAAAAAGCCAGATTTAACTTACTGTTACGTGAGTGAGTTGAAGCAGGAGTTGAAGCATTTGCTAGGAGGCCTGTGGCCACAGGTGATATTGTTTTTTGTTTGAACTGTTGTTCAACTGTTGAACTGTTCAAACTGTTCAACTGTTGTTGAACTGTTTTGTTTTGCAATTTTCAAATCTATCTGAAGTCTAGGAGGTCCCTAAAAGGAGTAATAATGTAGTAGGCCTCTTAATGCATGGTAGTATGCCTGTGTGCTTAAATGTGGGTAGAGCAGTGTGAGAAATAAGAGCTTGATAGTAGTGTGTTATTCAGGCTTAGTTGTGTCACTGCTGAGTCCTCTTGTGCTTCTCTCTGCCTCCACATCCAGGTGTCTTGTTTTGCTTCCTGGTGGGGTGGACTGGAGCTATGACAAAGGCTGCTTGTGCAGACATCTTCCCTCCTGCCTTCACAGCTGGGCAAAAACTTGCACTGTAGCTCCCAAGCCAAACGCTGTCTTGAATTCGTGACTCCCATATATATAAAGAAAATCTTATCCATCTATGAATATATAATTATGAATGTATTATTTTTATATATAAAGTGCAATCTCTATATAAAAATTGTTCTTGGTTACTTAATTGTAGAATGGTCAGATGACTGTACACAAAGTTACTGCTGTGACATACTGAAACTTACTTGGTAGTTATCTATGCCTTCTTATGTTGAATTGTCATTATATCATTACATTAATGTGGTAGGATTTTAAATAGGCTAATATAGTCCTGTGAAACAAGGGTGCTGTTAACTCTTTCAGGAATTTAGGGGTTGTCTGTAATACTTGAACTCCTCCAATCATTCTTTCAGTTGTATTTAATGCACTGACCAGTGTGGTGCATTCATAGCAAATTTAATTCTTTCTTCTGTGCATAAAGGTACATACTTTTGGAAATGTTTTAACACAAGATATGTATAAAAAGTAAGGAAGATGTGGGGAGCTCATCCTTTTTACCTTTTTGTTGCCAAAAAATGCAGGATAATCTTACATTTCTCTTCTCTTGTTCAAGCTGAGATCTCTTCTCTCTTACTCCATAGCAGACCAGCACGCCACAAACACCTGTGTGCAATGGTTCAGCTCCCTAACATGAAAATGAACTGGGGAAGGGAGGAGTGTGTAAGTTCAGAAGTAGAAGCAGGAAAACAAACCATTTCAGAAGTAAAGATCTGCTGTCTTATCTCGATGGCCTGTGGAACCATAGTCTTCAAGGGATGTCTTCAATGCTTTCTGCATCTTGTTAGTGATGTCTTGCAATATTTAAGTATCAGTTGCAAATTTCTGACCAAGAATCACTTACCTCCTCCTAATAGGATAAGTAAAGTAGCTGCTGAGGGAAGGTTGAAATGAGTGAATAAAGTGTTTAGTTTTTTTTTCAGCTGCTTTTAATAGGCATATGTTACTATCTCTGAGAGACCCAGCAGTCTGTCTGCTGTAGCAAGCTTTTGTTTTTGCTAGAATTCGCTCCTGCTCTTAATGAGGTGGTGGATGGAACTGCAGTCTTGTCCTTTAAAAAAAAAAAAAGTCTGGTTGCTCAATTTGATACAGGTTTGCAAGAATTCATCATGCAGTTATACTGGGCAGTGAGGACTCAGTAGCCTGGATTTTGTCTTTGGAAATACTTTTTTGCCTCTGCTAAGAAGAAATCTAGATTACAGTTGCTTCTGTGGCCTAATTATTATTGTGTTAAGGAACTAAGTTTCAGAAATTTTTGCAGATGTCTCTTGCATGATATAGGGTAGTTGAACTGTAGCTCCTGACACCATTATGCATCCTGCTTTTTTCTTGCCCCACCTATATATACCAGCACCCTACTGCTTAGAAGAAATTTCAGTTTCACTACCTAGGGTTTGCAGGGTGATCCATTTGATATACAAAGGTGCAAAAGTGCTTGTAGATAACCTGGCTGCTGGTCTTTCACACACAGGATCTGAATGTGCCTTTACATAGTGCTCTGCCAGCATCTGTTTTAGAGCTCAAAGTTGTTAAACGTTCCTTGATGTAGTGTTTTTCTGCAGTTTACTGCATTAGGCAGAGGTAGAAAAAAATGCATTAAGCAAGTACATCTGTATAGTTGGTGCTTTTGACTGCTTTGGGCTAATTTCAATGAAAAATAATATCTAATAATCTATACGTGATACCAGTTCAAAACTATAAAGGAAAGCAATCCTTCCACAATGTTTGTATGTGTCATACATACTCTGGTGGTAATGAAGACCACTGTGATCACAACACCTGTCTGAGAGAACTGAGACACTATAAGCACAAGTTTAGTGCTCAAAAATACCAACTTACTCCATCTTACCTCTACCTACTTTGTAGACTTTGGTGCATATTCTGAACACACAACTTCATTTAGAACATATCTGCATCAACAGTATTAGTGTTGTTTAAATTTAGTGTATTATTTTGACTTCCATGTTAAAAGTTAGCTTTAATTTGAATATTGTAACTTGTTTTTTTATAATGGTTGGTCTGTTTCTCTGGTGATGGTAGGTTTTCAATTCTAACTTTTAAATTCTTCTTCAGAATATGTTACTTTACAAATAGTCATCCTCTGTGTAAAACAATGTGGTTTACTGTTACTTTGCCTCTTGCTCCATAGAGTCTAACAGAGCATTGCAATTACTGGTATGGAAATTGCTTTACCTTGGTGTCACAGTACACAGTGCTTTCAGGATGGCAGGCTGCCACTTTTGTGCAGTGTTATGAATAGAACATGAACTGGAGTCTTATTTTTAAGATAGCATATTAGAGGCAGTCTTACCATACTGAGCCATACTCTGTCAAAAGCCTCAGTGTATGGCGTTTCATAGCTGAATAGATCCTGATAATGCTGCATGCCTTACTTGCATGTTTTCAGAGGTTTCCCTCTTACACCATGTGTAGGCTTTTCCGTATGTCAATCACCTGCATAATCCCATGTGTCAGCATGGTTTGTAACGGGATGCCTTGCAAGATTCTGCAGTTTTATCACTTGGTGCTTGTTCTTTATCGCAGTCCTGCCTCAAGTCTGTCTTCATCCTTTCTCTCCTTACCTTCTTCCATTTACTCTGCCACTTCCTTCTCTTATTTCCTGTTCGTCAAGGCTTTTGCCTCTGTACACATCTATGTGCATTGCTGCAGTCTGTTTCAAATGGAGTACTTTTTCTTCCTTATGTTATCTACCTTTTGTTCCTCGTGGTCAAGGTTGTATTCTTGAGAGTCTCCCTTCTTATGGGCACTAAAGCCCTTGTTGGCTTGTTTGTGAAAATTGGTGAGGAAATCTTATTCTGTCTGTGGTAGCTATCTGAACTATTGTTTTTCTTACTGTGATCTGACTGTCCCTTGGCTGTTAATTGCTCAGCAAGACTACTTCAGTTTACCTCTGCAGTGCCCAGGCTTGGACTCAATAACAGTGCAAGGACATCATATGCTTTGTCCTTCTGTCATTTTAGTTGAGGCCATTGTTTATTCTCTAACAGCATTATGCCCCTGGTTTCCAGCTGCAAACCTGCCTGAAAGGCACATGATGGGGGGGGAGCTGATGAGGTAACAAATGGGATGTCGCTGTCCCATTTCAGGAAAAAATAACTCTAGAGAACTACTGGCATCTCTTCTTCTCTTGATAGAGCTCCTTTGTGGTTCAGTAATTTCACTTGGTTGGGCACATTCTTCAGGAGCGTGCTTCCTAGGAACTTTACTTTTTTTTTTACTATTTAACCAGGATGAAGCACTCCATGAAGGAACCCTGTTCCCATTTTTGTTTTTTTTTTTGTGGGAGCATCTTGTAAATTTTAAAGTCTGAAAGCTTTTAAGTTAAGAATTGATGCTGTTAGGTACATGCTGCAAAAAAATATTCTTTCAATCTGACTACTATTCATGTTAGAGAACTACAGTATGCAGTATGTACACTAGTGTGCAAATTTTAAGTTTCAGCAAATACTGTTCTCCAGTTACGTAAATTATATTTATATTGCTGTAAGTTTGGTTGTATACCGGCCCATCAAGCTTTCAGAATTTAATTTTGCGTTCATTCACACAGGAGTGTAGGATTAAACATTCATGTTAGTAAGTTGACATGATCATCAATTTACTTTGTATATTCATTGCTGAAATACTAGGTGACTGTTTGGAATTGTGTTCTCGGTTTATCCATGCTTTTGACCCAGCCTGATGTCCAGTTTCTAGGATTTTTTTTTTTATACTACAGTTGATTGATCCTTATCCTTTTCTTGGAGGTGTTTGTTAAATTGATTAGTAGGATCAACTGTTTGCCCTGTGCTTTCAGTTTGCTCTAAGTTTCGTGTAACTTAATGCTGCAAAAAGCACCCGATCCTTTTCTTTTTTCAAACAGTAAATTGTTTTTTCTGATTATCCTGTTATAATACTGTGAGTTTTAATGCTATGGATGAAGGCAGAAAAATCTTCTCCTGTGCAGTTTGAAAAAAGTGATACTCTTATTGTTCAAAATGCATAGTGCAAAATGTATTAATCTGAAATGTCCAGTAAGTTGAAAAAGGTTGAATTAAACCTACAAACAGTGCTAAGGTTTTTTTAGGGATTGTCTCTGACACATCAGCTGTCAGATATAAAAATCGCTGTTACTTCTACAACTGAAACTTGATTTTTTTGCAGCAATTTTAACTCCCAAGCTTTCTTAGTTCTCATTGTATTTTGAATGGAATTCTCTAGCATATTTTCTTTACGTGGTGGTGTATGTTTATTTCTCCTTACAGACGCCTCCACCTCAATAAGAAAGCCACAGACAAACAGCCATATAGCAAGCTTCCTGGTGTTTCACTTCTAAAGCCGTTAAAAGGTGTGGATCCTAACCTGATCAACAACTTGGAAACCTTTTTTGAACTGGATTATCCAAAAGTATGTATACTATTTAGTATCTATGTTGGTTTGGTTTTTTTCTTCCCATGCCTCTAGAAGTCATATCAGGAACTTGGGCTAGAACTAGGCAACTTGATTATGTCTTGGATTGTTCTTCCTTCCACAGCAAATGCATAATTACACATTTTACATGTTGCAGACAGAACTTACTGCTTTTTGAAAAGGTGTCTTTAAAGGAACATGACCAAGGCGTAGGGACGAAACAGGCTCTACACTAAGATTTGTTTAATCGTTATTCCTGTATTTTGGTGTTCATAGCAGTGTGAAGCCCTCCAGTCTATAAAAGAACATTTGAGAGGCCAGACACCCTCCCTAATTAACTACTTCTCTGTAACAGATCCTCTAAAAGAGAACACTTAACTGATAGCCTGAAAACTTTCTGGTGGTTCTTACTGATGGCTGATGTAACGCAGAATTGCTCAGTGATGGGGTGGTGTACCTTACCAGTTGTTGGTAGGTAGGATAGTCTCCAAGTCACTTATTGGTGTTGGGAAACAAATAGTTAATAAAAGCTTATATTTGCTGTTGAACACTGTTTGACTTTGTAATATAAGTGATACGTAATATAAATGTGTCAGGTGGTGTCCTTGCTCTAAGGAGTTTAGAACTTAAAGGACAAATCTGTTAATGCTTGCTGCGTCGTTCACTACTTGCTGTATGCTCCTGTGGATGGTGAAAGGACTACTTTTTCTGCTGCATATCTCCTGAATTTTAAAACTTGTAATTTACTTTAATAAAAACTCTTTTGTCAATTATTCTCAAAACTGCCTCTGATACTGCTGCTTCTGTTGTAAAAGGTCAAAGGTATGTGTAAGCTGTACAGCAAATTTCCTTTGTGTATTGTGACAGCTTTAAACTTACTGCTAAGTAGGCAGGGTAAAACAAACAAACAAAACCCCACCATTTGGAATTTATTAAAAATTGGATAGTTTTTCTGTAATGAAGCTTGGAGTCTTTTGAAAAGCTTTGGGCATGAACATTTGAATCCTTTCAAATCAACAAATGTGCAATAAAGATTAAGTGTGGCTGAGATAAGTTTAAAGCATGCTGTGTATGCCAATATTGCAAACAGTGCAAAGAAGCTGCAACAATATCTCAGCTATTTTATGACTACAATGAGCTTGTAAACATTAGACAGCTGAAACATTTCACTACAAATACAATTTGAGAATTCAGAAAAAAGTTACACTGGATCTTCCCATATGAGAGATAGTCTTGACCCTTACTTTTGATAACTTATACATATGGGTGGCAATCTTAAAATATTGCTACTCCATACAAATCTGAATTTCAGGTAACAATAGTGACAGTCATGTTTTTCTCAAGGAGAGTGAAAATGGAGGTATGAATGCTTCAGTTTACTGGGGCACAGATTATACAGTACAAGCAAGATCCCCAAACTGTTTGAAAACACTTCTGTACAGTAACTACAAAAATACTTCATTTAGAGATTGACATTACCCCACAAAACCTGGAACAACAGTATTGTCTGGTATTCAAAGTTCAGCTGTTCAGGGAAAAATTATTAAGAAAAAATAATCTTAAACTCATTCCAGTGAAGCTGAGTTCAACCTGCAGTGATACAGATTCTGTGATGCTCCATGTGTGAAATAATCCTGTCTTGCATAGAAGCCAGTTATGCAGCTTCTAAGCCGCAGGACTTATGTGTAATATTTTTACCAGTGAACAGTTCTTACCTACTGTGCACATCGTAATTTTGGCAGAAATCTTTCCGTTAATGTTACGTCCAGATGAACCTGATTGTAATGTTTATGTAGATAAGCATCTTTGTATTTCTTCTGCTTTAGTCACACATTTTGTAGTTCTTTACTTTGTTACTGCATACAAAGGCCATTTACTGTGAATTCTTCTGTTTTCAGATATTGGAATGTTGAAGTTTTTTATTATTTCTGGTTGCATTTCTTGGAGAATATGGATATAGAAGTGTCACTGCAACTGTGGATTGAAGATTAATTGTTTAATTATTAGCAAAAATAATTGTTCTTTTACATATTTAATTGGGTGAGCAATAAAGGACTGATTTTTTCACTTGGTAGTTTCTGTGGTGTTCATGCTGTCAGGATTGTTCTGTTGTGGTGGAAGGACCTATCTGCTTAATGAGAGAGGCCTTTCACCCTTTAAATTCCATTTTCTATGCTGGTAAAATGATAGGAATCAAATACTGCTTGCTCTTTAGGCAAATTGGCTTTGAGTTTGTATTCTGAGAGGCAGAGATGTGTTTGATAGTTTGTAGTGCTAGACCAAGTTTTACCCACTCCAATTTGTAGCCAATGATTTTAAGTTTCCACAATATTGTGAATGCAGTTAGTCATTGGGGTTTTTTGTGTTAACAATGCCATTTTTTTTTCTTCACAGAATGTATTTATTTAGCTTAATGTCTTCTGTTGTATGAAATACTTCTTACTGAACATCAGAGATTTTCATCATTGAGCCCACAGGCAGCTTTTGAGGTTCAGATTATGTTTTGCTTAATTAATTTACTGAAAAGAAAGTTCAGTGAGGTGGTACAATACTATAAGGGAGAATAAGAACTGTTTTAATCACTAGTTGGGACTCTTATTTACAATTGCTATATTAAATGAGGTCAAAGAAAATTGTTTTTAATGAGATTGAATTTTTAAATCTTGGACTGTAAAAATGGCTTCTAGGTATCTTGATCAGAAATTTGCATTTTCTGAATTTTATTCTTTGGATTTGAGCTCTAATAACTTGTAATAGTTCAGTAGTTTTAACAGGAAGAGAGGAAGGTTATATCAAGTAAGGAGTATTCAAGGAATTTGCTGTTAATGCAGAAATAGAAATACCTCCACCAAAGCTGTCTCAAAATGTTGACTGATTCTTAACATGGCTATTTCCTCACCCACTGTCTGTAGCTCATGTGTAACAAGCATGTAGCTTGATTGCTGAAACAGCCCCCTTACTCTTCTTGAATTTTTTAAACATTATTCTATTAATGAGGAAAATACATATATATTACGTATGCATATACATGTTCTTCAGCTTAGCTTTATTATACAATTAAGTGTACATATACTGGTCTCTGTGGGTTGTCTTCCAACTCTGTTCTGCATATGCATCTGCAAAGTAAAGGAAAGGAAGGTATAGTTCAGACATATGCAGTCAAGTGTATCATAACATCATTCCTTTAATATTTTGTGTGCTGTAATTTCATTGAATATAAGATTGGATATAAGATTCATATGTGAACAAAAATGGAAGTGGAAATAAAAATTTTACCTTGTATATCAGGATATTTTGCTTCATGCCTCATAGCAACCCTTCCAGTAACAGGAAAACTAATATTCCTCAGTATAAGAGTTTATTGGGATACAGGCTTGGTTCTTTTTTCACAAGTACTTTGTTGTGCATTAAAAAATAGTCTTATTTAGCAGTAAAACAACCCGTCTGGTTTTATTTTTAATTCTTTAACAGTGCTCTTTATTTTTTTAAATTTGGTACACTATTAAGCTTTATTCCCTAGATCATATTAAGTGTGCATGTGTAAATATATATGTGTGTATACACTTTTGTTTTTACTAGTATGAAGTACTACTCTGTGTACAAGATCATGATGATCCAGCTATTGATGTGTGCAAAAAGCTCCTTGGCAAATACCCAAATGTTGATGCTAGACTGTTCATAGGTAAGCAGTGCAACTCGAAGGTGGGACTGTTACTTGTAAAATGTTTTTAGATCTTCAACTCCATATACGGTATTATAAAATAAATAGTTGTCTTGTTGAGCCTGTGTTGGTTCTGTAGCTTAATCATCAGTTTGGGGTAAAGATTTAAGTTTGTAGTCACTCTCTGTGACATCAGTCCAAAAAAAACTCTAGGAAGAATGATTTATGCAACCCCCACAACTTTTTCCTTCTAAATCTGAAACACAGTTTAAATCCTGTCTTTGCACTGAACTAAATGTGCAGGAAGTGACTTAGAGTTGTGGCTGTAGTTGAGTCCTGCAACAATCCTTTTTCATCAGCTTAGATAGTAGGGCTCTGTCTTCACTTTACATTTGAATTAGAAGAGGGAAGGAATATTAAAACTAGGTGTTAGAATATTTCTCTGATGTGAAACAAACTGGACCATGTCTGTCAGTTGACAGCAAAAGAGTATGTGTCATTCTGCTCCTTACTAATTTTTCTGCTGAAATTACTGTAGAGTATAATGGTCATAATCAGTAGTCCTAAGAAATAAGAGGTAGAGGATATTTACCTTGCAGAATGTAGTAATAAACTTTGTAGTTCTACTGCCATTTTAATTATATTAACCTTGCTACCCTGCCATTTTGAGGAAGTATTTGAATATTTTCTCCTTTTTAATTCTCTGCATAATTGTAGTAAGATCTAAAATATACAAGTAAAGGAATACTTAAAATTTAAATACTTTTCATAAAAGTAGACTTTAAGAATTGGTGGGCAAACACTTACTGTTCTTCAGTTAGCATATCTAAATATTTTGGGTATTGAGTCTGAATTCTAAAAAAAACTCCATACATTATTCGTGTATGATGTTTGTATTTTTTAGGTGGCAAGAAGGTTGGCATCAACCCCAAGATTAACAACTTAATGCCTGGCTATGAAGTTGCCAAATATGATCTCATATGGATTTGTGATAGTGGAATCAGAGGTAGGTGTGTGTTGTAATATGCTGACTGTTAACATTGCTCTTATTCCCTGTAGGCAAGCAGTTGTTGGACATTATTTTGACTGAGAATACAAGTATAAATGAAAGTCAAAAATCTGGAGAAATATTTTCATGGTATAATAATATTTAATCTTTAATTACAAGGTGAAAATCCCATTTTAAAAAATACTGTTCCACCTGTTTCCATTGTATTTGTTGTTGATCGTAATAATGACGTTAATCACTTGTAATTTTTCTGAAACTTTGTTCCTCCAAAATACTATGCATCAAAGTATATGTGCTCTTGATATTGGTAATAGAATGAATGAGAGTTAATGTCTCTATACAGTAGTCTGCTAATGTCAGAATTGCTCAATGAACTGTATTTTTTCATTTGTCACTTAGTAAGGCCAGACACTCTGACAGATATGGCCAATCAGATGACTGAAAAAGTAGGCTTGGTCCATGGGCTTCCCTATGTTGCAGACAGACAGGGTTTTGCTGCTACCCTTGAACAGGTGAGTGTAATGTTGGGTTTTATGGTTTTGGTTTTTTTTTTTTGCAAGACCTTGCTGACTAAAAGTTATATAGTGCCTCTTGCACTTTTTGTGTGAAGAAACATTTATTTTCAGCTGCAGTCACGCTTCAAACTATCTAGGATAACTTCTAAATGCTCCAAAATTCTACTGTGGTGCTCTGAACATTGATTCAACATTTAAGTTTACAAAACAAACAATAAAGATGACAGGGTGAAAACAATAGATTTTATTTAAAAATTTATTAAAACTGAAGAACTCTTTCTAGTGCTTAGTCAGAAAGGGCCATTAATTCTATTTTGACGTCTGAAAAGGAGTGCTGAAATGGCCATGACAAGTCAGAGCAAAGTCCAACTCACACAGTATCTTATTTCCAGCAGGGATTATAAGCAGAGTCTTTGAGGAGAGTAGAACACAAGCAAGGCTTATATCCTGTTTTCGTGTAATACTCTCTCAACTTTCTCCAATTTTCAGCTGAGAGGCTTCCTGAGCAGGAAGTAGACTTGTATATTTACTAATCCTCAATATATTAGTATTTTAATAAGAACAGATTTCTTACATGAGCTTTTCCATTCTTTCTTTGAGTCCATATAGATTTTGAACACCTGTAACTCTTTACCAGGAAGTTCCATAGATCTGCTATCTGTTACAGGAACCACCACCTTGTTCACTCTGACCCTTATTCTATAGTGCTATTTCATGTCTCCTAATACTTGTTTTGGAAGAGAAAATGAACAGTTGATTCCTATACACCATCTTCATATCACTCATTCTGTCCTATTCTCCCTCTCTTCTCTCTCAGGAAGTTCCCTTTTATAGAATGAAGAGGTTGAGTTTTCTTGTTTGTTCATTTTGTCTCAAGGCATGTAATTCAATCAAATATATTTTATTCTAAACTGGCATGTGTAAGGCATTTTGGCTCCAAGGCTAGCTAATGTGTGTCAAAGTCAGAAATGTGAGAGTTGAAAGTGCAGTGAAGTTCAGTACTTGTTCATTGCATGGAGAGAGGGCAGCTTGTGTGATTTTTTTTTTTGATTTTTTTTTTTTTTTTTTTTGGTGACACAACGTCTTAATTTTCTCTTACAAAAGAAGAGCAAGGAGCTATAGCACAAAGCTCTTAGTACTGCTATGTGCTAAAGTAGCAAGAATTAAAACTCCTGTTTCTGTATTTCTGGAAGAGCTTTTTTTTTCCAGATTCAGTATACTGCAAGATGAGCATGCCTTTTCTTGAATGAGTTGCTATATTAGTAAGACCAGTGTGAAGGCCATCTGTAGGAAGAATAGTAGTGAGAGGCACTAGCACTCATTCCCACTGTCTCTAGTTTTAAGTTATTGAATCTTGTAAAAAGACTTGCTGACAATCTGCTTTTTTTTTTTTTGCTGTTTCTAAGTACATTAAGTAAACAAAGTTCCCCTGCTTCTGTACAATCATATAGTAAGTTTCTGAGAACATGTATGCAGTAATGCAGTTAATCTGTACAAGAGAAAGGAGACAGCATGGCTGTTGGCTGTCACCAAATAATATATTAATCCTGGTTATTAGTAAGTTACTTAATGGATTTTTAGTATATGTATTCCCTGATAAGAACCACAATAAATTAGAAATTAAATACCAAATGAAATATGGTAATTTAATATGCAGATTTAAAACCTGCTTATAGATTCATAAAAACATAGCCAATATCACCACTAGATTTCTAAGATTTGGTGGTAGACTAGACTTCTGTACTGGTGGTTAACATCTTTCCAAATACACTGTCATAATTGGCCACGTCTAGCACTTTTTTCACTCCAAACATTTTTGGAGAAAAAGTTGTTAGTGAATAGTACTCGCATAAATACATACAGAGTTTTAAAAGCCTTATCTTATTTTGGCAGGTTTATTTTGGAACGTCACATCCAAGGTCATATATTTCAGCCAACTTAACTGGCTTTAAGTGTGTAACAGGAATGTCATGCTTGATGAGGAAGGATGTCTTGGACCAAGCTGGAGGACTGATAGCTTTTGCACAATATATTGCTGAAGATTACTTTATGGCCAAAGCTATAGCTGACCGGTAAGATGACTCTAAAGTAAGCTTATTGCTTTAAGTGCAGTTTAAATTTTTTTCTTAAAACACATGGTACATACTATGAGTATAGGTGTTCAAGTCAGCTTCATGTGTATACAGCCAACATCCTTATGACATGTGCTTTGTCCTATTGATATAGTCTTTTAGAAGTAATAAAGACATATCATTGTCAGTTCCTTCAGAAAAAAGTTTCCGAGATCTTGGTTTAAGTATTATTCAAGTGGTATTTACTCTCTTCCAATGAAGAGACTTGATAAAATACACTTAATTTTTTTGCTTATACCCCTTGTAATAATATGGCACATATACTAAAGAAACTTTTCAAGCCTAATAGAATTCTTGGGTGTTTATTCTCTAATTGTTTTTTGCATCTCATATTTGCACATTTTTTATAATAATAAATTCATTTTTCAGGGGCTGGAAATTTGCAATGGCCACACAAGTTGCAATGCAGAACTCTGGTTCATATTCTATTTCTCAATTTCAGTCCAGAATGATCAGGTAAAATTTTATTTTTACTTCCTCTCCCACATACCCCTGTCACCTGCTTCTGATGTGGATAACCTGATAATGAGAGGGAATACATTTTCCAAGCTATTTTGATCTAATTTCCAGAATGCTGAAGTTCCAGTGCACAGCTTGATGCGTGCTTCTTGTTAGTGTTGGGAGAGAGACGCTGACTTTCCACAGAAGTATGACTGATAGAAGTATTTAAAAAAAACCCTTAGTAACTTTTAAATGCTATGTGCAGTATCTTTGAAAGGAAGATTTTTTTGCAATATTTTATTTGGAGGTGTGAATTAAATGAGATTAAACTAACATTGTCAGAAAAGACCATGATGGCTCATCACTTGAAGAGGGGGAGGAGGGCATAAAGAATAATGCATGTTTGTTTTTTCTAGGTGGGCCAAACTGCGGATTAATATGTTGCCTGCCACAATAATTTGTGAGCCAATCTCAGAGTGCTTTGTTGCCAGTCTAGTTATTGGATGGGCAGCTCATCATGTGTTTAGATGGGATATAATGGTATTTTTCATGTGTCACTGCTTGGCGTGGTTTATATTTGACTACATTCAACTAAAAGGTGTTCAGGTATGTAGCTTCATTTTCTTCAGAGGTTATTAAAGTTACTAGTGCCATCTACTTCAGCAAAAAGCCAAGCCTAATTATAACAACAAAATAATTCTCTTGACATCAAGGAAATAACAGATCAAATCCTGTTATTCTCAGTCATCCAGCTTCAGTTATAGTAGCATGAAAAGGAGTAAGTGTGCTTGGTTGTAATTTTGTTTTGCATATGCATCTGCGTCTGCCTAGGCTCTGAAAGTTTGCGTATCTGTCCCCTTAACCTTCCCATTTCCAGTCTGCTCTACCTAGGCGTATCCAGAAATGTTAAGCTTTAACAGTACAAGAACAGTAGCTTTGTGGGATTTCTTTTATCTTGGTTCTTACTTTGTCTTGTATTTATTGAGGTGTATATGTACTCTTCAGTACATTTTTTCATTTTATTTTGATAATAATGGACTTACAGGACAGCTGTAGCCTATTCCTAAAAATAAAATCTTCCCATCACTAGAAATGAGGCCTCAAAAAACTTTTAATATAGAAAGATGTCTCAAATCACAACAGCGTTTGTTCTCCTAACACTGTAGGAACTATTTAGACTACTTTTTGCTGTGATCACTTTCCATCCTAATCTGTTCCATAATTACTTGTGTATTCAAACTTATCAAATAGTTCTCATCATACTAAAAAAATATTCTTTTGGTAGTCTTAACACATACTGGAAATAAAAAAAGTCAGGCCTTGTGTTTATCCTGTAGGACTCCAGAAGGTCAGTTTAACAGTCAACTTTCTGATTACTCTTCTCACCATGCGCAGCATGTAAAAGAGCTTTGTGCCTACTCTTCCTTTTCTGAAGCCTCTTCAATTTCCAACTCTGCGTGTAGGTGGAAATTCTCGAAGGAGCAGAGAATACAGAGAGGCTATAAGCTTTTTTTCTTAGTCCCACTCTTCTGTGCAATAAGCCAAAGGCTTATTTATTTGAATTTCACTCCTCTGGGAATGTGCAGGAGTGTTCTGTCTAGATGCTGTTCTTCTGGTCTGTGACAAAAACCCAGTGTCTGCTTGAATACAGTCTTACAAAGCTTCAGAAAGAAAAAAATGAAATTGTCACTCTTTTCCTTGCCTTTTGCTCTATATACAAGGCAGTCTTCAAACCTTCTGGGTTATTCTGCCAGGCTCCTCATGTTTAATATGGGTAATCATATCTTTAACAAGAAAATGTTCTTGGCTTACAAAAGATTATGCTATTGATATGTAAATCTGTGTAATAAGCTTTAGAATAGATTTGTCTGTAATGAATATTTTACATTACCTTTAAACATACTGATTATTCAAAAGTAATTTTAATACTTGTCTTTTATATTCTTAGGGTGGTGCTTTGTGTTTTTCAAAACTTGATTATGCAGTAGCTTGGTTCATCAGAGAATCCATGACAATTTATATTTTCCTATCTGCTTTGTGGGACCCCACTATTAGCTGGAGGACAGGACGCTACAGATTACGTTGTGGAGGCACTGCAGAAGAAATTCTTGATGTATAGCCACAGATTTGTAACTGTGAATGTCAAAAAGAGAAGGGGGGAAAGAAAAGTATTATAAATTGTTTATATAAATACTTCTAAGAAGATCTACCTTCAGTAGTTTTATTACTTGTATGTTTTGGTATCTGTTCTTTAATTTATTTTTGCATGGCACTTGCATCTGTGAAAATACATCTGTAATCTTGGCCAAATGGTACCTTGCTCCTATGTACAAATAGAAATGGAGAGAATTGGTCCTGACATTTACTTTCTATAGGAATGCTCTGCAGTAAACTTTTCAAAAAAAAAAAAAAGTAGTATCCTCCTGGATATGAGCAGCTTCTTACTCCATGGTGTGCTAGCCTAGCAGATCCAGGGTTCACATAGCTATTTTCCAGCTGGATTGTACAAGGCTGTACCTAGTAAAATCGCAGAAGTACAGCTGATGTCTGTTTTATCCCACTAAATTGAGCTAGTAACAGGACCTTGGGAAAGAAGCTCTTAAATGCTTTATGCCTACCTCTTGTAGTTGCTGCAGAACAAAATGAATGGAAAGGTAAAAATGCTTTGCAAAAACAAACTAAAGCTGGAGTCTTGTGTTTATAGGTATATATGAAATACTTTAGTTGTTGCAATGAACCAAAAGTGGACTGAGTTTGATAGAATGAGTTGGAAGGAATTACTGGTCGGGCATGTATTGTGGGCATCTTTTGGCCAACTCTGATCTGGTTCTGTCTTGAACCTTGTTAAGCACTGTGCTGTAACTAGCCAAGCTGTTCCCCTTCAATATTTCCATCTTTTTTAAGGGGTGTTTGTTTTTCCCTGTGAGTGAATGCTTTGATGGGGGGTGCGTGTGTGTGTGTGGGGGACATAGTAGGGGGTAGAAGGGAGCAGAAATACATTTCAGAAACATTTCACACATGAGCTATTTTCTTACACAATGTCTTAAGAATGTAATTTCATGATGCAGGTATTTAATATCTTTTTAAAGTGAACATACATACCTGTACAAGTCATAATTAAGTATTCAATTGCAGTAGATATTGTGAACATACTAAAGGGCCGGGTGAGTTTGCTGTTACTGATTAAAATTGTAATCTTAATTTAAATATCAAACTAAGTCTACTCTTGGCTTTTTGCCTTCTACTGTTAGTCTAGCCTTTAAATTGGACTTCTGTATTCCAGTGGTATGGCTAAAAGGACTAGATTATAATGCATGCCGTGTTTTTTCCCCTTTCTGCTCCCTGTAGCTTGTTTTCCAACCTCATTGTGAGACTTCCTAATTTGTGGTGAACTGGACTTGTTTTCTTTGAACACTCTTTAATTAAAAAAACATAGCAAAGCTAGAGAGGGATGTTGCATAAGCCTTTTGTTTTCATAATTGTATTTATGCTGCTTTACTTTTCCTCATATGGAATAGCATATTGTCATCATGAATGTGAGCTGCTACTTACAAGGCTAATGCCAACAAAGCAGCTTTTAAAAGTTGGATGATAATGTGTAGCACATTAGCAATAATGACATGTATTTATAAAAACAGACATTTTTACCTTACTGAGCCAATCCCTTACTGTCATATGCTACACAAGTGTAATGTGTATGTATGTGTTGTAAAACATACTCTGGGCCAAAATGCTTCATCCACCTTAATGTCTCTTTTGCCTTACAATACCATGGAACTATTTTAATGGGCATTTCTGTATGAACAAAGGCTTTTGATGCATGCTTCATTCTTTTCATGTGAATCAGGAAGAAGCACTTTTCCTGAGGAAGGTTGCACACTGAAAGCTAGTCTAGTTGTGACCCACGAAAGCGTTCTGGTTTTGATGTTTTTTACATAGTTGAATTTTGCTGACAATGTTTGTATCTTTGCTTGTTTCATGAAGTTTGATGCCATTCATTGCACTGCTGAAGTGAAGCTTAGCTTGCAACTTAGCTTTATGCTGATTTCTATGCAGGCAATGGAACAGAACCAAAAAAAAAAGGCTGAACAGATTTCATTTTTAAAAAAATAGGTGGGGATAATTGTTTAACAGGTGCTTTTGTATTAGTAGAGCCATCTTTGGTCATGAAAAATAAAGCTTCACTTAAGCAAACAGTTTCATTTGGGTATGTTCAGTTGATTATGAAATGGAAACCAACACTGTTAAATGTTGTAGAAGATGCTGCAACAGAACTTCTAAAAGTTGCTGATGTAAAGTTGTGTTGATCTACAGATGTGTAGAATATACCATGTTTATTTAAAATCATTGTCTTGTTTTTTCTTTTATTTAAAAATAAATTTTGAATACAATCCGTTTGGAATACAGGTTGTTTTTTTCCCCTTTGTTCAATGATGTGTCACATGACAGCTTTAAGCACTTATGGTGGCCTTTCATGTGAAACTTAATAAGAGACTGTGTGTATGATAGTTGTTGGAATCTGGGAGGCATGGCAGAAACAAACACCATTGGAATAACTTGAAAACTAGTTATAGGAACTTAAATATTCCAGTGTATTTTGTGCTTGATATGTTTACAGCCACACAGCACAATACCTAAATCCCCTTTCCTGAGTCCTTTGATTATTTTCCTGCCTCCTATTAAATAATGTTTTGATTTTATTCTGTGCTTTCAAATGAAGTCTTTCCCACTTGAATTCCTTTCATTTCCACTCTTCTGTCTCCTGATACTGACTGCTGACTACCTGCATTTCCTCTGTCTGTTTTGTCAGCTGGAAAACTTTGTTTCCTGCTAACCGTCTGCTTTAATATATTGCTTCTGAAAGCTGTTTCATTCATCTTAAAGGCTTCTATTAATCCTCACACCTGATTTCTGATCATATAATTTTAAGGTGGCTTTGAATTCCAGCCATTCTTGGCTTGAACTGGTCCCCCAACATCTGTGACACTAATTCTGGCTATTGAGGCTAAGGAAACCTAAAGTTCTGTATGGTGATAGGTAAACAAAACCAACAAAAATAAACCAAACCCCACAACAATATGCAACCCCAAAAACACCACAGAACAAAACCCCGCTGGCTTTGTGTATCCTGTAGATCCTTAGTATTTGAAGTCAGGCTGCTTTTGAGGTTGTTACCTCTTCCGCATTGCACAAACAAATTTCCATTGCCAGCTATCAGTCAAATGAAAATAAGTGATAATTCTTATGGTTAAATTCCCCACAGTCTGCTTTCTCTGCTTATTTGTCTGGTCCTTAGAGGCTGAATGTTTCAGTAAGGAAGCAAAGTTTAATGAAGCACTTCAGCCCGGTTTAGCCACCACCATGTTTGTGGTAAAGAGTCTGGTTACCTGTTTCACGTAGAAAGTTGCTGTTGACTGTATTATGAATCTTTGCTGAAAATGTTGTTTTGTAGCAGTTTCTACTAGCAGCTGGCTCTGTTTCCAATTGTAAGTCCTACACGCAGATCAGTGACCGATTCTCCCTTCAATTCCATCTTGTTCAACTACAAGCAAACCAGCCAGTCTTGTGGATCCTAAGGCTTTGTCAGTGTTCAGCTATAAACTTGCAAGGTTATGTCCAGTGTATTTTCCTTTTAAAAAGCAGTTTTAGGTTAGTGTCTTGTAAATGTTCTTCTAACTGTGCAGAAGCCCTGCAGTCTGTGTTTGGAAAGAAGTGTGTCTAACTAGCCTTTTCAGCAGAAGATGTTTGTGATGCTTGTCTTCATGCTTAGCTTAGGCTAAAATCACTAATCAGCATATTCCTGTAAACTAAGACTAAAAAAAAAAAAAGTACTATTTCTAATACTTTCCAATACAGCTTTTGAAATGCTTTATTTCTTAAATTCTCATCAGATCAAGAGCAGGCGGGTGCTTATGTGTAGTTTGTGCTTCTGGGGAGAATATGCTTCCTCTTGATCAGCTCTAAGTATTTTTGCCTGAATGTTGGTTTGATTGTAGATGATCAATTAAGAGGTGCAAAACAGCTTGCAATGGAAGTTTGTGGATGGCTGCTTGTTTCTGTCTCATACCTCCACACATCCCCCCAGCTCTTTTTCCCTGTTGCTGGCAGGAAGGAAGGGCCTCAGCCAAACCCATATGCCAGCTGGAATTAATGGCTATTTTATATGCAGCCAACTTGTGGGTGAATGGGAGAGGTCAGGCTCGTGTGCCTGTGCAGGAAACCAGTAAGCTCACTGGGAGCATGGAACGGGAGCTGTCAGAAGAAATCTCTTCACTGGGCTTTGACATGAAGTGAGTTATTGTTCTTGACCTGGGCTTTGCATCCTCTGGGCCTGTGTTGAACTGAAATCTGCTCACAGTGTTGCAGTGAGCTTGAGTGAATCTAAAGCTCTGCTAGTCTTCCCCCCTGCCCTTAAGTATGATGAGTAGCTTTTCCTCTTTTAAGGCTTGCCTGCTGCCTGGAAGAGTGTATTTTTACATATTCAATGGAAACTTATTTTTTGTGGCAATGGCTCCTTACTTTGATACCAAAATACTGGGGGAGGTGCCAAGATAACAGAAGGCCTGTACAGCGCACGTGTAAAATGCAGTAACACATTCAAAAGTGACCCCCTAACCTTGTGGAAATGAGACAATATGGAGAAACTGTGAAGCCTTTGGGGCATTCTGTCAGTATATATAATTAAGTTTATTTTTATACTTGCATGTGCAATTATATATATAAATTTATATGTGCATGCATTTTTATATATGAACTTTTATTATATAATTATATATGTACTAATACCGAAATCAAACCTTGCAAGAAGCCTTGAACTTGACAAGCCTGTTCTTTTCTGTAGGTGGGCCAAACAGGTGAAATAATGTTTTTCTATATAAAAAGCCAGCAGCTCAAAGTTAAATAAATCATAAGCAATTGAGGCTAGTATCCAGTTTCATTTCATCTCTCAGCAGACAGAGGAAGGCTCAAAAAAAAGGTCAGTTTTTTTTCTGGACTCTTTACTTATAAGCCTGAAAAATGTTTTATTCGTCTAGCCTTTTGGGTCATGTCAATAACTCCCCCCCTGAGGGAGAGTTCAGAGACACTGCTTCCTTAGCTGGTAGACCTCCAAAATCTGAGCAAGGCAAGGCACATACTTTTGTCACTTGCCTCCTTTCTGTTCAGTTTCACTGGCTCCTGCTCTTCCCTCTTGGGACAACTGTTTTGTTCCTGAAGGTCTATAAAAGAAGTTTTCTCCCTAGAAGAGAAATGTGCAGGAAAGAGAACAGAAAGAGGGACAGAACTGTAGTGAATGCAGTGGTAAATTAGTCTGAGACTAATGCTACAGAGTGAAGGAATATGGGCAAATCTGGGTGCTTTTGCACTATGTTAGATAATAAGGAAAAATAACACAGAGGTGAAACCTTAGAAATGTTTTTAAGGGCTCTTGCTTAAACAGGCACTGAGACCACTGAGATGTTCCTCAAGGCTAGCTCTCTAGAATTATATGGGGCTTTCAGCAAGATCTATTTTAGGGTTGGGTCAAGTGGCTGGCAAAGGAGAACAGCAAGCCATGAGGGGTTGTTACGCACCCTGCAGCTGCTTAGCAAGACATGAGAGCTTGCAGCCATTGTCTCCTGTTCCACTCAAGAGACCTCCTTTTGGCTCCCCATGTCCTGGAGCGTTCAGTCGCATGCAAACTCCTGCAGATGAGTTGTAGGATGAGGATGGCTTGTGACTGTTGGCCTGTTGGCTGAGCAAGGAGGGAGCTACAGCTGGAGCAGACAGATCTGGACCTTTCCCAAGTTTGGGGGTGTCTGCAGCCACAGACTTTCTTTGAGTTGACAATGTACTTTTGAGATTGCTGCTGGTGGATTTCCCTACCATGAAGGGTCCCTGATGATGCTGTGGGACCTGTGGAGTCTGTTTGTCTAAAGCAGACAGTATATAACGGAGGGAGAAGGGAGCTGGCAGATGTTAGAAGGAGCACTGACCTGTGAGTACGACCTGTCTAACCCTGTTAGTACAGACTAGCAACCAGCTTACTTTCAGATACTGGAATAGCACAGAATTAAAATGTGGGTGTGTTTCAGGCATCCTCCTTCAATTATGATGACAGTAAAGCAGAGTTGTGTAGCACGTGGTTGATGACGACTGCATGTGAATATAAAGTGTATCTTGTCTGTGTGCAGGCTGACACAAGAGGTGATCTCGCCATAATGCATCAGCAATGCGCTACCTCTGCTAGCAGTGAACAGTCATATTTCACATCCAGTCGTACTTTCATAAACACAGTCTTTGTGCAGCCAGAATGCAACTGCATAATATTTTCATGCTTTGCCTGTCAAACAGATTGCTTTTGTATGCAGCAGGTGATGGCTAAAGAGATGATCTCATTTCACTTATAGCTGTAGCTAAAATGAGCACCAGAAGTGAAATTTGGCGTTTCTAGCCCTCTGTTCTATGATTAACAGAGAAGCTGGTGCATTTCTACCTCAGGCAGTCTGTTGCTGTTTAACAGTGGACCCTTTCTTTATTGGTGTATAAAGTAATAAAGCCAAGTCTGTAGAGCAGGAAAGACTGCACCTGTGCACAGGGTCTGTCTCCAGGCTGGTTTTCTCAGGGTCTCAGCGAAGCAGCCTAAGCCCAGCAGCAGCGTTGTGCCCAGAGGCCATGTACCCATAGAGCTGTCCAAAATAAAAGCGCTACAGCTCTCACAAGGGAAATTGCCCTTCAAATAGCTGGCGTGGGGTGGCGATAGCTGTTTTGCAGGACCAGAAGCCAGTTTGCTGGCCACAAAATTATGCCATTTTACACTGCATGAGTAGCATTTCCAGCTCCTGCTTTTAAGTCTGAACACAGATCACACCCTAAAGGAAAGACTAAAGGAGGCCCTTTTTACTAACCCCTTTCCTCCACCTCCAGAACCCAGTAGCTTTCCCTTCTAAAAAAACGTTGTGGAATTAGTCAATTTATTACTCCCAACATCATGTTGTTGTGTGACCCCCCTCCTTGGCTGTGAATTGTTTTGAGCTCCTTGCTCCCCAGGAAGTTGGTGTTGTCATCATAAATAGGATGGACACTTTTTTTTCTCTTTTTTTTTGGGTTGCTGGCAGTGGCAAGGTGTCTGAAGGGTCTGAAGCTCTGCTGTTCATTGCTTTACACCAGAACTTCCCTGCTGTGTGCCTTCACTTGGTTTGCATTGCAGCCTCTTCTGATGTCTGCTGCATCTGTGACAGCCATTTGCTCCCATTGCAGTACTGCAATCAGTGGATTAATGTGTTTCACCTAAGCAAAGGAAAATGACCACCTCCTCCCTGCTGATGGCAATGGGTGAAAATCAGAGGGCACTAAAGGGCACATTCGAGTCCTTGTTGGTGAGTGTTATCTCCATGTACTGCAGTGTAAGTCTGATACAGATGATGTTTGGCAGTCCCTTGCTGGGAACTGGTTCCTGCCAAGGTGGCAATAGGGCGGGGGCGGGGGGAAAGGTAAGCCTTTGCTTAGCATTTGTTCAGTGACAAATAGGTTATTTGGAGAGTCTCACTGTAGTATTCCTGTGAAAGACAGTCCTTGCTACCCATCTCCTTAGCAATGTTTCAGGTTCCTGGACTTTTCTCCGTACTTAGCAGAAACTTACTGTTTTGGAGGGAGAAAGGTGCATCATGACCCGCTTGAGTTTGATCACATTGACTAAATCCCAGCCATCCATTTTCCTCTGTCCACCCAGTCGACAGATCCTTAAACTTTTTTTTCTGGATGGTCTGTTGATGACTTTTTGTGACAGGCCCAGTTTGCTTAGTTACCTTCTATGTGTCCTTTAGAAGAACACTACAGATGTCTACAAGTCCACAGGCAGTGAATTAGAAGACACCAGTCTAAGAAAACTTTGCATGACAAAGAAATTTCTACATCCCACGAGAGAGGGTCTGTGCTGCCTTAGGGATCCTCTCGGTAAAACTGAGAATTGGATTCTTCAGTGGAAGACAGATATCACTGCTGCTGCAAACAGCACCAAATAGCCCACTGCAAGCATCCTTGTAGCACAGGACCTTCTTGCTCCCTTGTCCATCCAAGAGTAGATGTACGTGCTGCTGTCAAGGAGCTGCAGTGCAGTTCTCCCCACAAAGAATTAGGCATGAATCTCGGACTCGCAGAGTAGCTGAGGTTGGACCAGACCTCTGATACCTAGCAGGGTCAACTAGAGCAGGTTGCTCAGGACTGCGTCCAGTTGGGGTTTGAGCGTCTCCAAGGACGGAGACTCCACAAACTCTCTGAGCAACCTATTTGGTCACTCTCATAGCAAAAGTGTTTCCTGATGTTCAAAGGCAACCTCCTGTGTTTCGTTTCATGCCCATTGCCTCTGGTCCTGTCACTGGGCACCACTGAGAAAGGCCTGGCTCCATCTCCTTTACTCTACCCTCATCAGATATTTATACACACGGATAAGATGCCCTTGAGCCTTCTCTTCTCCAGGCTGAGCAGTCCCAGCTCTCTCAGCTCCTCCTCATATGTCAGATTCTCCTGTTCCTTCCTCATCTTTCTGGCATTTCCATGGACTTGCTCCAGGGGTGGCCTCACCAGTGCTGAGCAGAGGGGAAGGACCACCTCCCTTGACCTCCTGGCATCACTCCGCCCTGTGCAGCCCAGGACACCATTAGCATTCTTTGAGTCAAAGGCACACTGCTGGCTCATATTCAACTTAGTGTCCACCAGCACCTCCAGATCCTTTTCTGCCAAGCTGCTTTCCAGCCAGTCAGCCCCCAGCACATATTGGTGCATGGACTTGTTCCTCCCCAGGCATAGGACTTTTAATTTCTCCTTGTTGAACTTCATGAAGTTCCTGTTGGCCCATTTCTCCAGCCAGACCAGCTCCCTCCGGATGACAGCACGACCTCCTGTCTGTCATATGTACATCAGCACCCTGTAAAATGGGAGCATGTATGCCAGATTAATGCATAACCTAATACAGTTTGGATCTCTGATAAAAACACTTTGTAGTAAGTGTATTTGAGTCCTCTTGATGGCAAGTCTGAGTCCTACAAATCAAGTTATTTTATTGGCTCCTTGTATGTCCCCACACTTTTCCTTTGTTAGACTAGGTGTATAACTTGTCTCTCAGTTATGTTTCTTTAACCTTTTTGCCCTACGTCTACCTAACTGGCAAGCTATCCCAAGCAGCTTTTTAAAGCATATTAATATTCGGGCTCTTTCTTTTGCCATGTTAATTAATTAACTGTAGGTAAAGTTGACTGCGGGAGAAGCTGAGTGTTTTCTGATGCTTCCTACCAGCAGGGATCAATGACTATGCAACCTCTCATTTTTGCACCAGATTTAAAAAAAAAAAAAAACCGAACCAAACCAAAACAAAAAAAAAAACAAGAAAAACACCAAGTCTGGATTTCATACAGTTTCTGGCTACTGTGTACTGTTGGAGGGTCTGAGTGGAGTTGGGCTTTTGAAGACTTTTGACTCCTGTTGGTGAGAACTGGAACTGAAAGTACTGTAGGCATCACTAGGCTGCCCTAATAAGGCTCTCCTGCCTACACCCAGACTTCAAGTAAAGAATACATTCGTTTCAGGAGTGTGACGTAGGCAGTCATGGCTGCCAAATCTTCATGTCTGCATTACATGTTAATGAACAAATAGGTGTATTCAGCCGGGGAGCAGCATTCGAGTCTGTCTCCAAGCATTCAGATTATGAATCTGAAATTATTTTACTTCAGTATAAATCAGGAAAAAAGCGTTCTATTACTCTGAACCAAATGCAAATTATCTCCTTCTCGGTCTGAAATGGAAACAATATAAATGGATTGCTGATTGTAATCATTTACAGTGACTGCTGGCTCCATCACTTATTTCTGAAATAACTGGGTGAAAAAAGAAGATAAATAGGTTTTGTACATCCCTGATGTATGCATCTGGGCACAGATTCTGAGTGCCCTCATTGCATTTTGGGCAAGAGTCGTCTTTTCTGGGTGAGGCAATCAACAAACTGTCCTTCACATCAAGCATTCCTCTTTGCCCTGGTGCCCCTGTCTCTCTGCCAGGCTTCCCCCTTCACCTGTTCAATGTTCTCATTGCCATCATCTTACCTCTACACTTGCTCTCTCACCTTTTGCTTCCCATTTCTTGCCTCCCAGCCAAGTGCAGACGCAGGCTGCTGCTCCCTGTCCAACGGCACATGAATGGGAATGAGTTGAGTGTCCTCTACTGTGTGCATGGTGCAGGGACTGACATTGCTCTCTCTACCTTTGCTATTCTCCCCTGTTTCCAGGAGATATCAGTTCACGCAGAAGCCAACCATGCATGTGCTGCTGGCATGCACCCTCCTGGAGGACTTGCATGTGGGAAGAACCTGCTGCTTGCTGGAACACAAATGCAGAGGCAGTCATGATGTATTGATGGCCGTCATCACACGGACCACCCGCCTGTCCTGCTGCTCTCGTGCCTGCTGGGGCGGTGAGTGGTAGGAATGGGCACCACGTGTGGTAGATGTAGCATGGCTTTCTGCTGGGTTCAGGGTATGTCCAGCCTCTGTGCCAGAACCCACTGCCTGAAACCTGGTAAGTGGAGCCAGGGGCTCCCTGAATGCGGTTCTGGATGCTCTGGAGATGCTTCAGAGCAGTGAGGAAGGCAAGCTGGGGAATAAAACAGAGGGTCCAGCTGCTGTCTGGTGTCTATTGCCTTCTGCTTTTGTCTGGCTATCCCGGCATTCAGAAAGCTGGTGCAAAGAGTTGCTGTTTGTCTGGCACCTTTTGCCTGTCCCTGAGAAGCGCAACTCTCTTGGTTTAGACAAATGTGCCTGCTGGTCTTCCAGTGGGCTGAGGAGTGAGGCGTGGGCTCCTGAGCTTAACAAGATGTAGGCATGCGGACCCTTAGCAGCAGAAATCTGAGCACCTGCCAGCTTCAAGACACTGGCGCAGTTGGGCAGAGGCCATGGGGGTTGGATGGTTTCTGAATGCTCCTCCTTTGTGCTGGCTGCAGTGATTACTAAGCCCTTTGCAAAGCTATTTTAGCAAACTAATTCCAGTTGCAAAGCAGGGGAAGTAGTCACGGTTGGGTTTGGGAGAATTTTTTGTTCGTTTGTTTGTTGCTTTAAGGGTGGGAGAGCTCAGAGAAGGGTTGGGTGGCTTACACGAGGAGGGGGACCACAGCAGCCAGCACAAGCTGTAGTGGGCTCACACCCTCAAACAAGGACGCCTTTAATGGCTTAGCCCAGGTTTCAATGCACATGCTGGTTTTTGGATGTTGGACTAAGTGATTTAGGTTTTATGAATGGCCATTAAAGCATGCAGCTTAGTCATAAAATGTATTAAGCTATGGGAATTTGAGTTGCATATAGGTTTAGCTTTAGCTTTAAGCTCACTACGCAGCATTAACCATATGCATGTTGTTTTTATATGCAATATATTCACTTCCGAACTAAATATATTGACTCTCATATAACTCCTAATTTTTTTCTTTAGGAGGTTGTATTTTATGTAATTTTAAATGAACATAAGGCATGTTCGTTTGTGCATGTAAATAGAAAAAAAAACCAAAACAAAACAAAAAACAAACAGAAAATGTGCTGTTAATAAGCCTCCTCCTCTTTATTTTCTATTAAATATAAAATATTTCTATTTTAGTAAATGAAAAAGGTTTTTGACTTGTATGCTTGCCTGTCTGCTGTCTGGAGGTGTTTGCATTCCTCCTTGCTAGAAAGACCTTTTGTTCAAACACAGTACTCTTTCAGCAGGGTACCAGATATTACAGAAATACAAACAAACTGGGATCTTAGCCTTGAATTTTTCCACAAGGTGGTACATCCTATTCCTGAGAAGCTTTATTATTTATCTAGCAGCCACAGGGCTGTGTTCCTCTCCGTCATTGTTCCACTGTGAAAGAGAGGGGAAAAATATAAAATATTGCCAGTTTGAAATCTAGTATCTTCCACCCTCTTTATTCTGGTGTGACTGACATAATGATGCATAAGGCAGTGGATGTGTCCTCCCTGGGTCTCCTTTGAATGGTTATACTAGCATTTGCCGACAGTGTTATTTGGAATTAGTCTTTTTTAGTATGATTGCCGTTTCCTAACCAATGCCTTTATTGAGACTAGCATTTCTTAGGTCTGGGCGTTTGCAGATGTCTCCTCTAGATTTAAGTCACTGTGCGTGTACCTTGGACTTGCTCTTTCAGGCCGCGTTGCCTGCTCAGGAAGGAGCACAACGTTTGTGGCTGCACTCCTGCCAAAATGATGTAAAGAAAGCGCCATATGCTGATGAAGATACTGCCATGGGGGAAGATAAACATTTTTTTTCCTTGGAAACACACGTGGCAAATGCCTGCGTACCTACTGCAGCACTGCACTCATGCCTGGGACAAGGGGTAGTGAGAAAACTGTGCTGTGGTGTTTGCTGTGTGCCGGCAGAGGTGGGTGCACTGTGCGATAGCAGGGACCAGGCTCAGGACCTTCAGGGTTCGTTGGCACCTAAGTAAATGCCATGAAGACCTAGAGCCTCCACTGCTCATCATCACGACCTGTGTGGTGTAACTCGCTCCTAACAACCTCAGAGCCGTGACCTGAGCAGAAGCAGACTGAAACTGAGCTCTTCTAACCAGTACCACGTACCGTGTTGTTTTTCTTCTAGTCTATCTTTAGTATTATCTTTATTCTGGGTATTTACTGGTAATCCCCATAAAAGGATTTTGAATTAGCTTTTGCACTTTGATGAGCTTTGCAGATAGTGCTGTTCCCTTTCCTGTTTCTTGCGTTGTTACTTTGATAGCTGAACAGCTATTTAATATGGGAAGGTTTTCTGAAAGCCCTCTCTAGGAAGACTGCATACCGTTATTTTTCTCGTTACCCATTTTCCCATTCAGCCGAGAGCACAGACCAGTCGTTGGGTCTGCAGTTTTGCTAAGAGCCGAGCTTGGGTGGGCCAGAGCTGACCCAGGGGAGTGGAGCCTGTGTGACACATTGTGCCACGGCCAGCGCGGTGCTGGGGACATGGGGACTGCTGACTGGGCATCGGGGTGCGTGGCTTCAGCAGCCCGAGGCAAACAGCCGTTCCTCGAGGTGTGCCGCTCTGATGTTTAACTGTAATGTAAGCCTAGTGTAACCTGGAAACTGAGGTACAGCGGGGACAGGCTGTGCAAACCTGCCAACACGGCTGGTTAGGCTGAGCTGGGGGTAGCTCTGAGGATGCCTTCTGCTGTTTTAAGTTGTTCATCCTGCCCGATTTCGGAGCAAAGGAGACTGCTGTCCGTGAGTGTGGCTCCCACCGCTGCCAACAGATGGACTTGGCTGGGCGCTGGGATCAGGCTTCTGCTGGGGAAATAACTCCTTCACCCAGAGGTGGTGCAAATATTTGGCCCACTTCTGAGCGAGCCAGGCTTCTGCAGCACCGGATGGGCTGTACGGGGACAGGCAGGCAGCCTGCCCTTTACTGCATTGGCACATCTTGGCAAACCACTCGGATATATTATGTGTTACAGTTTGCTTGTCTGCGAGGGCTATGGAAAAAATTTGTAGGTGGTGCAATTTTCTAATGGTGCAATCATTAGAAACAATGGTTTCAAGCCAACACTGATGCCTTGAGATGGCTTAGTATAGACATGGAGTATTAGTATTTTTATCTGCGTGTCGAAGCACAGTTGGGGTTTTGCTGGTTTGTGAGAGAGGAAATACCTCAGCCTCCTTGTGGTTTTTCTTCCCAGGATTTCTTCCTATGACATAATGAGCATGCCTAAAATTCACTGCAGTGAGTAATTTAACAAATGGTTTCATTTAAAAAGAGAAACAAAAGCATACTTATCTTGGAAAGGAGCTGGTAAAGTTGTTGTTTTCCTAAAGTTTTGAAATTCCCTATTTTCCTCACCTCCCTCTAGTAGTCCAAGTAAAGGCAAAGCACTTAGGATAACTTCCCAGCCCTGAGGAGTTAAAAAAAGTCATAGCTGTAAAGATCTAGTTAGATATTGTCAGAATTTTGACTTAACAAAATGGACAAAATTGCAGCTCCAGAAGTGTGATGGAGATCTGCTGGCCAGTGGCTGTGGATGGTGGGTACAAGGGGTAGGAGCGATGTGTAGAGGGTGGATCTCGCAGGGTGGGCAAAGCCTGCGTGAGGGAGCACCAGCACGGGAAGCACTGCCCGCAGTGCAGCCCTGCACCCTGCTTTCCCGAGGAGGAGGGAGAAGCAGGCTGCAACCCCTTAAGCCCAGGATGCAAAGACCTTTGGGCCCTTTTACTACCACTTCCAGACCTCCTGCCTTGGTGTCATGGTGCTTTCGGGTAACTGCTGAAAAAAAACACATTTTTTTTTTTTCTGGATAAGGCTTTCTAAGGGTTCCCAGAGGCCTCTGTGCCGTGAGGCTGGGGGGCAATGATGTCTGGAAGTCACTCTGCTCAGTGGGGTCTCTACCCCAAGGGTCTGGGGGCACCATGCCTGGCAGCAGGTGCTGACCCTCCTGCAGGAGAAGGAGGAAGGGCTACTGGCTTTGGTGACCCCAGCTCATTGCCCAGCTCATACGGAGGTCCAGGGTGTGTGACACTCTACATTGTCACACGTCGTCACATGGAGGTGGCACGTGCTAGAGGAAGGTAATTAGGACATACACATTTGTCTCCTTAGCTGCTGCTTCGTATTTTGGATCTACTGGGAGCTTACGCTGTGGTTTCACAGTTTTGGTTGAATAAAATATGCTGGGGTTTGGGTGAATTACAAACATGCGGTATTTTGTAATTACAAACAGCTTGAGCTGGTTGTCCACTGGCCTGATCTTCACAGATTGGTCCTTGCATGTGTCCAGCATGGTCTGAGTTACTGGCTCATCTGCAGAGAGGTGCTAGAAGCGCTCAGAAAAGTAGCGGGACTTCAAAGCGCTCACCACTGCCATCTGTTACCGAGAGCTCGATCCCGGCTTGACTCTTAAATTTTCTTTTTATTTCTTCTTCCTATGGTATAATGTTTATTCTGAATTTTAAGACTTTTTCAGGTCATCTAACAGTTTAACATCTTAAAATTCTGGAGAGAACATACCTTCTAACTTTATGTAAAGCCAAATGCATATGTATACCTATATTTAAGGATTTAATTTTGGGTATTTTAAGCGCAGATAAAGCACTACTCATATAAAATATATCTCTAAAAAGAGTTTTGTCTCTTCTTAGTGCCCCAAATTATCTGTCAAAGCAGTCCCTGTTATTAGCGGCTGATATAAAAGGATAATTCGATTTTTGCCAAGTTGTCTCAACTTTTTCCCTTCAAAAGGAAGCTCGGTAGCTGCGTGTGGTATTTACCACAGCAGGTGTTGTGAAGGAGTATATTTGCTCACATCAATGTGCATGTGTGTGCAGGAGCTCAAACAATTGCACAGGAAAATACCTGGTATAGGATTACAAACCAGGTATGCTCAGGGTTACCTCACTCCTTTCATCTGCCCTGTGCAAAGCACCGGTGAGGAGGCTGCTGTCCTCTGATGCTCCCATTGCCTCATCAGAGGAAAGGGTAAAAGTCTTGATGGGCTTTTATTTTCCTCTTGCTTGCAGGGATTTGAGCAGTAGTGGTAGCTGGTGTGATGGTGCGCCATGGGCAGCCATGCAGTCCCCCTGCCACACTAGTCCCCATTCTCCCACCCGTGGGTAACCCACCCTGTGGAGATTGCTCAAAGGCAGGGTTCGGGACAGTGCTCAGCGATTATTCTGTCATGTACTTAAAAATAGAGTATTCTACAGTTCTGTACCGGGGCTCCCAGGAGAATCTTCCCTGTCCTCCTGCAGGTCAGGCTGCAGTGCTGCCTGTAAAGAACAGCAGGAGAGAGGGGAGGAAATAAAAGTTGAAAGCTGACTCTGATTTCCTTAGAGTAGCTCACACAGCTCCTGTGCATTTATTTGAATACATCATTGAGCAATGATTTCCACCTCTTTTAACTTCCCTCTCCTCTTCCTCTTTCTATTCTCCTTGATCTTTGCAGATGTGCTTCCTCTTCCATGGGTATGGGAGCAGTTCAGAGATTATTTATTCCCCATAAAGCACTGCCTGACACAAGAGGAGAGTGGGACCTTTGTTTATTTTGCCCTTGGGCTACCCATGTCGTGGAAATCCTGCTGTACCACCATGCCAGTTCAGGTAGGCACAGGTCGTGGTCGCTGGTGAGCTCCCAGATTTCCTTAACTGGTATATCAGCTTCAGATTCCCACTTGCTCTATGCGTATTGGTCCAAATCACCAGCTCTTCCAACACTTCCCTTTGCCTTGTTTCACAGCATCTCACCTGCCCTATGGTCTAAGTGAGGCACTGAGATACACCCTTGCACCCTCATCTGCTCTGCTTATCCCAGAGGGTCTGATATGTCCTCAGGGCATGCAGTTAGTGGACCAGTTAATTCTTGCACAATCCCATTCTGGTATGTTTGACTTCCCTGGCCTGATGGGCAGCGGGGTGGGCAGGACCTGAGATCACTCAGCACAGCTACATTGCATATACATGTCCTCTCCAGCAATGATGCCCCTTTCAGGTTCGTCTCTGCATTGGCAGCTCATATACCCGTCTCTCATCATGGTGTAAGAAAGAGTTTGGACAAGTGAAAATCAATGCCTTTCATGCACTGTTTTTGTAAAACCAGTGGACCATCCTCTAAGCCGTGAAGTTTGCTGTGTATGGATAATGTTGTGTGACTGTCCGGGGACCTGAGCTTTAGCAACTTCCTCCTTAATGGGTGTTCACAGGGAATTGTTGAGGTTGGAAGGGACCTCTGGAGGTCACCTGGTCCAACCCCCCTGCCAGTTGCCAAGGGCTGTGGCTTTTGTATATCTCCAAGGATGGAGACTCCACCACCTCTCTGGGCAACCTGCACCAGTGCTCAGTCACTCACACAGTGAAAAGGTGTTTCATGATGTTCAGGCTGAACGTCCTGCATTTCAGTTCGTGCTCATTGCCTCTTGTCCTGTCACCGGGCACGGCTGGAAAGAGCCACGCTCCATCCTCTTTGCACCCCCCTGCAGGTGTTCGTACACATTGATAAGATCCTCCCTGAGCCTGCTCTTCTCCAAGATGAACAGTCCCATCTCTCTCAGCCCTCCTGTATAGATGAGATGCTCCAGACCCTTCATCATCTTGCTGGAATCTCTCCAGTACATCCGTGTCTGTCTTTTACTGGGAGCCCAGAAAGGAAAGGTAAAGAAACATGCATGGGAAAGTACCAAAACCACGAACCAACTGAGACAGCAGCTGTGACCTTTTCTCGTTTCAGTCCAGTGATGGGGATTCAGCAGTGTGAGTTTTTGGTTTTGATTTCAACCTGCCTCTCTGCTAAAATCAGTTAAGCCTTGCATGCTTGGAGAGTTTCGCTCTCAGTGCACTTTCACTGTTCCGATTGCCAGCAAATTTCAGTTGTGGTTTCCTTGCTGCTCTACACTGAGTTGGTGATTTTCAGCCTGCTTGGCCAGCAGAAAATAAATCAGTGGAAGAAATCTATTGTTAAAGGCTTTCACTTGCTGGACATAGGTCTCTGCCTCTGTCAGAAAACCTGGAAGCTTTTGAAATTAAAAGCAAGTTGAAAACCTCTACTGTAATGTAGCTTCCAAATCAGCTGAATGCTGCCAAGCCCAAACTCCAGCACTAGAGTCTTGTGCTCAGAGGTGTAATGGTGCTCCTTGGTGCAGGTGCTCATCAAAATGCAAAACAAACAACACCTTTGCTTCGTGAGGCAGTCCTGGTGTGAGGAACTTCATCCTCGGCTGCATGCTATGGGGGGCACCAGCAATCTCCCACAGCTGGGACAGGGGCTGTGCCCTTGGTCTTTCTTCCATAGTGACGGGAATAAGACTGAAGAAGAGATGTAAATGCATGGTGTGTTTGGTTGTCTGACATCCTGAAACACATCTGAAATGCAGAAGTTTTTTGAGCTGGAGGAAGTCGTGGCTTATTATACAGAAGGAGTATTTTGACTTATGGTTTGTTGTATTATCTCACACACAGTGGGGAGCCCTGTTAGAGAATCAAGCCTTTCCAGTGCTCAGCACAGAGCAAACCCAGAACGAAAGGGTGTCTGAGGTGAAACACGGGTGTTTTATTTTACCTGCACACTCTGGAGGTGCTGCTCAAATGCAGCCCCTCTCTTCTGAGGAGCACCTGCAAAATGTGCAGCTGAAATATTATTTTTACAATTAGCTGATGCAGCTGCATGGACACAGCTACCAGCCTGGCTGCAAGTATAAGCCACTTGTGAAGGTTATTGTAGCTAGCCTAACTTGGGACACACCTGCGCAGGTGTAGCCAATTTTATACTTAAAGGGATTGGTTTCAATTGACTTTATTGCAACCAGTTATTACATTTGAAGTGTCACCTGTCCTCCAGAACAGGGCTGCCAGGAGCAGCAAGGCTGGCTGTCACTACAGCAGCTAACCTACCTTACTGAGATGCACACTAAATATCGTCCTGTAGAAAGGTAAATCCCACACTTTCAGGCTTGGACGTGATCTGCTCGAGCTAGCTCTAAGGTGCTTGAGAGTGGTTAAGAAGCTGAATGTTCTGAATTCAGTGTAAACCAAGGTTTCACCTCATTTTGATTTTGTGGGTTTAAGGAAGCTGTATGTATGTTTCACAACGTCAGTTTGGGAGTTTTGCACTGATTTAATTACCTGATTTTTAAATCACACCATTTTTTAATCTGCAGTGAATTGGAATAAAAGAATGTCTAAGATCATCTGTGACGAGAAGCCAAAGGGCAAACTGAAAATGCCACGTCTGATATCTGGACATGTGGAACACACAGGGCTTTAGAGAGCACAATGTCCTTGGAGAAAAAAAAAAGAAGCCTCAGGAAAATCTGTCTTTTGCAGCTGATGTCTCAATTTGCAATTCTGTCTCTGGGCATAGTCTCTAACATATGCCTCACAAAATTCACGAGGTAGTAGCTAATTCGCTAATTTTGTGACCACAGATGTCATTTGGTTCATTTCAGGAAAGTGCTTGCCCTCAGTGCCTCACGTTTTGCCTTTAAATGGTCAGGAATGTATTTGCAGGCTGCTGTAACAATGGTTTAAATGACTGCCCTTTGTCTGATTCAAGAATGAGTGTTTTGTCTAAGCAGAATTTACACATTTTCATTATGTTTCTTTAGAATGCATCACATTTGTGCTGGATTAGCTTTCACCAAAAAAAAAAAGAGAGGCTGACAATGAAGCCAGCTTGGGCTGCATGCTGCACTGCATTTTGCTTGTCTAAATGCACTCGTTGGAGGCTGATGGGCTGCCTTGTCTGCTCTGGAGTGGCAATGCTCCAGTGCCTTTTACACCAGGGTAATTCATGACAGCTGTTTAAAACTTCAGATTTAGAACAAAGTCATTTGGCACTTGATGGCACATTAAACACCTCGAAAAAATAATCTTCAGGTCTTAGATCTGCACCAGCACAGAGAGGCATACATACATACTTATGTGCATGGATATGCCCACGTATATCTGTATTTTACTTCAGTGAGCATAGTAATTCCCTGAATTCCTCCTCTCAGCTAAAGGATCTGATCTGGAGGGCTTACTCAAGTCTTGGCCAGAGAAAGGCAAGAGCATTCAACCTTCTTTTTTTCTTCAGTTTATGTGGTGAGAGGTAGCTCAAAGGATAGGAAACTGAGCACTTGCTCGTAAGAGTGTAAAGGGAGGCCTGATTTTGTTTTATTTACTCTGACACTTTCACAGTATTTGGTTTAGCCCTGCTGTGCACAACACCAATGATGCTAGGACCCAGCCTACTGATATTCTGGATGACTGTGTTGTGGTCCTGTTGAGTTTATGGCTCTGTAGTATTCTGTTTCCCTTTATTTTTCTATATGTTAGTCTCAAGATGGTTTATCCTGTAGTTGCAAGGAAACGTGATAGCTGGGTCTGATACTACTCAGAGGGAATTAACACTGGAGAGTAAGCTGAAAGGCGTTGCAAACTAGATCTAAAAGGGAAAGTGGAGGGAAGTTTGTACGTAAGGGGGGAAAAAAGTTTGAAATAGATGGACTGGGATGGAAGGTTAGTGGTACAAGTGGAGCAACCAGAAGCTGTGATGTGATGGTCAATGTAGGTGAACTTCATTGGCTGAGTAGCCAGGGAATTTGTGGGTGCTGTGATTTAGTACAAGAAGGAGAACTTACCCTAGAGATAACTTTGTTCCAGAGGCATTTGCTTGGTGACCTTAAGACTCAAACTGGGTGTTGTACTCATTATGTGCTAGGAGCAGGAGTGATGATAGAAATGTCATATCATGTTTGCACAGGCTGCAGCTTTCCTTATTACCTGGTTAGATTGCACAACTATTCAGATTCATGCACTTTGCAGCTTAATTAAACCTTATCTTCACCTTTAAGATCATGTGCCCTGATGTGATTGAGCAACGACACCAGTTGCCCTCAAGTAATTTTTATTCCCAGAGCTGCCCCCTCTAACCTTTGACATGAGCCAAGCAGTGACTGTCACCAGAGCCTTTTGCAGCATGGTGTATGCCCTTCAGGTTTTTCTTCTGAGGTGGTAGGGACTTGTGTCTCCCCTGTGCTCTGGTCTCCATGGTGTTCCTACACTCCCTTGTTCTCTGCTGTTTTTACTATGGAGTGCTCCAAAATACCACCTGCAGGTGCTTATGTTTGCCTGCTGCTCCTCTGAGGACCCAGCTCCAGGACAGAGAGGCACTGGCTTGGCAACCTTAAGACTCAGACTGGGTGTTGTATTCATTATGATAGAAATCTTGTATCTTCTCTTGAAAGCCATTTTTATTCCAACATGACACTTTCAGTATAAGTCAGTCAGTTCCTTTTTTTTCCCTGTAAGTGATGATAACATTGCCACATATCGCTGCTGTGTGCGCAGCTCCTTTCTGCACAGCTGGCGAAGGTTAATATGGTTCACGTACAGCTGCCAAAGGTTAATGTTGTTCACATGAAGTTGCAAGGTTTAGGCCTTATCTGCCCCATCTGCTGTTTAGGTATTTCTGCAGTTCAGAGGAGGATCGCTATTTTTTTTTTTTTCAGCTGGCAATAAATGGAAAGTTTGGGTCTGATTTCCACCAAGTAATCTCAGTCTTTCCGTAATGAGTCACTGCTTAAGTAATGAACTTTTGAACCCTTATCACGGTCCTGTACTGTTTTTTCTTCAATAACTGAAGAGTTACTGTCACTTAATAGAAATCTGGGCGTGCTGGCCTGGCTTGCTGGGGAAATCAAGCCCCTGCTTTTCTGGGCATGGAAACCTTCAGCACTTCGTGGTGGGTGCAGGAGGCGAGTGTGTGCCAAAGCAGAAGCAGGAGGAGCTGAGACAGGCATAGAGTGAGTTTTGGGCTTAGATCCATCACTGGAGAGCAGTCCCCCAGAGAGACAGGTTGGTGATGGAGCTGCTTTACAAGTTTTAACAGCATGTGCAAAGGAGGTGGGACTCCCAGGGAAGAAGCCACAGGCTTTGGCTTTGCAAGTTACCTTACCCCACCTCTGTTTCTTCCAGTAGCTTCTGCGTGGTGCTGGCTTTGAGAGATTAATCTTGCTGCGTGTCACAGCACTGACCACATCCTCCTCTGCACGGGGATGGGTGTGAGCAGCAGGGGAGAACTACCCACATACAAGCAGTGGTGAGCACAGTCCCGCGTGGGGACTGGTGATGGGCACACAGCTGTCGGTGCATGCTTCAGGATCCCTCCTCATGTGGCTGTGGACTTTGCTGTCATCACTGAAGCAATTAACCAACCCTGCCATCATATCTGTATAAACATCCCAATCAGCAACTACCTGTCTGCATTTTGGGGCTTGCCAGCTTCCCTGGTCATGATGAAAGACCAACACCTGATCTGTGACGTTTTACAACTGTGCTCTGCAGCCTTTCTTCAGGCAATGCAGCATTAGCTATTGGTACGTTTCCCCTCCTCCGTTTACAGTGAGCTAGGATAGCCTTTATCCTTCCTGCACCTTGCCAGCTGCTAGCATCTGCCTTCTGCAAGACTGCTTTCTGCTGCTCCCGCTGCCCACCTGCGCAGAGGCTGCCAGGAGCATGGAAAAGCAAGGTGGTGCTTCCATGAAGATGCTTCCACAGCCACAAGAAGGATCCTCAGCCCCTGCAGAAATTATTATTATAAGCCCCTGCACTTATTATTTACCTAACACTGGCCTTGGAAATGAAACAGTCCCAGCAGCTCAGGTGCCATAGTGTTTCTCCAGGCATTTCTCTCTCCCAGCAGGCAGGGATTATGGTCTGCAGAAGTGTCCAGTTACAGCTAACAGGCAAAAACATTAGAGCATGCCAGAAGCAATGCAGGTGTGACAAATACTGCATGAACGTGTTTGCTCTTTGCCCATGACCCCCTGCAGTCTCAGGAGGGAGGACTTTTTAGTGGAGGGCACAATGCAAAGCGAAAATATCCTTATGCATCTGAAGCAAATAAGGGTCATGAATCCAAAATCCGTAAAGCTGAAGGAATGTCTTCTGAGGTAAAGTGAGACTAAAATAGCTAATATTTATAAAGCTCTCAAGAATGAATTATTGATTGAAATTATAAGAGACCCTTATCAGCCTGAACAAGGCAGAATTTTACCTCACCTTTTGTAACATCAAACCAGCACAAAGTGAAATTATTGCCATATCAGACCAACACCATCCTCTGAGCATTTCCCGCACCTGAGGAAACGTACCCCCTCTTTTGGGCTAACGGGAGTCTTGCTCCAAAGCCACATTTGCTCAAATAGCGTTTTTTACATAATTTGTCTTCCACTTCTCAGCCTCCAACCAGACCTGACCTGAGGCAGTCCCTGAGATGAACCTGACTCATCCACTGGCTGTTTTTACAAAACCTCATATACTAGATGGGAGCCATTGTGAAAATGCAGCCAAGCCTGCAGCTGTGGTAGCTCTGGACAAGGCACATGGACCAGACCTAGAAGGGAGAGAGAAACTCTGACTACTGCAGTGGCTGTGTATGATGTAAGACTGTCTTCTCAGGCTGCTCTGGACCTCTGGGATCTCCGACAGGTTTTTTTTGAGATTCTGTTTCCCTATGCAATAATCCCTGTTTTTTTCTAGGATGCCCCATGACTTCAGAGAAATTCTAGCTGGATAGACCTTACTGTATTCACAGCAGGCATAACCTTGTGTTACTCCGCAGAAATAGTTCTTTTCTTTTCTGTCTCTCTACTCCTCAGTGCCTCTTGCTTTATTTCTCCCACTTTTGGACAAACCTAAGCATACTTCATTCTGCTGATCTTCTCTTCCACTATTGCATTTCCATGCTATCTTTTTAGTCTGATGTGTTTTGGAGGCAGGGTACGTCTGTTACTTCATGGCTGTATCACAGGTGACACACTTCAGAGCATTTGATTGTTAATTTAATGTACTTTCCTTCCCAAAGTAATGCTATTATTAACAAGAACAGCCATGCCAGGAGCCTGGATAGCATGAACCTGAACCCTGCACAAGTCATCAACAACTGATCAAGCCCTCTTGCTGTTTCTGAGATTGAGCACAAGAATGAAAGATGTTAATTGCCAACATTTGTGTGAAATCACTGAGCACAAGCCAAGCTGCAGTGAATGTCAGAGACCACGCTCTGCCTGTGATAAGAACAACATTGTGTAATGTCCTTTTATTACAGGCCAAGCTAATAACAGATTATCTTACATTTCCATCAGCTAAATGCGTGCACACAGGCTGCTACTGCACTGCAGTGTGATCCCACCTGGCCTTCAGTCTAAACAACTTGCTCTCTAGAGACAGGAAGCAGCTTTCACAGAGGCTCTACCTGATTTTGCTTGGACTTAAAGGAGAAAGTAGTATCAAATATGTTGTGCTCTCCTGGCAATACTGGCATTACTTACAAGCAGCTTAATGGGCTTTTAAATTAGGAATATTCATAGTACAACATTAAAATTGGTTTCAGATCAGGTTCTGCCTCATTCTGTCTTGCAGGCAGGAGAACCTGTAAACAGAGTATTTTACAGTATTAATTCTCTGCTCTTTGATTTCTTAAATCTGCTTTAGTGGCCTGACATCTCATCATGCTGGAATGCATGAGGGTCTGGGAGAAGATCTCGGCCTGCAGAAATCTGGAGAAAAATGTCTTTAATTTTTGTTTCCATGTCTGCCCTCTTGCACAACCAGAGACCTCCACAAATGGAGGAAGACCACTCACCTCAAACCACCTCTGAGCTAACGATCAAGGATCAGCCTTCTCCACTGGAAACAGCATCACCGTGTTTCAGGCAAGAAGTTTATACCCACCAGTATATCAGACACAAGCACTTGCCCAGGGAGGTAAGATGCAGGTTATTTATTTAACCTTTGGAGCCATCTGACTCTTTTTTTTTTTTCCTCGCTGAGAAAACTCCAGAGGTGAGTGAAGACAAACTAGGTTATTCCTCTTATTATTATTTTTCAATCTGGGAGTTACTGCATTTGTCAGTCCACATTGCTTCTGACATAGTGAGAGCTGTGAATGAATCTTGGAGCCTATAAGCCTGATTTATGTGCCTATTTCCACCACTTGAAAAGCATAAGGAGATGGCAAACTGGGAATGTATGTGATGAATATGCAGAGAAAAAAAACGTACGTGCTGACAAAATGGCTTCAAGTATCCGTAATGCAAATGAGAATTGGTCCCACAGCAACCATTCACAGCTCATGATACCTGTCAGCAGCAATGATGATAAACCTCAGCAATTCAGAAGCTCATCAGTTCTTCCCCTTCTCACGCTGGGTACCTATTTGCACAAGGAGGTCCTTGGAACTGAAGAAAAGGGACCACTGAGGAAATAAATATGAGTTTTCCCCACTGTTTTCTTTGTCAGCATACAGAAGCAATCTGAGGACTTCTGAAGTGCAGGCTTTTCTTTCTTTCTTTTTAATGAACCTAAAATTCCATTCTAAATGGTAAAGCAGTGGAAATAAGCAGTAGAAATAAAACAGGAGGGGAAAAAATAGATGCCTGGGTCTGGGTGTTTGCAGCCAAAGGACCCACTTCATCTCAGCTGCTAAAGCACCCGCCTGCAGCTCAGTGGGAGAGAAGCACCCCCAAGCTGGCAGCACTCGGGGAAGGGGTGCAGTGCCCTGTGCCCCAGCATCTGTGGCACAGGAGGAAGATGGGTGACCACATACACAGAGGCAGAAAGGAAAGGCTTGTCTCCACCTCTACCCCAGCCTTGCTTGCTCTCTGGACCCTCACCTTCCCTCTGGTGGTCTTCATACAAACTGGGCCCCTGCTGTGGATCACCAGTCCCCCTGCGCTTCTTGCACACCATACCTCTTTCTACCTTTCCTACCTCACACATGATCCCCTCATCCACCTCCTCCCCTCAGTGCCACCTCCTTCTCCTCCTCAACCTGATCCTGCATCTTGATTGGGAAACAGGGCTGGGTCTCTGCAGCAGGATCTGTGAGAGTGATGCTCACCCCATAAGTCATGCAAGTGATTTTTGTACCAGCATTGGTGCTTAGCGGTACCAGGCTCCTGGTGGCACAGGAGTGTCTGGCCCCGAACACATCTCTCAGCCAAAGCCCAGCCTCTGCATGAGCCTTGGGGAGCCCAGAGGGTTGAGCAACCTCCACTGAGTTCCCCTTGTCCCTCTCCTTGGCAGATGCCACCACCTCAGTTTTCCAGCCAGCTGCAGACACAGCAGCAGTGCCACGGTGAGATGAACAGGGACTCTGAAACTCACGTGGATTTGCTTTGGGGGGTGCTGTGGGACTCTAATGCCGTTGTTACACTCACATGAGTGTTTGCTCCTCCTTCCACTACTTGTCTGACCCCTGTTCACATGCATCTGAGGGTCGTAGTGGACAGTCTCATGCCGAGCGTGCACCTGAGAGGTCAAGTGTGATAAAAAGCAAGGAAGGGCAAAACATGCCCCTCCATCCCTGGTCAGGCCCCCCTCCACCCTAGCCCTTGGGGCCATCCATGGAGAGCAGGGCATGGAGGGGGAAGGACATGCAGGCAGTATAGGAAAACACAGTACCAAGACCTTGGCCCACCATGGACAGGCTGCTGTGGAAAAGCAAATCTGCCACTGGGAAGTTTTACACAGAGCCCCATGTAAAATAATTACTGCAGGAGCCTGAAAAGTATGACATCTGGAGTGACCTTCACTGTTCCCTGCCTTGCAGGGGAGGGATGCGGGCTGTTTCCATCCCTGCAGTGCCTGGCACAGTGGGGCTACTCCATGGCACTTCAGGACACTCACGAACCTGCCCGGCACCTCGGGGCTTGCTGGCATGGGGGACTGGTGGTCTGGCCCCCTGCTCCTCCACAGCTTCTCCCTGGTGCTCTGAGGAGCTTCTGAGATCATCACTTGTGCTCGCCGTGATTCGGGTGCCTTTGCATGGGGAGCTGTGACACGCAAACCTGTGTGTGAGCCGTTCTGGCCACCGGTGAGTCTTATTCCCACCCTTTCAGTGGTATGCTGTGATGTGGCCTCTAGGACCAGCATTTAGGGGAGCACTGTGCACCCACCTCCTTGCAAATGTTTGGTCTGCGTGTGATCACACGTTATATGCTATCCCAGGGTGCTTAGGAAGTGTGCTGAGAAGATGGGCAGTAAGGTGAAAAATAGGTGTTTGGTTTTTTTTTTTTTTTTGGCTGGGCTGCCTCTCTGTGACTATCACTCCAACACACCATGAAATGGAGAATCTGGAAAAACACTGCTTTGCTCTTTATCTTTCCCACAAAAAAAAAGCTCTCAGCATCCTACTTGGCTGTGAGAAAAAATCTTTCTTTAATGTCGAAACAGATGATGCCAAGTCCACAGGCAGGGACCTGTGGCTGTCAATGCACACCAGAGTGCTGAAAACAGGAAATTCAGTATCACTTTAAGCAGGTAAAACATTTTAAAATAGTCTGAAAAAAAAGTACAAAGCTCATATTTCTACTCTCCAGACAACATCACTTAACTTCCCACAATGGACAATGAGTTTGCCTACATCTCCTGATGATAATGGCTTTTTTCCTGTTACTTTGGTAGTGACCTTTGTGGACACCCATGTCCCCATTTTTTGAACTGGTGCAACCCAGCAGATGCGCAATTACTTTTTGGCACACTGAAGGAAAGCCCCACCTGGAAAAAGGACTTACCTGGCTCAGACTAGTTGACTGAATGGGAGCAATGGGAGTTGCTCCACTGTGACAACATCCCCTCCTCCTCACTTTATTTTTTTTCAGCATCAGCATTTTGCATGTGCCTCTGGCCACCTCTCTCACAAGAACAGGTTGTTGGTGGCACAGCCTCTGTGCTGGCTTAACACGTACCCAGCATGGCTCAGTGCTGTGGCTCAATACCACAAGGGCAGGATGATGCAGCCTTGGTAGAAGCAAGAAAGGTATTGCCACTCATTTTCAGTCCTCCGTGTGTCTGCAGCCCCAAAAATACTCTATTTTGGTAACCCAAGCACTGGGTTACCAAAGAAACACTGACAGCCTGAAGAACTCTTCAGGAACAGCAGCAAAAATTAATCCTTTGAGATCTCCTGAGATAGCCACGATGTGGTGCATGTTTCCAGGTGAGCCCTGGTGTATCGGATGGATGAGGGACACTGGAGGTCGGCAGAGTCTCTTTTGGCACAAAGAAATCAGGACTGTTACTGGTGGTACATCTCACACAGCATCACCAATCAACAGTGATGCTGAGGTCCCATGTTGCTTTCATTTCAACTCTTGTGGAAGACCACCACTGCTCAGATGATTTCCTTTGGTTATTGAGCTGCAGGAGGCTGAGCAGCAGGAAACATCCACACCACGCTTTGAAGGCATACAGCACTCCGCTGTACAATGCATCAGTGCTTTCCTCCCTGACCCCGGACGTCAGCAACCATTTTTACCATGGGTTTTGGGCCCTGTGCATGAACAGGCTTACCCAGCCCTCCTTTCCACATGTGGGAAGCTCGTGCCACTGCAGTGATGTGGAGGCAGAGAAGCAGGATGGTGAGGAAGAAAAGCAACAGGGTACAGGGGGGTTTTGGCTGTTTGCAGGGGGGCAGCTGACTGCAGCGGAGGTGGGTGCATGTAGGCTCTCAGGAGCCTCCTGTGCCCATCCATGCAGCCTCTCGCAGCAGGGACTGAAGCCTCAGTGTGCCCGACCTGTGCTCCAGCATTGCTGCTGGGGGGACAACACCCACGCATTCTTTCCCATCCTTATCAATACACCAACTGAATGAGCAGCAGTAGCAAGAGCAAGCTTCTCCATGAAAACATGAAGCCTCAGTGCCTGTCCTTCAGTCCTGAATCTCCTGGGAGTCTCACCCACCCGTTTGCTTCGGGTCTGCTCACTGGAGGGCTCCCAGCCTCAAGTAAGCCGTAAGCTCCAGCTTCGGTGCCATGCCAGCACAGAAACCTCTCGCTTGCACAAGCGCAGCATCCCGGGCTTGCGGCTTGCAGACAGTTCTTACAAAAAAGCATGGCAGACCCAGGTCTGGAGGCCTGTGCGGGATGTCAGTAAAATCGCTTAATTAAAAATTCTACCTATGGCCTCACCATGCTTTTGTTTAGTCCTTTCACCAGGCAAATTATTCTTAATATCTGTTGGGAAATGCTGAAGTTCACATGGTAGATTTTTTGCAGGTTTGGGTTTTGGTTTTTTTTTTTTGGTTAGACTTTCCCTTTTGTGGGTTTATGTGCTGGAGGCTTAAGAGAAGTGTGGTGCGGGAGGAAAGTGTCTGAAGTGGTTTTAAGTAGCAGGACAAGAATTTGCTGGTATTGCAGCATTTCCAGTGCCTCCAGAGATGTCACTGTGGGTTGTCTGCCACTTCTCCCTGACTGTCCTGCTGTTTGTGTCCTGGGGCCACGCAGGGCTGTGGGCTCCAGCAGTGCAGTGGCGTTTTGGTAGGATGCCTTCACCACTGCAATGTGGAGCAACCACAGACCTGCTCCAGCTTGTGCTTTGGGCTGGTGTAGCCCTTATGGTCTGCAATAGGATGAGGGATGCAGAATGGTTATGGCAGGCTACCAGCAAAAGGTCTCATGATTCAAATGAGCTCAGAGGCAGCAGCTGAAATCACAGTAGCTCTGCTGAAGCAGGAATGTCATATGTCAGAGGGAGGGAGAGAGGAAAAAAAGGCATGGTGTAAGAAAAAGTGATAATTTTGTAGATGGAACAAGAAAGAATAATTGCACTGCCACTCTTGTCCAAGCAAGGGAGTTTTCCTCATTGTCTCTGTCACACTCTTTACCCACCATCTTTCACGTTGCACTGGCTGAACAAACGTTGCTCTTTTGTCCCTTCCCTAAAGTGGGCTTAAGTGATTTTCCAGCAAAGCCATAAGCAGCAGTATGGTGTGCTTACCTCGTGGGCTCTTCATCCCAAGTCATCTCCCCTATTGGCAGATGTTTTGAAGCAGTTTTCTGTAGCACAGAAGTACCACAGCCAAAGTGTCTCTTTCCAAGTAAGCCTGAAAAATCAGCACCCTGGCAGGCAGATAGCATCACGTCAGAGTTGTGTAATAACCACTATTCTGGAACAGTGTCAGGTGAGCACTGGCATTTAGTCACCTATGTGGATATTTCTGTGTCAGTAAGAAAACCCCTAGCCTGCCCCGCTACTGCTGTCCAGCATTCAAACACGTGCTCAACTGGTGATCAGTTCAGGAAGAGTCGGGGCTCGTTCAGTCTCTGTACATTACTAGACAGTGGTAAAATGGACCAGGCTCTGGCAATCCAGGCAGAGGTTTGGTCCTGGCTTGCATTAGTCAGCTCCCAGGTGTTGCTCTTCTTTCCCAAGAGAGATACTGGGAATTTTGGCTGGGTGGGTAGAGCGTGCCCTGAAAAGGAGGTACACCGCTCCCCGTACCCCTGTACCTCCTCACACCACTGCTTCCTTGCTAGCACCAGGGCACCAAGGGTTTACCTGGTGGCCTGCACTGGTCTTCCTCCCAAAACTTTTTGGAAACTTTTTTAAACCCCAAAGTGTCGTATGACACTTACCCCAAAGTGTAAACGTATGACAGAATCCTACTGCCAGGCTCCTTGCTCAGCGTTGTGATCCTAATTAACTAAAACCACACTCAGAGACAGGGACTTTGGCCAACAGGAACTTCAGTGTTGACTTTATGCATAAAGCAGTGCCAAGGACATAGTAAATCTCAGCAGTTACCATTTAGAAAAATAATTACCAGACCACACAATCTTGTTGTGGGAACATTTTGTGTTGCTGTTGCTTCAAAACCAGGAGCTTGAAATAAAACAGAAAGACAAATTTCTTTGGAGAAGTCAAGCCTATTTTTGGTTCAGAGTGCTGAGGGAAAAAACAAGAAGGAAAGAAAAAAAGAAAAAAAGCAAGCAGGGTTTTGGTGGAGATTTATTGAGCTGCAGGGACCCATCCCAGCCTGGCTTCTGATCTTCCCACTTGTGATTGCTGCTTCTGTCAATCCTTTGATTAGTCACTGAGGACATTTTCCACCTCCTTGGTGCCTGCAGTGGCAGTGTGGGAGACCAGGAAAAGTTTCTCTGTCAGCAGTGGTTCAGATTTTGGTTGTTTTCACCTAGCAGGTTCCTGCAATTTGAGAAAAATGTAAGGAGGGAGAGGCAGGGGAAGGAAAAAAGCTCAATAATTTTTGTCGTTCCTAAAACCTATGATTACAGCATTGTACCCTCTTCCTCTGATGTCAGTAGTAAGCTCAGTTTTAGATTCAGGGATGGGGTGCTCACTGACAGCTCACCGCAAATATTGTTATGTAGAGAATCCTTATGGGATATGTTCAGAAAATAATTACTTGCAAAGCTTTTTTTTTTCCTATTGTTCAATGAATTTTTAAAAACGCACAAATGCCACATACATAGGAGATGCCGAAAGAATAGCTGAAGTTTAGGAGAACCATCAGGCTCTAATGAACATCTTGGGGTCTGCCCCATTAATCTTCCTTGGCATTTCACAGAAACACCAGCTTTTAGCTGCTTCTATGAAGCACTGGGATTTTGCAGAGTTGCTTCCTGTATGAACACAATAGACATGAAGGTGTTTGAAACTTACCTTAAAGAAGCAGCTAAAATAAAAACGATGGCCCAGATGACCTGACATAGCAAGGCTTGCTGACATGCCATGACAGCGTGCAGCTCTTGCATGCCTGGCAATTTCACAGCACAAGCTACGCTGAGCTTGTGAACTACTACATTTGTCCTCACATATTCACTGGTGCTGGCAAAGGCAGGCATGGGGGCTCAGTTGCCCCTCTTCCCCCTCTGCCACCTATAGGAGTGGGCTGAAATATAATCAATTCACATGCATGAAAAATTGCACCTCTCCCTGCCCATATTTATCAGCAGTTTTATCAGAAAAGATATCAAAATGGGCATAAGCATCATGCCATATTCAGAATTGTGGAAAAGAAATGCAAACCGGAGCAGCTGATGAACAATGAGCGAGCACCTGCCTGCTGGGCCAGCTCTGCTGTGGGCTGCCTGGCTTGAGGTAGCATGCCTGACATGCATGGGTTGATCTTCAGAGGGAAAGCTCGATCATGCACCAGGGCAGAAATGCCCCAAGACAGTGTCCTGAGAGGATGAAACCTTTTAGGGGGAGAGAGGAAGGATGAGCTTCCCCAGCTGGGGCAAAGCCACCTGACATGGAGAGCGCGACTGGTCCAGGGTAAGAATGGTTGGCTCCCGGAGGAGCACAGCAAACCCATCAGCTTGGCTTGATGGGGCAGCAAGGGGTTGCAGGAGGTTATTTACACAGATAGGTATGCGTGGCTCTGCAACATGGTCTGCTGCAGCTGGTCCACCCCTGATGCTGCCAGAAACCTGGGCACTCCATACCCCACAGCAAGGAGCACAGCCTTGGGCCCCGGCAGCCCATATTTGCAGTGCGTGCTGGGCACATCAGTGACATTCACCATTTCGGGCACCAGTTTTTCTAGGGTGCCTGTGCTGTGTGCATCAGCTTTCTAAAGTGAGGCACGGGCCTTATCTGCCAGATTGCTGCTGAAAAATTGTTTCTAGCACCATCCACCAGCCAGCTAGGATGTTTGGGGGCATGAAGTTGTCCATGCCTTTGCTGGAAAGCATCCAAAGAGGGGGATAAAAAAATAGGCGTTAATAGCTGGTAATCAATTCCATTTATATAAAATGATGAATGTTATGAGACGAAACTATTTGACTTTCAAACACACGAGGAGGCTTGCTTAAATCATTCTGATGTGGTATGTAAACACCACCGCAGGCAGCGTGAGGAAATTAGCTGGGTTCCCGTGCGCGGAGATTCCAAGAGGTCAAACCTCCGCAGGGAGGTTATCGGGCAGCCTTTGCCAGCGCCGAGCAGCAAAGTAGCAGTTTCACATATGCAAAGGGGCAATGCCTCATCCCCACAAGGTTTTTGACATGACACAGGGTGCCAGGTAAGCATTTGAGCTGCAAAGGGACGGTGGCTGGAGTTTTGAGAGCCCAAGGAAAAGAAGACCCCGGAAGGATAATGTTTTGGGGTTTGGAGCTGGTGAGCAGCAAGCAGCGGGTGAGCTGGGCAGGGTGAACCCTCTCTGCACCGCCGGCGTGTGCCTGTCTGCTGCCCACACCATCCCCACGCCGCCTTCGTCTGCAGTGCTTGGCAGGCGTGAGCGAAGGAGCAGGGATTTCTTGCGGTGGGGTCTAACAGCTCTGGTATCTCCACAGGGATTTTAAAGCACCCTGCTAGTGTACCTGTGGGAGGACAGACCATTTTCCGTGTTGATGCTGGTAGCCCTGCTGCATCAGTGATTTTTCTTCCTGCTTATTTATTTTTATTGCTGTGATTCACGAGCAGGCAGATGCTTTGCTGTGAGTTTCGGGCATGACTCAAAGGAAACATAAATGCTGACAAAAAGAGGGAGAGGCTTACAAGCGTAGCAACAGTGCCATTTTCCGTAGTTATTCGGTCAGGGGTTAGCTTGCACCAGGTTTCTGATTTCACCAGAAAACGTTTGGGGTAGCGAATGCCCTCTCATTCTTCAAAGCACACAAGTTTTATCACAACCGGTCTAGACAGTGCTAAATATTTAGAAGTCCATCCTGAGTTATATGCCAGATTGGCAAGCAAACCTTTCTGCCTGTAATATTTCTGATTTTTCTACCCATATGGTTTTTCTCAGTATTGTTATGTGCCAAATTTTAACTTCCTGTTTATAAGGCTTGCAGGCCAAAAGGTTAGGAGTTTATTAGCCCAAGAAATGTGAATTATTGTGTTAACAGGAAAGACCTGATCTTTCCAAAATGGCTTATTGTTTTTTACAAGGCCCCTTTTCTTGTCTTAAGCCCCAGTCCATTATTGTGATGAGATTTTTCAAATTATAAGGGACAGAAAAAGAAAAAAGAAAGCGGCTGTGAGGGGACCGAGGGAAAACAGTTTATGACACATTTCCCCGCCTCCCCCTCTTTCTTCTTTTGTACTTATTTGCTTTCCTTGTCTCCCACACACACCTCCCTTCACAAACATGTGTCCCAGGATAAGCACAAGAGATTTTTTTTTTTTTTTTCCATTATGTTGTGTTTGAAAACTGGGTTGGGAGGGAAAGATCAGGCTTTTTGATCACAAATACAAACATAAAGCACCTCATTTACCCCAATGAAGGAGGGAGGTTGAAAGAACAAAAACGCTTGTGAGAAACTGGGAAATAGATCTTCAGGGTTTCAGGATGCACTTGAGCTTCTTCATGTACATATTTCTGTGCTTTTTGGAGCTCCTTGGCTCCCATCCCTGTCGCTGGTCTTCTGTGTGCACCTCCTCACCGATGGATGGGGCAGCAGGGAGCGGGGTCTGGGGAGGGTGGCCAGCTGGGATTGCTAACCTGGGGAGGAGGAGAAGGAAGGTGGAAGGGGTGGCAGGAGCAACATCAGCTCCTTGAGGTCCCCTTGTGCCACCACCGACAGACAGCAGCTCCCTGGCATTCCCCACCCTGACCATCAATGATGCTCCTGGGGCCAAGGTGATGGAGAGCATGGCTTTGCTGGTGAATGAGGTGGAAGGGGGGATGCAGCATCTCGGGGCACACACATCTCCCCGTCCTCAGAGTGTGGGTTTCTCCATCTGTCCAGCACCTATTTGGCTCAGGCTTTTGTCCTGCACGGCTCCTGAATTGCTCTTTCTTGAATGTAAGCAAAGTCCTATAGGGAGCCAAGAGCACAAATACAGCTGGAAACCCTCCCACAGCTGCTCCCTCAAGGAGGTGCCTGGCAAGCATGGACACACACAGTGGGGGCACATGCACCCACCCGGTGCAGCCCCTGGACACGCTTGCTCCCCTAAATGGCTCTGTCCCCTGCCTGCCACACACCCTTGGTGCCTATGCCTACTCGCAGCAAAGCAGCAGCCATCCTTGCCTTCTCTGCACCCATCTTTCTCACTGAGCACACCCTTCTCCCATCGCCAGCAAGCCGCTGGGGCATGATCCTGCGATGCAGGGATCAGTCCAGGACCGAGGTCTGTCAAAGGCAATGACTTTACACTTGGTTAGACCAATTTCAGGTGGATCCAACCTCTGTGAAAAATGCCCCACGAGCTTCCACGCAGCCCACCTTTTGCCTGGGGTGGTAGGGCATTTTGCACGGAAAGGGTATCGCTTTCTGAGCAGCTTTAGCAACAGCTGAATAAAACCAGTCCCTACAAACCGTTGAGATCAATTTCCATCATCAGTGCCAAACAATTAAAAAAGGTTACTCTTCCTCCCCTGGCTGAATCATTTTAACCACTGGGAATTCAGCGGGACACACTTCTGCTTTTGTCTGCCGTGTGCAAATCCAGGGGAACTCCAGATCCTGCCCTTCCTCAACTTGCCTATCAAAGCAGGTTACCTTACATGGCTTTTGAAATACTTTTTTCCAAATTACGTTGAGCTGAGCAAAGCAGAGCAGTGACTGGGAGTACTTGTGGTCCTCATAGACAGTCACGTTGATTTATTTTGAGTGCTCTTTTCACGCTTACGACAGGTAATGCGTGTTACATCTGTGTATTTCTGCTTGTTGCAGCTGCTGGCCCTGCAGAGGGAAGTCCCCACTTCAGCCACAGAACTAATATATCACAGGAAGCGACAAAACAGTCATCTCTAAACTGCCTACGCTGCTGTGGCTGAGACCTCATTAGGAACAACAGATGTCTTTAGGCATGGAGAGAGGTTAGCACTGGTCTCAGTTCAGCAAAACATCTGACCACACGCTCAACGCTGGATACGTAAATTGCCCTGCTAAGCCAGCTGCCATTACCCTGAGCGGTCTTTTATTTAAACGTGCCAGTAAAAAAGGTTTCCATTGTCTTGGGACTTTCACTCTTGGTTACTTTGCTATATCGGCAAACAACGTTGTTTTTTTGGGGGCTGAAATCCAACATTTGCAGCAGACACGCCCTGGCCTGGGACGCTGTGAACTCCAGCATATGCTTGCTGCAGTTTTCCCATCACTGATTTGCTCCTCTTGCTTTCTCCCTAATGGCTTTGCTCACTTAACTGCTGCTTTTAATTGCTTTGTTACTACTTTCCTGTTTCTCCGAAGACTTTCCACACAGTGAGTACAATGGGGAGGCGTCCTGCCTGCTCTCTCCCCTGGCACTAATACCCAGGGACGTGGGCACATCTCACCCAAGGGCTTGCAGGTAGAGCAGGGACCTGCCTCCAGCAGAGACAAGTGGCTCAGCACCCAGGGGTTTGCTTGCCATGTTTTTTTTTCCAATTCCCCTGAAGAGCTGCTGCTTTTAATATCATAAGGAAAGCTCATCATTTTGAAACTTGGGATGAAAGATAATGACAGTGACCTGCCAAATACAGGGAGCGTTTGTGGAAGTATCAGGAATGCAACCAATGGGTTCAATTCATCTTATTCACTGGCAAGTCCAAACAGTGTAAACAAGCAGAGGACACTCCTGCCCACAGACATTATGGTTGCAGTTAATTTTCTTCTTCTTATAATACTTCAAGGTTTCGGGTGGACTACGAAGTTTATGAGAGCTGCATTAGTGTGCTATTAACTTAGTGATCCTCTTGAATTTAAGCTGGTATTAAAAAAATTTAGAAATAAAACCAAATGTGCTGGGAGAAAAAAAAGTACTTTTTTTCCAGCGTATGTGCAGCTGGCTGATGGCTGAAAAATAGTGATGGAGAAAGGCAAAAGCAAAGTGTTTCAAGAGCATACGCCCAGTACTCCCACAGGGCTGTACTGCAAGGAGGAGGTTAGTAGCTGGGTGATTACAGCATTGGAGGGGAATGAACAGCTCAGAGAACTGGGAATGGCCCTGCCAGCTCCAGATCAGCGCTTCTCATCCAGCCCAGGGCAAGCCAGGGCTCCACGCTGAGGTCCTCTCCGCGGGGCTGGGAAACCCATTGCTGGATGTGGCTACAGCCACAGGTAGCTGCAACGGGGCAGCAATTGCAGGTGACCTAAGGAGGCAGGAAGCTTAGTTTTCCTGGAGAGAACAGGCCCAGCATGCCCAGTATTGCAGTGGCACCCAAACTGGTCAGCTCTGTGCAGCATCCTCCTGGTGAAATCCGTAAGGCAAACAAGTGCAAAGAGCTGGACCACTTGGCATTGGGGCTCTGCAGGCTCATGTGAGCTGCCTTGGAGAGGCTCCTGCTTTTCTTTTGGATGGTTTTGAGATGCACATTGTACTTCCCTTGTTTCCAGGGGCACTTGCAAGACCCTGAGGGTCAGAGCATGGACAGATCTGGAAGCCCGCCCAGATCATCCGTCTGCTCCTAAAATTCCCAGCATGGAGAAAGCGAGCAAACAGCAACAATTAACCTCACCATCCTGATGGCCAGCGACTGCTGCTCAGGGAGCACAGGCCTGGCATGGACCTAGTTCCTGCCACCCCTTTGCTGTGTCACTGTTGTGCCATGAATGAAATGGCATGGCATGAAACTCATCTGGTGACACCTGAGGGTGGACACCACTGTGGAAAACCCAGCTCCACTCAGACATCGTCAACGAGAGCTGTTGTTAGGAGGTCTCTGGAGCACGAGTGTTCAGGTTTGGCTTTCTCACCTATTTTCTGGGACTTAATCCAACACCACAGGGCAAGCTTTTGATTTATAGGGAAAGCACAAGGTCTTTGCCTCTGACCCTGGCTGTCTGCTGATCGAGGCCATTTATCTCCACTGAAGTGATGGGGCAACACGAGTTTGCATCAGGTCATGGTTTGGCCGGACATGACAGCTGGTATCAGGTACCATGGGACAATGGCAATGGTCAGGCGACTCCAGCTGACCCTAGCATCCTCATCAAATATGTTACTAGCAAACCCTAGTATGGTTTATTTTTTCTACGGTGGCACAAAAGCTGTTCCTATTTGCCATATTTAACTCCAGAGAGGTGCTGCTGCTATAAGGCATGACTTCCAGTTCCTTAACTAGAAGCTCAACCAAAGCTGCTATTTTTAACCAGAATTTTAACTTTCTGTGATGGTTGCCATCAGCCCTCTCTGGCCTTCTTGTGCCAGTTTCTCTGTGCTTGGGACTGGTGGTTCTACCTTGACATAAGTGGAGGCTGTCTGTGACAAGTGGATGGAGAGGGCTTCATGGATTCACAGAGACCTTTTATCCCCCCTGCTCAGAAGCCTGCAGACTTCATAACGTCCTGCTCTGAGTATGGACTGGCATCTCAGGTTTGCTGCTCTCACACCATCTGGGCACTCCACCTGCAGAAGTCACACGACCCACAGGACTTTAACTGGGGTTTGTTGTGGCATCAACAGATTGAAAATGCTGCCTGCACCCCAAGGTTTGCCTGGATTACCTGCTCACCACGGCCCACGCATCCTGTCAAAACCATGATCACCCACCTACCTGGACCGAGATAAGAGGTCATCTTGCCCCACTTTTGGGAAGGGGAAGCCAAAGCATGTGCATAGGGCTCAGCTGGTTCCACTTGCATCAGATGCATTCAGACAGCCTGAAAAAGGGTTTAATTTTCTGCGACTCCATCCACCAGCGGGGATTACCAGCTTGGCTTTACACCACGTCTACAGCAGCTCTGCGGACAGCAGCTAGAGGAGACATGTATGGGTCTCAGAGGGAAACGCAGCTGGGCTGTGCAGGAGTTCCCTGCCTGGATGGGTGGTTTCCAGCTCCACCAACCCACCCATGAGAAAAACACTCATACCTGAGGGCAGGAAGAGCCACAGAGTTCAAGAAGTGTTCAGGAACTGTTTTTCCGTCCTCCCGCCAACCTCAGTGAGGATTTTTTTTGTACTCTGTAACCTATCTCCACATTAGTCACCAGATATAAAACAGATAAATCAACCAACAAATTTTGCATGAGACACAAACACGGTCAGGATGGTGTCCAAGCTGTGTACTTCAGAGCTGTCGCCACTCTGGTTTTCTTCAGTTGAAGGAAGGATTACGCAGTTTCGCGTTACTGTTTACAGCAGCCAGGTTCCACCCGACCTGGTGAGAACAGGGGGCAGGTTAACCACTTGCTGCAGAGCCCCTGTTACCCTCACCACAGGGCTGCCGCCCGTGCCAAGGCAACGCGAGTTCAGGCGTGCACGGGCCGAAGTCAGAGGACAGCAATCGAAAATGCAGAAACATGTGGAAGGAGCACAAAACCACAGAACAGCTATGCAACTTCTGGTGCCCAGAAATCATAGCAAGGCGATTTGTAAGACCCTCTGAATGATTTTTGATTTGGGTTGAGAGAAAGGAAACAAATGAAAAAAACAAAAACGGTAGTGACTAGCTCTCTGGAAAAAGCGTAGAATACACTTTATTTCTTCCCCAGTTTTAGTCAGTTAATCTTCCCTCAGAAGGGGCTACAGTTAGCAGCCCCTTGAAATGGCATTGTGCACAGACAGTAAACCCCAAGCAGTTTCCTAGCTGCTACACCACAAAACACAACATTTCTTTGCAAAAGAAAAATCATGGTGGAACGTGAATGTGTATGTTCATTTGTACATTTCTTTTGCACACAAACACTGGTTTAATATGTGCACACTGGCACAAAGATGGATACTTATGTGCTTGTACATTAAGTTTTCTGAGTATCCTGTCGTTCTTGAGAACATCTGCAATTCAGCACCCTGTGGTTGTATATTGGACAAGGCTTTTCCAAAAGGAAACTGTCTTCTAAATTGCATTAAAGAAACAATTTGACAATGTAAGGAATTAACGCCTTTCAGTTTCTGCTGTAGGTGCTTTCCATTCTTCATGTACATCAGAAAGACCTTCACAGCTGGACCAATGATTTAACAACAAGACATTTCCAAATGGTGGCGCAGAGGTGCATGGAAGTCATTAACAATCAGAATGAAGCTGGACAGATTTAGGTCTCTTAGGCTGTATCAAAGTAAGTAAAGTCAGGATTGATTCATGCACTGATTCTACCCTTTCCTCTCTGGAAGCCAGAACATCTGGAAGATCTGTATCTCAAGGCAAAATTGGGTATCTTTTTGTGCTGATGACCTGAAGTCTGGGTCCTCAGGCTCAGTAGCTCAGCAAGTATTTACCAATTTCCTTGTGAGGACTAGGAAAATCTCCAGCCCTGTGGGAAACACCACCATTATATACAACGCTTAATTACAGTCAGGGGTTAAGCAAAACAGGATTTTGTTAAAATGTAAATGGTTCTCAACTCAATTATATGTACATATAATTTTTGAATATGAAACACACCAATCTGAATACATACAAATATTTTTTGATGTATTAGCTCTGTGCCCTAAGGTAATTTTTAGTTTGGCTGGTTTTCACTTTGTGCAGAGCCTGTTTTACTCAGGTCCAGAGCAGACTCAGTGCTGCTGTTCTCAGTGCCTGCATTTACAGCAATACACAGATGAAAAGAGGGGTTTCACCAGCAACTGGTAACCTAAATATAAAGAAGTGTAGGCAGGCATGGGATGTGTGGGCACAGATGGCTACTAGGCACTACGACCAGCACAAGCAGAGGTTTTTCTGGAGCACAGCTGGAAGGAGCAGTCCAGCACCCACCTTTGAGATGCTCTTGTTTGCCCACCCACCTGCTCCCCATCAGAAGCAGTTTCTGCCTGACCTCCAAGGGACAGTCACCTCTTCCATCTCTGGTTTCCTGCCCTGGTTTGGTTGTTGCTCTCTCTGACACCTTCTGCGAAATGCATGCCAGAACTTGATTTACGTACTGTTTTCAGAGAAGGAATGCCCCAAGTGAGGACACTGCATAATCTAGGATAGGGATGCGTTAAAGCCAGCTTGTTCTAAGAGCACGCAATGCAAGGTGGCAATGTGTCACCTACACTGGTCTGACCTCTAGAGCCGTTCTGCTAGCTGTGATGGGATTGCTCTTGAAGTATGCTAACATGCTGGCAACAAGAATTAAGCTGCGGCTTCCTCTGAACTGATAAATAAAAAGGGCCTGAGAAATTCTCACTCTTCTTGGCCCTCTGTTCCAGGATGTGCTTTTTTCCCAAAGCTGCAGACGTTTTCTGCTGTGTGATGCAAGATGCCCACTATTTGTTTGCACCATCCTTTCAGGAAAAGCAAGTCCTCACGCAGGGTGACACTTAGAGGGATCACATTCAACCTGTTGTCAAAAAGAGCAGCAGATTTCTGTAGCATTGATTAGAGCTTCCCAGGGTATCTGGCCTTAGAAAGCGGAGATTTGTTCAACTGAATGTGAGTTTCTGGTTTGGAGCGGGAGGGGAGGATGGTCCCCTGTGGGATTAAAGACTTGGGAAAATGCCTTTTCTGCTGTCTTCCTTGATAACATTGTTGGCACAGTAACACAGCAGGTCAAAGCTGGGGTCCAGAGGCCGTGCTCACACCTACTTCCACACACGTCTCTGTCTTCCTTATTGCTTTGATTTATTGCAAGGGGGAGTTCAGCAGTCCCCTGTCATTTGCAGAGCGCAGATGCTGGGACTTCCCCTCAAAAGTCAAATGCAAGTGTACACTCTCAGGGCAGGCAGCCAGGGGTTATGAGGGCTGAGGACATCCTTCCTTGGCATGGGGAAGGCTCTGCTGTGCAGGGGGCTGCTCAACTGTGCAGGTGCACGCAGGGACTGGGACTGTCCCTCGCAGGCACTGAAGGCAGAGCCTGGCTGCACTGCACAGGGAAGGAAGATGCCTGCAGGCAACAGTTCCTCAAATGCTCCCCTACTCTGGGCAAGCCCCTTCTGCCTTTCTTTTGTCCAAGCAAAATGCATGTGATTGGAGACCAGGCTTCATAACGATGCCCTCCTTTCTCACATTCAGCTACTGCCCACACAATCATAGGAATATATGGCTGGAAGGGAATTATATGATTATAAAAACAATATACATTAAAAAAAATGTCAGCATTGAGCAGAAATGCGACAGTCAGACAGAAGATGGTCTAAACACACCCAAAAGCTGACAGGGAAGGAGACTCCTCAGTGGCTTGGGCAGCTCTAGGCAATATTTTTCTGTCCTGCTCTTGCAGAAAGCATTTCTCCACTTGTCATCACAGGTCACACTTGCAGCAAATGAGGCTGAGTACTTGTCTGACTTCTAATAGGCCCTGGGAAGAACAGGTTTGTGTCCTCATATATAACTGAAAACCAAGTGAAGATGGTGCTCATCTACTCTCTCCTTGGTAAATGAGGACTTCTTTCAGTCTTTCTGTCTGAAAGCCTACCTGTATATTTCTAAAGCTTCTGCATAGTGTTGTTTGCTTCTGGCTAGCTTTTTCTTCAAGCACCACATCTCTCACATGTGCATGTCACTGCAGCTGAGACCTGCCCAGTGCTAAAGTGAAAATGACCTTCCTTGGCTGGGGCATGCCTTTTATCATCCATCCATCCCACAACACTGTCCCTTTTTTGGAGCAGCATCACCCTGCTAATACCTCTGCTGTCTGTTGCTTTCCTTCCACCCACTGCTCCCGCGCTACTATCTGAATACTCTCTGCTCGGTTCCCATAGGTGCCTTTGATTTCTCTTCCAGGTGCCATGCATTTTTGCTTCTCTTGCTTTTCATCCTGCTGACTGTGGCTGAGGCCCAAGCATAACTGTTGGTGCAGACGGTTTCTCTGCTGAGAAGAAGACAAGTTGGTCAATAAGACATTGACTGACTGATTGCGTTGGCCTTTCACAGCCTGTACCCTTTTTATCCATTTCCAAGTTTCTGCAAGCCCCTCCAATTTTTTTTTTATCCTCAGCCCCCTTAGATTAATGACTGGCATCTTCAACAGGGTTTAAATAGTTTGAGGGAAACAGCTTTCTTCTTGCCTCTCCTCATGAGTTTAGAGGTTAGGGAATAGTTTACAGGGCTCAAGCAGGGGCAGCAACTAAATGCACTGGCTTACAACATTGTTGAACCATGCTGTGGTGATAGCTAGAGCCTCTAGACAAGGAATAAAGCTGCATAGCACCAAGCAGCAGTCAGTCCCCACTCAAGAGAGACCACCAGCTCCCATGAGTGGTGGGAGACAAGCAGAACGGGGGGAAGGCTGGGGAAAGCAGAAATAGCAACCATTTTTTCAATGTTCCCTTACAGCGTTGGGAAGCAGTGCTCATGGGACAGGAGAGGCTGGCATCCCCATCGTTCTCCAGGGAGCATCACCTCAAAAGGTACTTCCCAAAGGAAATGTTGAAGAAACACAGCTGCAGACTGGGCTCAGTGGCCTCCTGGGAAGTTCCAGGAGAGGGTGCTAAGCTCTCTGCCATGCCCAGGGCACGGTCCTCCTATGGGGTAGAGACAGCTTCCAGAAAACTGGTCCTCTATTCCCCAAACTCAGCTATTTATAGACCTGCGTTGTCACTCTGAATGAGTTTCTCTTTTTGCTTTTGTAGCTTCTGGGAAAAAAAATAAAATCGACTCGGCACCCAAAGACTGTTTGCCATGGCATGGGGCAAATGATTTGTTTGGAGGTGTGCTTTCCTTGTTAAGTAATTACCAGTGAAGCAGAGACGAAAGTGGAGGAGACTCCCTTGTGAAGTAACTGAGAGGCAAAGGAGGCCAATATCACCAAAGAAGCAGCTGGACCATCCATCCCCCACATTGTGCTCTGATGCCTGCCACAGTTCTGTGGTTTGCCAGAAAAGGCCAGTGGGAGCTGTGGAAGCTCTGTGAAACCAGGGAGATGGCACAGAGCTGTTGGTGGGGACAGGGCTCAGGAAAAGGCCCTGGTGCAGAGTGGGGTTTTAGTACTAATTGTCTTTCAACCCTCCCTGCATTGGAAACCCAACTGATACGACAAAGGTGCCAGGAGCAGGAGGGTCTGCAGGGCAACAGCTTTCAGATCATTGCCCCAGGGTCATAGTTTCTCTGTGATTTACACCTGTTTACTTTGTTCTGAAGGAGCTTCTTTGTCTGTCTTCCCAGCAGGCTCTTGAACCCCAGAGCTTATTCCAGTCTGCCATTTGGCTCATGTGTATTTCAAAACTCAGGAAAAACCCCAAAAGGGAGAAAGCATGGCCTACATGACAGGGTCTCTCACTGCTGCATGCAGAGTTTTTCTAAAAAAGCTTGATAGACAACAAAGTGCTAGACAGCCCACACCTCCTCCTACGTGGAAGTCTACAAAAAAAGGATCACCCAACCTACTGATCATTGCAGAAGAGTCTTTTGCAAGCACATCATCCCAACACCTTTGCTTCAGCAACTCGTTAGAGGAGATCCTTCCGTTACTTTGCTCAGAAAAGCAAGAGGGAGGGTACTGTTCAGCACCCACCCTCTCTACAGTCACAGCATTTGCAGAAGTACCCGGAGCATATTCTGCTGAACCTGCTCTACACAAACGTGAGCTGGCCACAAATGGAAAGCAAACCCACCTCCTGACCAGCATTTCCCTTCCTGCCTGGTACAGGCTTGGGAAGGGACTCACAACAAGTCAGATGTAGTTCATGATGTTACAGATATGCTGTAGACAAAACATGCCAGAGAGACGGTTCCACTACCCCTCTGCAGGTAAAGCAATGCAAACCTGTGCAGATAATCCCATCTGAATGCCCGAGGGAAGGGGGGGGTGGGGTGGTGCTAATGGCTCCAGGCACAGCAAGAATCTCACACCAGAGTGTAAATCTGCAAATAAGAGCACAAAAAGTGAAATAATTCCATTAGCTTCCCATGTGCAGAAGGGGAAGGAAAAGGAGGAGAGTTTCCATTTTACTATCTACCACTGGATGAACACAACAGCAAAGATCTATTGATCCTTCTCCCTTCTCGAACACATTCTGCCAGTGTTGACTGCATTTGACCAAGGGGCTGAGGTGCCAAGCAGTGTCAGTTGTTATCCTTTTCATGAAAATAAAAACTTTATTAGGGTCCTTCTTCTCCACACATTCCCCACTCAACAATGCACTCAGCCTATATTAGCCGTCATAGCATTCAGAGAGTAGCTCAACCACTAGACAGATTAACAAGGAAAAACAGGCTTCATTGATTCAACTTGCTAATTACTGTGAAGCCAGGGAGATGTCTGACCTGCTGCTGCCTGGGCTCTGTTGCTTGGGCCTTTTAGAAATCAAGTACAGGAAGCAGGGCACAATTGCAACCTAATTGTGAATTGTCCGAGGCTGCTAATTAAATTATAGCAGGACTGTCCAAATACCATGATTGCTGTTGCAGTGGGAAAGATGATGGGTTCAAAAGGACAGTTACAGCAGAAGTCAGCAGCCGTTGTTCAGCATCCATCATTGACACAAGCTGACACTGAGATCCCCCAGTAAAGGAGGAAAGATCTCAGAGGATTCATTGCTGGCAGAGATCCTATCTACACTGACAGTACGATGGCACACTAGCCTGTTACCATCACAGTGAGCATATTCTCAGGGTCTCTGCTTCAATCTGCATTTGTTTGCCCTTGCTGACCCCAGAGAGAAGCGCGTGCAGGGGACTCGCTGTGTATGCACCGCTCTTGTGTGCGACCTGCAAAACAGTTGTTCCCAAACCACATCATCACTGTCCTATGGCTATTAGTTTTCCAAATGTCCAATATGGGAGAGGGGGAACCCCAGACCACCCCACTCCCCTGAAAGCACCAGATCTTAACTACATGTCATCCATGGGGTGGGGCAGGTCCCAGAGTAATCAGAGACTCAAGGAGCTTATACTTTCCATGACTCAAAACTGTTTTGTTCTAAAAGCAAGGGAGCAGACGACCAGAATAAAAGTGAGAAGGCACTTGTCTAAATAAATGAAAGCTTCTGCATGTTTCTAAAAAGGCATCCCTCCCCCAGAGCTCATCTTGCCAGGGAAGCTGTTTGATTTCTGCTTGCTGAGCACTCCTGAAAGACAGTAAGCCAGAGGTGGATATTTTTCTGCAGAGTTAGCAAGACAAATGGGCTCTGGACACTGGAGCTGGCACGAGGAGGTAGCAAGACCCCTGGGCTGGAAGTGTGGAGAGGAGGTGTCTCCCCAAAGCCCCTGCTTTCAGCTGCAGCCTGGGATCAGCTGAGGGGTGTCGTGCAACTGAAGCCAGGCATTAGGGACAGCCAAGCTCCCGTCGAGTGGAAATTTCTTGCCCCATTCTCTGATGGCCTTTGAACCCTTACACTGTTTATATGGACCTCAGCAGCTGGATCACTGTCCTTTGGTCAGTGTTAGTTAGACACCCATTTTAACACCCTCCTTGCCCCTGCCCCAGAATTTTCCAGACACTGGGCTTTTTGCTCTCTCTTTTCTCACTGCAGTGTCTTCCCTGCTGCTGGTCCTGTTACTGGTGTGTTTTCTCAGCCATCCAGGCCCCAGCTTCTCATGCACAGAGACAGCAAAGCAAACCTTCTGCGGGGAAATTTCTTGGCCCTCTTTTAATGTTTCCATTTTCCAAGTATACTTGATCCAGTATCTATGTACAGTCACAGAATATATACTGGGTCTCCTACAGCTCAGCCCTGGGAGCCCTGCCCACAATCATATCTTTTATTATTGTTTTTATTAACTATTTATTAGGCCTTTCCACACCAAGTGGTGCCTGTATGTTGTGCCCCACTCTTTCTTATTCCCAGCTCTGAGAGTACATGCACCGTCCCCAGCTCAGTGTCACCTCACCACAGCTTACCCCCGGGGACACCGAAAGCAGAAAGGTGCAGATAGGCACCACCAAATCTGCAGCCTGCTTTGGATCTGCCTCAAAATCGGTCAGAAGTGAATACGTCTTAATGGGTGGTCTCCCTTACATTTTAGGCCAGCATTTTTGTTCTCCAAAACATTTCCTGCTGTGGATGCAGCAAATGCAAGCGGCTAGGAAAATGAGCTGGCTGTGACACATGGATTCAGATGTCCCTGGGCATGTCACTTTGCTCTTTTTTCTCTACCAGCCCAGCTCTTTTGAACAGGGATCGTGTGTACAGTAACTTGCCCAGGGTGGAGGCAGGGAAATGGGGCATCTCCAGTTGGGACTGGAGCTTGACCATTCCACCGTAAAATACACCTGTAATGACTTACAAAATAGTTTACGGCAGCGCGGCTGATCAACAAGGCCAAGTTGCATTTTTGAAGGGAACATGCTTGAGGCAAAATCTGTTCAGAGGACAAAGCACTCAAACAGCAAGAGACATTTCTTCTGCAGTTTTCCACACCTGGACCTCCCACTAGGAGATAGTTCAATGTCTGAGAAGCTTTGAGTGACAGAAGGAAAGAAATAATATGTATTATTTAGCATGTTAAAAATAGGAACAAAGTAAGACTTGAATATTGCTTTGCATACATATATTTTAAGACCGTTTAATTCTCCATAAAACAGGCTATATGGGCCTTAAAAAAATAACTCGTATGCCTACCACAGATAGCATAGTGGGAAAATTGATACACTTGGTAAGTGTATACACAGTTCACATCCAGTGATTGCCTAATAAGTACCAAAGGTAATTTTGTGCACCAAGCATGAATGATGTCCATCTGCCAACAAGTATTATAATTTTCCTGGGGACTTAACATCAAATCTAAAAGCCTTTTCCATTAAAGATAAGCGCTGTCGCTCATCCATAAGAAGCGGGTTTCTTTTTGTTAGTTAGGTCCCAGCACCAAGGGTTGATATGACCATGTGCAAAACACTGATTGATCTGTTCAAAAAACAAGGTGGGGTAGGGCTGGGAGTCATTTCATGAAAGCTCAGGCAAAAAGCCTGCAGTGGATTTGCCCAGACATCCTTACTGGTTACAAAAGAAAGCACTGCAGTTCAACTGACAGACTTTTGGCAGGAAAGAGTGATGAAGGAAAAGAGAAAGATGAAGAGATGAGTGAAAAAAATATTCCTCCTTATTTTCCAAAAAACATAGCAAAGAAAGCAGTTGAACATGAAGGGCAGCGCAGACAGATGGAGCTGACAGCTAACATGAATGCTGAAGAGGATGTGTGGGACCTCCTGTGAATCCGTGTTTGCAGGTGAAACACCAGTATATATATAAAGGAAAACCACAGTGGACACTGCCATTTGAACAAAAAATCAGGGAGCAGAGACACACTCATACACAACCAATTTCCAGTGAGGTGTTTGGTATGTTGCCTTTAGGAAGAACAGTCACCTACCTCAGGGGAAGCAAAATGTGCCAGGAGCTGATGTTTGAGGTGTCTTTGCTTACATTTAATATGCTTTTGTATTTGCACGCAAATACCACTGGTCTGTGGGTGCTCACTCTGCATCAGCATATTTTAATTCTGTGTTAATTCTGGCAGTCACTAAATGAGGTCCTGGCAAAGTGATCTGGGCCAGGGCAGCTCAGAGGACCGAAATACGCTGCCTGCTCCAGGGGTGCACCCAAAGGCCACGAGTTTTCCTGCCCGGCAGAACTCTGGCTGTTGCCCTACTACTGAGACTGGCCCCAAGTTCCTCCACAGCCATGTTTGCTTTGGTGTAAGTTAGTAGCCAAGTTATACAGTACACTAGGAAGAACCCCCTGCCCTCCACCCAAACCTTCACAGAGCTGTCCTTTTAAGGGAGGAAAAATAAAAAATAGCCTGTGGGAAGGGTAGATTTATTTACAAGCATTAGGAAACACTTTCGGGAAAGATGGGATTTTTATAGCACAGGCTTTTTATCATAAAGATTAAAATAGGGATTTTATTTTTTTAAGAGAATACCCTACAGACCAAATGTGTATTTGGATCTCCCTCCAGAGATGTTCCTGGTCACACAGGTCACCCCATGCAGCTGAAACCAACATCCAGAGCTTTGCACCAGCAGCATAAATGGAAGCAGGGCAACTCTTTGCTGCCCAAGATATGGTTTTCAGCCCCATGTCTCTCATGGGTAAAGACATGCTTATTTAACCTCAGCTGGAAGCTCAGCTGGTTGCATGCCTGCACAGTGTGACCACTAGGCAACAGATAATATCCGTGAGGCTTCAAATCCTTGTAAGTGAACTGGGGCTAATGCAGATTCCTCATCTGTACAGCAATCTAGCAATTCACCTCGACAGGTCAGGAGCAAGACAGAGGTATCAGCTGAGCTAAGGACCACTGCTTTCCAGGGCACCATGTCCTACTGCCTTTGAAATAGGACAATTTCACCGGTAACACCATGACTGCAGGTAGCTCCTTTGGTAATTCCCTCAGAAAACCTTTGGAACAGCTGTTCATCACAAGTATGCACCTTTAGGAGATCTGTATGTCTGTGCTGGTGGTACCGGAGTAGTAAATGGGATGGTGTGGTGGCTGGGATTTGTAAACTGGTAACCTCCGTTCTCTTCCCCAGTTATTCCAGTTGATATGTGGCCTTATTCAAACTGCTCAGTTTCTGTATTTCCATTTTTCCTTCTGGCAAAGCTTACCCTCCTCTAGGAAGAAGGTGCCCCAGGCTTCCCAGTGAAGCTATCGGCAGCCAGGTCCAAAGCCAAGCAGGGGAAGTGGCTCCTTGCAGGGTGGGTGAACGCTTCCCCACAGGCTGTCATGGACATGACCAGTGCAAGGGGAAACCATGACTGCTATATGGCTTTTTCCTCTCTCTTGCTGGTGCCTTCACCCAAGGGCCACCACCACGTCGGTGCAAGAGCCCTGCATGCCACAGGCAGCTGTAATGGCAACAGCTGCACAACAGATAATGCCTGCAGTGCCATGATTGCATTATAAATCGAAATCGCAGCTGGCTAAGGACAAAAATACATGAATAAGGTATGTATCCAGGTGAATAGAAGTATGTGGAAATGGAAGAGAAGAAGAACACCTTTATGAACCTAACACCACCTTTCTTGATGACATTGCATGCTTGAAAGTGCACCACTGCTGCAGAGACTTTGGCTAGTCCTCAGCAAAGCACATCAGCCTTATTTGTCATACATCTGACGTGGGACTGGTCTAGCTGCGCTGCTGTAATATTTCCTCAAAAGACCAAATAAAAATCAAACTACAATACTGGGAGACTGGTCAAGACTGGGAAATAAATTCTTTGGTGGTTAACAAAAGAGACAGAAACCACATCCACTACAGGAAATGCCTCAAGCTAAAAAGTTTGAGGCTGGGAGAAAACTCAGGGGAGATGCAGCATAACCTATTGCAGTACAGTTGCTGCTGGTTCCTGGACATCCCTTTATGGTCCCAGCTGGAGACAGGATACTACTCTAGTGCGTCCCATCGTCCACATTAGTGCTTCTGGACACCTTCAAGCCTTCAATTGACAAGCACGATCGTGAGAGTAACTTTATTGCCTTTCCATTGCTGACTCGAGTGCAGAAGATGGAGGGAGACGAATCTATGTGCATGAAGCCTCTGTAGAGCTGTTTACTTGCATGAAGGTGTGAGACACCCAGCTGTGGAGGAAAGAGCAGCTTCCTGGTGTTTGATCCTAAAGCAGTGTGTATGGATCCATTTTGTCATCTCTTAGCAAAACCACAGGCTTCGTGTCTTCCCTACATGCCAGAAAGTCATATCTGAGAGGGGGGACAGCCTCTTTTAAAGCAGGTATTTTGGGGTGGTGGAGTTTTCGTGCTGGAAGCAAGCTGAAAAGCAGTCAGATAAGCCAGTGCTTGTGCTGTTCCTGCTACGGCAAACGAGTGGGAAACCCTCTGCATACCCTTGTCCTATTCCAGTTTGGACACAGAGGTTTCTCAGTGCTCCTTCTGTCACCTTGTGGAAAAAGGGGGTCTTTCTTTTGCTCTGCTGAACCTCTGGGCTGCTCAGGACCTTCAGACTTAGATCACAGCAATAGCTGAACAGCAAAAACCAGAACAGCAAAAGCTGTCATGAGCACAAGACATCTTTATGCCTGTACCTAGTACAAGCTACTCTTGAGAGTACCTTTACCAGGGAACAGTATGCAATGGTATATTACTGCACAAAAATAAAAATCCTCAACAACCTACTGATGTATGCATCGCAGTGCCTGAGGAGTGCCTAGTTTCTGCGCCAGATTGTCAACAGCAGACTCTGTGACACAGGAGCACTACCCCACTGCAGGGCATCCCGCTTCCTCAGCTGGATGGGAACTGGCTTTCTCTGGAGGTGTGAGCACTCATGGCTGTGCTGATACCAACTGAGTGTAATCAGTTGTGTAGGTAATATGGTTCCCAGGGCATGTGCAAGGGCACAGAGCCTCTCTGCCTGCATTTTGCCCATGCTTTCACAGTGCAAGCTAACAGTCTCCAATTGTTTTGTCTCTGACTTGCTGTTTCGAGAGATGCTCAGACATCTGTGTGCTGCTGCTGCTGTCAGGACCAGAATGGCTGAGGCAATGAGCAGGACCAAACCCTACTGCCTTCAGCTCTGGCTCTGCACATGGTGAAATCACACCTTTTGATAGAGAGATGAGTACTTCAGCACCTGACTTCCAGTTTTGCTGCAACCCTCACCTCTCCTCTCTCTCTGCCTTGGAGGTAAAGGTCTCCAAGGAGCAGCACACCATCATCAGCAACATTGTATTCGAACATGAGTCTGAGGGCTTTTCATGAACCAGGAATCAGACATCATTGGAGCAGCATAGTATCAACAGTTGGGCTACCCTGACAGCACTGCAGCAGTCATTATGCACAGGAAGGTCTCCAGAGCACCAAGAAGTTTGCTCCTGCAGAGATCTGGGGTTCCCAGGTGGTACCAGAACTGTGCTGCACACCAAGAAGAGTGAAAATAGGACATAAGTGGGAACAGGGCTAGAGCACATGCCTCTGCTGTGTGGGACAGACGAACCAATATGAAGCTGCATCTTCACCCCGGTTTGCTAGTGCAGCCTGACGTCCATATGCAGCAGCCTCACCAACCCAGCCTTTCGCTTAACTGCTAAACTTCTGCTAAGTGGAAAGAAGAGATTGTCCCACAACACCACCATCCCCTCAGACCTCAGAAGTCTCTTGGAAGAAGCATTGGTTGCTCTTCCCACTATGATGTCCTGCAAAGCAGCACAGAGCCAAGCACCCTACCCAAACACTTTCCAAAACTGCATGCAAAACAGCTGTGCTGCCTGTAACAGAGACTCAGAGGAGTCACTGTCAGCCATCCTGGCCCTGGGGAAGAGCGTGACCAGGTGATAGCCTGAGATCTGACTCTAAATTTTCTACCAGCTCGTCAGAGATTACACTTCAGAATCACATCAGCCTTTTTGTCTTTTACCCATTCATCAAACCAGTGTGATCTCAGAAACCCTTCATAAGCCTGCGATGTGGCATATGTACATGAAACAGTCTGCTCCACTGCACCCAGCTGGGAGGTACTGAGGGCCAAGCCTCAAGTGCTTGCCAGAGAAGCAAAGCCTTTGAGCACATTTAGACTGGAGGAACTGGTCTTTCTCTCAGTGCAAACAGCCTCTCCTGAGACGCCTGCCAATCTCTGAGAACACCGAGATATAAATGCTAAGGTCTAAAAGGAAAGCAACTCCTCCCAGCCACTCTCCCAGGAAAAAAAGATATTTCAGAGGGAAAAGCAGTGCAGAGAAGAAGAGGTGGATCTGGCAGAGAGAAAGGGAGATAAACAGAAAGAACTGGGCTGAAAAGAATTTTCTTTTATTTTTGTGAAAAGGACATGGTATCATAGAGTGGAGAAAAGTTTGCAGTTGTAGCAGGTGCAGAAGTCCAAGCCAGCTAATCATTTGAACGTGCTTGAGCATCACCTTCACTTCCAGCAACAGCCTCCAGCACTGCAGTAGAAAGGCTTGCCCCAGAGAAAGTGAACAAATGATCCAACCAAAAGAAAATGGGGAAAAAAAGGGTAGGAAAACTTGATGAAGAGCTGTTTGCAAGGTACATGAGAGAGAGCAGAAGCAGTCTGAGAGCCTCTTAAAACTTGAGAGGTTGTGTTTAGATTATAGCACTACATATCTTCTGCTGAGCACTCAACAGAACCTGTTTGGTGGTTGGCAAGGTTTGCTTGTGCAGATATTGGTGTAGTGCAAAGGCTGGATAGGAGCTGGAGGGGGTTGGAGCATGTGGCAGGAAAGGTTGGTAAGAAAGGTGCAAGTAAGAGAAATGGGTTGCTCTGCTACATCCATCCAGCACAACCAGGCCTTGATACCCAGCAGTACTTTTACAGTCTGAAAATGAGTGAAGATTACGTTAGGAGGGTGAAAGCCTCACAGCTGCCACCACAGAGGAATATTTTGACTTTAGGAGAAGGATTTACATTTCTTTTTAAAGTTTATATTGGAATAGTTTTATTTTCTCAATCAGTTGGAGGAAAAAAAGGTTTTCTTGTTTTGTTCATGTTTGCAAGTGGGGAAAACTACCTCTGCAAACACCAGAAACTTTAGATTAAACATCCCAGATTTTGGGAGAGGTGTTTAACCTTGGGCTTTTTGCAGTGAGCCCTAAGTACACCAAAGCACCACTGAACCACATAGTCATCTCCAGATAGAGGGAAATAGAAGGAGACGGCAGCTGAGGACAGAGGGAGAGGAACCATGAGTCAGTTCCCTAAAGAAACAGCAAATATTTTTTCCAGTTTTACCATTCTTTACAGAAGCCTTTCCAAATCTGTTTCAATCATGTCAATTCGTATTGCCATCCTGCTGCAATCAAGCCAGGCAATCAGATGTCTGATGCTCCTGTGCAAAATATCAACATAGCCTAAAAAAGCAATAGCAAAGCCGAGTAAAGACACAGTTTTTGTTTGGTACTCTGACATCACTGAAATCTTTGAAAAACATTGAAACAACCTCTTGCATAAGAAAAATACCTTTACAAGTGTTGTTCCCTGTCCTTCACTTTTACCTTGGTTGTAATGGGAAGATGTTAATACTCAGTCAGCCTTGGATCAGGATGAGGCTTCCGTTATATCTATTTTTTTATCACAAGCATAGGATGGCAATGAGTTATAACCATGCCCCGTGGCTTTACGGTCTTTCAGCATAATCAAACACATTCAGAGGTTATCTGTGCTCTGACAGAAAGACACAAGCTTGCTGTTTTTGTTGTTTCTTCCTTTAGAGTTCAAGCTCCTTCTTTTCCAAAGTTATTGCTACCAAGTTACTGCAAGGGATGCCAGGCTTGATTTCATACTGGCGTAGTATCAACTACTTCAGAAGTGGAGATGTCCCTCCCCATGGGCGCCAGTAAGGAATGCACTCCAGTCTTGTGCTTCTTTTCAGAGTTGTCAGCTGAATATGAAGATCCTCTTAAGCTGCAGAAGATTTCCTCAAGACTACTAGGAACACGTGCTGAAGGGCGTCTTAAAACGGAGACTGCCTTCCCTGTTGGTATCAGCCAGCCCAGTCATAGTAACTTTAAATACAGATAACTCAATTACTATTAGCTCCCTTTTTACACAAACCTGACGCTCTTTGAATTACAGGCAGTGAAGAACTTGAGTTGAACTGGCACTGTACAATCTGCTTGACTTCACCCTCTGTATGTAGCTATGTAGGCTGCAGTTTTAAATAACAACAGCAAAAAAAATAGCCCAAGGGTACGGGCTTTACCCTTGTGCAGGCGGGGAGGCAAAAAGGCTTTGTTTTCCTTCTGTATATAGATTGGTTTCGATAACAGTGACTGCATTAGGAATGAGCATTGCAAGCTCCAACCAGTGCAAGACACAGTTTTTCGTGACTTGTTTCAAGTGAGTTAATAATTGTTTATTTTTTGGTCCCTCTATTTTTACAAGCTTATGCTGTTCATTCCTGCAAGCACGTCAGCATGGCAGCATAAAGGCAAGCTTGTTTTTTCTATTTCCCGTAAAGCGTAAAGAAATTATTTTGATCCGTAAATCAAAATAAAGCCCCTTTTGGAACCTCTGACATACATATAATCTTATAAGTAATAATCTTATTAGACTGCCATTGTACTTCACACAAGCTCCAGCAAACAGGGGCAGCTGGCATTTATTTTTAAACTTAAAAATGATCATGAGAGATGGAAGTGCTTTGGGAGAAATTAGTCATGGTTCACAATGATAATCTTTGTTAATGAAGCTCGAAGCAGGCTTCTATCCAGAAGCGGCAAATAATGAGGTGCAGAAATGTTTATAAGACCATAGCGAATTCATTAACGAATATCCTCTAGTAAAAGAGCTGAAGGAGTCTGCAGGATTTGAAGAGCAATATTTATACCAGGGACAATGGTAAAATGCCAGGCTGGCAGTACACACGCAAGCAGGAGCTCAGCTCGCTAGCAGATTACTGCCTGTGCTTGTAAAAGTCTTGCGTTCCCCTGAGCGCCCTCCTTCTCCACCTGTGGAGGGAGCAGGAAGAAGGGAGGCAAACTTGTGGTTGAAGTTACCTGTGATTTGGAAATCTCTGCAATTTCCACCGTGACGATATTGCTTGGGGTGTCCGCGGGTGTCCCCCAGTGCCAACACAAATGAATGACTTTGAGGCGCAATTGCAAGCCCGTGGTGTGAGGTTTCTCCCTGAGAGCTGCCTCTTCCCACCTCCATTGCCCAGTGATCCAGAAGTCAAGCCATTTGTGAGACCCCAGCAGCCACCACAGAAAAGCTATGGAGAAGTGCCATCTGCAAGTGGATCACCACCAAGATCAACTGATCACAGACGTGCGTGAGTGGTTGCTTCCAAATAGCAGAGAGGTACCCCCTTACACAGGCATCACAGAGGCCAAGTGGATGTTCACACCTGGAAGGTTAAAGCTATGAAAAAATCTATTTGATCTCATGCCCTGGGCTAACAATGACAGATGGGAGGTCTTCCCAGCGGTCTCATGGCTTGTGAGGGGCAGTACATTGCAGAAGCAAGACATACTAGATCTTGGACACTCAGTTGCTGCTAAATTACAACACTTGGCTACAAACTCTAAAGCCTACCATGGCTATGAAAGCTCATGGAGACAGAGATCCCTTGATGTTGCCTCTGTTTTATGGCTTTGAGGAAAACTCAAAAGCTGTGTGAAATGCAAGGTAATGCAAGGATTTCTGTGCTTCTTGCTATTCAAAAATTGAAGGTACTGAGCCTCGTTTGGCTGGCACAGATACGCAGCACTAACAAATGCTCTGTGCTGCATTCCTTCCCCAGGAACAAACCTTTCCTGAAGTCTAACGGAGTTTTGTCAAAGGGCCGACCATAGGACTGAAATCCAGCTTCCAGTAATTGCAAAGTGCCATGGCCAGTTCTGAAACCCGCTCTAGCAGAAGCACAGTGATTTAAGAAGTCAGGCGCAGTTCTGCCCCGTGCAGGTGTTGGATCCTGGGCAGGAGAGGCAGGGGAGCATCAGATCCTCTGCAGCTCCTGGCTGAGCAAATGACTTATAAGCAATGTTTGTCTTTCTCTCTTGCTCTTGCAAAGGATCTACCAGCACCTGAGCCGAGCTGAGACTGCCAAGGATTTGAGGGTTTTTTCCCTCCCGTTCTCTGTGAAGCCTCTCCCATTTGCTAGGCAGGAATGATTACTGTATGCGGGTGACTGTGTGGTCTTGCAGCACGGGTACAGGGCCAGCAGCGTTGTCCCCTCCGAGCCCCAGCACCCGCAGCTCTCCCTGCTCGGAGGGCTGCTCGCTCTCATGCACAGGGTGATGCTGATGCAGGAGACCAAGGAGGTGTGATCTGCCCTTGCTCGCAGCAAGAAACAGCGTTGCTTTGACATATGGGCCCTTTCTCTACCCCTCTGAAGGGATGGAACTAAACAAGGGTGTAGACAGGTACTTCTAGCCGAGGTTGTGTAATGTTGCTATCTGGACTTTCAGCTGAGTTTTACCTTGAATATCTTCAACAGTTTTATGACTGCACAAGGGCTGTACGGTCAGGAATACAGCCAGAGGGTCAAGGGCAGTGATTGCTGCCTTCTCTGCTAAGCCTAAAGGAGGATTATCAAGAAGACAGAGCCATATTCTTTTCAGCAGTGCACAGCAAATGCAACTCTAAAAAGATGCAGTAAAGGAAATTCTGGCTAGGCACAAAGGTAAGATAATTTGCCATGAGGACGGTGAAGCAGTGGGGCACAATGCCGAGAGAGGCAGTGCAATTTCCCTCCTTGGGAGCTTTCAAAGCCACACTGAACAAAGCCCTGATCAGCCTGACCTGGCACTGAAGGTAACCCAGCCTTGTACAGAAGGCTGGACGAGAGGTTTCTAGTGATCCCTTCCCACCCAGACTGGTCCATGTGCCTGCATTTTTCCCCTCCTGAAATTCTGAGCAGCTGCAATAATTCCCCACGAGATCTCTCGGACTGGGAGAGAGGCTTGTCTGGAATGTTGATTTTAAACTAGAACTGCCAGCTTGCAGCAGATCTGATTATTTAGGAGAAGGAAGGAAATTTCCAGAATTTCACAAAGTTATTGGGGCCATTTCCACAGTGTTACACAAATTCAACATAACCCACCTGCTTTTAGTTTATTGTGGGTAGAGGTCTGGTACCTTGGGGGGTTTTTCGCAAGATTGCTTGCCTAGATTCTGTCCGAAACATGCAAAGTTTCAGAAGTCCACCACCACAGTTGTCAATAGGCAATTGGTCCTAAATGAAGTATTTAAGGGAGTGATTTGCTTTGCCTTCTTCTTTTTTCTTTTTTTTTCTTATTTCTTTTTTCTTTTTTCCTTTCAGCTTTCTGAAAAAGTTTCTTAGGCTTGATCGTATTTCAATGAACACTTAAAAAAAAAAAAAAAGAAAAACCACTCCTTGCAAATATTGGATAGTTGCAGATGACATCACATCAGAACAGACCAGTCAATATGCACAAGGGCAGGGCTGCCCTATGGAGGGGCTGGGGCAGGGTGAGGAAGGGGCCAACAGGGCCCCATGCACTCACGCAAGAGCAAAGGGCAGAGCCCTGGCAGCCTGGTTTGCTTTTTAGTATCATTGTATTCTAGTGCTCCTAGTTCACTGGACACCTGGAAGCTGCTAGAAGCAATGGGCTACACAGATTAAATTCTACCCTTTTTCCAGAAATGTGCAAAAAGTTCTACATAGAAGAAAAAACACCCAACATTTGCTTATTCTTACAGGAGACCTTTAAATGCTGCACCTGGACTTCTGTAGCTTTTAGGAATAGTTCCTTTCTCCAAGAGAACGATGTTACCTTCATTCTTCTATTTAAAATTAAAATTTCTTTTGCCTTTTCTCCCTTAGGATTTTATGCAGAAAATCCATCTTGCTGTAAATCCACTCCTACACACAAATTTTTTGCACAACCGCTAAAGACACAACAGCAGGTTGCTGGAGCTCTGCAAGTATTTTAAGATTATTTTCAGGAGGTTATCACATTATTAGCATGGCCTCTGTCAGATGGGTCTTTGGGGAGTTTTCAGAGCTTTATTCAAAGAGGGAGGGAGAATATCCTGGACCACTGTTACTCTGGCAGCTGCTCTTCCCATCTGAAAGTAATAAGTAGCACTTTTCCTGTTGTGGGTGGGGTTTTTTTTAAAGGAGTTTGTTTTTCATAGCTCAGAGGCTGAATTGGAGAAGAATAAAAGACCAGGGAGTGTTTCTGCCTGGCCTTGGGGAGTATCTCTGGCACTACATCAGTTTCCTAAGGGTACCTCCCTCTCTGTCCCATGCTCTGCCTCCCTGCTCCCAGCACCACCAAACCCATAGCCTGCACAGCCTGGATGGCAGGGACAAAACCATGGTTATCATCTTCCAGGAATGCAGATACTTTGCAGCCACCAAGACACAGTGACTTTGCCTCCTGATGTGGTTGCTGAGAGCTGCCCCTGCCCTCTCCTGAAATACGTAGCAGTGTTACCATGAGTGCACTCACCGGTGTTCAGTCCTCCTTAGCACTTTCTACAAGTCACAGCATTTACTCCTGAGGTAAGTATGAGCGCATGCCAGTCCCCAAACAGCAAAATGTGATCAAGCTAAAAGTGGATACGCAGTTTGTGTCAGGAGGAGGGAGAAACTGAAGTGACAGACCAAAGCTAGAAATCTGGAAAAATCAGCTGGGAACAATCTGAGTTAGCCAACATCTGCTGTGCTGCCGGGTGCTGGAAATAACACCGCCGAAATAAACCCAGCCCAGTGGATCAGCTGGTGTAAGGTGGAAGCAGACAACAACTACAAAAACAGGATGCGCTACTGGCAGGCAAGCTGTTGACCCAACACTTTCCAAAGGTACAGCCATCACAATCTTGTCTTCATGTCAGGAAACTAAAAAGAAAAGGCCATTTAATGTGGAAGCATCAGAAATGCTGAGACAGCTCACCTCCCCTCTGTGTGATGCAACAGCAGCAGCACTGAGATGCTGGTGGGACACAGGAACGTAGGAAACCATGGGAAAAACAGAGAGGCAAAAACAAAATCATCCTTCCAAGCCTAGGCTCTTCCTAGGTTAACAGCTCTCATGCTGTGACTGCACACTGCTGCTGAACTGGCATTGAACAGTTATTATATTAAATATACACTTTGGGACGTCATCCTGCCAGGACACGAGAGTATCTTCAGCCAACGAGCTGGGTGTTGACGGCGCACAGCTGTTGTTCAAGGGCTGCTAAGCCACTGCTGACATTGCTGCCTGGCCGTACTTAGAATCCTTAATTATTTTATTCTTACACAATGTAATACTAAGAAACGAAGGTTAAACAGCAGATCTGCTGGCTCTCCCATTCAGCCAGTTCAATGAAATAGGAAACCACAGAAGTTTTTCAGCTATTTACAGAGCTGAATGCTCATAGTCTTCATAGATGCTCCACAAGGTAAATTAGATACTTCACATATTTTATGCTAATGCTTGGTCTGCTGACAGCTATCAGGTGATAATTTTTTAGCCTTTTAATCTAAACAGCACAGAAAAGCCATCACAAGGAGTATTACAACTGCCTCAGCAACTATTTATGCTTTAAATCTCCATTATTTCTGCAGAGGGGAAGTTTTTTTTTTGTTTTAGCTTGATTACTCAGTGGGTGCCTTAAGGTTTGCCTGATCTCCATATTAATCCCAGTTCTTATATGAGAGGATTTAGATTTTTGTTATTCTAAAGCTAATGTCGGGATGGCAGCTCTGAGGGTTGGAACAGCTTCTTTGATTTTTGCTGCGAGTTTTGATTCTCTACATGAGACAACACGCGAGTTCGGCTGCTAACACTCTGGTTTAAGGCAAAAATTTGTTATGGGACTCTTAACAGCTTGTTCTAGCATAAGAAGTTACTTTCTGGTTATGAGCCACAGACTTCAAGCTGTCCTGAACAGAGGCGACTTTCTGTTTTTCGCAGAGTATTTCTCTCTTTACCCTCACAAGACATGTGGTTGAATCACTTGACTGTCTGCAGACAGGAAAGGCTGTCCAAAATACAGTATGATGCCTTTCAAGGGTGCCCCTGCCGGCAGCAAACTGCTGATCCTTAGATCATTCTAGGCTGGATGTTGTCTGGAAACCTGCCAGTAAATGCAGGCCAGTTTTGGAGCAGGGCTGCTGCCTCTTACATGACCGGTGGATTGTACAGCTCATAACTTAGTAAGCACTGCAGTGCCCAGCTTGAGCCTGAGCTCAAGGTATACTGCGTGAGCCAGAGCTGTCTGGAGATCTGCTGGGTTTTAATTGGGGCTGCTCCCTAAACTGACATCGAGCAAATTTTGCCCAGTGTTTTCTAGAATTTACCTCCACAGAGACTGGAAATCAAGTCATTGGTTTATTTTATGCTGATTATCATTAACTTATGTAGCAACTAGTTGGATATTAAATACAGAAACATTTTTCTCGAGTTATTATTTCTATTCCTGAAGTTACGAGATTTGTTAATATCTCCTTGTTGATCAGGAGCTTTATGCTTTTGCATGTTACATGATACAGACATTCTTGAGCTGCAGCACCAGCAAGAGTTCCAGTTGTGCATCGGTTTTTCCCAATGTCCATTTGCATTTCATTTCTGCACTTTATGTCAAGGGAAAATATCTGATTAACCTTGGGACTGAATGAAAGAAATTCATCTTGCCATCCTTACAATAAGGAAAAATACCCATGGTCTAGAGAGTGTGAATTTAGAATCACAGAAAAATTTTAACATCATTTATTAAAACTCCAGAAACTGGAGTGAAGATGAAATCTGGTTGATTTGTTTGGTTTTTTTAATAAATATTTATTAATTTCTAGGCTCGGGTGACATATGTCTTCATTTGGCGAATCTTGTATTTAACTCGAGGCCTAGATATAGACTTTTAGAAATGGAAATGTCAATTGGTGAAGGTTTCATATCTCTCTGTACTTAGTAATCAAAAATAATAAAATTCTAAATAAGTACTATCATATATAAGAGGGATTTTTTTTTCTGACACAATTGTTCTAAGAAATTATTTGATTTAAATTGCATTTTTCTCCTACGAGTTCGGTGCCTTCCTGTTAACAGAGTAACAGAGGCAAAGTTTGGTCCTTTCTAATATAACATTTTAATTACTAACATTTAGTTTCAGTAAGAAGCAATGCAAAATAATGTTTTCTATTACCATTCCAGGAACTAATCAAGTTTGTGTTTGGGCTGCATGTATTTCCATATGATTAAGCCTTTTCACTCTAAAGAAGAATATGTAGGACAATTACATGACTGATCTTCCAAGAAACACTAATTCACTGCTATCTTTTGCCTGGAGAATAATGTAAAATTCTTTCTCTTTTAAAATCTCTAGTAGATCTCCCTTATAAATCTCTCCAGAAAGAGTAGTAGCCATAGTATTAGACAAAGTAATAACTGATATCCCACCTGTAGACTTTCCACCCCTCTGCTTGAATTAGTCCATCACAAGGTTGATGTACAGCTGGAATATTCATCCCTGCTCATGACAAATATTCTCATGGGTTTTTTAACATCAATATTTTTGAAGTCTTCAAAGGACTGCAGAACACCTGACTAGTGAAATCATGTTTAGCATGGGTTTGGACTTTATAAACTGTCTTATGTTGGATGAGAAAATCTATAAGATGATTTCCAGAGGATCAAAGATCCTTTAGATGTTCCTCTCACTAGTACAGGCAGTGGTTACACCATCCTGTTAAACAGAAGCGTTTTTCGGTTATCACTAGGGATGATCTGTGCAATAAACTTAATTGCTTTTTTTCAAGTGGGCATATAAATTTTATTGACAGTATTAAACAGTTTTTGTCCACAGTTTTACAGACGGAGGTTATCCAGGCTGTGCAGTGGCTTTATCAGATGATAATCCGTTTTCCAAGTCCTGTCCCTTTCAGTGCTTTTCAAATAATGGTTTAGCTTTCTGAGTGCTTCTCTTTGGTCTTTCAGCTACCAGACTTCTTAGAGATGGGCAATTACCATAGAGAGTTATTGACCATTTCCAGCTCACTGGTGGTCAAAATTTTCCAGCCCCGAACGAACAGCGCGATCCAGAAGCAGCAGCTGAGCTCCAGTATGGACCTCAAAAGTAATTTACCCTAGGACACAGACTGCAGACAGGAGGTCCTAGTTCTCATCACTGTTTTTTTAAACCTTTTTTAAGGATCCAATTTGTTCTTTTTACTGTATGAGACCTTTGAAGTCAGCAAAGTATAGCTTTTCTTTGGTGTCCAGTAATTTTGTGTGAGCTGCCAAAGGATGATCTTTCATCAGAGCTAATTTTAAGGTCAACGTGCCCCTTTGCTATAGGCGATCTCTAGCAATGACTTCTGCAGTAATATTTTTAAAGGGTAAATGTTTCAGTCTATTTTTTGATAACTACCAAGTACTGGTTCCCTCAGCTGGTTTTGCAAGCGGCTCCAGAGACTTGATTTGAACTTCAGCATGAAACTGGAAATGCTTTGGGTTTCAAGGGTGCGTCGCACTTAGTTATTGCAGCTTTATTTTATACACGAATCACCAGTGACTGACACTATTTGACATTTGATTTTGTAATAGGCAGCTATCATGTTATTTTCAGTATAAGTTAAATTTGGTGTTCACGCTATTGGTACCTTCCTGTAGTTTATTGCTTGTTAGAGGCTCTTCTATGATCTTTGTGCTTCTCTTTTTCTTGGAAGTTCTGTTTCAGTATCAGCTTTTGCTCAGGCTTTTTCAACACTTTTGGTATAACAAGCTCCCTGTTCTGTAGTTTAATGAGAGTGACAGGAAATGGGGTAGCTTTTTATACGGTTTGATTGCAATCTGTATAAAAACCGTCTGGTTTCTCCAATCTCCATGAAAGACCATATTTTGCTTTGTGATTTGCCAGTTAGCCTGGGTTTTCATGGGTTTTTCTTCCCAACTTTGAATTAAAAATTATTCTCATTTACTGTTATCTTCTCCCATTTTTTAAAAGCCATCTAAGACAATTTCTAGCCCATTTGACAGAATCATGTTTGCACATTTTATTGCTATACAACCAGAGGGGGTGAAGTTATAACAAGGGCAAGTGTAGAGTCCTGCATCTGGGCAAGAACAACCCCATGTACCAGTACAAGTTGGGGACAGACCTGTTGGAGACCAGTGTAGGGGAAAGGGACCTGGGGGTCCTAGTGGACAACAGGATGACCATGAGCCAGCAGTGTGCCCTTGTGGCCAAGAAGGCCAATGGCATCCTGGGGTGTATTAGAAGGGGTGTGGTTAGCAGGTCGAGAGAGGTTCTCCTCCGCCTCTACTCTGCCCTGGTGAGGCCGCATCTGGAATATTGTGTCCAGTTCTGGGCCCCTCAGTTCAAGAAGGACAGGGAACTGCTAGAGAGAGTCCAGCGCAGAGCCACAAAGATGATTAAGGGGGTGGAACATCTCCCTTATGAGGAGAGGCTGAGGGAGCTGGGTCTCTTTAGCTTAGAGGAGACTGAGGGGTGACCTCATTAATGTTTATAAATATGTAAAGGGCAAGTGTCATGAGGATGGAGCCAGGCTCTTCTCAGTGATATCCCTTGACAGGACAAGGGGCAACGGGTGCAAGTTGGAACACAGGAGGTTCCGCATAAATATGAGGAAAAACTTCTTTACGGTGAGGGTGACCGAACACTGGAACAGGCTGCCCAGAGAGGTTGTGGAGTCTCCTTCTCTGGAGACATTCAAAACCCGCCTGGACGCGTTCCTGTGTGATATGGTCTAGGCAATCCTGCTCTGGCAGGGGGATTGGACTAGATGATCTTTCGAGGTCCCTTCCAATCCCTAACATTCTGTGATTCTGTGTGATTCTGTGATTAGCAATTAGGCAGAAATGTAGTGAGTGCTCTGCAAACCCAACTCAAATGTGAAAATGGTACTGCTGGGTTTTGACATTTGACTGTGTTGTTACAATACCCATCAATCAGTTCAACATACAAAGGTGACTGCACCTTGAATGATTTAAAATAGCAGTGGGTGCTCAAATTTGTAACTTTATTTAATGGACATACCATGCCTCAAATATTTTATTCCAGCATTGTAATAACTCATATTAACAACAGAAAACCTTTTAGCATGGATGAAGATCTGAGAGCGGTGGGTAGAACAAAAATAGGTTTTTTAATTTTGGTAGATTAGTACTACCAGCGCCACGCTGTAGAGGGATGCCATTGTATAAAAGTGCCCTTGGTAACAAAGATGGTTTGTTTTAGGCTAGCCTCATTTGTCTGTACGTTAAAGATGCCATCCAGGAACACAATATGGTGCTGGACACTGATCCAACTTTAATATTGCTCAAAAGTATGTATTCAATTGGACAGCATTGAGTGTTAAATTAAGTATTTAACGACGTTAGACAAATCTACCATGAAAGACCCATAAAAAAACCAACTGTAGCACAGCCATCTGTTAGCTATGCACCAAACCAGAGCTGGAGGATCAGCAAAACTCTGAGGGGTCTTTCCTACTTCCATAGCAGAGCAGACAGGAGACTAAACCCTGTTGACTGGGGACACTGAGTGAACTCATAACTAGATTGATTCTTCTGAAAGCATTTTCTAGAGCTAAGGCACTGCAGGTCTCAGCTTTGGGGTCTAACGGTTCATAGAAATCTGGAATGGCAGCTGCAGCCAGATCAAGGACAACATCACGGGGATTGACAAGTGACACTAACCCTTAGTCTCCCATTATCTCCCATGAAATCCTTTTGGTCCAGCAAAATAGCACTTGTAAGGGGCAACCCATACTTTCTTGCTGAAACAGACTTAGCTCAAAGTCTTCTGAGGACAACCACAAGTATGTATGAGTAGCAAAATCATATTCATTTCCTAGTTCTGTGATGATTTAGTGATGTATTAAACATATCCTGAGGAAGCTGATACCTCTGCTTCTCCCCTCTGCCCCTCCAGAATGCTGAAAAGCATCACAAAATCCTTCAGAGACATTTTTTCAAAAAATTTTCTGGCAAACTCTAGGATCACTCTGAACTTACAGAGAAATACCACTATCTATCTCATGCACTTTGATGTCCTGGTGAAAGAGTCAGGTGTGTTTATAAACTGCGTCTTCTCAGATCCATAAAACTTCATACAGCTGAATTACCACTTCTTCAAGGCAAAGGCTTTTATCTTAGGTCTACAGTCATGAAGCAAATCTTCACCTCACAGTACAGATCACAGAAACAGCAGGTGTGGCCCCACTGGCTCTAAAAAACTAAAATCAGCCTCCCAAATCTGTGTACCATTAGTTTACCATCTTTGCCAAATTTATCTACCCAAGGGTACTGAGAGAGCTGGCAAAAGTGCTCACCAAGACACTTTCCATAATTTATCAGCAGTCCTGGCTAACCAGGGAGGTTCCAGGGGACTGGAAATTAGCAAATGTAACACCCATCTACAAGAAGGGCCAGAAGGAAGATCTGGGGAACTATAGGCCTGTCAGCCTGACCTCGGTGCCAGGGAAGATTATGGAGCAGATAATCTTGAGTGCTATCCTGGGGCATGTACAGGACAACCAGGCGATCAGGCCCAGTCAGCATGGGTTTATGAAAGGCACTGGTGAGGCCACACCTCGAATCCCTGTGTTTAGTTTTGGGCCCCTCACTACAAGAAAGACATCGAGGTGCTGGAGAGAGTCCAGAGAAGGGCAATGAAGCTGGTGAAGCGTCTAGAGCACTAGTCTTAGGAGGAGCGGCTGAGGGAACTGGGGTTGTTTAGCCTGGAGAAAAGGAGGCTGAGGGGAGACCTTATTGCCATCTACAAATACCTGAAAGGAGGTTGTAGCAAGGAGGGTGTTGGTCTCTTCTCCCAGGTAACAAGCGATAGGACGAGAGGAAATGACCTCGAGTTGCACTGGGGAGGTTTAGATTGGATATCAGGAAAAATTTCTTCACAGAAAGGGTTGTCAAGTATTGGAACAGGCTGCCCAGGGAAGTGGTGGAGTCACCATCCCTGGAGGTATTTAAAAGCCATGTAAATGGGGTACTGAGGGACATGGTTTAGTGGTGGGCTTGGCAGTGTTAGGTTAATAGTTGGACTCGATGATCTTAAAGGTCCTTTCCAACCAAAACGATTCTGTGATTCTGTGACTCTGTGAACAGAAATTAAAAACCTTTTTTTAAAAAAACATAAGCTAGAGCATTATGTGATGAGGGGCAGCTGGTGACACCATGGCATTTGCCTAATTCCTGGTGCAGGGAGGAAGCACACTGCTGTCCCAGCCAGGCACTGCGCTCACGGGACACAGGAGTGACATACTGGTCTTTCTTCCCGTGGTTTCATCTCCACGTGCTTATGCTGTTAAGATCACCTGCCTTTCAGCCCTTCCAGCGACAGAGCAAACTGGAACAGACAGAGGGCTGTAAACTGGAGGAAGTAAGGGGAAAAAAAAATGCAGAAGCAATAACAGTGGAAGAATCAAACGAAAAGTGCTTCTGCTCCTGAGCTAGGGCTTGAACTTCATAGCTTGGTTAAGCCATGTGAGATGCCACTAGAGCCAGCATAATAATAGAAATGAAGAACAGGATCTGAAAGTCAAAAGGCATGTGGCTTCTTTGTGAGACGCAATGGTAGCTGTCCTCACCTAGGGCCACATTGCTTCATCCCCTAACGGGACCTTTTAAGTCTTCTGATTGCACAGTATCTTTAGGATCAACCTCCCACCTTTTATGAGAATGGCTCAGTGCCCTTGTTTTTTGATAATCCTTTAGACAGAGTAATTTTGAGGTGAAAACTGCATAATTTCTATTTATATCTTTTTGCTGTCCTCGAAGGAAGCCTAGGTTATTCTGGAGGGGAAAAAAAAAAAAGCACCCTTCACTCTGCTAGCAACATCCATGGTACGGGTTTCCTAACATTAAGGCAAATCTTATTAACAGAAAAAGGCTGAGTATTTTGAAGAAAATTGCTAGAAGTGTCTTAAGATCTTGAATTTTAGTCGGATCTTCTTGCTTTCAGAAATATTCTAGTATTTCTAGGTATTCAAAATTTGACTGCAGCGCCTACTAGGTCATTTTATTTCAGAAGAGTTAAGGCTCTTTTAGAATGGTTTGCACGGGAAGTTAATTTGTCTATAATCGCTTCTAAACTTTCCCCATAGTTCCTGTACACAGCTTAACAGGCAGCTAAAATGGCAGCTCTTGGGTGTTGTTTTTTTTGCAAGGACATGATGTCACAGCTGTCAAATTTAAAGCATGATTTCTTTTCCTAATGCATAAAGACGCTGGCATAAAATTGCAATGTTTACAAAATCTAGTTTTTAGTGTTAGCCACAAGGACCTGGTAAGAAGTTTTTCTTCTGGCTCTGCTGAGCTATGTGCTATGTGCTGGTGATTGCTGTTCAGAGCAAATCTATGAAATCTTGCAAGTTTGGGGATGGTGAGATTGGTACACATAAGAAATTGGCTATCTTTGCCCTTTTGGGTTGTTTTTTTAAATTTGAAATCTCAAGCATCTGGGGACTGGGAAAATTTGCTCTCTGTGGTTGGAAGGCACAATGTCTACAGTAGCAATTAACTGTAAAGTATTATTAACCTCCTCTCTGTAGACAGACTGCTTTCTTTCAGAAATTGGGATGGAGAGGGGAGACAGCTAGGAATTTAATTTGCCTGGTTTAATTGGGACTGGTTAAGAGATCAAGGAAGCAGAAATGGTCCTTTTTTTTTTTCTATGGCATTTCTTCTCCTGAGCTGAAAATGTTATCTGCACTCCTAATGAACATCTGTCTTGTTGGATCTCCTGTGGTCCAGCCACCTGCCCCTGCAGCAGCAGGAACGAGACAAATCCTTGCAGAAACAGGCTGGCTGGTACCTCCCGCATAGTGATCTCTGACCCACGATCCTTCCCACTCACAGCACCCAGTGGCCGGGGCAATATGGTGGGTCAGCGCTATTTGCATTAACTCCTTTCTGCACTTCTGAGACCTGTGCAGGTCATCACTGAAAAGCAATTAATTGGGAACAGCCACTCACAGGGACCTGATCTAACTCTTCATGTACCAGAGGCAAAAAGGAGGAAGTTTTGTTCTGTTGATTTGAAATAGGATTTAAGAAATCTAAAACTTTTTTTGTCCTTGGAAAACACATAATTGTATTGCTGTTCTCTTTCATTTAATGTTTTAATTCCTTCCAGAATCAAGAGCCTTGACTCATCTGGAGTCTGGTCTTATATACCTGAATAGGAATAGGAATAGGAATAGGAATAGGAATAGGAATAGGAATAGGAATAGGAATAGGAATAGGAATACTTACCTCGCCCTATTCACCTGAATAGCTTCAGGACAAAGAAAGCCTACCACTGATGGCAGAACACTCCTGATCTTGTGTCACTATGCTCTGGCATAAATGAGGACTGATCGTGGTCATGAACTATGCATAACGCAGTGTTATGGGCTGGAATTTGCTCAATCTTTCAATGGCATTTCAAAGTTATAATATTAACCTCTCTAAAGCACTCATGGAGTTTCTACTCAGAAGGGTTAAGACTTTTAAAATGGGCCTATTTGTCTATACCATATTTGAAAAAATTAGTTTTCTTTCTTTTCAGCATCTTTTCCCAAACCAGTGCAAGATATAACTAACAAATTCATAAGACTCTCCAAGCTGACCATCTTTTCAATCCTTCATCGAATTTAGAAACACTGATACTGACAAAGCCTTTGGACTGTGATAATTTTCCTGCAGAATTACCTTGGCTTCCTGCTCAACATCCTAATTTCTTAAAAAGCACTTTAAATCTCTAGGTTGTTTTGTCTCTTTTATACAATCTCCTGAACTTTTCCTATGCTTGGGATCTTCTGGAAGGGAGCACTCTCACGTGTCCTGCTCCAGTCTCTTCCTGAATTATGTCTGGTATACCATATACAAAACAGGTACCAACTATTAACAAATAACGTTGTAAACTGATTTCATTTATCTAACTCAGGAAATAATGACCCTCAAACACCACACAGGCCACACAGCAACAAGGACAGACTTCTTGATTTAAATTTGATTTTAAATTCAGCCATATGCCTTGGCAGCAGAGTTCCTCACACACAGCACTGATCCTCATCCTACTTGCTATAAGAGATACCGTGATCAGCTCTGGGTCATCAGGGCTTTTGGAGCCCTGCATGTAGAAAGGTCTGTCTCATTGCATAATTCTGATTTCTGACATTTTCTCAGTTGTCATAGAATCACAGAATCATAGAATGGCTTGGGTTGGAAGGGACCTTTAAAGTTCATCTAGTCCAAGTCCCCTGCAATGAGCAGGGACATCTTCAACTCAATCACATTGCTCAGAGCCCCATCCAACCTGATCTTGAATGTTTCTAGGGATGGCGCCTCTACCACCTCTCTGGGCAACCTGGTCCAGTGCTTCACCACCCTCATCATAAAAAATTTCTTCCTTGTATCTAGTCTGAATCTACTCTCTTTCAGTTTAAAACCATTACCCCTTGTCCTGTCGCTACAGGCCCTGGTAAAAAGTTTTTCTGCATCTTTCTTGTAATCCCCTTTTAAGCATTGAAAGGCCACAATAAGGTCTCCCCAGAGCCTTCTCTTCTCCAGGCTGAAAAGCCCCAACTCTCTCAGCCTTTCCTCATAGGAGAGGTGTTCCAGCCTTCTGATCATCTTTGTGGCCCTCCTCTGGACGCATTCAAGCAGCTCCATGTCTTTCATGTGCTGAGGACCCCAGAGCTGGACGCAGCACTGCAGGTGGGGTCTCATGAGAGTGGAGCATAGGGGCAGAATCCCCTCCCTCGACCTGCTGGTCATGCTGCTGGTGATGCAGCCCAGGATACAGTTGGCTTCCTGGGCTGCGAGGCACATTGCTGGCTCGTGTCCAGCTTTTCATCCACCAGCACCCCCAAGTCCTTCTCCTCAGGGCTGCTCTCAATCCCTTCATCCTAGCCTGTATTGATACCAGGGCTTGTCCCAACTCGGGTGCAGGACCTTGCACTTGGTCCTGTTGAACTTCAGGAGGTTTACATGGGCCCAATTCTCAAGCTTGTCCAGGTCCCTCTGGATGGCATCCCATCCCTCAGGTGTGTCAAGCACATCACATATCCCAATAAGCATAACCACACTTATATCCTGTTTACTAAAGCTAAGTTGCTTACAGTTACACTTTATGTTTTGCTAAGGTGCTGATAGAGATGTCTTGCATGGTTTTTAATGTTACCTGTGTAATACAGCAAGGCTTTTTAAAGCAAAGAGTAGTAATACATCTAAAAAACATGTGCCCCCCCCCCCGCCCCCTTTGTGAGGAAGCAGGGAAACACTTTTGTTTACACTCTGCCTTGCTCTAAAAACTGATATTCACTTAGGAAGCTTTGAAATTTGTTGTTTCTGAGCACAGAGGAGCAGAGATGGGATTTGCATCCTCAGCAGGGAAGGAGCAGACCAGCTGGGCAGTGGTTGTCAAAAGATCCTACCAGCCCACTTGCTTTCATGTCCTGCCCACCCCATTGTGGAGCTGTGCACCATGGTCTTCCCTCCCGCAGCTTACTCCAGGTGTGACCCTTGCTCCTTGCCCCAGGGTCACTGTGGTAGGAGCTCCATGTCTTGTGGCTCTTGCTGTATGAAAATGCCAGTGCCGGTGAGTGCCTCTCTGTCAGCGTGAAAGCTGCAACCAGCAAACTCTTCCACAACCTGCCACTACAAGGAATTAAACTGATTTCCATACTGTGTACTTTGGGTGGATGTTTCACAGAAGAGAAAAAAGAACAGGAAAAATAAAGTGGCGTATTTCCTCATGCCTCTTAGCTGAAAAAGCACCTTGCTGGGTTTTCCCTGATCAAATTTTCCTCCTCTCCCATGGCCAGGTACTGTGTCAGTGTCTTTGTCTTGGTGCATATGAACAGCTGCTAGTCCCCTGTGCCGCACGTCCCCTCCAGCGAGCTCCAAGTGGTGCAAAGGGTGACTCTGCCGAGGTCAGGCTGGAGGTGAGCACAAGCAGGGGACGTAGGAAGCAGCAGCCATCACAAGGCTGGGTGCTCACCCTGTGGCTCCAGCACAGTGCTGCACTCCTCTGCCTGCCCATCAGCTTAGGAAGTGGGGCAGGAGCAGTGGCGGCTGTTTGCAGGATCCCAGCACAGATCTCTTTAGCTGAGGTTAGGATGCTGTCACACCAGGTCCACACTCGTCGAAACACCAAGCATGCCCCTAACCCAAACACCCTGAGCCAACAGCACCCAGCTCCCATTCTGCTGGCACACCCTGAACACCTCTCACTGGGCCTGCAGAACAGCAAGAATGAAAACCCAAATGTCTCGTAGGTTGCATTTTATATGTTAGACTTCTGTTCCTAGAGATCACAAGAGAAAGGTGCCACAGGAAGAACCAGAGGAGATGACAGCAGATGACAAGCCATAGAAATGTTCAGGTAGAGATAAGCCAGGAGATATGGATCAAATTGGCTTACGTAAACATATGGAAGAAAAATTAGATTAAAAAATCAGGTATAGAGTGAATAGAAACAGGATGACAAACTAGCCATGCACCTGCTTTCCAGTCCTGTGCTGGGACTGCTCTGCCCCAGGCCTCTCTGCCGGGGACCTGGGGTTTCTGCCTGCTGGGCAGGGAAATCTGCATTCTCCTTTTTTTTTTTTTTCTGTTTTGCAGCTGAATATCAAAAACATGAGCAAGACTTATCCCTGCCTGGCCCTCTGTTAGTGTTTCTTATAATTTCGGGGCAGTCAGCAGCCAGTGCAGTTTGGCTCTGATCTTGCCCTGCTTTTCCCAGGCTTGCTGCAAGCCCCCTCCTCCCTGAGTCAGCCTGTGGGCTCTGCCCTTGGAAACCTCAGAGCATCGCTCTGCTGGCTCATCTGCCTCAGGGGCAACACACGGCTGTAATGCAATCTGGAAATGGCCCATACAAGAAAAAGCAAGATGTGGGTGGTTTTACTTTTAAGGGAGGAGTCTCTGGCAGCCTAAGCAATGCTAGCAGGCTCCAGAGAGAGCCGTTTACATTCGTGACACGTCAGCAGTGGTACTGTGGCAGCTGAATGCTCTCTGGCTCATCCTCCTTCATGTGCTAGGCACAAGCTTTCAAGGCTTGCTGCAAGACAGGCCCTCAGCCTCGGTGCAGGACTTGGGTCAGACGAGGCACCCACAGCACCAGCTGTGATCCTGTCCCCGAACCCACATCCCACCTAGCTGCCCCGTAAACGTACCCACCATTTGAAACTTGAACCCACAGCTCCCTGATCAGAGAGCTGCTGGGAAAAAAGATCCATGTGTGGCCAGGGGGTCTCTTCCCCTCGAAAGAGGCTCTTTTTTTCAGTGTCCCTCTTTGGCAGTCCTGGGTGACCTCCCTGGAACTGGCTGCGGTCTGGGACCTTGCTGCTGCAAAGCCGCAGCAGTGACTGCATGGCGTCAGCTCCCCTGGGGAAAGCCTGGGAAGGCTCAGCAAATCACACCATTTTTAGAGAAACTGCTAAGAAAGTTTGAATGCCTTTATATAATTATTGTGACATGAACAATTCAGCAGTTCGTTTGTCTTCTTTAATTTTTTCTCGTAAGCTCATATACACTCCTTATTCAATACTGTCAACTCTTCCCTTCGCAAACTCATTAGCTTGCTGCCTGCTAGCAGACATCAAATACGTAGCTAAGTACACAGAGGTTTGGGTTTAAAAAGGCTCCCAGAAAATACAAGTTTAAAGCCTTGCTCCTGAGAGATGCTGACTGGCTCCAACTCTGAGCAATTTTAGGCTATTCCTAACCTCCTGGGACGCCACGTCCATTAGCCCATGACCTTGTGTACTAATAAACCCCAAATGATACTCACCAATCAATGTATGCCAAGGCAGGCAGGGTCACCTTCTGTGTGCAAAGCACCACGTACCCTGTGCAATCCCTTTCCCTGAAACAAGCCAGGGTGGCTACAGCTGACGCTCCCTTGGTCACTCCTCAGCCAAGCTGTAACGCTCCCCTGGCTCTGCTTGCCCGTGGCAAACCATGACCTCAGGTGGACAGCAGGTGTTTTGGTATCCTGCATGCATGAACATTCACGTGAAGCTGTGGGCTCAGCTTCGGTTTTCCAGATGTAAATCAAAAGTTCTTGTGCTACAGGCACAGGGGTTAGCTTTGAATTGGAAAAGGGACCAGATGTAGCTGCTCTTACCATGATTTAGGTTGTTTTTCCCCTTGGACAGTTAAATAAATGCTCTTTTCAGTTGCATCACTGCCTGCAGGGCCTTCCATTAATTTGGCCTGGTGACTTAGGAGTCACACTAGGCTGAAGAAGAACACAGTTTGACAGGGCACTGACGCTGCCCTGGGATTTCCCTAGGACACAGAGTTTACTGCTAGCCATTGACCCAAAGAGGCTCTGTTCTGCTTTGCCTCATGAGAAGCAAGCATGAATAGTTCGTCTTTGCACAGCTCAGGAAAACAGCACCTTTGGCAAATACCGCATAATATTACTGTGACAGGATTTCCGAGGAAAGTCCTTGCAGAGGTGAATCGTGTCATTACAGGGCAGAGAGTGAAAACAGAATCGCTGAAGGGTGCTCAGATGGAAAGCAGCTGCGTGGAAGTGAGGCTTCTGCAGGATGCTTTTGCTGTGGCTTGTTTTTCTGCTTCAAAAGATTTCTCAGTCCTCACAATCTGAGCAAGCGAGGCACTGCAGCCCTAAGACGAACCTCCTGTTTGTCTTACTCATGACATTACACAGGAATCTCCACCCCTTGTCAGCCTTACCGCAGCCCCTGGGGCTTTGCAGATGAAGGAGCCCAAAAAAATGTTGTCAGAGCTCCTCCCTATCCAGCATCCTTTCTTATTTCTCCCTGATGCCCAGATGTGGTCTGCAGCTTTAATCAATACCGTTTCAGATCCTTGCTCTGACACAGAAAACATGTGATGGTGGACAAGCTGGCTTCACTTCTGTTGTGTGACTGTGATTTACACCAGCTTGTGGGCATGGTGGAAGGTCACTTGATGGTATCTTAAAGACTGAGTGGTCCCAGTCAAGATCCCCTAAACCATATCTCCCTGCTTTCATCTTTCCTTCCTTCCCTAGGACCATTTTACTTCAGAGATATCCTGGCCTGGGGAATATTTTCCCTAAGAGAAAGACTTTTTGTATAGCAGAGTTCAGTCTCACACAGCGCAGGAGCCAAACCCACAGGAGGCAAAGCACACCACGGCAAGCAGAGCTGCGCCTGGCTGGTGGCACAGCACCGGCCACTAGTTCCCTTCCCATTTTTCCTGTCTGCCTCACTGAATTCATACCTTTCCTGTGATGAACGGGATGGTGTGACATTCAGCCGCAGATCAGGAGAACAAAGACCGCAGTCAGCAGAGGGAATCACATGAGTGGGATTTCCAGAGATGACCAGTTCTGTTGCCAGATATAACTGCATGTGGGCCAAGCTCTAAAAAAAATTAAACAAAAAGGCCCAAACAAACCAAACCCGTACTGGGTTTTGTTTTCAGACTACTGAAAAGGAGTTAGCAACTTCTATGTGATGCTGGATGAACTGATGAAGATATGGCAAGTGTGCTCTTAGCCTCGATGCTGTAGAAAGACTGGATGCAGTTTGAAGAGGACCAAGCCTCCTCCTCTCCTGATGGCTTTAGCCACCCTTTCTCACCCATACTCAGGATCAACTAGTCTGTCTGTCTGGAGATCTGTCAGATATGCTCACCTGGTAGTATTTCCTGAACCAAACTACGTAACAACTAAAAAAAAAAGGCAAAATGGAAATCCCAAAGATAGGGATTTTTAAGTTTATGGAAAATTTGGTGGTGCTGGGGTAAGATTACAGGCACTCTAAGGGAGAATGGGAATTCAACTTCATATGGCTTCAAAACAGCTTGGAATATGTGTGCACATTTGTTGGAAAACTGTTTCTGCCAGACCAAACCATAAAGATGTGCCTGGTCCCTGAGAGTTCAGGGGGAGCAGCTGGAGGGGGCAGGGAGCCCAGGTACAAGATGTGAGGGTCATGTGGAAGAACTGACCCTCTTCCATATAAGACTCTCCTGTGAGTCTGCCAGGATGCATTTTTTGGACCTGGGCTTTCACTGAGGCAGCACCTCTCAAGGGAAAAATGCAGTTTCTGGCCATGAGGACTGGGCAAGGGTCTGACTTAGAAGAAATGCTTCAGGAGTCTTAATATCTGCACAACATAGCTTGTTGCTACTAATACGTTTCCTAAAAAAAGTTCCCTTTGCTGGATGCAGAAAATTCAATGATCTCTCAGTATTTCTAAATGGCAAAACATGTGCCTATGTGATGAACCTCTGTATCCCAATCCAGAGGGTCTGCAGCACTGCTTTTGACAGTTCTGTGCCACGTACCCTACCGCAAGCCTGCTCCCTATTTTAAAGCTTGTCCATTGCAGCCAGTGGGCTCACCAGCCTGCTCATGTTGTTGCCAGACCTGCAGCACTGAAACAATAAAGATGATGCTAATGTTACCAGGCTAGTATTTACTCTGTGAAAAAACTACATACACAGGAATGCCTTAACCCTGCAAGGGTCTCAGTGGAAGAATAGTCACAAACACCCATATTGCACAGAGGGGGAATGGAGATAGTGAGGGTATAACACTCACCTTAAGGAGGTGAAAGCTGAAGACTTATGGAACAGCTCTATAGTGACTGCTCTGCTGGCACAGGACTCACAAGTACCTCTTTCTACTATGTGCTTTAACGATACCTGTCCTCTTTGGTTCACCTTTTTTAAAGGTTACTTGTAAGACAATGGCTAAAAGTCTCTCAGCAGCTAAGCTCCCTGTATTCACTCCACCATCTTCCCTCTAGTAAGAGAGCGTTATTAAGTGTTGTTCCACATCATATAGAGGTGTTGCAATGAAAAATAAACTACAGCTGCTGTGCAATCAAACACATGGCAAAGGAAGCCATACAAATACATTACATGCATTACAGGACACAGGTCTGCAGTTGTATCCACCATTCATCCTTTCTCCATGGATGTATGTATATTAAATGGACACTGGAAGGCTAACTATTGAGAAATTAATTAAAAAAAAATTGTCACTAAACAAAAATTTCTGTGGTTTGACCATCATCCCATTGGAGGTAAAGGGAATTGCTCCTTTTATGAATGTGCTTTGCCTCACACGCTTTGGGTTGGTCTTTGCTTGACCATTTCCTGCTGGAGCATAAGTAGTAAGTCATTCTGCACTTGTAATGCCAGAACTTTCTAGGCCTTTACTTTTCTGGCTTGGGTGCAGTAGCTGTACCAGTTACTGTTGTTTTCAGTTCCTGTAAAACTTTCTCTTGCTTGTAGATGCCATTTCTTGCTTGTAGATTTCTTGCCATTTTTTGCTTGTAGATGCCATTTCTCTTGCTTGTAGATGCCACTTTGACTTTCACCATGTCACTGAGAAAAGCAAAGATGCCAAAGTGCTCCAGAGGTGACTGAAGAAAAGCTGTGCCATGGCAAACTGGAGTGGAAAGATCTCATATTTCTCTGAAAGTGCTATAACAAACAAGAGGCAGGCTTTGAATTTGCAGGGGGCATCTTCAGTGATTTTCTGGCAAGACGAAGTTTCCCCTTGACAACCCTGAGGGGCAGAACAAAACATGAAGTATCTCCCACCTCCCTGAGAAATCTGCATCAAAGGACATCAGATCAGTGCATTTTGGCAATGACCTGGAGGCATGTTGGAATCTGGAGCTCTCCCAGATACAACTACACCTTGGCAGCAGCACAGGTATGCATCCAGCCTTCTCAACGGGCTTTCCGCAAGGCAGCTGTGTTCTTAGGGGTATGGTGATGTGATGTACTGGTAAAAACACCAATGGAGGAGTTAGAAAGCCAAACTGCCCCTTCTTTTGCTACAATTTAGATAACTTTAGAGGTCAAAAGTAATTTTATGCCCTCAAAAGCCTGTTTATGTAACGGGAAAACCTTTTATCAGAGGCAAGGAAATGCAGCATCAACATATATACAAATATATGTTTATATATGCAACTCACAGAGACTGGCAAACACCCATTCTCTCAATGCCCGTGGCTATAAAGGATTACTCATCTGCCAGCACAAACACCCATTAAACAAATATTCTTCAAGTACTTCCCTGCACCTGACAGTTCGATGCTGGTGAAACCTGCACTCTTGGTTGGCTTGGTCCAGCTTTTCACCAGCTCCTCTTCCCAGAGAGCGCGTTACTGGGGCGTCACTCCAGTCCAGAAGTGCCTCTCCAGTTACTGCCATGTTCACTTTTACTGGTAGTGGGCCAGAAGACTTCTCCACAGCCCTGTGGGGCTCCAGCAGAGGCTCACTGATGGCACTGTGCTATTTCTCATCAGAACCACCTTTATCTCATCCATAGCTCACAGCTATTGCCCCTGCCTCTCCTGTTCTCCAGAACAGCTCCAGACATCTCCATCCTCAGGAAACCTAATTTGTAAGGGTGTAGGTACCCAGTTAGATGTTTATGGGCATTTGCCTACCCCCAGAAGAACTGCTAGCAACTAAATGCCTTAGAAAATGTCTCGTGGATAAAAAGCCCAACAGAGCAGCTCAGGCTGAGGGCTTGCCTTTGGATGTGAAGATGAAAGCTCAGGCGAGCACAGAGGTGGAAGGGGTACTAAGGTGTTACAAAAGGATACCTTCCTCTCTCCAGCTGTTCCCTTACACAGGGAACACTGTGAAAAAAAGTGGTTTTAAATCACTGGACTTTCATAAAGTCAGAATGTCTGTCACAAGACAAAATGTCTGTTTATTCAATTATTTCAGCAACCTTTCTGTAAAACTGTGCTCTTCCATAGGAAAAGGAGTATTTTTGTATAAATAAATTACCATTGTGCTCGACAAAAAATTCTGAAGCTAGTAGAAGCCCTTGGGTATGTAACTACCAACAACCATTTCAAAGCTGGGAAAAATAACATGAGGCTGTGAAACCCAGCTGTATCACATTTTCATCATCTGTATTGCTCACTTACGTCAGTACTTGGATAAATCAAAGCCACAGTCTCAGGGACACTCTACATGGTGGGAGCAAGGCCACTCTAAGTCAGTAGTGCCAAAGCAGAAGCTGTTTTTTCGGTTCACTGATATCTCTCAAACAAAACAAATGAAAAAAAAAAAAAGAGGAGATACTTTATTGCTACTTACAATGTTTTAAAACTCTTTTTTACCAAAAAAATGTGAGTTGTGAAATGGGCTACAGTGCCAGACACAAAATGGATGAGGGATGGTGGAGTTCGACCCAGGAACGCAACAAGACATTGGTCCCATGAGTATCAGAGGCCGAAGCTGGTCTTTCCATGCTACGTAGCCCAACTGTGCAGTGGGTGTGCAGTTCCTGCCCACGTTCAGATCATGGCTGTGTTTATACCTGCAGATTGCTAGAGCACAAGCACTAGCTGTGTGCTTGGGTATAAAAATGGTACCAACACACTACTTGTTAAAAAAAAAAAAAAAAGAAGAAAACCAAAAGTAGCAGAAAGCCTTGTTTCCTTAAAGGGATCACAGGGAGCTTAGCATGGAAAGCGTTGGGACATTGTTTGCTGGGTGGATGGGGATGCTCTTTCTACAGTTACTAGGAAAGTGTCTAGGATTACAGTATTCAGGGCCTTCTGCAAGGGGAGAGATTCAAGTTGCAGCTCCTGCTCTCAACGGGACAAAGAGAAGATCTGACTTTTGATGGAGGCCCAAACAACCAGGCTAGAAAGGTGTCTACTGGTGTCTGCTTCCCCCTGAGCTTTGCAAAATTTAAGTCAGGGGCAAACTTTCCATATTTCTGGAAGGCAAAAAAAAATCCCAGTGTTTTCAGGGGAAACTATGATCTGACCTCTAACCCAAAGGCTGCTTCAGCTGTCCCCACTCCTCCCACTGCACCATTTTTTCTCTTTAGGTAAAAGTTTTGCTGGGGAAATACAATTTCTCCTGCTCCCCTCCCCAGCACCCCCAGAGTGACCATGATGTTGCAATCACTATGCTCATGCTGCTGACTTGCAAATGACCTGTCTGGCTACCTCCTCAAATTGACAACTACACACGGCTGGCTATGATGGACTGCAAGAAAGATAGATATTGCAAAAAACTGCACAAAAAGCAGAAGCAGTGCATTCATCTCTTCCCAGATTCTGCCTGCTTTCTTTTCCTTTAGCTCTTGTACAAGTCATTCCCCTTCTTACTCGTGTTCTTGTGACAGAGTTTCTTTTCCCTGGCCCCTCTCCAAAGTTTCCTTCACTGATAATTGTCCTTTCCCCTAGAAAATGCCTGTATTTTCCACCAGTGACTTCGCTGTGGACCAAGAAGATGACTGTCAGCCACAGCTTAGCACTGTTTTGCAGTGGTCAATGAGGTGTTTCTCATAAAGCAGAAGAAAGGAAAAACTGAAATTTTAAATTAAATTTGGCTGCATTTATTGTCCTTACTCCTCCTCAGGCCCAAAGGAGTTTCAGACGGTTTTCATGCACAAAAGCCACAACATTCAGATCACAACCGTATGCTCGAAGCCTGAGGCACTGCTAGTAGATGGTTCTGGTATTCCTCATCTCTGCATCTGTTAGCTTGTACCGCACGCTGGCGGACAAGAGTATCAGAGAGAGCGGATAACTCCACTGAAGTCCCACAGCACGTACTGTCCTGTTCTGCCTCCCACTGCCCTTTTGGAGTTGTGGAAACCAGGGAACTGTGGGTTTAGCTGGTATCCAATTTAAAGCAACAGAAACTGCAAAGACCGCATCACGGCTGAGGGGAACTGCACAGGTAACACTGCCTACCTGCGGCTCACATCACATTCACAGAGTGCAGACAGGCTGCTCTACTCGCAGTTTCTTTATGTGAGCAAGCTAACAGATCTAGTAGAGGCCTATGGCACCTGCTCTTTGCCAGAACCAGTATCAGGCACACAGCTACAGAATACACAGTATTTTAATATTTTTTTCATAGATATAACACCCTTCAGTGTAACATTCACACAGATCATTTTCACCAGTTAAAAACAAATAATGCATTAATTCCTACAGCATAGAATATTGTTATTTCCCACCTACTCTCAGAATGTAAAGAGGCCACAAAGGTGCCTAAAAATCCATGTGAAATACCCCTATATTAGCAAGCACCTTATGTAACCTTCTCATTCACCAAAGCAATGTAAAATCAATCTGTATTGTGCTACTGAAAACCAGGTCTTGATCAGAGATAGGTACATACAGTAGAACCACCTTTTAAGCCATGAAAGATGGTTATCAGAAGATAAAGGGATAGCATTGTCTAAATCAGCACTCACGACACAACACTGACAAACTACAACAGTTCCAGTTCTATATTTTTACCAAGTCGCACTGCAGCAGCCAGTACAACCCCTAACTAACTTCTCTGTTCCTCGTGCTTTTTTATGGTAAAGTGTTTTGAGTTCTTCAGGAAAAAGATGTTGTATAAAGAACAGGTAATGAAGGCAGGACAGGTGTGGTAGTAAGATGATTATTTATATTCACAACCAGAGACAAGGTTCTTCATCCCAGTGAGATGCACTCTAAGATAATTAACCCCAGCTAACCAGAAGAGGAAACACTATAAAAGTTTTGTTGTACAAAGAGAAGAAAGAGCATTGGGTACTGACGAGATATATCCCAAGTACAAAGGAGAAGCATCAGTTTAAAAACAAATAAAGACGTTAATACAGCAATGCCTAAAAATGCAGTTTGTGCATACCATCTACATTTCTTTTTTTTGAAAAGCAAAATTCGGTGATTTAATAATGTTTTTTAAACAAACCTCCATATTTGTTTTCAAAAACCTCTGACAAGATGGTTTTTATCAATATTTTTCAAACAGATTAATTCATAAATGATTCAAAGGGGTGTCAGTGGCTCAGTCGCACAGAGTAGCATAAGCAAATGTGCAAACCCTGACCATAGGCACGCATCCAAGTCCCATGTCAAGAACACTACAGCTCTCCTTTTGCTAAAGAGGTCATGGCACCAAGCCATACAGAAGGAGCATTTTAGGATATGACTAAACACAAGAAGCAACTACTCAATACCCAAGGCAGACTTACGAGAAAAATATCTGGATAGGGAAATTCCAGGTACCAGATAAAATGCCTGGAGGCAAAAGTATTTCACTATCATACTGAGTTACTATCATCTGCTGGGACATGTTTATGGATAAATGCAAAACACAGTGACATCTAAATGGGATTAAGTTGGACCACTTCTCATGTTAAGGCAGTATTCTTGCTTACTGATACTCTACCAAGTATTCTGGGTTCATCACTCCTGTGATTACAAAATCACTGTCATTTAAGCCTTCCTTTGTCACTCTTAAATGTAATCCCTTTTCAATGCACTAATTTACCAGCACTGCCTTGGTGAAAACCCTCATTTACTTCAGCAACATCTTAAGACCTTGTCTACCTTACTCTTTCCCTTCTTAATCAAGTTTTCTGATTTTTTTTCAAGGGAAGTGAGGAGGGAAGGGTACAGACTTTTGAAAAGAAATCTAAAGGAGTTAGAAGACAAAGACTCTCCCTGAGCCAGTCAAGGCACTTTCAGCAACTGCAGCTTCAAAATAACAGCAGACCTTCAGTCTTCTCTCAGAAGGAGACCTAATTGGACAGAAATGCTCAGTCTTGACATGAACACTGTTTTTCTTAAAAAGCTCAACAATTACACAAAAGAACTCTAATGGGTGTCAGGCCACTTTCTCTTTAAATTTAGCTGTGTCTCTAGTTCTGTGATAATGCTTCCCTAATGACACATATGAAAGTTGCTGTCTGCAAGACAGCCTTTGGCAGCCTGAAATGGGGGTGAACAGAGCAGTTCTGTCATTTGCTCCACACTTCATTTGCTGATTCCTTGATTAAAAAATCCATTAGTGAAGGTTATCTCAAAAGCAAGTATGTGATAATTCTTCCTTCCAAACATGCTAGAAAGATTCACAGCCATGAGTACTGGGCTTGAGTCATAGAGAGTCTGTTAAGAGTGCTGTGGAGAAACGCAAAGGGTAGATAAACAGTGGATCCTGTGATTCTGAAAACTACATTCTTAAATGAGATGGCAAGCACCCTAATAGTCTGCACGGAACCATGATAAAGGCAGATCCAATGACTGGCAGCAGAGGAAGCAATTCCTTTGCAAAATTCCAACAGCAAAATAGGCCATTCTTTTAGGGATTGTGTTCCCAAGCTGTTTGGGACAGTTTCCCTCTTCACTGTACTTTTAAAATATTAACTCTCCCTAGGATTTTTTCTTACATCAATCATTTATCATGAAGAATCAGCAAAGTTTTGTTGGTGTCAGATTACAGGATAAGGATTGAAATTATATTAACTGGAACTTTTTTCTCTCTCTCTGGTTTTCCTGCTGCTGTACAGAAAATTCCAAATTTAAGGTGTATCCATGCAGCTTTTCTGCCTTGATTTGAATTCTGAGAGGAACCGTGCAAAAGAGCAAATGTCACAGCAAGCGCATTTGCAATCCTCATCTCTACCTCAGGCTGGAAGACCTTTTAAATACAATATATTTCCTAGGGGTTTAACTGATGATTTTTTTTTTTCCCAACAGAAAAAAGCCATCACTCCCGGCTCCCTACAAAGAGGAAAAAAAACGCAGTCATATGCTCCCACAGGATGTTGACTCCGTTGGGAAAAAGCCAAAGGGAAATAAACGTAACTTACCATGTAGGACAAAACCAATACAAGATTAAAAGGTAACAAAGTGAGAATCAAAGAAGGGTATGTTTGCTTAAGGATGTCAAAGGCAGAAGGAGAAAGATTTATATCAGTTTTGAAAGCTGCTTGTTTACTTGGAAAAACAAAGACTGATTATAGTGATTTGCACTTGGGAACAGCTGGAAAGAGACCTGCTCCTTCTGCAGTTTCAAGACTTGTATCTGTAGCCTGTGATTTCCCAGCAGCCGGTAGCCAGATTTCTACAGCTGCAAGAAAGGCTAAGACTGAAGTGGAGATTTCTCCCTGATCACTCATTTCTCATTAAAAAGTAGCAAATCTTTGCTAGAGCCAGGCAACAGCGGAATTAGCACATAAACTATAAGCTGCAAAAACAATAATAAACTGCAGCTAACACACACGAACACCTGTAATCAGCAGCCTCTAATACGGAGCCTTAGGAGACGTAGGTACCTGCAGACTCAGCACAGCTCCTGGAAAGAACATAAATGTGTAAGAGCATGAATGTGGCGTGAAGTGAATGGTTTTAGAGGCCACCTTTAAAAGCCCACTGTCTAAGTCTGAGACTCAAAGGCTTTTGTTAACTGAATGAATCTAGTAATTATCTTGCTTCTCATTTGAAATCTTGTACACTGCTCAGTTCATTACACCATATCTGCATAAACCTATCTGCTTCCTCTACTCATATGAACACCAAGATTTGGCTTGTAAACCTTCTTCTATGCACTGCGTGTTCCCTGGATATTGTTTGTGATGCATCCATCTTTCCTAGAACACCAGAGCATTGGGAAAACATGTTCCTTAAGGAAGCCTGAGTCTGTCTGTAAGCTCCTTCTGTTTACATGTCATCATTCTGTACCAGCAGCTATCGGATAAGACCTACTTAAGGAAAGCTTGCACTTGCATTCATTTTTTTTCTCCTCAGTTCAGAGAGATGAGTTCAGAGAATGTCACTGCTCTTTTCTAGTGAAAAACACTTCCGTGATTCTCTGTAGCAGCCACCTTCAGCTGCACTGATTTTCCAATGCTCATAACATGCTTTAACAATTAACAGGCTGCAAATGAGTATTGAAAAAAACCATTGCTCTATAATTGTTTAAATCTGTCTGCAGAGAACAGCCTGCAGGCATGCTGAAAGAGTTTAGATAACAAACAGATCTGTGAACACCGAGCTCAGCCAAGCCTGGTTTTCCTTGGATTTGCATCTTGTGATTGACCTGAATTTCTAACAGAAGTTGAGCATTGCTGTTAAATGAGCTCAGCTCTTACCAGGCACAGGAGACTAATCACATACTAAGCAGTAAAAGATTTTCATTGCTGTTTGCATGCAAGAGACAGAGAACTGACTGCGCAATGGATTCTTCCGTATTGCATGTGTCCTAAAGCACAGCCAGAGCATTTGTAACATCGTTTACTTGCGCTATGGATTCTCCAGTGTCTGACAAAAATAGAGGCTGGACTCTAGTCCTTCTCAACTGCCTGCTTTCACCAAACTCACAACATGATGACTTTGTGATTCCTGTTGCTCTTGAAGGTACCTACAGGCAAAGACATTGTTATACGGAAATGGAGAGAGTTTGTAACAGGCTCGTTTCTTTAGAAAACAGTAAAACTGTAAAACAGTTACTTATAGTAAGTAACGCAGAAGGAATATTCCACTAAGACAAATGAACTTGGACAAACTGATCCCAAGCCTACAAATGAGGGCAGCGGAGAGGGAGGTGCTGATCTCCTCTCCCTTGTGACCACTGACAGGACGTGAGGAGACAAAATGAAGCTGCGTCAGGGGAAGTTCAGATTGGACATGAGGAAAAGGTTCTTCACTGAGAGAGTGGTTAGTCACTGGAACAGGCTTCCCAGGGAAGTGGTCATGGGACCAAGCCTGTCAGAGTTCAAGGGGCATCTGGACAACGCTCTTAGCCCTATGGTTTAGTTTTAGGTAGTCCTGCAAGGATCAGGGAGTTGGACTTAATGATCCTTGTGAGTCCCTTCCAACTTGAGATGTTCTATGATTCTGTGATTCTAAATCTTGACTCACATGCCACTTACAGTAAAGCATACCTTTAACAATGGAAAGGGATATAGAAGTGAAGTTCAGGGTAAGAGCTCCAGGTTCTTTGAGAGTGCAGAGCTAAGATTTTCAAAAGTGACTGGAAATCTTAGGAAAAAAAAAAGCAAAAAAAAAAAAGCACCAGATATCAAGAGAGTAGAGGGCCAGTGTTGTGAAATAATGTATCGCAGTTTCCACACACTGTACCAAAGCACTTCCAACACTTTTCACCAGGCCATTATTCCTATGGAGAAGCATATCCTGACTGCAGAGACTTTATCCATACAGAAAGAGCATTTTAGGATATGACTAAACACAGGAAGCAATTACTCAGTACCCAAGGCAGACTTACGAGAAAAATATCTGGATAGGGAAATTCCAGATACCAGATAAAATGCCTGGAGGCAAAAGTATTTCACTATCATACTGAGTTACTATCATCTGCTGGGACATGTTTATGGATAAATGCAAAACACAGTGACATCTAAATGGGATTAAGTTGGACCACTTCTCATGTTAAGGCAGTATTCTTGCTTACTGATACTCTACCAAGTATTCTGGGTTCATCACTCCTGTGATCACAAAATCACTGTCATTTAAGCCTTCCTTTGTCACTTTTAAATGCAATCCATTTTCAATGCACGAACTCTGCTTTTTGTTTTGGAGGGTGAACTTGGGCAAAGCCAGAACCGGTGCTTGCATTAAGTCATATGATCGGATTGTAGTGACCATGAGATGGTAGAGTTCAGGATCTCATGTGGCAGGAACAGAATAGCTAGCAGAATCACAACCCTGGACTTCAGGAGGGCCAACTTTGGCCTTTTCAAGCAATTGCTAGGGGAAATCCCATGGGACAGGGTACTAGAAGGTAAGGGGGCTCAAGATAGTTGGTTAGCATTCAAGGACTGCTTCTTCCGAGCTCAAGATCAGAGCATCCCAGCAGGTAGGAAGTCAAGGAAGGGTACCAGGAGACCTGCATGGTTAAACAGGGAACTGCTGGGCAAACTCAAGTGGAAGAAGAGGGTGTACAGATCATGGAAGGAGGGGCTGGCCACTTGGGAGGAATATCAGTCTGTTGTCAGAGGATGTAGGGAGGCAACTAGGAAAGCTAAGGCCTCCTTGGAATTAAACCTTGCAAGAGAGATCAAGGACAACAGAAAGGGCTTCTTCAAATACATTGCAGGTAAAGCCAACACTAGAGGCAATGTAGGCCCACTGATGAATGAGGTGGGGGCCCTGGAGACAGAGGATAAAAAGAAGGCGGAGTTACTGAATGCCTTCTTTGCCTCTGTCTATACTGCTGGAGGCTGTCCTGAGGAGCCCCGGACCCCTGCGGCCCCAGAAGAAGTCAGGATAGAGGAGGAATCTGTCTTGGTTGATGAGGGCTGGGTCAGGGACCAATTAAGCAATCTGGACATCCATAAATCCATGAGCCCTGATAGGATGCATCCGCGGGTGCTGAGGGAGCTGGCGGAAGTCATTGCTAGGCCACTCTCCATCATCTTTGCTAAGTCGTGGGCAACGGGAGAGGTGCCTGAGGACTGGAGGAAAGCGAATGTCACTCCAGTCTTCAAAAAGGGCAAGAAGGAGGACCCGGGTAACTATAGACCGGTCAGCCTCACCTCCATCCCCGGAAAGGTGATGGAACAACTTGTTCTTGGTGCTGTCTCTAGGCACATCAAGGATAGGGGGATCATTAGGGGCAGTCAACATGGCTTCACCAACGGGAAGTCATGCTTAACCAACTTGATAGCCTTTTATGAGGACGTAACCCGGTGGATAGATGATGGTAAAGCTGTGGATGTGGTCTATCTCGATTTCAGTAAAGCGTTTGACACGGTCTCCCACAGCATCCTCGCAGCTAAACTGAGGAAGTGTGGTCTGGATGATCGGGTAGTGATGTGGATTATGAACTGGCTGAAGGAAAGAAGCCAGAGAGTGGTGGTCAATGGGACAGAGTCCAGTTGGAGGTCTGTGTCTAGCGGAGTCCCGCAAGGGTCGGTACTGGGACCAGTACTATTCAATATATTCAGTAATGACTTGGATGAGGGAATAGAGTGCACTGTCAGCAAGTTCGCTGATGACACCAAACTGGGAGGAGTGGCTGACACAACGGAAGGCTGCGCAGCCATTCAGAAGGACCTAGACAGGCTGGAGAGTTGGGCGGGGAGAAATTTAATGAAATATAACAAGGGCAAGTGTAGAGTCCTGCATCTGGGCAAGAACAACCCCCATGTATGAGTACAAGTTGGGGACAGACCTGTTGGAGAGCAGCGTAGGGGAAAGGGACCTGGGGGTCCTAGTGGACAACAGGATGACCATGAGCCAGCAGTGTGCCCTTGTGGCCAAGAAGGCCAATGGCATCCTGGGCTGTATTAGAAGGGGTGTGGTTAGCAGGTCGAGAGAGGTTCTCCTCCCCCTCTATTCTGCCCTGGTGAGGCCGCATCTGGAATATTGTGTCCAGTTCTGGGCCCCTCACTTCAAGAAGGCCAGGGAACTGCTAGAGAGAGTCCAGCGCAGAGCCACGAAGATGATTAAGGGGGTGGAACATCTCCCTTATGAGGAGAGGCTGAGGGAGCTGGGTCTCTTTAGCTTGGAGAAGAGGAGACTGAAGGGTGACCTCATTAATGTTTATAAATATGTAAAGGGCAAGTGTCATGAGGATGGAGCCAGGCTCTTCTCAGTGACATCCCTTGACAGGACAAGGGGCAACGGGTGCAAGCTGGAACACAGGAGGTTCCACATAAATATGAGGAAAAACTTCTTTACGGTGAGGGTGACCGAACACTGGAACAGGCTGCCCAGAGAGGTTGTGGAGTCTCCTTCTCTGGAGACATTCAAAACCCGCCTGGACGCGTTCCTGTGTGATATGGTCTAGGTAATCCTGCCCCGGCAGGGGGATTGGACTAGATGATCTTTCGAGGTCCCTTCCAATCCCTAACATTCTGTGATTCTGTGATAAGAAATACTTTTTATACCTTGTCAAAGACAGCATGGCTTTTCATTGCAAAATGCCCAAAGCCAATACATGAAAATGTGTTCAAACAGTCTGGTCTGTTTGAAAAATATGAATCAGTCCTGCTGTGGTAATTATCAGGATGTGGGATGAAAAAACATGCTCACAGGAATCACACCAGAAAGCAGAACAGATCAACAGGATCCTAAACTAACTCAAACAATCCTATTTAGTCTCAAATGCTGTTGGACTGACCAACAGAAAAATCTTTTAAGAAGGAAAAAAAAAAGATGAACTTGCACCTTCGAACAAGAAAGAGAATCGACACAAAGGCAATGTACAGCTGGAAATTCCCATCTACCTTGCTTCACACTGACCTCCGTTGTGGACAAACAGTGGATAAATAATAGTACTGCTGAAGAGTCTTTGGATACTGCTGTGGCCATACTAGGAAACATTCTTAAACTACTGCTTTCTATCTCCTCACGAAAATGCACAATGAATTCATCTCTCTGTATCCTGTTTCTGTCTTGAGTTAAAACATAAGAGCAGATTCTAAACTAATGTAAATATATATCATTGCACTAAATTTAGAAAGAACAATGTTAAGTGGCATGGGGTGAGAACCTGGATAATTCCATAATTTCAAGGGAATTTCATGAAAATCTGAGGCAGAAAGTTGAACTGCTCAGAATATCTGGATGTGTGCCCAATTTTGAGCCTGTTTATTGTAACAAAAATGAACATCTGGCAGATTAAAGCCATGAAGAATAAAGGGAGTAAGGTAGTATTTAACAGAACTGGAAGGAGCCAGATTTCATTTAGCCACAAAACACCCAAATCACCATTCTGAAACATGCTGCATAATCACATAATAATTGTGTTCATTTCAGTAAAAGACTGGTATACTGCAAAAATGCAGAACCGCTGTTGAAGCACTATTTCCCTGGCTCTCAGTAGATATTTACAATTTATACCCATTTGGCATTCCACATTCACCTAGCTCTGGTTTTGTGTGCCTGAATGAATATTCCAGGTTATAGGAAAGGACTGGCCAATTGTACACGTGGAAATAAAATACCTAGAGCAGGTTAGAATTCACAAGAATGAAAAACAAAATGGAACTTCCTAACATCTTCATTAGACAAAAGCCAAACCGATTAGGTCATTTTACACAGCTAAAAGGGAAAGCTGAGAACTCACTTATACTACCCCTACATTCTTGCTATGTTAGGCTTTATCCAATGTATTGGCACAGCTGATTTGTGCCAATTAGCTTGAAACATCTTCACCAGACCACTCCAGTCCATTTTGCTCTCTTCTCACTTCTCCCAGGATGGCTGCAGGAGAGATTTTCTATGAACTGTCATCAAAGTCAACCTAAAACATCCCGGGCTAAAAGCTGCTCAGGAAAACCTGGGCCTTTGGAAACTACCTTCTGTTAAGAACTGACTTTATTTCTATAATCCTTTCTCTGTTGCTCCCCAGTACATTAATATTTTTTATATTCGTGGGGGCAGAAACTGAACTTCCCCACCCTTGCTGTGAAATTCTGACTATATCTTCAGTTACTTCTTAAGTGAAATGGAATAAACAGAACAAACTACATATATATACACTCATATAAATGGATACAGTTTTTCACAATGTGGTGATCCAACAAGGACACCAGGGAACATAAAATGTGAACTGCAACTGAAACACATAAATTGTGCTGCCTCAAGGTGGGAAAAAGCCAGTAAAATATCACTCTTTCTTATTCAGCTGTGAGACTGCAGGAACAAAACCAGTATTTCCAGAAAAAATACACATAAACATTTGGGGAAGTCAGGGAGGAGGAGAAACAGAATTTCAGAGCAAGTCCCCCTTTTTTCTGTGACTGTAAAGGTGCCATTTTTGTTAACCTCAAAATGGAAATAGCTCCATAATAGCATACCACAAATACTGTCATCATCCTCTGCCTCCTCAGACCTCACCTCTGTCAGAGCCAAAAGGAACAAGCGTCTGTGCTGTCCATGGAGTCAGTTCTCCTGCTGCCAGGAACTGTAGTTGTGGAGGTGCTTTTGCAACACTGACAATTGTTCCTTTCCACTAGAGCTCAGCACTGAGATCACCAACTAATTTCACAGCGTTCTTGGAACGTCATCCGAAAGCACCAGCCCTGTCCTTGAAAGCAATGCAAGTTAGATTTATCAGAGACTTTCATAACTTCCTAGCAATGCTGTCACTAGGAACAGAAATACTTCCATCTGAGCTACAGATCACAGATCTGCCAGCTCACGGTGGACTCTGGCTGAATTCTGCTGAATATGAAATGGCCCTGCAAAATAGTGCAAGACCTGGGAAACAGGAATGGTGACTGACAACAGTTAAATCTGAGACCACACATAGAAACAAGGAGCATACTGGCCCGCATATCTGGCCCTGTGTCTACAATTGATTGAGACTACAAATACAGAAACAAAAAAACAAGCCTGGATGGCTTCTGGCTGACTCTATCATGCCCAGAACAAAGAAATCTCACCAAAAGATTTAAAGGACCCATCAGTGACATGTAGTAGAAAATGTGTTTTACAATACCATCACAATTACATGCATAAATGCTCAATTTTTATGCAACCTGCTACAGAATAAAAGATAAAAAATAATTTAACTGAAGCTTACACAGAACTGTTGATCCAGGGCTAACAATTTCCTGTTTCCTCTACAGACAAAAACACTTCACAGATAATGCAAACTTTGGTATGTATTTAAACCAAACAGTTTCTCAATATAGCACACCTCAATATAGCACCATGAATGGCTACAGATCAGCAGTAAAAGCAGAGCAGCTTCAGTTGGCTTTACCTTACTTGGCCTGGGTGTGGAACACATATCCAAGGAAGCAGAGCAAAAACATTGGAAGAAAAAGGAGAATTTTGGTGTTAACTGAAGGAACAGCAGTGAAGGATCATTAGAAATGTCTCTAGAATTTCTCGAACCATGAAGGTGCGATTATGTCAATGCGGCAATTAGTTCGGCAGGATGCTATGTATAAAATACAGAGCTGCTAGATCATTCCTTAAACTTGAGTATAAGGATTATAAATCTGAGCAAGAACAGTACCCCTACAGACACACATTTCTAACTCCAAAGCCTCATTCAAAGTGGCACCTGGTAAGACTATATTCTCCTAAGAAGTATTTTTGTAAATCAGCTACCTGATCAGAAGTCTAAAAGTTCGTATTTGCAGCAAAACCCTATCATAACGGCGTATTTCCTTCCAATGAAATATCAGAGAACTGGCCTTCATAGCAGTACTGTTAAAGCAGATTAATTTCACTGTACAAGCTTGTTTCTGTAACAGACAAAAGTAAGTACAGTCGCTATAATTTCATGTTGTTCTTTTTGTCCAATGCTATAATAGCTGTTCTAAGCAGAACTTTTAAGAACCTTCTATTCTAGCTACTTCTTAATTTCCTACTGTTTAAACCTTTTTTACTTTCCCTAAAAACATAATTTAAAAGATGTAATTGGAAAGCTTGGGAGCAATAAAGCAATGTTTCTGAAAGAAACAGGCTCTAACAAATGAACTGTTAACATTTCCACAATCATCTGAGGAGGGCAAGGCTAAATTATTTCTCTATGCGTCCCACATTAAACTGAAACAGATGTAGATGGAATAAAGATAAGTACACAACACATGAAGACAGGCTCACAGCCAGAGGTAGGTCTGCCAAGAGTGACAAAGGAGGCAGAGGGAAAGAGGGAAACTTAACAGGACTGTAGCTGTTTTGGAGAACTTAAGATGGCAGGGAGTCCTGCCTCATCGCTTCTTCCTTCATAGTCCATTCCTGGGTATTAATATGCTGCACCGCTCTCCTGTGCAGAGATGTCCAAATGAGTCATTAAATACATTATGCAAGTCCCAGCAGAAGTGTGGATGTTTGGTAAGAAGAAAACTTGCTCTGAAAACTCCACATTATTAAAAGACAAGCTAGGTAAAGAAGAAGCACACAGAAAATAATTTACTCATTGAAGGTTAGATGAAGACCTCCAATCTTCCAGCTATCCCCACTGACAAGATGGACTTCATGTTCTGGATCCTGCATAGCATACTGGAACACTGGTGGTCTTAGTAAAAGGTGAAAGAAGTTTTCTTTCACAGAGGATGGCATGTCTGTCTCTTTAAATAATTTCCTGCCTCTCCAGCTCTCCCTTATTCAGGAACAGCTGCTCATGAACTCTCTCACAGGACCAGAGCAGCAGAAGTATGAACAAGAATGAAGTGGTGCAGTTTGTACTGCTATGCTAAACCTTGGCAACCTATTCCATTGAGAAAGGGAATTACAAGCAGTATGTGTGAGAATTAATTCCACAGGAGAAACTGAAAAATTAACTAACAGTAGCCCAGTATGAACAGTTAAGTTGTTCTTTCTCAATCAGCAAAAGAAAATGTTACCAACTCTTAATCACTCATGTAGACAAAGGTGCTCTTACTCAGCTACTAACTACTGAAAACTTACTAACCTGAAGGGCAGATTTAGTAAGCAGTGGAAATGCTGGGTAACAGAAATGGTATCTGTCCAGATCTGAAAAAAAGCTCTCCCAGTTAGATGCAGCAGCTAAAAGCTCTCTCATGTAACTTTGATTGTAATTCCTCTCTGCTACCATTTATGAAGTCTGCTGTTACACTTTAAAATACCCTTTTTAAACACCAAAAAAGGAACTACACAACCTAGAGAGACAGAACGTCTAAGATTATAAAGCCAGGAGGAATTAGAAACATTTAGAATTCCAAAAATGGGTATCATATATTCAAAGTGGTAAAAACACAAAACATAACACAAAAGACAAAACTGAGTAAAAACCAAAACTCTTGCTTCTTTATTTCACCAGTTAACAATGATTTTGCTAACATATCTCACAGCAACTTCTGAACAGGAGTGAAAGTAATCAAAGGCACTTGATTCTTTCTTACAGAAGGAAAAAATATTACCTGGGAGTACACCATAGGAAATTGATTAATTGTACTTTATTAAGTGACTCTAACCAGATGTTACACACCGGCTCGTTGACCAGACAATGATTTAATGGCTTTACTCTGCTGTAATTATAGAACAGAGATTAACAAAACTGCACTTAACACAGGTAGCTCCTTATTTAAATTAGTTTCACATGACTTTAAAGCTACTCAGCTTCTTGGCAAACTGCAGTTTTATAGATTGGTGAATTATTTGCAATTACTGCTAATTGCTATGAGCAATGATTGCAATATCTCTGGAACACATCTGTTGATGACACTATTTAAATGTCACAATTTCATGGCTAACAACTCTGTACTTGCTATTGAAGTACCATTACCCGTAAGTGACTGATGAAAGTCTTCTACCTTTACACTTGGAAATAAATAGGCACTTTATCTGATACAAGGGTTGATCTGTATTTTCTCTCATAATGGGCCAGTTTATGTAGGTAAGGTATCTAAAGCAGCAGTTGATCCTCAGACAGTCTCAACTGCATCAGGGGATTATTCATGTAATAAAGTACAATAGAGACACATTATCAGGCACTCATGTGGCTGGTATAGCTGAAAGGCTGTGGCCAACACATGGGATGCATGTTAGTATCTCTGACACAGACCTGTTTGTGAGGGAAGGTTCTCCTTTACATACCACACCATCTGGAAACAAGGGGAGACAATAAACATCTCACTTCCAGTAACAAACACATTTCAACTGCCCATGCTGTAGTACATATGTGCCGTGTAGATACGTCCATACCCAACAGATGCTGGCTTTGGTAAGAAGAGTGCATTTTCTCTATACTGACTTCAGGGGATAACACATCAGAGAAGAGAGACATTTTCAGTCTCTAGGAATGATGATGTAATCCCTGTTTGTGCCACGTCCATTGTAGCAGATAAATGTACAGCCTCGCAGGCTAAAGCAGCAGGCGGGGAGGGCACTGTGCTGTGGAGATAAGCGCTGGAGAAAGAGAAAAAATGCCAGTTAAAAAAAAAAATCAACCTTAAAAACCATTCAAGACTCAATCACGGACCTGACAAGAGAGCTTGCATCATTCATATTGATGGGATAAATGACAGAGTTTCTAAAGTTTTTTGAAGACCTGAGGTGCTGGTATAAATTCTGAACATTACAGCCAGCGCAAGGTGGGTAGGAAGCATTCCCACAGGGTCTGATGACTACCCGACCTATGTTAACCTTGGCATTGACAATACTCATACCCAATGCAGATCTTCAGAAAGGCGAAGCTTTGGCACTGTCCTTATGCATCTGAATGGGCATCACATATAAAAGGAAGACAAGGATTAGGAGGAATGAAGCAAGGTGAATGCGTGACAAGGCACCTTAATAACAACAACTACGGGCTAACGGTCCCAGTACTGACCCTTGAGAGATTCCACTAGACACAGGCCTCCAACTGGACTCTGTCCCATTGACCACCACTCTCTGGCTTTGTTCCTTCAGCCAGTTCACAATCCACCTCACTACCCGATCATCCAGACCACACTTCCTCAGTTTAGCTGCGAGGATGCTGTGGGAGACCGTGTCAAACGCTTTACTGAAATCGAGATAGACCACATCCACAGCTTTACCATCATCTATCCACCGGGTTACGTCCTCATAAAAGGCTATCAGGTTGGTTAAGCATGACTTCCCCTTGGTGAAGCCATGTTGACTGCCCCTAATGATCCTCCTGTCCTTGATATGCCTAGAGACAGAACCTAGCTGTCTAACCTGCTCTTGCAGATCACACAGAAGCCCTGGTTTCACAGCACTGACAGCAATCTGTTCCAATGCTTCCCTCTGCTGATTTAAACTGGCCTGGTTAAACAGAGAACTTAGGCTAGAACTTAAGGAAAAAAAGAGAGCCTACTTGCTCTGGAAGAAGGGTCGGGTAACTTGGGAGGTCTATAGGGATGTTGCCAGGTCGTGTAGGGAGATTAGAAGGGCCAAAGCTCAATTAGAGTTTGATTTGGCTGCTACAGTCAAAGATAACAAAAAAAGCTTCTACAACATACATCAACAGCAAAAGGAGGGTCAAGGAGAGCCTCCACCACTTGCTGAATGAGGAGGGTAGTGTAGTGTCAGGGGATGAGGAAAAGGCAGAGGTGCTCAATGCCTTCTTTGCCTCAGTCTTTAATGTCAAGACCGGTTGTCCTCAGGAGACTCGGCCCCCAGAGCCTGAAGTTAGGGACGGGGGGCTGTGTGAACCTCCCAGGATCCAGGAGGAGACAGTTAGTGACCTGCTGTGCCAGTTGGACACCCACAAGGCTATGGGCCCGGATGGGATTCACCCCAGAGTAATGAAGGAACTGGCAGATGAACTTGCCAAACCACTCTTGATTATCTACCAGCAGTCCTGGTTAACTGGAGAAGTTCCAGCTGACTGGAAATTAGTGAATGTAACGCCCATCTACAAGAAGGGTCGGAAGGATGATCCAGGGAACTATAGGCCTGTCAGCCTGACCTCGGTGCCAGGCAAGGTGATGGAACAGATCATCCTGAGTGCCATTACACGGCACATGCAGGACAATCGGGGCATCGGGGCCAGCCACCATGGATTCATGAAAGGCAGGTCCTGCTCGACCAACATGATCTCCTATGACCAAGTGACCCACTTAGTAGATCAGGGATATGGATGTAGTCTATCTAGACTTCAGTAAGGCATTCGACACTGTCTCCTACAGCATCCTCCTAGACAAACTGACTGCCTGGGGCTTGGATGGGTGGACTCTTAAATGGGTTCAAAACTGGCTGGATGGCCGAGCCCAGAGAGTGGTGGTGAATGGTGGTGAATGGGGCAAAGTCCAACTGGCGGCCGGTCACTAGCGGTGTTCCCCAGGGCTCAGTTCTGGGGCCGGTGCTGTTCAATATCTTTATAGACGTAGGGATCTATATATCTTTATAGACGTAGGGATCTAGACGTAGGGATTGAGTGCACCCTCAGCAAATTTGCAGATGACACCAAGCTGGGTGGCAGTGTCGATCTGCTGGAGGGTAGGAAGGCCCTTCAGAGGGATTTGGACAGGTTAGATAGATGGGCCGAGACCAACGGCATGAGGTTCAACAAGAACAAGTGCCGGGTCTTACACTTCAGCCACAACAACCCCATGCAGCTCTACAGGCTGGGGGAAGAGTGGTTAGAAAGCGGCCCGGTGGAAAGAGACCTGGGGGTGCTGATCGACAGCCGGCTAAACATGAGCCAGCAGTGTGCCCAGGTGGCCAAGAAGGCCAATGGCATCCTGGCCTCTGTTAGGAATAGTGTAGCCAGCTGGTCTAGGGAAGTGATCGTCCCTCTCTACTCGGCACTGGTGAGGCCGCACCGTGAGTACTGTGTCCAGTTCTGGGCCCCGCACTTCAAGAAAGATGTTGAGGTGTTGGAGCGAGTCCAGAGGAGGGCGACCAAGCTGGGGAAGGGTCTGGAGGGTCTGACCTATGAGGAACGGCTGAGGGAGCTGGGGTTGTGTAGCCTGGAGAAGAGGAGGCTCAGAGGTGACCTTATTGCAGTCTACAACTACCTGAAGGGAGGTTGTAGTGAAGTGGGAGTCCGCCTCTTCTCCCAGGCAACTAGTGATAGGACAAGAGGACACAGCCTCAAGCTTCGCCAGGGGAGGTTCAGGTTGGACATTAGGAAGAATTTCTTCTCAGAAAGGGTCATTAGACGTTGGAACAGGCTGCCCAGGGAGGTGGTGGAGTCACCATCTCTGGATGTGTTTAAGAAAAGACTGGACATGGCACTTAGTGCCATGGTCTAGTTGACATGGTGGTGTCAGGGCAATGGTTGGACTCGATGATCCCAGAGGTCTCTTCCAACCTGATTGATTCTGTGATTCTGCTACTGTTCATAAGCACACGGGTATACTGCCCATGCATGGTGCATGTACCATGGGCACTATGGGCAGGAAGAAGTCAGTCTTTCTATAATGGCTTTTTGTATATTTGTGTACCATGCCTCTTGGCAGTCTCTTATACAAGAAAAGTACCTCAACCTTTCTGTTGGTATGACTTCATTTCTGGAGTAGCACAGCATATAAACTTCATTTATTTAGTTACCATTAAATCAAAACACCTCTGAAATAAATTCCTGGTGCTACTCACTGAATCCTTCCTTTATTAAGATGAGCCCCATACTTTTCAGATGTTTTGCCATTGATTGCAAAGATACAGAGGGCATGAGTTCAAGCAATGGACAGCACTAGTGGCCACTGAAGGAACTCTTGATAATAATTTCTAAGCACCCAAGAGGCCTAAACCAAGCAGGTTGGCAAGAAAAACTATCTGAAAAGAAAAACATGTAAGCCTTGTGCAGGAGGACTACAAAACTGGAGTTAATAACAATACACACCGTGCCGCTGAGAATGACAGGAACAGTATAAGGCAGACAGCAGCAACTGACCCTAATCCAACAGCAGTCATGTATTGCAGAGTGGGTGATAAACCTGAAAGAAAATATTCAAACAATTCAAACAAACAAATACCAAATAGCGTAGCTTCAGTATGGTGACTGACCAACTGAGTCTGCTCAAAGCTGAAGTACTGTAACAGAACTGAAATGTTGGACTTACTGCTCAGTCAAGTAGTAACAGAGCTGACTATCTAGTAGTTACTGTCCAGTTGAAGTAAGATTAAATGCCGTATTTCTCAAAAGTTATTACAACTTCTCCATCCCTCAGTTTCCTGCCTTAAAAAGACAGTTTTGTGTCTTTCCAGATTTATTTTACAGCTCTTGCCTATACAGCTCTAGCAATACAGCCCTCAAACCTAGGGAATCCTTGATCTTAGCCGAGTCTCTGCTACCACAAACTGCCTAAATTATATTCTAAGAGTGACGGCAAATGAACTAGGTCACTAAAGTAATCAACAAAAGGCAATCTAGAAATAAACACAGCAGTGACCGGAAGATCAGTGTTAGCAATAGTCAGGTGTGGGTTTTGTGAACAGTGGAGGAGATGCACCTCAAGCACTCCAAGCACCACATGATTTATTATCATTCCAAAGCACTGTCTCACTCTCCAGTGAGTCACTGCATTTCCTAACTCCAATTCGTGAGTCTTTCAACTCAAAAGCAGAATGGAGAGTTTCTAGGGGACTCCAGTGGTGCCACTTTCTTTGTCAGGAGAGGCGATGTTTGCTTTTGCTGAAACATGATGAAATGGGTGAAGACAGCACTTTCTACATGGTGGAAACGAGGGAAACTTGGTCTCTAGTGGATTCCAAACTCCTCTGAGGTAAACTCATTCACTGGAAATATTTTATAGTCAAAAAGAAAAACAAAGATAAAACCATGCTGAGAAATTCACTGGCTTTTAAAGTTATGCCACGGTACTTTACGAAACTGTACTTACAAGAATTTGCCACATCTTTCATTTTTGCATGGTGTCTTTTATTTTCTTAAGTTCATAAAAGGACTTAATTATCCACGGACCATGTGAACATACCAAAATAAATGATGTGGCTTCTAAAAGCTAGAAAATGTTTTTTTAGAAAAAATCTTTATGCCAATATAGACCTATCTTAAAATAGGCTTCTAAAATTTCCAATCTTCTGTGCTTCACATTCTTTGTGCACAAAAATTGCTGTAAAGATTTGGATGGGATGCACAGAAAGAGTAATACAGAAAAACAGGGAGAAATCAGAGAATCCGTTTTAGAATGGATTACTGAATCCACTGGAAGGGACTACTGAAGTGCAAAGCAAATTTTCTGCCTCTAACCTTTCCAATCCTTGAAGCCAACCGACCATTAATGGCAAATGAAGAAACAGCCAAAGCAATTATTAGTTTATGCTGCCAAGAAAAGCCATGATAACTTCTGTTTTCTCATTGAAGGTAAAACTGACTTACTTTTAATTTGTGCCCAAACAGCACAGGACTGTGTTCTCACCTGAAAATGAAAACATAAAATCACTGTTTCTCATGAAAGAAATTCATTATCACTAACACCCTCCGCAAGAGCAGCCATCCACAACATACTGTATTTTATTACTATTGGGAATGGAGTTTGTTATTTCCCTAATAGCAGCCTCTAGCTTATCTGAAAAGATTATAAAGATAAGATTAGAGATAAAGCTTTGGTGAAAGACTGACTCTGGTCTTTCAGATCATCACTCTTCCTCTTTCTACAACCCAGGCACACAAGTAACATGGAAGGATCTTTGAAGCTGCTTGGATAAGAATTCAGAATTTATGAAATGCTAATATAAGGCTGAATGTGCTGTATTAACTCTATCCCCATGTAGAATACATATGTTAAAATACGGTACTTAATGGCAGGTTTTTCAAATACTAGATGTAGGTTTTTTTCCAGTTACAACAACTTGCTTAGTAATTTTTAATAATTTTTATAGAGTACTTATATTAGTTAATGATCACAGTAGTTGAATAAATGTTCATCAGGGGTCTGCTTTTGCAGACTTGTTTAACAAGTCTGGTTTTTTGACAGTAAGCTTTGGTCCCTGTAGAGCTTTTTTCCCCCAGCACTTCACACTCACACATACACAAGAAGTTCCATTCTAAGTTCTATTGTCTATTGTATAATGACTGTGAAGTCTATTTTTGTAGTGCTTCTACACATACTTTCCTGCCAAATGACCTTCAGAGAATACATACACATATATTTTTCATGTTTTGGCAAAATATGTATTATGTTGCTCTGGATAACAGTATGTTTCTATGAAACTGAAGTCTACAATTTGAAGCATTTGCACAGGACAAAGGCACATTCGTATGCTTAATCTTACTTTCGTGTATCTGCATGCTGAATTGTGGAACCTTGTTTCTTAAACTCATGTTTTTATAAGGAATTTTCTGGTTATTTAAAAATACAAAACACTGACAAAGAAAATCCTCTTAGGAGACAGAGAATAAAGAAGAAGGGCTGGATTTAAAAACCCAACCAAATGTCAGATTCTGGAGGCACTGGTGTGAGTGCCATCATCTTGAAATAGCTATTTCCACGACATACTCTAGTTTACAGGAAATCAATCATCTCCTGCCTATCAGAGAAGTTACAGAGCTCCCAGAAATCTCAGCAGCAAAGTTCACTGATCTGCACTTCATCCTAAATCAAATTATAAATCACTTCCTTTGATGAATTAGCACCTTTCTAGAAAGTTATCAGTGAAATTACTCCTCCAAATACTTGAGTATCCATGGATCTCAAAGTCCATATTTCAACCTGGATATTCATAGGTAGCTAAACTGGAGATAGAAACCCCTTCCACAGCTGCACACTTACAAGAGAAGAAAACAGAAAACATTTTGCCATGTATATACACTTTCCTCAGATGATTTTTTACTAGGCCAATCTTAATAGACTTTTCTCACTGTAGGGATAATTTTGATTCCAATTTTCCAAAAAGTTCATAGCTTTTTTTCCTGAAAAGACTGTATGTCATCTTCACCTTTCACAGTCCTGCTCTTACTTCTATTACATGTACAAAACTGTTTTATCCAAAAAAGCTGATAATGTACACAAGCTATGCTAAAGAAATTTATCTCAAGTAAGTTTAAACTCCAAACACTTTTTTAGTTCTTGCCCCTCACTACAAGCTTTGGCTCCCTGCACAGCACGGAATCCATAAAGTAATCACTGGAGATTAAAATAGGTACCATATGGATTTGAGTTATTTAATTAGCAGTATCCCTCATAGAGAAGGACACTTCCAAGGGTGGACAATTTGTTCCACCTTAGTAAGGCTTTCATGATAATGACAGTAAACTCTCATTTGTTAACAAATCCTCCCTTGGTCTCCATCATCCTCACATTCCAATTGCCAAAATCATTCAACTTCCTAACTGCTTTACTTTTACATCCCCAACGATCTCCTCAGATCATCTGACCAGCCTTTTAACACATTTGAATGTCCTGCACAAATGAAATATGCGTTTTAAATCCTCCACCTTGAAAAATAAACAGAAAGCAAAAAACGCACAGCAGACACCTTTCTCCACATCTGAACAAGGGATAAACGAACGTGGACACAATAAAACAGAACAGCCTACTTGTCTTAACTGTGTCAACACAATTTTATCTGAACTGATTTTCCCATCCTTACCACAAAGAAAATGTCAGGTATATTGAGGAATAGTGGCAGTAAAAAGTCACAACCAAGTGACTTTGCAGCATGTATGATACAAATTGTACCGTTCTTGGCATGAAGGGATCTCGAGCCTGAAGGGACTCTAAAGGATGCCAGAACATCAAAGTACAATAATGAGAACATTAGTTAGGAGTCTATAACGTGTATTTCGGATGTGTCTGAATTCAAATGGAAATGTGTTCACCAGTAAAATACGCTACAGAAATGCTGATTTCACATGTATTAACAATTGAGGGCCAGTTAAAGAGCAGATCAAATTTTCAGAAATTCTCAAAACTCAACAACCACCTTCAATTTATAATTCTGAATTTCTTTCAAGTTCTTAATACCAACAATTGCACAAAATACAAGGACAAGAGAATTGAAGACACACCAGTACTTTTGAGCCACAAGTTTAAGTTCTGTTTCAAAGAAACAGAGCTGGGTACAAAGCTGTTTGGTATTTGCGACCCTAATAATGATTTATAAACGTTGTATGTAACAGTGTACTTCATTAAGTAACAAAAGCCATACAGGAAAGTGTATATGAAGGAGCTGATGCATTCTAAATGGAAGGAAGCGAAGAGTGACTTCTACAAATAACAGTAATAACATTCCATTAAATCAGTGGCCTAGAAAATACATGTGGCAATGCTAGAGATGGAACATCAGAAAATAATCTATATGAAAGAGAAAAAATAATGGTACCTAGAAGTCTAACAAACAGCTGGCAGAGATGCATAAGCAATCTGCACTGTTCTGTGCAAGAAAAGCCTCAACTCAAGTGAAAATAGGAAATGTTCCCCAGTATCAGAAAATATTGAAGGGAAAGAGCTAGGGAAACCAATGCCTAAAACCCAAGGACACACAAACTGAGTTCAAGGATGTATATAGGAGTGCTTAAAGAGGCTACACTTGTATACATTTGACTCATTAAGAATCCCGCTCCACAGAGTAAATTTTTCTAAAAAATACAGTTCGTTGCCCAAATTCCAGGACATTTTGGGCTAACTTAACATTATTTATGAACTGAATGCCTTCAAATGTAATTTCCCTACTTACTCCCTCACACATTTAATTAAAAATTTATGACAAACAGCAGACTTGTATCAGGATCAGGAACCACTTTATCCGTGCTACAAAAACTTCTTAGCCTATTGTTAGATGCCACGCAAAACATGCTGCACAGATTAGCAAATACCAGTAACTGCTATTACATGTACTTGTTTTATTTCACTTGCTTTAGACTGCGGCAGAGTTACATTTCTTAATAGAAGCTGTTTTAACTTACTGAGATTTGGGTGTAGGCTTCCAAAATTGTAGATAATTATTTACAACTGACTCACAGATCAGTTTTTGTGTGCCTCCTTGCTTCGTGTTGTATACACAAAGCCCTAAAACTCTTATTTTAATTTGTTTAGGTGGCAGAATGAGGCACTGTTTAGGTGGGTTTTTTTCTATAGTAGGGGTTGCTTTGTTCTGTTTTTACATTTGACATTCAGGAACTGTACGCACACACATAAAAAGTCTATCACCTGGCCCATATGAGAAAAACTTCCTACTGCTGAGACCTGAAAAAAATGAAAACAATTACAAGCTGTTGACCCCTGAGATAGGTAATGACTGGAAAACTAGTGGCATAATGACATCACGGGAGGCAAGACACTGGAGCACGAAACAGCCAAGATGTGCATTTCAGAAACTTTTTGTTTCTAATTAAAATACATATTTACTTTAAAATGACAAAAAATTAATGCTAGTAATATACTTTTTCCACAAGGCTTTTCCCAAGAGAGCTGGAGTTGACATTCTTTGCTTTGTGGAAGGTAACACACACGATAAAATACATTTTTCCTTGTCATTTGGAGAACTGGAGTATTTTGCTATAAAACATTCAATTAAAAATTAAAATGGGTGAATATTTCATTGCTAAGGAGTAATTTTCAGATTTTCATACTGATCTCTTTCACTAAATTCTGGCTGAATAAGGACACCCTTAATTACTGAGGGCAGTGATGGCCCTTCATTTTCAGTTTTTTCCATTGTTTGCCTTTTGGCATCCAGAGTTGCTCCAACATTACAATGAAATAAATATCTGTAAGGCATTACAAGAGTTATTTAAAGAGCTTCAGATTTAATCTAATTCTGTCAGCTAACAGATCCTTGCAACATCATAAAAAATTTAACACAAAGTTAACATTTTCCTCTTTTTTTCCCCAGCAACACTTCATTCAACAGGTGTAAGGAAAAGGTTTTAAAACATCCATTACCTTATTCCACTCACTTATTATTCTCAAAAAAACAGAATACTCTTCTCCCAGCTTTAAAGGAGCATTATAAAACTTCCCGTAGTAATGTCTGTCTCCAAGAGCAATCGACATGTTATCAGCAACATCCTTCGCCCGAAATTCCACTGCCACATATCCTTTAACATCGGTGGTGTTACTAAAGAAAGTTGTAGCAGCAAAGGAGTCACAAACAAAAGTGCTTTGTAAACCCAGAGGAAGCACAATCACTTGATAAAGACTAGAGTGAAACAAAAAAAGTAAACATTAGCCCTCACTTCAATGTAGTATCAGACATTCATTAATTCAGTGTCTTTCCTATTTGTAGCCTCTGAACTGCTTTTTATTATCAATGATGTCCAATACAAATGCTTCTTATACTACAGTATTTCTCTGTGTGTGTGTTCCATTGCATTTTGAATTCAAAGCACTGCATGCACAGCTTAGAGCTGGTCCTCCTCATCACATGCACACTAACTTTACGTGTTTATTCATGTTCAGAAGGGCATCAAACTGAGTTGTTGAAGGCTATCTCTTGCTCCTCTCATCTAATATATAAGTTTACCTATGAAACAACACATCATTGACCTCTAAAAATGATTCATAATTGCCCAGAAGCAAGATTTTTTCTGTTTAAAGAAGGAGAGGACAGATATCATTTGTAAAAAATTAATAAAATCTGTCTTCAGACCTCTCAAAACAATGTTTAATCTATGGTATCCAACCATAGGAAGACTAATTATTAGGGCTGTTACACTAGTCATTCCCTGAAACATTATTAGCTTTCAAATATTTTCTGCTTTAGTGTAACATTGAATTATAATTATCTTTTCCTTCTATCACAAACAGCACTTAGTAGGTGTAAATCTTTTTTCTCTAGAAATATATTTCAGTAGTATACACTAAGATGAAAACACTACTTCAGAATATGCATAAATACAGACATTGTCCACCATTTCTTGTGACTCCTAGAAAAAAAAAAAAATGTACTGGATGCATGAGTTCGCTGGAAAAGAAAAATCACATGGTTAGTGCTGTGCTTGGATCCATCAATAAACATCTACTGTGACTTCACTGCGGATAAAGGAAAAAAAAAAAAACAAACAAACCCAAAATGAACAGTGAAAACACAGAGTTATCACAAACAGAATTTTGTTCCAGAAAGCAGGGAAGCGTCTGAAGCCAAATATTTCTCTGCTAAGGGAGGAGAAACTGGGAGTTACAGCTTAAGTTTTCTCCCATTGCTAACAAAAATAATCTAACTCCCACAAAAAGTTCCAATATGTAAGTAACATAAATCCGCAGAATGCTTTTTGAAAGGGTGAAGAGTGCACAGAGACAAACCTGATCGGTCCATTTCGATCTTCTGCTTTCCGGAGTCTGAGCAAGGGTGCAGAACCTTTTACTGCAACAAATTCTACATCTGGGAAAGGGGGATCTAAAAAGTAAACAAATACCAGTGCTTCAGCAAGGTTTTAGAAATATTCCAGGCATGAGGGTTCCTAGCTATTTTTTCCCCAAAAACTTCCTCTGTTAACTAAGCCTCAAATCCCTGATGGCTGAAGTCTGTAGGCAACATAAATAGTCCGGTCAAGAAAAACACAGAGCAAATACGAGCATGATGGCATGGCAGCCCCAACTCAAACCTTTGTACTGACAAATATCTGCTAGCTGGGAAAAACAGAGATGCCAAAAAATGACGGTAGACTACAGAGAAATGAGACAGGAAAGATTTGCTGGAAGAAGCAGTATTATTTAGTAGACTAACTGAAATGGTCAAGGAGAAGAAAAAGATGAAACTCTGGGCTCACAGTCCACTACAAGAAATAAAATGGTGTGAATAAAGGAGAATCTATTAGCACCAAAAGCACTTTCAAGACGGCAACTTCCTTAGTTACTGCTCACAGTCAGCTAGCAATATCCAGCCCCTTAAATTGGACTTCAGTACAGGTACAGAGCTCTAATTTGTTTTAGTGGGAATTTGCATCAAGGCCAAAACTGAACAAACACTTTTGCCTCTAATTTCAATGGCAATGATGACGGCTGCACAGGGACGTAAACTGGTGCCATGATAATGGACATTACCACTATCTGCCTGGAAGAATAAAAAAAGACCTTCAGCGTGTACAACTGAGGAGGCAGAGTATGAAGCACAGATACTATCCATGCCAGAAGCCTGAACGAACTAGCACAGGTATTTACAGGTATGGCTTGGCTGTTTGAAAACTGGTCTATCGAGCTGCTGATGTGATACCTGACTAAAGAATAACAAATGCAGTGCTTATATACAGAAAATCAAGGCTTCAGAGCACTGTTAGAAAGAATAATCGATGTCATGGAGACAAACAAAAGAAAACCAATGCAGATTTACTGAAGTTAAGTCACATAAGGCAAAATCTTGCTGAGATGCATGGATTTTTCAAACAGCTGGAATACAGATAGCTGCACACATGTGTTGAAACATAGAAAATCATTAGTTCAGCAGGAGAAAATGAGGCTTGGTAGAAAAACTGTAAAGTGGGTAAATAACTGGTAAATAAGGAGCTACCAAAATACAGCATGTTGGAAGCAGAAGTACTGGGATGCAGGAAGGTGATTAAAGGAGTTCCTCCAAGACTAAAAAAAGTAAGTACTAAGTCTGGCATTTTATTAACAATCGTGGTAGAAAATCCAGGTGCGTACAGATGAATTTTGCTGCTCAAACAACGTTAGACAGTGTAAAACAAAAGCAGTATGGAGATATTATGCAAGAAGAATTGAATCACCTTTACAGCTGTTGTTTTGCAGAAATGGGATGAAATTCACCAGTATAAAGTGCAAGGTGATACACTGGGCACTACTAACAATAATTCTGTGCTATATATTCTAAGTTCCTTTGAGTAGTAGGAAGAGCATATCAGTACATCTCAGAATGAGTGTTAGTCACCAAAATGGTAAAACAAAAAAAGGAAAAGGCTGCTCTAAAAAGCATAAGAAACCGACTTCTGTAACACTAGAGTAGTACTACCAGAGGTACAGAAGGCCCAGGTGTAATTATTTTACAATGTCTGAAATTCCAATCATTGGTCCAACAGAACTAAGTGAAACCAGTGCAGAGGATGACTACAAGAAAGATCTAAACAAAGGAGAAATTGTCTTATATGAGGGAACCAAAAACTTGTCTTTGTAGCCTATGAAAAATAAATTTGAAAGCTGTCACAGTTTAAAGCTGGGCTGGCTATTAACCCAGTGGCAGATGCTCTCTGTTAACCCTCTTCCCCCCCGCCACCCTAAGGGAAAGGGAAAAGGGAGAGAGACTTACGGGTTGGAAAGTTAAAACAGTTTTAATAAACTATAGTAATGAAAAAGAGTATAATAGTAATAATAGAAATAATCAAATATATACAAATATACACAAAACCAAGATCGAGAGCTTGGAAATCCTCCTCAGGCAGAGTTGCTCCCCCCAGCACGGGCAGAGTGGAAAATGCAGTAGCTCCCCCTGCCATCACACCTGCAGGCTTTTAACTGGAGAATTGGCAAAGCTGGTACCAATCAGTGGGAGACAGGAGGGCCCCTCCCTCCTGGGCCCCACCTCCAGGAGGCAGTGGGTTAGTGATGAATAGGAAAGTGAGAATGACGTGTATGGGATGGAATACCTCATTGGTCAATCTTGGGTCACCTGCCCTGTCCGCCCCTCCCTGCAGGCGCAGCCCCCTTTGGCTCCTCACTCGTAAGCAGTGAGGAACCTAGCAGTGACCTTGGTTTCTCTAAGACTAATTGGCCTGGTTTGGGCCAAACCAGGACAAAAGCCTACACAATCTCTGCTTTAAACAGATGAAACATCGGAAAGAAACAACTTAAGCATAGTATGCCCAAAATAAAGACAACAGGCCATACAAGCATCCCTAGCAAGAAAAACCCCACCTTGCCCTTGGCAAAAATCACCCTCAAGAGAACCTCCTGAAAGCTTACCTAGCAAATGAATTGCTCTGAGTATTCCCTTTACCACGTCCTCTTCAAGACAAGTTTATGGGTGAACTACCAGTGAAGGAATCAGTTATGAAAGTTTAGGATTAAAATGAGAATATGATTTATATCTAGCAAAGCCTTAATGTTCTACAGTGGCTTCCCTCTAGCAGAGAGAAGGAAGAAACCCTTTCAGGTAGTTTTCTGAGTTAATGATGTGCATTGCATGGCTGCCTGCAAGAACAGGAAATGGTCTGTACTTTGGAGGGTCTTTTCAATACTTCTACAACTGCAGATACTGTAAAATGTACAAGACAGTATTTCTATCCGAACAAAAGAAATGAACAAATAATATTTGACAGCCAACCTTATGTCTTTGCACCTAAGCAAACAGAACTTAAGAACTCTAAACCCTCCCTTAACTTCAATGGTTCCTCAGCGCAGACATCGCCAGTGGACAGAGCGACAGGAAAATATCTGTCAGGGTAGATTCATCTGATACATTTCTCCTATCTTCCTTTCCTTTGGCATCCAATACAACCAGAAGACACTATTATTAATTTCTCCTGAGAATTTTCCAATTTCCAAGAAAAACCTGGGAATTTCTTCTTTAATGCCAGACAGAATGTGCATTGCATGCAACAGTTTTGCATCTTCTTTCCAGATAAGCAGTGCAAGGAGGAACAGGGGACAAAAAGACTGCTGACTTAAGTTTATAACAATTATTTTTTTTTATTTTCTATAATTTGACAGGAAAAATGCAAAACATGAAAATAAATAGCCATCCAGCACTGACAGCCCTAGTAAGTGGGCAAAAGAGAGCAAAATCTGAAAAAAACACACAGAGTTTTTAAAGCTTGGAGTCTTCTTCCATTTTTACTTGCTGGTAAGAAATACAAATTACTACAAACATCAAGCATACCGAAGACAATCTGCCTGTTTTAGTAAGAAAAACGAACAACTTGCAACAATGTGAAGAAGTAGTAGTAGCAGTAACAATAATAATAGTAAAAGAAAGGAATTAATTTCATTTTTGCTTCAGTGACCAGAAAGGAAACGCTGAAGTAGTTAATCCATATGCAGTATTTGGCCACTATGAACTTTTAGTAAAAGAAGCACCTTTCCAGAAATTTAACATTTCAAGAAAAAAAAAAGTCTGCTAGGAGGTCATCATAATTTCCAGATTTAAAAATATACATGGAAAAAATACTGACTTAACACCATCTAGAATACGTGGAGGGAAAGGGGGAATGCTACAGAGAGATGAGGACTCGCACTAGAAGGGCTGTGAGAAGAAAGGAAGATCCTCCAGTCTGTTCAGGTGCTGTTAGCAACCTGCCTTTGTTAAAGGTTTTGGGGAGATTTTTTTGTTTGTTTTTTTGGTTTTTGCTTTTTTTTTTTTTTAAACTCTTCACCAGCAGAACAGATTAACATACCTGTAGCAGCACCAGGAAAATGCAGAAGAATATAGCGAGGAATGCAGAGGTAGTCCGACTCAAAGCACTTCCTTGTCATAGCAGTGCTATGTTACTAACACTTGGATATCACAAAATCACAGAATGTTAGGGATTGGAAGGGACCTCGAAAGATCATCTAGTCCAATCCCCCTGCTGGAGCAGGATTGCCTAGACCATATCACACAGGAACGCGTCCAGGCGGGTTTTGAATGTCTCCAGAGAAGGAGACTCAACAACCTCTCTGGGCAGCCTGTTCCAGCCATATACAGGTTCATTTTCCACAGTAAGAATCCATCCACTGAGTCTCCCTCTGAACATGAAGGCAGGCTACAGGAAAGCAGTGCACACCAAGAAGTGCCTACCATTGCAACAGCTCAGGGAAACAGCACATGCCTCAATGCTGGAGCAAAATCCTGCTTGGTGTTATACTGTAATAATCCTCTTCAGGAAAAGCTAGCATGTCAGAAGCAGTTCACTACTATTTATCATGAAAACATTTCACAATGGAATAGCTACATTTCTTTCTTTAATCCTGGAAATGAGCTGTTTATATCTTGTTTTAAAGCCCTGGGTTTTGCCAAGTGTTTACTGCTGCAGGCAAACTGCTGCAATACAAGGAACATGAGCACTTTTATGAGAATCTCCAGTAGTGATAACAGGAATATTTAATGTCTTTCCTGTCATCTGACCTGTTGTACAGCTCTGAAGCTGTAACTCTGGGACCACACTGTGTTACTTACCTTTGGAAATACAAGGCAGGCAAGAAAGGTTGTAAGTTTCCTATATACAGACACACCAAAATGAATGCACAAATCCATTTCTATCCCACTCTATATATGGATATGTACAAAACCTGTTAAATGGAATGATTTGTGCCTTATTAAAAAACCTTTGCTTGGTACCAGCATAGCCCTCTTTACAGCTTCCCTTTATCATTTTGTGCTAATGAGAAAGCTTTAAAAACAGTAATGGAATTGAACCACGAAGTCCAAAACCAGGTGGCAACTCTTCCCCAGTTCAGGGAAGTCAAATCAAAGTTTCCTCTTAAGACCAAGTTCTAACTGAAACAACCCTTTGCTGAAGTAACACCCTTTGCATGATCTTCATTTCTTGAAAATAAGAGATTCTTTTAATGGTTATTTGAGGGCTTAATGTTAAAAAATTTTTTATTGAACTTTAAAACAAGGATGTCAAAACCACTGCTGTAAAATCTAAAAAAAAAAAAGGTAGAGATATTGATATAATAGAAAAGGTTTTTTACCATTTGTATTACTGTCTGAAGAGTAATTAAGTTTACTTTACATATTACAGTATCATTCCTTTAACAAAGAATGAGAAGAGATTTTTAACTTGGAGAAAGGCATTACCTAGTGAAGGGAGGGTAGAAAGGAGGTTGAATAAATCAAAACCACATCTACAGAAAATGATCATTTAAATCTTCTTTAAAGATTGTGTCTTAAAAATGGAAATACTATCAGGTTGTATGTGTGACCTTTTCATGTATAAATTCATAGCTGAAAAGAGCTTACAATCTACCTTCCTCCCCACTGTAGCCTACTCTTGTACTGTTTTTTCCCATTTTGCATTTCATTTATTTTACGTAATGTTAACTATGCTACCTAGTTGAGGACAACATAAAGGCTGATGCAGATACATCACTATAAATTTGTAAAGGACTGCCTGAAGCAATACCGAAGAACCCACAGTTCACGCAGATGGAAAAGGCTAAAGAAGCAAAGAATTTTGTTCAGCAAGTAAAGCACTGGCTATAAAGCACAAATTGTGCCACCTATATCAAGTGCTTTGTAAACAGAATGATAGAGGTAATCAGAATGACCATGACCACAAATATTTATGAAGAAATTCTTGCTATGAAGGAGGTCAGAAAAATAGCAGAGGAGTTCATATGCACTTAAATATCATGCATTTGAATAGTTTCTGCATAATAATGCAAAGTGCATGCATGAACATATGTATGGAAGTGTTTACAGGATTGGCAGCTAATTTCCTCCCTACATTAAAAAAAAAATTATGCTCAGGTTTTAATCACTTCCCTTTCCCCATTACATAAATCAGAAACTCCCCTCTTGTGCTCTGAAGCTGCACACTGTAATGGATGGTCTCTCTGGAGGTATATGATATGCTGTTGGACTAAGAGCTGTCAGATCACCACATCTCCAACAGTCTTTCACTTCCCCACTGGAAAGTACGTTTGGTTTTTCCCTCCTTTTCCAGACCTTAAAGAAGTTCCTTTATGAAAGAATGACTGTCAATCTTTTCCATCATACAACAGAACAGAACAATAATTCATCTTTTATGTGTGTGTGTACACCTATGGGCAGGCAAACAAATCAGGCATCACAACCTGATCTGTAATGTAGTATGTTTTTCACATACTGAGATGAAAGTGCGGGGCTCTAGAAGATTACACTTAATACAAGATGGAATTAAATTCTTCTAATTCAAGTCTCTTTCTAGACTCCCTGCTTGTGAGTCTACTTTCTGACTTACGTGTTCATATGAAGAGAGAAAGGATATACACACGAGCATATGCGGCCTGCAAGTATATCCTGGACTAAAACAAAAAGAATAGGAGCTGAGAAACAAAGGAACTACTACAAATGTCTGAGGTACGCAGGCTCAAGGTCAAACCTACCCAAACCCACTGGAAAGTGCATGTACAAACATGTAAGAAACGGCAGCATGTGTGAACAGTAAGCATAGAACAAACTCAAAACACACCTTGATTCTAAGCAAAATATCGAGAGGAGGAAGAGTAATGAGAAATCATCACTGAATCGAATATGAATTATTTTACAAGGAAATGTAATCCCGTAATTCAGGCACAAAAGATCTATTTCTAGTGTCCAGAAAATCTTCTTTCTTATAAGTATAATGTCTTAGGTCAGAGTGGTCTGCTCTAAACAAAAAAAAAGCTAGCCAGACATTGCAAATAAGTAGGCATTCATGAACCTCACAAAGACCACAGTTTTGTCACATCCATCATAAAGAATCTATCCCAAAGCAAAGCTTGCAGACAGATTCAAATATCAATAGGATTTTAATCTGGCTCAACTGAAGAAGTTACTCTTATTTAGGATACCAGAAGTGAAAGAAAAAGCATTAGCTCTTTATTATTCTGTTTTTCAAACACTTTAAAGTGGTTACAAAGCTCAGTCTTCTTAAATTCATATGTAAAAACAGATAATGAAATTAAAAACAATGCCTTGTCTGAGCATGCCTTAATAAATGATCTTCAAAAAGGAAAAGGAACAGAGCCACGTGTAAGTAGCACTATCCCAACAGAAATTATGAATGAGAAGGACACCCACAAGACACTCCTTTCCTTCCTTGGAAACAGACACAAACTCCTTTCTTGCTTAAAAGATAATCTTGCTACCATCTTTTTACAACTACAAGATAGTCACTGCCTAATCATTTTTCATAACTGACTCAATTTCCTATCTCAAGGAGACAGTTGAGAACTTGTCTAAAATAAGCTAAGAAGACAGAAGATTGTGCAGGATGCCTGTTACTGTAGGTATGAAAGGAGCAGAATTTCAATGAAGCATTTGCTAGACTGTATGTACCATCCATAAGGTGATGGGCAAAACCGACTTTCTGCTCCAGCACAGAACTATTTTTAACGGATGCTACTTGCCAGGGAGAAAAGCAGGCTTTTAAGTCTCACGTTCTTGCTCCTTTTCTTTAGAAATAGTATGAATATAATATATTCTCACTCAGGAGATATATAGATACAAATACAGATACAGATATAGATATTTAGGTTATAGAAGTAGCTTGCTTAACATGCATTTACAAATCTCCCTTTTTGAAAAAAGACACAAACTTATTGTTAGCATTTAGATGCTTATCATATTCTGCAACAGTCTTTAAGAAATTACACAGATGACTATCGTTGTCAAGAAATTAAGTCTGTTAGGCAGTGTTCATCCAGTCATCTGGGACATGTCTCTTCACAGTAGTGGAAACTCCAGAGTTAAGATTTCCTGAACTCTCAAAATGCGGGAGGTGTGTGGAAGTCAAGGAGATAAAACATCTGGATTTGCCTCCAGCTGGGGAAACAGATCAACCGTCTGTGCATTTCTTAAAGGATGCCATATGAAACCTTAGACAATAAATGAGGCCACCTCCAGTACATTAACAGTAAAACACTTTTGTAAGTCTCAGCTTCCTTAGAGTCTCTGCGCTCAAGGCATATCTTGCATTTATACAGTACGATTTAGCCAGAAAACCACCAGAGCCAAAAAACACTTTTCAGACTTAAGCTGGCAGATAAATTGAGATCATTCCACCCACCATGGAAACACAACCATCTGGTTTAACAACATACACGATTACAAAATAACTGGACAAATGAAGCAGCAAATTATATGCCTACTCTAAAATCATAAAGTTTTCATATAAATTAAGTTGCTTGTACAGATAACGCAATTCCCGAAACATAAGGCACAGAAATCAAAGGGACACTGCCAGAAGAATTACTTTAACTGTACCCTTTTCATTTTAGATAAGCTGAATCACAGAATGTTAGGGATTGGAAGGGACCTCGAAAGATCATCTAGTCCAATCCCCCTGCCAGAGCAGGATTACCTAGATCATATCACACAGGAACGCGTCCAGGCGGGTTTTGAATGTCTCCAGAGAAGGAGACTCCACAGCCTCTCTGGGCAGCCTGTTCCAGTGTTCGGTCACCCTCACCGTAAAGAAGTTTTTCCTCATATTTATGTGGAACCTCCTGTGCTCCAGCTTGCACCCATTGCCCCTTGTCCTGTCAAGGGATGTCACTGAGAAGAGCCTGGCTCCATCCTCATGACACTTGCCCTTTACATATTTATAAACATTAATGAGGTCACCCTTCAGTCTCCTCTTCTCCAAGCTAAAGAGACCCAGCTCCCTCAGCCTCTCCTCATAAGGGAGATGTTCCACCCCCTTAATCATCTTCGTGGCTCTGCGCTGGACTCTCTCTAGCAGTTCCCTGGCCTTCTTGAACTGAGGGGCCCAGAACTGGACACAATATTCCAGATGCGGCCTCACCAGGGCAGAATAGAGGGGGAGGAGAACCTCTCTCGACCTGCTAACCACACCCCTTCTAATACACCCCAGGATGCCATTGGCCTTCTTGGCCACAAGGGCACACTGCTGGCTCATGGTCATCCTGTTGTCCACTAGGACCCCCAGGTCCCTTTCCCCTACGCTGCTCTCCAACAGGTCTGTCCCCAACTTGTACTCATACATGGGGTTGTTCTTGCCCAGATGCAGGACTCTACACTTGCCCTTGTTATATTTCATTAAATTTCTCCCCGCCCAACTCTCCAGCCTGTCTAGGTCTCTCTGAATGGCTGCGCAGCCTTCCGGTGTGTCAGCCACTCCTCCCAGTTTTGTGTCATCAGCGAACTTGCTGACAGTGCACTCTATTCCCTCATCCAAGTCATTAATGAATATATTGAATAGTACTGGTCCCAGTATCGACCCACAGGCCTCCAGCTGGACTCTGTCCCATTGACCACCACTCTCTGGCTTCTTTCCTTCAGAAAGAAATAGAAATAGCAACAAATTTAATATCTTATTTAAATTCTCATTATTTGGTGGGCTTTGCAGGATGATCACTGTTGGCCTTTTAATTTTCACTCGATTGCAAACACAAAAGGACCGGCTTTTATTTTTTGGCTTCCATTTAAAAAAGTACAGTATGGAGTGTTCGCATGGCAAGTTTTGGATGAAGATTCCTAACAACAGAGCAACACCCACCCATTACTGTTCACTGAAAAAAGTAACTACCACATATAAAATGGCTCGTGTCACAGGATCTTCTTTCAAAATGGAAATGACCTAACTTTTATGCAAAGACCTTTTCTGAGGCTATGCATGTGCATTCGTTAAGCACTAACTCAGCGGAGAGGAAAACATGCCAGCTGCCAAGGCACAAATACCACTTCACACAGCACCTGCTGCAAAGCGTTCTCTAGAGCTCTGCTGAGCAAGTGACCTGATGCAATCCTGCAGAGTTTAGAAAATATCATGGGATGACAGAGTAAAGAGCTATGCCTTTACCCTGAGTATGTATTCAAAAATTACCTCAACCAAATTCTGAGACATCTTATTAGTTTTTACAAAGCTACATGTACTCATGAACTCATGGACGCTACTTTTGAGTGACAGCTAGGAAACTTCTGAAAATAAATTATCAAATTATTACCGTAATTTCCTTTAAAAAAAAAAAATCCAGGTCATTGTATTTCCCAAACAGTAGCTTTAGGGAACAAGAGATGTTTTGCCTTTCATGAAGCTCAAAAACCTTAGATTTACTATTAAAAAAGTTGTAATACTATCCATTTCAAAATCACCAGGAATGCCCAGCTCTTTACAAGCAGTCAGAAGAGAACTGGTTCCATCTAGTGGCTGCACAGACTTACAAACACTCAGACAGCTTTCATGTTTCTTACATTTTCCACTTTGTGGCCCCAACGGGAAGACCAATACCAGCACAAAACACTGCACTTCACAGTGTAACAGTAATAACCTAATACAGAAAGTATGACAGTATAGGGATGGTGCAAAACTGTTCTAAACAAAAAACGAGCTAAGAAATTACAGATTTTTTTACCACAGCATTTTAGTGCCATACAAATATCTTGCTAAACAGTGAAGCTGAGACTCTACAGAACCTGATCTGCTCAAATGCCTTTTATGTTTTGTACTCTACCAATTAGAGATGAAGGTATCTGTCTGAGGTACTCGCAGGAGACTCTGTACTTTGGTCCTTGCAGACTTTAGTGGTATCTGTTGTCACAAATACCCACACAAAGTGCAGTTGTGCTATTATCTCTACTTCACAGTGGAGAGAACTCGTACTGTAAAGTGACTTAGCCTCTAGCAGGGCAGGGAATTTAGCCCAGCTCCCCTAGATACCAGTCTTGTGTCTAACCCACCAAACTATCTTATTCCTGCTGCGCAAAAATGATGCTTCAAAACACGGCACACCCATTTCTCTCCCCCTTCTGCTGCTGGACTGTCAACCCTATGAAATCTGGAAACAAACAATGAACAATTTTGAGCATGGAAAGAGCACTTTGACAAGGCACCATAGATTACTGAGACCAACAATGCTGTTTCACTTGAGCCTCTTGCACCCAATTTACAAGAATTTTGTAAATTCGGAAAATAAATGGCAGGACCTACCTGTGATTTGTGTTGTCATAGAAACGAGCAGTGAAAAATTCAAAGCTACCATGGAAATATTAACAGAGTAATTGGTGCCTGGCTGCAAATCGAAACAAACTTCTGGAGCCTGCTTGTTTGTGGTAAGGCTGAAGATCATTTCATGAAAGAACTCCTCCTGATACCAACGCTGGCCTTGCACATGAAACTGCAACCAAACAATCACAGCATGGAAATTTAAATGTTTTAACATATCACTTCCATTCAGTCATGTCATGCTCTAAATTAGAATAAATAGCAGAAAAACACATCACTGCATACAGAGTGCCAAAAATGTTGGCACTGACAGTTATTCAAATTCAAATGCTTCCAAAATTTGACAGGAATTGCAGTCCCTCTTGTTCAGCTCTGACATTGTCCTAGTTCTTCCACTTCTCCTCATAGTCTATCTTCTTTTTTATTAGCACTGTAATTTCCCCCAAGTCTTGATTTCCTGCTAACATTTACGCTTCCAGTAATAGTGCACTTTCATTGTAGTATACCCTCATGGTGTAAAGTGGCAAGTTATAAAAGTAAGCTCACGTGAACACCTCTCTGGTTTGACCCTGAGGATCAAGTCAAAATCAAGTAATTTTGACATATGTCAAAATGCCGAGTACCCTCCAGGATCTGCTTACAGACAGCTATGTTTCCAGGCAGATTTAGAGACCCATGAGGGTTTTTTGTTTCAGTTGGTTTGTGTGTGTTTTGTTGTTGATATCCCAAATGATCATGAAGTTATTAACTTAAGGCTCTCTTGATCGTTCCTCTGTTAATGAAAACTAAAATGCTTGCTATATTTTAATCATGTCCTAATTTTCCTTTAAATAGATCCTTTAGATAATCTCTGAGCACCTCTCAGCACATGGAGATTTGAGACAACAGCAGGTGGTCAAGAGTCCTGGCAGAGACAGTTCACATAGAAATGCTTTGTGGGATGAGGGAAGATTGAAGGCATATCACAAGGCAGAGCGGACTGACTTCATGGAATTGGAAGAGAGTTTTCTGAGGCCTGAACATGACAAAAGTTGAAAGTACAGATAGGGAAGGCAAAATAGAGCAAAGACAGGGGAAAAAATAAGCAAGAAACACAAGACTACAGAAGAGCATGGTGGTTTCTTTCTTTTTTGAAGGTTGCTATGCAAGCCTACTCCCTGGGGTTTTATGAGAGACATTATTAGAATGAGGAACACTGCTTGCAGTGTGTGTTTGAAAAATTACAGTTTTTTTTCACAAAGGTGATTGATAGAAATTGTTTGCTAGATTTGAAATACAGATTGTCACTTACTGAGTATGTGTCTTCCATATCAGGTCCCCTGACATTTCTCCACCATTTCAAACAGGTATCATTAAAAATTAACACATTATCAAAAGCTTTCTGTACTGTAGAGACAATAAAAAAAAAAGGAACAACTTATTACAAAAACTTCACCTTCTTCAACTTAATTGAGTAGCTGAAAATAAAAGAAGGTTTTTATTTTAATTCCCTTCTGAGATGAAGGTAGAATCTCATTTCTTTTTGAATGAGCAAACACAGTAAATAAAGCATCAACATTTTCCAGAGAAAGTGGCTTTTGAAAAAATCCAAGCACGCTCTTCAAGAGATCAAGATAGGATTTATTTGTCCAGACCTAGTGAGGTTATAATGACAGAAAGATCCAGGGGTTCAGGCCTTCTGATGGAAATAAAGTTATCACAGAACAATTTGTCACAATTGATGCCCTTTAGGAAAAAGCACATAAGAAAAAGCATTTTTGTGGATTCCAAAGGCAATTATTTCTCAAGGTCAGTCTCATCAGAATTAGTATTCAGAAGGCAAGCTTAAAGTTTCCATGACTTAAACACCACAAAAACCTGCTGTTAGAACATGCCTTCTCTACAATTACCAAAAAACTGCCAAAACACTGCTCATCAGTGCTAAACATAGGAACATTATCTGTAATGCTCACATCACTTAGGTTAGCATCACACAGCTCAGCAACAGGGAATTCTCTCACAGGCAGAGAATCAATTTTCAAGGCAAGGAATGGAAACCAGCAGCACTTTACCATGTACCAAAATTCCAGCATGTAGCCATGAATGCCACTGCACCAATCCTGCCTCAGCCAGATGACAAATCCTGAAGAAGCAAGTTTGCCAAATCCTCTAAAACGCACTGACACTGCTCTGTTTGCTCATAGATTCAACGGCTACAGTGAACAGAAATAAAAACACCTTGCAGAAAAAGAGGATGCTGATGGTGGCTACAGGTGTGTAGTCAGCATAAAGAATGATACAGCCTAGGGGACAGCCTGTTATCCTGACTGGTAGGCTCAAAACAGTTAGCTCTGCAGCACAGTAAGTTCTTCCACAAGCACAGAGAATACAAAACACAACCTACCCTTTGTCTGAACTGCTACTGTAACTGAGACAGTGACGTTTGTGGAAGAGATGGTAGTAATATTCACCACGTAGTTACTGCCAGAGTTGAGATCTAAACACACCTTTGGATTATCTTCACTTGTAGTGATGTTAAATATCGCTTCTTCTGAGAACGTCTTCTCATCCCATCTTTGGCCCAGTATGTGAAACTATTGAAGGATTAATAAAAATGATGGTGCAATTGGTTGTGGCTCTCCAAAATTCAGAACACTAGTTCAACTAAGCCTTGAGAACCTAGGATTATATCTGTTTCAGAATATCAGCTCAATCAAAAAAATAGGCTTGTGACTAACTATTTTGGTGCAACCAGATGGCTTAATAACTTAGATCTTTAATTTCTTCTCGCTGTTAAAAATACGAATATTTTTTCATACATTTCTACAACAATCAGAAGAAATCTATAATGTAGACCCTACAAACACCTTCAACATAAATACTAAGGTGTAAGTGAATATTCTTTCTTGTTTACAGCACACAGATGGAAACTACATCTCTTTGCTACTTTCTTTTCTTTTTTCTAGTTTTTCCCCCTTGCCCTACAGAAGCAGTAGTAAGACTGAATGCCAAACAACAGTAAAAGACAAGCTCCCCTAAGATTGTCCCAGTGCAGAGAAAAAGAAACCTGTTGTTTGTAGGGACAGACAAAACTTACCTATCTGAGCTCAAGGCAGTCCAGACTCTGTTGTGAACTTTACTGCATGCACCCTATGCCTACATTATCCTCAGTTTTGACTATTCTGAAGTGTCTTGCAGATTGCTGAAACGTATTTTCCATATTCACCTACCCACCCTGGAGATCCTAAATAATCCCCATTTTCTTTTTTCCCTATTTGTACATGCTCAAACCACCAACCTTTCCTGGGATGCTGTCATTCTCAAAACATGGGAATTCTTATCATGTTGTTTCGGCTTTCAATAACACTGACTGAACTATTTGTGTCTGAGAATCTATATCTTAATTTTTATTCTTATGTTTATAGATGGCAAAAAAAAAGTAGTTACCAAGGTTGCTTTCCATCTCTATAAAAAACAGTTTTAAAACGTCCAAATATAAGATGGTTGAATCTCTTGAGCAAGGCACAGTATTTCAATATACCTTGCATTTCTAAAACAAGTTACATCCAGTATCTGCAAGCGATACACTGTTTACTTGAAACGTTTGCATCACACATAGGGACAGAGCCCAAGTTTTGCAATGTTTTCTATGTCAATGTGACCCTGAGCTCTACAACGGAATTTCACTAAAACATGAACTTGTGCTGAAACGCTTCTTACAGTTTGAAGCAGATGTTTAGGTGATTTATGCGAACAGGACCCCAAGAGTTTTTGACTTTTTCACCAAACTTTAGGACAGGGATTTGTCTCTTTCCTAACCCAGCCACCTTTAGGTTTCTAGGCAGTTCACTGGAAGAGTGAGTCAAATTACCACACGAACAAAACCCACAAAACAAATCTCCAGCGGTGACTCACCAGAATTAACGAGGACAAAGCTATTCCCAATCTCAAATACTTCCCCACTTACTGTATACGTTTCCTGCACTCCCAGCCGTCCAGTTTTCCTTTGCCACTTCACACATGTTTCATTGAATATGGACAAATCACTGAATAACTCCTCCTCTGTGAGCAAAAACATAAACACAGAATGAGAACAGTTTTCATTTTTCTCATGCAAATCTTAATATGTATGGAGCAACTGTTTATTTCTTCCCTTTTCTCTGTTTTTTTTTTTTTCAAACAGGAAAAACAAAACAAGGTAGGCAGAAGTTAGGTAGTAAGTCTTCCCTTAACTGTGTCAGCTCCTAAAATTAAAATACAAGGCTAACTGAAGAAGCATGCTCTGAGCTAATGACTGTGAAGTCCTTAAATACACAGCCAACATTACATAAACTACCACAACTAATGAAAACAAAATACTTTGCTAGGCTTTCATTTTAATGTAGAACAATTTCAATCCTAATTACTTTACAGATCTTGAAGAGGACACTAAAACTACATTACAGCTCCTGACAGAAAAGGAACAAGCCCATTAACTCCACAAAGCAGCTGATATGGTCCTATATATAAAAGCATACATATACAACAGCATTATTTCTTACACAGGGATCTTCAGTACATACTGTACTAAAGACTAGAATCTTTCATACCGGGTGACCAATCCAGGCAAAAAAGCCTGGAGAAAAGACATTTTGCTCTGCTTTGGACATTCCTGCCAGTCATAATACATTAAACTTGTACCATGTATAGGTATTCCTGTATTCCTGGTCAAAGTCTTTCATTAAAGTATGCTTATGACAGTATTACACCATCAAAAATGAAGAGTAATTAACAATGTCCCAATTCCACTACTTCTGCCACCCGTTCTATATTACCCTTCAACTTGCGTGTCAGCATTTGGATCTCATGACATGCAATGGTCTGTCTTTTAAAGAATGAGCCACTCACAAATCAACTTAAAGACTTTGTAGACCACTGGATCTCATGGATTAGAAGTCTCATGAAACTGCAAATAAAAAAGTCAAGCAGATTTAAAAGACTGTCTGTGAGAAAGGGAGACTACCAATAAGCCAACAAACTTAGAAAAAATGTTCTTCCGAATAGAACAACCTGCATTAAAGTGTTTTAAGAAAGCTTCTGTGTTAGATTGGAAAAGAGAATTTTTGTAGCTGAATGAATGTTTTGTTTCATTTTTTTCGGTTGCGTTTTAAAAGGTGTCAATATTTTTCCTTGTTTTATAATAAATAAAATGAAATAACACAGCCACAGTGAAACACTTTTCAGAATAACACTAGATTAAAAGAATGAAGCCCACAGAACTAGGCATGTAGGGAGTACCGTTGTAGCAAACAGAGACACATCCCTCAACATACCTATGTTAATTTATACACTTTTAAGAGTTGGCTTATGCCTCAGAGAAAAAGCACAGCCAGAAAGATCAACGCATCTGTTCTTTTTTTAGGCAGTTCTCTCACTGCTGTAATCAGACAGAGAGCAGTTGCCTTCACATGACAAGATAATCAAGTATCCTCCCAGAGCTAAGAACAAAGCTCCTTCTGGTCACAACTCAGATTGACAACGAATGTATCTACTCCTCTTCTTTCCTTCACCAGCCTCCAAACAGTCATTCCTTTGTCCTACTATCATATTTTCTTATTACATTCAGTACATGACCAAGGTCATACAAATCCAAGCTCATATAGATTCTAAGCTGAAAAGCCCTTACTAGCTGCTGAAAAAAATGAAGGGGATTTATAGGACAGCCTTGGTAAGTACTTCAGAAATATTCACACAACAGTTGCTGTAATGCCCTGCTGTAACAGCAAGCACAGCCCAGAGCACTCTTCCTCCATGTGTAAACTTCATCGCCATTTCACAGGCCCCCTTGTAGCACATGGACATGAAGCTGTCACTGAAATAAACAAATTGATAAGTCCCTAAAATTCCTATATGTAGGCATTTATTTAGAACTAAAGTGTAACTTCATGTATTTTGCAGCACTTTATTGCCTTTTTCCTTCCCTTTTTTTGATTATTAAAACTGTCATAAAACTGTTTTCTAACGGTATCTCCCTTTCCACATATTCAACAAATAGATGCCTCACTCACTAGACCAGCCTACCTCCCAACTAATTTTAATTTCCCCATTCCAAACTGTCATTACATATGGAAATGCTGTTGAAAGCTTCCTCTTCTACAGAACAGAAGAATAACAAGAGATTAATCTGCATGTCCTCTAAAACAAATTTCCTTACAAATGGCTGTGTGATTAATTGTATTTAAGTGCTGCTTATTATTATTACCTGTTTCACAGTGATGTTTAGAAATTCTGCAGTATTAAGACTTCTGTACCAACACAGAGCAAAAGACTATGTTCAGTTGTTGTATTCTTTAAACCAGATACATTTCTATTAAAAGACCAGATGGCAAAAATGACTCATTAGAGCATAGCCAGAGGGAAAAAGTTTGCATATCCATGAGATCTAAATTAAAATGCACAATGAGAAAGAAAAAAAACTAAACTCTGAGACTATTCAGCAAGAAAATCAGCTACTTGATTCATGAGTTTATAAAATATTCAGTAAAAAAGCAAAATAAAGTAGCAAACAACAATAAAGTGATTATGCCAGATATTCAGGCTAGGAAAGAAATCTTATACGGTGGCCTTCTTGGAAAGAAGAAGGCAGAACTAGTAGCATTTTTTTCTGCAACTACATCAATTTTTCTATCATACTTTCTGAACTTTCAGAATGCCAAGGCCATCACGCAATTACCATAAAATCCACAGATTAGCTGGCAGACTTTTACTCAAAACTTTTCACTCTAAATGGGTAGGAGTGAAAGAGAACAAAAAGCTGTAACACACACAGAGTGAACACCACAACAAAGTCCTGGGCTTTCTGAGGAGACTGCTTTTCCTCCCTTACTCTTACTGATCACACTCTCTTTGGATAACCAAATGTACAGTAAGTGCTTGGTTTAACATCAATCCCAGTAGCATAAACACAGTATCCAGTCGCAGCACAAAGGTATCTCTGAAAAAACTATTCTTGCACCCAGAGGGAAACAGGTTTCCTGACAGATCAGTGCTCCTGTGAAATCCAATGGTGCCAGTGACTTCCACAGCTTGGGAACTCCCAATGTGGAACACCCTATCCATGGCCTGGCCTCAGTATGACGTCTTAGCAGACAGTGGCATCCAGGTCTTCAACATACCTGATTCTGATCAACAGCTTTCACTCAGACTCACAAACTATATGGGAGAAGTGAATATCCTCAATTTCCCCATACTTCAGCACTATAAACTTCAGCTTAACTTCAGTTAACTTCAGATTAACTGAGGAGGCCACTGGATGCCACTGCTGCTCCACTGACCTCCAGGTTACCCTTACAATCTCCTTCCCTTCCCAAGGGAAAGGGTCCTAGAAATGACATGCAAATGGCTGGAGACCAGAGCAGAAGGGTGGAAAAAGATCCTGCAAGAGTCAAATACTGAAAGGCAAATCTGGGAGATGGTAGAGATGCAAATAGCACCTGGCTGTTAGCAGCCAGGAAAGACGTGCTGGTAAACAGAACACAAATGGGAGAACATAAAAAGCAAGCAAAAAAATGATTCAACAGCGCGAGTGTCGGAGGGGGAGAAATCATGTTAAGAAAGCCAAAGAAATTAACTCTAAGAAGGAAAACAAGGAGTGAAGATCTCAGTCTTTTTTACTCCACTTTAAAAAGCTCAGCTAGAACAGAGGGCCTCTCTCTGTGCTCGAGTGTGTGGGAAAATCTTCACAGTAATTACAGCCAGTGCATAAATGCCTGTACTGTTGTGCTCTTCTGCCTCAACCCTGCGCTGTGAGGACCAACCTTAATCCCTCGCTTACCAGACTCTGCGAGTTCAGGTCCCAGTACTCAAGTGCTAGTATTTGCTGATTCTGAAAAAAAAAAGTAACACACAGGCAACTCTGTGTCTAAACAGCCATTAAAACCACCTGACTTCTTCCACATATACAATCCTAGTCCCCAGTTGAAAGAGCACTTGACTACCACTGACCTCCATTTGAGATACATAAGTATTTTTGAACTTGCATTAAAAAATGATATTCACCAGAAAGAAGACAGAACCAGCTCCAATCTGACATTTCATCTTCTGCAAGCAGCTAAAAGACCATCCACATGTGCAAATTCACTTACAGAGCTCTTCCCACCAATCCCCACACATACATGCAATTTAGGGGAAAGAAAAAATTCAAATATTACCGTTTTTTGTCTGTTTTGCCTGTTCAATTCAGTGAAAACTGTGAATGATGCTGCAAATACCATCTGCTACTAACATGCACCACACAGACGTTCAGACACAGAAACGCAATGAGAGCAAACATTTCAAAGGGAACTTCTGTTCAGACTGTTTCAAATCACTCCTTCCATAGTACGCAGGCAAACTCCTCTTGCACAGAACTTTCGCAAGTATATATGGAATTTATTTCACAAAGACGTACCTTCAGTATTTATACCTTTTAGGGTAGCATGATAAGTTATGAGTTTTTCACATTCTGAGTAACACACTTGCTTCCAGCTAAACTAGGATTGCAAAATTTCAGCAGGTTTTTACCTTCAGCCCCAAACCTTACACAGAGAAATCCACAAAGAAACAGCAAAGCTGTAGGCACAGACAGTCATGCAGGAAGGAGCAGACAGATAGCTAACGATTTACTACTTCCTTTGGTCTAAAAATGTTACCAGGAGACAATTAGGACCAGTGTAATTAATGTATTGAACCAGACTGACAAAAACATAGGATATGCAATTGTGAGCAGATTTATAAAGGAAAGATGCATCAATCAAGGGTGCCAGACTAGACAGGATTAGATGGGCTGAGTTTAGAAATGCACATGATCTACTCCCCAGCTGAAAGACGTTTGCGAGACCGAAGACTGGTATTTGACTTTACAAACTGGGTAATTATTAATTTGGTTTCAAACAAAAGCCTAAACAGCCCTGCAAAAAGCTACACTTTTGTTTGTTTTACTTGTCAATGGGTTGCATCACTTTGACTTAAGAAGTACCACCTCCCGTAACACAGATTCCACCTGTGCTTTTCCAGGCAATTAAAGAAATCACCAGATTACCAATGTCTCAATTTAACATACCAAATTAGGCCTTTACAAGAACTCAGGCCAATCAGATCCTTTCCATTGATGACTATAATTATCCTAATTGTTTGATGGGGTTCTTCTTCTTACAAAACCATGGGTTTTGAATCTATGCCCACAGATGTGAGTGACACCTTTTCTATCAAGCTCCTAATTGTTGACATGAATTATTTACACATGGCTGGGAATAAAGATTTGGAGAATGACATTTAACCCGTTCGTCGTTGTGTGGAAATTACTGATGCTGCCACCACTGAAACATTCCAGCTGCCTTTCTATATCATCTCTTATTGTACAAGTGAGCATGTAAAAACTGACATCCCTGACAATTCTAGCTAGAGGGGAAATCAGTCATTGGGAACAGGGATAGAACACAGGAGAAGAACAGAAAGTGAAACCAAAGGGAAAACAACTCTGGATTAAAGAGCCTAACTGGACCCTCTCAGTCAGATGGAAATTATCTTTGCTATAGGTCTACAGTTAAATGACACCTGAATGATCCTGCTCTGTTTATTCCAGACTGGATTAGAGATTTAACTTTTTTCCCCAAGGTTTTTTTTTGCGTTATGAAAGCATTCTTTTCCTCTTCTGCAATGTTTTTAAGTGCACAGTGTGGATAATCTTGTTGTAGGAATTTTCACATAAATTGTTGTAGAAGTTCTCATGAATTAAGCAAGTAAGAATCAATAGAGATGAAACAGAATTAAGAATAGAATAATTAATATAAGTCTATCTGAATAAACACAGGTGGCTTTTCACAATCCATGAATATTGTTCTCAAAGCTCCTTTGTATAATTCTGACCTATGACTGAACAAATCGTCACGCTTAATGAGTAGCTAAGCAGAGGTAGGCCTAGAAGTATTAATTTCTGATGATTCTAGTAAAAAGGATGTATGGTTAACCTTTTTGACCTTAAAAGAATATAGAATACTTAGAAATAAGAATTAATAGAAATAAAGTTCTAAATAGACTTTAGCTATTTTAGGTTAATATTTAGGAGATGCTGGCAGTGGAAACCAGACTCTGGTCAACCTGGATCAAGACAGGACGCTGATCACAGCAAGAACATCAAGGATGGGGTGTTGACCGAAGCCAAAGTGGAACCAGAAGATAAAGATCAGCTGACCAATGGAGAAGAATGGACTTTTGTGGACTCTTGACAAATGAAGGAAGAGGAATTGAAATAGTGGAATTTTAACAGAAGTTCGTGACGTAACTACTTATTAGTTTCTATATAAACTGATAGTGAATTTGAGTCAGGCACCATTCACTACAGTGGTGGTCCAACTCTGAGTTGCTTCAAAAAAGAATCAGCAAATCTAGAGACCCAGACTCTGCCAATTTTCTTTAACAATCTGCTACGCCTTCTCTGGACTGATTAATCAAACTGCTCTTCCTTATAAACCTTCAGCTCTCTGAAGCATGTATTTAGCAAGTATCCTGCATCATCTTCAGCTGTTAGGATTTTCACTGCTGGCATACAACACTCATTTTCTGGGAAATGGCTCAAAACCAAATAACACCTTATTCTCTTGATGCTTTGTAAGTACTCCTTACTACCGTAATACTCAAGTTCTACATGATTATCTCAACAAAATCTCTAGAGGTCAAGACATGCAGCTAAACTCCATTTGCGGATGGGGAGTCACAACACAGAAAAATGGAGCATTCTGAAATGGAAAATTAACCTTTAGTGAAAGATGGACAGTTCACACTGCATTTAGTAACAGGTAACATAAAAAAGAGCATGCACACAAAAGGTTGTGACACAGAAGCTCCAAGCTCAGAATCAGACAGAACGTGCACTGGCGTGAAGAATGCTTTTTTTCCTATTTGAGTTCCAGGTTCACAACACATTGGGACTGGATCATCTTTTCCTCTATACACCACGCACGCCAAGCTTACAATCTGCTGACAGCCCTTACCACCTAACACTACTTTGGAAGGCTCTCACAACTGAGCAGTGATTGCTGTGCTGTCAGACTCAGCATTAAAGGGACACAGAGCTCAATCTTCCCTTTTGGCTACAACAGCTACTTCCCACCGCCTGAGTTTCAGAATGCTTTACCAATAATGGGCATTCCCTTTCCATGCAGGTCAGATTCACTCCCTCCAGCCTTTTTACATATCCATGGACTTTTCCCACCCATGTGCAGTAATTGCTTCTTTTGCAAGGACAGTATTTCACTTAATACATCAAAAAAATACTTTAATAAATGCATTTCTAATAATGTAGTGAATAGTGGTACTGGAGACCTATTTAAATACTGAGAAATTATTCTTTAATGCAGACTTGTATTTTCTTTTCCTTGGATAAAAATAAGGAATTTGGACAAACTGTTATCTTTCTTAAGCCAGCATATTATTGCTACCCACACCAACAGATGTTAAACACACTGAATACTAACAATCTCCAAAGAAAACAGACATAGAGAAGGGGTTTTCTAGGATCAGAATAATGAGCAGCAGCCAATCCAGCCTATGCGCTTAAGGTGGGACTAGAGCCAATTGCTACAGAAAGGATAGATCAGATAATGTGAAAAAGCTCTCCAGGACAAGGACATCTCTAGGTCCTGGGACTGGGAAATGGGAAAAACTTCATAAATAGTAGAAAGGAGGACTCCGCAAACAGGATGAAGAGAGCTGCAGTAGGTAAAGGGACTATTTCCCTCCAAAATATCCCTAACAATTGTCCAGTTAACACAGAAAACTGCATCAGACACTGCCCCTTTTGTGAGTTAACTGACCCCTTGGTAACTGTGAAGACGACTGAAAAAAAGTACCAAAAAAAATTTTAGAGCTGCACACGGTATTAAGAGCAAGGCAACCCTGTAAGCACCCTATTCACCATAATTCATCTTAACTTTCCCTAGATGCTCAAGAAATAAGTTCTCAAAAGTTAAGCTCTGTGTGTGTACGTCTGTACATGCATGCACATACACAATCTACACATATTACAAGGGGAAAAGATTTTACTTTAGGCTCTATGTTAGCCCTCCCTGACCTTTTACTATCAAATATTTGTATCCAAGCTCAATGAAAGACAAAACCAACTCATATACACATTTTCATTTCAGACACCCTCCAGTTCCTCTCCCTACCCTTCTCAAAATGATGCTCTTCATGGACTTGGTAAAGGCTTATGAAATGCACTGCACACTCTGTCATTTGCAAGTGCGATTTAGGAACAAGCATCTCAGATATAGCCAAGACACAAATCACCTTTTTTCTGGCCTTCTTACAGCCATGATAAATAAAAAAAAATCCTTATCTGTGGAATCCACTCAAAAAGAAAAACATGAGTGGGAAGGCTTCATTTTATACTTTTCACTTCAATGCAAGTGAACTGCAACTGTAAGTCTCATGTTACCTGATGTCCCATTTTGAGCCCACACCAAGAACAACCTCTCTCTGTAAGATAAATATTACTACCAAAAAAGCTCAGGTTGACAATTTCTCCTCTGAAACTCACAACGGGAAAACCAAGCTTCTTGTTTCAGACTATCTTGTATTCCACCACTGCATGCTATAGTGCTTTATAGCCAAAGTCCTTCCCTGAAACAAACTGAAACATTATTCCCACAAGGGTATCTTGTTTTCACTCTGAAAAATCTTCCCAGATTTACCATGAAATCCCAACAGAGCTCAACACAATGTTTGCCTGGAATAACAGCACACCGTTTCTGCAATGAAAATAAATGAAATCACGCATTCCTGCTCTGCAGGGGAAAAAAGTTCTTCCAGGACAAGCTGTATAGCGCGTCCAGACTCACACATTGAGCATACTGGACAGCAGGTATTTAATTGCTGGTATGTTCTCTGCACTTCGGTCTCTTGAGTTTGCATATACAAATCAAGGGTTGGGAAAGGAAGACTGTAATCCAGCTGACTACTGCTAGACTCCACTGCTGATGGCTTAATCCAATCAGCATCTCTCAGTAAAATTACTTTTAAGCAATTTTTAACATTTAAACCAGCTACTATTAAACATACTTATATATATACAGACACACATTTACTATATACCCAACAGACAACACAACAGAAAATGCAAATAAAGGGCATTCCATAGCAATCACTGCCTAAGAAATGAAGAAGTGATTATTTGCCAAAGGGAACATGCTCAGGGGAAATTCTTAACTTCCTTACTTCTACTGAGGTTTTTCAGGCAATAGGAAAAGACAAATAGTTTTCTAACTTCTATCATAAGTTATTTTGGAATGGTACATGACTTTCTCTCATTTTAATGGTAATTACGGATTAATTACACACATTCTTAAGATCATATACATCCAAAAGGCATCATTACTGAAACAGAAATTTCATTTCATTTGGAAGTCATTTGTTACCTCTAATAAGTCTGGAAAATGTAGAAGTCAAGAAGCTGAAGACTTTTGTACTACTTTTTTTTTTGTTTGGTTTTTTTTTTTTTTTTAAAGAAGCCTGGACTAGTTAGGCTATTTTTTAAAAGATTTTTTCCATTCTACTTGACCTAACTCTGACTTCTTTGGCCCTCCGATCCAACAGTTAGAGTTGGAGTCTACATTGCTTCAGAGTGCTCAAGACAGAACTCTCGGCATTGCAAAGACTGACACACCTGACCAACTTAGCTAATGCTGGCTCAAAACCAATACAGAAAGCACAGCTATGCAAATTGCCTAAATGAAACATGAATTATGACTTCAGACAACAGCAGTTCAATTTATATTAGGGCACTATAAAAAGTGAGAGAACTGCTTTTCTGCATGCTCATTTTATTTGACGTCCCGTTTTATATTCGCAGTGAATGCTCAAGACATCAAGTGAGGCAAGAGAGGCACCAAGTGGCAACTCTTTGTGTAAAGGCTTGATCTGTGAAGAGGTAGCAATCAAAGACACATTTCCAGTCCTTTTGAAAAACAGGTGAATGTTACAAAGCTACAGGAACATTACCATCTGCAAAAGACAGCACTGCTACTTAAGAACAAGAGATGGACAGTCGCAGAGCTACCTTGTGACACCTCTTTCTAAGGACACAGAAGAACACTAAGGAGCACAACAGCCATAGTCCAAAACACCTGCTATTTTTTTTTGTTATTATTAAAATGTCAGTACATCCAGTCTCCAAGCCCACAGTACGACAACATCCTCATTACAGATCTCCCTTCTCAGGATTCTTTTATAAGAAAATCCTTCTGGACTGAAATTCAGACAACTAGGATCTAGGCTGGAACGGCAACCATGAACAAATTTTACTTTGGGCATTATGAAAGAATAAAAAAAAGGAGTTTTGAGTTCCATTGCCCCTACTTTCATCGCAGTGCACTTTACAGTATCAGGCCACAACAAAATATCCTTAAATGCCTCCTACTCATCTGGTGACGTTTCCCTGTCTTTTAAAGCTGAAGGTTCTCAGTGTAGCAATGAAACTTCAGTTGCATTAGTCCCTTTTTGTTTGAAATAAAAAGCAAGACAGCTACAGAAAGATCTGTGGCATGCTCTAGAAATGGTTGTGTGGTTAACACTCTCTTCCATGACCTTTCCACTAGAAGTACCACCACATTCCCTACATCGTAAATCAGAAAGGGATTTCTTGCCTTCATTGGTCCTCCTCTTCTTACCTTCAGAACAGGAATGAGAAACTATTTAAATAGCACACCCCACAGCAACTTCCTACAGTAATATTTACCTTTGCATATGTATGTAATATTCTCCCATGACTGATCTATTGTGCATTCTGAAAAATTCCTGTCTCCATTAAAATAATACCCTTCTTTACACTGATAATAGACTCTGCTCCGTAGAGTGGTAGAGTTGTGCCAGATCATTTCTGTGTGCGGAATCAGCAACGGTTTGCCACAGTCTATTTCTGAAACAGAAAACAAAACACAGGGTAACAAAACCTGAAAATGAAAACAGGCAAGGATTATCAAAGTGTTTAAGGAAGAGAGATGAATTGTCCCAGGAAGTAACGCTTCATATTTTTTCACTTCCTAATGATTTCTAGAAGTCAGGCCAGCCATTCAGAACCCAGAATTTTGTGACTGGAGACTTTCTATCAGGATGGGGCATTTATCCTTCAAGATGAACCACAAAAGTGTCCTGTTTAGAAACGGAGAACAAGGATCTCCAAGCAAATTTTTCCAAGTGGATCTATCTTCCCACAGCACTCTCTTATCCCGCACATGCTATTTATTCCTTTATTTTACCTATCCTTAGTAACAACAGATCTGAAAAGCAACACATGGTCCAAGGAGCGACATGGAAGAACAGCATCGAGAAGTTTATGTTCCTTTGTCAGTGGTTTTAATTCAAGCTTTGAAAAAAGGAGAAGCTGCCACAGACAAGCGGAAAGTGTACTTCTGGGGGAAAATTTGATGGATTATTGAGACCGCTTTAGAGATAATTAGAAAGCTGGGGTAATGTACTTACAAATTAATTCGTTTGCTCAGTTGTTTTCAGGGGTTTCATAATAAAATTAGGGAACGAAAAAGAATAAAGAGTGAACATCAAATTAATGGAAGAATATTATTTAGGGTTAAAATTCCTTTTCAAACCCACGATGAACGTTACGCCCCAATAAAAGATTCTGCATTATAGGAAGTAAACAATATAAGAATTAAAATCTTACCTTTACTAAGGCTTATATGCAGAAAACAAGTGCTTTTAAAACTGTTTTAATAAATAATCTTAAGCAATTCTGAAATTCTACTCAAAAAAAGGAAAACAAAGAAGTAAAAAACAAAGCGTATAGAATCATGATCTGTACAAGCCTTTAGAGGAAAAGTTAAACTTATGTATTGCAATGGGCAATACATCCACCATCATGGCTACCTTCCTTTCATATCCTAATGAGTATGAATGTATGTATCTATTATGAATCATCAGAACAAGATTTAGAATAACTAAGGCGCATGCATTAACTTATAGAAGGACAGGATGTGATAAGATACAAAAATTACTGCTGCTTAACTCCAGCTATCTGCCCATGGCCATCCTTTAATCAGATTGAAAAGCAGAAATGCAGTACATTTCTGTGTTACATAGAGAACCTTCTGTTTAGACTGGTGACCCAGAACAAGAATATTAAAGGAAATTCTAAAAGTATAAAGTGGTTGTAACATAGACACGGCACATTCAAAAAAATTACTACATTTGATTGCAATGAACAGAAGACTCGACCCTGCTGGATGAAGCTGAAAAGATATTAATCATCCAGTGAATGGAAAAGTGAAGTTGTTCCAATGTAAAAACTGACTAAATACTGTAATTATCCTGAGGTCACATTAATAATATGAGCTCAGAGTAACAATACACTACAAATTTTGTTGGGCAAAATACTTTTTTAAAATGTGTCTTTGTGTTTCTTCTTATCAAGGAACTTGTTAGGCTCTAGTTCTTCCAAATCATAGTAACAAAAGGGATTTATGACTCATGTCAAACAACAATAGCATGCTTGAGCAATCATAGCTTGCAACTAGAAACTGTTTGAACATGGGAATTTTAAGGGGATGCTAATAGTGGTTCAATTCCTGAGTAGATTCAACCACAGAGTAGATACTGAACGAGAAAAATGGCAGCAATTTAGGCTGAATTTTCATCTCATGGAAATCCCAATGCCTGACATGCATTGGGATTTTGTCCTTAGAATGTTAACTTTTAACAATTAATTGCAACTTCATTAGCAACACAGATGAAAAAATCCTGTTTAATATATGGCTTTTGTTTTGTGACTGACCTTCATATGCCAGAAGACTGTATAAATTAAATGCCCAAAAACAATGTCTCTATTTGATGACTGCTATTCGTTATGGTGGCTGAAACAGTATCTATGCTAAATAAATCTGAAAGCAGATTTGATTTACCTTTGCATACCAAATCAGCACCATCCCACTGTCCTTTGGCATTGCAGACTGCAGTCTGATTGCCACTTGAAATAAAGTAACCATGAACACAATTGTAAGTAACTTCACTTCCGTATGTGGTCCCACTTACAGATGCTGGATGTGCATTTAAAACAGAAGGTGGAACCCCACAATCCACACCTAGTGAGAGGAAGACAGAGGAAGACGCACTTGTTAGTCAAGCAGCAGAAATAATGACGGCTGCACTTCCATGAGTATTTCTTTCATCATTATCAACTAATCCTCTTCTCCTGCGGTAATCCAAGACTCCCTCATGACCTCTACAACATCCTCACCATGACTGAGAGTGCTGTAGCTACTCCACAACTGCTTCCAAATAAAATGACTTCTCTCTGCCTTTCTCTCAGTATGGCATGCTAAATCTGTGACTCCTTCCTCAGCCTAGCTGCTAGTATACAGAAAATGGCATAGGTTTTTTTCTGATCTTTAAGATTTTCCTGCTTTTACAAACCTGATTACAGGTTCCAAGCTGGTTCTATACCATTTGCAGTGAGCAATAGCCAGAGGAAGGCAGATGAGCAGAAACTGCCTTTAGGAAGCAAAATTTTTAAAAGTGCACAAAGACCAAAGAAATGCAAAAGCGTAGAAAAGCTTACAACCTACAATACAAAAGCTTCCCGTTAAAGAGACTTTAAACACTTAGTGTTCAAAATGCGTTCTAATAGTTGCTCTATTCACAAACATGCAGAGTTGCCATTTACAAATGCATAAAACAAAGAAGTCAACTAGCACAAAAACCGATTTGTTTGACGAAATGTCCATTTTCTAAGGTAAGCAACCATCTAAAAGGCTTTCATGTTACCATGACACAACACTCGCATTCAACAGTTTAGCTACAGCTGCTCATGTACATCACATCTTCCCATTAAACTATCTGATTTTTCATCTCAAGACAATTCTTGTATTAATATTCAAGGGAAGCTATATTCTTCAGAGACACATTGCATCCACATATATTTAAATAAAAAAAAGGGGAATCTGCTCCACTTACAGTACCCTGATATTAGGTCACACATCTTACCAAGTTTGACCTACCTTCAATGGCCAGTTTCATTGTGACTATATAAAATAAACTCCTAAATTACCATAGGAAGGAAGGAAGACAAAAGACAAACTTACCAATTTTCCTGAAAAAGAAGACATTATACCTGGCCAGGAGAAATTCTTAAATCAGCAACAAAGGCTTATCAGGGAAACTCTCAAGAGTTTAAAGAATTATTTAAAGGTGCTTTACTAATATTAAAAAAAAAAATCAGACTTGCTGCTTTTACAAAAAGAGAAGTCCTAACTGACATCCAGGAAAAGAGCTTGCAATACAAAGGGGAAATAAGTTTGACATTTCAGACTCATGGGCTGTTTCTTGGTGTTTGACATATTTTATTTCAATAACCATGAGAGGTGTGCTCAGAAACTCCAACCTGACCTACTGTCTGATTGTAAAAATTAAAAGTCACATGAAAAAGCAATCACTGAAAAATATTAATAAAAAAACAAATGTACCAACAAGTCACAAAGACTGCATTCCACACACTTTCTTTAGGGACCTATTGAGACTTTGGGCACTTCCTTTTTGTTTTCAAATTCATTGTCCCTTATTTATTTTGGGGGGAAAATGATATTTCAATTGTTTTATTTTTGATGCCAATAACTTAGTATTAAATTATCTTTTCTTACGAAATTTCTAGCGATATTTTTCACTTTTCCCAATCCCACAGATTTAGCACCCTTATTCTAATTTATTCACTTCCCACACACATACAAACATTACACTTCTATCCACTCTCAAAGTGAAAAAAAAAAGAACATGGGAGAGAATTAGAAACCAAGAGGGCTTTTATATTTTGAGAGAAGTATCTTCCCTAAGTGGCAATTTTCAGGATGACAATTCTCCCCTGTAGAATTGTTTGTTATACATGGTGTAGCTTCTGTTAGCTAGCACTTCAAGTGTCATTTAACTAATATACACACTTCCTAAATACTCACAGGAACACAAAATCCTGCACTTGTAAGCAGTAATATTTCAACAGAATGGGCTATTAGAACACCAAAACAAGTGGAAGTTTTAAAGAAGCTCACAGGAAACTTTACCTTTCAGAGATGTGAAAGCGTTTGCTCATGCTCAAATGCTCTTAAAACCATGAAGACTATCCAGAGATAAGGGGTGATATGATGCCTCTCTTTCACATCTACAGTCAACCTTAGGAAAAAACTTCAGAAGCTGTCAGAAAAATTATTCTTTTCATGAGAGGTCACTGATCCCTTCCAACTCAGTGGCCTTTCCCATGAAATGCTACAGAAATCTAGTTGTTTTCTAGGCCTTGGTTCACAGGCACAAGCACACGTTGCCTTATCTGCAAAAATGCAAGAACCAGCACCGAAAATGTCATAACACTAACAAGAAGAGGTGGCATAATTTTATAACCTGTCCTTTTCTTCTTTTTTTGCAAGTAGCCAGATCTTGAAAAATTATCCTTTGGATGGAGGAAACTGTCTACTGTCTTTCACAAACACACTCTCCATGCATAAACCCCCTTAATGAAGAATTTAGGAAAGATTTAAGACTCTTTTCACCTTTACAGCTTAAAGCGGCAGGTTCCCAAGTTTCATTTGCAGTGCAATATGAGAACTTTCCCTCGTTGCTGTAAAACCCTTCTTTACATTCATAATGAACCGCACTTCCTGGTAGCAAGCTGTAGTTCCCCACAATGTAGCCATGCTTCATTTCAGGAGGGGAACCACATCCAATTTCTGCAAAGAGATCAGGTTAAAAGATCTCACAGTACGAAAAAAACAACACACGATACTTTAAAGAGAGCTGACCTGGATGGTCAGATCACAAAGTTCACCCAATCTGAGGGGTTGCCAAAGGGGTAGAAGATTAGAGTTGAAGAGTTGTACTGGCCACAGTTGGAGGAACACAGTGATCGAGGTATTGAGCGACATCTTTACTGACGTACAGCTGGAGCCATTCACAACACCAGAGGAGACACTGCAATGTGATTGTGCTTTGCGTGTGCCAGTCTCATTACAGCAAAGGCTGAATGATCCTTCAACACCAGAGGAAAATTTCAGGCCCCAATGCACAGCTTTATTTCCCTGTGCATGGGAAAGGTGAAGCACTGCAGACAGGCTGAAATGCAATGGTCTGCCCCTTAATTCCTCCATCTCACTGAACCAGCCTGCATACGAAAGCTACACTCCTTCAGCACAGCTGCTTGGCAGGGCTCCCTTGTCCAACTGCACAAGCGACACAGTCAGTACAGACACACTACCACAGCATGTGGAGGGGGAAGTTGGTGAGATAAGCAGGGTTATCAGCAATTCTGGCAAAACAAAGCGGAGCACTCCAGTTGGAAAAACTGGACAAACTACAGGCAGCGAGCTTTACTGACAGTTCTTGCAATAATTCAGAAATGAGAGCTGGATGCAATCAAGGCAGTTCCTTCCACCTGGGATGCCTGGGTTCATTACATACTCTTGACAGCTACAGCTGACATTGCTAGCACTTTGCATCTGTGAAAACCTACACTAGAGAGGAAAGGAGGAACGGTTGCAAACTGAATTTTTTTTTTTTGGCAAGATAAACAGAACAGTTTATTTATGCAAGTGGCACACTATGTAACGAATACCTAAACTACTATTTTATTATTCCTCTCCCCTAAGGTTGTTTCACTCATCTGACCCCTCTTACCAGCAATTTATCCTGTCTTCCCTTCCCCTTCATGCAGTGTGATTATATAAGCAAGTGGATTATACCACACTTCCTTCCTATTCAGAAACTATCTACATCACCTTCATGGCATTACTAAGCTTCTCTGACCCTGCACACCTGAACCACTGCTGAGAGCCTGTAGAAATCACAGCCGGTGCCAACTCCACCATCCAGACATCACTGGAACAAACTGAACCCAAGAAGAAAAAAAATCATACAGCAGGCGAAGTCCACAGAGAAGGCTTCTGCCCTGAAGCCTTAGAAGCACAGATCAGAGCAGGTACTACTATATCGTGTAAGATCTGATTTCATTTGCTAGCAAAAACAGCATCCAAAGACTCTCACCTTTGCATGAACCTATATTCTCATCTGGATGAAAAGAACGCTCTCCATTTTCTAATTTATAACCATCATTGCAGTAACACTTGTAGCTTCCTTCAGTATTCACGCATCTTGCATTGCGACCACACAGCCCAGACTCCTCACATTCATCTATATCTAAAAATTCAGAGAAAAACATATGCACTTCATAATAGTTTTTTTTTTAATTAATGTAGGACCTAAGCTTAAAACAAGTACATCATCCCATGAAGGGTTCTACATAGCTTCTGACAGCTCTTCCAGGAAACAAAGAAGCTTATCATTGCCTGGTGTTCAAGCATCTGGAAGGAGAAGACTCTCAATTTTGTAGCTAGCTATCTTTTATATTGTTTCTGTTTTACCTGACAAAGTTTCCAATGTTATCTCTTGCTACAACAATTCCACAAAAATCCCGTATCTGCAAATATCTTAATCAGTTACAACAGTTCATTACTGTAACAGGGAACTGGCTACTATTCTACACTAAACACAGATATGACATTCTGGAGGAAAGATAAGTATCATCTTATTTTCTTTAACCTAGCTGCTTCTTCTGGAAAGATTATTGCTTGAATGTGACTGTGAAGCAATGATTTGTAACGTAGGAAGGAATGCAAAATGGAACTAATTCATAGCTGTTAGAACCTAGATTTCAAATAAGTTTTTGCATCCACAACAGAAAGTGTTCTGATACAGTTTTAGAAAGTAAGTTCTAAAGGGATGCGGAAAAAAAGATTCATGCAGTAGAAAATTAAGTTCTGGATTTCTGGTGCTGAAGATTCTTTTTGACGTCTACCTGTACAGTTTGTGCCATCATTGGGAATAAATGTCTTGTTGTTGTTGGAGGCTCGGTATCCATCAAGGCAAACACAGTAAAAACTTCCGTGTGTATTATGACACAGTGTATGATTTCCACAGATCTTGCTGGCTCCAATCTGGCATTCATCTTTATCTGTCAGCACATTTAAAACACATCAGAGAAAGATAAAGAAGAGTATCCGCCCCTCCTCACTCATCCTTGTGTAACCAGACTTCTTACTGTTTTTCTTTCTGAGTTATTTGGGATGTAAACACTGCTAGTAAGCTGGAGTATTTAGACCAACAAAGACTGTTGTCCCTGGATGAAAACATGAAGAAAGCTTCATGACACAGCTTGAGCTGACCGAAGAGCTGTTGAGACCAGAGGGCCCTGCTCTCCGCATCTGCTCTTCCTTACAGCATGCACTGGCTGCAGCACTTGATGGAGCTTGTGCTGATCTTACCCAACTCACTCAACTGGCAGAGAATTAACATGGCAAAATATGCAGCTTGTCTTCTCCCACCGTAATGAGATAACTGAACTCTGTGCAGGGCCCCCGGGTGCCAGTGCTTGTGAAGGAAGAGGAAGAGATGGAGTGGAAGAGATCAGAGATCCCCTTTCAGCAGTGGTAAGCTATTACATATGCTCAGACACAGCATTTGACATCATCCTTTGATTCACGTATTGATTCATCATGTATGAGCTAGTATTAAAAGGACACTATCAGCTACAGTAACAAAGCAATGCTGAACAACACTTTTTTATGTAACAGACATTTGCACTTAAGAAATCTGTGTATATATGCATACTGTTATTAAGAACAGACTTTCAACTTATGCAATTAATTTTTAGTTAGCCAGTAATCTGAGATAACTGGAAAAATCAGCAAAAAAGCACATTTTAACTGCCAGCTTTATTGTCTAATTTTCAGCTCAACAACGCATAGGTTGAAAAGAATAATAAAGTGAAGCCCACCATATTTAATTTTTTTTGCTGAAGCTAGCATAAAAATATTAAGTAAACCATTCCAATACATTATATTTAAAAAGCAAATGCTTGATAAAACCCTACATTTTCTAAAACAAAATTAATTTAAATCCTTCATTATACAGCAGACACTGAATAAAATAGTTAAGCAACTAAGTACAAAGTACTAAGTACTTACATCAAGTACAAGTAAAGTACAGTTCATGGCTAGGCATTTAAAAAAAAAAAAAAAAAGAAAAAAAAAAAAATCCACACATATCCTAGGTTTTGGAAATTCTGCCAGGAAATGATAAAGCTCTTACCATGTTTTGAAGAATTCAGTGGTATTACTCTAGAAAGAACATTTTATGAACGTACACAGTTTCTTGCCTTTGTACAAACAGGCAGCCTACCTTGACAATGGGTTCTTCCATTGCCTACAAATCCATAGTTACAGATGCAGACACTTTTTCCTTCAATTTGGTGACATGTAGCATGAATGTGGCAAGTTGCACAGACATCTGGAACTGATCTGTTCACAATTGCTTTAAGAACAAAAAGACACAATTACTTTTTTTTTTTTTAAAAAAAAAAGGACCATAAAAGTGTTCTGGTACCAGTGACTGGCATAGAATTTAAAGTGGAGATGAAATCCAGATTAAAACACATAGAATAAAATCCCATCGCCTCCCACCACATTTTCAAACTTGCAGGAAAACCACTACTATAGTATTCAGAGACCAAAGATAAAAAAAAAACAACCAAACAAAAAGGATTAAACAAAATAAGTACACTGAACCGTTTTCTCCATCCAGCTATTCTCTGACAACAAAACAGCTTTTCAGCAGTTAGCAAGGCTTACAAGACATATAATAAATAGCTCTATCCAGTATTATTAATCTTTTTTCCATATTCATGTTCTTTCCCTTTTGTCTTGATTTCTGTTTCCTCATTTACTCTATTATTTTGTTTCTATTATTTACGCATAGGCATTTGGGCTATTTATCAATCTATTTGTTATATCATAAACATGTATATGGTATAAATGCTATTCACAAAAACGATGCTGAGAATGCTGCCAGCAGGAAAATGACTTATAGCAAAGTCATTTTAGAAATTAATTTATATTATAAGTAGTTTAGCAGCATAGGCCACACAACCTAATTTACTGGAAGTTGACAGGGCTATAAATATACATGAAACTAGAATAAAATATGAACTTACTCCCTTAATTGTATTCATACAATTTTAGTGCGTTATGTGCATTTCTCTCCTTAGTTTGTAAGTTCTTCTAATTATCTTCACACATGCACTGGGTTTCCAAATGATAAACCTCAGAATGGACAGCCTGAATGTAGGCAAAGCATGTATATGCTTACACCCTTTTTACATTTTTAAAGAAATTACTAATACTGCACAAGCTGATGTTGTCTCACAATGCCAGATGTAGCAGTATGGAATTTTTTACTCTTCTAAGACAGGTAGGATTGATAAGGATGGTGTGGTTCTCACACAATACAAACCTTACTGCTTATACAACAGCTCTGACAAAATTTTTCATGCCTTTACATGGTGTCTAAATACATAACTGTACCTCGAAGGAGAAGGCAGCTGAACACTCTATCCAGCTTTTTTTTACACACCAAATTTATAAAGTGTGTTAAAACTGCCCTTCCACACGCGCAGTATTTCAGTTTGACTCATAGTGCATTTCTGAGTGCCTTATGACTCGTGGGAACATCATAGATCCCTAGTCCTAATTCTCAATGCTCTTATATACTTTTGTGTGTGTGTTCCTAATAAGAACAGAAAATAAAAGCCCTAAGCACGCAATTGTAGCCAATGTAGATCAGAAAACTGAATTTTAAAACAGTCATGGTAAGAACTTTCTCATGATACCTCAATCTTCTGATAAGACATGGGCGTGTGCTCCTCAGATTGCTGCTCCGGGCGATAAAAAACGGGTTTTTTCCCTCCCTTGCTACTACAGATTAAACTTTACGACTTATTTCTCCCCAGTAACACACGATTTTTCCCTCCGGCTCTAAAGTCACCTCATGGCTCCAGCCCTACCCAGGCGCCCCCTCAGGCGCAGCTCCCGCCCAGGCCAGGCCCTGCCGCCTGCCCGCCCGCCGCACCACGAGGCCGCTGCCGCCGCAGCGATCACCGGGCGGCGAGGGGACAGACGCACCAGCTGCTGCGGAGCATCGCGCCCACCGAGGCCCGCCTCCGCCACCACCGCCCGGCCCCCGGCCTCCCGGCGAGCCAGGCGCCCACCGCCATGCCACAGCCCTCCCGCCGCCTCCGTCCCCTTCGCGCCTTTCCCGCCTCGAAGGGCGCCGCCCTCACGGCCCGAGGCCCCTCCGCGGCCCAGAGCGAGCGGAGCGGGGCCGGGGGGCGCGGGGAGGAGCCGCACTTACCCCGCCGCCGCCCCGCGCACTGCAGCAGCGCAAGCAGCAGCAGCAGCAGAAGCGGCCCGAGGACCCGGCCGCGCCCCGGGCTCATGTCCCCGCCGCCGCCTCCGCGCCCCTGGGTGCTGCGCTGCCCCGGTGCCTCCGCATGTTCCCCGCGGGGTGGAGGGTGGGAGGGGAGCCCGAGGGGAGGGCGAAAGGCCGCGGCCCCCGGGCCCAGGGCGTCGCGCTGCCCCTAGCGCCTGCCTCCCGGCGGGGCGGGGGCACCCGCGGGCGGCCCTTATCGCCGCCGCGCCGCCAGTGCCCCCCCGGCTTTCCCTTCACCGAGGCCCCTTCCCTCTCCCGGCCGAAGAGCCCTTGCCCGCAAAACCCGCTCTTTTCTTCCTTTTTTTTTTCGGTTTTTTTTTTGTTTTTCTCTGCCCTGGCACAACCCCTTTCCTTCCCCAGGACGCTGCCTCTGCCCCGGCCATGCGAGTGGCAGAGCTGATAAGGGCTGTGGCTGGCTGTAGCGGCCGGCCCTCACCCCGGGGCGGGGGCAGAGAAGTGGAGGGAAGGGTTGTTTAGGATTCGGGGGAAGGAGACGGGAAAGTTACACCTGTTTGTACGTCGCAGCGGTGCTGCTCCCTGCCCGCCCGCCATGGGGTCCTCCGGCCCTGGCAGGCACTGTGGCTGAGCGGCACATCCTGGTTGATGTTGGGACTGAGGGGCGACTCCTGGGTGATGTTGTTGGGACTCCGTGGCACATACTGGTTGATGTTGTTGGGACTGAGCAGCATGTTGAGGAAAGGTGGCCACCTGCAGGCCCTCGGGCCCTTTGGGGCAATGCCACAGCCCCATGTCTGGAAGGGGCCCTTGTCCCTCTGTGTGCAAGAGGGAGCAGCTTGACAGCCCTGCACACTTGCCTGAAGCTGGCACATTGGTTCTACAGATGAAGATTGTGTAACTCTACACCACAAGCCCTTGGTACTTGAAATCAAGTAACGCTTTCTCGTTTTAGGCCTTTGCCGCAGTTCAAGTGAATCCCAAAATTTTATTTTTAATCAGTACCAGCAGTGCTGCCTGAAAGGTTTTCTGCTGTAGAAGAATGGTAATACTCCTAAAGCTCATGGTCCTCATTCAGGTCTGCAAGCCTGAATTTTAGAAAGCTGCATAAACTTGTATTTATCTACAAATGCACTTGCCCAGTTACCACAACTACAATAGAGGAGTGCCAAGGAGGTGAATGGGAAAAGCCTAACACAAAGGTAAATTCAGGCATCTTTGATATGCTCCAATGAGCTTCCTGAAGGAGTTCTGCTCATGTGCTATGTTGGCTTTACATTAATGCCCTTTAATGCTAACACAGTCAAGTCCTTTAACAGGACTGCATTTAAGTGACATAACCTGATCTTTCACTGCTATGTCTGCTGTGTTATAACAACAAAGATCAAACAATCTGTGTCTGATTTCAATGGAAACAAAACCCAGTTTCATGAAACTATCAGCTTTATTGATTTATTTATGTAAGTTGGTCTGTTCCCATGTTTTTTAATTACCATTTAATTTTAATTACCATTCTGCCTACATTTTATACATAAAAATGTATACATTTTTAACCAGCTTCTGCCACCCTTATTCATCTTGACCAGAACAGGAAGTGACCTGATTCTTCAGCAGTTGCCAGTTACATCACAAGTGACCCTGCTTTTCGAATAACACGCTACAGATGTCGGTACTGCATATTTCTATCTTAAATTACTGAAATTGGAGGCATGCATTCGCAATGGTGGTAAGTAGTTTAACGTTATGAAGAATGATTCAGAGAGGAATTGTTCTGCACATGTTAAAAATTATTTGGAAATTACATTTTTTTCTCTCCCTTAGCAGCCCACCAAGTTGCAGACGCACTAACACTGCAATTTCTACTGTTCCTTTCATAAAACGTAGGGTGAGCAACTGTTCATAATTATAAACACCTCACACAACAAACAGGAAAATATTTTTGGCAGGAAGCCTGAAGAAATATATCATATTTATAAGAGAACAAGTTAAAAAATGCAATATAAACATTCTTTAAAGAAAGTAACAGGGAAACGTATCAGTTGAAGACAATACAGGACCTAGACTGGGACAAACCTCCTTCTTTTGTTCCAGTCTAGTACGTCTTAAACAGCTGATTAGTCACTGTTTAAAACATACTTCAGTACTGAATAATTAAACTACACACAAAGGCTGCTTTAAATTACATATTTGTTGTTTGCATATCTAAATTCAAAGCACAGTCATATAAAATAAGTGTCAAAAGGACATTGAGAGGTCATCTGTTTTTCTGCTCTACAAGATCAACTCTATGTGAATGATTCCTGACTGACTTGTCTAAACCTGCTCTTTATAGTGACAGTGATGTAGAAGTCACAGCATTCACAAGCAATCTATTCCAGTACTTCGCTCTCTGTAATCTCAAAATGGTAATCTAACTTAACTTTTAGTTGAATCGTTAAGTCTTTTTTCAGTTCATAACAGACTCCCAACAGCCTTCATAATCTGGTCCCAGGTTTGAATCAGCCACTGAAACGAGTCACAGATCACTTCTGCTCTGACGTCACCTGCCCAAGTCCTGATCTACTTTATTTAGAAAGACAAAGATTCGGGAGGGTAAGACACATCAGTGTACCAACATCCTGATCCTTACAGCTTAATCAAATTTAGCTTATTTCATACAAAAGTCTGTCTAATGAAAATACAGGGTAATATCCACCACATAGATTTTCTGTTCTGGATGGGACAAGGTTTTTAATCTTTTCACTGTCAAACTTACAGGACCTAGTTTGTAATTACAATATTTCCTTTGTCCCTAATAGCATTAAATCTCACTACCCAGAAGGCATCTGTACCAGTATTTGCTTTGATTTCTCTTCTTTGTGATAAGAAAACAGTTGTGATGGTCAAAGTAATTGAATTCATCCAGAGACACTTGGAAGTTTCCTGCACAGTTTTTCCTTGCAGCTGTCTAAATGGAGATAATTGAAGATCAGAAAGGCAAGCAGGATTAAACATCTCCTCAGCCGTCTGTATTTGTTCTGTCTCCTTTGCAGACAGTGAATGTCACCATGTCATCTAAATCACATGCTTTTTGTAAGGATGTTTGGCATAGGTTACACTACTTATTCTGACATATAAAGACGAAATATTTGATACTAATGGCTCTTTCAGCAAACAGATTTTTAAAAACACAGCAAACATCTTCAGCCAGACTGAATAAATGTAATTTATCCTTCTTAACAGATCACTCAACTATTCATAATGCAGTTGCATTCTCGAGCAGCTTGCTACCAAGCACTTCTTTCCAGCTGGCAACTTGATGGAAGGTTCCTTCCATCTGAATTCTGCGTCTCTTGCCTATTTAAAATGAATCAGATTAATAGCTGGTTTCTGGTTATCCACTTGATTTCCAGAATAAGCAACAGCAATTGTTGAAGCAGAAATAAGTGAAAAATTGGCTGACCCTCTTTAGCCTCTAATGAAAATGCTTCAGTAAATACTGTGCAGAAGAAAAGCATTCTCTTGTAATGAATTTTGCTACAAAGGAAATATTACCACTCAAGTTGTTTGCAGCATTTCTGTCTGTACTCTCAGGTGCCCCTATGCCACTGTCTCAACTCCTTACAAATGAAGTTGAGATGAAAAAAAGAAATGGGATTTCTGCAAAAGAATTAGAGTGAGAGATACCTGAATTTGAACCTTAAATATTGAATGCTTCTATACAATTTCCCTGGAGGATAGGCCTTGGATGAAACAAACATCAGAGCATGCCATATACATCTCATAGCAAGAGCATGGTAGGTGATAAAGCCTTCTGACAGTTGCTGCTATCAGAAAAACAGCTCTACAGAGCAAATGGGCTGCTATCTGTGGGTTTTAGCATAGGAGTAGGAGCCCAAACCGAGCTTTGCCACAAACTCACTGTGACCTTTGATAAGATAACCGCTTTCTGCCTCTCTTCACTTCTCCCTCCCACTTAGTTGTGAAACTGGGATAATATTCCTACATAGGTGTGTTGAGGCTTAATACCATACAAGCAGGCCTGAGATGATGCCATGTAAACTTCTCTGATAGAAGCTTTCATGTCACTACAATCTGCCCCATTTTTTTTTTAAACCACAAGGACTTAGCATCAATCAGTTTATGGGGCAGCATCCTAATGTTGCTGGATCTTGGAATATCATGCGAGAAGGCTGCCGACTAGTCATTGCTTCTGATTGTTCCACGCTGTTATATACAAGCTGTGTCATTATTTTGAGGGTTATGCTGACTGAAGGCAATAGTTAGAAAGTCATTAAGGAAAAGTCCAGAAAAAAAGAGTAACAGCACTCCCTTCATACATTTTAAAAAAAAAAGTAGTGTCATGATTTTCTTAACTCCAGGTAGATGAACAGATACCCTTTTCTTTCTGATCCTATTCTAGGATCTGCTAAAATCAGAAGAAAAAGAACTGGGCAACGAGCTTAATGCTTCCTTCTCTGCCAGGCTCCCCGAGCTCATCCATAGGGGTGCTAGTCTTACTATCACAGCTGCACAAAACTTAATAACATAGCTAAGGTGACAATTAATTATAATTTCTTTGACAGGTACAGGAAGAAGACCAAATCCCACTGACTGTATTATCCTTCTCCCACCATTAGCTTTGCTATATTTTGGGGCAAGATCAGTCTAGAAGTGCTATAATCATTAGATGGAAAATATGGCAATTTGTCAAACTATATTATCTATGAAAATAAAAAAGTCTATACACACATCTTATGAGAAAGAAAAACCAAATATTGACTAGAGACTATAAACCAAACAGTTCTCAAGATGTTCAGGCAGCTGGGGATTCTTTTCCCATGGCTTCTTTCCCTCCAGACCAACTGTATTTTGTCACCTGGCAATCTCATATTTGCATCAACACTTTGTAGTGGGAAAGAAGAGGGGAAGAATCTAATAACCAAGCCTTTCATAGTAAATACCTCAACCATCACTCCCTGAGTTGTTTTGTAAGCAATTCAGCTTTCACATGCTGTTTATCCAGTTTTAAGGAACTGTTGTTAATTAGACAGCGCCTCAAGTTACTGTATTTTTAGACTCTGGGAACACAAAGCCAGCAGGATGAGTTGTATTTCAGATTCATAACATTATGCATTCATTTTTGTCATACAAAGAGAGAGTGCTTTCGTTTGGTTATGAAAACAGCATGAGCTCTGCTCTTTGGTCTTCCAAAATTCAATTAGGTATAACTATTATTTCTACATTTACTGGCAATCAGAACAGAAAGAAACCCTGGGTTATGACATTCATATGTTGTCATAAATTGTAGTACAGACATAAGACTGACATTTCTAGGGAAATAAAAGGTCACCTTGTCTTTTTTTATATTAATTGCAAAGCCCTGCTTATCTTCAAATAGTTTACGATATTCCCACAAGACTCTTCAAGACTATCAGTAATGCTGCTATCCAGAAACTAATTGGCAATAAGAGACCACTTGCCACAGTAATTAAAGGCTAAATTCTGACTAGTACTGAACATTTGCTATTGCACCGCAAAAATACAGTAGCTAAATGACAAAATCATTGACCTTTACTGGGATTTTGTCTACTACCTGCTTATTCCCACCAGGAACAGAATATGTGTTAGTCAACAGGACCTAAATAAACATTAGGGATTAGAGATATGCTTGAAGATGATGGAAAAGTCTCCATGCAAGCAAAAGGAAGTATTTTGGGGATAGGTGTTTACATTCTAAGGGGTCCTAAAGATTTGGAGGAAGAGAATTGCACAATTAGACTAGTCAATTGTTCCATTTTATATGGACCCAAAATTGGGGACATTGCTGTACATCTCTGATAAAGAGTCTATGTGTGTGTCTTCGTTTAGCCCACACCAGGGGCTAAACAATAACAGTTTTTCTCTCACCCAATGTCCCTTCCCCAACCAAGGAAGGAAATTGGGAAAAGGAGGGAGACTTGTGGGTTAAAATTGAACTGATTTAATAAAATCAAGAAACCAATATCAATGATAACACAAACCACACAAAATTATACTTAGCTACAGAGTTGCAGCAGGTTGTTCCAGGAATCACAATCATTGGGAATGAGAAAGAGGGAGGCTACAAGAGAGGAGAGCAAAAACAGCCCCACCTCTCTCCCAGCAAGCCCTCCCTTTTATAGTGAACTTCATTGTTAATGATACAGAATACACCTGTGGGCCAGCCTGGGTCAGCTGCCCTGCATTTAACTGCTGAGGGCCTTGATCACCATGGCTGGCCACAAACTGAAACATAAATCTAAGAAACTTGATTCTGTAATTTTTATCCCATGAAACCAGGACAGTGTGAAAATGCATTTTTGTATGTACTGGCTTTGGGACACTGCTTGTCAAACCATAAAAACACTAGTATTTGATACAAGTATTTGTTGGCTTTAAAGCACTACCTAGGAGGAAAATATTTCCAAATATGAAAATATTTCAAAATTAAGATATTTTCAAATGAAACTGTTCTTTAATCATCCCTGTTTTAATCTGAAAATTCAGGCAGAGAAGTGTCACTGTAGATGGCACAATAGCTAGGAAACAGGGAAAATATATTTGAACCTAAGCTACTGCTTAATTGTGATCAGTGTTTTGGTGAAATGTTTGAAAAAACAAAGCATTGCTGGCAGAAAAACACTCAGAGATAGAGTGTTTTTCTGTGTATCAGAAGTGTAGAAACATCTATAGGCATTAACAACTTATCTTGTGCCTAAGAAAAAATAGCTGTATCTTGGAAATAATTAAATTTAGAAATAACCTGCTCTGCCTTTATAGTTCCTTTTTTTTCCCTTTGTATAGAAAACCCACCCTTAATGACAACCTGAGCTTTTCATTGCAGGTTATCACAAAATTAAAATATAGTGCATATTAACTGTGCTTTTCTAATGGTCTCTGAATGACAGTTTTGTCCAGCACAGCCTTTCTCAAACAGCAACTTTTCCAAATCTTGGGAATCCAGATGTCTGAGCATATTTCTTACTCAAAAGAATTAAAAAAATAATTTTTACTCAAAACAGTTCAACTTTCACTTAGTGACCCTTCTTATCACTTATGATTCTAAAGAAAATTATATATAAAGTGAACAATTCAACCTATAGTAAATATTTAAGACCCAGAATCAAAATTTTTGGCATGTTTTAAACTCACTGTAGCTTATCTTCTTGAGAAATGCATGGCCAACTTGCATTCTAGAATATTCCCCCAAAATTAACTGGGACAACACAGTCAATAAGCATACAATGCATCAGTAACTGCTCTTCCTAGACTACTTTTCTGACCTTGTAATTAAAATACACTTTAGAGTTGCAGAAGAGGCATTGCAATTGGTTTTGGTCACGTGCAATATTCCTCTCAAAACTCCTGTGATCGTATTACAAAAAAGGAAACTGAGACAAATGAAACTTATCTAAAGCCACAAAGTACCCCTAGATTAATCTGAGCAAGAAACCAAAGTTTGTCTTGCAATGCACTGTCAGTTGTAACCTTTAAATCTGTAGGCAAAAAAATGTCCATATAGAAATATAACCTTTACCTATAAAAATGTGTAGAAAACCAACAAACAGATAAAAACTCTCTCTCTCCCCCTCCTCCAACAAACCTTGATGTGGGTAACATATGGCTATTATGCATCTCTAATGAGTAGTTCATGAGCTACTCCCACACTTAATCTTCTTTTTGCCTTCTTGGAGAACTTCTGCACACCAGAAGAACTTGAGATTCAAATAATGTAAGCCTGTGGGAACTAAATGATGACTGCCTATTTAGTCCTGCACTAGGCTGAGTATTTTTTTCTTGATATGTAGTACATCAACTCACTGTCCAATTACAATTACAGAATTTTTTATTTCATACCCATGTGAAATACAGCTATTTCATCTGTGACATTATACAGCTATGTAAACCAAATATCCCAATTTATAACTGTCTTAATAATATAACACTGGACATTAACATAGCATTAAGATCCAGGTAAGTGATTTTACACTTCCTTCCAGTCTTTAAAACACCAGGGGGTGTTATAAGGTTAGGCTGAAGGTACAATCCCATCATTGGGACAGTAAGTGAGAAGATACATATATTTTAGTTTAGCAGCGTAGTTGTTTAGATTGGATCCTAGACTTTGAAAGGGAAAAAATCAAGATTAGTCAACAGGATTTCTCAGCTTGCATTTGACATCTTAATCAAGCCCATTGTTTCTATGCAATTGATCTGCAAAGTTATCAGCAATTTTCCTGTTAGATTGCATGAGACAGTAAGTGACAGAGATATCCCAGGCAAGAAAGGAGGTTGTTGCTAACATCTTATGGTTGTGTCAGACCCTTCAGAAGTAATTTCTTCCTTATCTATTTTCCTGCTGATGAGTGGCAATAATGACTGTGAAAATATTTTTCAAGGGTCTTGATTAAAATCTGATGCATCAAAATAAAAACTAAGTGAAAAGTGCAATCTTCCTGTAAGTTGGGAGAATCTAAGCCCTATAGAACAAGCAGCTTGTATAACAGTTGAAGATACACTGTAACTGAACACCTTCCTCAGAGAAAAACAATTTACACAAGCAGCACAGTCCTGCACTAAGTGCTGAATAAAGGGCTCCATAAAGAGTTCCAGGAAGTTTTTTGGGAATCTTACAAGCACATATAGCATGCCCTGAAGGTGAAATTAGCCCAGGCTATCTTGTGACAGGCAGGCTGTAACCAACAGTGCCAACCCAGGGCAAAAAGAGAGAAAAAGACATCTATGCCATAACTAGTCTTAGCATCTAGAAGCATAGTGTTGTGTATTAACTTCTATATCCCTGTGGTTGAATTAACATTGAAAGGCCTTATCCTGGTGATACCAGACGGTTTAGTAAAAGTGAGCCTGTTTTCTGGTAACACTGGGAGATCCTTAAACTCAAGAACTCAAATAGCATAATGCATTGTCATTCACTGTTGAAACTGAAGGCACTCAACAATTGGGACAAGTCTTCTGTCAAAATCTTCAACCTATTCAGTATCTGATAGACCAAAGAAGGCTCTGAGAAAGAGCTTGTTGAAACACATACAGGAACAGCGTGAACCGTTTATGCTTTTGTCAAGATAATTACAGCCTCAGCAATAGAGAATTGAAGCTATCCAGTCACACTAAGAACATACACACAAAAAAGGAAGAGAGTATGTAACACAACCAAACTTCATATATGAAGGAAGGTGTAGAAATAACTTTCAGTTAATTGATGTGATAGAAAAGAGTACTTAGGTAGCAAACCCTTTTCAGAAACTCACTGTGCTCTTGCATAGAAAAACTGCTTTCACAGATTTGTAAAATGAGGAACCTTAGTTACACAATTCACAAGATATTTCCAAATCTGTTGAGCAGATGAGTCAAATTCTGCATATACAGGAATGACATTTTGCTGAACGCACTGTATTGCCACTCTTAAATCTCATACTGCTTTTGGGCAGTTTGGCCATGGGACAGAATTGGAAAGAAGAGGGGAGGGAAGGAAAGAACATGTTAGAAATGCTGAAAAATCAGCCAGTGACATTGCCATGTTCTTTGGCAAGAACTAAACCTGACAATTTCAATTTTTTCTCAATTCTTAACTGAAAGTTTTTAATTAGAAAAGAACCTACAACCCTCCCTCCAAGCACCCACTCACCTGGCAAGTGACTAAAGTAGTTTATGGAGCTACAGATAGTTCTTCCCCGTTCATCAACAGAATTCATAGTACTGAACAGAAGAGTTATCCTGATTTCTTTAGGTTTTGAGATAGCCTTAAGTGTCATTTTTTGTGTTAAGATCATATTTTTAAAAAAAGCTTCATTTTTATTTTTACAGGCAGTGATACTTACTCACCAAACAGTGTTTGCAAATACATTCTCTAGGTGTGTGCTAGGTACCACCATAGCACGGTAGAAATAGAGACTGTATCCAACCAAAGAGCTGCAAGCCTACAGCATTATGCAATATCCTTCAGTCAGTCCTCTTTATAAAAAGTTTCCAAGCATAGAATAATGTGGCTTTTCAGACTGAGATGGGCTCTGGAGGGAAAAAGAAAACCACACAAAACCCTCAGTAAAAACTGTTATAGACCCCCGCATCATACATGTAATATGCACACACAAAGAGAACCAGTTAAACCATAGCTGGAAAAACACTTTATACAATACATTTAATGCAAGTACGACAGAAGGTCTGCCTTTGCTTTTCAACCAAATAATTCTTAATGCTTGCATTAAAAGCTAAGATTCTCTCAGAGGGACACTGACTAGCTGTACTTGAAGCAGACTGGAAATAAAAAACAGGACCTAAAAGTGTTACACTGAAAAACTGACTTAGACCAAGCAGCAAATATTAAGGAGTGGGAATGATCACTAACTTGAGACTAAAGTATTACTCTCCTTGTTAAGAGCTCTTCTGAAGGCAGGCAACTTATGTTGCTACCCTACACTGCCCTAAAGAGGTTTATCCTCATTGTCAATGGACAATTTCTCTCATTTTTTTCAGCATATGAGCTGAGTTTACAGTTGACGGCAAAAGCATTGGTCCAGAAATGGTCGCTGGAAGGATTAATTTCTCTGAGGTCTCTTTTCCCCTCTGCCTCTGCCTCTACCCCCCATGCTTCCTCTCACCTATGTATTCTGCCACGACTTCCACTTCCATATCTTTTGTTCAGACATCCTTGTACTCACCTGCTACTCTCTGAAGAACTCAAGGCCAAATATCCGAGCGCACTTAAGAAAATGCAAGAGGGGATTTTTATTTTATTTTTAAAACATAAGTTATCTTGTTTCCACCTCTGTAAATGAGTGAGCCCTGGGGCTGTAATCTTTTGGGGCTGATCCAAGCCATATGAGATCTTATCTGTTGGCAAATTCACCAGTTAATGCCCTTTCTGTTTCAGCATGCAAGTAACAGAACAAATTCTGGTATAAAAAATTTTATATCCACTCTATTTAAAAGTGATTTTTCATTTTCCAAGATGGACACTTATATTAACTACTTACGGAAAAATAATTACTTGTGATTATATTATGGGGTACAACAACAGCAGACAAGAATTTGAGATGGGATTTATTTTTTGGTTAAGGAGGAAGGGGAGAAGACAGCAGGTAGGAATTCCACTTTCCTACCATACTTCCTCAGGCAGATTTGGCAAAAAAAAAAAGCAGCCAGATTTTGGCCACCAAAAGCTAGCATTTTCTCCAGAATGCTCACCGAATATTTAAGTATCAAGGACAAAATCAAGAGTTACACTTGAGGACTACATATCTAGCCTTTGGAGAATAAGCATTTGCTGAAAGCTACAATCCAGTCTAAATTGAATTAGATTTTTCTCCCTACAAAAGCATCTACATTCAGAGATTGGTGATAGCATATTTTACACTGGATTTGCTCAGTGCTCTAGTCCTAGCCTTGAGACATAGGCAGTCATTAAGTACCTCTATGAGACTTCAGATTCTTCAAGATCTGCTAGGCTTGGACTCAGTGGCAGACAATGAAATCCTTGCCAGACTGGCCAAGAATTTTAGCTCAGAAAGAGGCACTGCTCTCCCTTCATCATGCACATACCTGTATCTATTGCTTTAGACTACTGCCTGTTTACCATCAATCCTGAATTTTGGATGCAAGACTAAAAGGGTCTACTTTAGTGTTGTGTAACACACAGAAGGACAAGCAGAAGAGTATGAAAGAAAAGCAATCAAAAAGAAAGTTGAGAAAGAGGAAGCTGAAAGCAGACCATCTTTGTCACCTACTATATACATTTTTTTAAATCTTTGTGCAAATGATACAAACTTGAATCCTAAGGCTACAAAAGAGTACAGCATGGTAAAAGAGAAAACAAAAGTATTCTCATTGATGAGGCCCCCAAGGCTTGAAGTATGTCATCCCTGTCTCAGCAAATGAAGCAGTCTTCAACTCTTGTACTCGCCTGCTCATGGGAAAGTTTATGTGCTGCTGCACTTCAACTGTTGTTGAAGATGTGCATTAGTCCTCTTAAAATAGTTTTGATATAAAAAGCTTTTGCTTAGATGGCCATGTATGCTAAAGAAAAAAAACAACACATTAGCTGTACAATTATAAGACAAGAAAAAACCCAAAGCAATAGTCAAGAACACAGGAAAATTCAAGAGAGTACAGCTGTAATGACATTTATTAAAAGGCACACTACAACAACTAGAGTTAGGGTAAGAGTTAGGTATAGATACCAAATATATCAGCAAATACACTAACCTAAACGAGACGGAATATATTGCAGCATAAAGAAAATCAAATTAACCATGCACTACACAGTCAGAAAATAGGTTTCTTTAATATTACATCTTCTTTTCAGTTTTAAGTCATCTCAACGGACATGGAATCCTTTTTATGCAATGCCACAAGATGCTTTACAAATGAAAGCTGTTGTTTATCAAAATATACAAGACAACTGGTTTTTTTTTATATAAAAACATTTTACATCTCCATTTGCTCCCCAAAACACTTTTTGCCAGGTTTAAAAAAAAAAAAACAAAACATGATTTTACAAGTATTTACAGCATTTTCTTGTGTTAGGTGAACATTTTTGTAAACTGAAAGGGAACTTTTATGAACAGATCATGTAAAATGAACGAATGTCAGCAATTCTTAGCCATGCTTTGTGTGTCTTGCATACAGTACCAAAAGTAGTCCATTAACCGTTTGCCTTATCTGGCACCATTTGGTTCACATTATGATCTCATTTTCCACTGTGTTTCATCCACCAATAGTAGTCTCAAGTAAAGGTCACTTTGCATTGTGTCTTCCCATCAGAAAGGCGCATGAGAGAAAACACAGGTTTTGCACAAAATGTCTCAGTAAAACCAGAACAGTCTTTGGTCAGAGAGTGAGGTGACGTGCTGTTGCAAGAATCTGCTTGGTAAGCAACCTTTGTCTTGTGATGCTGCAGTTCTAGGGTGAACTTTGGCAGAAAGTGGGTAACATATTCAAAAAGAACAGGAAAGTGCTTAAAATGAACTAAGGTGGTAGCTTCACACTCATAAATAATGCACAGTTTCCAGGAACTGAAAAGCTGCTTACAGTGATGACATTAGTCTGCTAAGGTAAAAGCTTTCTTCATCTATCAAGGACCTTCAACTACATAAGCATTTCATTGCTCTGAGACTGCTCCAGGCACAACATGTTATTACTATTTGAAGTTGGAAATATGTGGGTTATGCTTGGATTCTTGCATACTGCAGTACAAAAGAAAAAAACTGCAATGGTAAAGGCAGAGGGATAATTAAATCTGTATTGAAACAGCTGCAGTTCACTTCTTGTATAGTTAGTGGACAATGTTCATTTTTAATAATATAAATATACAATTTCCAGGAGAAAAAAAGTATTTATTGTACCTAAGACAGCAATAGATATGAAAAAACCCTACGTGTAAAACTACTGAAGGCACATAAACTTTGGTCCAGTTTTGTTTCCATCCCCCATCCACCCTGCAATAAAACCCTGAAGTTAAAAGCCTCAGAAATATTCAATTCTTTTTTGAAATAATTCATGATTTCTAAATGTTAGGATTTGCTTTGAAAAGCGCAGGCAAACAGTCTTGTATAGCAAACAAATCTTCAGAAGACAGTTAGAAAAAATTCTGTGCAATCCGAGCAGTGTCCTGTCAGCACAACGGTAACACCACCAAGTCTGGTAGTTCTGCTCTAGTTAACAACATACCCAGGCAAAAGGTAAAGGCAAAACAATGCTTTTTGTAAGCAGTTGACCTCTCATTTGAAAAATAGCAGGACGTGCTAACAGTATACAATGACAAGTAACAGGTCCACATCACTTACTAAAAAAGAACTCGTCACTTTTCTACTGACATGAATTGGAGGAGGGCAAGATATTTGATCACACAAACCACACTGGCAGTTATATCAACAAAGTCAAATAGTTTTCTCAGTGTACAAACACAGGCTTGCCACCTGTAATCAGAAAATGTCATATATAGGCAAATCTCCTCAGGTATGTGGAATGTCTTAGGCATAAAAAGGACCTCAATCTATCAGTGCACAAAAAAAGTGCAACTGACAGGACCAGCAGACAAGACAACCAAGTCAAATTATGAATCAAAGTTGAAATTTGTTCTGATGTTCAAAGACATTTAAAGAAATTCAAACAAGCAAAAGTTTTACCATTATGCAACGAATCACAGGTCATTTGAAAAGGCACTAAGCTGCTCCTAGGTTGTTAAAAAGGCCTTACTACACTTTGAACCAAGTGTGCATCCACCAAAAAAAATGGAGCTAGAGGTAACCCACAGCTGATTTGTGGACTTGACATATACATAAGCAGAGAACTCTATCTCCTACTGTCTCCAGTACCTGTAGTCAGGATATAACCAGTAGTGTTTTAGAGTACAAGTTCTGGGTTATAGTATGCACATTACCAGGTACTTCACAAATTACTTATACAGAAATTAAGAACCTATATTAAAGAAATTATGAACCTATCTTTAACAACTTAAGGCTACAGTACAGAGAAGGTGGAACCAGAATCTTCTTGGGAGCTGCACTTACCAGGACAACAGGCAACAGACAGGATGCAGTATATTTAAAGCCTAATTACATATTAGGGGGGAAAAAAATCTACAATGTGGGCAGTCAAACATTGGAACTGTGAGATGAACAGAGAATTTGTGAAATCTCCATTCCTGGAAATACTGAAAACTTAACTGGACAATTCTGTGAGCAACTGCTCGAAGTTGGCTCTAATCTGAGTGAGAGATAGGATTAAGGCCTCCAGAGGTTCCTTTCCAACCTGCCTCATTGTAAAAATCTGTAGAACAATCCCATTCTTTCCCAAATCCTGCGTTTTTCACAGATATCAAGGGGTCTGCTCATATATGCTTTAGAGAATCAAGAACTGAGATGCGACTGTGCTTTTGCAGCCATGCATTATGATAAACAAGGGATTATGTTTTTGCTTTTAATTATTCAAGGCAGAATACTGAATGAGAGAAACTAGTCTTAACTAGTACCTTCATTCTGCTAAGCAAACATTAAGGTGTACTGTTAGTTTTGACTTCTGCACTTCTTGTAAAAGCAGATCTCCCTAAGAGGCAGCATCTTTAAGATATATACAAATCTAAAAGTAAGTTGACAAGAATAATTCACCTGCAGAAACAGAACAACAACAAAGGAGAATTAAAAAAAAGATACATGATAAATATATCACAAAACCAAAAAAGCAAACATCATAAATATCCACCACCCAGATTTTTCTTAAATTAAAAAATTGTAAATCTCTACTGACTTAAAAGGTAGGATTCTATATCTCAAACTGCAGACAGTCCAGAACTGACATTAGCTATACTCCAGCACAAAGTTAAAACCAAGAAATTATTTCTTTCTCTTTTTGAGAGAATGTCAGAGGCCCTGATCCCTTTATGTTTGGTTAAGCTTTCTCATCTTCTGCTATCAGAATCAATACATGAAAATGTGTGTGATTCACATATTTGTATACACATATAACATATCACACAGACAGTATACATATACTGCTCCTGATATTAAATGTGCCTATATTAGTTCTCAAATTTAAGGTTCCTTTTTTCCTGCTTTAGAGTTACATTCAGATCTAATGCGATTCCTCTCCTCTGTAGCTGTAATTCTTAAGAAAAGTGACAAAGCATATTTTATGGATAATGGCCTAGCATTATCAAACCCATTTACTTGCAGTAAACAAGGAACATTCCCAGTCCAGCAAGACTCTCTTTAGCTGGTATCAATGTGACTGCTAACAAGGCAGAATATAGACATGAACTAGAATTAAGTATCTTGGTGAAAAAGGGTCTATGCAAATGAACAAGGCTGCTTACAACTGCACTTTGCTAAAATCATAAACATGTAACTTCTTAATATGGTGCTCTGACACCACGCAATTACTTATTTTCATGAATTAAAAAAAAAATTGATTTAAAACTTCACCAAACTGAATTAGCTATTTCAGAAAGGGGAAAATCCCCAAAATGACACTGTCTATTATTCCTAAGCCAATTTAAGTTTCCAGTAAATAGTACATTCTGAATATTTATTTATTTGTGTTGCACAGCACTTCTTATAGCTACATATCTATTTAGTCAGCATTTTATCTACTGTCAAATAGCACACGCTTGTTGTCGTATAGAGGTCTGGCACCACCTTTACTATGACTGGCTGCTGCACCTCTAATTAATTTACATACATTAAAAGAAGGCAAGCTAGTATTTTAATGATTTTGCAAAACTAATTGAGAGAGAAAATTTGAGCTTACTCCAGAATACTCAGATCATGGTAGAAACATGCCCTTTCTTCTAGAAAGACAGAAAAAAAGTCATACAATTCATACAAATTAATGAAAAAACAAAATGAGTGAGTGGCAAAACATTACAGCAGAAACAAATTCTGCAGTAGTTAGGAGTAACTAAATGCTATGTTTGAGAGGAATACCTCTTTAAAAGATGGTTAATTAAATATTAGAAAGAAAAATCTCTTAAAATTTAACTTTTTAAAGTACAATCAGAAGTCACTAAAGTTCATATGTACTTTCAACACCAAAACTAACTGCATCTCAGCTCATTCTCCAAAGAGAAATGGACATTCAGTATCGAACATTTTTTCATACTTACAAAGGAAAGAATGATAGCTCTTTATTACTAAGTTCAATAGCAAGAGAAAAATGCAGGAACCCAAAAGAGAATACTGTGATACAGCCAATGTCTCTTAAAAAGTTAGACAAAGTCCAGAAATTGGAGTGAATCTGCTGTTTGGTCTTTCTATATAAGTTCTTTTTAGTGCATTTTTCTGGGTGTTAAATTTTTTTCAGCCAAGTAGTGTTATCAGACAACCGCAACCAGGTAAATTCAAAGAATCCCCACATGATTATACAATGAGTTAAACCTCATTCCCACCTCTATCCAATCTCTATCCCAAAGCACAAGAGACTAGAATTCAGAGTATTACTTAATGAAAAAAAAAATATTTTGAAGTATCAAGGAAAACATTTCCAAAAAGACCAAGAAGAGAATTTTCACAAAGCCCACAATGTATTTTTCAAGATAATTCAGATAAAACTCTAAGCTATTGTATCATAAGCACATCGTAAGGCACATAATAAGAAATTAAGTAAATACACAGTAATTTAATTATTAGATATTATAGTGGTACAAAAAACCTCTTGAGGTTTAACTTTCTGCCTCCAAAGATGACCTTAACAAAAATAATTTGTTAAAAACTTCTCAAACCATCATAGACCTGAATATTTTCCATAGGATTGTAAACATTTTATTTAAAGAAATGTAAAAAATTATTTGAAATCAGGACTATTTTCTTGTCTTATTTTCTCCAAAGTACTATTACACAACAACACTTCACAGTAAAAATAAGACATCAAACTTCATTCCGTGGTTAAATCAAGCTAAGTCTCTCATACCACATCTTGAAGAAACTTGCCAAATATCTTTTCCTCCACAGAGAGAAGGCACTGCCTTTTCTCTAATAATTTGACCCATATGAACAGCACAGATTTTTCTGTTTCTAAAAAGATTTGCTGAAGTATGAATACACACCCTGGTAACATAAATACTATTTAGAGAACACTCACAGTCAATGCTTGCTTTCCTTCAAGAAACCCAAGCACTACTCACATTCAAATTAGTGTTTAATCTGTGCAGAGTAGATTTACCATTTTGTTAGAAATACTCTTTGTTTGGTATATTGTAAAAGCAATCTAAAATGTTTTGTAAGGCTGATTTCGAACAAAAGCTAAAGGGATATTCTCAAAATATAATTTGAAGTAGGAAATTTGATGATAAATATTGTTGCTAAAGCAGTTTCACAGAATAGTTTTTCTATGGATGAATATTAAACTTTGATCACATATTGGCAGCTAAAATCGGAAAATATCACTTAATTCTTTGGGTAAGAATGAGCTTTTTCTTTCAAGATACAGAGCTGGTCACAGTTGTTTCAGTCTCTATTTGAAGATTTTACTAGAACTGTGATGCAGTTTTAAAAGGTAAGTTCACAGAAAAGTCAGATTGTAGATTTTGAGAAGGAAACTCTGAGGTGATGGTTTTCTCCAAGGTCATGATCGTGAAGCTCAATGAGAGCGTGAACTGCTTCTTCCACAGAGCCCAGCTGGATAAGAGCCATTTTGCAATCTTTCCTGAAGTACAATAAAAACCATTATTAATCCTAACCAAATTTTCATTGCACTAGCCAACACAGAAAAGTGATGAAAGTATTTTTTCAGCCACATCACACACACTGAACACACTGCACAGAGAAAGAATTAGAACTAGTTATGCACCTGCTAAAATGAGGAAATAACAAAACTAGACAAATTTTGCAGGTCAATGTTGTACAGTCATGCCATTCTTCCATTACACTGCACTTCAAAAAACAGGGTCGAAATAAGACTTGAAGACCTCTAAGAAACACTTGTATTGTCCATATATATGGGATTATTCTAGCAGGTATGATCAAATAATGCTGCCAAGCAACCTTAGTGGATGTTAGAGCAGATTCATTGTCATCTTTTACATGACATTTTACATATACACAGCTTGTATTTCTTATTAAAGAAGTGAGTATTTACTTTCCTTAAGCTTATCTTATTTTGAACACGTGGAATTTGTCAAAAGGCTGAATATTTTTCATTTAATTATGCTAACACAGTATCCCATTTAAGACTAACATTGTCATAAAAATTGTCATAGCTGTACAGCTTTTGCCTATAGATATACACACATGGGATTTTGCATATAGTTATACACATATGGAATTTCCCAAAAAAGCAATTAGCCATCTTCCAGGATGAAAGCTTGCTCAGCATTTTTACAAGAGAACTTACAGGAAGAATCTGAAGGCTTTCACAGTAGATCCTGTACTTGTAAAAAGGTTCTTCAGATCATCAACAGTAGCAGAAGGCCTATTTTAAAAAAACAAAAAAACAAACAAAACAAAACCCCCTCAACTTGTAAAAGAGCACAGAGTTCTGTAATAGTATCAAAATCTTAATTCTGGCTTCTAAATTAAATTCAAACAGCAAAAACCGTCTCCACCAACTCAAGCCATGTCAACTTTAGCCCAAATATCTTGGCTTTGTCACTAAGATTTAGTACTGCAGTGTGCTACAAAAATATTTCAGATACACTCTACTGCTTTTCATCCTCCCCCATTCCTCCCTCAGTTAAATTCAGATGCATAAAAATCACTTAAGATCTTAACCAGTACCTTCAGAAACCCCTCTCATCTTGTAATTACTGTGAGTATGCCTCACATATTTTCAATTTTGAAAGCTTTCTACTTTGCTCAAAAAACCCATTTTCTAAGTGTCTTTTTTTTTTTTTTTCTTATTTGGACAAAATTCCATAGTTTTTCCTTTTCCCCTCCCACACAGCTGCTGAAAAAACTTAGGCTTGGCTGTCACTCCACACTTTGTTGACAACATTCTAGATAGGAAAAAAGGTTGTTTCAGTTTTAAAGAACACAATTCTTGATACATTTTTTAAAAATCAACTTCCCCTCTATGTAAGAGGTCTGAATTCTATAGAAACTCTTCTTTAGAAAAGTGTTAGAATGATTAAAAACTGTATCTACATTAAATAATGATGCCAATGATTAATTTGATGTAATGTAACTCCAGTACATTATCTCAAAAGCCATGTCTTTAATCTTTGCACAAATTTATAACACACAATTTAACATGTGAAAAACAAAAGCATATTCTCAAGAAAACGTCAACTGCATTAAAACTCATAAAGACAGCCATTCAATCAGTTATCCTCTTTGCTGACAATAAAAAGTGAAAGTTAAAGGATTAACTTATTGTTAATTACACAGCAGAATGAGCAAAATTCTCAGGAAACTGTAAAAGACCAAGGAAATTTAAAGCTTACATCAGAATTTATAACTTAAGAACATAACCTAAAAAACATCTTTCCAGAAGATCACACATGTAGATACTCACGGGATGTTGGAGAGATGCAGTGTGGCAGACGGAGGAAATATATTTTGGAAGTTCTTAGAGCCAGGCTTCTTAAAGCGATGTAAAGGGCTATTGCTATAGTCCTTCGTCAGAGCTTGGTTATCTTGTCCCTCACGAGGAAGCTGAACTGTCTGATGTTTTGAAAGAGTAGCACGGAGGACCCTTCCATAAAGCATCTGTCCATTCAAGTTGCTGATAGCTAACCAGTGGAAACAGAATTTGAACAGGTATGAAGGAAGGGGAAGAAAAAAGGATTCCTTGAATACTAATATTGTCTTCTATTTAGTGTCAGATTTCACACTGTAAATTTAAATTGCAACTTCCATATCTACCAGGTGGGCTATGTCATAACATTGTATTTAAAACAAGTATAAGGATGTGATGTAACCTCCAGTCTAAATGCAACAAAAATGCAAAACAGCATTTCAATAAAGAGCAGCTGATTATTCTTAAATAGCTAGATATAGGATAAACCACAGGAAAATTGTATGATGTATTAAAAAGATAAACTACAGGAAAATTGTATGATGTTTTAATTCTAACGTTTACTAGATTGAGATTCACAGGATTTTTTTTTAAACCACTACAGGAAAATAATTTGTTTACGTGAAAGCAAACAGATCATTATCAACATATCAACAAGGAAAAGTTTGTATGTAGTAAAGCATCACAATGACGGATTTAATTTGTTTATGCTTCTTACTGACAGATGGCAAATTCCTCATCTATATCACACTCATGCTAGTCTGAAGCGTAACTGTGCCTTAAAATCAGTACCTAATTGAGCCTGAGTTGCATCTGCCATCTGAACCAAAGCATTTTCTTTTTTCTTAAACATGATCTTCACACGGTGCACATCACCATATACACCTGTAGAAATCCAGAAAGGAAATTTATCCAGAGCATTACTACAAACAGCACAAAGGCAAGTCTGTTTCTTTTGACTAACATTAGTGTTACAAAGAATAATCACCTCATTAAACAGGTTGCTTAGAATACTAGTATGAAGGAGAGCTTTAAAGTTTGTGTATTATTTTCTGAGGCTCAGAAATGGGGGAAAAAACCCCCAGGATCTTAGTCATAAAAATGCATGTTTTTGTTCAGCTTTTAAATAGTGCAACAATGTTGAAGTCCTCTTAACAGAGGCATATTAAAATATTAGTATGCCAAACATTGTCCTCTGCAACTAACATATGTGCCAATTCTGTACTCCATTTCCTCTCATACAATCTTTGTTTTTTCATCTTAGTTTGCTTTCCTATTCTTTGTAGCAAACAAATTGGACAACACACTGAAATTCTGACACGGTAACCATTTTGCCTTTTTAGTACCTGTGGCCTATAACTACTGACTCAAATTGTTGTCATTTTAAAACCAGCACATTCTCTTGTGTGTTTTCTGGCAAATGACAGAAAAATGGAGCTTGTATGAACCAGCATGTGTCAGATAAATAAAAAGAATGCTAGCCCTGTAGTTTCTCAAGGTATATTTGACATATCTTACCAAACAGGATGAAAAGCCCATGTGGTGTGATGGCCTGTTTAAATAATAAAATGAGTATATTATTTTTAAAGCCATACAAATAAAGAAATCTATTCCATAAATGCATGGTAAACACAAAGAATGGAAGAGATACTGCACACTAATACATAAACCTGTCTCTGCAAAAACCATTCCCTGCAATAACTAGTGTATAGCATTCTTGTTAATATATATTTGCTATGCACATATAAAATATTTAAACAAGCTAACAACACTTTAGCTCGTGCATTTTCATCACTCAAGACTCAGCGTGTCATGCTGAAGAAATTATTAAGTTGCTTAATTATTTGAACTTGTTCTTTCCAAGGTAGCAGTTCATTCTGTGCAAAATGGAAAGACATTTGCTGAAGTAGAAGCAGAAATGAGTATTCAAGAACTCCTTTGTATTTTCTAAACAGCAGACAACACCTACAAAACTAAAACCAGTTGCTTCAAAATGTGTTTGCTTTGTCTTCAATTTTGTCCCCATCTCTGTACATGACCATGACGTCCCAAAGTGGTACACATACCATTTAACTGTTTATATATGAAGCATATAGAAAGCAGTATTTAAGTTGTGTTCAATTAGAAGCTGTGAACAGAAAGCTGAATATTGAAAGAAAAAATTTTTCTTCAGTGATTTTTAATTAAATCCTTGTGCACTAAGCTCCCCAAGCACGAAAGAAGGTAATTTACACCCTAATGCAGCCAAATTTTTTTCAACTGAGGCAAAAGTTTTGCCAGGAATGACTACTAAAAATACCTGGGTATCAGAAGCACTACTCACACTCTCTAGCCCTATTCCTTCTCAACTCGCAACATTTGAAATGTGTACCAAACATACCTAATTTATTTTAAAACAGAAGATACTACAGCTTAAGTGTAAGCCCATACCCTTTTATCACGAGCATTTAGTAATAAGGAACAATTACTATCAATGTAAAATTTAAATGCTTCTAGAGTTTATCCTTCTAGCCCAAATAATTTAATTCAGCACAGAGTTTATTTAAAGTAATTTCTTAACCAAATGAGACTGTAATATTTCTACTAAAAATGTTTTTTGGAAGACAAAACCAGCTAATTTAAAAGTAATGAGGGAATGTTCAAATGCACAGTGAAACCCTGCAACAGGGGAGAAATATAAATTGAAATAAGGTCAAACAGATTTTCTATACCCAGAAAAAGAAGTGACAGGGCTCAGACAACCACTACTGAAGAACAAGTGTTTCACAGTCGCCAAGAAATGTATTCAAAACAATTTATATTTCCAACAATTGATGTTGTACATTCTTATTTTTTACCTTTTAAGAAGTTGAGCATTATTTAATGCATTTATATTGTATCATGCATTGCAGCACAAAGCTCTACATGACAATTACTCAGATATAATTATTATTAAGTAACGCAGAAATGTCCAAAAAATAGCTTTGACCTATACTTCACATATGCTTATTCTTAAAAAAATACACTCTTTTAAGACTCAGAGAATCACCTTGAATAATCAGCTACAGAAAGCACATCCACAGCAATAATCAGAAATTAACTGATAAAATATACTGACAAATCAAAGAAAAACTGACTTGTCTTACAGTCCTAATCTGCAGCTGTTTCTTTTGATGCTTACTGTGGAATTCAAGTATTAGTACAAAAACAGAAACACAGCAATTACTTAAAGATTAAAGGAACTGGTCAACAGATTTTTAAACCTCAGTAATATGAAGATAACTTCCGTTTTGCCAATAACTCCTATTTTATCAGTTTTATGGTTAAATGAATCTACTGAGTGTGTAAAACAGACAAGTGTTTTACATTGCTGTAATAGAACTGATTCTCTACAGTCAAGTAGAATTGTTTTAAGTCATGGCCTTGGTAAAACTTGATTTTTTTTTTTTAAGAGATGTACATTGCTTTTAATTAAGCACAGATCAATTGATAATATTTGAGTAACAGGAGTAAGCTTAGAGAACAGTCTATGTCATTTTCACTACAAAAATAACTATCCAAGTTGTCCTTGGCAATTTTACTGCCAACATATGAAAAAGAATCTGTGTGGTACTATGAAAAGTGAACATGTGTATTTATTAACTTTTACAAATGGATTTACAGTGATGTCAATAGGAAAGTGCACCTGTGTTCTTCTGCTCCAATCTGGGAAAAGTTGCAGAACTAGAAAGATCCTATCAATGTTTTGAAAGGTACTTGATTTCGCATGCTTTTATCTCCTTTTCTCTTCCCTCCTGTTTCTCTAACTCCTCATGTTTTGTAACAAATGAAAAATTCTTTGGCTTCTTTAATGATAAAGAGGCACACAGAGGAGTCATATTAACAGAGATACCAGTAAGTTTAGTCATAATATATATTGTTTACCTCTTCAAACATTCCTCACTTCTGACCATAGACTTTTCTCTCATTACTAGCTACACTGCTAACATAGGTTTCCTACAGTAAATTGTGTTAGGAAGCTTTTCACTGCTGACTGGAGTTTTTAAACCTCATCAATATGACAAACTATCCCAAACAAGAACAGAGCTGTCCTGTCTTTTATATTATCAGCATAGAGATTTCCTCTCTTATTCCTTCAGCTAATGTCAATTTGCAAGAAGGATTCTGGCAGTTGGTGCAAGTTGATACTTCCATCAGTTCCACCAATCAAACTTACTTCAGGGTTGAGGTTGGTGACTAGTAAGACAGAATTTTCTGGAACACCAGTAATGCCAGGAATAGCCATCTGACCAGATGGTGCAGATGTGGTGACTGCGAGAGAACCAAGTGGTCCAGGAACAGCTGGAATGGAAAGACCTGGAAGGGTATTAATAGCATCACTTGACATCTCAAAGTGGAAAAAACATTTTAGATGATAAAAGCAGGTTACATTTGGCAAAAGCATAAATATTCAATTAAAAATGCTTTTAAGGAATTTAGCTATTCCTAGTATCTGACCAATAAAGTGGGAAGCACCTCCCCTCCAGAGATGATGAAATATTCAGCTACACCAACAGTCCCAAACAAAAGGGGGCTTAAATTGCAGCCCAAGAAAGAAGAAAAATAAATTAGCACAAAAGTTTGTCCTGTGCTAGAAAGCAAAAGATCACTGAGTCTAGAAGACTATTTCTCATTTTATAGCCAGAAAAGGGGACACTTCCTGCTTTAGCTTTGAATGTCACTGAAATCTTACAATTCTTAGAAAAACAGATGCTTAGTTTCTTCTCTTGCAGGTATTCTTTATCATGGCATTTAATTTCTTCGTTTATTAAATGATAAACTACATCAGCCTATGTTTTTATTACAGAAAGTAATTTTACTGAGTAATATGAGAAAGAGAATAAGAATGACTCAAATGAACATTGTGTTCTGACCGCTGTATTTGAAAACAACTTGCTCTGAACACAGGTGTATTCAGACAGACCACTAACTCCAAATGCAAACACCACATTTTTAGAAAATAGAAACTTACCAGCACCTTGAGCAAAGCCCATGGCTGGGGCAAACCCAGCAGCCCCTGCATATGATGGGAAGATGATATTTTGGGTGCCTAGAGAGAGCAGACACATCTAATTAAAACAGATTTTAAAATTTTTAGAAAACAGAAGAGACTTCAGCAATGAGAATCAGGTTCCAGTGTTGCTATTCTGACTTTGGTTTGTGACTACATATTTTATAAAATGTTTGGGTTAAAAACTCTCATTGAAATCCAAGACTCATGTTTTACATAGACAATTTTCAGACACTTTTGAAGGCAAATATTCCGATCAGCCTCAATGTCCCTCTCTAAAACAAAGTCAGGGCAAAATGTAATTTAGACAAGTTTGAATAGGAAAGAACAACATAGCTTAGTATCTGTTAAAGTTAAGACACCTGTGGTGCAACATTTAGCAGTTTTTAGTCACACAATGGAAATACATTCTAGAAATTTTCTGGAAGTAAATACACTCAAAGACATTTTGCAATGATGTTTCCCAGATATTTCTAAAACCTGTATGGGCTAAATAATACAAACAACTACAACGAATCTGAGGTTCTGAATTTTACTAGCTATTGAGATAACAACACATGGAGATCCCCAGACCGAAGACAGCTCAGTGATTTTCACGTTAGTATGTGGAGTTAAGTGCTACCCAGGGCAGCACACAAACTTGTGTTCTAAGAGGCAGTTAGGTACAAGCTTGAGTTGTGGATTCTTTCATATGTTAGCACACTAGATTTTTTGAAACGGGGCATGTATAATCAGCAAATACATCCTGCAAGCCTGGCAATATGTCTGTTTTACTACACAAACCTCCACCATTGACTAAAATAGCTACATTCACTCACAGATGGTTATGGATAGGGTCGATACAATACCATAAGAAGTATCCCTTATGAATTGCAAAAACAGCAAAGGAAACAGACACCACAGATCAACTACTCATGAATACTGCATCACATTACACCTCCTCTTATCTGTAGCAACAAAGAGTCTTTCATACAAACAACTGAATACATTTATCACAGCAAAGCAAGTCATTGTGTTCTTGAAATACACGCACTGGTGCATTACACTGACAAGTTCTGGCAATATAGGTATTAATCACTTCTTCACAATGCAAGAATGGTAATGGGAACATTAATGAAGAAATAGATAAAGCCCTTTCATTCTGCCAAATAAGACCTGCGTGTTGCACACTGATATCAAAATCAGGCATGTAAAAATTGTCAAACAGAGCCAAGGCAGAAAGATTTGGAATTTTTTGTTGCATTTTTTATGTGTAAAATCATTTGCTTCATGGCTAGCAGCTAGCTTTCAAAGCAAGCTAATTCATGTATCTCTGGTTGTGCTCACTGGGTGAGGGAACTCTTCAAATGCAAACCATTCAGAAAATCTGCTTGTTTATAGTGCAGTATCTTTTCCAGCAAAAAAAAAACAAAAGAAAAAAAAGAAAAAAAGGAAAAAAAGGAAAAAAAGGAAAAAAAGGAAAAAAAGGAAAAAAAGGAAAAAAAGGAAAAAAGGAAAAAAGGAAAAAAAGGAAAAAAAGGAAAAAAAGGAAAAAAAGGAAAAAAAGGAAAAAAAGGAAAAAAAGGAAAAAAAGGAAAAAGAAAAAAAGAAAAAAAGAAAAAAAGAAAAAAAGAAAAAAAGAAAAAAGAAAAAAGAAAAAAGAAAAAAGAAAAAAGAAAAAAAGAAAAAAGAAAAAAGAAAAAAGAAAAAATAAAAAAATAAAAAATAAAAAAATAAAAAAGAAAAAAGAAAAAAAGAAAAAAGAAAAAAGGAAGAAAAGGAAGAAAAGGAAGAAAAGGAAGAAAAGGAAGAAAAAGGAAGAAAAAGGAAGAAAAAGGAAGAAAAAGGAAGAAAAAGGAAGAAAAAGGAAGAAAAAGGAAGAAAAAGGAAGAAAGGAAGAAAGGAAGAAAGGAAGAAAGGAAGAAAGGAAGAAAGGAAGAAAGGAAGAAAGGAAGAAAAGGAAAAAAGGAAAAAAGGAAAAAAGGAAAAAAGGAAAAAAGGAAAAAAGTAAAAAAGTAAAAAAGGAAAAAAGTAAAAAAAAGGAAAAAAGGAAAAAAGGAAAAAAAAGGAAAAAAGGAAAAAAGAAAAAAAAGGAAAAAAAGGAAAAAAAGGAAAAAAGGAAAAAAGGAAAGAAAGGAAAGAAAGGAAAGAAAGGAAAAAAGGAAAAAAGGAAAAAAGGAAAAAAGGAAAAAAGGAAAAAAGGAAAAAAGAAAAAAAGGAAAAAAAGGAAAAAAAGGAAAAAAAGGAAAAAAAGGAAAAAAACGAAAAAAGCAAAAAAAGGAAAAAAAGGAAAAAAAAGGAAAAAAAGGAAAAAAAGGAAAAAAAGGAAAAAAAGGAAAAAAAGGAAAAAAAGGAAAAAAAGGAAAAAAAGGAAAAAAGGAAAAAAGGAAAAAAGGAAAAAAGGAAAAAAGGAAAAAAGGAAAAAAGGAAAAAAGGAAAAAGAAAAAAGAAAAAAAAAAAAAAGAAAAAAAGAAAAAAAGGAAAAAAAGGAAAAAAAGGAAAAAAAGGAAAAAAAGGAAAAAAAGGAAAAGAAACCCCCAAGTTTCAAGAGCAGTTCAGTTTTGCTAGTAAGATATCTTCAAGTCTATGGAAAAAATATATGTTTTATTCTGACAGTTACCTGCTTTATCTTATAATTCTCCATCAAAACTACGTCCACGACTAATAACATAGGACGTGTAAGTGCTGACATGACTCCCAACATCTTTTCCTCACATCATGCAACTGAGGACTATCAGAATGTGCCTATGGCAACATACACTTGTTATTACCACTGGCAGACAGGCGAGAAGCATGCTTCTCCCAGTCTACAGCTATTTTTTTTAAAAGAAAAAAAAAAAATCTATGCAGCTGCTTCACTGTGACTGCACTACAAACACATATTGATAGAGACATCAGACTCTTCTTTACATCAGCACCTCTTCTGTTCTTACTGTTACCATAAATTTTGAGAATGAAACGAGATTGCTAGCAATGACAAGATTGGAAGGGTGAGGGGGGAGGAAATGGAGAAGCATTCATGTGTTATCCTTCAAAAGCTCCTGTTCTAACCAACTGGACAGCCACTTGGATACCTATTCAACAGCTGAGACAGTTCTTAGGTGTGTATTATTGCTAATGGTTGTCATTAGAGAGAAAGAAAAATAGCTAAAATCACACAAATTGCATTGTGAGCACTTCTGCCAGGTCATCAGATTAATCTGTTCAGTGATTTGTATTATTACCAAAGTTGATTAAATGAGCATCCCTGAGCTATTCATACCAAAAAGGCTTTTCCAGTGTGGCTTCAAGCAGACACTGTCTCTATGCCATGGAAGTGACTTCTAAAATTCATGAAAATTTCTAAAATTTTATCTTTTAGAAGGTGACTACAAAAACATACATAAATAAGTGTAGCATTTCTAAGTTTCTTATGGTTTTGCTTGTTACAGCAGGTAGTTATCCTAAAATACCAACAAATAAAAGCTAGCACCCTTAAAACACTTATTTTCAAGCAGCTTTAGGCAACCAGTGTCAGTTTTGGATGACTGCCATTGACCATTCTGATATGCAACATTTATTATACCACCTGTACCAATGATATCATTTCACAGCATTTTACAAATGTAGCTTTTTGACACTTTGAATTTGCCCAGGAGCATTCCTCATGTTATAGTTTCAGATATTCATTTATCTTGAGTAAGACTTTCTGCTTTCCATACAAATTTTACTGGACCTAACAACCAGATATGTACGCAAAATGAAACTTATATGAAGCCAAAGCATAAATGCAACATAAAAAGCAGAAAAGTGAAGATTTCTTACCAAAGGCAGGAGCTACAGATGGCTCTAGCGGTAGTTGGCTATCACCAGAAGGAAGGTCAAGGCGAGTGAAATCTCTGCTTTTGTCATTGTTGTACTTTACTTTAAGGCTAGTTAACTTGGAGAAGTCAACACGCAGAATGCAGCATGCAGTGTAGATACTTTGGCCATCCAGAGCCTGAAGAAAAATAATTACGTTTTCAGAGACATAACACATAGTGGCAGCCACCACTGCAAGTTTATTGTATTTTCACCCCACAATTGTATCCAAACAGAAAATCATCTTCTGTTTTTAAGGTGCTGCTTTTATACACCAAGTAGACAATTATACTGCCACTATCCTTACCTAAACATCCTGTGTAGAGTACCAATGTAGTCCGCTAATTAGTAAGTATTATGTCACCTTGTGCCAATGGATAAAACATAGCTTTAAGCATAACTTGTCTTTCTAGCTGTGCTTCTAATCTTACTTGTCTCCCACCCAACACACTATATCAGATGCTAGTAGCGATACTAATTTGGAGATTTTTATTGTATGGAACTGTCCCTTACATAAGCTGGTGAAGGGACTAGAGCACAAGACCTATGAGGAGCGGCTGAGGGAACTGGGGTTGTTTAGCCTGGAGAAAAGAAGGCTCAGGGAAGACCTTATTGCTCTCTATAACTACCTGAAAGGAGGGTGTAGCAAGGTGGGTGTCGGTCTCTTTTCCCAAAGAAGCGATAGGATGAGAGGAAACAGCCTCAAGTTGCACCAGGGGAGGTTTAGATTGGATAGCAGGAACAATTTCTTCACTGAAAGGGTTATCGAGCACTGGAACAGGCTGCCCAGGGAAGTGGTGGAGTCACCATCCCTGGAGGGATTTAAAAGACGAGTAGATGTGGTGCTTAGGGACATGGTTTAGTGGTGGGCTTGGCAGTGCTGAGTTAACAGTGGGACTCAATGATCTTAAAGGTCTTTTCCAAACTAAATGATTCTATTAAATCCATCTTTTTAAGAGCAGCTATGCCTAGAAAGATCACTGAAGTAGGTATAAGGTATAATTTATTATTAATACTGTCCTTTAAGAGAAGATGCTATTGCTAACAAACAGGCTATAATCCCAACTACCTTTACTAATTTCCAATATAAAAATGTCTAAACCACTTATTTACTTACTGGACTAAAGTGCAAGCAGCAACAGATAAATATTCTGTGTCTTTAATTTTGAAGCTGAGAATAAAGTCAATAAAAGTAGGGCAAAAGTTCCATTCACTCTAGTCTTTCAGTAATTTTTTCAAAACACTGAATGTTAAATACCACGTAATACTTAGCAGAATATATTCTTCTCTATACCTTCTCTGTGAGCTTTCAAGTTGATTTTATTTATTTACTAATATTGAGGTGACCACATAGGTTAACGAAAGATACAAAGTGTCTCGGGCTTAGTTTCAAGTAAGTAAAGTATTTTATTTTCTGTCTTTATTTTTTTACTTCACAGTTCAAGTATTGTAATGTGATGACTTGTAACAGTGCTATCCCTTCTGCAAACATCTTTGAGGTCTCAGGTCCCAATATTTCATTATCAAACTAATCCCCACTGAGGAAATTAACAGTATTTTCTATAAATTAAAATATCTAGCTGTTATAAGGAAACGTTCTAAAAGTTGCTTTGAAAGAAAATGTATTGGCTTTAGGTGGGAAGGTTTTGGTAGTGGGGGGACTGCTACCCCTCTGTGGGAAAAGGCCAGGGGCTGCCCTGTGCTGGACAGAGTGAGTTTCAGGCGGCTCCAAAACAGATCTGCTGCTGCCCAAAACAGCCAGTCAGAACGCTGGTGGTACCTCTGTGATAACACGTTTAAGAAAGGGTAAAAAACAACCCTGCAGACACCAAGGTCAGAGAAGAAGGGGGAGGAGGAGGTGGTCCAGGCACCGGAGCAGAGATTCCTCTGGAGAAAATCATGGTGATGCAGGCTGTCCCCTACAGTCCATGAAGGTCCACAGTGGAGCAGATATCCACACTGCAGCCCGTGGGAACGACCCAGGATGGAGTAGTTTGTGAATGACTGTATCCCATGGGGAGGACCCACGCTGGAGCAGGAGAACAGTGTGAGGAGGAAGGAGTGGCAGAGACAAAGTGTTACAGACTGACCACAAGCCTCATTCCCCCATCCCTCTGTGCCGCTCAGGGAGAGAAGGTAGAAGGGTTGGGAGTGAAGCTGAACCTGGGAAGAAGGAGTAAGGGTGTGCGGAAGGTGTTTTTACTTTTGTTTTTGTTCCTCACTATCCTACTCTATTTTTAACTATCAATAAATTAAATCAATCTTCCCTAAGTCAAGTCTTTTATGCCTGTGACAGTAATTGGTGAGCAACCTCCCTGTCCTTATCTCAACCCACAAGCTTTTTCATCTTATTTTCTCCCCCTGTCCTGCTGAGGAAGGGGAGTGAGAATAGCTTGGTGGGTGTCTGGCAGCCAGCCAAGGTTAACCCACCACAGAAAGTACACCTAAAATAGGTGAGCTTTTCTTCATTATTAAGAACGGGCATTTTAAAAATCAGGGTAAAGCTGCTTTGAAATTAAGACATTTAAGGTGAAAACATTGATTACTCTAAATTTCTCACTGAAATTCAAACAAGTAAAACACGTAACAGTCATCTAATCTCTGGCCATTTAACTACACTACTCTTAGTATTGAACCTCACTGAAAATATTCCATTTAGTTTGAAAGGCAAAAGACTTTTTGGTCAACTACAGTTACCACCACTCATGACTACTGACAGCTCCGATTTTTGTTTTGGTAGCCTCACGCAGGTCTTGGGGTGTGTGTTATACATTTAAGTTTGCAGTTGATGATAGAGTGTTATCCTCTGAACTAATGAGGGATATCAAAGTTATTCATATGCAACAAGTGTGTTAGAATGACGAGAAGTCACGACGTTAATGATCAAGCTATCCCTAATATTGCCCATTTATCTGGGGACAAACAAACAAACAAAAATCATCAACAAAAGATCAAGGTGAATACACTATAATTACCATTTTGGCATAATATGCGTTCATTGGCTCAGCATACTGGAGCAAAGCTTGGAATTGATTGTTCTTCGTGAAAGTAATAATCTTCAAGACAGATCCAAATTTAGAGAATATCTGAGAAGGAAAAAACATGGACTTTCAGAAACAATGAATAATCATGCACACTAAAAACTAGCATTTTAATACTTCATATAAATTTCTGAAAATTATTTCTTTTGTGAGATATGAAAAGAAATTGAGTGAGCTCAGAATTTTGTTCCAGGTAAAAAAAAATTTTAAAAAGACGCTACAAAAGTTAGGGAGAAGGATAAAATTTCCTCAAAGATTTAGCAATGACTGTTCAACTAAGAGCAGGGAAGGCCAGCCCAAAGAGGCATTTGTCCAATCTCTGCAGAGAAATTGTGCGTAATCAAAGCTGAGGTTTGAGAAACGGACTTTCACAAGTCAGTTGAGATGAGAACTGCAAACTGCCTTTCAAGGCATCCACCTTTACATTCTCTACTTCAAACAAATTCTGCAAATTTGGTGACCAAAAATGCATCTTAAATAGTTGACATGCCTACAAATTAATTACGCCATCCAAACTAGAAGACAAAGAAAGAAAGAAGCAAGACAAAGACCTAGTTTGGGACATACCCCTCATATTTACAATTGAATGGTATTTGACTTATTGAAAATGCAAGCATTGCAGAAAAATTTTAAAAGGTTGAAAGTCAATATATGTACACTTAAAATGAGAGTGTGCACTACATGAAGGTGGTGTACACAAAAGCAAAGCCACAAAGAATGAGGACAGAAGTATAGCTATCATGCAAGTGCAGAAAAACTATGTCCAAATTAACAGTGGAAGAGGAAAGGTGAGTTTGGGAAGTACTAACAGTTTTAGAACAAACTTAGAATCGATGCAAAGTCAGGAAAGCAGAACCCCCCAGACAAGTACTAAGCCTGGAATGGAAAGAAAGGCCAGAGATAAGGACAAGCATCTCTTGCCAGCCTGTTAGGCCTAGAAGCATGGATACAAGAGACACTGTCCTAACCCTTTGTGTCCAGTTTTTCAGTCTCTCAGAAACAAGGTTTTTATGCTGCAGTCATCGTTTTGTGGTAGAAGACAGAACAGAAACCTTTTTCCTAGCAATTTAAAATTAGACGTTGAGTTCCTGTTCACAAAGCACTTCCCCTTAAGAAAGGCCTAAACACAGCTTCTGAACGTATATTTTTCCATGTTTATCCACAAGACTAAATAGGCCTTTTTAAAGATAATAAAATTCAATGTATTCCTGTTTGGTTTTAAACCTAAAACCCACTGTATATATCAATTTTGTTTCTGCAAAGATAACAGTGAATATTCTGTTTGTTATAATAAATATTTAAAGGTGAATTGTGGTAAAAAAAAGGGTTAGTTTATTGACAAGCCGTTATAACTTACAAAATATAATCAAAGTTTTGGATGACAGCTTTACTACTAGTGTTCCATATGATGCTATACTTATCAGTGAAAATTTTCATTTCCATTAACCTTACCACACTTCCAAAGTAATGTTACATTGTAGCTATCAGGCACAAAGTGCTGCTTTAATTAGAGGAGATTGTCCCCTATTAAAAACCCCAAATAATCTCCCTTTTCAAATACTGCTTAATTTTATAGACCTGTTGCAAAAGTAGTTGAGTGAGGGTCATTGGGCAATTCAAAGACTGAAAATACAGTTCTGCTGCACTGAAGTAAACATTAATCAAATTAAAGTCAATTAACATGAATCTCCTCTTCCACTGCCTGCTTAGTAAAAAACAAACAAAAAAACAAACAAAAAACCCACACAAGATTAGACCCAGGAATTGCTGTTGCACTATTAAACTAGTATAGCTCCTATAACCACAGAAGTTTGTTCTCGGGTTATTCTGAGTGTACTAATAATCCTAAACAGTTAACATAGTATTTACATGAGGTCAATAATGAGTGAATAATACTCATAAGTACAAACAAAAGTTTAGATCAGGCAAATTACTTCATCAAAGTGACAACTAGTGTACTAGTTAATCAGTATCATGCAGGGGAGATACAGAGAAAGAGGAAATATTAAGAGATAAAAGGAAAAATAAAGTGTGGTAACAATCAGCTGTTGTTTGAGGTGCTAGCAGAGCAGCAAAAATCTTCTTCCAGGTCTGCAGGTTCTTGTAAAAACATCCCAATTATTTTAAATCACGTTAATTCAAGAAACTCATATTTGCGGCATGATTTTTATTGCAGAAATTTACTACTAATTACAAAAGCTTCATGTATGAAACCCTTTGCAACATCTGAAAAAATTGTTGATAAATCCTTTTGGCACAGAGAAATAGTCTCTTAAAGTTATTGTTTTTAAACTTAAAGTTCTCAGCTGCATAGCACAATCCCTAGCAGGAGTCATGGTAATGTCTTTCATAGCTATAGCCCCCCACTGTTCCAGGCTTTCAGAGGCAGTTCAAGTAAATGGCGTTCTAACAGTTGATGAACAATCAAAAACATTTGTCCAAGCAACTTGTCCAAGCAAACTACACTTGTATATTACATCACTTGCTCAAATTATTCAAGTGGATTATAAAATATAATCCAAACTACAAAAGTTAAGCAATACAAAGAGTGCTAAAGTATTGATCCACAAGTTCATAACAATTAGTATTTCACGAGCTCATCATGTGGGCATAAATTAGAAACCACACCTCAAGCTTGTTGCTGCTTCCACAGAAACCAAGGAACTAAAAGAAATGAAAGACAACATGAGAAGCTGAGTACAGAAGCTCTGTTTACTTTGATTTTTTGTGAAAAACTGATTCAAGCCTAGATCCCTAAATTACAACAGATCATTTTAAAGTGGCAGTCCTCATCCGGACGATTAAGGATACACAGGTACTTTAAAAAAAAAGTTAATGGATTTACAATGGCAACAGTAGAACAGATTTCAACTATTTTTTTAGCAATCCTCATTACCTGATACAGCGCTTCTAAAGTGACAGGGTAGAAAAGATTTTCAACAATGACTCGAAGAACAGAACCTTGACCTGGACGGTGCCCACCTTCAGCAGCAACAGCACTTGTCATAGACAGTCTTCCAGACTGAGGAGCATTCAAAGCTTGCAAGGCAGCTTGGGCTCTCTGAAATCATGACATAGCAGAGATCACAATTAACTTACACACATAGAAATTATTCATATCCAAACAAAGCTTTCTTACAAAGAAAAGCATGTAAAATGCATTTAAAATGCAACTTCAAAAAAATATATTCCCTTAATCTGATTATCTATTCAAATCCCACGTTAATAGGTAAATCATATGTCTGCCTTCCCTTCCCCCTCCCCTAAAAGAAACCAGATAATACTTTCACAGAATTATGACTTTCTCTTTTAGTTAAATTGTTACTGCTTTGTAATGCCATATAGACACAATTTTGCTTTGATTCATTAAGCTTTTGTCATTCTAGAGATTTTCCACGAAATCAATATGACAACAATATTGTAATGTCTAACAACCAGTCAGTGTACCAAAAACTATTTGCTCTGCTTTACTAGGACTTCATTCTCTTCAGGAACTAAGTTTTGCTGGGGATAGGCTTAAAGGTGTGTACCCTGCTCTTTTTTCTGAGCCAAGCTATCAACCACAAAACCCACCTTTAAATCTCACTCTTCAAACTGCCTCAACTGGGACTCTGGAAGTCACTATGCTTGTTTTTGATGGGCTTTCCTCAAAAAGGTCTTCAGACTACCTCTGAGAGCACTGTGGAGAGATGTCCCTTTCCAAATGTACTGTTGTGTCTTGAAGTCATGTCTCAGTAAGACTATTTCCTTGGAAGACTGACCAACCATGACACACAGTAAAGATGTTACCCAGTTTCAGAAACATGTAAGCCTGCAAGACAATCTGTAATTCAGGCCTGAGCCTAGGCACTAGGTCATTAATGTAGAGTTCAGGTGCTCTGCTAGGGTCTCTAAAACTTAAATAAAACTCAAATATAAGAGTCCTAAGTGCAAAAAAACCATTTTTTTTTTAAGTAGACAATGTTGGTTTTATAGAAGGAGAAAGCAAGTGTCATGCACTGAGTTGAAAACACTCTGAGAAACTGACACAAGAAGACTTATTTGCAAATATGAGTATAGTTTTCCTGAGGCTGCTACATACACCACATCCTTAAAAAAAAACCTTGTTATTTTATTTATTTGTTTTTGCAGATAGCAAACCAATTCAGCAGTATTGGATGAGGAAACAAATAACATTTATCAGAATGACAAGCTTGCAAGATTTCTGTGACTTTTGTGTCAGTACAGATCAAAAATGAGCACTGATTTTGGCTCCAGTCACTACTTGCAACATTCTTAGAGACAACAAAATCATTATACACACATCACATTATATAATTTATGTATCTAAATGGGAGGTCAATTGTAATTCGTCCAGGAATGCAAAAATCCAAATGAATTTCAACTACAATATGATTCTTTGTAAACTTTGATCTTGTTTTGCAGAGTAATTCCTTGTTTAGAGATTAGGATTTAAATCGGTCATCTGCAATGTTCAATTCATATTCTTAAGAAATCAATTTTTAGTATTTCAAAAATACAAGGAAGAACTTAATTCTGGTGTTTGGCATGAAGTTACACATAAAACTGATGTTTTATCAGTGAAAATATCAATTTTATTGGATCTAGGGTTCTTCTTAGAATGAGCAGTCAACATTAAAGATAACATTATTAAGAATGAAGTTGAACAAGTTAAAGGTGACAATTTGCTATTCCTGAGTTTGGCAAGGCTTTGGAACAGCGCCAACAACACAAATCTTATAAAAGCAGGTTACACGACCCCTCACAATAGCATCCATATCTGATAAAGTAAAAAGCTTCAAAAGAGCTGCTTTTTGGGCAGAAAGTAGTTCATCATGTATCAGCTGGGTTTGCTCTTCCATGTGTTATTCAGATAGCATCTACAGACCCATGAGATTAGCAATTAACTTTAAGAAAACACAAACGTATAAAATTGAAGTGGTATGTTTTTGTGGTATTCCTGCTACTATATTATGGACACAGTAACAGGGGAAAAAAAATCAGGACCAATTATTCAGAGAAAAGATTTACCAGAGAAGACGTGATATTTTCTTCATATTGTGAAGCTATTGAGAGCTGTTACCTAATGTTAAAACTTAGCAGAAGTTCATTCAAAGCATATTGTAAGCAAGTATTCTAAGTAGTGTAGAATATAATTGCAGGGTCACCTACAGCAGGGTGCTTAGGAGTGTTTCCAGTCAGGTTTTTAATGTATCTGAGGACGGAGGCTCCACAACCACTCAGAGCAATGCATTCCAATATTTGACCACTCTCACAGTAAAAAAGGTCTCTTAAGTGTTGATTTTTCTGTATTTGCATTTATGCCCATTGCCTCTTGTCCTGTTACTGGGCACCACTGAAAAGAGTCTGTCTCCACCTTCTTTATTCCCTCCTCACCACATGTTTGCAGACATTGATAAGATACCCCCATTCAGGCTGAACAGTCACAGCTCTCTCTGGCTCTCCTTGTATGACACATACTCCAGTTCCTTAACCATCTTCACTGTCTTTTGCTGGGTTTCCACCACTATGTCATGTCTCTCCTGAGGAGTACTAAGGAGCCCAGGACTGGACACAACATTCCAGATGTGTCTCATCAGTGCTGAGTAGAGGGGAAGGTCACCTCCCTCAGTCTGCCAGCAATGCGCTGCCTTCTGCAGCCCAGTAGGCTGCTGGCCTTCTTTACTGCAAGGGCACATGTGTTGTCCACCAGGACCCCCAGGTCCTTCTCAGCCAAGCTGCTTTCCAGCTGGTTGGCCCCAGTGTACAATGGTACCTGGAGTTACTCCTCCTCAGGTGCAGGAGTTCGCATTTCCCTTTGTTGAACTTAATGAGGTTCCTCCTGTCGGTCCATTTCTCCAGCTTTTCAAGGTTCTTCTGAATGGCAGCACAACCATTTGGGGTGTCAACTACTCCTCCCAGTTCTGTGTTGTAAGTAAACTTGCTGAGGATGTTCCCCATCCCATCATCAAGGACATTAATGAAGATGTTAAACAGTACTGGAGACAGTATCAACCTCTAGGGTACTCCACTAGCGACTGGCCCCCAGCTGGACTTCATGCTGGTCACAACCACTTTAGCCTTTCAGATCACTTCACAGTCTACTTATCTAGACTGTATTTAATCAGTTTGTCTGTTGGGATGTTATGGGAAACAATGTTGGAAGTCTTACCAAAGTCAAGATAAACAACATCCACTGCTCTCCTCTCATCCACCAAACCAGTCATCTCACCATAAAAGGCTACCACGTTGGTCAGGCATTACTTCCTTTTCAAAAACCCATGCTGACTTTTCCCAACCACCTTCTTGTCCTTAGAATGTTTGGAAATGGTTTCCAGGATTAGTTGCTCCAATACCTTCCCAGGGACCAAGGTAAGGCTGATCAGCCTACGGTTCCCTGGATCCTCCTTCTTGCCGTTCTTTAAGATAGCAGAGAGATTCAGTTTCTTCTAGGCCTCAGGAACCCCCTTCAATTGCCATAACCTTTCCAAGATTGTAAGAGTGGCCTCGCAATGACATCAGCCAGCTCCCTCAGCACTCACAAGTGCATCTCATTAGGGCCAGAGACTTTTGTTTATCCAGTTTGTTTAAATGTTCCCTAATGAGATTCTTCTCTACTTCCTTCCTCAAGACTTTCCCACTGTTCTCAGTCGCTTGGTATCCCCAAGGCAAGTCAGCCTTTTTCATGTCCTCTGTCACCAGGGCCCCTGCTCCATTCAGCAGCAGACCCACATATTCCCTAAATCTTCCTTCTGCTGCTGATACACTTTGAGGAGCCATTCTTGTTGCTGTCCACATCCCTTGCCAGAACTAACTCCATGTGGTCTTTGACTTTCCTATCCACATCCCTGCATGTTCAGATGATGTTCTATATTCCTCCTGGGTCATCGGTCCATGATTCTACCTTTTCTATGCCTCTTTTTTATGTTTGAGTTCAGTCAGGAGCTCCTTGTTCATCCAAGCAGTCCTTCTGCCACCTTCACTTGATTTCCTGCTCATCAGGATTCTTGAGCTTGAGCTCCTCCACAGTAATTTTACAGATATTGAGAAGTCCTTATCTGAAAGAAGTTACTGCTTAGATAACAACAGACAGAAATAATATCTAACAGAATTTGACTACTGGTGTAGTAGAAAGGAGTCTGTTTATTTACTAATGTTGTGGTTTAACCCTGATAGGCAGCTAAGTACCACACAGCTGCTTGGTCACTTTCCCCTAGCAGGATGGGGGAGAGAATCAGAAGGGTAAAAGTGAGAAAACTCATGGGTTAAGATACAGACAGTTTAATAAGTAAAGCAAAAGCTGCACATGCAAGCAAGGCAAAATAAGGAATTCCTTTACTACTTCCCGTTGGCAGGGAGGTGTTCAGCCATTTCCAGGAAAATAGGGCTTCATCACGCGTAACAGTTACTTGGGCAGAAAAACACCACAACTCTGATCGTCCCACCTTCCTCCAGCTTTCATTGTTGAGCACAACGTCATATGGTGTGGGATATCCCTTTGGTCAGTTGGGGTCAGCTGTCCTGGCTGTATCCCCTCCCAACTTCTTGTGCACTCATACTGGCAGGGCAGTGTGATAAGCAGAAAAGGCCTTGACTCTACGTAAGTGTCACAAGCTACTATGAAGAAAATGAACTCTATCCTAGCCAAAATCAGTACACAACTCATGTACAATTCTATCCTGTTAAATGGAAATGTTATACTTACAGCCTGATTAGGTAGATTGTCAGTCTTAAGTTCTCTGTGATTGGAATACTGAATATAAACCGGCTGACTGCGGAGATGAGGTGTAGAAGGAGTATAGTAGTTCACCATACTAATAGCAGCTTCTTCAGAAGCCATTTCCAAAAATGCCTGCAACCAATACATAGCTGTTTTCAGTGTTGTTTTGTTTACAGGAGAGAACAAAACATCAAAGCACCATCTATTCTCAATTCCACTCTCACTAGAAAAAGATCATGTGAAAGTACAGTATGGATTTGCTCAGCATTAAAATGCTTTTGTGTGTGCGTGTTTATGGGGATATTTGATTTGATTTGTGGGTTTTCTTAATAGGTTTTACACTGTTAAGTAGAACAAGTCATTGAAGAAGAGATGGAATAAGTATGACATATGGGAAGCAATGCTGCTAAAAATACCACACTGCTAATGAATTTATTAGATCCCTGCATCCAAGCACTATTACCTAGGTAGCAACTACACATACTGATCGAAAAGTAGGAACAGGACATCTATCAGTTTGTGCATTATATTAACGCAACTCAGTGCTCTAGACAATTCTTGAATGAATGCCTATTATTTTTAGGATTTCAGTTTATTCATGATGTGAACTACCCCATCACATCTAAAAGGATTTAAAAAAAAACCCTAAGCCATCTATTTCTCATTAAAAAAATAACATGCATGTTAATTATTTAATCAGGCAGGTTATTTCAAGACATATATGTCATAGGGTTTTTTTTTAAATCCTTTTAGATGTGATGGGGTAGTTCACATCATCTACATATTCTTACATAAGGTGGATATAATGCTTAGTAATATTATTAACAAGTTACTAGCTCATTATTTAATCCAAAAGTAAATTAAAAACTTAAAATAAATATCAATACACATTTCACATTTGAAAATATGAAAATCTTGAGCTATCAATGAAATATTTAGACATTGTGCAATCATTTCAGCCAAATGCAGTACCAAAAGGGTCATAACATGAACCACATCTTCAGCTTTGCTCTTATAATTGAAACATCGAAAATGACAATACCTGACTTTTTCCTTTTAACATCAAGAGGTTGGTTACTTTGCCAAAAGGGAGGCCTAATGAAATGACTTCTGCTTCAGTAACATCACTTGGAATTTGACGAAAATGAAGGACACGTGAAGGGGAGCATGGCGATCTCTCTCCTTCAAATTTCTTCTTGTCATGCCTATCATCTAAAATATTTTAGGGAGAGGGATGGACAAGCAAACAAGACAAACTTATTGCACAGTATAGATACCAAAACCTAAAAGAGACAAACTGCTGTCTCAGCGCTGACATTGACTTATCTATATGTCTTTGAATCCTAAGAAAGGACAGTTCATACATAACCAAAGAACAGTTTAAGAAGACTGCTTCAGCTGTTCCAAATCTCCACTGCAAGGGGAGTGTGTGGTGTGTTTGTTTTGCTTTGCTTTGGGTTTGTTTGTTTCTTTCTTTTCTTGTGGGGACAAGGGGCAATGGGTGCAAGGTGGAACACAGGAGGTTCCACTTAAATATGAGGAAAAACTTCTTTACGGTGAGGGTGACCGAACACTGGAACAGGCTGCCCAGAGAGGCTGTGGAGTCTCCTTCTCTGGAGACATTCAAAACCCGCCTGGACACGTTCCTGTGTGATATGGTCTAGGCAATCCTGCTCCGGCAGAGGGATTGGACTAGATGATCTTTCGAGGTCCCTTCCAATCCCTAACATTCTGTGATTCTGTGATTCTGTGGTTTTTTTTTTTAAGTCTTACAGAGAAACCAATAACTTCTTCCCAAATGCCCATGCAACATAGTTTAAAAATGTTAATTACACAAAAGAGGGGCAAGCAGTAATCTGGGGGTAATACCTTCATTTTTTTATTACTAACTTACCTTCCTGCATGGTATGTTTCTTAATTAGATTCAGTAGCTCCCTCAAATATTTTTTCTTATTTTATTAAGGAAAGCCTGCTGTCCCAGAAGATTGTAAGTCTTGAAAAGCCTTTGAAAAGGGTAGACAGCAGTGAGGCATGAAATCTGTACAGATTCTGAAGTCTTCCACTTTGGCAAACTGCCTTTTTTTTTTTTTAACATATCCCTATTTGGAGCCTGTAACAGGTAATTGACCAATGGTTACATTTCAAGGAGATGACTCAGAGTCCTTGAGAGCACTTTCAAGCAGAACACCACATCTGGAACAGGCATGTTGTTCTAGTAGCTATCACAATGGAGTAATAACTTGAAGTAGTAAAAATGTAATTCATTAGCCAAACTACAGATGCCAGTAAGAGATTCTCCTAAAGCAAGCTACAGAGGCCTATGAGACTGGATGAAAAAAATCAAGAGACAAGAGACAATGGAAATTGTATTGAAGTTTAACTGCTTACCACTTAAGTTAAAGGAAGAAACAGCATTCTTTTTTTACTTATGCACCACAAACAGCTTCACTCCAGGAAGAGAGAGAGCCTGAACACCTCATGTGTTACATTTAGCCTTCCAAGGAGACTCACAAAAGTTTAGGAAAAAATATCCATATGAGCTTAGTAGGTTACCTCAGATTTTGCTGTAGGTTTTGACTACAGTCTGAGGCTGAGAAGTGGTTCACGCAAGTCATTCTGTATAAGGATCTTTACAGAGGGTTTTTTTACTAGTGGAAGTCTGTAAAACTCCAAGTTAGATGATCTAAGCCCCAACCACGGCACAATCATAAGCCAAATTAACTAATTCCCCAACCTGCAAAACAGAAAAGTCTGTTATGCCTTGATTTTTCCATCAAGAAATTTTAAATGGCATCATGTGCTCTGTGTGCATTCTGAAAAACATGAACACATGGCACACTTGTTGGGGATGAGACTTCAAGACAAACAGAAACATATTAAATCCATGTCAGTACCAAGCCACAACAGGATATATTACTATTAAAGTCTAACAATCCATCCTATTTTGTTAAATCTGCTTTTCAGGTTCAAAATGGACAAGATGACCTTGACTTAGCTAAGTCAAGGACTGCTTGAATAAAGCAAGCAGGAAATGAAACCTAACAGAAATTTTGCTTTTAGTTTAAGATGAGAGACTCTCGCAGAAGCAGTACCTTCTGGGTTCTGACTCATTATCAGAGGTGACGAGACAGAGCTAAGTGGCAAACACAGCATTCGCTCTCTAAATCTTCACTGAGTGTTACAGGAGTTTTCAGGTCAGTCATTCAGCCAAAAAGGGCAGCGCTTCCCAGAACAGTTTCAGCCTGTGTACATACAGTATGCATCCTCTATTTCACTATCTACCCATTAGCAAGCATATGTTAGCTCTAGTTGATCTGGCTTCTGAACAGTGACAAATACCTGACCCAAAAATGCTATTAAAGTCCTTCTTTTCCTGTTGTAATTATATTAAGTTTTGTGGAACGTTAGATAAGTCACTAAATCAGCAATAAAACCTAGCACTCATTCCATCCCAAGTATAAAGACCTCAGCATTTTTTAAACCGTGCTTCTTTCTCCAGCTATTGTTTGATACTAATCTTGATGTAGAGTGATAATCATGTGTTTTTTCTGGCATCTAAATTTCAAAATTGATTCAACAATTCTTTAAAGCATGCCCAAGCTGACCACCTCTTCTGAATTTTACACGCGATTGTGTGAAAGCAAAAAATCCTTTCAGACAGGCAAAGATAAGAGAATCCTTATAAACAAAGTGAAATTTGGGGCCTGATCCTACAAAGGGAAGTTCATTACAATCATGATTCATGACTGGTACAAATATATTTCCCAAGTGAGTAGCCTCAGAGTAAGAAACATATTTTACATATGTGACTCACCAGACTAAAACGAAAAAGAAAAATAATTTTGTCTGCTGCTTCCCTTGCAAAAACACTACCATTCATCTCAACTCATGGAGAGATTGTCTGAGGACAAGAACTAGCAGGAAAACATCTGAAAACATATCACAGGACTGTCTATGCTGCTGCTCAAGAAGTTCTGGAAGTAGGGTAGAAAGCAGGAACAAGAACACCCAAGAGAATCAGCTCAACTCTATCACGAATCCATATAATGTGTCCTATGTTTCACCAAACTGAGATTTATATATGATATTCATCTTCTATCTCTGTAATCTCACAGCCTTGAAATACTTCAAAACAAATTCTTTTCAAATCCACAACGACATGAAAATTGAGTAGGCACTTGAGAAATCTGTACAGAAGGCTACTTGCTTGATCATGATTATAGAAAATAGGTATTTTTTTGTCCATTTCAACTGATTAGTTTTGGAGCTCTCAATACTGTCATTGAATTGGATAGACTCCAGTGGCTCTACTGTTGGAGTCAGATTACAGTTCAGGCTTGGTGAGGCTGCTAATGGTGACAAAGAATACAAAAAAAAAAAAACACATTTACAGAGAAAACACACACCGTTGAAGAACTGTGATAAAAAATCATTTTTTATGTATACCTGTAGCTGGAGTAGAATTGTTCATGGTAGAAGGCTTGTTACTGACACCAGAAGAAAGAATCTTGTCAGGTCCACGCTAAAAAATAAAAGACAAGATTATTAGTAAAAGCTGTTACAGAGAAGGAGCTTGATACAAAAGTGCAACAACTCCTGTAATGTATTCTTCCCAAGAACACTACCGTTCTATACACATTATCCACTATTGCTGTGAACTTATTCTTCAGGGAAAAAAATGCCAACAACAGAAGTTTTCCTTCTGTCTCAAGATGTTCACAAGTTCAGCTGTGTTACACTTCTTACTTCTCTTATAATTTATCCTACTAGAGTTTACTTTTTAAAAGATCAGGAATAACAAATGCTTATGAAAAGAAATGAGCTGGATGCAGGCTCTGGGTCTGCAATACAACATTGCTTCCAGATATGAGAGAACACACAGCCACACAGGTAAGGTCAGCATTTGTGACCGGACACAGTGGAGCTTGAGCAAAACTAACTCAAGACATATTCCAATATACCAATGGCATTTTTTTTAATCTAATCCTTGTCCTAAAAATTTGATGGTGGATCATACATATTTAGAAAAAATACTGAAAAGCAAAGTGTACACTTTAAGAATACTGACAATCTGAGACTCTACCTACTAACAGAGAAGAGTTTGAGCACTACCGGTTCTTCATTCAAGTATCAGTGCCTAGCTGCCAGTTAAGTCTGTTTACTCTTTTGGACTGCTCTAGCATGCCAGCCAAGCCAACAAGAAACAAGGTACCACAACAGCTCTGAAAGGCAGTTAAGATTCCTGAAACTTTCACCACACTCCTCCATAGAAGCATTTTCATGAAAAAGTTGAGACTGAGGGAGTAGTTCTACAAGACGGAATAAACCGATCCAAACAGCTCCTCACCACGTTGGCGGAAGGACAGGTTCCCATCGCTGTTGCCCCAGTATTCCCACCTGCTCATGGTCATGAGCTGTTTATCTTGCACCAGCTCTAGTGCCCAAGAGATTTTCCATGAGATGACTCAGTCCTCCAACCTGCTAGAGTTCTGTGCTGAGTTAGGTTAGTTAGTTAATCAGCTGAAAGAGAGGTTTAAAAGTGCCAGGATCCAGTGCAAAGAAAGGGGTAGGGATACTTGACAAGGACAAAGAAAGCATCCTTCTGGCAGCAGCAAGCCACCATGCTGGCTTGCATTGGTTGCAGAAGTACCACTCATAGCAGACTGGTTTATAAGCTGTCTGTGCTTAAAGGAGCAGTTTGGTTCTTTTCATCCTTGCAATTAACCATGTGTTTCTGCTGCTTCCCCAGTGTTGGGAAGGTCACTCACAACAGAAGTCTGTGACCAGGTTAGGATGCTGAAAAACCTTTTCAGCCAAATTTAGCTGATCACGAAGCAGCACAGGTGTTAATGCGGGATGGAGGAAAACATGACTGTGTTCATCCCTCTCTGGTAGCAGTACAGACTTATTGTTAACCATGAAACTGCATCTTAACAGTATATTTAAATGCAATATCTAATTGTGGCAAACACTCTGAGAAGTAATTTTTACATTAAAGGAAATTTAAAAACATAAAACCATATTTTAAAGAAACTCCAATTCTAATTGTTTTCAGTTGCCACCAATTAAATCCATTTGCAATAAAAATACAGGCTAGTGTAAAGAGCAGCCTATTCAGCTAAGCAATAGAGTACACCATGCATCATATAGCCCAAGTTACGCTTCTTTGGATGGTCACATTTTAAATTAATGTCGTTAAAATTTGTCCATGAAATGGTTACTAGATGTCTGATACATATCACATTCTATTTGGATTGATACTGCAATGTAATTAACATTCAAAACCAGTATTATTTTTTTAGTTATTAGAAGTACCTTGAGTATGCCAGCATCCAGATATTGAACACCTAAAGAGCATATTCTGATTGTAAAATGCATATCCTGTTAACTAAACAAAAGCAACAATATGTGCAGCTAGTAGGTGGTAGAAAGTATTAAGGATGGTCTTTTATTAAGCCAACCCTTCTTTTTATTTACAGGAGGGCAGAAAAAAAAAAAACATTACTGCTGTAACTCCAGTTGAGGGGGCTTTTAGCCTATTTTTTAACTTAGCATTTATCCAACAGAAGGGTGTGAAAAAACTTGGTGTTATAGCATGTCAGACTCTGGCAGAAGGTGCCTTTTTTGAGCAACTTGTAGCTATTTTGTGGTTTCATTATAAACCCTGGCCCCAAATACATCTATTATTATTTTGACAGGTAAGTTAATTTCAAGGACTTAACATGTATTCTCACAATTTCATATTTAATTTTATATGCACTGATATTAAAAAAAAAAAACACAACAGACTTTTTCAGAAAAAAATAGTTTTCCAACCTCTTCCATTTTTAGGTGGTCTCTTAGTTGATTCAACTGAAGATTCAAATAAGCATCTTAGTGCATTAATCAGAATCTACTATTTTGACAAGCTATGTACTTATAGTTTATGCAGAAGTTAGGAAAATGTGTAATGGCAAGATTTTTACAAATTAGTATAAGTTGTCTAGGTATTAGTCGACACATGAGAAAAATCCTTAAACTGTGCACTGACATACATATTTCATGGAATTTATAATTTACCACAAAAATGGTTTGTTTTCAACTTAAATTTTACTGCCTGCATCAATAAATTACAGCATTAGATTCTTTGTAGGTTTGGCACATGAAAATGTGACTGATAAATTCAATACTGACTTCTAGGCAAAATTCTTAGAGGATACCACAGAAAATATAGACTAACTGTGAGGCTCTACAACAGAACACCATGATGAGCAGATGGACCTTAAAAACAAATTGCAAAGACCTGACTGTAGGATCACAGATAATACAGAAAGTCTATAAATCAACCATAATCTGAAAGATAATTCAGCTTTCTCAGAACAAGTTCTAGCATACTTCAAAAGAAAATGTATGCAAACTTATCAAGAAGAATTCATCCTTTCTAGGCCACCCCATCACCCATACAGTCTCATCCAGTAATAATATTGCTTGTGGGATTGTGCGCTGTAAACCAATGAAGCAATTCCAGGTTAAAAAGACACTCACACAGAGAAACTTAATTCAGATGGCTGCAGAGGTCTGTATCACAACTCTGTTTAGAACTGCCTGTATCCATACAACGGAAGCACAAAATGAATTGCTCTGGGATGGGGGACTAAACCAGCTTCAACAGGGGAAAAACGATACCACAAAATCACAACCTTCAGTCATGACATCTGCCTGTACCTACACTGATACATCATTCAACCATCATCTCCTAAGACAGCTCCCTAGAATTTGCCTTTCTGCTGACAACCATTAACCTGGTAATATAGCAGCCAAAACGCAATAAAGCTTTTAAACCTCAGGCTCATCACCTAGTCAACTGTTTTACTTCATCTAATAAAAGACTAGCAAGGCTTTGAGCCTCTTACAATACAGAGAACCATCACCATTACAAATGTGTAACTGCTTTCATATCTTCAATTTGATACACGGAGGATTTTTAAATGAAAGTACTTTTAGCTGTATTTATGTTAAAAAAACAAAACAAAACACCATTAAATCAAGACACCATACAATAATTTGCCTGCCACAGTCATGCTAAGTCTAGAGCCCTTATTACAAAACTTAGATTCTTACAACCACAAGATTTTGACTATACTTTTGTTATAATTTGAATGCTCTACTGAAATGCTATTCCAAACTTTTGATACCAATACTAAGTTATGTACCTACTCATACAACTGCAGCATAATTATTTATTATAACATGTCCTGTGGAAGGATACGGCATAAAAGAACTGCTAGGATCTCCACTGTTTTTGCAGGTGGATGACCAAGCTATTTCTGAAGTACAAGAACACTATAAAGATGCTTTTCAGCATCTTATCATTTATCCAGCAGTATAACTGATAAGTCTTCTCAGTCACCGATTGAAAGAAAAAAGAAACCCAATGCAAAAATGTTCTAGAAGAATGCAAAGATAAATTGACACCATGACAGTTCTCCTGCAAGTTGCAGTACAACATGAATATGTTAGGGATATTCTGCATTAGTAAAGAAGACGACATTTACTTCATCAGCATCTTCCCACCCCTGTTCATACAGAATCCACAAAGAAATTACAGAATTCAAGTTCGTGAAGCCCGTTTGTTCAGTCTCCTTCTTTCACAGATAGAGCTGAAAGAGATATTTTTGAAGTACTTTGTAATATGAAGCATTTAATGTGGTGACGAAGATCTGCTACAGACTGCTCTAGTAAAAATGTTCACAAGGCTTTGAGCGCTGAAAAAGTCCACACAACAAGTTACTGTGGCCTGGGTAGTGTGTTACAAAATTCTTACTGAATCTTTCTACAGAGTCTATAGAGTCCTACCATGCCACTAGTTTCTCTCTGTATACAAGTTTTCGATTGGCTACTTCTTAGTTATTCACTTAGTGCAGCTAAGAAACAGTCAGAGCACCCAAATCCTGCCTACAAAGACAGCTTGACATCCTTCCTTGCCTGCAGTTTACACACACTTGACAAGCACTTCTTTCAGCAGGGATGTCAGCTCACACTGCCCTCATGCCATCACTACTGCTTCAGTGTTCACAGCACGACTGTCCGAGGTGAGACAGTTACTTCACCGAAGTGAGCTGCTTGTGTCAGTTCACTGCAAGGCCTCACAGGCAAAGGTGAAGAGGCAGGCAGGACAAGTAAGCATGGCTGCCTCACCTTTCACTGATAAACACTTCTTCCAGCACAAAGCCACACTCACAGAAAGCAGCACCATAGCTCTGTCTGAGTGTCAGAAGGACTGTATCAATTACACGGTGAATATTCCTTCTTTCAGACCTGTGGAAAATGTAGGTAAGTGGAACTGTTCAACACAAAGACGGCTACCAGCCCAGGGCTGGAACACCCTCCTCTGTTCCCTTACTCATCCCCTCATTCCAAACATGTTAATGATCTCCTAACATGTTAAGACTGCTTTTTCCTAAACCATAAGACTTTCCACCTCTCCTATTTCACGACAACATTTCTGCATTTGTTTGGGATTATTAAGTGGTGATAGGTAAGGTAAGAGCAGTAAAGCACCTTACAGCTTAGTTCAAGTTTATTCTTTCCTTTAATTATTGAGTAGGAATTAGAAACCAGTTGCTTGGAAAGCATAATTTGATTTTGAACATTTCTTTAAAAAACAGATAAAATTTATAGTGCCAAGTAACCAGTCCAGTAAGGGGCCTCTACAAAGTGTAGTAGTTAATGACAGATTAGTGAAATGAATTATTCTTCTGTATCTACCATGGCCAATTTCCCTGACTAAATAAGGCATATTACCTAACCCCAGGCTACAGCAACAGATACCTTTCCTGAAATTACTTAAGTTGTTCTATGATTCTTTAATTTCTGATAGTAATATATGTTAATGATTCTGTAATTCAAGTATAAAAAAAAAGCTGCACTCATAGAAAAGAGGTATAGTAAACATCTGAAAGTCAACAACTCTAGCTTTCTGAAGTCTTTTTCAGTCAGTTACAGTTGGAAACAAGAAGGTAAGTCTGGTACTCTAAAATACTTTAGAACATGCCCATTTGTCAAAATTGTGGCAGGTATCCATTACTTCTGGAACCAATGAATCCTATAAACAATCTTTTAATTTTTAAAAAAGCTTTATGTAAACAAAATCACTTTTGCCCCCTTCCAACTTTCAACTGCAGTATTTTCCTCCTATCTTCCTTGATAGTGATACAAAAATCGGAGATCTCCAAACCCCCTTGCTTTCTAACTTTCCTCAGCGAAGTGGGAAGCTAGGTGCGGCTGGGTAAGGAGTCCGAAAGAAAACTCAATAACACCAGAGTGTGTTATTAAGCAGGCATTCTTTATTGCAGCGCTGGGCAGCACTGGGGATTATCCACCATGAGTGCTCCGCCGATTTTGCAGATTTTCAGAGATTATATACCATAAAGTTATACATAGTCATAAGATTCCCAAGAACTCATTTGCATAGTCATGAGATTTCCTGGAACTCATTAATATATGTAAGTGTCCGTTCCGCATGCGCAGTCATTTTCTCTGGTGGTCGTCAGGGGTCTTCAGATGAAGGCTTGTAGTCTTCCTCACTGTGTTCGCTGACTGACCCCTGCTTCGCGCAAACTCAGTCCATGGATCACGTAGGTCAGGTAAGCTATGTCCTTCAAGGCAGCTGTTGCAACTCCCTTATCTTTAGGTTTCTGTGCCTCTGTTTTCCCAAGGCCAAGTTGTCTGAAGTGAAATACAGCCATCCTAATTAGAAACTATCTTTTCAAGGCCCAGTCGTCTGAAGTGAGATATACCCATCTAAATTAAAAAAAGGTTCCCCTTTGTTTATTTATATAACTAGGTTAGTCGAATGTCTAAGGTATTTACAACATCCTCCTTGTTCTTGGGGCCCCCAACTGTTTCATTAGTCACAAATTCTTCCGTACAGTTCAATTAATTACAAAGGGGATAGTCTCAGAGAAACTTATATTTAATCTGAAATATGTATCGTTTGTTTTCCTAGAACACAGCTAGTCGTTTTTCTAGACTACTGTTTCTAAGTCAACAACCAGGAAGATTATGATCCTAGGTTTTTATTATGAGATAGCAAGACCAACAAAAAAGGGGGCCCAATTTTAAGGGAAAATATTTTTTTCAAAAAGTGCCTTTCTCCTTGCATATAAATTAAAGTTTTGTACATTTTTCTACAAGATTCTATATGGCAACAAATGAATTACTATTCCAAAAAGGGGACATTTTGAAACATGACAATTTCAAGCTATATCAGTGAAAAATTGTTGTTAAATGTAAATGAACTGTTCTAATGCGTACCTTATGAATTTTTACAGAATCTGCTTGTGAGAAAAAAGCTAAGGGTCATAAAAGAAGGGTAAAAATTTCCATTATCTTCTACTTCCACAGTAAGCTCTCTAAATACCTGTTACATTCTTTTATTCTTTCTTCTACAAACCATGTTTGCAACAGAGATGCAACTCTTACTTCCAAAATGAGGATTTAATATGAAGTACAATGCCATTGATGCCAAAAGAAAAAGAGTTCAAAGAAAGTGGAGATAAACTAAGGGAAATTTCAAAGTCATATATTTGTACTAAAAATAAATAAACTGACCTTACATAGAAAAAGCTGCCATTTCAAAAGCTGAATCAGAAGGCAATTACAGGCAATGATCACCAACAAGCAAGCCTCCTTTCCTCCACTGCAAAGACCCCTCCCAAACACATTGGCCCAACAGGCTGATTGTCAGTCATCCTAGAAGCACGTTGTTTCAGCACAGATAGCTGCTCTTCTGCAGTCTTGAATGCCCAGTGGCTCTGTTAGAAATACAGCCTGCTCCACCACCTCTGTTATCGATTACTGAAGCTCCCAGCTACACTGGTAACAAGATACTGTACACTTCCAGAGAGTCATGCAACAGTAATTAAAAAGTGAAAGGAAAAGAATGAATCGAGTTTTAGGCTTGTTGATTTCATTAATGAAAAGATATAGAGTTCTTTTTAGAACAACAAATAATTAGTAAAGCTGCAGCAGTATATACTGTCACACGAATTAAATCATCTTTCCTAATTGTGATAGAACAATTTCTTAAATGTGAAGTTTCTCTGACACAAAAATAACTTGAATAAACAGTTCCTAATGGCAGGTGCCATACTGAAGTTGGAAAAACAATACAGATTCCAAAATAGCCCAACATACACTACACGAAGTATTTAGCAAGAATTTCAAATCCAGCCGCTCCAAGAACTGCATACAAAATAGTTTTAGAAACTGTCTAGTCATGTCATCTTAACTTTTGCAATGTAGATAATGGAATTGCAGAATCATGGAATCATTTCACCATTTTTCTATAAAACAGCTGGAAGAAAATGGTTAATAATAAAACTGATTATACCCACACATTTGTCCTGTTTGTCTTCTTTCAAACAGCTGTTTCTCTTTTTACCACTATGGTCTGTTTTTTAAGATTGATGCAGCAGTTTAAAATGAAGACATCAAAATCAAAAAAATATATTTTTAAAACCATGTAAGTACTAACTGCATTAGTTCAAATCACATCCAGGAGCTATGTGGATTGCAAAGAGTTTCTCTCTAGTTTATACATGTTTGTTTTACAGGTCAGCAGCAGGAATATGGAAGACAAAGTAAGTCTTACCAAGCTACAGTGTTCATCCTCCACTGGGGAGATGGCAGAGGACAGAGGGGAAGGAGGCAGTGAAAAGCTCCTGAGACCAGAGTTGAGCAGTGCCTTTCCCCCTGCCTCCCACCATGCCAACTAGCACAGACATGTAATATGCTTACTGCATGCTATACACCTAGACCATTTACCTTCAACGGTTGTCTGCTTTTACTGTTATCTAGATGTTATCTATCTTTTGTTTGAAAGAATTTTAAACTAATCATCCGATTCTACTGCATGCCCAAGGTCACATCTTATTAATACAAAAATCACCAATTGTATCTCACATGCTTTAATGAACACTCCCATCCATTCACAAAGTCAGAGAAACCACAAGCTGTAGTGACAAACTGTTAACTTGAAATTATTTGAAACTAGGGAGACATCTTAAAAGCACAAGGAGGCAAAGAAGAATCCAACTGTTCTTACACATTTTCATCTCATCCATAACAGCAAGCATCCACAACAGCGACTTCTGCACCCACAGCTACCTGGCAAAGCAGGTCATGATCTCCCCATTTTAAATATTTGCCTTGCCACAGTTTACCAGATGCTCTAAAAACAGATGCTCACAAGACACACCCACTATATTAAAGTTCTGAAGTACAATTCCAGCACAAAACCAGCTCCCTGTCTTTGGGATGCAACACATGTGGGGCATAAAACTTCATCAGACTTTGACCAAAAATCAATCAAGAAGCATCAAACTTAAAACCGCAAGTACTCTTATTTTATACATAGGGAGTGAGGAAAAAAAATGTAGCTCTGACAGTTAAAGCCCTGAAGTGATATTTTAAGCACTTTCAACATTTTGCATGTAGTCAGTTTCATTATTGCCACTTAATACTCACATTTACCCCTCACTATAGTAGCAGAAACGAGAAACGCAGGTACTTGTTATTTAAAGAATTCAGCTTATATTTAACTGAACATTTTTTCTATCATTAACAGTACTCACCAACTACAATAACAAAAAAAGTGAAAATGTAAGTTCTGAGAAGACCTGAGCCCCATGCCCTAAATATGACCTGAGCATTTCTTCTCCACTTCCCACGCATTCTAAGAATTCTATATTCCCCTTCTCCCCAAAATAAAAAGGCAACTCAACACACGCCAGGTATAAATATAATGAGTTTTCATTAAGCAACAAGGTCAGGAAGAATGCCAGAGTTGTTTTGTCTGCTTGGCTCACCACAAGCCTTCGTCTAGGAATACGCAAGGGCCCAGTAACAAAAAGCACTTCTTAAATTGAGAACCACTGAATCATTATTTGAATTAAGTATGATTTTGTTTATATGTAACATAACCATAATACTGTGTGGTTTTTCTCTTTTCTAGAGACAGTCTGCATATGTCCTTACCAATATTAAGGTATACAATTTGCCTACTTGTTAAAATATTTTCCTAAGAAGGTGAATTGCTGCTTTCAGTTTTTAGGATGGAGAGTGGGAGAAAGCATGCTAGTAGCTTGACTTATTTAATTGCAGAATCTAGTCTTTGGAAGATGTTGTAAATACTACTTAAATGTGCCAAGAAAATCTATATCTAACTATGTTACAATCCCATATACACAAGACTCATAAAACATCTGATCTGATTGATGTAACAGAGACAGATAATTGAACAGAAACCTAACAATTAATTCAGATGTAATAGAACTTTATTCATACTAACACTGGAGCTGAATTTTCTGACGCAAAATCTTAATCAGAAATACCATCTTCTTCCCACGCACTTCCATCCTACTTTCCCACTGTGAACCAAATGGACAAATTTGATGAAAAAACAATCCATGACCTTGTCTGCAGCAGAATCACAGAGCTGTGTCTGCATACCTGATGGCACGGTTGCATACCTGATGGCATGGTTTCACAGTACATCCCAGCTGAATTAATGGTTTATTGCCAGAAAGGTGAATAAGTGGCTAGCCACATCATTTCCTATCCCACTGTTCCACTCCATCTTGCTAAAAGGGAAGCAAATTTAGTTTGCCAACCAAAAGACAAACTCCCATCCAAACCCCACTTTTTTTTTAAAAAAAAAAAAACAAACACCAACAACAAAAACCAAACAACACCAGCCTAGCCTCCTCAGATGAGGTGGATCTGGAGGTCAGAGTAACAGAGAAGAGACTTGGTCAAGACTTCACATTTTCAGCATCATTAAAACTGCTAAATGTCCTTCATGGAAACATATCCTATCGGTGACATGGTGCAAAAGCCAGAGTAAGAAGCAATGAAAGGGGAAGAAGCTTTGTCTGTATTGGCTTAGATTTAATAACAAAGAGGTCACAACATACGTAACACTTCCCACAGTAGAGACAGCAAGTAGAGTTACTTGTTAAAAATTAGTTACTAATGTCTATTTTTCTCCAAGGAAGAGATATTTACAGTCGGTCTGTAATTGATTTCTTCCAAAAAGAGCTTAACAACTGTAATACTTGCATCATTTACTTGCCTACTTCTAACCATTCTTTAAAGAAACAGACTCTGCATTTTTATTCACAGGAAAACTAGCACCATCCAACTGTAAAATTTAGGTGGAGACAAGACATCGTAGTTTTAGGGAGATGTAACCAGACAAGTTAATACCAGGCTTCAGCCTCTCCTAGTCTGCCATCTCTCAATAGCATAAAAACTTCTGTTTCCTTTTTCTACTATGACTTTTACAGGAGTATATTTAGAGGAAAATACTGTCAAAGGTACAAACTTTATAAAGTATCATGAATACCAGGTCATGTTTGGGAGATTTTAAGAACTCACACATAAAATCTAATTATTATAGCTTTACTTTCCTATTGAGCCTGTCTCTTGGAGCAGTATATCTACACTGCATTCTGTATTCGTAAGACTTTGCTTGCATACGCAGGTTTACTTGTCACCTCAGTCTTTCACATTAACACTCTCCACCATCACCAACTTTAGCATAACTTATTTGTGCCAGGCTCAACTTCCAACATGCCTATACTCTTCCCATGCTTTATCTACTTTTATGCATTCGTATGTCACTTTAGGCAAAGCTAGTGAGTAATCCCCGAACTGGACTGTCTCTATCAAAAGAAGCAATCAAACAAACAAGAACAAATCGTTGCTGAAAAAAGATCTCCTAACGCTAACTCAGTTTGGTTCATGTATATTCAACAGATTTGAAAGTTGCTCTGTTTAACTAAGAACTATTTAAAAATTAAAGTATTTGATCACTTTGTCAACATTCCAGTTCCTATGTAAACTGAAAATATGAGAATGTACATATTAGATCAGTCTAAAAACACCTAACACTTCTAACAGGTGATGCCCAAGAAAGAATTTTAAGAAGAAAACAAGCATACAAGAATATTTTCTCAAAATATTCTCCCAGAACCATAGAAATATATGTGCACACAAACACAAGTTAACTGAAGTAGAAAAAGCCACGATACATATCCAAAAGCAAGAATAAACATTAGATATGAACACATTAAACACTTAAGTAAACGTGTTACTACAGTGCATCCTTCACAGTAATGACTTATATCACACAATGAAATTCAACATCTAAGTAAAGGAATAGTATAAATGACATTTGTCTTTAAAACAATTCATCTGTGGACAAGAAAAAGTAATTTTAATCATGATTTAAGCTAGACATTTTAAAATAACACATTCTGAATGTCAAACTTCCTTTTAGGAGGAGACTAAGACCAATAATCAAATAATGTATGCCTATAGCAAAATTCACTGCACAATTCACTGACTTCTAGACAGCCTTCCCAAATCTTACGGCAGTTACTCTACAGAATAAGGTTATATGAATGCAGAAACGAAGCTGCAAGTAACAAACCTTTATATTTCTGGGACATGCTTTCCTTAGGCATTCCTTATTAGTTTTGACCTTGTGAAACAGATGGCAGGACTAGAGGATACAGGGATACACACAAGGCCAGAAAATGTTTACAGATAAGGTTTTGTCTACTTACACAATACATGCATATTTATCTCATTATTTTCATAAAATGCAGTTTCAACGCTGCAATGATTGTAAGGGACCATTTTAATAAATGCTAAGTTGTTTTTCATGGTATGATATGTGGGAAAACCACACTTCTCCCCTCGCCAGAATACTAACACAATTTTCAACATATTTACCAAAACCAAAACCTTAAAAAAACAGATGGTATCACATGGTCTCAGAGTAAACTGGTAACAGTTTCAGCTTCATAAAACACAGACTTAAAAGTTCTATGGCATCACAATTTAGGTCAGGACAGATTAAACACATTAATTAGCACACAACTGGTTTTTATATTCCCTCTGTGAAAGAGTGATTATTAATGCAAAGAACACTACAAAATGTGGTGTTCTACAGAACACTACAGAAAAGTGCTTTTTGCTACTTCTCCCTTCCTTGCTGTGTGTACTAGAAGGTCAGACTTACAGGCCTGCAACATCACCCTAATTACTTGGGTAATGTCAGCTCAGCAGGCCAAGGCACATTTCACCACTACTTGACACCTCAGTAGCACTCATTCATCTGACAGTAAGTAGTAGGAAGCTACTTGCATCTTAAATTAACACTTTCTGCAACAGTTTCCGATCTTTATATACAAGACTGTAACAGCCATGGTTAAGATTACAAGTGTTCCCAACAGTATAACAATGGAGAGAGCAAGGAGGTAGAAAAAAGCATTAGCATTTGGACTCCAACGAGAGAATACATCTTAACTGTGGCTCAGCTGCAGTGCCTATGCCGTGAGCAGTCTCAAGTATATTCCCGTGCCAACGCAGCACTTTGATTTCTACCTCCTGGCGAATGTCTAGGTACCCTAATGCCTTTGTGATTCGTGTCTTTAATCCCGCTTAGCTTTGGAGGATGCTGTTCTGTGAGCCCTTCAAGATACAAGTAGTTCCCATTTATACTCCCAGCCCAGGTCTTTGTTGACTGTGGTGATCTGTACTGCCTGGTCCTCTTGATAGTTGTCAATTTGTTTTCCAGTGGGCTCTTCCCTTTGAAATATAGGCATTGTCACGTTGCACCTGCGCACCAAGTTTTTTCCAAATCCCATGTGATTTTTCTCCACAAGTCAGCCATTCACATTAGCTTTCCTCATCTCTGCCAATTCTTGCTTCCAGTGTGTGAGCCAGACCCAAAGGGCAATGGCAACCATTCAAGCATCAGTATACAAGCATACCTTGGGCTGCTTCCTCTGTAACAATACATCAGTGGTCAGTCTTACGGCTTGGACTTCCAAGAACTGATCTGACTGTCCTTCACCTTCATGCATTTCTACCACCTGCTGAATGGGATTCCAAAGAGCACCTTTCCATCTTCTCTAACTGCCAATAATATGACAAGAACTATCTATGTAGAGGGCATATTAGCTTGTCATATTCCAGAGTTTCTTGAGCATGGGGTAATACCTTGGATTAGACTCCATAATCATGATTTTTGGGCCATTTTATCAGCTCTTCTACAATGCCTGGATGTCCCTGTTTCCCCATCTGATTCCATTGGGTAAGCAGGGCTGTTCATCAGGGCAGGTAGAACTTGCCACATGATGAGTTGAGGGCATTTCTCCTTTCAGCATCAGTACCAGAAGCCAAGGTGCCAGCTGCAGTTGTGATTCCATCCCCTATCACTGCAGATGCTGCCCAGATTCCCTCATATTCCTTTTTCTGTTAGCATATAGTTTTCTCATGTCAAGAGCAGCCTTGGCTCCACAAGTCAAGGAATACTCCTGTCTCTCTGTGTGCTTTCTGCCATAAACTCCACTGGTTTGACTGGTCACCTACTGGTTGTGTATAGTGTATTTCAGACATTTGGATCCATTCTGACAGGGCTCAGCACAATGGCATGTGCAATTTATTGCTTTATTTGGTCAAAGGTCTGTTGCTGCTTGGGCGCCACTCAAGTGTGGGCTTTTTTCCTGGTGACTTGGAACAGTGGGTTCATGAGCTGACTTTATCTGGGTATGTATATTCACCAAAACCCTACCATTCCAAATAAAATTTGTTTCCTTTTATGTTCATTGGTGGAACCATTGCCACAATCTTATTAATCATGTCAGTATGAAGACAGTGGTGGCCACGTTGCTATTTGACACACAGAAACTGTATTTCTAGTCCTGCAAGTCCCTTCACTTTATTCCTCTTTGATTCAACTTCAACCACTCTTGTTATCCACCCCTTGGGCAGTGTTTCCCTGTCCTATCATGCCATCCACACACTGCAAGAGATCTGGGGCACTGTCCTCCAAATAATTTGCTAAGTTCCAGACGCTGGAACTATGCTTCCATCCCCATGGCAGGTGGTTCCAGGTGTACTGTGCTCCCCTCCAGGAAAGGCAAGCTGCAGTTTACACTCAGGGGCCCCAGGAATTGACAAAAAAAAACATTAGCTAAGTCAATGGTCACACACCAGGCAGTATTTTTTTTTCTTTTTTTGCTTTGAGTCCATACTGCAGTTCTAGCATACTGGTATATGCACTCAAGGGTGCTGCTATCTCGTTCAGACCTCTATAGTCCATGGTTAATCTCCAATCCATGTTGGGCTTTGTACTGGCCAGAAAAGGCTGCTAAGGGTGAACAGGTTCAAGTAACTATTCCTTGATATTCTACTTACATGGTAAGATAATTTATGGGACAGGCTGAGTATCTTATGCAACAGACCAATTTACCTGTTAGTTTGGTATTGTTGCCAGCTGGCATTGATGGAGGTGACACCTGTAGCAGCACACTACTGACTCTACTCCTGCAATGACAGGCAGTTGAGACAGCAAAGTGGTGTTCTCACTCATATCCACAGCAGCTATGGCAAATGCCTATGATGTCCTTAAGGGTCCTTAGCATGTCCATTCCTTGAAGCAGCAATGCCCAGGATGCAAGGGTCACCAGACTCATCCCCATTTTGTGGTGCTTCCAGTTTCTTTTAGTAAGTCTGAGTCGGGTTTCTACCACACAGAGCTTTCACAGGCCTCTGGTGATTCCTCTGATGATGACTTGCACCTTTCCATTCAGTGTAAAAGGGAACAGGGTGCATTAAACCCCTGTGTCCACCAAAGCCTGACGTTCTCTGGGTGAATGTGTGCCAGGCCACCAGACTCACAGTCCAGTAAATTCCATTATCCCCTATAACACCATCATCCCCAGCTGGCTGGGGGCAGAACCTTCCCTATTGGATGTTTACCAAATCCACTTCTTGCAGAGGGGTGTAGGAGTAATCTTATGCTGGTAGGACTGATGGTGTGAGGCCTTCCTCAGTCTGTTGTGGCTTAGCAGCTCTCTGGTCATGAAATGACAAGGGCCAGCTCCCCCACAAAGCATGAGGAGCCAGGATCAGTAAGAAGGCCAGCAAAGTAGTGTCCTATCCCACAGCATCCAAATGAGGCAAGCAGGATAAGTGCAGGGATGGGAGCTGGGTACAAGTGCAAGTACAGATCCTTCAACAAGTCCATAGTGGCAAGGCAAGCCCACAGTTAATCTAGGAAATCAAGTCAAGATCAGGTCCAGTGAGCATAATCAGCACCAGATACAATCCAGTGATTGCTGTGCAATTCCACAGCAACAAGGCAGGACCCAGGACAAGCCGCAAGTCAGTCTGTGGGTCAGGGTCTGGATCAACAAGGTTCTCAGCCAGCCACAAGCACGGCTGTGATGGAGCTGCAAACAGGCACACATAGGACATAGCCTGCGCAGTGTCTGAAGGCCTGGGCCTGGGCTGAAATAGAGCCCGTGGGCAGAGGGTGTGGGTGGAAGCCCGAGGCGAGGCTCATTAGGGTCATTATGACCTTTTAGTGCACTCAGGGGTCTGACAATGCCTTTCTTGCTGCTTGGATTCACATTCCCTGGTGGCCAACTCCTTGCCCATCCATGACTGTCATTGGACATAGACCCCAGCCACTATGCCTTCTAGTTATACAGCTCTAAGCTACTGGCACACACACATCCCAGCATTGTAATCATCAAGGTAGTTGGTTTTCCTCTACTCCTCATTTATAATCAGTCTTTAGATCACTATTTAAGGGTTATGTGGTTTCAGTTTCTCACATCATTAGTGTTTTTTGCAACTTTTGAACCCTTCTCCCAGTCTAGTAGAATCTGTAGCAAGAAACAACCTCTTCAGATGAATGCCAGGAGAGAAAAAGTTAAGATACACTGCTCAGAGCGCAGCCACACAGCCTTGGCTCCTCTTTCTTCAAACTGCTCCTTAAGGAACACACACTGCTCCTCCCCTCCTCCCCCCAGGAAGCACAGTCTCACATCACAGATGCCCCAGGCAGTGTAAGGAGGATTTGCTACACTGGCTGTATACTGGGAGCTGCTGAATGATGACAGAAAACCTGGAAGGGAAAAACTAAACTCCACTTGTTACTGTTTTATGTGTTTCAAGATGTTGGTGCTATCCTATATACATAATTAAAACACCGTATCAAGTAGGAGTAAGTGTTATCCTACATCCAATATTGACCCATCATACTTAATAGCAGCTAGTGTTATCATACATATAGCACCCATTATATACACTACTAGCATACCTCACATATAAGCACTAAGCACACTTCCTGCCATACCCCTGGCTCCTCAAGATTACACGCAGAGAACTAATCTGGCAGCTATAAGTGGTCTCGGCATCGTGGACATTCAGACAGCACTTGCTGTACAATCCTCTTTTTGCAAAACCTCCTTCCAATCCTGTATCTGACACCAGCTTTTTAGTAATGGCATGGTTTAGGTCAGGACAGACTAAACACTGGCATTAATTAGTGTGCAATAACTGGATTCATGTCAGTGAATGTGGCTTTTTTTTTACCTCTGTGGAAGAGTGATTATTAATGCAAGTAACACTACAATGTTACAGAAAAGTGGTTCTGCCTACTTCCCCCTTCCTTGCTAAAAGGAGCAGTGGGCATCAGAAGGATCAAGGCTGAGCGTGTCGGTTCCAGGCCAGATGTCCCTGGAGGTCCTCCATGGTCAGGCCTCCCTAAAGTGAGAGGACAGTACCTCGCCCCTTCAGGATGAGATGGATGACACTTATAAAGGAAGAGCATCTTCTGGATTGTTTGATCTTTACTGGTTGGTGGACCTCTTCAAGCTGTTACTTGTGTATTGGTGTAGTGAGTCAATGGGCAAATATTCCTATGTAAATTGTTTGGCCTGAAGTACACCTTCTTTTTTCCTAACCCCTGCCTGATTGTGCTTAATCTAACAGAAGTCCCATCCTTAACAACTATGTAGCAACATAAGGGAGGTCAAACTGTGGGCATCCAACATCACTGTAATTGCTAAAGTGATGTCAGCTCAGTAGGCCGAGACATGCGGCAACTGCGGCTCATGAACAGGCGATCCAGAGAAACTAAGCAGTACTGACGCTGAAATGCTAGGAAATCTGCTTAAGGAAAATCACATCTATTTATCACCTTAAAACTCCTACACAGATTATTACAAGCAGATGGCTACTACAGGGAAGTCCTCTTTTCTCTGAACTACACTTGTAGTTACATCCCAAAGCTGCTTCATATTTATCACATTTTACAATTCTTACACAAAAAACCTTGCAATATTCCTTCATTGCAAGTACAAGTGCATATAAACAAATAACACATGGCATGAAAACTCACAAGCATTTCAATGACTTGAGACTACTTGAGAAGAAATCAACTAAGATACTTTTTCCACAATTTCAACATTTAACTAAGCTATCAGACAGGAAAGAAAACATTAACAAAATATTCCATTTTATATAAAGGCACTGTCAATTTTCAATGATTATAAACTATTAATGACTACTCTCCCTTGAAGAGAATTCCTAAAAGTTAAATTCTTGTTTAGCACTCTAAATCTACCTGTCAAAGTGCCCCATATTACAATAAAAACTAGTTTGATTATTAAATGCATTAAAATGATAGTTTGTCAAACTGGAGGCCAGAGGCGCATCCCCAGGAAAGATACTTCACATCCTTCTCTCCCAATGATGATATCCTGCCAGATAACCTGGTGGGCTCTGTGCTGGGCTCAAACATGGAACGGAAGGCTACGTACAGAAACCAAATTCTGCCTCTTCTACCTTCTGTGGTAGTGCCTATATGTGCTAGAAAGTGGGTTTGGTATCTCGAGTTTACCGGTTTACTTGGTCATCCCAAGCTAATCCTCTTTCTCCCTTTCTCCTGGACGTTACACTGCAGTTGTCTTTACAAATTTAAGAGTGAAGCTCGGTGTTTTTCACATCCAATAGTCTGCTTTGGCCTTTGCTTATAACGGCTTCAAATATATATGTAGACTTATATTGGACAGTTGAATTAATGTAAAAAGTTATTAAGCAACTTTTTCAATTATGAAAAGCACCATTCCCACTTTTTGTAACATGAAAAGTAATAATAATTGATAAAAAGCTGAGAAATCATATTCCCTGAGCCATTTAACTTTTCAGCTGAAAGTATTTATTCACATTAAAAGAGTTAACTGTTTTCAGAGAACTGCATAGCTACCCTAGTAAATTAAAATATCAAGCAAAACGGATTCAGCATGTTAGCTTGAGCTCAAATGAAGAAAACTCCATGCAGACTACCAGCACAAGGAATTTCATAGTCTCTAATGCTCCTGAACAAAGATCCCTGACATTTTATATAGAACCTTCAACTCTCAAGGTGTTCTAAACCTCGAAGTATCATACAGTACACACCTCTGATTTATATGATGACACAAACACTAAATTCTCTGCCCCTTAAGGTCTGCAAAATTGTGTAAGTGTGGGAGGAGGAGAACACCACCACTAGGGTATTCCACAGAACTCTTTCATTTGTTTTCTCTTCTGTAAGGTAAATAATGATTTGCCTAATGTATTTGGGATATAAGACTACATATGGGGAACCAAACAATCAAAAAAATCAATCAAATTGAAGTATTCTCAAAAATAACAATGTTAAAGTCACAAAGTGATCTGCAGATCAGTTTTTAATACAGGTTGTTCTCCCCTCCCTGACAGGTTGCATTTATGTAATAAAACAAGTGAATCCTGTGCACTTCAGCATTTCCATTTTAAGAATAATTTATTACTAAATATGACTTTGGAACACTTAGTAATTTGCATGAGACTCCTGGAGGAACAGACTTATCACCAAAAGCCTTTTCCACACTCCTTACGCAACACTTCACACACTAATTCTGCTTTCAATAAAACTAAATAGATTAATTTGAAAATAATTAATCTGAAAGTCAGAATAATAACTTGCATGTGTCTGTTATTTCCTTTCCCAATGTACTAGTATAGCCTATTCATTCTTAAAGCAACTAAAAAAAGTTTAAAAGTTAATTTCTCAAATTTATTGAGGCACATTCCCATTTAGAGAGAACACCACCTCTGTTATTGCAGCAAACCAAAAAGGTTTCTGCTTTCTACACTAGAAGAACTGCTAAATGAGCACCACAATATCAAAGACGTTTGCCTCTCCCTAACCACACTAAGGTCTGTGAATAAGCATAGTAAAGTGTAAGGTCCAACTATTGCTTCACTAAGTTTGCACAAATGTGAGTAAGCAAGAGAAGTGAAAATTACAAATTACACCATTTCTACATCAAAGAAGTTTACATTCGAATGAGGACATGGTGCAGAACTGAATTACAACCTGCTGTATCACAGGAGTTCACAGCGGAAGTTGGCATGAGCCAAACGTAGGTATCAGTCTAACAGTTCGCTGTTTACATAAACTGAACAATAAAATGACACTTCACAGACTTTTATGACTACATTTCTCTTATTAATAAAGAGAAAAAAATTTTCAGAATGCTAAGTCTGCATCCAGATGTACAGACATCTTTATACTTCCAGCTGTCACATTTAAGAATGATTACTTCAAAATTTAAAATAAAATACACCATTGCCCAGTGCATCAAATCTGCAGTTTGATGCAGAAAGTGCAAAACAGACATCACGACCAGACTCCACAGGTCAGAACACCATAACACTATATACTTTGCTAGATACAGGGCAAGAACCTAAGAAAATAGTACTTTCCTCTTGAAATTGTGTATGTCCCATCAATATGCAATTTGCAGATGCCAGGAAGTAAATAATTAACTTATGAGAGAAATTACAGGCTTCTTGTATCAATCATGCCTTTCTAAATACTCACTATCGCAGAAGTTTTTCTTCTCATCTAGGTTCTTCCTTCTAACAAATGGTGTCCAGACTGCTCAACTAAATTAGGTCACTGGGAGAGGCTGCAGCGGAGCGAGAAAAGCAAAGTAGTAAAATAAACTACCATCAACAAAAGCAACCTTGAGCATGTGATTATCAGGAGCTGTAAAATTAGTGTGACTAATTAAGTTTTTAAATGAACATAAACCAAGCATTTTCATTGTTAAAGTATGAAATACCTTCACTTACCATGAAGCCCTTAAATTCATCCATATACAACTTTGAATGCTCCAGAGACCAAGCAGGCAGCATGACATAGAAGCAGAGCTTCCTTTGAAACTGTGCATCAAAAAAAAGATGACAGCTTTTCTTTGTAGCATCATCACCTATTGATGCTACAAATAATTTTGTTTTCTGATAGTTTAAATACAAACTTTACTAGCAATAAAGATTAAAGTCTATGATTCCTAGTTAGTTTAACCTTTAAGCATGTGAAGATCGAAATTTAAGTTTTCTTCATGAGTTAACACAGGTTGTTTGTTTCAAGAGAAAGTTACTTCAATATATTCCTTTCAAATATATTCCTTTTTCAAACAATCAGTAGGACACTCAACACAATCCTTACTAAAAATTTTCATCCTAATTCTTAATAAGTAATTGAATGGGTGAGCATGTCTGTAAATAAACACTATACAGAATGAAGTCCTGTACAGTGAGAAGATATTTTGCTTTAAACTTAAGGCTTTTTGCTTGAAGTCACAAATATATCTGTATGATGTCATACTGTGCATAGTTTTGTGCTGTTTTACACTTTACCATGCAGAAGTCAGAAGATGTTTACATGATGTAAGCATCTAGTAACCTAAATAAACCACCAGTAAGATGTCTCTTTTCAATCTGGTCAGAAGAAAATTTACATAGCCTTATAAAGTACAGAAGTGTCATAACTGGACCGTCTGATTTATAATTTGTTATTATCAATGGTTGAAATTGAGAAAGAAATACAGCTAAGACAAACAGAAGAAAACCATGAGGCTTATGACTATCAATATGGTATCAGCAAAAACCAGGAAGGGTTATAATAAAAGTAGTAACAAGTGTATGTGAAAGGCTATAAAGAGATTCCTACCTTAAACCTGACTGCTAAGAGATCTGTAACACCACTGTATGAAAAAAAGAAGAGAGAAAATGGAACACGTTAGCAAATTATTGCAAAGGTAATGGTAAATGGATTAAAGGAAGAAAAAAAAATTGTTATAAACGTAAAAATGTGATGAGCTGTGGATTTTTTTTTTCCTCTTGCAAAGGAAATAGTTTAACAATGTACAGCATGGAGAAAAAAAGAAAATAACTGGCAGGATCACAATTGCAATCAACAAAATTTCTGCAAAATTTCTATATGAAACACACCCACACCCTTTTTACCTTTCATGTCTAACCCTAGATCCTTCTGAAAACAGAAAGATGCATAAACAGGATTCCAGGATGCGGTGTTTATCAGCAGCTCTATCTTGTAGCATGAAAGACATCTAGTTTTGTTACTTCGACTTATATTGTTCTGCAGAACTAAATATACATTAGTTAGGTTAAGAAAATACTATTTTGGGGAAAAAATTCTGGCTTCCCATGCATCCAAAAACCAGCATGGGTTCATAGGAAGCTACCAAAAATATTTGTGTCTAAACTGATCAATCGTTCAATTTAAAAGCATGAAACTACTTTTTCTAACTTACAAATTTTCAGAGCCTTTCTAAAAAAAGAAAAATATTCCCATTCTCAACCATGACACTCTAAAGACATGTTTTGGATTGTTTGCATTTTGAGTATTTAATTTTCAGCTTCACATTTAAAGCTTTTCTCTACAATGAAAGCCAGATTTTTTTTATTTTTTTAAAAGGAAGATTCATATTCTCAATCACATACCTCCAGGACTAAAAGCTCCAAGAATTGCATACTTGAAGTCAAGTGGTTGGAAAGTAATAAAAGTCTGCATGATGATGTGCATCACATAAATTAAGTATTACTTGAATAAGCTCTTGTCCTAATAGATGAAAGATTTACATCAAGCTCAACAATAGAGCAGAATACTTTTATTCACAAGCTGAATTTTCAACTAGTATTTAATATTTTCTAGGAGAATAGTGTTGTATGCAGGAAGAACATGGTCACACCTATCATACCCACAGTTCTTGTCCTTTTTGTCTCATCTGTGTTTTGTTTCCTCCCCACTTCCTTAGCCATGTTTCTTATCAGTTTCTCACTGCACGACACTTTCTCATGCAATGGTCTCTGCTCCTCATCCCAACTCTGCTTCATCTATTGGAACAATTAGTAATAAACTAGCCACTGTAAGAATCATCCTTTAGATTACAGCTTCAGTATTAATACACTAATTATATAAATCAGGGCAAAGTCATAATCTCAGACTGTCTGGAGACACAGGAGACAGCACAGCATTAATATACTCCTGTTTCTGTTTACATTCGCCCCTGTATCCAGAAAGCCTACATCTTTTGTTTAAGTGAACACTCCACCTTTTCAGTATATATGGACGAGCTCTTCTCCTCTCTTATTCCCTCTCCTAAACATCACCAGTCACGCAAAATGAACTTTTCCCTTCAGTTTTACTTCACTATAAGACAACCTCTAACAGTCAATTTCTTCCAGTTCTCAATAGAGCACACAAGTTAGTTGTCAAAATAATAATTTTCCCTGATGAAAGTATACTGTCAATTGATTTAACAGTAAAATCATTTTACTGTTAAGCATGACTTCTTTACTTTTAACCCTACCCTTTTGCTTACAAACATGCAACCAACTATGGGAGAAACACAATTCTGAGAAGAAAACCTATGAAGCAAATAGAACTCCTGAATTTTATTAATATTTAAATCCATGCATCCAGTTAATATTCTCTGTTTTATAAAATACTGCTAACTAAATGAGTTACCACCTTTGGGTGGTCTACAGTTTTAAATTAGATTGCTTTGGTTAAACATGAAGTTACCAACCCTCATTAGAACAGTTTTAATCTAGTCTTTGGACTGCATGCTTTGAGAACTCTGGATCCTGCTGAGACCTGGCTCTTTTTATTGTCATGTGTTATGAGTCCCTCTCCCTATCTTTTAAGGTACACACTGAAACAGGAAATAGTACCATGATAAAGAGCTCCTCCAAGAGAACATCGTTCACAACACACTAGATACACTCGTCACGAGCGTGCACTAAAAATGTCAATTTTGTACACAAAACAGATGAACCCTATGGCTCCAAAACAAAGTTCTCAAAAATAAAAAATTCCTAGGGAATCATAATCTTGTTCCTTGATGATTCTACATCATTCTACAGTATTTATGTTATTACTGTTCAGTCCTCAGCCCTACAGAGAGCAATGATTAGACAGCAAAAGCAAGAACAGAGAGCAGAGGCAACAGGGGTACACAGCATAGACTGAATGATCTTTGCATTTACATAGAACTCCCATTAGTGTATATACATATAAATATACACACGTACACTTGAGACTTATTTTACATGATGGTAAGACGAATTGCCATTAGCAGTGCTGTTAGCAAACTAATTTCCTTACATAAAGTATGTTATGGGATCCTGCAGATAAGACTTAGCAATGAAGAGTTATGTTCAAGCTATTGCACATACACAAGCTCTATTTCAATAAATTGAAAGGAATGTAATAGTGGATAAAGCAAGTTTATATATAATTTCCTTTTATTCTGTACAAACAGTCTTCTTCAGTGACAGACTTATGCAACACTTCCAAACTAATGACAATTCAGACAACTCAGTTTCTGAAGCAAGATAGCTGCTTTTAATCTGTAAAACACCAAAATCTAGAACTGCATAGAATTAATAGACACTAATTTATTTTATCAGGAAGTGATGCCTATACTCATTGACATTTCCTTTAATCACTACTTTAGCTCATGCATTACGTTGACCTATAAGACTGGACAATAGATGTAGCTTTGCCACCCATCCCTTCACTCACACTTTGGTACCCCATCCCTATAAATACTTGGTTGTCTGGAGGAGAAAGACCAAGGGAAAAAAATTATAAATTAAAAAACTTAAACTTCCACAGACTGTGGATATCTGCAGTGTGTACTCATCTTTTGAAACTGACCAGTTTTATAAGGAGAGCAAGCTTTTCTATACCTCTACCAAGCTTTATCACACAGAAACAAGTTTGCTAGCACTGACAGAACCAAACGAAAAATGAACAGATCACCTACTTTAGAGATCAATAAGTTTCCTACACAGAAACTAAGTTTTGCACTACGGCTTCCACCACATCCAACATCTTACGCTATGCACTGAATAACTTTACAAAAAAATCATTACAGATTTCAAACTGACTGTATTTTGGGAAAGGACAAGTATCCAAAACAAGGGGAAAGGAACAGACATGAAGCTAGAATAACTTTCCTGGTAACGCACAATTAGAACAAATAGCTTGTCTGTATACATGGAGCAAGAAAGAGAAATTAGAGACTAGAAAATAGGAACAGGTGAACTGAAAAATCAAAAAAAAGAGTAAGAAAATTAATGCACCACAGTGGGTAGTAAAATGGGAAAATTAACAACCAAAAAACACACAGAAATGGAACTGGAAAGAAAATCCTAATCAAGTCAAGTAAAACTAGGTAGGAAAAGAAGGACTAACAAAACCAAGAGGGATTATACGTAATTTACAAATTAAACTAAGTCACCTGGCAATGTTACAAGTCAGTAAAATACTCAGATGCTACATTCGTTTAATTTGCTGTGGTCTTTGGGGTCACTGTGGCAACACGCATTTCATGCTGACTGCCAAACACTATTGTAAATGTTTCTAGCATAGAAGATGTTATGGCTAAAAGGCTGAAGGCATATAGAATCATAGAATCATTCAGGCTGAAAAAAACTTTAAGATATGGGAGACTGTATCTCAAAGGGTTGAAGCGTAGTTTACACACTCAAATGCAGCCCTTCAAGTCACCCTGGACAAGTGCAAGAATGTGCTTCGAATCCTCCCTTTAAAAATGTCTATGGCCTTTTTCAAAGTATTGCAGTCTAGGAATTACCTAGTAAGGAAGAATCAAAAGTTGGAGAGATACTCTTAACCAAATCACTGCAAGGTGCAGCCAAACAGAGCTGCAGTGGCCTGCTCTTCATTACGCATGGAAGTTATTTCACATCCTTCTCACGTGCCACTGCACATGTAGCTACCGTGCCACCTAAAGACAAGAAAAGGGTTACCAGTCCCTGATTTCTCCACATGGTCTGATCCCAAGCCAGAAGACATGGTAAGATTTGTTTTCTGCCTATACCCTAACGGTTTTTGGATCATCCTTATCCCCATCGTTAATGCAACCCACGTCCCAAGAGACAGTAATGATCTGTTTAAATGGTAAGATCCTAGTAAGGAGTACTGACCCCACCGTACACTTGTGCACTTGTGTGAGGTATGCACACTTGCACAGAGTGTAAGTATGCAAACATTATTTTGATTCCTTTGCTTCTGGTACTCACTATTGAGAAAGAATGATCTGTCTTCTCCTTGACTTCAAATGCCACTGTAATACACAATGTCTTTTAATGAATAAGAATGGCAGCAAGCTAAATTACTTGTAGTACAGCGTGGTTAAGAAAGTTAATTGCAAAGATAATGGTTAGATTATTGAATCACATGAGCATTCATTCCATTGGCTTTCACAGAAATTTAAGGTGTGGTTTCCTGGTCAGTTTAAGCTGATCTAAGGCTGCAGTGAGCAGAAGCAGTCAAGTCATTCCCCACCCTCATGTTTTCATGGCTCCCCCTGCAGTTGCCAACAACTGCAAGGCAGCATGGTACCAGACAATCGCTACACCACAAGGGAGGTGCAGAAATGTGCTGCTGAGGATGGTGCTGCACTTTTGGCACCAATCCTGAGTTTGAACAACTGTAGCTAACAGGAAAACAGCAAAAGCAGGGAAAAGAGATATGAACAAGAACAGTCAAAATACTTTTTCCTTTTCACCTACCCACTCTGTAACAGTGTCAAAAATTCTGTGTCTTACTCCAATTAAAAGTCTATAGACCTGAAAAGATAGGCTCTATTTTCACATGCTGAAATGAGAGAAAAAAAAAAAAGTCTCAAATGTAGTCTTCCATAAAGATTATGCAGCACAAAATGAAATTAAAACTACAAGTGACACACAATGGTCAAAAGCAGAAAAAACGAAAGCAAGAGTACAGTTACACGGAAGAGTTAATGAGAGCAAAAGAAAAGAATTAAGAACTGTACATTGAAACAGCAGCTGTAGCCACACTTTTATTACATAACTAACTCTCATCCTCATGTTTTCATACAATATTATATTTAATCAGGATATCCTTTAAAAGCAAGTGGACCTAAACACAGTTGTGCTTATCACTTAATACTTCCAGAGATGCTTCAGCTAGCACAGGATTAGTTCAGCAGAAAACTTGATAAATGCTCCCCCGTAGGGCCCAGCATGCTTAACTGCTGATCTCCCTCCCCTCCCCACCAGGGTACTGAAGCAGATTAATTTTCTTGACTATAGACCAAATCAAATAAATAAACTTTTGACATCTGGTAAGGAAACTATGAGATTGATTTCTGTTTTGCTATTTTTATGTTTCTAATTGTGTCAAATGATTCCCATTTCTGATTATATCAGACAATAACAGTAAACAAGTTTATTCAGTGAACAGCAAGCTCATAAGGAGAGATAATTTCATTCATACTAGGCCTACATTAGATATTTTTCACAGGCACATAACTCAAAGTGGGTTAGAAACAGATATTGATGAAGGAACTATGTGCAGGAAAATGTAAGCTATGTAATTCTACTCTATGTAGAATATAAATCTGAAAAAGGTTTGTGAGCCAGAAACCTAAGGATAATAATGTGCAAGTGGCCGATGTCTCTTTAAGAGCTTGAACATCTTCTTGAAGAATTCAGAAGCCTTGTTAAACCTGAAGATTGAATCTGGTACTGGAGTGGCTGAATGGCTGAATTTAACTTGCAAATATAAATTCAGCTGTTATGTTTACTGTTGTTCCTGATTTTTCCCTCTTACTAACCTACAAGGAAGTCACTAACCTCAGTTAAAGAAAAATATACATCTATATACATATCTGGGCTGCCTTCGATAGTCAACAAAAGATTATAGTTCATACCTTTACTAATCTCTTTGTATTTACTCAGTTTAACTTGAATCACATTTTCCTCCAAATGAAATAATCTTAAGTAAAGAGCCAACTTCTTTGCCACAAAACAGTGAAATTTTTACAGCTTTCTAGAAAATCTTCCTGATTCAAACAAAATGGCTTATCCATGCTTACCTTTATGTATCCTTATCCTCACTAAACATAAGCTGCGGATCTAAATTAGCCTCAGTATCCCACAGAAATAAGCTAATCCTTGTATTTAATTTCCATATTAGTGCCAATGAAGTGTAATTTTACTTCTTTCACTTTTCCTATTTTGAAGACCATTTAACAAAAAAAAAAAAAACCCTCACAAGCCAGTTTATTAAAAGTTTTAACTTGTTTTACTTTAAATTCTTCATGCTAGGGCAGTTTTAACCAATCACGGTCTTAACAGCTTGCATTTTCAACTAACAGTTTGGAGATCCGCCAATCAAGTCAGATTCTCAGAAAGCACTTAGCATCCTCTAACAAAAAAAGAGCATCCTCAACTCACCCAAAAAAAACAGGCCTTCCTGAAGTGTCACACTAAGCAGCATCTAATAACTCAGAGCGTACTGAAACTTGCGGTTATCATCAACCACCTGTATCGTTACTGAAACACCTAAAAAGCTCTACTTAAGAAAATTTCTTAAAAAACACTCCATTGCTTCACCTTTAATGTGCCCTTAGTCTTTGCCTTACTCTGTGACAAGCAAGTTTATTAGGAAGGTTCTACTTTGTGATGTTAGATTTGTACAGCTTAAGAACTACATACATCTTGCTTACACCATTTCTACTCAAAACAGGATGAATGTCAACCTTAAGTTATCTTTAATATTAGCATTTCAAGGCAGGACACCAACTGACGCATGCCCCTTTTTCCCTCCTCTCTCAACTGAAATAACAAAACCTTCAAGAAAATTAAAAAACAGTTTGCGAAATAAACTCATCATACTAGTTGAAAGAGAATAGGGAGACCATACACCCAGCTTAGATAGCAATTCCACAACCCAAGAGAAAAAAAAATTTGTATTCTCAAATGAATTAAAAGAAAAATAAAGTTACAAGTTCCTCATAAGCACGTTTGACAGACTAAGAGAAGATTCTTACTCCAGTGAGAACTTCCTTAATTTTCTTTTGAAATTTTCCAAAAAGTAGTTTCAAAGCAAATGTGAAAAAATGCTGATCACAGCGAAATTACTCATATTTTTGAATTAAGTTCTCCAAAAAGATACCTCCTAACACTATTTGCTTTTCAATTAATCAACATTTATACAAGACCATTCTTGCCTCCCTATCAAGGCTTCCACTGCAACAGTGCTAAAAGATGTCAGAGAAGTTTGGGCTGCACTTCTTTGAGTCATCAGAAAGAAAAAAAAACAATAAGTCTTCCTAACTTCAGTTTCAGAATTGCTAGATTTCAAGAACAGCTAAGATTTTACAGGTCACCGAGGTACAGGATGCGCTTTGTTAATAATATCTATGTCTTTGCTTGAAGTTAGAAGCACTGTCTTTAGTGATCATTTCCATTTTCATGTATGTGTACTGTTATGGTAAAAAAAACAAACAGTAAAGCACTTAGCTGACATTAGGCACAGTTAGTTTCCTGGGACAGTTAAATTTCCCACCATGGTCACACTTGCCAGAGTTTGGATTTTGAAATGCCAATAGGCAAAGGAAAAACACTAGCAACCACGTTTGCACTTAAAAAGTAGTGAGGAAAGCTGGCAGTGTACATAATGAACTTGGTTTCATTACTTAGTTTCAAGTTAAGAAACTTGTATCAAGACATATGACAGAAGTCAGTGTACATCACACTGCTCCAGCAATGGGAGCACCATACTTCAAACTTGCTAGAAATAATTTTATCTTCTGAGGACTACATACTGTAAAAAGTTTACCACTGTAACAATTTACCGTGTACTTAAGGCCTTCAGTACGGTCTATAAAAATGCATTTAGGATTACACGAATAATCATTCAGATTATTGATTAACCTCGCAGAATAGATGTCAATCAGTTCACTTCCACACAGGCACTTCTGTCAGGCACCAGCGACACGGCAGACAGCAGCACCCCCGCGTTTCTTCTGCCACAACCACCCGCCAGACTTGAGGCACTAAACTTAAGCTACCACGTGAAGCTGCAAACTCCAAAAACTCCTCGCGACCCTCACCCACCGTTAGGAAAGCAGCGCGCCGGAGGGCCTTTAACACGGTAAGAGCGGTAACTCTGTACTAGGATTAAAACCCCGCCAGCAAGCAGCATCCGAGAGGCGAACGCTGCCGCCGCGGTGTTACGGGCGGGCAGCCCCAGCCCCAGCCCCAGCCCCAGCCCCGCCGAGCCGCGCCCGGCGCATCCCGACCCGCAGCCGCCGCCCGCGCTCCGCTTCCACTTCAGCGCCGGGCGACCGCCCTCGCTGCCGGGGAACAGGCAGCCGCCGGCAGCGGCGTAGAAAAAACTGCGGCCCCCAACCCCGCTGGAGGAAACAAAAAAGAAAAAAGCAAAGAGAAGAGAAACCTGCACACTCCGGATACCGCAAAGTTCCCCGCGACGGCGCCCGGTCCCTCCGCTCCAGGCCGGCGCCGGCTGCTGGTTTCCTCCTTCCTCCAGTACCTGGCGGAGCAGCCCGCGGCAATATCTCCACCCCGAGCCCGGCCCCTCCGAAACCCGGCCCCTCGCCGACACCCACCTTTCCCCTCGATCCGCTCCCTCCGCCGGGGGCGGGGGGTACTTCCCTCGGCCCCCCTCTCCCCACCCCCGGCGCAGCAGCCCGATGCTCCGAGGAGGAAGGAGCCGGGCCGGCCCCTCGCCGCCGGAGGCCGCGCCCCGTCCCGCCCCGCCCCAGGGGGCGCCAGGTGAAGCCCTCAGGGGGCACGCCGGCCCCCACGGCATACGGCCGCCGCCCGCCCCTCAGTGCGACCCCGGGCGCAGGGCAGCGGCGGCAGGTACCAACCCACCCATGGCCCGGGCGGGCCGGGGCCGGGGCCGGGGCCGGGGCCGGGACGGGGGCGGGGGGCGGGAGGTGGGAGCGGAGAGGCCGGCGCGGAGGGCGGTGCCACAGCCCCCGCCCCGCCCCGCCCCGCTCCGCCCCGCCCCTCCCCTCCGTGAGCAGTGGCGCAGGCGCACTGCGGGGGGTGGTGCCCGGTGGAGGGAGCCGGCCAGCGCGCCTGCGTGGCGGCGGGAGCGCGCCCAGCCCGGTTCTCGTCGTACCCCTGCTGAAGTGGCGCGCGCTCGCGCCCGGCGCCCCCGTACCCTCGCCCCCGCCCGCCCCCGCCGCGCATGCGCCGTGTGGAGGCCGGCGTGGCTGTGGGGCGCCGCGGCGCCGGCCGGGGGGGCGGTGGCTCAGGGGGTGCCCCAGTGCCCTCCATCCCTGTGGGTCCTGGCTGAGGGAGCTCGGGGAGAAGAGGAGAGCAGGCCACTGGCGGGGAAGAGGGATTTCGGGTGGGCCCGCTCCGAGCTGGGTGCTGGTGGCTCGTCCCCTCTCGTGTGGCACGCATTCTCCTGCTTCAGAGCTGGCGGTTGAATTTTTTAAAGGCAGCCAACTCGTTCGTGTTAGAGCGGGTTATGGGGGTTGTAAATTCACTGGGCCACAGGTGGAACAGCGGGCAGAGGCCTAGAAAGCTGTGCATGAGGCCTGGGGAGCAGGGTGGGAAACTGTTGAGTAATGCAGAGCCCTGTCTGGTACTGTGATGTATCTGAGGTGGCTGCATGCAGGGTCAAATGAGCTGCTTCTGCATCCTGTTTCCTAGAGGTAGGAGCTCGAGGGGTGGGATGTACTGTGGAGACACCAGGCAGCTACCAGATGAGGCATCTGCATGTCATGAGACGGGAAGGAAATGTGTTCCTCTAGTTTGTGTCCTACATAGTGCAGACTTTAAGGACTTCCCTGAACTAACTCCTTTTCTGGGCTATGTCTTTAAAGAAATGTGTAGCCTCAATCAAATGGATGAGAGTCACAAGACAATTCTTGGCATTATCTACGTCCTGTGACCTTTATAGACGTCAGCGGGAAGTAAAGACCTGCCACAGTGTTTGGGATAAAGCTTTTTTGTGTTGTGTCTCTGTAGAAGTATGAGGTATGGAAGTTTCTTGTATCACGCTTGACACAAGTCATCTAAGAACATGGGACAAGAGCAGCTTCGGTGTAAATGGGTTGAAAATTATGTGTGAGATGCCAGTGCTTCACATGATGTGGAAGTTACAAGTGTGATAATGATGGGAAGTGCATATGTGTGAGGGTTAGAGGGGGATGGTGGATAGAAAGAGGCCCCCTTTGTCTCTCCACTAAACCACTGCCTGGAACAGGAAAGATTAATGTGTACAAGAGGTGTCTTCATTTTAAGCGTGGTAGATTGTGACAGTTGCTTATTTGACTGATGCACAAAATCGCCTGAAAGTAAAAGCTGAAGACAAGATAATGTTAGAAGAGGGGCAGATCCATGTGCTTTCAGAAGCCATTTACAGGTTGCTGCCCTTATAATGCGAATCCTTTGACAGAAAGTGCGAAAAGGCTTGCATTTTTATTTGTTCCGTTCCTAACACAATCACAGTACATGACAGCGTCCTTTACAGGAAACAATGGGATTTGTTACATATTTGCATCTTCTGGAGTTCACTCAGTGAAAGACTTAGCCTGGCACACAGGCTTTTGATGATTACAGTTCCCAATCCTCTCTCTCTTCAGGTAATGAGAATATATTTGGCAAGTGAACTGCAAGCACTTCCTGATGGATGATACCTATAATCTGTATCCTATCACCTGCCGGGGAGGGTATTTGCATTAACTGTGACAGGAGATCTTTTGAGTCCTGCTATAGGGAGAGCAAGTGGAATGACTGGAGAAGCAGCTGGTAGGTAACAAGTTCACCGAGTACTTGGCCCAATCCCTGCCTGCGTCAAGGAGCACCTGGGAAATTGAGTGCTTTGGAGTTTGTGGAACCTACACACCAAAATGGGGGACTGGGTTTGATCACTGTAGGTCGAGAGTCCTGTTATCTAACAACAGAATGAAACTTTTTCAGCTGAAGGTTATTAAGTCTATGGTGGCAAGACACTGCTGTCTCTTATCCTTTGTCTTGTTTTTTTCTCCCCAAACATGGTAGCACACCGGTCCCTATTTGCTATCACAGCTGCCAGTGTGGCCAGCCCATGACCTGTATTGGGAAATGAAACTGACCTTAAAAAAATACTTTTTTTAAACCAGGTAATTTGTCAACCAAGTTGGTCCCCTAATCCAAGTCAAAAAGTGTGCTGTATGCTGTGTTTCTGGTTTTTAGGGACTGTTAGGGCAGGAGGCAAGAAAAGCATCTTGTGGAGAGAGGGAAAATTCATTTCCCCTGTGTACCTCCAAGTTCTTGTGGTTTGATAGCACAACCTCATATATCCTTTAAACTCAGCCTGAATTCTTTAATGTGGAGAAGTTTCAGTCTCAAGTGGAAATTGTGAGGAAGTTGTGGTTTCACATGGTTTCCACCTTAGACCAGGTTTTAGTTTAGAGGTTATCATTATTTGCAAAAGAAATTAGGTTATGAGTGTGTTTGATTTAATTGGTCAATTTCCAATAGTAAGTTCTTGAAAACAGCAGATTTTGTTAAGAATATAGGAGTGTTTAAAAGTTTGCTTTTCTGTTCCCCCCTGAAATACAGGAGCAAGACAGATCACCATGATCAGAAAACCTCATCCAGCATATTGACAGCTGAGGTAATAATAGAAGTACTTTGGTGAGTATTCATTTGAAAAACTTAATTTTAGTCAAAACACCAGACTCAAAATCCATGATATTTGAATCAGTTATGATAAGAAAAGGAGGGGAGAATAATATATGAATATATATTATATATATTCTAATATATAGGCTAATACATATATTCTAATATTAGAGTATACATACACAGATATGAGAATATTCTAACATATTCAGTATTTCTATATATTAGAATATATATTATATATGTTCTAATTATATATGTATATTTTATATAAATATAAAACAATTTTTGAATCCTTTGAAAGATCTTTTCTTCAGAGGTCAGATTGTGAAAGATGCCTTACAGTTTCATCCCTTGGCACACATGTTTCTTGTTACAAGTTAAATATACAATGTAATTTAAAATACTATGAGGGTTCTCCTGTAATTGGTCTGTATAAAAATAGAAATAAGTGTGTTTCGCCAATAATCTAGACTGTGCTGCCATTGAAGAATGTGTTTAAGTTCATTTCCAGCTGCAATTCACAAATCCAATAGAAATTTTGATAGATTGTTACGACAGAAAAAGAAAATAAATCCTTTGTGATAGGGCCTGTGAGCTGGTTGTTAACACATGCAGGGAACAACAGAAAGGAAAAAAAGTTTAAACAGTCCCTTCCTGGGAAAGAAGGAGTGAAGAAGAGAGAGAGAGATAAAGATAATGTGAGGGAAAACACTTCTAGGAAACCAACTTGGGCTTTGGGAGTTATATTCCTACCTTTCCTCTGACGCTTTTAGTGTTTTTTTTTAATTGGTCCACTTATTTTACTAATTCTTTTCTGCTTGTTACACTGGTTAGTTGTGTCTGTTCCTTCTTCTCCTTTTCCAGTGTCTTTAAATTGCATTCTTCCTGATCCATGTCAAATTCATGTTTCTTGCAACTTTAGGGAAGTCGGTGGAGTTGTGCTGTCTATAAACTAGGTGTGAGTGATTGTGTTGAACGGATGTGTTGTGTTTCAGCTACCTCTTTTATAAGGACGTATAAACTGAACGATGGCCTTGTTTACTTTAAAGAGGTATATGGTGTAATTTAATTAAATAGAACTTCAAGCAAGAACAGAGGTCTGTATGCGCAGATCCAATTATAGCATCAGGGCCTGGGTGCACTGTAATTAGCCTACTCAGCACACAAATATGATTAGATAGACACAATCAGTCAACGTGATCTATTCTGAACAAACTATGTTTATCTGTTTTCAGCAGCACAGTGTTTTATTGAAAATGGCTTGTCTTTGAGGTTATTAATATCAGCTTTAAAGAAACTAACACCTACCATATTTTTCTCATTCATATCTTACTAATATTCCTATTGTCCGTATTACTAATACTTTCTTACACTATGAAAAAAAAATTGGGCTGTTTTGTAATTTTGTTCTGTCAAACTTATTGCACAAATCCATTTTGGAATTTAGCTGATCTGTTTGTCACAGAAGAAAACTTTTTATAGATTCTCAACACTGAAAACACTCTCTTTTCTGATTCAATCAGTTTTTAATGCTTGCCACAAAATCAGTATGTAAGGTTCAAGTCATGTTGTTCCCATGTGCTGTACCCAGGAATGCAACATTCTGTGTACCGAAAGGATATGTAAAACCCTCAGTTCCAGACCTCTCCATTTCTCCACTGGGTCTGATCTGGCATGACTACCTACCGTCCTGTGTTTTAGTTTACACATCTGTAAGATAGAAACTGTACTTATGAAACTCAGGGAAATGAATTTGTCTGAGAAAGAACATGTTCAATCTTTTCAGTGAGCAATTTAGCACCACCTTTGCTCTTGTCAGGTTAACGAGTAAAAAAAATACGATTTTCCATCTTTTTCCCAACATCTTCTGCTAAGTCATTTTAAACGATACACATAATTACTGCAAATTGTCAGCTTTCATGATTATCTTCCAAATTGTACCATCATCATAGTAAATAGTTTAGACCTCTTTGTTATGTTTGCTTCTTATTTTTGCCATCCAGTAATGTCAAGTAATTGCTGTATGAGTGCTAAGTCATTGGAACAAATTCATTACCATATGGTTTTAAGAATTCTTTTTTACATTAACTAGTAGTTGGCAGCTAAAGGGTCTTCTAAACTGCTTTTTGTTTAATGGTAAAGTATTGTGTTCCCCATTTTATTTAGCTCCTATTTACTCAGAATAATTTGATACATTGTTGTCTTTCATGTAATTCTATTAAAACTTCTCAGTTCTTTGTAAAGTGTTACATTTACATAGTCAGATGTGCTATGTTTCTGGGAATACAATACAATACAATACATGTTCTAGTAGGAACTTCTTAGTTTCCTGGAAAAAAAACCAACCAAACAAGACATTTCTTACTAGGGTAGTCATTGATTAGGACATCCAGCTTTACTCTTACTTGACAACACAAGGTCTTCACTGTAGCTCAAGAAATTAGAGTCCTAATTAAACCTCACAATTCATTGAAATTTGCCAGCTCCTCAGCTGTTCTGTCCCAGCTACTTGTAAGGTTATTCCACAAACTGGATCAAAAAAAGTAACCTCCTCCTCCACCTTTTTGTAGGGGTCAGTGCAGTTGGCCGAAGTGGGGACAGCAATTTCCAGTAGTAAGGCAGAGCAGAAATCTGGAGGGAGCAGCCATGGACTTCCATGGGCTGACCCTTACCTGACTTACCATGCACTGATGCAGCTGGCAGCTCTTGGTAGGGTATGGCCTCTCCACTAGACTGTCCACTGCACTGTGGCTCAGCAATACAGGTTGCATCTTTGAGTCTACTGGTTGCTTCTGGAGGGAAACTGAACAAGATGCTTCCTCTGAGCAAACCAATTCCTTTGAGTGAACCACTCAAAGTGACAATTAGGTACTGCGATTTACCATTCAGTGTCTTTCACAAAGGGTCCTGATGCATTGCAGAAACTGGGTGCAGAGTCTTAGCAGAATTTTAGTGACAGCAAAGAAAAGGGAGAAATTGTTTTGCTAGGCCACTAAAAGCTGTGTTTATCAAAATGCTAAATTTAAGTCAGACTGAAATCACTGTGTGGCCACAGCTTAAGAGCAGCTATTTTTTTTTTTTTTTTCCTGAGAGAAACTTGACAAATTTCTGTTTAGCTGGTAAGTGTGAGAATGTGTTAAAATATATGTGCTATTGCAATAGCCATGCATTAGGTTACTACTAAGGAATTTAGTTATAGCTGCTTCACTGTAAAGTCTGAAATATCCTCACATGGGAAGGTGTTCTTGTAGCTGGAATTCACCTACCATTCAACGTTATGATTCGTCTCCTGATTCCAATGCAAACTCGTTCCAAGACCACAGTAAACCTGAACAGCATTTGTTGACAAATGGCAACAAATTAATATTTGTCTGCGTCATGTAATTGCTAAGAGAATGAACTAACTGAATCATCAGTGATGAAAACAACATAGCTAACCCATTAACTATAGCCGTAAGTGGAGTGCGTTGCACTAATTTAGTCTAGGGCTGCCAAGATCTATGGATCCTTTGCAGAGATCCAAGTCACAGAAGGTGGCAAAAGATCAGGTGAGGACAGTAAAAGGCTTTGGCAGAGTTTGGATGTAAAGAGTGTTAGGGAATGGTGTGTGATATTTAGGAATGGCAGAAATTGAAGGATACTTTATTTGTGCCTGTTGATACAAAAGTTTGTATCAAACAAAAGTTTGTATTTGTTACCAGAACTTAAAGTAAACTTTGAAGCAAGATCTATCAAACTTGGGAAGTAAAATTATGCGCCAAAATCAGTATTTGTGCATGTAAACAGAACTTCCAAAATGTGTAAAATTTTAAACATACCACCTTCCAGTGAAGTAAATAAATTTTGGTTTTAAAGTAAATATTGGGCATTGGAGAGTTCAGAGGAAACTCAGAATGTCACCCCAAATCCAGGTTTAAGCTCAGAGGTAGCCATCTGAATCACAGAGCAGAGAGTCAGGAGGCAAAAGACAGGCACAAAGCAAGAGCAGGACTTGCTGTTTCACATCCCTAGATAACCATTTTTCATTGCTGATAAGACAGTACCAAGCACTTCCTGTTGTGCTTGACTGTTCTGAGATATGCTTTGTCCTGCGAGAAAAAAATAAAATTCGCTAGGATCCATCCAGTGAGTATGGCAGCAAAGATTTAATTCTTAGTCCTTTTCATTGCCCTTCTCACAGGATCCATGGTGTGTATGTAATACATAGCTAATCTGGTGGCTGTTTTGGGGGTGCATGTGAAAGTGTGCCATGTTCTCAGTCTAGTTCATAGTACATGCCTAGAAATGGTCCATGAATATTATCCATTGTTTCTCATTGCATTTTTATTATGCTGAAGTGACTTACACACTGCCACCATTTAAAAACCTGTTTGAAGTTACTGGATGTGGCAGAGGGGAGAAGTATTCAGGACTTTTATTAAGGAGGGCTTCCAGAGGCAGAAGCTACTGCTGAAGTTGTGAGGACAAGTGGACTCTCTCATTTTTCCATGGGATGGTCAGGTAGCAGCATGAGGAGGCTACTCCCCAAAGGAAGGTGAGAGGAGAGCAGCCACGAGGCAGGCCAGGCGGTGGCCTCAGCAGCAGGGTGCAGTCCAGTGGCACTAGAGGCAGGTGAGCAGAGCAGAGTGATGGCTGCAGCAGGTCCTATTGACAGGTCTGGTGAGCATCACGCAGAGAGGAGGTAACAGGCCAGGTCCAAGGTGAATCCAGGAAATCCAAACAACCATTCAGGTACAGAGCTAGGGGCAAGTGTACCTAAGATGTAGCTCAGGCAGGGACTGAAGACCCAGGCATGAAGTTAAATGGAGACTCCAGTCAGAGAGTGTAGGTGGAGGCTGTGGGAGAGGCTTGTCAGGGCAACCAAGGCCTAGTTGTCACCTAGGTTCCTGACAGAGACTTACTGGATGTGGGCTTTCCCATTGGCTCTGTGTAGCTCAGAGGAAGAAAAAAGACAGGATATCAAGATGAAGAGAAGCCAGCAGAAAGGTGAAGTGGTGAATGGCTGTTTGGAAGGAAGCTAATGGTCAGACCTTCCTTTGAGCAGAATGCCTGTTGGAAAAGCAGACTTTGCTTTTGGATGAAGAAATATTCCTACATTTTTTTTCTTTTCCTAGTGGGATACAGAGTGGTGTGAGCATCTTTCATTAAAAAGTGTCCCCCCAAGAGCTTCTGGACAACACCAAAACACTCTGACTCATGTAGTCCGTTTTTTCCCCAGATGGAAATGGTTTGGCTTCGTGATTTGCTTTGTATTTGAACAGTATTTACTGTGATGATATAACTAATGGGAATGTCTTGATGCTGTAATAATTCTGGTAATACTAATGAAACTCTGAATGTTGGAGATCATTTGGCCTAGGGTTGCTTAGTTGATTTGGTTGTTGACTGAAGAGAAACATGGTCTTTTTTCCTATCTTGCCTATTTTAAGCATCCACTTTTCAGGACACAAACTAATTTATTGTACTTACATCTTGACATACTGTGACCTGGATTTCTGGTACAGCATTTCTTCAATAAAGTTACAAACAGATCGTTTGAAAGTTTGTCATTCAGTGTTCAGAGAGCAGCCCTCTCTCTTTAGAGTACTCTTTTTCTCGAAGTCATGACATCTAAGTTTTCTCAATTTTCCTTCAACTGAGGCCACTGCTGTGCCCAATAACAGAGAAGTGATCACATCTTTTCCATAGAGAAGCCTTTGTACTTTAATGTAGCAACAGCACCACACGGGTATAATAGATTTGTTACCTCCTCTAGGTGCGTTCCTGTTACAGTTTGACATCACAGTACCCTCTAGTGGTACACGTTATTTATTTATTTATTTATAGAGTATTTGGAAGCGCCAGAGAAACAGGAGAACTTCGAAGATGGCCAATTAGCTGACAGCTGTTGTAGTGGAATATCATTATTACACAACACCTTTTTTCTCCATGAAAAGTTTCCTTGACAAAAATTTCCTTGACATTCTTCCAGTGTTATAGATGAGTTTATGGTAGTAAGTTTCATTAGTGGACCAAATTTCCCATCAGTACATCTCTCTAGTAAATTGAAACACATCTTTATTTTACAGCTCTAGCATACTTACCCAAGTTCCTTTCCCATTCCCAAATATTCAAGAATCTATTTTTGGTAGGTAACTGCCAATTTCATTTTTCTTAGTACAAGATTCTCTTATATCTATGTTGTCTCCTTACAGACTTTGATTAATCTAGCATAGCATCATGTGTATGGCTTGTTTCTTTTACATGTTTTTCATGAGTTAGTTGTCCTTTAGGATGCTCCAGTGTGATTTTAGAGTTCAGTCTCACATTATACTTTGCAAATTACTGTTCCCAGCTCCACAGAATTTGTTTCACAACAGATGCAGAAACACTATCTCACATTAACTTTGTAAGTAACTAAATGTACCAACATACACATTACTGGGTGAAGAGTCTTAGCCAGGGAAACATCTGCCATATGTTTGATTTCTGGACATCTGGAATAAGGATAGTTTCTAACTGCATAGTGTTGCTTGTTAATACAATATCTATATGTATTGCTTGGCTACGGTTAACAACTCTATACTACAGCTTTTTGGAACTACTTGAAACCAAAAGGTTCGCAGAGTTGCAGAGTTCACACTGACATTCACTTATGTATCTTGATCATGTGTGGCCACAAACAGCTCCCAGCTGGCATATAGTGTTTCTGAGATTGCTCTCATGCAGACCCAGCTTTCTACTTGCACTTCTGTGGGTCTAAATAGTCTTTAGATTCTAGCCTAAGCCATCTGCACCAAAAATGGTTAGACTGCTCCATAGTGCAACTTTTCGGTGTTTGTGTCTTTTATCAGGTCATGGTCTAGATGCCTAGAAAACTGCTCAAGCATTGAGACCACAACTGGTAATTTTGTGCTCAGTCTTATGCCTCTTCCATTGGAAGAGCTTTTAATTGCTGCTGGTAACAGTTTGTACCTGGAGTTAAACCTAGGCTTTCTCCTATACACCAAATTGTTCATGGTTCTCCTGAATGGCCTTTTCGTAAGCCCTGTCCCCTCTGCTCAGCAAACCATCCGTATTCCTGGCAGATTTACCAGGCTATGTCCGCCTTCATGAAGATGTATTTCCATTCATAATTCTGGTTTTTTTTTTTAGTAACTGTCAGGTGAACAAGAAAATTACAAAATGAACATGAGAAGTGGAGTTCTTTTGCCTTCTAGGCCCAACTAGAAAATAATATGAAAAAGGTGACCCCATTTTTATTTAAGAAGATTTCTTCTGCCAACTCAGATGAAATTCAGTCTTACAAACACTTGACCTAGTAGAGCTAAAGAGAAGGTGACAGTCTGGCAACGGATGAAGTGACTGTGGTCAATAGAAACTGTCCAATACACATTTGGCACAGCTTTCAGAAGAATGCCTTTCCACTGTCTTTTTTCTTCCTTAATCAATTCTTTTCCCCCAATAGTTTTGAGGAATGACAAATCAACTCTGTGTTTGACTGTGCTTCAACAAAGGTGGGAGAAGGTGCTCACTGAAGGAAGTTAAGTATCTCTGAGAATGCTATCAAAAGGTGACCACCATTTGTCAACTTCATAATCTGTAAAACAGTTACCATTTAGCAGCCCTGTTGTTAATGACTGCTTTGTTGCTCTGCACTTTCATGTACCCACCCTCTTGCTTGCCTTCTCTTTGGGATGCCCATTCTTCAGGGCAGGGCTGGTCATGCACTCTGTGTTTGCTCAGCAGCTGGCCCAGCAGGACTCAGCCTTTAGTATATTACAGATAAGCAACAAGAGAGAATAGAATTAGAATAGATTTTAGGATAGAATAGAATAGAATAGAATAGAATAGAATAGAATAGAATAGAATAGAATATTTCAGTTGGAAGGGACCTACAACAATCATCCAGTCCAACTGCCTGACCACTTCAGGGCTGACCAAAACTTAAAGCATGTTATTAAGAGCATTGTCCAAAAGCTTCTTGAACACTGACAGGCTTGGGGCATCAACCACCTCTCTGGGAAGGCTGTTCCAGTGTTTGACCACCCTCTCAATAGAGAAATCATGGAATCACAGAATCATAGACTGGTTTGGGTTGGAAGGGACCTTAAAGATCATCTAGTCCCAACCCCCTTTCCACTAGACCAGGTTGCTCAAAGCCCCATCCAACCTGGCCTTGAACACTGCCAGGGAGGGGGCAGCCACAGCTGCTCTGGGCAACCTGTGCCATTGTCTCACCACCCTCACAGGAAAGAATTTCTTCCTAATATCTAATCTAAATCTCCCCTCTTTCAGTTTAAAACCATCCCCCCTCGTCCTATCACTCCATGCCCTTGTAAAAAGTCCCTCTTCAGCTTTCCTGTAGGCCCCCCTTCAGGTATTGGAAGGCTACACCTTCCAGTAATACATGGTGGAATACCAAGGGCCCTTTACAGTCTCAAGAAAGAAAATATGTCATATAAAACCGCGGCTTACTGTGCTCTGCTGTAGATAGAGCTTGAATTTATATAATGCACTGGATGGCAGTCGTTTTAGTCTGACTTCTTGTAAGGGTAGTGCTTTAAGCACCAGAGCCCAATTCCGCAAGACTTTTGCGCAGAGACCGAAGGATTTAATTCGGGCTCTGTGAGTTACTTGGTCAAAGTTACAAAGAGTTCATTTCTGAGTGGGGACAGTGGACTACATCCTCAAATGTGTTTATGTACCTACTAATGGTTTCAAATTGTGTTTTCAGAACTTGTCTAATGTAAGATATGGTCAGTTGTAGCAGTGGTGGCTTTCACTGTTTTCGAGAAGGCTTTAAGGGGCATTGTGTCAGAACCAAGTTAATTACCCATAAGTTCTCCTTGTATTATTGTTGTATAAGTGGCCAAGAAATACTTGGCATGTTGGCGGGGGGGGGGAGGAAAGAAGAAAGAAGGCTAAAGCAAAGGTAGCCTACAGTTGTAAACTGAGAAAGACAGAGACAAATTGTCAACCTTAATTTCTCATGTTCAGGAGGGAACACCTGGCAGCCATACAGTATTATTTCAGCTGGTTACTTATGTCTTTGGTTCTTTGCTGTCAAGAAGAACAGTGCCTCTGTGATTTATTAGACATGCTCAGTGCTGTTAAATGAAAATGAAAAGTATGTGTTGAAAACATAAATGGAAAAGATTTAAGCTATGGGTGCTACTGCTAATAATTTTTTAAAGCATTTTGTCCATTTTACTCACTGTGCAAGTTCTCTCAAGCACATCCTGCAAAAGTGCCTTCACAAATTGCATGGAAACATATCTTCAAATCTCACCATTCCCATTGTTGCACAGGATAATAGTCTTTGTCTAAATCTAACCACATTAGGGAAAAAAAAGCCAATTAGTGTCTGTTCTAATCATTCTAAATCTACACAGAAATGCCACTTTTCAAGGGAATAATGTAGGAGGAAATGCCTCTTGAAAAACTTCAGCCAGAGGTCATAAGATGAAAGAAACAACGCTTTTATTACAGAAATACTATTTTGAAGAATATTAAATACTAGTTCATGTTGTTTTGAGAGAATCCTCACTGCTGTCATTCACTTAGATCATATTTGTGAGTATTCTAAAATTTAAATCCAGTAAGTCCACATATTCAGAAGCAAGAGCTTTGTGCATGAAAGAATAGTCGTAGATACAGTCAGGGCAAATCCTACAAGGCTAGAGCAAATTCACTGAATTCAGTTATTTCTTGCTACCCACCCACTCATTTAAAACCTCAGAAGAGTGATGTTCCCACATGCTCACAAAAAAAAGTCTGTTTTAAAAAGTTAGTATTTTCAAGCCACGCACTCTTAGGGTCAAATCCAGTTTTCCATATATTCAAGCAATATTACTGAACTCAGTGGGACCTCCAGCAGGTGTTACATGAACAGGACTGAACATGTAGCTGGCCGGTTTCTTTACCTATGGAATTGACTCATTTCAAGAAGATGGGAGTGTCACAATAGTCTGTGCTTCACCTCCCCCAAGAAGAGTTCTGAGCAAAGTCAGACCTTATGTGTAGTGAGCACCCTTGTTAATTCCTGCTAATATAACCTTGAGTGGGAACAAAACCAGGAGTGTGCCATCACAAATTGTTACTTGCACTGTTTTGTCTCACTCTTGCCAAGTTCCCAGAAGGGAACTGGACCAGTCTCAACTGTGCCTTGAGGCAGAGCACCCTAGACAGCCGTGTCTGCCTTTGCCAGAGTTGTGTACAATGAAATTGTTCAGGGTGTTTCCAGTGCTGGTAGAGTTTTGGAGTTTTTTTACAGAGGTTGCAAGAATGCTGTGAATAAAATTATTTGAGCTCAGTTATCTGTATGAAAAGTGATAGGACATACAAATGTGCTGCTGCTTTTGGCAGTGGTGCTCTGCATTGATCAGCACGACATTGAAGGGCATGGTCAGACATCCTTATCCTCATCCATCTCTCTTCCTTTCCTTTCAATATAAAGCTGAATGTCTATATCTCATGGACAAAAGAGATAATGAAAGTAGAGAGAAGCTGAGGTTTTATTTGGATGGCAGACCTCTCTGTAAGTTCAAAGCCTAAGCTGGGCTCCAGGGCACAAGTTTTAAACAGAGTAATATTTGGGGGCAGAAGTTGTTGAGGGTATCACTGCAACTGAAGGAGGAGCCTTACTAAACCTTGACATGTTAAAATACAACCTAAGCATGCAAAATATTAATTTTGTAAGGGTCTGTAGTGTATTTCACCTACTCAAATAAAAGGTATTCCATCTTTAAAGCCCTGCAAAACGATAAACTGTGGACAAATATGCTGCATGACACTCCCTGCTTCCTAGATGTCAGAATTACAAGATAAAAGTTACAGAAAGGAAGTTGTGAAATGGAAGAGCCTTATCCTGGTTACAGCAGAACACAGGAGGGTACACACTTCTAGGTTCCTGAATTATTTCTCAGATGGTGGAGAAAGACCTGGGAGTTCTGGTGGCCAACAAGTTCACCATGAGCCAACAATGTGACCTTGTGGCCAAGAAGGCCAATGGTATCCTGGGGTGCATGAGGAAGAGTGTGGCCAGCAGGTTGAGAGAGGTTCTCCTCCCCCTCTACACAGCCCTAGTGAGGCCACACCTGGAGCACTGTGTGCAGTTCTGGGCCCCCCAGTTCAAGAAAGACCAGGAACTACTGGAGAGAGTCCAGCAGAGGGCTACAAAGTTGATGAGAGGACTGGAGCATCTCTCTTATGAGGAGAGGCTGAGGGAGCTGGGTCTGTTTAGCCTGGAGAAGAGAAGACTGAGGGGGGATCTTATCAATGCTTACAAAAACCTTAGGGGCGGGTGCCCAGGGGATGGGGCCAGACTATTCTCTGGCCCTATTCAGAGGGTAAATTTAGATCAGATATTAGGTAGAAATTCTTTCCTGTGAGGGTGGTGATACACTGGCCCAGGTTGCCCAGAGAGGTTGTGACTGCCCCCTTCCTGGCAGTGTTTAAGGCGAGGCTGGATGGGGCTTTGAGCAACCTGGTCTAGTGGAAGGTGTCCCTGCCTGTGGCAGGGGGGTTGGGACTAGATGATCTTTAAGGTCCCTTCCAACCCAAACCATTCTGTGATTCTATGATATGCTAAAGTATGCAAAATCCACAAACTGAATACAACACAGAGTCCTCACCACTGCTTCAACATGGAAATGTAGTTGAAATAGAAATAGCCCCATAATGAGGCTGTCTGTTGTTTGGGTGTGATCAACACTAAAGAAGTTTTGCTGACATGAATGATGTAGATTAAGAAGGAGCCTGGAAAGTTTGCTTACATAGCTGAACATAGCTCAGTTAAGTGTAGCTATACTGGCCAAAAAAAAAATTATTTTGCCACTATACAAAACTAGCTAACTGAGACTATCAAAAGGACATGTCTTGCAAGCAGGAGAGGAGGCTTGCTTTTAGCTGCATCAGCAGAGGCCTGCATGGCTTTTGCAAAGAGAACCACAACATACTTTTTTAAAGTACCAGTTACTTTTTAGCTGCGGTTGTAAAAATAATAAAGGATGGGTTACAGGTTCACACTGTGTATTTGTTTAAGGGCAGCTTCCTGTCCAGCCACAGGTCAGTAATTCAGGAGGAGGCCTAAGGCAGATTTCAGCTGCTTTGCCTTGTCTCACTGTGATTTTACAGTAAAACTCCACAGACTTGGTGGCATGAGACTAGTAATAAAGACCTGCTGACTCCTGTTCTCTATCACAAAATACAAGATGAAAAAAACCAAGTTAACTGCTTCTGCAGAAACTTGTTTGCTTGCAGAAAATTACGGAAGAAGTCTGTAACCACCCTGTATCAATCACCTGAGGAGAAGGGAAATGCAGGATTATAAAAAGAAAGCCAAACTATTAGCTTGATTTGACAACTTTTAGCATCTGTGTCTGGGTGGAGAGAAGGGAATTCTGCTGCTTAGAAGAAAGGAATTCAGCTTCCAGTGAGCTGGAAGGAAGGATGCTGCACTAAAAAGAAGTTTAGAGTTATTCTAGTGGTTTGGCTTTCCTTCTTGATGTGAAGGTAATGCTGTGTCTAGAAACACTAAGCTAACTGACCGTTGGCTTGTTTGCCCGTGTGGGCCTGAGGTGTTCTGGAGAGTTTAGGTGTGAACCTGAGGGTTTCAGTTTTCTGGGGTTCTTGGAAACGGCTTGTTTCCACCAGCAGTGGCAACTGGAGGAGCTTGGACAGAGCCAAACTCAGTGGACAGACACCTGAATTTCAGAATCCAAATCCCAATAAAAGATTTTGTAAAAAACCTAACAGTAGCCTGGGGAGGATGTACAGCAACCTGAAGTCTGAGAGGTCCCTGGAAGGTGATATTGGCTGAGAGTTCAGGAGTGTAATGGCTTACCAGCAAAGTGGTGAATGGCTGACTGTGGGTGCTGCCAAGCGCTATCACAGCCTGTACTTGTCAAGTCCCAGCTCACAGCTAGATCCCCGTGGGCAGACCTTTGTGCCTGCACAGCGTCTGACTGAAATCATTGCATAGCCTGAGGCAGCTTTTTGTTATAATAATAGCCGCTGGAGCCAGCGGATACAGGCTCCCTTTGCCTTAATGAGGAGTAATATTTTATAATCCTGTAGTGTTGGCTAGGTAAGAAAGAAAACTCTTTTACCATTTTTCCTTTGTTTCAGATTAAACACTTGTTTTATTACCTCTGTTTGCAGACTGATTTTTTTCAACCCAAGCATGTGCAGAAACCCTATGCTAGTATTTCAAAGCATCAGTTTTGTAACATCCTTATGTATAAGGTTTTGGTTTTATTTTAATGAGGGTAATTACTAATATTTGTGTAAAGTTGTCCTGCTCAGTTCTGATCCTATGCATCTGACAATGTTGTTCTTTTAAATTTATTACTTGTGCTCCAATAAATATTTATCCATAAAGAATACTCATAGACTTAAGTCATTGCTCTAAGCATTGGCATCACAGCTTTCTTCCTTTGCTGTGTTTCATTGTGACTTATTATTAACTGACTTCCTTTTCCAAAAATAAATTATTTTGGTTTATATTTGACACAGTTCTGCTGGTACTTGGTATTATTTAATTGTCCTAGGGCTGTCCTTACATTTATTCTAACAAACAAGGTTTCTCACTTTCCCTTGAATTTTTCTTCTCTTGACTTTCTAATCAGATCTTCTTTCAACTTGCTTGGCTTACACTCTTGTTTTGGAGAGCTTTATTTTGGGGCTTTTTGTTGTTTGTTTGTTTTGGTTTTTTTTAAAATTCAAATAACCATTGCAGTCAGCTTAGGACCTATTCTCACAATTTTTCTTTGACCTGTTTATTAGAATACCACATAACTCGGAAGATGGTCATTCTGATTGCTGGCACATTTCCCATCTTTTCCCTTTGATCTATAAAACAACTGTTCTGTAAGCTGACCTCTCAGGCAATTCCTTGTAGATAAAATGTGCCTTTCCCCAGAGAGGTTCCTGCATGGATCAGAAGGCTGAAGCTGTGGGCCTTCCCTAGTGGAAGTGTTCCCAGCCTGAGTTTTCTCTGGAACTGTGGTTGGAAGAGGTGACAGCTATGTAGATGTGTAGCAGCAGGAAACATTTGGCTGATCAAGCAGTGTTTTGCCTATCACTTTGGAGAAGTTTGTCTACTGTTAACAAGATGCATCTTTTAGTTTGGAAACCCCCACTTCTGGTGAGCCGTTGTTCAGCTTCTGCAGGAGTGCTGCATAGTACTTCAGTGGCTGTGTACTTCAGTACTTCAGCAGCAGGTGTCTGTGTGTGTGGAGGGCAGTGGGTTCCTTTGCAGTTGCTTGTTCTCACTCGCTTCTAGGAAAAAGTGGAACTGGTACAGCCACTGCTTCCACTTCTCTGCCAGATGCCTTACCATGCTAAGATTATTAGCTTTATTTGCTTCAGCTTTGCATGCTCAGAATTAAATTAAGCAAGTTATTTCAGTGACAAATGTGAGGATAAATCCTATACTGACCTGTACATGAATGCAGTTGTTGGCCTGTAGTTGAATGCAGTTACTAATGGAGTCACTGGTTGATTTACACAACAATAGGACTTAGGATGCCTGTTCAGCATGGAATATTGCCCCAAATTTTTACAGAGTGAGTAAGAAGAAAACATTTGTTGATGCATCAAAATAAGAAAGATCTGATATTCAGAATCTGCAGGAGTGCTACAAAGGAGTGCTACCATTTGGGAAAAAAAAAGAGAATTATGTTAAAGATGATTGACTAGTTTACTGATCCTGCAGCCTTTACTTGTGCCTTTGATTTTATTCTCATCCTCATGATTTGGAAGACTAAGATTAACGCATACATATATCTCTACAGCATGCACAGCACCAAGCCAAAGTTTACTTTTTTCCTTCCCGAGTTTGATGGGTTGTTGAAGTTTGTGGTGGACTTTGTGCTGCAAAATTCTGAGTTTCTCTTTCAATGAGGGATTCTCAGCATCTTCCAGGACTGGATCTGAACCGGGCTGAATGGTTTGGTAGCTAGCAAAGAGGAGCTTTCCTTTTGCAATGTTCCATTTGAAGCAGTATAAGCAACACCGAAACTCCATTAATGTAATGGTTACCTGATCCCTGCTGTTATATGCTGGAGTGATGAGGCTTTGAAAAATATATTAGCTGAACCAAGACATGCAGAATGAAAGCCTTTACAACAGCATCCTGAGGGAAATGGAAGAAAGAACCTGCATTTTGCTGTTCGCACAGTGAATCTGGTATTATCAGTGTAAACCTGCAGCAGTACAAGGAAACACGAGAAAGGCCAAAACAATAAAGACTGGGTTACTGTAGAAGCTAAGCCTCTAGCAACAAGTGTTCTCATTCATGGACGACTGGTTTAGGGTTGCTCTGAGTTACTATGAACATTTGTGTTCAGAGAGTGACTCAGTATCTAGTGGTAAATTATAAAGGATTGGTCTTTCCTCTGCTGCTCAAGGATTTAAGAGCTACGTGGCAAACTTCCAGCCCACTTGATGCCTGTGGCAACTTGTTCAGTCACAGACTGAAGCATAATCCTTACATGTCTGTTTTCACTGGGTATTAATTCAAGTGACTGGCACACAGACAGAGACAGGCAGGAGTAGCCACATTGCGAACTTGCTGAACGGTGCTGTATTTTCTCTCTGTGTATTGCTTCGATGTATGCGACCATATTTCATGGTTCACAGAAATGCCCTACACTCAAATAATTCATGTATGGTATTTTCCCAGTTAACTGTAGAGGCTGGTTTTGAAGGGCTGTGTCTGTCCTTTAGGAAACACAGAGAAGTAAGCAATAGAGCAGTTCAGCCTGCAGGTTGTCTGCCTGAACAAAAGACTCACTATGACTTTAATTTACATTCCCAGCAGTTGTAAGGGCCAAAAGTCTCAGCAACATTCAGAAAGTGAAATGGAACATAGGCTGTGGGCAGGTCCCAAATAAGAGAGCTATGGTTCAGCTGGAACATTGCATGCAGTCATTTGCATCCATGTTGGAAGGAAGTTGTGTCAGCTAATGTGCAAGCGCTGCAGTACAGAACCCAGCATATTGAAGGTAAACTGGGTGGGTTCAGCAGCTGCTATGCAAGCAGCAAAGTGAAAGTCCCTGACCCCTTTGTAGAAACGGTGGGGCAGGTAACTTGGAGTGGGAACCCTCTCAACCATGCAGGCTTAGGAAGCAGAACGTACAGGTTGTTAGCAAATATTTGAATACATTTGAAAGTTGAGATCATTTAAGTTATTTCCTGTCAGAAGTGATCACAAGGAAGACTTTTAAAATAAATAATCTATGTTCGAGTGCAGGTGACTGAGCACAGCTCTTGGAAGCATCCTCCTTGAGGTGATGGCTGCCTTTACCCTCAGCAGAATGTTTGTAGTTTGTCTTTATATAAACTCTCATGACCTTTTTTAGTATTTCAGTGGAAACAACCCCTTTGTACACCTCAGGCAGTAGTGCCTATTCTTGGCTCTCTCTTGCCCCATGAGGCAGTTCGTTGCCTTTCTTGCTTGCTCAGTTAGGGTGTTCATGGCAGAGATCCGAGACTCTGCTGCCATCTGAACACGTGGAGGTGCCCATGTCTCCAGCCACAAATCCATGCCGATGTGGCAACAAAGGGAGAAGGTTCTTCCTACGCTAAGAGCAAGGTTGATGAGAGGGCGCCTGTCTGAGTTCAGGAGGCCTGTGGTTTCAATCAGATTAAATGGACTGATTATGAGAAACCCCTCAACCCCATTGTTGTCTTTTGCAAACACCTGCAGTAACAAATCTGCTACAGAGGAGACTCACAGTCAGTCATGGATGGTGACCCCAATGGCAGGCATACTTGGAGAGACTGGAAAAGCAGCTCTCCTGTCCAGAGGCCTCTTAAAGGGCCTCTTTAGGGGCTCCCTCCTTTTCTGAAACACAGCAATGAGATTATCTGTGGGTTTTTAAAAAAATGTGACAGAGTAATGCTTTGATTCAATGCATGGTCTGTGTGGCAATAAATCTTTCCTAGTAGCATCAGTATTTTTTTCCCCAGAAGGGCAGTGTCATGGCAAACAGCAGCATGGCACATTTTCCTGTTTGTTAGTTGCCACTTTTTAAAAAATCTTTCCTTTGGCTTTTAGAAACATAATTCATGGTAATAATTGCCAAAAGAATAACAGCCTGCAAAGTGTCTTTGCTGCACTCTCTTTCAAAGTCCTCCCTCACTGCAAACCAGTCAGCATTTATCAACCCTTGCCTACATTGAAAACCTTTTAACCTCTGAATGACCTTTTCTCACTCTTGCCCTTCAGCCAAGTGCAAATAGACTAATTCAGCCACACACATTTCCATTACTGTGCTTATCAAGGTTGAATAAACCCTATAGAAGTAGAAGTCTAAAATTAAGAAGAAATGGTGCATTCTGTCATGGATGGCAAAGATACTACATTTTCATCTTCTACATTGTGGCCAAAGATGTCTACTGACAGAAGGGCTAGCTGGGGCTGAGCTACAAGTTTCTGTGCCATAGCTCAGCTCTTAGCTGAAGCATTAGCTTTATTTCTGACTCTTCATATAATGTTACCTATAGTTTCATTTCAGGGCTATAGTGAATGAAACCAGAATGTAATTACACAGAATCACAGAATCACAGAATGTTAGGGATTGGAAGGGACCTCGAAAGATCATCTAGTCCAATCCCCCTGCCGGGGCAGGATTACCTAGACCATATCACACAGGAACGCGTCCAGGCGGGTTTTGAATGTCTCCAGAGAAGGAGACTCCACAACCTCTCTGGGCAGCCTGTTCCAGTGTTCAGTCACCCTCACCGTAAAGAAGTTTTTCCTCATATTTCTGTGGAACCTCCTGTGTTCCAGCTTGCACCCATTGCCCCTTGTCCTGTCAAGGGATGTCACTGAGAAGAGCCTGGCTCCATCCTCATGACACTTGCCCTTTCGATATTTATAAACATTAATGAGGTCACCCCTCAGTCTCCTCTTCTCCAAGCTAAAGAGACCCAGCTCCCTCAGCCTCTCCTCATAAGGGAGATGTTCCACCCCCTTAATCATCTTCGTGGCTCTGCGCTGGACTCTCTCTAGCAGTTCCCTGTCCTTCTTGAACTGAGGGGCCCAGAACTGGACACGATACTCCAGATGCGGCCTCACCAGGGCAGAGTAGAGGGGGAGGAGAACCTCTCTCGACCTGCTAACCACACCCCTTCTAATACAGCCCAGGATGCCATTGGCCTTCTTGGCCACAAGGGCACACTGCTGGCTCATGGTCATCCTGTTGTCCACTAGGACCCCCAGGTCCCTTTCCCCTACACTGGTCTCCAACAGCTCTGCCCCCAACTTGTACTGGTACATGGGGTTGTTCTTGCCCAGATGCAGGACTCTACACTTGCCCTTGTTATATTTCATTAAATTTCTCCCCGCCCAACTCTCCAGCCTGTCTAGGTCCCTCTGAATGGCTGCGCAGCCTTCCGGCGCATCAGCCACTCCTCCCAGTTTTGTGTCATCAGCGAACTTGCTGACAGCGCACTCTAATCCCTCATCCAAGTCATTAATGAATATATTGAATAGAACTGGTCCCAGAACCGACCCTTGCGGGACTCCGCTAGACACAGGCCTCCAAGTGGACTCTGTCCCATTGACCACCACTCTCTGGCTTCTTTCCTTCAGCCAGTTCACAATCCACCTCACTACCCGATCATCCAGACCACACTTCCTCAGTTTAGCTGCAATGATGCTGTGGGAGACCGTGTCAAACGCTTTACTGAAATCGAGATAGACCACATCCACAGCTTTACCATCATCTGTCCACCGGGTTATGTCCTCATAAAAGGCTATCAAGTTGGTTAAGCATGACTTCCCCTTGGTGAAGCCATGCTGAGTGCCCCTAATGATCCCCCTATCCTTGATGTGCCTAGAGACAGCACCAAGGACAAGTTGTTCCATCACCTTTCCGGGGATGGAGGTGAGGCTGACCGGTCTATAGTTACCCGGGTCCTCCTTCCTGCCCTTTTTGAAGACTGGAGTGACATTCACTTTCCTCCAGTCCTCAGGCACCTCTCCCGTTGCCCACGACTTAGCAAAGATGATGGAGAGTGGCCTAGCAATGACTTCCGCCAGCTCCCTCAGCACCCGCGGATGCATCCCATCAGGGCCCATGGATTTATGGACGTCCAGGTTGCTTATTTGGTCCCTGACCCAGCCCTCATCAACCAAGACAGATTCCTCCTCTATCCTGACTTCTTCTGAGGCCTCAGGGGTCCGGGGCTCCTCAGGACAGCCTCCAGCAGTATAGACAGAGGCAAAGAAGGCATTCAGTAACTCCGCCTTCTTTTTATCCTCTGTCTCCAGGACCCCCACCTCATTCATCAGTGGGCCTACATTGCCTCTAGTGTTGGCTTTACCTGCAATGTATTTGAAGAAGCCCTTTCTGTTGTCCTTGACCTCTCTTGCAAGGTTTAATTCCAAGGAGGCCTTAGCTTTCCTAGTTGCCTCCCTACATCCTCTGACAACAGACTGATATTCCTCCCAAGTGGCCAGCCCCTCCTTCCACGATCTGTACACCCTCTTCTTCCACTTGAGTTTGCCCAGCAGTTCCCTGTTCAACCATGCAGGTCTCCTGGTACCCTTCCTTGACTTCCTACCTGTTGGGATGCTCTGATCTTGAGCTCGGAAGAAGGAGTCCTTGAATGCTAACCAACTATCTTGAGCCCCCTTACCTTCTAGTACCCTGTCCCATGGGATTTCCCCTAGCAATTGCTTGAAAAGGCCAAAGTTGGCCCTCCTGAAGTTCAGGGTTGTGATTCTGCTAGCTATTCTGTTCCTGCCACATGAGATCCTGAACTCTACCATCTCATGGTCACTACAACCAAGGCTGCCCTCAACCTTCACCTCTTCAACCAGACCCTCCTTGTTAGTGAGGATCAGATCCAGCAGCGCTCCTCTCCTAGTTGGCTCATCCACCATTTGCATCAGAAAGTTATCATCAATGCACTGGAGGAACCTCCTGGACTGAGGATGGCTGGCTGAGTAGGCCTCCCAGCAAATATCAGGGTAGTTGAAATCCCCCACGACAACCAGGCCCTGTAATTGCGAGACTGCTCTCAGCTGCCTGTAGAAGGCCTCATCACCCTCCTCATCCTGATCCGGTGGCCTGTAATAGACACCCACAACAGTATCACCCCTGCCAACCTGTCCCTTAATTCGCACCCACAAACTCTCAACTCGCTCCTGATCCACCCCTGGACAGAACTCAATACATTCTAGCTGCTCACTCACATAAAGAGCAACTCCACCACCTCTCCTTAGCGGCCTGTCTTTCCTGAACAGGACATAGCCATCCATGACCACATTCCAGTCATGCGAGGCATCCCACCAAGTCTCTGTAATTGCCACTAGATCATAGCCCCCCGACCGAACACGGATTTCCAACTCCTCCTGTTTATTCCCCATGCTGCGTGCATTGGTGTACAGGCATTTCAGGGAGCGAGCTGGGCACACCGATTTCACCCCAGGGGGATGGGAGGCCTCCTGGTCTACCTCAACACTAGAGCGTTGCCCCAGTGGTGCAAGCCCAGCTACTACCCCATCCCCCTTCAAATCTAGTTTAAAGCTCTCCGAATGAGCCCTGCTAATTCCTGTCCCAGAACCCTTTTGCCCCTACGACATAAACCTTTCCCATGTATCACTGTCACGCCTGGTGTCTTATAAAACCAGCCATTATCAAAGAACCCAAAGCCCTGCCTGTAGCACCAGTCTCGTAGCCAGGCGTTAATAGAGAGAATCCTACTATTCCATCCCACGTCATCACCTGAAAATGGAAGGAGGGAGGAGAAAACAACTTGTGCCCCAGACTCTTTCACCAACCGTCCTAGGGCCTTGTAGTCTTTCTTCATCCCCTTCAGACTACGGGATGCAGCTTCTTCCCCACCTGTCTAGAAGATCAGCAGGGGGTAGTAGTCTGTGGCCTTCACCAGGCTGGGGAGTTTCCTGGTGATATCCCTGATTCGGGCTCCAGGCAGGCTGCAGACCTCCCTGTGATGGGGGTCAGCTCTGCATATTGGGCCCTCAGATCCCTTTAGGAAGGAGTCTCCAACCACTAAAACTCTTCTCTTCTTCCTTGTGGAGGAGGTAGCTATACGCCTGTCAACTTTCAAAGACGGTGTAACATACAGCATTAGTGAGACAAATATTGAATACAGTCAGAAAACACCATAAACAGTAGCATTATTGAAAGTTAGATCGTTTTAAAAGTAATTGGTAAATAAAGCAATATTTCTTGTACATGACATTTTACAGATCATTTGCATTGCTCCTTCTTTTCTAGCCCATGACTAAAACTGTCTGCTAACTGTAAAATCTGAGTTAGTTTGCTTAAGGAGATGAGCTAAAGCTTTACAGCAGCAATCAGGTAGGTATCTCTGGTTTTGATGCTGGAAATCCTGAACAGACAGGACTTTGCTTTCAGTATGCCTGCTTAATAGCTTGTAACTTGCCACAGCACCACTGCAAAAAGAAAACACCTGCTAGCAAAAGAAACAGTGGGTAACGTATAAAGTTTCTCTTTGGTTCTAGCTTTTAACTTGATAAGTAAATGAATCATAATATCTTCCTTTTGAAACCTTTGTGCTTCATAATATATATTGTAATTTTTGTCCTTACCCATACTTTGGCTATATTAGCCCCATATAATGGCTAATTAATTCTGCACTCTGATACTTCTTTTCTCTACTGCTGTGAAATGTACACTGTGGAATTTTTGTTGTTGTCAATCCCTAAGAAATGAGAAGCTTTGATTTTGAATTTATCAAAGAGAAAACCACACACAGCACCTTTAATGAATCAAATACTTATTTGCTGCCTGTGATTAGGATGCATAGCAAGAGTCCGTTACAACTTGCCTTTCTAAATTTTCACAGAGGTCAGACAGTCTTAAACCTTTTGCCAAGGAACGAGGGAGGAAGGCATTGTACCCTCCTCCCTGCATGCCTGCCTGAAGGCCAAGGACGCAGCAACCTTGATAGCATTACACTGACAGTTCATTCGAAGATGTCAACAAAGGAGTTTTTTAAAAATAGACTCTAATTTTAAAATGTTAGTGGGATGTTTTGAAGAGAGAAAGTAGCCTTCCCTCACCCTTTCACTCCTTCACTTGGGTTTTCTCTCTGACTTAGCTGACAGCTGTGCTTTTGTATGAAAGCCAAGGGACAGATGAGGTTAAGTAGGAAACTAGAACTCTGTGTCCAAGTATCAGAGCAATTTGCTGCAGCACTACTAAGATTCACCTTTTTATAACAAGTATGAATGACAGAAAAGATCTGCAGTATAAGCCTCAGATCGGGCTGTATATTCTGTACCTGTACCAGAGGGTCCTGGGGACAGCAGTGGGACAAGCAGTACTCTGCCTGTTTCCATGAGTAAATGGCCTTGCAGGTGATACAGGCTGCAGCAACAAGTGCCAGCTTTGTTAATGCAGTTCTTATTTCACAGAAATCTCTTGCTATGCATTTAAATCAAAACCATTCTGCTATGCAGCACATTTTTACAATCCGTTTGCCTGATGGAACTGCAATACCATTATGAAATAGCCTGATGGAGTTGCATAGGAAATGGCAACTGTTAGTGCTTTTTCAAAATGTAACCAAAGAATATCATACATAAGAATTAATAAAACCTGTAGGGGATAGTTGTCAAGTTTCTAAGTTTTAAGGCTGATGGTGGTTTATCCCAGTACAATTCCTAAGAACCAAACAGTTTTGTCATGTTTGTAAAGTGTTTCTTTACTCATATTATTCAAAAGCTAAACACTTAACTTCATGAATCCTTCCAGTGTCTGTGAGGTGTTTGAAAACATTGGAAGCAAAGATGTACTTAAGTGCTTGCAGTATTAGATACCATGGATGTAGTCTTCAGCAATTTGTACAACTTGGACTTTCCTTATTTACTCTGTCAAAATAGGAAATACATATTTAAATCTTTTAATCTGAAATAGTCTTGCATGATTCTTTCCCTACAAGTTTCATGGGTTTAGTCTATTAAAAACTTGCTTAAAACTTTCTCTTGGCTTCAAACCAATCTCTAATACATGGTGAATGAATATAACAAGATGTAGCCAAGAAGAATACACATCTTACATATTCACCACTGCCTCAGTAACAAAATCATACCCTGTAGCTCTTGAATGTAATAATCATCTCTTGGCTTCAAGTTAATAATAATTAACTCTCCCACTAATTTTGAAATAATGGAAGGCTTTCCTTTATCTACTGATTAGTAAGAAACAACGAAGAGACTTTGATGTCCTCCCCTTGGAATTGTTGTAATATTTTAGCTTAAGCCTCCTGACCTGATTTGTAAGGGTTCAAGTCAAGAAGGATTAAAATTGTCTCATAACTGAAAAACAGTTCTCTACTGCTAGCTCCTTTTGAGATTCTTCTCTTATCTCCAATGTAGGTAAAAACATCAAGGGATTAGAAATATGCTCTGTCTGTGAGATAGCTCAAGACGACCTTGTAGTGTTCTCCCACATAATTTAAGCAATGTGCTCAGGCTCAGAAGAAAACAGCACAAACAGCCTCCAGCAGCTTTAAAACTGATAAGCCTTACCTAATTTTCAAGCTGTTTCAAACATCTTTCACTTCTTTCTTTGATAAGTTTTAACAACTAATATTTTTGCAGGATGCTATTACTCCAGAGTGGCTTTCTCTGCCTGTTACAGATTTTTTTAGATTTTCATGCGTAGTGAGCTATTTGCAAGATCCACTTTCTGTTTTCCTTAAGAAATTACGGAGGGTATCTTCTGCAGGTTAATTCTCTGCCACTGTGTTGTTCTCATTATACTAGCTCTTACGGGAACCTTTCCTTTTTGCAGCAGTACACATGTGAAAGTAAAGTCTTTGGGTTATCTTTCTGTGTATCATGGGCTGGCATCCCTAAGCTAGCTCCTGATGAAATCAGTGTGTGCACTCTGTTCCTTTTGTGCTGCCTTCTTTTTCTTTTAATTATTTTTATTATTTTATCCAAGTTATCTTTCATCTTCCTGTCGTAGGTAAAAATCCTTTTGGTCTGACATAGTGCTTTAAGTGACTACTTTTTGAGCATGAATTTATTATGTCCGTGCTGTTTAGGATACATATATACATTACAGTGTTTATTTCCACCGAATACTAAGTGAAGTCAGTGGGAAAACCTGCACAGATTACAATGCGGTTTATCTGCTAGTGTCTTTCTCCCCGAAATACTTAGGCAACCACCTCATCCTTATTACTCACACGCACCCCCGTGAGGGCAAATTCTGTATCGTTCCCTCCTCCTCCTGGTCTAAAGTAAATCACCGAGACAGAAGGCGTCCTCTAAGACATGGAGAGGACCTTTGACGAAGAAAAAAAATATGTAAATAGTGTGAATCTCTCAGTACACGTGCTTCATTTCTCCAGGCTGGTGCTGAGATTCAAAGGTTTTATAAATCCATGTAACTATCTTGACTTGCACAGCATGACCAAATCAGATAGAAGAATATGAGAAAAAGGGTCTTGCCTGTAAACACTGCAGTCATGCTTTAAACTGGAAAATTGGAGCAGCAGGCCTTAAAGGGACACCGATTTCAAAATTCTCCAGAGAAGAGACAAAATTCTTTGCAAAGGTTTATTACTAACACGCAGGCTCATTCAGTGAGGACAACTATTTCATGTCAGGTCAGGCTTGTGCATTTTGCCTGTGAGCATGATGGTCTTTACATACCATATGGTACCACACCACACCATACCATATATTCTTTTTTCATGCTATTAAGGAGAAAACTGCTGGAATGATAGCAAAAACTGTAACGAGGTTCGCTGCAGTTTCCATTTTACAGCTCCTCAGCCTTCTATCAGTTTCTGAAGCTTTCATACATCACTATGATTTCTCTCAATCATCAATTTGTTTTGACAGACTCAGACTTTAGAGTATGGAATGTGTAGAAAGATGTTTTGCAACAAAATTATTGCAGTCCTTTTTTAAGTATTTAAAAAGTGTTTATAATTGGGAGTGAAGTATCTTGCAGTGGAAAAGGTGGTCCCTAAGCAGATAATGAATTCCAACAGAATTCTGTATTTCAGCTGTACCTATCCTAACTCAGGGTATTTGCTATTCCACACTTTTGTTTGCACAGTAATAATCAGAGGACATCTGCAATTAAGCCAACTGTTTCTGAGGAAAAAATAACTGACCTTAATACTAAGTATCCCAGTGTAACAGAAAGATATCTGAGCTGGCTCCATAGTTAAGTGAGGCATCACGGGCAGTGCTGTAGGCTGGAGGACAAATGTACTCAACTGAACTGTGAATCAGATGGGGACACTCAACGGCAGTAGGTGGTAAGAATGTTCTTCTAGAAGGACACAGTATATTCTACAGAGTGAAATGGTTTACCCAAATAGTTTCATTTGTCCATTAGAGTAAAATCTTCTATGACTAGGAAGAAGTAAGGACTTTTTTGCTGACTTCAGAGAAATCAGAACCACGAATTGAATGAATAACTTAAAATAATATAGCAGTGTTAGTGTTGAAGGTGTGTGAATTCACAGTATGCTCTCTGTTCTGCACAAGGATCCACGTATGACCAGCTTTATGTATCCATCTTCCACTGTTTATTTTCTACTGTTATGGAAGAAAATTTAATTTGTTTCTCTACTGTTTTGGTTTTGTTTATTTGTTTAGGTTTTGTTATGTGTTTTTTTTACTGTGAACAAAGTTGCAGAATTCATATGGCTTAACTTTGAAGAGAAAGGACATCATTTCGCTGGTTGGATTTCCCATTCTGGTTCATAGCAGGACCACACAGTTTTATACCAGCACAGCTGAGCCACAGGCACCCTGCAGGACAGAGAAGAAAATGTGGGAGAGGGCTGGAACTGCTTCAGCTGGCAATGGAGGTTTATTTCTGTTTGTAATTTGCCTGTTCACCTTAAACATGGAGGAGGGGGGAGCTTAGCTAACAAAGTGACGGAGTGCAGCCCTGGCACCCGAGAACATTGGTGCGATCTCTAAGTCTTTTGTTTCATTTGCTCTGTGCAGATCAGAGCATCCCAGATCATGTTCTCCTGGAGGATCTTCAGAACTCCACAGGTCTCTTTGAGCCTGTGAATCCACTTTCCATGATGGAAAGGTCCCCATAACGCCCTGAATAACACCAGGAGTACCTGACAGTGGTGCTTCTTCTCTAAGCCTCCTCATATTTTTGCCTCTACCCAAAGTGATGCACCACTAAGGGCTGCCAAAGGCTGTTTGCCTGAGTGTAAAGTAGGTTACTCCCTGCTGTGAGAATATTAAACTGTTGTGTTGTAGATGCGCACACAAAGCAATGGTCGTCACAGATAGATAGTGAGAAGTAGCTCATAATGATATAACCTGGGACTAATTTGGCTATGCTTTGACATGCTTAACCAGACCTAAGTTAATTTAGGGGCTGGAGAGACATTGTAGCTCTATGCAAAATATTCAAAGGTTCCCTTCCACACAAACATTTATTTTGAAAAGCCAAAACTGAAGGTGCATTGAATGAAGAAACAACTAATCCAGATTTTTCACTGAGGAAGGGTGGATGATCTTATTTGAGACACCTGATAAAATTCAACTTTGTTAAACCAGTTTAACCTGAAGTGTTCATGGAGAGATATATTACAGCTGTCTTCCCGTGGATATGGTCTATGTTATTTATTATCTGCATTCTAAGAGTGCTTTCTTGTATTAGACATAAAAATGCATAATACAGTGCTCTTTCCTCTGCTCCAAAGAAACTGAGTCATGATGTTTTCCAGCAAATCTAATTGCATAAAGTATTCCTAACACAATACTCACAATTAATGTTTCCAAAAGAACGGCCAAACTATAAGAGGAGAGTTGATATTAATATACATTGCATTAAATCGAATCGGCGCGTGTAAAGGAGGCTTCTCATATAAGGGAGCTTAAAACATACTTAAGCTGACAGATTTTTCCTTCCTCCTCTATTCTGAAAGAACACTTGGATCAGTCAAGGATATTCAAATTCCCTGGGCTTTTCCAGGATAGTTGGAATATGGTGTGCAGGCAAAAGAGAGAGAAAGGAGGATCATAGAGCACACACAGTTGACTAATGCTGGTGCAAGATGTGAAACAAATACAGGGCCACAAGCAAGGGAATAGAGATCAGTTATTTGAGTAATCAGTAGAGCAAGATTTCAAACATTCTTTTTTTTAAATAAATGCAATTGTGATTAAATAGGACCTTCATTTTAGGAGTTTCTCTAAAGTAAAACAGTCAGAAAAGATGGAAATGCTTGATATGGTAAGTAGTCTCCTGCCTGTACTTACATCACTGCCCAAAAGAAATCCTAAAAAGAAATACTAAGATTAATCCCAATAAACTCTATGGTAATCAATTACATGTGCTGGTAGATAACTTACTGTAACTTGCTCATGAAACCGCCTTGTTTTTTCCCCTTTTGGTAACAGACATAAAACTTTACAATACGCAGTACAAGTCTTTAACATTTTAGTTATTATGAGCTAAAAATGCAATCTTGGTGTGTTAAACAGACAGTGTGTGTTAGGTGACGGTAGCAAGTAGCAAGTAGCAAGTAGCAAGTAGCAAGTAGCTATAGATATAGCTGTTCCACAGAAGATGCTCCAGAGGTAGCTGCTGGGCTGTTTAAAACACCGATGAAAGAAATGTATTGCTTCTTCAAAGTCCAGTTCTAAAACAGCCTGCAATCTTCTATAATTCAGTTAAAAGTCCCGAGACTGAACTAACAAGAGTTGTGCCAGTCACTTGATCACTTCATTGCCTGCCGCTGAATCATCTCTGCCAGAATCGCTGTGGAGGGGCGCTGGTGAGTCTCACTGAAAAGCACACATACCACTCACTTCTGGAGCGGCTGTTGTAGTGCTGAAGGGATTGAATACACTTCCACGTCCTCCAGAGTAGCTGGAAGCCTGTACTATACACTCACTGTGCTTGGTGTAATGTCTCTTAAACAGAGTGTAAATATTTCCAATTAAATGAGCTTATATAAGTTTACACCATGAGAAAAAACTATCTGTTACATGGAAAAGAAATTAAGTAAATGAAACCCTTCTTCCTTCCTGAAAAAAAAATACACTCCAGAGACAGATGGTTCAGTGGCAAGATAAGAGGAAGATTTCTTTTCTGTGGGAGCAACTGCATCCAAAATACAGCCAAAACCTACTACTCCACAAAGACACAATCCTCATCAGTGTAAGACAGACAGTGAAGACATTTTTCCCATAAGAGTTAATGAAACTGAGGCAGGACAAGCATGAGGGGACTTACGAAACACGCCACTCAAATACACAGGACAGGGCCAGTGACACAGAGGCTGGAAGGGCAGAAACAAGTTTGTTGGGATTGTCAGCTGGAGGAGACACGGTGTTTTCAGAGCCGATCGCTGGCCGGAAAGATCTCCTCACTGTCTTGAGGACACTCGGGGCCCAGCTGACATCGCTCACCAGGACCATTCTTGCTGCCTCCCTCTGAATGGCTGCGTTTTCCTCTCCACCTTCCTCAGGTGAACCCAGGCCAGCCACGGGGGAAGGCTGGGGAATGAGAACCAGTTGGCGGAGCCGGGCACTAGCAGAGGCAGCGCTGTGCAATGGCAGGGGCAGCCAGGGGGGTGTTGCTGCAACGCCATGGCAGCGGCTGCACAAATTCGAAGGCTGACAGGCAAAATCCCTGACCCCGCCAGGTCACAGAAGCAGTTTTGGAAAGAGAAGGGCATGCCACGTTCTCCTGGGCGTAGCTGTGGGCGTCAGGGGCCAGCTCTGCCCCAGGGCGAATGCTGCACCGTCGGAGGGAAGGGCGGTTTGGGGGGTGCCTCCCCCACCACAGGACCGTGGGCGCAGACGCGGGGGGCTCAGCCCATGGGAAACCTGTGCTCCCCTGCTGCTCATCACCCCGAGGGAGGGGGTGAGCTGTGGGGCTGACACGCAGGCACCAGCAAAACTGCAGAAAGCCAACGCACCAGCCCTCCAGCTCCTGTGGGGCCCTCTCACACGTTCCCTGCTTCTCAGGCTAAAAAACCCGCTGGGAGGGAAACTGACCCTCCTGGTGCAGAACAAAGCCCTGTCACTGCATTGCCCCTCCTAAATACTGGGGAGAAACAAACACTTGAGGGGAAGAGGCTGAACGTGATGCCTAGGGGTTACTCCTGCAGGTCCTTCTGTGCGTGGCTGAAACCAGCAGTTCTCTACACAGGCACGACGGCTCACGGACACGGAGCTCATCGCAGGCGTGGGGCTCACGATCCTGGCACGGAGCTGTCACAGTCAGGCCCTGCGCTCCTGCTTACTTGGGCTGAGTGGCTGGAGGGAGGCTGAAGGAGAATCGTGCCTGAAGGAGATCTTCTCAGCAAAGCGGTTTTGCTTCCGTCTGTGCAGGATGCCAACCTGGGGAAAGCAAGGGGCATGACAGACGTTCCGGTTGTGAAGCGTTTGAACTGCCTTTGGCCCCCTTGGCTTGGTCACGGGTCGTTCCTGCAGGAGCCTGCAGCTCTGTGACAATGGGAACTGCAGGGACAGTAACACAACAACTATCGTTACATCAACACACAAGGACGAGCCCATCTGCCTGTGGCTTAATCTGAGTTCTGTTTAAGCCAGTAAAACCGTCCGTCTCGATTCTTAGCGTGGGTTCAGGCCCACCGGGTGATCGCCCCTGCTGGCACCAGCTCACTGTGAAACCCGGATCCCACTCAGGACGTTGTGCAGGATCTCTGCGTGAAAGCTGAAGGGGGAAAGAGAAGCCACAGGTAGAAGGTGGTGGAAGATCTGCCAACCGTGGCAAGAGGTGGGCAGCATGGCAAGGGCCGGGGGAGGTCAGAGCCTCTGTCAGGCCACAGAGGGAGGAGGAGATGCTGTGGGAAGAGTTACACAGTGCCAATGTGGCGGTGCAGGAGTTGAGGCGAGGGCCGACCTCGCAGTTACTGTGAAATAAGAGAGGGACGTGGGGAGGAGGTGACAGAGGGGACAGGTACGGTTGGGCGAGCACAAGGCAGACGATCCTGCCGCAGGCATTGTGATGAACCGGGGAGGCAGAAGGTGAGATGGAGGCAAAGGCTCCAGCGATTCGAGTGGGGCTGGGAACAGAGTTCAGTTTGAAGTGAAATTTCGACATCCAGCAGAGAACGAGAGCGTGTTGGAAACCACTCAGCTCCACAGGAGATGGCAAATGGGCATCTAGACACATTCAAGGCCAACAGGCTTGAACTGCGTCATGGAACAGAAAACCCATGGTGTGCTGCAGGCGAGTGTTGTTCCTGATAGTTACTTTAGTACCCAGTTTTTCAAGAGAAAAAGGCGTCACGTTGGTGAAAAAGGTGTAGTCCAACACCTCAGTGCTCCTGAGAGATCCTTAGCAGCGAGACCATTCAAATTCACTCCTATTAGTTGTTTCCCAGCAGGCAGTTCTGAGGAAGGCCAGCAGCAAAATCATCTTTCCATTCTGTGTAGGCCCCTATCTAATCTCAGCCTTGGCTTATATCCCCTCACCCAGCCACCCTCGCTCTCCTCACAGCTGTAGTTCATACAGCTGTGGTGGCCTCCTCCCCAGCCATACCCGCCTGTCCCCACGGCTGCCTCAGTCTGCTCTCTGTCGCACTGTGAGAGCAGCAGCGGAAGCATCAGTCCGTAGGTATTAATGTGAAACACTTTCCCCGCATTCTTAGCTGCGTGTCGTGGAAGAGAGATTTAAGTCACTTAAAGCATCACCGTCAAAGATACTAGCAGAAGTTATTTTAATATGAATTTGTAAAAGTGCGACTTAACAAAGTTTGAACGGCGACGTTCACTCTCTTTCTTACTCCACAGGAGAAACATACAAAAGGGAAATTGAGTTGGGATTGGGCTACAGCGATTTACACAGAGATCAGGGATCAAAGGGTTAGGGAGAAAAGGGTAAGGGAGACCCTCCCGTTGAGTCATGAGTTTCGTAACAGACCCCCTTGCTTTCTAAACCCCTTCTCAGAGAGGAGTCTGGGTGTGGCTGGATCCAGTCCTAGCCCCAGACTTGGTCAACACTTTATGTCTAAGGGAGTTGGATACATGGATTTCAGTGGTATTGATTCAATATGCTGTTACGGGTTCTATATAACTTTGAGGTAGCAGCAATTTAAGATTTATTAACACTACTATGATAAATCACAAGATTAGATTGTATGATTTTCTCACAGTACTTAATCAATCAATAATCAACAATCGATTATAATCAACACAGCAACTTAGTTAAAGATTCAACAAAGTTTCCTAAATCAAATAGTATACACACAAACACACAGACACACACAGATATTTGAGGTTAATCTATAATTAAGATGTTTCTTTCTCTGCAGATTATGGTAAATTTTTGGGACCCAAAAATGCATTTTGAAACAGCATTGCAGTTATATATGAAAGGCCACTGTTCTGCTAGTAAGGCTTTCCCCTCACAGTTTAGAGTTAAACTGCCCCAGAATCTTCTCGAGCTTTATTGCTAGCGCCATGTTACCTTTAATCCTTAATTTTCCTGACATGAAGGCCAGGGTTGGCTTTAGTTTACCTAAAAACAAGAAACAGAACCATTAGAAAATAAAAAGGAACTGAAGACAGCCTGTGCACAGGAAAACGTAATGCCACTACAGCGAGACCTAGCAGCTATATTGCTACCAAGTTCTGCTGTAAAAGCAGTGCACATTTAGGAAACAGATTACAGAAGTGCACAACAGAAGCCCAAGAGATTGACTGGATTCTTTCTGAAGCTACACTCGCTGCTACAATTTCAATACCTTGTTAATAAAAGTGGTATAACCTTTTGTGCTCTTCCTGCTCTCAGAATAGTTCAGAGAAGTCCACAGAGTTCTATCCTACACTGTCACCTGAGCCACAAAACACCGAAATCCCCTCCATCCCAGGATCACGAAGCGAGGAGGCTGTCTATTCGCCCATCAGCAGAAGGTTTTCTGGGCACCAGTACCTGTGTCCGCCCTGGCAAATGCATTTGTCACTCACCTGTGAACATTTTCACAAAGTCGGCACTCGACATGCTCATAACCACATCAGCCGTCACCGGAGGCTTTCCGAAACCAGCGCTCCCAGCCTTGGTTTTCAGGTCAATATACCAAGTGCCTCCTTCATCACCTGAATGGACAGGGAAAAGAGGTGACAAGACAGCAAAGAGCGCTGTGCCCTCCCTATTCCTCCCCGCCAGACAGCCGCTGCCATGTCCATTTGGAGCAGTTACACAATACTACATATGCTGGCAGTGCTCTGCAAGAAGCTACCACTTGCCCGACGTTCTGCACGCAGGCCAAGCCAGCCTCTGGCAGGCACCCTGCCGCACATGTTGGGGCATGGGCAGCACTTTGCTGACAGAGCTGGTGGCAGCTGGTGCTTTTAACACAACCCCACAAGCACCCGTCTATTGTCCTGCTAACCCTGTGTGGTAGGGCCAGCAGTGTGACAAAGCCTGCCTGCACACATGAGGAGTGGCAGCAGCTTCCTGCGCCTGCTGAAGCTGGTCCTGAGATGAAGCATCACGCAAAACAGAACAAGAGGTGGTCTTTTTTGGGATCAGTTTGAAAAGGTGAGTGTTTCTGTTTGAAAACACTGAGTGCCTTTTGCTAGGAGCGTGAGCATGTGAAGGTTTTACAAGCGATGGTCTTACCAGATAATTCAAACTGAAAGACACCCTGAGTAGTTCTCACATACTCTTCACTCATTGCCCCTTGAATAACTCTGAATGTTTCTGCAACAGGACTCAATGGCTTGGCCAGAGATTCTGTATCAACCTTAGCTCCACCTGGTCCTTCATGCTGGGATCCACTTAATTTCTTCTCCTCTTTGACTGCTTGGGAAGCACCTACAAGAAAAAGATTATTTCTCTCTTTCAAATGCCAAACACTTTAAAACTGCATGTAGACATGCATAAAGAACTCCAGTTGAAAAGATGTAAGCTTCACGGTAGGGAAAATGAGCGTTTTCCCATTTCAATATTAATATTGATAAAGGAGCTTTTTGGCACCTGGGAATCTAAACAGGTGTAGAGCACTAAAGGTAATTCTGCAATATATTTCACTTCCTAATACATCAAAAGAAAAGTGAAAATAAAACCACAGCAAAATTCTAATTCTGACTGTTCACAGATCGTTACAAATGCTTACACAGCACAGTTTTCTAATGCAATCCACACCGTCCTGCCAGCACTCACAAGAAACAAATCAGTGTCTTTCACCTCAACGTATTTCTGTCTTCTCTATCTCGCTAAGAACATGCGTATTTCATTAATTCCTCTGCAAAGGCTTCTAAGCTGTAAATCAATTCGCTGCTTTAATCAGCATTCTACTATACCGCAGTGAACATGAACATGTAACAATAAAGGACAGCGCCTGCAATTTACAAGCTGATCAAGTTGAACAGCCTCTGAAAATGTCGTTGGAAGTCTCTTGGTGTCTTGAGTACGAAAAAACAGTTAGGACTGTTCCGTCAGTCCCCACTAAATTACCTGTGTTGTGAGGCCCAGGGAATTAACACCATCCGTGCCTGCCGAACAGTCCTGCTGCGATGGCTCAAATAAAAGTACTTTCAAGGGAAAGGGACTGTTCAAACTTTGCCTCCTCTGCCCTTCTCTCTTCCCTATTTTGGCACTCCTGTGACACCTGTTCAGCACTCTTAGCTGCCCTCCTACTTGACACACTACAATTCTGAAGAAGCAAAACCCGTGCTTTCCTACGGGTTCTGCTTCTCCGTTTCATCTACGAGATATTTAAATTGTGTAAATTGTGCAAGTTTTATCTAAGATGCAATGGAGGCTCTGTGTTGCGTTCTTTTGTACGGCAAATGAGACACTCCTGCAAAATGTGCTATTTAATTTCTTTTTCCAGCAATATTTACCTATGACCTTCATACTACCACAATTCAGATGGTTAAAAAAGGATTGTTCAAAATAAGGCACTGAAATTATACCATGAAAGTCCTGCAGGAGGTAACGTTCTTTCCCTAGCTTTAAGAACAGAGTCGTTTCCATAAATCATACCCTCCAAACGACAGAAGGGTTTTTGCCAAATAGCTTGACTGGAGTCCAAGCTCTCATGAGAAAAGAAAAAAGAAAAAACAACTTGAAATAGTGAGGGTATTCATTACTGTCAGAAATGATCAACTTTTACACACAGTGCTTTCCCTACCATGTCTTTCTTGTTTCATGGCTGTCGTGTCAGTTTCAACATCCAAGAAGAAGTCAGGTATCAGGGGGTGACCTAAAAGGGAGGAAAAATATAATAGTAAAAGTAAAGTTGGACAGCACAAACAGGAATCCATTTCATATAAATCTACAGCCAAGTTTGTAAGTAAATAAACTACAATTTGAAGGAAAGACATAGGATGAATTAAAATGTTTAGAGTTTGGTTCATTTCAAATCTGACCTAGAAGCCTCTTAAAGTTGCCATGAAAAACATTTGATAAGGGAAAAAAAAAATCCATCTCAGTAGCTGGTAAATAGTAACAGACATATCTACAGTGCAGGTACATTTTCTTTTCATTAAACTATTTTTAATTTAATAGGTACTTGATGATTAGAATCTCAGTGGACTCATATGTGCTTTCCAGGAAGGCGTGTTCTGAAAGCTGAGGCAAAGCTTTTTTTTAATGAAATATAACAAGGGCAAGTGTAGAGTCCTGCATCTGGGCAAGAACAACCCCATGTATGAGTACAAGTTGGGGACAGACCTGTTGGAGAGCAGCGTAGGGGAAAGGGACCTGGGGGTCCTAGTGGACAGCAGGATGACCATGATCCAGCAGTGTGCCCTTGTGGCCAAGAAGGCCAATAGCATCCTGGGCTGTATTAGAAGGGGTGTGGTTAGCAGGTCAAGAGAGGTTCTCCTCCCCCTCTACTCTGCCCTGGTGAGGCTGCATCTGGAATATTGTGTCCAGTTCTGGGCCCCTCAGTTCAAGAAGGACAGGGAACTGCTAGAGAGAGTCCAGCGCAGAGCCACAAAGATGATTAAGGGAGTGGAACATCTCCCTTATGAGGAGAGGCTGAGGGAGCTGGGTCTCTTTAGCTTGGAGAAGAGGAGACTGAGGGGTGACCTCATTAATGTTTATAAATATCGAAAGGGCAAGTGTCATGAGGATGGAGCCAGGCTCTTCTCAGTGACATCCCTTGACAGGACAAGGGGCAATGGGTGCAAGCTGGAATACAGGAGGTTCCGCATAAATATGAGGAAAAACTTCTTTACAGTGAGGGTAACTGAAACTGAAAAGGTAAACTGGAACAGGCTGCCCAGAGAGGTTGTGGAGTCTCCTTCTCTGGAGACATTCAAAACCCGCCTGGACGCATTCCTGTGTGATATGGTCTAGGTAATCCTGCCCCGGCAGGGGGATTGGACTAGATGATCTTTCGAGGTCCCTTCCAATCCCTAACATTCTGTGATTCTGTGAAAGCACCTTTTTACAGACTAATTTAAGAGCCCCTAGAAACAAAACTATGTTCATATTCTCCATACAGCCTTCCTTCCTTCCTGAACTTACTTCTTACCTAAAAGATCTGTTTTACCTGGTGCAATTGCATAGACATCAAAATCCTTAACTCCTTCTTCTCTCAGCAGTACTTCATCAATAATGAAGTTTCCGGTGAAACTTTTTGGTTTTGTTAAAATGCAATATGCAGCATCTGCAAGGATGTCCGTTTTCCTGCACTGTTTTTCTATTCCAGATCCTCCCAGCATATCCATAGCAGCTGTATGTATGGCTAGAAAGTTTGGAGGGTAAGAAAACAAAGCTTTAACACTGACAAAATGAAATTCCCATTTCTCTGGCAAGTACACAAACTTTGTTTTCCTTTCATGCAAAAGGAAATTGTAGGAAGACAAAGCTATGAAATATTACCAACCAGCAAATAATTCTCAACAAGTACCAGTAACAACCAAAACCATTAAAGGAACCAAAAACTGGACTAGTGGGCAGGACTTTTTATGACATTCACATCCCCCTACCATTTTATCAGTGCCCCCTCACCCCATGGATTTCCTCCAGGTTATTCAGGACGTGAAAAACTAACAGGACAACTATTTTTCTCAAAGTGAATGTATGATACATCAGTCATTAAGAGGCATTTCCTTTGGTGATTATCACACTGAAAATCCTGATGCTTAATTTTAGCATTGTAATAACTCCCATGAGATACCAAAGTGTCTCTCCTAAGTTAATGAGAAACCAAATCGCAAAAACTCAAATAACTTCTTCAATATTCCACAGAAAGGCTGTGTTAGACCCAAGAATAAAATCCAGATCTCCTAAGCTTCTGGCTGTTTTATTAACCAATTCTACTAATTTCTGCACCATTCCATTAGTCTTCTTTATGCTTCACCCAAAGGGAGCTACTAACATTGTGGCATTGTGGCATTGCTACTAGGGGAGCTACTAACATTGTGTAATTTGCTCTTCCAGGCTGAGGTATCCATTTAATTTTTCTTTCATCCTGCTGCACAGAGAGGCTGTTTGATTGTAGCTTTTGGCATTTGCCATGTTATGGTTTTCCCTTCATACAGTTCTGCTTCATGACTTTTTCCCATCTGCTGTTTAAGACTCAACACTCTGCCCCTGAGTTTTGGGACAGATTTGCAAATCCTCTCCTACAGCTGGGGCTGGAGGTGGAAGGATAAACTTGATTTTAAATCACTTTTGTCATCCTCTCGGTGTTTCCATTCCACTCAAAGTAACAGCAGCTTTGATGCAGAAATGATCCCAACATCCCTGAAAAAGCAAAGAACAGGCACTGTGCAGGACACGCCTATCTGAGCTGGATCATTCCCCTGCTAAAGTAGGAACTGGTAAAAAAGATGTCAGTCTTCAATGCTGGCCAGGGAGAGCATGTCAAAGGGTTTTCTAGGAAAGTGCAAGAGTGGGTAGATGTCCTTGTTGACTCACTTATTTTACTCTTCCGTGGTGAGGACTAGCCCCTATATTTCATTCACCTTTGACCAACCTCGGCTTCTTTTTTTCAAATCACCTGAACTGCTATAAATATGCACCTAAATAAAAAGAGGAGAACAGATACACTGTACACACACCTAGGTCTCCCTAGGTCTTTTGCTCATTTTTAAGGATAGGAAATAAATTTGCCTTTCTTTGTTCCTCCATCCTGCAAGATTTTTAAGTTTTTTAAATAACTACCAACAGTTCAAAGAATATTTCTGTCAAATTCTCTGATGAAATCTACCAGGTTCTATTGACCTGAATATATTCCACTATTCTGAGGATTCATTAACCTGTTCACTTTTCCTGGCCCGCGCTTCTGCCGCTTCTCTGTTAGTGTCAACTATTATTCTTCTGAGCACAGTAAATGTATGTGCACAGACTGAAGCAAAAAGGTTTTAAACAGGTCCTGCATCATAGTCTGGCTGTCCATTGTTCCACCTACTTCAGACAGAGTGCTGCTGGTTTTCCTTGGAAGCACATGAAGAGTCTTCCAGTTCTGTCCCAGGATACCTCTATTATTCATACACACGCTTAGTGATGGGACTCCCCCTTGCCCTTTCGGTAGGATTTCTCTTTCACTTTTAGATAAATGGAGAGCTCCTGGCATCTTATTACCTACTGCATATTTAAAGAGTCGTATTTAAAGAGTTGGATTAATTCGACAAAAAGTCAGATTAAATACTGGCATCCATGCTAGCACTGAGGCTAATCACATTTGTATGAGATTATAGCGGATTTTTTAATTAAGAACTGTGCAACTGTATTTTAGATACCATGGAAGTCTGTAACTCTCTCTGGTGATGACATGAAAGTAGTTAACTTTCTCACTTTTGGAAGAGAAACCTTTCGACAGAACATCTTTTGTATTGGAGAATTTGCATATTATTATCCTCTTTTACACTCATATACACATCAGTTTTCATGGAGACATCACTGATTTAGGCAAAGTTTGAGAGCTCACCTAATGTCTCTCTAACAGTCTTAAACTGAATGAGCAAGAATGGATTCAGCAAACACAAAGCTCTGTCTGCATGTCTTTGATTTTATAGAAAGCTTAATTACTTTTTAATTTACTTTGCAGCATCTCATGGAGATAAATCTTTACTTAAAAAAGCACTTACTACAATATACTGTGGTCATTTGTAAACTGAATCTTCCTGCATTTTCAAGCCTCATGTTCTGCAGGTTCCTGAGAGGAATAGATACTAGCTGCACTGTGTAACAAGTGCCAGATTCTGCAGTGTTATCTTCTTACTTATTTTAGCAGGTACAAATATGTTACACAGTGGCACTCTAATGCCCAAGAGAAAGACACTACTTTCTTCAGTTTGGGTTTCCGCCCCCAATAAGAATGTCAGATTTTGTAAAAGTTTAATTGACACAATCACAGACATCCTTTCCTACCAGAGCATACCTGGGACACTGGTACAATTACTGACATTTTGAATGCTACAGCATATGCAAACACTGGAAAGAAATAATGTATTCAACTATGCAACACAAGATGCAATGTAACTTCTGCCTATAAAGTTAGTCATCCCCCTGAAAAATTCCTCATTGTGAGCGGTCAGACAAATTCTCCCAGGTTCTGTTTTCTCTTGCATGGAAAACAGGAGGCTGAATTACTCAGATGGGTGGGGGAAAACACCTACCTTGCAAAATAAAGACCTAGTATAACCAGTTGGTCTCTGCAGGAAGAATTCTTTAGCTTTCAACAGTATGTTGGGGCACATAAAACCACCGACTCATTTCCACAATAGTAGTGGATGTTTTCTCCAGTGTATCCAGAATCACAGAGAGGTGTTGAAGAATCAGAAAGCTGTGGAGGGTGCACATAATGTGCCTATGCAGCATGTAAATATGTGTGTTTACAAGACACAGGTAATCTTTAACGCCTTTTGCGTGAGAGAATAAGTAAAATTAATAATGTTGTCTGCAGCTTGATACCATGTCTCTGTCTGAATGAGATACTCCAGATTAATTCCTCCACTGTCCCTAACTCTCACATAAAATTTACATTGCTTAATCAGTCAGTGACCAAAAATCACAATATGGTAGATGAAATATCACCTCTGCTAATGGAAGACCAAATTACTCCTACTTATAGGATTCTGAGGAGACATAAAACCATTTAGCAGTGTTTTTTTTTAGGGACAAGCCAGGCAGGATGGGCATGAGGTCTAGGGAGCTAAAGGCTTTAAGAACCAAGTTTCATGGCTCTATTCCAGGTGACAAAGACAGAGCCTGGGAAATCTCCACTGAAACTTTTCTGAGGTTTCCCGGGAGCACTCAAGAAGCAAGTATGTAGAAACAAGTGCATGTGTCTTCTAACTCCTTCAGAAATAAAAAAATACAAGAGAGACTCAAAACTTGAAGGGTGAGCTTTCACTTCACTGCCAGGAAGACAATCAGACCCTGAAGCTGTACGTGAAGTTGCCTTCTGTACACCAAAGATGAAGATCTTACCCTCTTCAAAATAGACAGTACGAGTTTTGTGATAATATAATTATCATGAATGATATATTTATCATTCAAAAAGTCAATCCCTTACCAAACTATTTCTATGGATAAAACTCATAGTGTGAGCACAATTCTGAGGCATCCATTTACTGGGAGAATTTAGGATGCAAGCATCCAGACCAAAGAAAAAGGACCAGTCTATCAGACATACTAACCCAAGTCTTCAACTGAGTAACACCTACAGTATTCATGCAAAGAAATTCAGCTGATTTTGTCTGAAATAATTACGCTTTGCTCATATTCCTCACTATAGAGGAAGGAAATCAGAGAGCTTCCACACTAGAATTTAAAAGGGGCCTGAAACTCCTAACAGGAAAATGCTGAAAAGTCTCTGGGTACAAACACTACTTACACTACAGCACTAGCCCCAGAAGAGGATCTTGGTTCATATTTTTATTTCCTCTTCCTTCCTCCCTCCCCCCACTAGTTAAGGGAATAAACTCTGCTGTTGCAATGTTTCATAACACAATGACTGGGCTCATCCCAGGGCAGGATTACCCTCTGTCTTTACCGATTGTAACATCAATATCACTTCTGCACATAGATGTACTTGGGGTGAAGAGACTGGCCTCTTTGGCAAATCAGCAGCCCTGGTCCTCACTGACCCATAGACAACAAACTGAAGTTAATACAATATGGGAGCATCCACTTGTTTTTCTTCCATAGACCTCTTCAGTTTCCTGTGACTTGCAAGCAGACAGTTCTGTGAACAACCGTCTGCTGGCCCACTGCGCCAAAACTTGTAGGAACAGGGTTTTTTTTAATTATTTCCGCATTTACAGAGGCATATATCTTGTCAGTTCCATCTACACTCTGGCAATTTAACTAGCAAGGAATTCTAAATGGTACTACATACACAGATGTTTAATACCTACTAATGAAAGCATGCTAATACTGTTGTGATTCTGTCCAAACCAAAACTCTGGGTAAGAGAAAGAGCACAGACAAGCCAAATACTACACAGATGCTTCAGCCAACTGAAAGGGCTGAATAGGTTGCAAACTAGCTGAAGATGAGTTTGGATCAAAGAGGCAATGGTCTAGTGAGAACCAGGAATGAAAACTAGCACCCATGCAGGATGAACAAAGAGTATGCAAAAGCACTGCTCGGTCTCCTGAATCAATTCCAGAAGTTGTTTGAAGTATATTCACAGTATAATAAAACAAGCTGTAGAAGATAAAATACAGAAAGCCATTATTTCAGTACCATTTGAAAAAAAAAAATCACCTGTTTTAGGCCATAAAGCATTGACAGCAACTTCTCCTCTAAATTCTTCTGCCATTCCCAAGACACACATGGACATCCCGTATTTAGAAATGGTATAAGCTAAGACAACAAGTACAAAAAAACCCTGTCATTTAGTAAGATAAAAATGTACACTCTATCAACAGAACTTTAATTATGGAGGAAAGAAAAACCACATGATTTGTTCATAAGTAAAATTAAGATTTTGGGGACAAAATACTGTCTTCCTAGAGTCAAAATCTCTCCCTTCTCCCCACCACCCCCAGCAGATACAAACTGTAGTCCGCCATCTTTTCACTACAAGTAAAATGAGAGCTACGCATGTTTTGACAAAAGTGATGACTGAAGCCTAGCTGTATGGTGGTTTTGTAGTGCTTTTTATACACAGCATACTGACAAGAGTGCTCAATTTTTTCAAGAGGCCTAAGGCATACTAGCTGCTAATGACCAAACTAGTATTCTATATAAAACAAAAAGGTGGGGGGGAAGGGAGGGCGGGGAAGGAAATTCTAATCCTTGTCCTCTGTCTTGAGAAGGGAAACTTCTGTGGGGAAAGAACTGGGACTTGCTGGAGGAGTTTAACACGACAAGTGTCCAAAATTGAAAGGATTTTTTACAGTTTTAAAATGAGCAACATTAACCTCAAGATAAAATGGCGTCCCTTTCCCACCTCAAAATTAATTTCCATTTTAAAAGACAACATTGAACTTTATCTATATTAATTCAAATGTGAAGCTGAATCAATATGAAAATAGATTTAGGGTTTCAATCTCTATTTGGAACAGGAAATATTTTGTAGTCTTTAAGAATTCCCATGAAAAAGCACAGACTCTTGCCTTGAAAACATTCTTGAAGACATTCTTGAAAACATAAAGGACTTATTAGGCCATGAAACCTGCACTACCTTTTCCCACAAAACCATTTTTTTTCAGGTGAGGTACAAAACACTCCAGGGAACCGTTAATGCCAGTCTGTATATAGTGCTAAAGATACAAGATCTAGCATTGTGGGCTGGCACATTTCACCAGGTGTTTACATGGTTCTCAAAAAATAACAACAAAGGCACTGAATGCTACTCACCACAGTGATTTTTGAACCACATGGGATTCAGATTCATAGGTGGGCTGAGGTTCAGGATATGGGGGTTCCTACTCTTCCTCAAGTGGGGAAGGCATGTTTTAGACCTGAAAGAGAGATTCAGACAAATCAGTCACCTCATATTTTATGGAACACTTATAATTACAGCAAAAACCATACTAGCAGACCAGTGTTTTCATGGAAGTTCAAAACTAAGCTGAGACCCTGCCCTTGTATCAATTATTTAACTGATATAAAGAACAACAACAAAAAAATCTGTCCTAGCTCACTTATCTCAGGCCTAGTATTCATTCCTGCTAACTGGACCACATCCTCCAAATAGTGCAGCAGCATCTACTAAAGCTGATTTTCCAGATGCTCAGAAGCCATAATCTCCTTGTAACAGTTCTGGTAGGGGCAACAAAACACTATGAGGCAACAAGTGAAATTAACAGTGCAGAGTATCATTTAGTCACAAATATATTCTCTTCTGATCACATGCCTACTTCTTCTTTAAAACACATTAAAGAAATAATACTGTATAGTGAAAGACTGTTACAGTTATTCCAAGCAAAAGTGAAAACCTATTCTCTGCTGACTGAAACAGTCACTATTTCGTTCAGCTTAGAATTTACACATATCTGTAAATCATAACTTTTACTTCATAGAAATTGTCATTTGACTTCACTTCTAGCACGAGTGTACATGTTTGCATTTCATCTCTGCTGGAGAATTCTTAATCAAGCTTCACAGGAAGAACCGCACTGCAGCGGACTACACTACTGACCTACTCTTCACACATTTCAACAGGACCCATGCACGCTGTCAGCCACAGAAGGCACATTTTAAACTGCAAAATCATTAGTGAAGGAAATAATTCACCACCTGCTTAAACGTCCTGGGGTCTCAACTCTTTTCAGTGGCAGTGTGTGAGGTTCACTAACAGGTGTCTCAACTTCTTAATGCACGGGATCCAAGAATATGTCAACAGGCATACTCTGTAAGATGGGACATTCTCCCTGCCTTCTTCACACAGACAAAAAGTCCACAATGTTTTTCTTTTTTTGTTATTCTAACTTTCTTGACATTAAATTTCAAACAGATCTCTACAAATTACAAACAGGAGCAACATACAAAGCAAGGGGAATAAGAGGCTGAAATGCTTGACTAGGTCTTCCCAATTGACAGTTACAAAAGCCATGACAAAGACCATTTGTAATTTCCCTTGAGAGGCATTAATCTTTCATACAACCTTCCACCCGCAGCAACACGGAACCTGCTTTTTAATCTTTTTAAGGCAGAGTAGCACCCAAAGGAAAGACAAGTTTAAGAATTCTCCATTAATGTGGAATAGCTAGGTGTACCATCAAGAAAGTGATTGTGGCTGCTGGGTGGTGAGGGGGAAATGGAGCTTGCCATTGGCAATAAAGTGGAACCCATTCAGAGATTTAGCAAGAGATATCCACAGAGCATTTTCCAGAATGCCAGGCTCCAAAATCAGTTTTCCTTTCTGAGTGCAGAACCGCTTACACTTAGAGCCTTTCAAAAGCAGACACTGCAGGGTGGAAGCACAGAAATCCTACCATGCGAGCCCACCCTCCTCTCTCCATCTTATCTACATGCTGTGCATGTGCTTCTCTAATTCAGAAAGCTGCTATTCGTGTGTGTTTTTACACTACTCTAATGGCAAATCCCTTCACTGAGTCTTAGAAAAAGAACATTAAGGAATATAATCATAATATCTGATAACCAGATTCACCTGCACAAAGGAGAATGACAGACACTATTCTAGATAAAACTTTGATACAAAGTACCTCATTACATCAAGCAACAACTGAATTTGGAGAATATGCATCATCCTAAGGGCTTTTTTTTTTAACATGACGCCATCAAAATCAAAGTTTTCAGTTTAAAATGGAGCAATTTTAAATGATATCCTGTAAATCTAAAGATGATCCCACCTACTGAATCCATTTCCAAAAAAATGAGCAAAATAAGGACTACAGGAATTGTGAAATCAAATCTTGGTATGGTAATTTAAATAAACGATAGAATTGATAAGCTGAAAGTAGGCAGAGGACACTGTAGATCACTGCTACATCTTTAACATTTCTCTTTTAACTATGGTAAGCTATCTAATGTCTCTTAAGATGAGAAAGAAACTTATGAGAACGAAGCTGACGGACAAGACGTTGCACTTGATGTGTGCAAACACTTAGTCATTTTGCTTGAAATAAAACAGCAGATGGCATTTAGCAAAGCTAGGCTGGAGCTCTGTTTGAAATAAACTAGTTTCTGCTTCCAACCTGCATGGAGGGGCTCGTGAACACTTAGTGATTACAGTAGTAAGGTTCCTATTTAGTCCAACTTGCAATTAACTCTTGCAAATATTAATTTCAAATCAGTTGGCCAATAACCAAGCAATTTCCTGTGAGCACACATAGAATACTTACACTCCAGCTCTAGGGCAGGAAGACAGCTACACAATTTCTCAGAAAAACTTGAGATAACATCACATATTTTGTTACAATTAGTTTGCTTTCCTCTCTCAGCACTTACGTAAGGTAGGTTCCTCGTACATTGACATCCATCATAAGATTGACTTTCTTTGTTTCCGTTTCCAAAGTGCCGGTCAAAGAGATGGCGCTTGCATTGTTCACCAAAATATCAATCCCTGGTTGTAAAATAAGCCATTTCACATTAGCATTTAAAGACAAAAAGCACAAGTAAGGCAGGCTGTTCTTTCCTCTTTTTGTTTGAATAATCTGCCTGTTAACATCTCCCCCACACATTAGCATACCTCCAAAAGTCTTCACAGCTTTGTCCACGGCATTAATAATTTCTTGTTCTTCCCTCACATTAACGACACATGGCAAAGCCTTTCCTCCAGCTGCTTCAACTGCACAATTAAAAAATTAAACACTTAAAAATTTGCTCTCAGATGGAACAAACAGCATAAACCTACTGAGAATCTCTCATTCAGTGACATGCTTCAAGAAGGCATTGAAAAATCACACTCTCAAAGTACTACATTTTTCCATGTTGCGTAAAGAACAGGGAAGCCAGAATCAAATCTTAACACTGAGAATGTTTATAGTACACATATACATCCCAATTAACATAGCATTTTCACATCTACACACAGATATCTTCGTTACAGTAATATTTTGACACCTCCCAGCATTCCTGGGAGGCAAGAGTAGCACTAAGCTTATGTTATTAAAGGTGAATTGGAGCTAAAAGAGGTATTACAATTAAGCTAGGGCATACAACCAGCCCAGCACCTGAAGCCCACCATCATTTATTACAACTTACTCTCTGCTGCAGCAGTGTAGATAGTTCCCGGAAGAGTAGGATGGGGCTCAGCTGTCTTGGCAGCTATCACAATGTTTGCACCATCCTTGGCAGCTTTCAAAGCAATGGCTTTGCCAATGCCTCGGCTTGCGCCCGTGATGAAGAGAGTGCATCCTGCTAGTTTCCTGAAGGTGAGGGGAAAGTGGAGGGTAAAGAGGGAGAACAAAGCAAAACCTGTAAATAAAAGAGTGCTAAAAATCAATAAGGGCAAAAATAATTAGTGCAGTCTTCCAACCAGACAAATGCCTTCATCATTTTTCTAAGAAAGCAGCCCATAATTACAAAAGAAATAGCTACAGCAAAGTACAGTACCACTGAAGGTAAGAGCACTCTCCAAGTCTGCAAACATTATAAAGCAAGAAGGTTACACACCACCCAATTACATTTCTCCCTTTTTGTAAAATGATCCAACACACTGTTTACAACTGAGCTGCTACGTTCTCCAACAATGGAAGAGGAGTAAGTTGTAAAAATGCAATACCGGTTTCTAATGAGAACACACCTGCGCAGCTCTCTGTAATTTACTAGTCACACCCCTCTAAACACAAAATCTTGCTGTCTCAACATGGTATGAAGTTCAAGTCCAGAACCAGAATGCTAATGCAGGGTGCCACATGCAAGTGCCAAAGTCTTGCTTTTCAGAAATGGCAATTATTTCTCTTAAAGGTTTTACACTAAACTCACCAGTTTCCCAGTAACTACGTTTAATCCAATGGGTCCCAAAAAAAATGGGTCCAATCAAAACCTCTGGAGAAACAAGCCTCAGAGTGTCAGAAAGATGCCTGGCTTACACAACGTCACTTAATTTTTGAAAAGCAAAAAATCAACTTCGGTTTAAAGCGTATCGGACAACAAAGCCTCTCAGACCATAGGTTTTCCGTATGAAGGGATGTGCGTTTCAGTGTTCTGAATACAGCTTGTGTTGCTTTCCATAACTCAGTGCAAAAAAACCCAAGAGGTCCAAGTTTTCAACCCTAGTTGAATGCATACAAACTATGTGCTACAGCGGCTTCACTTTTCACTCACATCACCAATGTTATACACCAGCCTCCAAGCTTGCATTAGTTTTCCTTTCAGTCTGGATCAGACTTGACTTACTACTGTTTCTCCAGGTCTGTTTTTTCCCTCCAATCTGAGAGCATCCCTCTCTAAAACACTCTCTAGGAGGGAAAGCGTTTTGCTTTCAGAAGCAGAAAACTGGGATGGAGCAGGGAGGGGGAGGGATCTTCCCCTGGAGTGGCACAGTTAGGCACCTTGTGGGGTCCCAGGAAGTCAACGAAGCCCTGCAGCTGCCATTTCAAACAGCTTTCCTCTGTAGAACTGGGTCCTAGAGAGGCACAGGAAGAAAAATCTCAAAACAGCATAGCAAATCACAAAAAACTGCTGCCAAAGATCAAGTCACACACACAGTGAGGAAAGTTCATCTCTGCAATACATAGTCAGACTGTAGAACTCAGTCAAGTAAGGCCAGAATCTGGCTTCTACCTTCAACCAACCAATATGAGGTCAGCAGACTTCACCTTAGTCAGGGAAGAGGCAAATGGGGTCCAGCGAGAGGAAGCTCTGAAGGAGAAGGAAGCTGAGGAAAGCTGGTGGGGCTTTAAGCCTCTCCAGAGGCAAAAGTGGTACATTCAGGAAGACGAGATGTACCAGGAGACCTGCATGGCTACGCAGGGAACTCGTGACTCAGCTCCCAGGTACAAAGGTGTCATACAGGGAGCAGGAGCAAGGTGAGGCCACAAAGAAGGAATTAGAAATATCACCCGGGCATGTCAGGGTGGTGTCAGGAAAACCAAAGTTCACCTGCAGCTGAGGCTCGTGAAGGACATCAAGGGCACAGGGGCTTCTGCTGCTACACTGGTAGTAAAAGCAGGCCCTCTGCTCAATGGGGTGGGTGAAAGCAAGGCTTTCAACACCATCTCTCACGATATTTTTGCATCCAATTTAAGACACTATGGTCTGGATGGGTGCACAACCTGATGGGTAAAAAAAACAGTTGGTTTCTCAGGCTCAGAGGGTGGTGGTTAATATACCACCTCATACTCTGCTCAGAGACCAGTAACTGGTGGGATACCACCTCTACTCCTGGACCAGTCCTGTTTAACACCTTTATAAACAAGTGAAGGAGGTGAAAAAGCGCCCCTGTGGGTGGATGACAACCAGATCACAAGCCTGAGGGCAGGGCTGCGACCCAGAGGGTCCTCGACCCACTAGATGAACAGGAGCCTCATGAAATTCAACAAGGACAAATGCACAGTCCTGCACCTGGGAAGAAAGAGTCCCTGCAATGACACAGGCTGGGGACTGGAGCTCCCTTCCTTCAATTCTGGCTCTACAATCTCCCAATTCTGTCCCTACAGCCATCAGAAATAGTGTTCACCAAAATAAGCAAAGCCTTACTAACAGGAAAAATTCATTTTCACTTTGTCCCCTCTGAAACATTAAGCTGACTTGATACTATCTCTCACACTCCCTTTATTTCTTTTTTAAAAAATATTCTTGCTTCTTCTTTAATTTTACTTCTAATTATGTCTCACTCAAGAAGTTTCATTTATCCTCTGCAAGTTGATGTGACAGCAACCACAAAGCCAGATGCAGCAACCTCTTAAAATGTTTATTCAGTGACACCAAAAGAACTTGCAAGACTTTGGATTTATTTCTTAATTCACTTCGCCGTGCAATGGTTTACAAGGTTTTAGAGCATGTGCTTGTCTGAAATTGCTTATGACCTGTACTGCGAAGGTTGCATCTTTATTGCTTCCATCGCAGTTGAATTCTGGTAATAAGATGGAAAATGTCAAATCCACCTCCGTGCCCTGCAGTCTCAGGGATCTTGAAAAAAATGAGATCAGTTCCTTTCTCACCAGGCATGACTGCTAATACAGAAACCTGCAGGCAACATCAGGGACACTTTTTACAGCTTGCTCACACATATGTTAGGAATTTAATGAATAATCCTGTTTATAACATGCAGGAATAAGTAATACCAACTTATCTTCCCAGCTGCTAGCAGTGCTGCCTCTGAAGGAAGGCAGAAGATGCCTCTTAATGAAGAACCTATACTGGAAGAAGATTTGGTTGCCAGGTAAGAAGGTAGTGGCTTGGAATAAGAGAGAAAAAGATAGTTTAATATCTATGAAATTACAGACACACTACCCAATTTAGATGAAAGTCCTCCAATAACTATTTCCACTGAAACACACTGCTCAAGGACACGGGTTAGCGATCCTCACCGAGGTTTCCAGGACCTCTACCAGTCCCCATCTGCACCCGCATCTCCTGGACCTCCCTCCACCCTCTCCGCCGTGGGGAAGCTCCTCGCCCCGGAGTCACCCCACGCTGCCCTGGCACCGGGGCTGGCCCGGCCGGAGGCCGGCACCGCCCGGGGCGCAAGGCCCGCTCACAGACCCGCCGCAGCCGGGCGGGGACGCCGGGCTGCACCCTGCGGGGCAGGGTCGCGCTGCCCCAACACTGGACGAGCCCCCCCTTGCAGGCGCGTTCCTACCCGCCGGTGCAGTAATTCGCTACCAGATGTTGATCAGCGCTGACCCGCGTAACCCGCTCGGAGCGGAAAGCAAACCAGCGCCGCGGCGAGCGCCCGGCAAACCACCCCTGCACACGACGGAGCCCGGCCGAAGCCCACCTCGCCCCCCGCGGCCTTCGCTGGCTGAACAGCCGCGGCTTTTACCTCGGCCTCGCCCCAGCCCCGCCGCCCTGCCCGCCGCTGCCGCCGCCTGAGGAGCGGGAGCGGCGGCCCGGGGCGAGAGCGGGGGGGCTGTCTGGGCCGGCGGGGGGCGCGGGAGCACAGCGGAGCGCCGGGCGGCTTACCCCGTGTTGGGCAGCATGGCGGCGCGGGTACGGGCCGCCCCGGGGCGGGGAGCAGGCCCAGCAGGGCCTCCCCGCTTCGCGCAGCCGCCGGGGCGGGGAGCAGGCCCAGCAGGGCCGCCCCGCTTCGCGCAGCCGCCGCGGCGGCGAGGGGCGGAACGGCCGGGCGAAGGTGAAGGGCAGCAGCGGGTCTCAGCGCGCTGCCGGTTCGCCCGGGCGTGTATGAGGAGGGGGGGGGCGGGGGGGCTGCCGGCGAGGCGGGGGCTGAGCGCGGCCCCGGGGCACCGTACAGCCCGAGTGAACGGGCGGGGGGCCGGGGAGGAGGCGGCGAGCTGCGTAAGGGCGGCGGTTGGGAGAGCGGGGGCGGCCGGGTCGGGGGGCATAAACCAAGGTGAGATTAGAGATAGGGGCCCACACGGAGTGGAAAGAGCCGAGTCAGTGGTTTCCAACACGCTCTCGTTCTCTGCTGGATGTCGAAATTTCACTTCAAACTGAACTCTGTTCCCAGCCCCACTCGAATCGCTGGAGCCTTTGCCTCCATCTCACCTTCTGCCTCCCCGGTTCATCACAATGCCTGCGGCAGGATCGTCTGCCTTGTGCTCGCCCAACCGTACCTGTCCCCTCTGTCACCTCCTCCCCACGTCCCTCTCTTATTTCACAGTAACTGCGAGGTCGGCCCTCGCCTCAACTCCTGCACCGCCACATTGGCACTGTGTAACTCTTCCCACAGCATCTCCTCCTCCCTCTGTGGCCTGACAGAGGCTCTGACCTCCCCCGGCCCTTGCCATGCTGCCCACCTCTTGCCACGGTTGGCAGATCTTCCACCACCTTCTACCTGTGGCTTCTCTTTCCCCCTTCAGCTTTCACGCAGAGATCCTGCACAACGTCCTGAGCGGGATCCGGGTTTCACAGTGAGCTGGTGCCAGCAGGGGCGATCACCCGGTGGGCCTGAACCCACGCTAAGAATCGAGACGGACGGTTTTACTGGCTTAAACAGAACTCAGATTAAGCCACAGGCAGATGGGCTCGTCCTTGTGTGTTGATGTAACGATAGTTGTTGTGTTACTGTCCCTGCAGTTCCCATTGTCACAGAGCTGCAGGCTCCTGCAGGAACGACCCGTGACCAAGCCAAGGGGGCCAAAGGCAGTTCAAACGCTTCACAACCGGAACGTCTGTCATGCCCCTTGCTTTCCCCAGGTTGGCATCCTGCACAGACGGAAGCAAAACCGCTTTGCTGAGAAGATCTCCTTCAGGCACGATTCTCCTTCAGCCTCCCTCCAGCCACTCAGCCCAAGTAAGCAGGAGCGCAGGGCCTGACTGTGACAGCTCCGTGCCAGGATCGTGAGCCCCACGCCTGCGATGAGCTCCGTGTCCGTGAGCCGTCGTGCCTGTGTAGAGAACTGCTGGTTTCAGCCACGCACAGAAGGACCTGCAGGAGTAACCCCTAGGCATCACGTTCAGCCTCTTCCCCTCAAGTGTTTGTTTCTCCCCAGTATTTAGGAGGGGCAATGCAGTGACAGGGCTTTGTTCTGCACCAGGAGGGTCAGTTTCCCTCCCGGCGGGTTTTTTAGCCTGAGAAGCAGGGAACGTGTGAGAGGGCCCCACAGGAGCTGGAGGGCTGGTGCGTTGGCTTTCTGCAGTTTTGCTGGTGCCTGCGTGTCAGCCCCACAGCTCACCCCCTCCCTCGGGGTGATGAGCAGCAGGGGAGCACAGGTTTCCCATGGGCTGAGCCCCCCGCGTCTGCGCCCACGGTCCTGTGGTGGGGGAGGCACCCCCCAAACCGCCCTTCCCTCCGACGGTGCAGCATTCGCCCTGGGGCAGAGCTGGCCCCTGACCCCCACAGCTACGCCCAGGAGAACGTGGCATGCCCTTCTCTTTCCAAAACTGCTTCTGTGACCTGGCGGGGTCAGGGATTTTGCCTGTCAGCCTTCGAATTTGTGCAGCCGCTGCCATGGCGTTGCAGCAACACCCCCCTGGCTGCCCCTGCCATTGCACAGCGCTACCTCTGCTAGTGCCCGGCTCCGCCAACTGGTTCTCATTCCCCAGCCTTCCCCCGTGGCTGGCCTGGGTTCACCTGAGGAAGGTGGAGAGGAAAACGCAGCCATTCAGAGGGAGGCAGCAAGAATGGTCCTGGTGAGCGATGTCAGCTGGGCCCCGAGTGTCCTCAAGACAGTGAGGAGATCTTTCCGGCCAGCGATCGGCTCTGAAAACACCGTGTCTCCTCCAGCTGACAATCCCAACAAACCTGCTTCTGTCCTTCCAGCCTCCTGTGTATTTGAGTGGCATTTGGCAGTTTATCACCACTTAAGTCTTAAGTACTGTTTTCAATGACTATATCTCAAAATGAATATAGAAATAAGTAAAAACATCCAATTTTTCAGGTGGAAAGTGAGGCTATCAGAGGAAACCCACTTGCCCAAGATCACCCAGCATGCCGGGGGTGTAGATCACTGGTATTCCTAAGAATGTTTCTGGGTACACTGCTACTAGAAGCGGTTCCTGAATTTGGCTCAAACTTTTAAGAATTTATTAGAAATAAATAAGGAGAGTGGAGGAGAGGTGGGCAGAGGGGAGTTGAGGTGGGGCTTTCTAAGATTTTATTTCTTTTTATTAATAACAAAATAATTACATATTTATATTAATTGATAACAAACAAAATTGATTGAAATTCCCCAACTCAAAACTGTTTTTTTTTGTTGCCCAGAACTGTGTGTATATTACTACTTGTGAACTAATGACACAGTTTCTCATCACAGAATCACAGAATCACAGAATGTTAGGGATTGGAAGGGACCTCGAAAGATCATCTAGTCCAATCCCCCTGCCGGAGCAGGATTACCTAGACCATATCACACAGGAATGCGTCCAGGAGGGTTTTGAATGTCTCCAGAGAAGGAGACTCCACAACCTCTCTGGGCAGCCTGTTCCAGTGTTCGGTCACCCTCACCGTAAAGAAGTTTTTCCTCATATTTATGCGGAACCTCCTGTGTTCCAGCTTGCACCCATTGCCCCTTGTCCTGTCAAGGGATGTCACTGAGAAGAGCCTGGCTCCATCCTCTTGACACTTGCCCTTTACATATTTATAAACATTAATGAGGTCACCCCTCAGTCTCCTCTTCTCCAAGCTAAAGAGACCCAGCTCCCTCAGCCTCTCCTCATAAGGGAGATGTTCCACTCCCTTAATCATCTTTGTGGCTCTGCGCTGGACTCTCTCTAGCAGTTCCCTGTCCTTCTTGAACTGAGGGGCCCAGAACTGGACACAATATTCCAGATGCAGCCTCACCAGGGCAGAGTAGAGGGGGAGGAGAACCTCTCTTGACCTGCTAACCACACCCCTCCTAATACACCCCAGGATGCCATTGGCCTTCTTGGCCACAAGGGCACACTGCTGGCTCATGGTCATCCTGTTGTCCACTAGGACCCCCAGGTCCCTTTCCCCTACGCTGCTCTCCAACAGGTCTGTCCCCAACTTGTACTCATACATGGGGTTGTTCTTGCCCAGATGCAGGACTCTACACTTGCCCTTGTTATATTTCATTAAATTTCTCCCCGCCCAACTCTCCAGCCTGTCTAGGTCCCTCTGAATGGCTGCGCAGCCTTCCGGTGTGTCAGCCACTGCTCCCAGTTTTGTGTCATCAGCGAACTTGCTGACAGTGCACTCTATTCCCTCATCCAAGTCATTCATGAATATATTGAATAGAACTGGTCCCAGTACCGACCCTTGAGGGACTCCGCTAGACACAGGCCTCCAACTGGACTCTGTCCCATTGACCACCACTCTCTGGCTTCTTTCCTTCAGCCAGTTCATAATCCACCTCACTACCTGATCATCCAGACCACACTTCCTCAGTTTAGCTGCGAGGATGCTGTGGGAGACTGTGTCAAACGCTTTACTGAAATCAAGATAGACCACATCCACAGCTTTACCATCATCTATCCCCCGGGTTACGTCCTCATAAAAGGCTATCAAGTTGGTTAAGCATGACTTCCCCTTGGTGAAGCCATGCTGAGTGCCCCTAATGATCCCCCTATCCTTGATGTGCCTAGAGACAGCACCAAGGACAAGTTGTTCCATCACCTTTCCGGGGATGGAGGTGAGGCTGACCGGTCTATAGTTACCCGGGTCCTCCTTCTTGCCCTTTTTGAAGACTGGAGTGACATTCGCTTTCCTCCAGTCCTCAGGCACCTCTCCCGTTGCCCACGACTTAGCAAAGATGATGGAGAGTGGCCTAGCAATGACTTCCGCCAGCTCCCTCAGCACCCGCGGATGCATCCCATCAGGGCCCATGGATTTATGGACGTCCAGGTTGCTTAATTGGTCCCTGACCCAGCCCTCATCAACCAAGACAGATTCCTCCTCTATCCTGACTTCTTCTGAGGCCTCAGGGGTCCGGGGCTCCTCAGGACAGCCTCCAACAGTATAGACAGAGGCAAAGAAGGCATTCAGTAACTCCGCCTTCTTTTTATCCTCTGTCTCCAGGACCCCCACCTCATTCATCAGTGGGCCTACATTGCCTCTAGTGTTGGTTTTACCTGCAATGTATTTGAAGAAGCCCTTTCTGTTGTCCTTGACCTCTCTTGCAAGGTTTAATTCCAAGGAGGCCTTAGCTTTCCTAGTTGCCTCCCTACATCCTCTGACAACAGACTAATGTTTTTCCTTGCTGCCCTAAGAGGCTTCTAGTTTTGATGGCAGCAGTGAAGATAGAAAGATGTTGTAGGGAAAGCACTGTGTGTACAAGTTGATTGTTCCTGGTGATAATGAATGCTCTCTGAATTTCAAATAGGTTGTTTTGGGTTTTTTTTCCCAAGAATGTGGACTCCACACAAGCTATTTGGCAAAAACTGTCTTCTTGTTTGGAGAGTATGATTTATGGAAGTGACTGCGGAGCCTCTGTACTTAAAGCTAGGGAAAGAATGTTACCTTCCACAGGACTTTAAAACTTTCATGGTTTATAATCAGAGCCTTATTTTGAAGAATCCTTTTTTATACTGAATGTCACAGGTAAATATTGCTGGAAAAAAAAATTAAATAGCAAACAGCACATTTTGCAGGAGTGTCATATGATCTGTCTTGATAAATACATACAAAACCCAGTCTCTGTTGCTTCCTAGATGAAACTCGCATGATTTACAGTCTCTTAGGTGAAATGCAGAAATCTTTTTTTAGAAAAGCATTGGGTTTGCTTCTTCAGATTGTAGTATGTCAAGTAGGAGGGCAGCTAAGAGTGCTGAACAGGTGTCACAGGAGTGCCAAAATAGGGAAGAGAGAAGGGCAGAGGAGGCAAAGTTTGAACAGTCCCTTTCCCTTGAAAGCACTTTTATTTGAGCCATCGCAGCAGGACTGTTCGGCAGGCACGGATGGTGTTAGTTCCCTGGGCCTCACAACACAGGTAATTTAGTGGGGACTCACGGAACAGTCCTAACTGTTTTTTCGTACTCAAGACACCAAGAGACTTCCAATGACATTTTCAGAGGCTGTTCAACCTGATCAGCCTTGTAAATTGCAAACGCTGTCCTTTATTGTTACATGTTCATGTTCACTGCGGTATAGTAAAACGCTGATTAAAGCAGCGAATTGATTTACAGCTCAGAAGCCTTTGAGAGGAATTAATGAAATATGTATGTTCTTAGCGAGACAGAGAAGACAGAAGTATTTGTCACCTCTTTTCACTGCCCGTTCAGATGAAGGAGGCACTTGGTATATTGACCTGAAAACCAAGGCTGGGAGCGCTGGTGACAGTGTAGGATAGAACTCCTTGACTTCTCTGAACTATTCTGAGAGCAGGAAGAGCACAAAAGGTTATACCGCTTTTATTAATGAGGTACTGAAATTGTAGTAGCGAGTGTAGCTTCAGAAAGAATCCAGTCAGTTTTTTGAGCTTAGAATCAATCCTAGAACCATAGACTGGTTTGGGTTGGAAGGGACCTTAAAGATCATCTAGTTCCCACCCCCCTGCCATGGGCAGGGACACCTTCCACTAGACCAGGTTGCTCAAAGCCCCATCCAACCTGGCCTTGAACACTGCCAGGGAGGGGGCAGCCACAGCTGCTCTGGGCAACCTGTGCCAGTGTCTCACCACCCTGTTGTGCACATCTCTAATCTGTTTCCTAAATGTGCACTGCTTTTACAGCAGAACTTGGTAGGAAAGTAACCTGGTTTGTTTCTTCTCCCCTGAGAGACTTGAGTTATATGGTCGTCTCAGTTAAAATCTATCATAATCTAATAATTTCATTAAGTAACAGCCTACAACGTCTGATGCAATATGGCCCTCTTACTGATCTTTTTCTGGCTCCAGAAAAGGTTTTTACTGGTGAAAATTTGTTGCACAAGAAGCAGTGTCACAACTTTCATAAAGTAAATTGCTGCACTGCTTTATAAGTGTGATTTCTGCATTAATCTCTATCCAAAACAGTTCTGAACCTTCTTTAGTAAAACTTTAAAATGGAGTCAGAAGAGAATAGATTAATCAAGAAAAAAAGAAGTTATCCATTAAGTAAGTTAATCATTATAATCAAGTCCTCAAAAAATTCTTCAAAAATGGACTGGAAAAGAAAATTCTATTTCAATTAATCAGCCTCCTCCTTTTCAGCAAAGTGCTTCAATATTGTGAGATATATATAGATACAGATACATGGAAATACTTTGTTAGACTGAGGTATTTGAAGGGTATGAGATTTAATCACAGAGCGTGATTTAGCATTTTTACCACGTGGATAAAAATATGAAGTATATACCCAAGAGGAATTTCCGAAGAACTCGAAGATCTTACTCTATCAATCAGTATCACTGTTTCCTGTGCACAGCCTATATCCAGTTCCTTTTCGTCTTCTGATGACCCTGTTTCTTCTTTTTAGGCAGACTAAAGATAATCATGGTGTTGAGGGTGATGTGGTGCTAGCAATGAGTCTGGAAAAGATGCTGCCACAGTTCATTTTTGAACTGTGAGGGGAAAGCCTTACTAGCAGAACGCTGGCCTTTCATATATAACTGCAATGCTGTTTTGAAATACCAGTCGTCATTTTTCTTTGATGCAGTATAAGTATCAATAAAAATTGTAATTGTTAGAGAAGACACAACTCAGTCTGACTGTAATGCCCAACAATTAGCATGTTTTTCTTGATAACCTGCTATAATGATTAAAAAAAAAATAATGTCCCAAAATTCTGATGTTTCAAGGATTATTTTTTTCATTTTCACTTTTTCCTCTGATAGCAAACTGTCCTGTGTTACGGTGAGATGTAGACCTAATAAAACTTTATTTCTTATATCTTGTCTTTGAATTACCTGATGTCTAATGAGATGTGAGTTCTGATCTCAGGATTAGGGGATGCAAAACATGTTTCCAGCGCACTGTAAAAGTTGAACTCGGCATTAACTTTTCCTCTGACTGGGAGGCAAACAGCATTTTTCTCTCCTGAACTGGTTTCACAAAGCTTGTAGGAACTGACCATCTCTATCAGATGTTATGAAAAAGGCTGATGAGCTCAAGCTATCGGAAAACACAATGTATGTGCTCGTGTGCAAAATATAGTCACATGAATTTTGTTCCTTTAGGGAGCCACCTTAAAATACGAAACATCTTTTGAAACCTACAGATACTAGAAAATGCTTTTCAAGTGAACATGCTTATTCAAAGTACGTTTCCAAACACTGTCCTGTAACACTCCAAGAACTGAAGAAGATGAAAGAACTTGGGTATTGGGAGCAAAGTTGTTTCATTTCATACCTATTTCATCATCAGCCCCATGCCTTTGCAGTTTTCCCTCCTGTCCAATTTACCCACCAAAGCATTTTGGTTTTCAGGATTATAGGGGTGAAGGGGAAAGGTGTGCAGCATCCAGTTCACTATTAACTATGTTCTGGTACCTGAAGGCAGAATGTGCTTATTTGCTTCCCTGTCTGTGCCTATAGTTAATGGTGCGTGTGTTCCTTGTGTAGTCAGTAATGCTGCTCTTGCACAAAATGGTTGGTAGTTGTGAATGTCATTTGGTGACAGACTGTGATGCCTGTGTAATCCCAGAGAAAGGTGTCATCTTTAGAAGAAAAGTGCTTTTGTTGGAGATGGATCCAGAGCAGCACAACCTGTCTCCAACTGACCACTGTGTTTCTTCTCTCTCTAGTACGCCAGTGGTGTTGCTTGCATGATGGAAGAGTGAGAGCTCACCATGCTGCTCTGGGGGGTACTGATTGCTGCTGGCAGCCAGATCAGGGCTGCGCCTTACTACTGATGCGGTTGCATGAGTAATTGCTCATGCCAGGGAGAGAAGGGCAGGAACTACCACATCCAGCACTTTGATTGGTATAAGCAGTTACGGATTCATGCCTAATAGGACAAGTAATTCATTAGCAAGAAAAAGGAAAACAAGAAAACTTGGACCTCTGTTTTTCAATTAAATATCTTTATGCTATGCTACTTGACCCAGGATGAGTCTGCATCCCGCAGGCAGCATCATGAGCATGTGGGTGGGTATCCCACTGCCTTCCCCTCAGAGTCCTTAGGATAACTGGGGTGGTGGCTGTGCCATGGGATGGGTACTGTGGGACCTGGTGATGCTGAGTATTAGGGATATTTGACCCTTGCATTACAAATGCTCATATTATGCCATTCCTGGGGTTTCCGCTGTAAACGGACATGGCTGAAAAACATGCCAATCTGCTGTGCACTGTTAGGACGAGACCTACAACGGGTGCTGTAATGGAGGAGTTACTGTCGGTATTTGCATTGTGCTGAGGGTTTCTAGATGAGGGCAGAAATGTGTTGCTTTTTAATCTGTTGCTCAGTTTGCAGCTTTTGAGGCCTGGAAGAATGAAGTGACTAAACAAACTGTGACTGTGCTGTTACTGCGAGTAACTGGAGAAAAAGGTACAGGTTCTTTGGGTGACAGCTCTGATTAATACATGAAGAAACCAGCTCCGAGACCTACACAAAGCACAGACACTATCCGCACGCTGCTGACGGTGATGAACAGGGCAGCTGGCTCATCGCACTGCGAAGGAAACGTAAGGCCGTGCCTCGTGTGCCCGAGGGCTCCGTTCCCATGTCTGCTCTCCCACCTCCTGGGTGCAACTTCAGCTCCTCCGCCCGTGTGTTTAGCCCCACGCCGGGCCGAACCGGGGGGATCCAGCCGCCGGCTGCCGGCAGAGGGAGCAGGCAGCACGCCGGAGCGCAGCGGGGTCACGGCAGGAGCCCGGGGACCCCCGGACACTGAGAAATGTGCTGCCAGGCTGCCAGCAGACCTGCTAGAGGGCCAGGCTTGGTAACGTGCATCAGTGCCTTTTTCTACTCTTAGTAGAGTTCAAAAGTGGGAAAGAACGGGATAAGCAAGTTTGTGGCAACGGCAAAAGTTGTGTCTGTGCCTTGCAGCCTCTCGCCTCCCTTCCCTCACCGCTGGTACAAAGTCCCTGCTCCAGAGCAGGAGTGTGCGTGTACTTTTCCGTGACAGAGCACCAGGACTTGTCATACTTACTTGTCCCACCAAAATAATGCTTTGTTGTCAGGGAGAGCCTTGGTTTGGAAGAACATCAGCCTGAATCCTTAAAACTTTGACAAAATTAAAAACCACAGAATCTAAGTGTTGCTTAATCTTGGTTCAGTGTAGCATTCTATCCTAGAATAACATGTTGCTTTATATAGCGAAGTTGAGCAATAACTAAATAAATATAACTAACTCAAGCAATAATACATAAGAGTCAGTATTTTTTGCTGGAGTGCAGCTGTTCCTCTGTAGCTCTGCTTCCCACCATTCCCACCTGGGGCTGATGCCGAAGGAAGGGGCAGGGACCTTGCCAGCTGTATGGCAACGGTATTGTCGCACCTCTTGAGAGAGGTTTACCGGCACGGAGTTTTATCAGTGAGGTCCACACATCAACTTGAAGTTACTACAGGGGAAAAAGAACAGAAAGAGAAGGAAGGGGAAACTGCCCAGTGGCCAGCCAAGAACAGAAGCAACAGGACCCCCAGAAGAGTGTCCTTCCCAGTGTCAGCAAGCAGTGAGGATGAGGAAGATGACTATAACTGTTCTTGTCAGGCTTTTTCCTCTGTTAACTCTGTGCTTGGCATTAGAACCCAGCCAAGATCCCTCTCTGTTGCTCCTGTGTATGATGCTGTCAGTGCTGACAGGATCACATTTAATCTGTTGCAGGTAGTGCACGCCAGTCACTCCACTTTGTGCATGTTTATGGCTGGTAATGCTTACGGGATGTTTACATGACTATTATCTACTTTTCTATTGCTAACTTTTGTTTTTCCCCTAATGTAAACTAAAGTTACAAAACATGTAGGAAACACAAGGGGAAGAAAGAGGGGATTCTCAGACTGTTAGCAATTGCTTTCCATGAGGACCTGTTATAATACTGAGATTTGCAGGTGGAAGGCCATGAGAATAACAGCACAAAGGCAACAGCATAGGACAGAGAAGGAGAAAAGACTGACCCAGCAGCTTAGGTGGAAGGCTGGAGAGCTGCAAGTGAAAGCCTGTCTGCAGAAGCGCACACAGAAGGCCCTTGGTATTGCAAAGGTGAAGGCACTTGTGTATATGTGCAGCAGTTGATGTGTCTGGCATTTGCAGTTCAGTGCTACAAGAGCGTTTATACAATGAACTTGTGATCACAAGACTGGACTTGGAGGCCCGCACATTAGAAGAATCCAAGGAGGCAGGAAAGTGCACGCACCGTTTCTGCATGGTATGGTTAAGCTCAAGCTCTATGGTTAAGCTCAGTCTCTGTGCAAGAAAGAAGTGGATTCCGTCAAATTTCTGAAATGTAAACTGTAATTTTCAGCTTGTTTCCCTGTTCTTACTTTCTGCCATTGATAGGAACCACATGGCATGAGCATCAACTCTCAGAACATACCTTTTCATCAATGGCTGAAGTTTTAGGAGGGTGGGGGATAACTACTATATCATTACCTTCAGTTGTAATCTTTGTCCTAATGGTGCATGAGTATGTGTGAGATATGATATTGGGAGAATAAATGGCAAAAAGCCAGTGTACAGATTTCTGGATTTTTTTCCTATAAATATAATTCATACTCCATTAAAAATATTTTGTCCAGAAGGATGTTGTCAGCTATTTATAAGCTAAGAGCTTACTATTTCTGCTAAACAATTAAATGTGATACAGGGGAATTTTGTGATTGAGGCTTTACTGTAAGAGCAGGGTGCCTGAGGTCACATCTATTCACTGAAACTCAGGTCCCCCAAACTTCTACATTTACCAGGCCAAAAATGGAGGGAATAGAAGAATACCATGGTTGCCTTACACAAAGCTGGGAGGAAACAAGCCAAGCTGGCTCACTTCGTTATTTTCTCTGCCAGAGGAATAAATGCTCCTGTGAACATATCATAAGTATCACACAGAATCACAGAATCACAGAATGTTAGGGATTGGAAGGGACCTCGAAAGATCATCTAGTCCAATCCCCCTGCCGGAGCAGGATTACCTAGACCATATCACACAGGAATGCGTCCAGGCGGGTTTTGAATGTCTCCAGAGAAGGAGACTCCACAACCTCTCTGGGCAGCCTGTTCCAGTGTTCGGTCACCCTCACCGTAAAGAAGTTTTTCCTCATATTTATGTGGAACCTCCTGTGTTCCAGCTTGCACCCATTGCCCCTTGTCCTGTCAAGGGATGTCACTGAGAAGAGCCTGGCTCCATCCTCATGACACTTGCCCTTTCGATATTTATAAACATTAATGAGGTCACCCCTCAGTCTCCTCTTCTCCAAGCTAAAGAGACCCAGCTCCCTCAGCCTCTTCTCATAAGGGAGATGTTCCACCCCCTTAATCATCTTCGTGGCTCTGCGCTGGACTCTCTCTAGCAGTTTCCTGTCCTTCTTGAACTGAGGGGCCCAGAACTGGACACAATATTCCAGATGCGGTCTCACCAGGGCAGAGTAGAGGGGGAGGAGAACCTCTCTTGACCTGCTAACCACACCCCTTCTAATACACCCCAGGATGCCATTGGCCTTCTTGGCCACAAGGGCACACTGCTGGATCATGGTCATCCTGCTGTCCACTAGCCCCCAGGTCCCTTTCCCCTACGCTGCTCTCCAACAGGTCTGTCCCCAACTTGTACTCATACATGGGGTTGTTCTTGCCCAGATGCAGGACTCTACACTTGCCCTTGTTATATTTCATTAAATTTCTCCCCGCCCAACTCTCCAGCCTGTCTAGGTCCCTCTGAATGGCTGCGCAGCCTTCCGGTGTGTCAGCCACTGCTCCCAGTTTTGTGTCATCAGCGAACTTGCTGACAGTGCACTCTATTCCCTCATCCAAGTCATTCATGAATATATTGAATAGAACTGGTCCCAGTACCGACCCTTGAGGGACTCCGCTAGACACAGGCCTCCAACTGGACTCTGTCCCATTGACCACCACTCTCTGGCTTCTTTCCTTCAGCCAGTTCATAATCCACCTCACTACCTGATCATCCAGACCACACTTCCCCAGTTTAGCTGCGAGGATGCTGTGGGAGACCGTGTCAAACGCTTTACTGAAATCAAGATAGACCACATCCACAGCTTTACCATCATCTGTCCACCGGGTTATGTCCTCATAAAAGGCTATCAAGTTGGTTAAGCATGACTTCCCCTTGGTGAAGCCATGCTGAGTGCCCCTAATGATCCCCCTATCCTTGATGTGCCTAGAGACAGCACCAAGGACAAGTTGTTCCATCACCTTTCCGGGGATGGAGGTGAGGCTGACCGGTCTATAGTTACCCGGGTCCTCCTTCTTGCCCTTTTTGAAGACTGGAGTGACATTCGCTTTCCTCCAGTCCTCAGGCACCTCTCCCGTTGCCCACGACTTAGCAAAGATGATGGAGAGTGGCCTAGCAATGACTTCCGCCAGCTCCCTCAGCACCCGTGGGTGCATCCCATCAGGGCCCATGGATTTATGGATGTCCAGGTTGCTTAATTGGTCCCTGACCCAGCCCTCATCAACCAAGACAGATTCCTCCTCTATCCTGACTTCTTCTGAGGCCTCAGGGGTCCGGAGCTCCTCAGGACAGCCTCCAGCAGTATAGACAGAGGCAAAGAAGGCATTCAGTAACTCCGCCTTCTTTTTATCCTCTGTCTCCAGGGCCCCCACCTCATTCATCAGTGGGCCTACATTGCCTCTAGTGTTGGTTTTACCTGCAATGTATTTGAAGAAGCCCTTTCTGTTGTCCTTGACCTCTCTTGCAAGGTTTAATTCCAAGGAGGCCTTAGCTTTCCTAGTTGCCTCCCTACATCCTCTGACAACAGACTGATATTCCTCCCAAGTGGCCAGCCCCTCCTTCCATGATCTGTACACCCTCTTCTTCCACTTGAGTTTGCCCAGCAGTTCCCTGTTTAACCATGCAGGTCTCCTGGTACCCTTCCTTGACTTCCTACCTGCTGGGATGCTCTGATCTTGAGCTCGGAAGAAGCAGTCCTTGAATGCTAACCAACTATCTTGAGCCCCCTTACCTTCTAGTACCCTGTCCCATGGGATTTCCCCTAGCAATTGCTTGAAAAGGCCAAAGTTGGCCCTACTGAAGTTCAGGGTTGTAATTCTGCTAGCTATTCTGTTCCTGCCACATGAGATCCTGAACTCTACCATCTCATGGTCACTACAACCAAGGCTGCCCTCAACCTTCACCGCTTCAACCAGACCCTCCTTGTTAGTGAGGATAAGATCCAGCAGTGCTCCTCTCCTAGTTGGCTCATCCACCATTTGCATCAGAAAGTTATCATCAATGCACTGGAGGAACCTCCTGGACTGAGGATGGCTGGCTGAGTAGGCCTCCCAGCAAATATCAGGGTAGTTGAAATCCCCCACGACAACCAGGCCCTGTAATTGCGAGACTGCTCTCAGCTGCCTGTAGAAGGCCTCATCACCCTCCTCATCCTGATCCGGTGGCCTGTAATGGACACCCACAACAGTATCACCCCTGCCAACCTGTCCCTTAATTCGCACCCACAAACTCTCAACTCGCTCCTGATCTGCCTCTGGACAGAACTCAATACATTCTAGCTGCTCACTCACATAAAGAGCAACTCCACCACCTCTCCTTAGTGGTCTGTCTTTCCTGAACAGGACATAGCCATCCATGACCACATTCCAGTCATGCGAGGCATCCCACCAAGTCTCTGTGATTGCCACTAGATCATAGACCCTCGACCGAACACGGATTTCCAACTCCTCCTGTTTATTCCCCATGCTGCGTGCATTGGTGTACAGGCATTTCAGGGAGCGAGCTGGGCACACCGATTTCACCCCAGGGGGATGGGAGGCCTCCTGGTCTACCTCAACACTAGAGCATTGCCCCAGTGGTGCAAGCCCAGCTACTACCCCATCCCCCTTCGAATCTAGTTTAAAGTAAATAACACCCCATCTTCATGTTTGCTACCTTGGCTGCTGTTATTTTCTTTTCTTTGAAGAAAAGGAGAGCTCTCAAAGACATGACATACAAGACACTGTTGTCCGCCTGTTACAGATGGGCAACTGCACCAAAGGCTGGAAATGGCCCCCGGATTTCTGTGCCAGAACTGAAAACCAGTCCCCGCACCAGTCCAGCTCTGTCACTGCAGAGCTCTTCCCCACCCTCCACCTTTCTGTGGTTGCTCTGTGAGCTCTGCAAGGCATCCTGTAAAAAAGCAGGTCTGCCCTCACACACCGGCGTTAAGAGGGGAACAGAAATGGATGCGTTGTGGGTCTGCTACAACCTTCATTCGTTGCCTATAGAAAGCTACCCCTTTTCTGAATCCGGGAGCACACAGCTAGCCATGCAATGGGGCGAAGAGCATGACCCAGTTATGTTTTAAAGTCACTCTCTGTGTTGTAAAGCACATTAGGGAATAACTTGAGGTGACACGCTGGAGATTGAAGTGTCATGGTTTCTCAGACGTAGAAAACAGCCCATTGTCCTTATCCTATATAGAGAAATTACACACTGTACGCTCTTACTAATGTCAGCCAAATCTCCATCCTATAATTAGCACGTACTTCCACTGCCAAGTCCACTGCTTTCTTTCAAGTGGGTTTCTTGTTGAGCTGTTATTATACATTTTTACCATACTCATTATTCAGGCTTTTGTTTAAATCGCCCTGCTTTACCTGTGTATTTCTGTCATGCGACAGCTGACACTCGCCTGCTGTTGCCACAAATATGTCCTGTTCCACCAAAACCCCAGGTGTCTTTGCTATCATTATGGGCCTTCCTAAAAACAAACTGGGAGTTGCTATTCAGTTAAAGAGGAAATGGAGAACTCCAGTCCCAACATTTTCTGTCTCAACCTTTCTTGCAGAGGGCTGCTCTGGGGAAGCTGTATGATACTCCTTGTATGCAGTTCATCAGGGCTTTCTCTGACTCTGTTTTTTATTTTCCAAGTTAGTCCTTTTTTTGCCTCTAAGACCTTTATGTTATTCACCTAAAGCAGAAGTAATTTTCAATACTGAAAGAAGCGAATTCTTTACATTTTAAAAACATTTTTGTAAGAGCTCTGTCTTCCGAGCAAACATTGAAGGAATCAGCAGCTTTTCTGTGTTGCAACAGTTCATATTCTGTCTGATTTACACACAGAGAGCACTGCCAACCTCATTTGTCCTTCCATGAGAAAAAGCGACTGAAACTGCTTCCTTTGTGCAGTAAAAGCGTAATGAGAGCCGAAAATGAGACTTCTTGGGCTCTCTGAAGCCATACCAAACAAGAGGAGCCTGGAAAGTAAACAATAAAAATCCACAGCAATTTCATACCAAACAGAGTCATGTGGTAACGACTCTGAAAACACACAGACTGGATTCGCAGGAGTATTTCAGGTGAGGTAGCACAGGATTTTCAAAAGCACCTTGGTATCTGATCTTCATATGCCTTTCCCTGTGTTACTCGTAACTGTTGGTTGCAGCCTAGTAACAAATCTAACAAAGGAAGGACCAGCAGGAAGTTAGGTCTGCTCTGATACGCTCAGGTGTGGATGTGAAGTAGCCTCGTGGTGCCCACGATGACAGGATTTCTCTGCAGTGTTTCCTACAGCATCAGGCATGCGTGAAGGAAAGGTGGCTGCTGAATACGACAGTCTGAGGTTTCGGCCAGGAGAAAACTAACAGATACCTCTGTCAGCTTGTTAGCTGCCCCAGATGGGGCAAGAGAAGATTTAGAGCTGGCTCAAAGACTGGGTGTTTTTCCTGGGCACTACCATCTCTCTGTAGGCTTTTGAAAGCTGTTACCTGTTTTGCATTTTGCCAATACACACTCTTACTCACTTTCATCTTAACTCTGACTTGAACCTAACTGTTTTGTTTTGTTTTTTTTTTTAAGGTGATGGCTAACTGCAATGCTAACAGATCCAGTCACTGTGAGTCGGATGGTCTTTAGTGCCGGTACTTTCTCCCCCGTGTTCTTCCAGGATGTCCACGAGTGCCCACATGTGTGCCATAGGCTGCCTTGTGAATCTCCAAATGGAGTCTGGGAAGGGCAGGAGTCTTCTGTTAACCAGTGATTACCGGGAAGAGACAAAACCTTTGCAGTGCATTGTGACGGCTGAATCCCTGCTCCTCAGATTGTCCCATGCTGCCTTCTACTTAGAAAACAAGCTCAGCACACTCCTTGCCTGATCACCCCTTTTAATTCAGCCTGGTGTTTCCTACACGACCTGAAAGACGCCTGCCTGAGCGCTTGCGCAAGTCTGCCCTGCCCCAGTCAGGCAGAGCAGTGTTTGCAACACCCAACTATAGCAATCTGCTGCAGGCTTCCCTGTTCGAATCAGGCTCCTTGTGGGCTTGTGTCCACTGTTATTGAACCCGAAAGGGAGAATGCCTTCCTCTCTTGCGGATCCCTTTAGCTCTCTGTGGTTTTTGACCTGTGGAGCAGGGACGTAGGGTCAGTGTTAAAAGCAGCATTACAAGTGCTGAAGTACCATCGGGCAGGCTGCAACCAGACGCTGTGGTGAAGGACAGGCAGAGCAGAAGGACCACGGTCTACCAAAGGTGAATTTGTTCTGAAATCATCTTGAGAAGTGACAGAAATCTTATGGCAACATGCCGTGCCCCTTTAAGTAATTTTTGGACTGGCAGGTAAGTGAAGGGTAAATTAACTGGCAGCGCTTTGCTTTGAAATATTGTGTGTATTTAATTACAGATATTTAGGAATATGGATATGATACTTCACAGACTCTGCTTTTAAAAATTTTCCTTATATAAAGAGAAGGTGTGGGGCTGGGAGGGAGAAGCTACCTGGTTGCTTTTCCTCTTTAAGGATCCCTCTTAAGCAAATGGATCATATCGTGATGCTGCTTTGCCATACCTTGGTAAACGAATTGACCTTTCAAAAATTGTATTTCCAATGTTTTCTATAGGAAACCTGAAAAAAACCCCAACAGACAAACATCTTATTCACTGCTATATTGTGATCTCTTTATTAGCAATTTTCCAAGGAATTTCCCAATAGCAGCATCCCTGTCCCCTGCTTTACTCACTGACAATGCCAGACAGCTGGTGTCCACAGAGGTGCTCTCAGCCTGCTTGACAGTTTTTTTTTTTCTGGTCCTGCCTACGCCAGTGTAGCTCTGCTACACTATTACTGAAAACACAGAGATACAAAGCCCTCTGCACAAGCCATGAGAGAAGGACTCTGCCTCCTCATTCACTAACCCCCAGCATCACAGGAGAGTGTTGTAATACCCCACCTCCACTTGTCACACCAGTCACCTGCAAGTCAGACCACTTGTCTTCCTGTGGTTAGGGAGGAAACTGCCACCCACCTTGCTGTCTGTGACTTCCAGTCCTCATGGCTGGGTGTCTGGAAGCTGTACCTGCCCTGCAGACCCACATCTTGCTCTGCCCTTCCAGAGCATGTATGTCCCACCAGGGACCTCCCCCTTGTCCAACCCATAATATTGACTTGCAGGTGCCTGTCTCTCACCAAGCCCTTTCATCCAGAGAAGCATGTGAGCAAACGCTGAGTGGGTCTACCTTGTGTGTAGTCCTCTGAGAGGGGACTGGAGAAGTGCTCCAGACTGTCACATGGATGTTTGGGGTGGGAAGCTGGCTGCCCAGATTTTCTGTGCTTGTATCTTTGACTCAGCTGGAGGCGGTCTCAGTGAAGATCCAGCTGCCTGCCTGCATGCTGGAAGGCGGCCTACAGCAGGCTCCTCTCACAGTGGTACAGAGGCAGCAGTGTGGGACACCACAAGGTTCTGCCAGGCATTGCAGCTCTTCTGAGACCTTCTGGGACCTCCCAGATACTACTCTCTCCATACTCCAGCTGACTGATGGAGTCAAATCTTGCTTGGGTCACAGCAAATGAAGTCTAAAAAGGAAGACGTTTCTTCTAACTCACACTGTGGTATCAAGGGACTGCCTTTTTCAGCAAGCTACAGGCCGTGCAAGGAATTTTTCCTGACTCAAAAGTGGTTCTAGCTTAACTTCTTGCACTGCAGGAGACACTTTGGTTGGGCACATGTTCCTCTGAGGAACATACCCTTGAAAAACATAGCAGAGTATTCCTACTGTGATGCGGCACTGGCTCGTGATCTGCACTTGGCTGGTGCCAGCTGTGATCAGCAGGCCTCAGAGGAGACATGGCAACAGGAACCTGTGGTGAAGTGATGCAAAAGCCTGGTGTGGCAGTGGCCTGATCCTACCCCTCTTCTTACTCTTCCTGTGATGCAACTAGTCCTGATTAAAACCTACGTGTGGCCACAAGCATCATTCTTGGCCTTTCTCATCTTTCAGTCTCAGCCCAGCTGCTCTTGTGGTAGGTCCTTAGCATATGGCCAACCTTCTGCTAAAACAGAAGTATTTTCTGATTGTCCCTGCCTCCCTCCCCACCTGTTCAGCACCTCCCAGAGCAGCTTCTGCTGGGAGAGCTGGGGGATTTCACAGGGGTGCTGTTCTGCCTTTGTGTTTCAGCTGGCAAAGCTTCTGGCACAGGGTCAGGCTCACTGCTGGTCGGGGCTGATGGAGAGCATACGTGCGTGCTGGCACACCCTGCTCAACCGGGCAGGAGCTAGCAAGCACGGCCCGGGCACAAACTGTAGGGACGTGACTCATTCATTGCTTCCTTGCTGCCTGGGTCAAACGCAGGGCAGAGCTGGGCAGCAGAAACAAGCCTCTCAGCATGGATCCCAGCTTACCTGCCAGTCCTGCACAAATGAGAAGCAGGCCCTTGCCCATGCCACTGATGGGAGTCGGTACCCGTCTGTGCTCATGGAGGATGTCCCTGGGAAAAGCCAAGCTCAGTGGTGTAACTGCTTGAGCAACACAGTGCTGGAGGGATGCTGGAGAAGCTGGGCGGGTTCATAATGAAGCCACGCGGTCACTGGCTGTCCACGTGTTCTCTGTGAGATGGTGGCACCCGTGCTCTGATGTAGCTGTAACTTGCCGTGGCTGTTGGACCTCTCTGCAAGCAGACAGGCAAGCGTTTCCAAACAGGAGGGCAGTGATTCCTTTCCCTCCTGTTCGGCAACTTGTACGTCCTGTTTCACAGCCTACTGGTCCAGCCAGTCTTTCCCTGCAGAAGACTGGGTTCTTGTGGGATCTGGGACGCTTTTGCCTTTGACCACTGGTTTTGGCCTGCTGGTGGCACTAGTGTTAACGGGATGGCAGGTAATCTGGCAGGGTGCCCAGTAGTTCGGGAGGGGAGAGCATGAGCTTCCACTGAGCACCACAAGCATTAGTTCTCCTGGCACTGGGGCCTGGAATGAGCAAATTCCTCCTTGTCACACAGCCTGATAGAGCTGATAAATGATCATAGCACGGATGGGTAAATAGAGGTTAGTGACTTGCCCAAGGTCACAGAAGAAAGTCTACGTTAGGTCTGGGATGAGGATGCGATATAACTTGTTCCTCAACTGCCTCGATGTGTTTTATGCCAAGTGAGGAATAGGAGGAGGAACGACCAGCAATAACACCACCCCACTGCAGCAGTCCCTCAGCTGTGCAGAGGCACGGCAGTCTGTCCATCCGCCCACCCTGCAGCAGCCAGCACAGTCCTGTTGAGTCAACACCAGCAGCTCTTCTTCCTGGAGAAAACCTCATTTTTGCAGGAACATCGTCGCACACTGCTCACTGCCCTTCCAGTGCAGTTACTAATACAGGCAGTGAGCTAAAATGAGTTCATCTAAAATTGCAATTCTGTGCTGAAGTGCTGGTGACATTACTAAGCTAGCTGAGCTCTTCGGCAGTGCCTATGATACGAACCAGAAACCTCTGATGCAATTACAGCCCCGTGTACAACGCTGTGATGATAACAGGGCACAGCAGCCAAGCAACCATGTCAGAGGTTTGAGAAGCATTTTCATACCCTCTTTTTAATTAACAAGTGCAGACACAGCATTGACCTGGAGCTGCTCCTAATAATGAAGGAGTGAAGAAGGAGTAGAAAGAGGTGGGGGGAGAAGGTGGGAGGAAGGCAGGTTTGGAGGCTACTTGGTCCTGTTGCCATAGAAGAGCATGAGAGAAAAAGAGAAAGTAAAGAAAAAATGCAAAGGAGTCAGGAGAAAGGAAGGAGGGATCAGAACTGAGAATGAAGAAGCCAGGTAGGTAAGACAGCTAATGGCTTTCAAATCGTGGCTTGCGAACTGCTTCTAAGTGCTCTGCAAAGAAGTCGACTGCAAAAATCAAGTTCACGTGCAGTTCAGCAGTCTACATAGAAGTTATGACCAGCAGAGTCAGCTCCTCTGCTGCAGAAAGGAGGTGAGCAACAAGACTGAAGACTAGCTGTGAAGAGCAAGCCCCTTTTGTTTCCTCACTGCACATGATGTGCCTGGTTTTAAAGGCCCCCAGAGAAGCGGAGTGTTTGTTTAGAAGGCAATTCTCCTCTTCAGGAATTCCTTATTGACATCATTTGTGAAATGTAACTATTTGATCTTGAAAAGAGAGCTCAGCAGCACATCTTCGGAGGCAAACAGAGCACTGGTTTGACCCATACGACCCGTGCAGCCTCTGCCCAGGAGGTGTATTTGGTGGCCTGAGGGGTGCTGAGGGGATGTATCCCAGAAGCGCAGCCCACCCCAGCCCCTGGCAGGAGCCTGTGGGCACAGCAGAGTGCAGGAAGGTGGTGGTCTTGTCCTCGATGCTGCCAGTGCTTTGATTCCAGGTCCTCACACTAAAAGCAAGAAGGTGTGGGAACAGGGTGGCCTGTGTGTGATCATTATGGATGGAGGCAGACTCTCCATTTACCCCCTGGAGTAATCACTTCCATTTAGGGTTCTCCATCTTTAGGATTCTAACACTGAACCCTTAATTTTAAAGTATTAAAGACCTCTGCTGAGTTGCAGCGACGTGACAATGACATCTTACTGAAAATAACAAAAGCAGAGGGATGGCAATCTTCCCCAGGCGAGGTTAACACTGCTACCAAATTCTCCTGCTGCATCACAGGCAAACCTGGAAAGAGCATTATTTTTGGCATGAATACACTTCCAGATTGCCTCCGTTATACTCTTGCATAAGCATTGTTGCCATCGTAGCTAGTAGCATGTGTTAGCCCATTCAAGTTTTGCAAATGTTGGCATAAGGAACATGAGGAAAGGAAACCTCTGGGGCATGAAGCAGCCGGCTTGGAAGGCTGATGTTCTCCCAGGAGCAGCTAGGCTTGTCTCCTTCTGGAGTGATGCAACAAGGCAGGGAAAAAAGCCCAACTGAGGAGACGAGCAGAGTTTGCTTTGGCATGCGCCTTGCTTATTGTGGGAGAACCAACACCCAGAGAAAATGCTGTAAGCACATGGTGAGCCCTCCCGTGATTAACTCCAAAAAAATCCCAACATGAGTAATGTTGCTGTTGAGATCTGTAGTTGCAGCCAAATCCAGAAAGCTGCAGTTTTCACAACAGATAAATCGCAATTTTTATTGCCCTATATACAGACGTAGGAGGGGTGCACAGATATGCATGCATATGTATACTCCCCACATAAAATTGATAAACACATGGTACTGTACCTATGATCGGGGTGCACAGATGTGCGTGCGTATGTATATACTGAATTATGGAATGGAGTTTAGTATGGTTTGGTTTGCTTGACGTAATTAGACCACTCATAGTATAAATATGAATTAGCAAATGCTTGTAAGTATGAATTAGCAAATGCTTAGTAAGTGTGAATTAGCAAAATAACTGCAAACAAGGGCCTACCCCTCCGCAGGGGTGTGATAAGTACCGAGACAGCTGCTTTTAGGCAGGTATGCCTTGCTATCTAGGAAACCATAAAACTAGGTGTAACAGGCAAAATACAGCACTAAAGTCATGTAACCAAAGTGCTTGCTTATCGGGAATTAACCACTGAATGTATGGAACGTTTGATAAAATTGCTACATAAACCGACTGAAATTTTACCATGGTGGAGGTGCATTTTGTAGGGTGCGGACCCTATGCTCCCCCCACTAGAGAAAATAAAGGTGCTTTGGCTTACGGTCCATCTGTGAGTCAGTTCCTTTGAATCATATGCACGCGTATGTATACACCCCACATAAAAGTGATAAACGCGTGGTGCTGTACCTACGATCGGGGTGCACAGATACGCGTGCATATGTATATAACCCACGTAAAATTAATAAACATGCGGTGCTGAACCTATGATCTCACGCAAGAAAAGTGAAGTAACAGTAAATTGTGTATCTCTGTATCTGCACAAAACAACAGAGTAGCAGTCGTTCGGGCACAGCTACTTTGAGTAACTCAGCTGGTGTCAACGTATCTTCACCGGGGTAATTAAGAGCTACGTTATTTTCTGTCGGTTGAGAATGAGTTCCTTGGGTATCAGTGAGACGACCCTAGTTTTGGGTGCACAAAAGGTAAAACACTCTCGTTTTTAAAGGCAATCACTCCTACCCACGGCCATGCACATGAAGCAACTCTGTTAGCCCGTCTTCCCGCAGAGGAAGGTCACCATCACCCACGGGCTTCTCCCTGCCTTGTGCCAAAGGAAAACGCGCCGGTGTCGCCCCCGGGCAGCCGCCGGTCTCACCCGCCCTCCCAGCGCCGGCCCAGCCGCGCCGCCCCGGCCCGGCCCGGCCCGGCGGGGGTGTGCGTGCGGTGGCGGGGCCGGTGTGCGGGCGGCGTGCGCGGCCGTGCCGTTGCACACTTCCTGCGGCGAGTGTGGCCGTGCGGCGGTTTCCGGTGGCTGACAGCCGCCGCAGCCCCGCGCTGCCTCCGCCGGCGCCGGGCACCAGCGCGCAGGGCGGCGCGCAGGGCGGCGCGCAGGCGGCGGGGGGGCGGGGGAGGAGGAGGAGGGACCAGAGCAGCGCCCCCTCCCCACCCCCGAGCGGTATCACGGTGATCCCCCCCGTGCGATACAGGCGATATCGCGCAGCCTCGCCGCCCCACGCTCCCACCGACAGGCACCTGCAGGTACGTGACCCGCCGTGTGTGCGCGTGTGTGTGTGCGTGTGTGCATGTGTGTATGCGTGTGTGCATGTGTGTATGCGTGCGCGTCTGCATGCGTGTGCATGCCTGCGCCTGTGCATGCGTGTGCGCCTGTGCATGTGTGTGCATGCGTGCGCGTGTGCATGCGTGCGCGTGTGCCCGTGTGCATCCAGCGCTGCCCGCCGCGGGGGCGGGCGGGCGATCCTCCCCGCATCTCTCTTTGTGCGCAGCGGAGAGCTCTCCGGGAAGCCCCTGCGGGCAGACACGCAGCCCCCCCCCCCCGCCCCCCCGGCCTTTCGGCGGGGCAGTGAGCAGCGGCAGGGGTAGGTGTGCTCCCCCCGCACCGTGCTGCACGGGAGGCGGGCGGGGGGGGGGACGGGGTTTGGCACAACATAGGGAGCGGGGTGACCCCCGCACCCCGCGTTACATCCTCTTGCAAAAAGAAAAGCGACCCTTCCTGCCCCCCCCGCCCAACGCCCGGGCTGAAATAGAGGTGGGAGGGGGGCAGCCGGGGGGGCTGCCGCCTGGGGACCCGGGGATCTGGCAGCTGCACCGAGCAGGGGGCAGAGGGGCAGTGCCTGGCAGAGTGGTTTGGGCCCCCCCTGGGCGTTCAGCCCCCCCCTCCTAGCACATCCCATAGGAGGGCAGGGGAGCTCGGGGGGTCCCTCTCGCCCCCAGCCCGAGCAGGCTGGGAAGGGCAGCCCCTCGCAAACTTGGCTTGTCACTGAGATGAGGCAGGAGTGATAAGGGAAGCCAGAAAACTGTGAAACGAGCTTGGAAAAGATGGTTAAGTGCAAAGGAAAAGAGTGAAAACGGTGGAGAGATGCCGAGCCTTCTGCAATTTAGTTCTGGCTGTCACAGACAGGGGCACTTTCCAGCCAAAGGAATAACTGTGACATACGTTAAAACTCACCTTCCATCTACAGTGCAAATGGTTATAAATATCCCCCGAACGTGGCTGTTGTTCAGTAGTGCTGGGTGTAGAGTAAGGCTGTTTCCATTCGAGTGAATGAAGATCTGTCGCAGAAACAAAACAATGCACCGGGTAAAAAGGAAGTCCTCCCGTGTGCTTAGCTTTCAGCATTGGAGTTGTTAATCCGTGAAGTTTGCTTTTGCGTGCCTTCTCCGCCATTGCCCCAGTATCCTTCTCACAAACACAACCTCTGCAAGCAGTGCTGCAGTGCTAAAACTGCGATAGATGGTAAAGCTTGACTGTGAACTGCCGGGGACAGTAATGGTTTTCCTTTTTTTCTGTTGATTTGAAGAGAAACGGCACCAAGCCCGTTAGTGGACTTGTTAGCAGCAGTGAGAATTTGCGTAAATCAAATGATTACATCCCTTTGCTACGTTCTGGATGACAACTTTTCAGGTCAGGGACTAGGCTTGTTTTTCTTAGCACTTTTTCTTCTTTAACCAGAGTAACCCCAAAAGGTCTTTTCAGGTCAGGAGTGACCAGTTCCTGTTTCCCCCTGCGGCTGCTTCTGTTCCCTTCTGTATAATTCAGAGCTCAGACCAACGAGGCTGTACTCCTGTGGTACTGCAATTAACCTCATAACCCCAGCCAGCACCACACTTGGGCTGAACACCAGCCCCACAGCACACGTGCATCAGTTCAGACTGCTTCCAACTGACTGGCATTACCAGGAGCTGAGTAAAATCGCCTTGAGGGTCAGGTCTGCCGGTTGTCTCAGGCTGATTTTTCAAATGTCATTTCAGGCTTGGCTAAACCTGTCTTTGCCCACTTTTAAAGCCACACAGAATTCAAAGTTGGAAGCCACATGGTTTGGGCACTCACCTGCTGCCCTGTGCTGAGCCTGGCACAGGACCTGGCTAAGCGATACTCACAGCCCCTCTTCCCCTGCCGCCTGCGCCTTTCAGCAAAAAGCTGTTTTTCAACTTTGTGCTCAAGTTTATCGGCTCTTTGAAATCCTTTATAGGTAAGCTAACAAACCAACCTGGTATTTTAAAAACCTTGCACCCAAATGAGTAATAAAGAGATAAGAATTGGCAAAAAGATGCTGTGTGAACTAAGTATTAACAGAAGGTATTCAGGGGATAATTACTGGTCTTACATGCAGTGTAAAGCTTGTTGTGAGAGAGATGCTCATTGGAGTTATTCTTTCTGGTGTTGCAAGTAACTCATCTCAAGAGTGTGACACAGGTATTCTTTGTGTTCCACTAAGATAGCTAGGTTTCCAGGAGGTAACCTAAAACTTGTGGAAAACCTGTAACAGCTCAAGTACTTATCCAGCCATTGTTAGCAAGCTGGTGTTTTTGTTCTCTTTTGTTTTTAAGCAAATATATATTGATATTGCTCCTGTACTGATGCATTTATACACTGGTAGTCCCTGTACTACACCAGGAAGATTCCTATAATTGAACTTATTGAAAGTTTCCAAAGCACAGTATCATTGCGTTTCATTCACACAACGATAACGAGCTTATAGCCACCAAGTTCCTAAAGCGGTAGCAGTTTGCTTCATTAGCAGTTCACACCTGGCAGTCACCAGGTGCAGCTTGGTTAAGTGGCCACCGAACCTCACCTTGGTGCCAGTTTGACTGGGCTGTTGTGCGTCCACAAACTCCATCTCAATGGAGACTTTCGGAGTTTCAGCAGTGCTGTCTTTTGGTATTTTCAGTTTCCCACCCCTGTGCTTGTCTGCCTCCCTTCCCCGTTAGGTAAAAAATGCAGACAGAAGAGGTCTGAAGGTCTTAAGTGTGGGCAGACCTGTAATCCCAGCCTTGGCACTCATTTGCACGGTGCCACTGTTTTTCCATGTCTGCACCCCGGGAGTGGTAACCCATCCATGCACAGCTCACAGAGGTGGTGTGGAAATTCACGACTGTTTGTAAGGCACTTCACAGAAATGTGTATGGCAGTTAGTCCTCTTGAGGATTGTTATGCATCTGGTAATTCAAGTGTAACTAGCTGAACGTAACGCTCTGCTTTCAAAAGTTATTGTTGCACACCTTTCTGCAAAGTAAAACAAGGTGAGATGAAGTTTAGTGACTTAAAGCAGTGCAAATTTTTATTGGCTTTTCTGTTTCCTTTTCTGTGAAAAATACTCAGAAAGGAGTGTTAGTTTGAGTCTAATGTTTCCGTTACGGATCTGAATAATAAGGCAAAGGAACTTGAAAGAGTTATACCTTAGTACTATTAATAATGAAGAAGAACCTGTGGAGCACGGCTGCTTCATCTTCAGTTACTTGACCTCGGCTCTGGTTTGTTGATTTATGAACTTTATTTACTGGCAGGGTTGGTGAATTCTCTTGCAAGACAGAAATTACAGTGTGCCAGCCCTCCCTCGTTTCCATGGTAACGAGTACACCGCACAGATTCCCTAATGAGACCCTTGGCTGGCCACTGATTGTCTGCCTTTTTCTGGTTTGGTAATTCTGGGCCCTGAAGTAGATAAAAGGTCTCGTTCATATGACTGTCCGAACTCAGGCAGTCAAAATGGGAACAGAAATGAAATTTCAGATGACTTCAGCATGGTGAGAGTGTGTTGAAATTTAGCCTCAGTCATACATACACAGGTGGGATATAAGCAGATAACTTCCAGTATTGTGTTTTCGCCTGAGAAGGGTATGGTGAAAAGCACCCATCCCAGATCTTGAGTGTAGTTTGAGCTTTGTGTCCCTCTTCTGTGGCTGACTGATATGTGTGCAAAGAAGTTAGTTATTTTCCATCATCTGGGGCTATTCTGAATTGTAGGTGTTCTCCACATTTTCTGGTTTGACAGTTTTTATTACAGTCCTTGTATTGCTGGAGAGTTCCTTCATGTTGCTCTGTTCCCTTTTCTTATTTATTGTTTAGCAACAGGCAGGATCTGCAACCTTTCGTTCGCTTGACTGATGTTAGCTCAGGGACATCACATGAGTCCTGTTGGACCCAGGCATTTTAGGGCTTAAGACCTGTGAAAAGTTAGAGGAACAAAAGTTTTCCTGTAAGTGCGAAATCGCAGGATTAGATTGATGGTATTCACGGAGTGAGCACTGTGACCTTCTGCTAGTTTTTATTTCCACTGCAAGAGTTCAAAGTAATTATTATCTAAAAACAGTCACTGTACCTAAAATATTTCACATACGTAGTTTATAGATAGTACCTAAGATAACTGGAAGAGATAAGAGGTGCCTCTCCCCTTTTCTCTCCAGCTTTGTTTATTTCATTAATTTTCCCACCTTTTTTTGATATCGTCTGCCCTATTGTTTTCCTCTGTGATTTTCACTAAAATGAGTGTCTTTGGTCAGTGTGGGTAATCAGGCAAAAAAAACCCTTCAAAATGTTTTTTTTTTTTAAAACAGGAACAAAAACATGTAGCAGTGGGGAAACATCCAAATGCACATGTTGTTTAGCTGTGGCAACTGGACTAGATGAGAAGTAGATTTCTTTAATCACCAATGCTATAGTTTTAAAGCTTTATTGTTTAGTCCCTTCACCTATGAACAGCTGCATCTTAATGAAAGAAATAGACAGGAAAGGTATCCATGGTATAATTATCTTCTATAGCAGTTTTATTCAAAATACGTGCAAAGCTGGCGGCAACTGAATTTAGTAATTCCAAATTTCAGTGGCTGTCCTGTCATGGGTTAAGGCTGGAGGAAAGAAAAACCACTGATGGTCTAGTAGTTTACATTGAAATTCTTTCTGTGCCCTGCCGGAAGCAGCCTCTAAATGACCTGTGGTACTTAATTGCCTATTAACCCATCCTGCCTTAAAGGTTGCTGGTTGGTGTGACAAACAGAATAAAACCAACTGCAGCAAGTGGCAGGTGAGAAATCCGTCTCAGAGGGAAAGCTCCCGTGGAAAAGCTGTGAGATGGCTAAGAGCCAGGCACCACGCCATATGTAGGCTCCTGGTCGCCGATTGTCTTTAGTTTTAGAGGTAGCAGCATTTTAAAGTGGTGTTTTCCCCTGCGTGGTGTGCTGGCCTGTGAGCAAGGGAGCCGTGGTTGTTGGGAGCTGTTGTTGGGTTCTGCTGTTTCGGCTGCCAGCATCAAATGCCATTCCCTGCCCCTGCACACATACCCCCAGCAAAAAAAGCAGAGTTTCTAATATGCCTCTGCTGAGCCCAACCATTTATTTTGTGGGTGTAAACTTCCACATGGTCAAGGGCTGTGATTTAGAAGCTGTTTTGGGAAATCGCTTAACGGTTTGCCTAGTAGTCTCCGAAAATAACTGCTATTATATCTTATAAATATGTAAAGATGTACCATATATAAATATGAATAACATAAAAATCTAAATTATGCTTACTTATAAATATGTAATATACATATATATAATATTTGTTAAAGAAAAATTTGCAGAGTCTGGGTCTCTAGGGTTGCTGATTCTTTATTGAAGCAACTCAGAGCTGGACCACCACCACAGTGAATGGTGGTTAACAACAAAGACTCTACACCTTATATACTTTTCAGAACGCACTACGTAAGATACAAAGTCTTTAGTACTTTTCCACGAATGCTTCCTGAATCTTCTCGTTTGTTAAAAATCCACCACAATCTCCTGTCTCAGCTGGTTCTTGTCGTTCTGTTCCACTTCTTCATTCTGGCTTTGAAGTCTTCAGGGTCATCTTGGTCACTTATCTCCTTGTTCATCTTCTGTACACACAGATGTTTTTACCCTTGATTTTTAAGAAGGCTTCAGGATGTTCTGTTAACTATATACCACAATGTAGGCCTAAGCTGGGCGGTTTTCTACCTCTGTAGTCTCATGCTCTTTAGATAAATGCTTATTTTCCAGACAATTATCTTTTGTTATATGTAAATTTCTAAGAAACTACTGATTAACCTGACTGGGTTTTAAGCCAGCCCTGGAGGGGGCTATACAAGGGCTCAATGAGCAGCATTATGGTTGCGATGTGGTTCTCAGACTTTCTGAGCACCTGTGGCTATTGTTTCCTTAACTCTATTCACTATTCTTATTACTTTTATCTAGGCCTAAATTCTTTGATCTAAACGTAAAGCAAAGCAAATAATTTATCTTTTTCTACATATTTGTGCAACATATAAATAATATATTTTGATGCTATATTATTATGTATTCTCTATTATTCAATATAGAATATTAATCCTTATATTAACATGGTATATATGGTTTTATTATTAGACATTATTATTATTATTATTATTACACATATTCTATTATATTCTGTTGTCAGATGAGAGAGAAAAGTTAGGTCTCACAGAGAAGGTGTCTGACTTACAGGGTGAGGGAGCTGTGATTCTGCTGGGATCTATCCCGCTCCCTGGTTCTATCCCGTGTTTTCCCGAACGATGCAGTGGAAGGAATAACGCGCCTCCCTCCGTATCGCACCTGCATGGAGCACGAGGCCAGAAGGAGCTGCAAAGACGTGGGGGCACAGGATCAGATTTCAAAATCATCCCAGCAGGTTGGAGATCTGGGCTGGAGACAACGGGGTGTGAGGTGTAAAACGCAAGGTTCTGCTCTGTGGTAGGATTAGGGAAATGCTGAAATTACAAGCTGGGTAGCAATTTTTTGGCCAAAATTTTTTTTTTTGAAAAAAAAAAAGTGTCTTGCAAAGGAGAAGGGAGTAACTTTCCTCCATCGCCAAGGTGGATGGGACAGGAAATGATAATTTTCAGTAGGAGGGAAGGCCAGGGCTAGTCATCAAAACGTACTCTCTAAGAAAAAGGCTCATGAAGCTCTGGGATAACCTGCGAGGATGCTGCCATGGGAAGTCCTCACAATGAGGTTAAATGAATGTCTGTCAGCAGGGAGAGAGGAGCTGTGAGTCTGCTTAGGAGGAGCCCTAGTTTTTAGTGATTATTCTTTCATGATTAAACCCCTTGTCTGTAGGAAGTTTTTCTCTGGTATCATGGACATTTCCCAACAGGGCTGAAGAAACATTACGGTGCATGAGGAAGAGTGTGGCCAGCAGGTTGAGAGAGGTTCTCCTCCCCCTCTACACAGCCCTAGTGAGGCCACACCTGGAGCACTGTGTGCAGTTCTGGGCCCCCCAGTTCAAGAAAGACCAGGAACTACTGGAGAGAGCCAAGTGGAGGGCTACAAAGATGATGAGAGGACTGGAGCATCTCTCCTATGAGGAGAGGCTGAGGGAGCTGGGTCTGTTTAGCCTGGAGGAGGGAAGACTGAGGGGTGATCATCAATGCTTACAAATACCTTAAGGGCGGGTGTCAAGAGTACGGGGCCAGACTCAGTGGTGCCCGGTGGCAGGATGAGGGGCAACGGGCACAAACTGAAACATGGGAAGTTCCATCTGTATATGAGGAAAGACTTCTTTACTTTGAGGGTGACAGCCCTGGAACAGGCTGCCCAGGGAGGTTGTGGAGTCTCCTTCTCTGGAAATATTCAAAACCCGCCTGGACACAACCCTGTGCAACATGCTCTAGGGGAACCTTCTTTGGCAGGGAGTTGGACTAGATGATCTCCAGAGGTCCCTTCCAATCCCAACCATTCTGTGATTCTGTGAAACACAACCAGAAAGTAAATTTTTAAAATGGGAAATAAAAGGGGTAGAAAGGGCACCTATCTGAAGCTGTAAGTGACTGCAAAGCACCACCTCGTAATGTAGAGCAGCGTGACCTGGTGTGGTGTGTGAACGGGTGCACGGTGGGACGGCAATAGCATGAAGAGGAAAACGCTGTGGTGAAATGAAAACACTTTTCAATTGGCGTATCTTCAGCTTTGTCCTTGTCACAGTACCGATATCTCCCTAGAAGCAGTCCCGTTGCAAGGAAGCGCTTGAACAGTTAGAAACCTCCTCCTTTCTTTGAACAGCATGGTAGTACAGTACGTAGACCCTAGCTGGGCTACAGTCAGGCGCTTCCATGCGGTTGTGCACCGTGAGTTTCCAGAATGACAGCTGAAATTAGCGAAAGATGAGCTTTTGGCATGCACTTCATGTTGCAATGTTTTCTTAACTTTTCTCTTTGTCTCCTCTCCTTAAACGTGAAGCTGCAGACTGTGAGTTCTACAGTTCTGGTGTTTCAGTCTAAGTATGGAGGGGAGAGGATGTGTTTATGTTCTCTGCTAAGTGTTCTCCCGAAGCTGTAGAGAAAACCCTTGTTGCCCCATGATAGTTTGCAAAATCCGCTGCCACACACCATAAGGAGACAGCATATTTTAGCTGGTAACACTCCAAATGTCATAGCTTACAATTTGCAAAACATTGCAGGATGGAACAAAATCAATGAACTATTCTCAAAATGTAGAAGCTGGCACTTTTTTTTTTTAATTTGTGAGGTTTTGATCCTTGCTGTTGAGCCAGTTTTGCACAGAAGATGCCAATGTACTCGTTCAGTGGAACATTTTCTATTATCTGTCATGTGGATTGTCCCCCTACAGCAGTCTGTAGTCATACCAGGTGATGCCACTCTACACTGTGAGGTTAAATACCTGCTCAGCTTTTATCGAAAGCTTTTAATAGAGCCTTTTTTCTTTTCATGTTTAACTAGGAAAGTGACTGTTTCCTATCTGAAATTTCGATTTCCTACTGTCTTTTTTTTAGCTCTGTTAGGGGGAAAAGTAATGTCTGGCTTATTTTTTTTTTCTTTTTTAATTAAAGCATATTTTAACCTTCTTACCTGTAACTATAAAATCAAGGGTGCCTTTTTAAAAACTGAGCTCTTACTCACAGACTCAGCATTGAATTTTTTAGGCCCCAGAGGCAAACATTTATTGTGCAACAGTAAACTACAATTGAAACTGCTCTGTAAAGTGCTTGGCATAGTCTGTGCCAGATGTGTGAATCCTAGCAATTTTAGCAGACTTGATGAGTGTTGATGACTTAATTTTAAAGCATTAAGGTTTAACATTTCCATCTCTGATTTCCAAAAATACAGATAACTGTTGTGGAACTAAATCAGTTAAAAAGAAGTATTGTCTTTATAACAAATGAATGAACATTAATATCCACCAGCAGGTTGATGATTTCCAAATCTTCTTGATTTCGAGTTATATTTCAATGTAGATTCTCCTAACAAGTTTAAAACTTGTGCCCCCAAGTCAAGATATGCAAAAAAAAAAAAAAAAATGCAAATAACTTGTGTCCAAAACTTGATTCAGTTAAATCCTGCTTTCTGCACAAAGCTTCACTTCATAGCAGAGTATAGCTAAGAACCCCATAAATGACATATTTTCGCTGAACTGAGTATTAGGAATTAAACAAGCAACACAGGACACCACCCACTTTGGCTGACCTGGTGCCTGGCATCAGCCTACAAATCAGGCACAGTGCTGAGTGTTTGCTGAACAGGCAGTGCGATTTGATGGAAATAGTGGTGAATGATGGAGATTTTTTTGGCTGGGAAGAGCTGGGTCAGATATTTTGATTTTAGAAATCCATCTTGATTTGAGGCAGAGAAGATATTTATTGTGGGTGTGAGTGAAGAAAGCTAGAAAATTATATGTGCAATATAAATCCACCGTATGTACATTTTTTTTCCCTTTGTTTTACCATAAATAGTCTAATGGCTCAGTCCTATAACGTGTTAGATGTTATGGTGCAAAACACAGGTGAATGATCCTTCCAGAAACAGAAGCACTAGTCAATTAATGTTTGCAAATTTTGGTAGATAACTAAGTTCCGTGCATTTTTTTTTTCTGTATTTTTTTTCCCAAATCGTCTGTGAATATGTTTACCCATCAGCTAGCTTTTTTGTCTGGTTAGATAATCTATTCTGAAATAATGAGACTGATTTCAGTATGGAAATGTACGGCAGCCCTCCTTAGTAGTGCATTCACATGTATGAAAAAAAAGGCTGTCTGGCAGAGGAAAAATAAAAAAATGTAAATTTGGATTTACAATTTCTTTTGGACTGCTAGAGAATACATTATAGTGAGCATCACAAATAAGCTGTGCTTTGGAACAGCTCCGCAACATAGTGGAGCATTACTGGAATACAGCATCAGGCAATTTATATGGAGGGTGGTTATTCACCCGGCCCCTTATTTGCAAGAAACATTCCACACTTTAATTGAGCTCTTGTCAATATGCTGCATCTGCTTTAACGCACTGTGTTTGCTGTATGCATTTGAACAGTCTCATAAAGATGGTCAAAATTTGTTTTGATCTAGCCAGAAGTCAAGGAGAAATAGCAGCTCGGAGCCATATAGCAAAGACACGCACTATTAACCATTGCAATTTACGGTTTTTGTGTGTGTGTTAACATTCAGTATTCCTGTTGGACAGTTAACTCTGTAAAGCGAAGTGACCTCTTTCCAGTCAGGCATCTCTAAAACTGTCTTCACCTCTGCTGACCTCCTAGATACTGATTAAACTGTTTGGCTGTGTTTGATTAGCTTAGTTTACAGATCATTTAACTGGTGCAGAAGTATTTACGTGGGATAATACCGTGAAGATTAAGATGGGGGAAGTAAAAACCTGGAACCACTTCAGCAGGTTTTATGAAACAAAGAGGTGTGAATCCAGCGTGTGTGTGTGTGTGTGTGTGTGTGTATTTTAAAATCTCAAGGCTTGCCCTTTAGGCTCAATGATTTATTTTTCCTCTGGAGGAGAAGTCGCTCTTGCTCTGGAGGAAAAGGTGGTGATTTCCCTCATTGCAGCAGTTCCCCTCGTGGCCGTACCCTCATGTTGGTGCCCTGCCCAAGGCTGTGAGATTCACACTGGGCATGAGGAATACGCTTTTTAACAAGATAAGAGCAGAGCAAATTGCTCTGTGGTTTACTTCATTAGTATTGATGCACTACCACTGTCCTAGCACAATTAAAAAGCGGAAAGTCTGAGTGAACACATCTAGACTCAGCTGTTCAGTGTCTTTCCTTGGCTGCCTCCACCTGTGGATTTCACTACTTGCCTACACTATGCAGTGTTGGAGGACAGATTTTCTTGTTCCCACTGGCATAGCTGGGGCAAATTTGTAATATTACGTTATATCCATCCTTTTCATCGAATGCCCTTTCTTTCCTCTTGTTAAAGAAAATTGGCAGAGTCCAGGTCTCTAGGGTTGCTGATTCTTTATTGAAGCAACTCAGAGCTGGACCACCACCACAGTGAATGGTGGTTAACAACAAAAGCTCTACACCTTATATACTTTTCTGAAAGCACTACGTAAGATACAAAGACTTTAGTACTTTTCCACAAATGCTTCCTGAATTTTCTCATTTATTAAAAATCCACCACAATCTCCTGTCTCAGCTGGTTCTTGTCGTTCTGTTCCACTTCTTCATTCTGGCTTTGAAGTCTTCAGGGTCATCTTGGTCACTTATCTCCTTGTTCATCTTCTGTACACACAGATGTTTTTACCCTTGAATTTTAAGAAGGCTTCAGGATGTTCTGTTAACTCTATACCACAATGTAGGCCTAAGCTGAGCAGTTTTCTACCTCTGTAGTCTCATGCTCTTTAGATAAATGCTTATTTTCCAGACAATTATCTTTTGTTATATGTAAATTTCTAAGAAACTACTGATTAACTTGACTGGGTTTTAAGCCAGCCCTGGAGGGGGCTATACAAGGGCTCAATGAGCAGCATTATGGTTGCGATGTGGTTCTCGGACTTTCTGAGCACCTGTGGAATTGTTTCCTTATTAATTTTTATCTAGGCCTAAATTCTTTGATCTAAACATAAAGCAAAGCAAATAATTTATCTTCTTCTACACCTCTACTAATGGCCACTGGGCAGTGATCTTCATTGATGTGTTCCAGGGGAGTTGCTGGTCTTTTTTTTTCCTCTCTTTTTTTTTTTTGGCAGACTGTAGCTCTTCAGAAGAAAATTGGGATGATCAGTGCATATTCCCTTTCTACTCAGGTCATTCATCAGGAGGTGCTTCGTCGTTGCTCTTGGTGAGGAGATGGGGGAGCATCTGTATCTGGCTCTTGAGAGTCCTTTGTGGAGGAGGGAGCTGGAGTCTCTGCTCAAATGCAGTTTGGAGCTGGCCCCCACAGATGTCATTGTCAGGGTTTGGGGATTGGGTTGGCAAGTCAGTAGGAGGGCTTGAAGGACACACCTGGTTACCTTGACGGTACTATACAAATCTTCCTGTAAAGTTAGTGCAGCCTTTGAGAGGGCAATAGGTGGGGACATCCTGGCTGTGCAGAGGGACCTGGGCTTTTGTGTGGATGAACCTGCCTTTCCTCTGGGTTTTGTGTGGGTTGTCCATCTTGCACAGTTTGGAGATGCAGTGAGTTTCTTGCAGTCTTGCATGGGCTTTTTGTCCAGTGCTGGTGGCCCAGGGAATGTGCTTCTGGGGCTGGGTTAAGCAGAGGTCTGCAGTGCTGTCTGGTGTAAAAGCCTCCTCCCAGCCAACTGGCGACTGGGAGAGTTGGATCCAGGCCCCTGTGACTAACGCTGGAAACCTCTGTCAGCAAAGTCCTTCTTACACACTGGGAAAGTCTGCTGTTCCCATTGCATACCACTTTTATGTGAATTAATACCTGCTCTCTAAGGCATGAGGTATCTTTTTGAAGCTTTATTGAAGGTCAAGTAAATTAAGTTGTATATGTCATTTTCATCTGCTCAATTCACCTTTCCTCTCTATTTAATGACTACTTTGATGGACTCTCACAGCTATCAGGGGTCTAGCATTTTTTCCTCATGACTGTTGTACAAGTGTGATCCTATCTGGTTGCATTTAAGTGCTGCACTACTTTTAATTATGCTTTGCCTGTGCAAGACGCTTCCTCAAAAATAATAGAAGTGTATCACTTTTGCTGTATTTACAGTTATACTGTAAGGAATTCACAAGGATGTCAAAGTAAAATTTCTGCTGGTATGCCATGCTATTTGAGAAACAATGTCTTGTTTTTCTTGTGTGGGAGGTTTTTTTGCTGGTTTCAGGGGACCGACAAAGAAAACGGCATTACCATTTTTCACATGGTTTGACCCATTAGATTGTTTCACAGAATCACACAGAATCACAGAATGTTAGGGATTGGAAGGGACCTCGAAAGATCATCTAGTCCAATCCCCCTGCCGGGGCAGGATTGCCTAGACCATATCACACAGGAACGCGTCCAGGCGGGTTTTGAATGTCTCCAGAGAAGGAGACTCCACAACCTCTCTGGGCAGCCTGTTCCAGTGTTCAGTCACCCTTACAGTAAAGAAGTTTTTCCTCAAATTTAAGTGGAACCTCCTGTGTTCCAGCTTGCACCCATTGCCCCTTGTCCTGTCAAGGGATGTCACTGAGAAGAGCCTGGCTCCATCCTCATGACACTTGCCCTTTACATATTTATAAACATTAATGAGGTCACCCCTCAGTCTCCTCTTCTCTAAGCTAAAGAGACCCAGCTCCCTCAGCCTCTCCTCATAAGGGAGATGTTCCACCCCCTTAATCATCTTCGTGGCTCTGCGCTGGACTCTCTCTAGCAGTTCCCTGTCCTTCTTGAACTGAGGGGCCCAGAACTGGACACAATATTCCAGATGCGGCCTCACCAGGGCAGAGTAGAGGGGGAGGAGAACCTCTCTCGACCTGCTAACCACACCCCTTCTAATACAGCCCAGGATGCCATTGGCCTTCTTGGCCACAAGGGCACACTGCTGGCTCATGGTCATCCTGTTGTCCACTAGGACCCCCAGGTCCCTTTCCCCTACACTGCTCTCCAACAGGTCTGCCCCCAACTTGTACTGGTACATGGGGTTGTTCTTGCCCAGATGCAGGACTCTACACTTGCCCTTGTTATATTTCATTAAATTTCTCCCCGCCCAACTCTCCAGCCTGTCCAGGTCTCTCTGAATGGCTGCGCAGCCTTCCGGCATCTCAGCCACTCCTCCCAGTTTTGTGTCATCAGCGAACTTGCTGACAGCGCTCTCTAATCCCTCATCCAAGTCATTAATGAATATATTGAATAGAACTGGTCCCAGAACCGACCCTTGCGGAACTCCGCTAGACACAGACCTCCAACTGGACTCTGTCCCGCTGACCACTACTCTCTGGCTTCTTTCCTTCAGCCAGTTCACAATCCACCTCACTACCCGATCATCCAGACCACACTTCCTCAGTTTAGCTGCGAGGATGCTGTGGGAGACCGTGTCAAACGCTTTACTGAAATCGAGATAGACCACATCCACAGCTTTACCATCATCTATCCACCGGGTTACATCCTCATAAAAGGCTATCAAGTTGGTTGAGCAAGACTTCCCGTTGGTGAAGCCATGTTGACTGCCCCTAATGATCCCCCTATCCTTGATGTGCCTAGAGACAGCACCAAGGACAAGTTGCTCCATCACCTTTCCGGGGATGGAGGTGAGGCTGACCGGTCTATAGTTACCCGGGTCCTCCTTCCTGCCCTTTTTGAAGACTGGAGTGACATTCGCTTTCCTCCAGTCCTCAGGCACCTCTCCCGTTGCCCACGACTTAGCAAAGATGATGGAGAGTGGCCTAGCAATGACTTCCGCCAGCTCCCTCAGCACCCGCGGGTGCATCCCATCAGGGCCCATGGATTTATGGACGTCCAGGTTGCTTAATTGGTCCCTGACCCAGCCCTCATCAACCAAGACAGATTCCTCCTCTATCCTGACTTCTTCTGAGGCCGCAGGGGTCCAGGGCTCCTCAGGACAGCCTCCAACAGTATAGACAGAGGCAAAGAAGGCATTCAGTAACTCCGCCTTCTTTTTATCCTCTGTCTCCAGGGCCCCCACCTCATTCATCAGTGGGCCTACATTGCCTCTAGTGTTGGCTTTACCTGCAATGTATTTGAAGAAGCCCTTTCTGTTGTCCTTGACCTCTCTTGCAAGGTTTAATTCCAAGGAGGCCTTAGCTTTCCTAGTTGCCTCCCTACATCCTCTGACAACAGACTTATATTCCTCCCAAGTGGCCAGCCCCTCCTTCCACGATCTGTACACCTTCTTCTTCCACTTGAGTTTGCCCAGCAGTTCCCTGTTCAACCATGCAGGTCTCCTGGTACCCTTCCTTGACTTCCTACCTGTTGGGATGCTCTGATCTTGAGCTCGGAAGAAGCAGTCCTTGAACGCTAACCAACTATCTTGGGCCCCCTTACCTTCTAGTACCCTGTCCCATGGGATTTCCCCTAGCAATTGCCTGAAAAGGCCAAAGTTGGCCCTCCTGAAGTTCAGGGTTGCGATTCTGCTAGCTATTCTGTTCCTGCCACATGAGATCCTGAACTCTACCATCTCATGGTCACTACAACCAAGGCTGCCCTCAACCTTCACCTCTTCCACCAGACCCTCCTTGTTAGTGAGGATCAGATCCAGCAGCGCTCCTCTCCTAGTTGGCTCATCCACCATTTGCATCAGAAAGTTATCATCAATGCACTGGAGGAACCTCCTGGACTGAGGATGGCTGGCTGAGTAGGCCTCCCAGCAAATATCAGGGTAGTTGAAATCCCCCACAACAAGCAGGCCCTGTAATTGCGAGACTGCTCTCAGCTGCCTGTAGAAGGCCTCATCACCCTCCTCATCCTGATCCGGTGGCCTGTAATAGACACCCACAACAGTATCACCCCTGCCAGCCTGCCCCTTAATTCGCACCCACAAACTCTCAACTCGCTCCTGATCTGCCTCTGGACAGAACTCAATACATTCTAGCTGCTCACTCACATAAAGAGCAACTCCACCACCTCTCCTTAGCGGCCTGTCTTTCCTGAACAGGACATAGCCATCCATGACCACATTCCAGTCATGCGAGGCGTCCCACCAAGTCTCTGTAATTGCCACTAGATCATAGCCCCCCGACCGAACACAGATTTCTAACTCCTCCTGCTTATTCCCCATGCTGCGTGCATTGGTGTACAGGCATTTCAGGGAGCGAGCTGGGCACACCGATTTCATCCCAGATTCACCCCCTGATTTCACCCCAGGGGGATGGGGGGCCTCCTGGTCTACCTCAACACTAGAGCATTGCCCCAGTGGTGCAAGCCCAGCTACCACCCCATCCCCCTTCGAATCTAGTTTAAAGCTCTCCGAATGAGCCCTGCTAATTCCTGTCCCAGAACCCTTTTGCCCCTACGACATAAACCTTTCCCATGTATCACTGTCACGCCTGGTGTCTTATAAAACCAGCCATTATCAAAGAACCCAAAGCCCTGCCTGTAGCACCAGTCTCGTAGCCAGGCGTTAATAGATAGAATCCTACTATTCCATCCCACGTCATCACCTGAAAATGGAAGGAGGGAGGAGGAAACAACTTGTGCCCCAGACTCTTTCACCAACCGTCCTAGGGCCTTGTAGTCTTTCTTCATCCCCCTCAGACTACGGGATGCAGCTTCTTCCCCACCTGTCTGGAAGATCAGCAGGGGGTAGTAGTCTGTGGCCTTCACCAGGTTGGGGAGTTGCCTGGTGATATCCCTGATTCGGGCTCCAGGCAGGCTGCAGACCTCCCTGTGATGGGGGTCAGCTCTGCATATTGGGCCCTCAGATCCCTTTAGGAAGGAGTCTCCAACCACTAAAACTCTTCTCTTCTTCCTTGTGGAGGAGGTAGCTATACGCCTGTCAGGTTTTTCTGACTGTGGTGGGACCTCTGATATAGGTTGCCTCTCCACCACATCCCCATTGGACCGGCTGCATTCCACTAGGGCTTCATATCTATTGCTCAGAGGCACCTGTGGAGGCAAGGTAGGCAAGGAGGGCACTCGCCTTTTGCCACGGCCATAGACTTGCCTCCACTCACTCCTCTCCTCTAGGTTATTGTTTTCCACCTGAGAGGGGCAGAGTACAGGGGTCCCTCGATCCTGGGAGCTCTCTGGCAGGTGCTCCCATTTTTGTTGCAGGGAGGGCAGAGCCTGGCTCCACCAGTCTATCTCCATTTCAGCCTCCCAAATGCTCCTAAGCCTTTCTACTTCGGCTTGAAGCCTTTCAACCTGGTTTTGCAGCTGTGCCGCTCGGCCAAGCAGATCATCTACTTGCTCACAGCGCACACAGCCCCCTGACACCACAGAGACGGTGTAGCATTCCCTGCAGCCCGCAACCTGCACCATCGCCTCCTTCCGTGGGAGCTCTGTCTGGGTTCCCACATCCATTTTGGTCTTCTTCCACCGGGTAGATACCATTGTTCTTTCACTGAACTGGGAAATACCTGTTGGTGCCACCCCTGGTTCACAGCTCCTTGGCACCTTCCTCGCCTTGTGCACTGGGAGGGAGTCAGCGCCCTCCCCAACGTGTTGCAAACAACTGCAGCCTCACCTGCCCTGGGACACACCCAGTCACTGCTGACTCACCCAGGCACTGCTGAGTCTCCCTCACCCTCTGCCGCCTGGCCAGGGACTAGTCCCTGCCCTCCAGGAGGCTCTTATCAACGGTAACAGGGGGTGGTGCCTCCGGCTATGCCCCCTCCTCTCCTGATTCGTTGCCGGGAACCTTCGGGTCCGGGGTCAGAGGGAAGCAGCTCGGGGCTGATGCTCGCGGGGGGCTCAGGGGGGGCCCAGAGTACGAAAAACCGCCCGGTTAAGCCCGATGTCGCCCTCGCCCCCGCACTAACCTCAAGTCGCTGCCGCCGCTTTTCGCTGCTGCCGCCACTGTCAGCTGTTTGGTAGAAAGTATTTGAGTAGGCGGCAAATTGAATTGCTTTTACATTTTCAAGACACTTAAGATAGAAAATAGAAAAGACAGCACTAGATAAACATGCTGCATATGTAATAATATTACTGCCAAGGAAGTTTAATTCAGTCTTCAGTGATGGGTTTGGGCAGATATGTTGCATTCGGCTAGAGATAAGGTAATGCATGCAGTGCAGTCTCAGGTAAGTAGGAACAGAATGAAACCGATATTTTGCATTAGTTGTGTGTTATTTATTGTATCTGATATAAGTGTACAGCAGACACCTGATACTACCACCATCTGCCTGGTATCAGATACGGTGTCTGCATGTGGAAAGGGTAGGGTAGGGTGGTGCTGTCTGGACTTTCTGTACAAGAGTTGCCTCAGAAAAGGTTTTATTTTGTAAACAACTACTTCACTAGTGCTTTTCTGGGTAATTTGCTTCCTTTGTTAAGGCTGTAGTTCTGTCATTAAAAATCAAGATTTGCATTAATAGTTGGCTGCTGGTGTGCAACAGTCCTGGTATTTTATCTTAACACAGTGAAAAGCAGCAGTTATGATCAACTGTTGTAAGAAATCAGTGTTCTTGTGGTCTGAGGTAGGAGACTGCAGGAAGACAGTTTTGGGATAGTTCAGAATCAGAATATATTGTGAAGGGGAAGAAAGTCTTGAGTTTTGAAAAAGTACTTTGCCTGAGTGCTCTGAAGAGAAGATGTCAACAATATCCTTAGACGGAGAATGAGAGAAGGAAGAAAACAACACAAAAAATGCAAGGAAGTTTCAAGGGAAGTTTTCCAGGGAAGTTTTCAAGTAGGAAATAAACTGATGGAAGAAACCATCTGGTGCACCAGATAACCTGGTGGTTACGTGCCTTGGTGCTGATGAGGTGGGACTCTCAAACTTGAGTTTGCTCAAAAGCCACATAACTCAGGACTGGTGCTTCCAGAAGAAGCTTACTGTATTTTGGTATAAGTCTCTCAAGGGAAAACCAAGTTTTGAATCAGATTCTCTAGGCAGGAGACTACAGTTCCCTCCAAAATGGTGCGGTCAGCAATGGTCTGCCTTGGCCCTGTCTGCTCTCCATCCAGCTGCCCCTGAAGACCTCAAGGAAGGCCAAGCGGGCTGTCCACCATGCGCTACCCTTTGCACTACAGAATCGTATCTCCCATTTTACAGAAGGAGAAACTGAGTCAGAGAGACATGGGCTAAAGGGTGTTTTGTTGCTAAAGGGCTTTATGTGCAATCAGAGACCATGGAGCTCCTGACTGCGCACCAAGATGAGAAACACCTCCAGGGAGGTGAGCTGGGGTTGCCTTGCTCTGCCTGAGAGTGCTGACAGCTACAGTGATTTTCCTTCCTGCCAGCAAAGGGATGAGCTCCAGAGGATGAAAGAAGGACGTTGCAGCATTGGGTCGAGCTGTGCAATCCAACTGCATGTGTCTGCCCCAGAGCTTGGAAAGGTTTGAACAGACCGCCTTCCCTAAGGCTGGATGCAAGGACAAGACCTCTGTTTCTTAGGCTTTTTTCCTAATCATATGGCTGGATTTTCAGCTAGCCCAGTAGTGCAAGGTTCATAATTAAAGGAAAACAGCCTGTTTGCCACTGCCACCCCATCGTTCCAAAATCAGGGTTGTTTCCAGAGCGCGAAAGCAGTGATCCAGTCCCTGAGGAATGAGGACTGCAGATCTGGTGGTCTAACAGGTCAGAGGGGCACAAACTGGGGAGAATAACCTCTACCCTTTCACCTGCACCACCGAGAGCAGCTGGGTCCTTCTCCAAAGTCATGTGATAATGACTTCTTTTGAGGGGGAAGTGTGTGCGAAGCGCTCGCTCAGCTACAGAGGTGGGAAAAAATAATGAGCGATGTGTTTTGGCAAATGCATGGCTCCGCTGAGGAGTGTCATGTGCTGCAGCCCTGATGTAATCTGCACTTCTCCAGGTGCAGGGGAAAAATGCTCAAGAAAGAAGGTGCAGGAGTGGTTTGTGATCTTAACAAGCGCCTGAGCCACCGTGGTTGGCTTCCAGGTGATGCCCAAGGTCAGGAGCAGGCTGATCCCCACGAGGTTCCTGCTCTTGAGCTGTGTCATGGAGGACACACGTGCAGTAACAAGGATAAAGGAGGGGGGACATGAATGAACAGTTGCAAACCAGCCTGCACCTGCACAGCACTATGAGCTGGCACGTCAGCAGTAAGCTGCTCCTGTTGCTCTCTTGGCTGTCATGTCAACAAGGGCTGGAAGTGTGCTAGAAGTGAGACACAAAATACCCTTCCCCACGGACAGGGTCAAAGCAATAGGTTTTTCTGGTAAGAGGAGGGAACAATGTTCAACAGTGTCTCTTTGGTGATGATACCTCAGCCAAGGATACCTTGAGGAGAAAGGGACTACAGCTAGGCAGCAAAAAGACAAAAAATGGGCGATGAAAGAGCTATCCGGCACTGCCTGGTGCTTGTCAGGAGGTGCAGCTTGCTGTCTGTGGTGTGTGTGGACCTCATGCGCTCCACTGCACCTGCAGCACGCGAGCCACCAGGCTTGCCTGTGCAAAGCAATATGCCTGCGTTTTGCTGACAGAAACGGGAAGGTTTTTTGCTCTTCCTTATGGGATGCATTTGCTTGTTATGCTAGGGGAGCACGGAGTAACCTGGGCAGACAGACAGAATGACTGTGCGTACCCTGGGGCGAGACACAGTGTTTGTTCTGACAAAATCCTATTTCATTCTGGTTTGTTTTGCGTTCGTAAAGGCCTCTGCAGTGCATGCTGGGGATTGAGTGGGTTGGGAGTGGGAAGTTGCAGACTGCTGGGGAGAGCAGTTTTTCAGGAACTTTTGCTGCTGTAAATGAAACCCATGGCCTGTCTGTTTGCCAGCTGCTTCTTCACAGTTAACAGAGAAAGGTGTCTAGAAACTACCATAAAGGGCAATCCTTGATTTTCTGTGGTAAGGGTGTTTCAAGAAGTTTTACAAGCATTGTGAATTTAATTGCAATTTTACAGGGTGTCTGTGCATGCACAGCTCACCAGGAGTGCTCCCAACTGGTCCCTCTCTGCTGTGTGGCACGGAGAGCACACACTGCTCCAGCTCTTGCACCCTGACCAAATTCCCCCCCGAGTTCAAGACTGTGCAGGCTGTCGCACTAGTAAGATACATCTTGCTTATGTTAACTTCGGTGACAAAGGAGTTTAGTGTGGTGTGAAAGGGGAAGTACAAGAGAAATCAAGTGAGTGCCCTCATTGTGCATCACTCAGGATCTGGCATATGCCTGGCAACCGGCCATCCCACTGGGCTGTGACATGCACGGCAGCAGCACGTGCCGTGAAGGTGCTGGGGCTGGATGGTGCTGATGAAGCTGAGCCAGGCATGAAACCTTCACCTTACCTTCTGCCAGTCCCTCTGGATGGGTCTAGATGTCTCACGTATTTCTCTGTGCCTTTATGCCTAATGATAAAGCTGCTAGCACTGTTGGGGCAGTCAGATGCTATGAGCAAGCATTAAGAAAGTTACAGGCATATGTGAGCCTTGCTGAAACTGGCAGTGAGTGTCTGAGTTAGACAGTTGGGTAAAGAGTGAATTTCTTAATAGTAATTATTAAAGTTGGTCTTTAACATTCTGTGGAAGGACTTGTTAAAGCAGAGGCAGGTGACAGTGTTGCTCTGTTTCACTGAACAGTTTAGTCCAGTGAGAACATTACCCCTTGTATTCTTAATGGACATTTAAAATATATCTATGTTTTGTTTTTTGGGGACTTTTTGCTAACATGCATTTCTTAAGTCAGTCTTTTCCTCATGTTAACTGCTGGTGTCATAAACATTGTACATTACTGGCATCAAAAATATTCCACAGGTAGCAGAAGTGAGCTGGTTGTTTTTAAAGTGTGAAACTAACAAATACAGAATGACACCAAAACAGGGAGCCCTGATCAATACCGCTATAGCCGAGCCCCACATTGGATGTTGCACAGCTGTGGCTGTAATTCAGATTTGCACCGTTTTCCAGTGATAAACACCCGGCATTAGCAGCTGCCCCGGTGAGCAGGTCTGTCTCACCTTGCTGCCTGCCTAGCAGCGAGGTGGCCTCTGGTGCCATCTCCCTCTCTTACTCCTTGCTGCTGGCCTGAGGTCTCCGTGCGTTGGAGGGCAATGGGAGAGAGGGTTTCTTCTGCATACCTTGTATCTTCACAGGGTTGGCTCAAGTGTCACTTCAAGTTGCTGGCACAGAACCGATGCTGCCTGCCAAATGATGTATTTGCCCCAGATACTGCTCTTCTCCCCCCACCTTTCTTGCCTTATCCATCGGATTGTACTCCAAATGTGAACAACCAGACTTCACCTTTAAATAACTTTTTTTTTTTGATGGCTCGTTACCAAACACAGTGCTCTTAGCTATGAAATGTTTAACTTGCACAGCTGTGCTGCAGAGAGAGAAATACTTTGACTGCCCTTTCCCTATCTATCATCTTTCAAAAGTGTACAGCTAACAGATTTTAATTTCTTGCCTTTTTGTCTTTGGCAGATTTATTCTCGTTCTGCACAGCTATTCTAAACACAAGCCTTTTAAAATGCTCTGCGAGGCTTTATTTTTGTTTGTATCTGTTTTAGAAGTATTCCTAGGTCCATTCGTTCCAATCCGGCAGACAGTAAGTAGGTTACATTTCCCCTGACATCCCTGAGTGTTTTGCTTGCTTTAGCCACCGTAGGGTTAGACTCCACTGTAGTGTGTTGTTGGTGCAGCTTGAAATGAAACCTGATTTTAACAAAGGTGGCCACACCTCCGAGGGCCAAACTGAAGACCATACTTTGTTTTTAACTGATTTAAGAGCAGTGACATAAAAGATGTTTAAAGAGGGTACAGAGCTGTTCAGTTTTATCTGCTGCTGCTGGGCTTTATGAAGCTGCTAATGTGGAGCTTGCCCTTTGCAAATACAATTTGGGATGATGGAACTTCTCAGATGTCCTCTGCGTTTTGTAAAGCCTTTGAGTACTTTGTTTCAGTGCGGTTGTTTTCATGGGTGTTGGCCGTTGTAAGTAATCTGGTTACAAACAGGCATGGTTACAGAAGTGCTAGCGTTTGTGCCCCATCAGATGCAGCATTTCAGCACTTGCATTTCCACTCTAGCAAAATGGTTAAATTTGAAAAGGTGATTGCAGAGAGATCAGCTTGTCAGTGTTGTAGATGGCATAAGGAAATACATGTATATCTGTCCTGCAAGACTAAGTGTGTTCGTCTGCTGGGTGTGGAAGCGTTTCTTTTTCTATCACTACAGGAAAGCATGGGTCAGAAGCAATGGGTTGAAAGAAATTGCTTTCAACCTTTTGCCTAGCCAGGACAAGGGCACGTTGTGCCTCTGCAGGACAGTAAGTGAAACGTGTAATCTTAGTAGACAAATGCTGTTGAAACCTTAGACTGAACTAGCAGCCTCAGTAGGGTTTAGGAAGCTGACCATAGCAGGGACACTGTCACTTTCTCAGTGATTTCAGTGGTAATACTCAATGTGCTCTCCCATCCTTCTTTTTGGTACCAGCACGCACCTTTTACTTGCAATTTGGGAAGGTGGAAACGGGGGTGGGAGGACAGAGACTGCCCTTCAAATCTGGCAGATCTTATGTTCTTCTGCCTTGCATGTGGCACAATGGTGCTTGAGATGCATGCAGGTACGGGTGAAATGCTGTCAGTGTGAAGCAGAGCTCAAGGCTTAGATCTGGTGTAAGGCAGGGGGGAATTGTCCCTCTGGCTTCTTTCTCAGATTGCTCCAGCATTGAGTATGGATATTGCGGTTCTCAGCAGGGTGAAAGGACATCTTGCCTTGGCAAAGTCAGAATAAGGGCTGTCCAGAGAGAGGTACCACCAACTTCACTGCTGAGTTTGGTGGTAGAAATTTTCACTGTTTCCCCCAACCAACTCTCTCTCTCTGGTAACGGTTTGCAATTGGAAGCAGCCAGCCGTGTTTGCAGACACCTACAGAATGGTGCAAGGAGTTAATACGAGAATACATAATACAGGTTTTTTTTTTGTTTTGGACTTGCTGTAATAGTTAATAATCAGCATCTCTGACTGGAGTAGCTCTTCCTGAGAGAAGAGGAGATGAAGCTGTCCAAGTGCATTGCCAAAGAAGTTCTTTCAGAAAAATGTCAGCAGAAATTCAAGAAAGCTGGTCAAGGCAGTTCAATATGCTTAGCCCCTGTATTAAAGTCAGCATGTTCTTTTTCATCCTTTCTTCTTTTTGTTTGGTTTCTAATTTATAAATAAGAGCCTGTGTCATTCCTCAGTATAATTCCAAAAGAGCCCTTCTAGGTTTTGCTTTGTTCCTTCAAACAAGACATGTCCAGATATCTGCTGGATCTGCATGAACAGTTATGTGTAAGGGACCTGACTGGCTTCAAATACAAATACAGTTGGATGAATGGGTATCTAATGTGTGCGTGTCCTTGCAGAAAATGTGTACAAAAATTAGATTAGTAATTACATATGTTAGAAAGCTCTGTGTTACCTAGACTGTGATCTTCAGTTAGTCTTGGCATGTTTTCCAGTGTTTGTCATTAATTGCTAATGGATTATTCATATCTGGAGAGAGTTACAAGAAATTGTTATCAATGTCCCTGGAATGACTTTGCGGTATGACACTTCTGCTCATATTTATGGGATAAAGGTTTGGTTTTTTCCTTTTTTTGAGTAAGCGATGGCTGTATGTTTTCTGCTAACGCTATTCAAAGGCTGGAATAAATGTAACCCCAAGAAAGAATTAGTTGGAAACACTATCAAGTTGATATAGTAAAATAGCTTCTGGCATCTTTGAAACCTACTCTGTTTTAACAAATATTTGTGTTTATTGTCTGTGTTTTAATTGGCAAGAGAAGAGAACGCCTGGGGTACCACAGATGGAAAGATTTATACTTTTAAAATTATTTTTCTGTTATCTTTGGAGAGACTAAGAAGTTTATCTAGATGCATTTCTTGAAGGAGGTTAGTGGTGTACTTTTGAGGTGTGTACCTTAAAATAAATTACTATCCTGCTTGTAATTACCTTTATTCAGCTGTTTTTACTAGCACGCATTTTGTCTAGGGCCATTTCTCACTTGTGAGAATGAACCAGTATGAGCAGAAATGGGTAATTTTGGAAGCAATTTCCTCATCTGTTTGGTGCAGTAGGTCCAGTACTAATGAAGCATAGCAAGAACAGACTTTAATGTAGATGTGCAATGCAACGATGTAAGAATATATGCAACAATATATTAATGGTTTTTCTTATACACCCCCTTCCATTTTACTGGTCGCACGATACGTAGTCTTACTTCATTTCCTCTGCCAGACATTCAGCAGTGCAAGTAGCGTGCTGTTCTGAACTCCAGTTGTCCAAAGACTACATTTCTGGTTTTGAATCTCCAAGAGGAAATAAGCGAGGGCTCTTGAGAGTCCTGCATGATGGATAGAGCTCTTCTTCCAGAGTCGTCTTTTGTGTGCCAGCTGCCAGTGCCTCTATATGTAAAACATGAATATTCTGGGCTTTCTCTCTTTCTTAATCATCCGCCATCCCTAAATCTCCATGTTGTACGTGCCAAATCTTGCACTGATGTTAATAAGCACTGGGCTTGCTTGAGAACACAAATTTAGCTCTTTTGGTCAAAGCTTTGGAACTTGCCTGGCTAAAGCTTTGACAGTTTTTTAGATACTCGAGGTCAGATTTTACAGATGTTCACATGCCTACAGAGACCTCTGAAAATCCCACTTGGTGCTTGTCCTTCCTTTTGATTATATAAATGCCTCTAGGAACTGGGGCCTAGCTTGACTGAGCCAGCCAAGGTCAAAGGGACCTTTTCCGTGTACATACGTTTAAGCCTCTGTAGCTCCAGTCCCACTGAGCTCAGACCTACAGGTTTCTGAAATGTCGTGCAGAACGGCGTGGGTAGGCTCTGTCCTGGAGATCTGCACGTCGCACTGTGGCCCACTCCCGGCTTTCTTCATCAAGAGCAACAGCAGGTCAGGCTGCTCACCCTGTGGGGTTGCCACCAACTCCTCACCTGTGTGTAGGTACAGCATCATGAGGCTTCGATCTCTTTGGGCACTTTCAGGGAACCCATCTCAGTAGTCTTAAAATGTAGGCTGTTTTAAACCTTGGTTTAAATTTTAGGATAATTTGAATTGATTGATTATGTTGTGTTAGAGGCACACAGATAGAAATGTTACCAGGGATAATAGAAAAATTGGCTCATAGCTGGGCGGAGCATTTCTGATTTTTTTATCCATTGGCTGTTGACTACAAGATGTTACCCAGTATTTCTGACTGGCTTGCATTTGAAAGCAAATCCTTGCTTTTACTGGCTCATCTCTAGGGCAGCTTTCATATTACTGTTTTTTCTACGTCATATTAGTCCTGTCTAGGAGCTTTATTAGGGACTCAGCTGCATGTGATCTGTTACACCCAGTTGGATACAAGCCTGTTCATGGAATCATCTGCTGTCTTTATGTTTCTTGTATTTTTTTCAAGTCTATTCTTTCTTGCAACTCTTTTCTCCAAGGTGTTGGGGTTTTTTTTAAGATTTTAAAAAGAAACTACAGGGCAGGACCTCAGTCTGATACAGGTAGTTTAATGATAAGGATAATTGTTGATACTTAGAGTACACAAAAGAGCACTGTGAAGGCAGTTTTGGAATGCTTTTCTTGATGAGAATTAAGTCCTTGGAAAATAATTTAAAATCCAAAACAATCTCAGTGTTTTTTAAAAAAAAGGGAAAACCTAAACCCTTAAATGCTAGTATAGAAAGTAGAATTTCATCCTCACACAGAAATATTGAATTGCTGTGATTGTTTTAGTTTTCTACAGAAAACCACCCCTCTGTTTTGTGTAGATGGTTAATAATGGGGTTTCACCAGCACTATTTAGCCAAATAATGCATGTTTTCAATATTGCCATAGTTACATTTTCCAATTTCCCTCAGTTTAGAAAAGCCTTGAAGTGAGAGAAATCCTACAAATAAAAAATACAAACTGCATCTGGCACAGTAAAGTCTTTCATCAACAGAAGCTGCTTGCTTTTGCTTGTGAGGAATAGCATGGTATAGTTAAGTTGCCTGGGCTGGAACAGAAGGCATTGGTTGTCCACTAAGAAGATGGGAGAGGCTGATCTTGGTAATTTGTGTGCAAGTCAACAGTAATATTCCTGTTTTCCTTTTAGTAAATTATGTGCACACTTTCTCTTAATACAATTTCTAGGAAAATGAAAGACTAGGGAAAACATCTTGCCTGCAGGCTGAATGTGCTTCATTCTTACTATAATTCTAAAATTCATCGTAAACTTAGGAAATTACATATTTTAAAGATTTTCCAAATGTGTGATGCGATTTCTCCATTAGAGGATGACTGTGAACTGCAAGCTGAGGCAAATGCTAGTGTCTTTGATATAGTGCAGTTTTATATACAGATCATCCTGAGAAATGGTGTGAAGAAAAATGCAATTTTGGAACAAATGTTAATAAACAACAAAAAATAACCTAGCTATAGTACAGAAGCTCCCTGGTAACCAAGTAAAAGCTAGGCTTTTTGTCTAACACTCAGCACTTTAAAATCTTATTGTCCATATACTTTTCAGAAATAATTTACCAGAAAATGTGTTCTTTTTTTAAAAATGTCCCTTGCTGAATACAGAGCTAGTAAAATATGAGAGATGGCTAAGACTGAATTGAGGCTACAGTAAAACTCTCTGCCACGTCTTACTAATCCTAGTGCACAGGCATCTTTTCAAGTACGCCTCTGAGCTGTCCCGTTGGTTGCATGCCATAGCAGCGTACATTGGTGTCACCATCATGTTTACCCTGACGTTGCTGTTGTTGCTGTCAGCAGTCCTATTGACAAAGCTCGTGGAGGTGCTGTGAATACCGTGTTTTTACCTGGCACTGTTTCAGCAGAGCTGTTTAGCTATTCAGGTGTTGGCTGGATGCAGAGTTCCCGGTCGCTGTCATTTCTGCCTCCTCCCCAGAGCAGCTTTTATACCAGAGGCTCTGCATCGAGTACTACAGGTACCTGAGAGTCCCTGCTTGATTATTACAAGACCCAGTTCTGGCAAAAGCAAACCAGGGACACGTGTTTGCTCTGGAAAGCCGTGTTGCTGTTGTTGTGCCCCCATAGCTTGCTCTGAGTGAAGATGTCAGCTCCTCTACGAAGCATAGCTTGCAGTCATTAAAAATGTAGGTAAAGTTTCTAGCATTTACAAGAGATGCTGGTTTGAGAGAATGGGAGCAAGAGGTCTTATTCTTGTTTCCTGGAAGTTTGACCCCCTTGCCATGCTTCATCCCTGCTCTGAGGGCTAGAGGGGTGGCTTTGGGCTCTGATGAACAGTTGGAAATTCTGAGTCCTGGACCAGAAATCAAACAGCTCCAAAAAGGCTGTTTTCCAGAGCTGTAACATGCCTCTGTATCTGTGTTTGAGCACAGCCCGTATATTTACATATGACTTGCAAAGCTCTGGAAAGAGCTTTAGAGAAAAACCTATGAGCAGGCACTGCGGTATGTGGGGGTTACCCACTCATACTGAATTCCTTAGCAAATGTTGTTGGAGTCACAGCATGGTAAATCAGTTGTCGTGCTGTTGTTTGGTTTGGTTTTTTTTTTTTATGTTAAATTTTAGTAGACAAAATGTGAAGTCAAAGCAAGAGAATCTGGCTTACTACAGGTATCAAATGACTAGTGACTTAGCTAAAAAATGTCATCAATCAAAGATAACAATACAAGAATTATATGAGTATCGAGGCATATTTGAATCAGTTCTGGCTCCTCAAAGAACAGAGATCAAAATTCACCCATCCAGGGAGGTGGCTGCAGTGACATTATTCCTTGGGAAAGTCCAAATTCATGAAATAGATGTTTGGACCTGGTTCAATGACCAGTGAGCTCAATGGAGTCTTCACCTCTGAAGCAAAGAAACGAGACTCAACAGCACTTTGACGATACTCTTAAGCAGGTATTCTTCATTAGCGGCACTGGGCAGCACTGGGGATTAGTCCACCATGAGCGCTCCACCGACTTGGCAAACTTTCAGAGACTGTATACCATAAAGTTATACATAGTCATAGGATTTCCGAGAACTCATTTACATAACCATGAGATATACAAATGTCTGCTCCGCATGCGCAGTCATCTTCCTTGGTGGTCGTCGGGGGTCTTCAGATGAAGTCTTGTAGTCTTCCTCACTGTGTCTTCTGACTGGCCTTTGCTTCTGCGCAAACTCAGTCCTGGATTCACGTAGGCCATGTCCTTTGAGGCTGTTGTTGCAATTTCCTTATCTCTGTGTTCCTGTGAATCCGCCCATCCCAAAGCCCAGCCATCTCAAGGGAAAACATCTGGGAGCTTCCTTGTCTTACAGCCATAACCACTCTCCAAATTGCAAAGGCTTTCCTTTGTTTAGTTGAGCACCCAGGACAGTTGAGTAATTAAGGTATTTACAACGCCCTTCTTGTTCTTGGGGCCCCAGCCCTTTCACCTTGGTTGGTATTAGATCAGCCTATCCTAACGAAATTTGATGGTGGATAGTTCAGCTGCATCACAACAGCTGTTTCTTTCTGTGCAGCAGTCATCTTACCTGTATTCAAGGAATAAGCAGCAATTCAGTGATAAAAGTGTTGGAGCTGATACCAGACGGTTCAGTTCAGCAATGGTTTAGCAAGAGTAGGCCTCAGGTTTAGCAACGGTTTAGCAAGAGTAGGCCTCAGAGTAGGCTCTAAAAGGCCTGCTCTGTGTTACCTTTACACAGAACTAGCTTTCTTGTCAGTAATTTTCCTTTTAGCTAGAATAATAGAGAATAACAATAGGTTCTGAAGCAAACTACATGTTTTGTAGATAGAGTCTGTTTATGGGATTGATAACAAGGTTCTAGTAGACAATGATTCATGCTGTTTACGCTTAATCTTAGAAAAACAAAGGTCTCTGCTAATTATAAAAGGGCCAAAAGACAAAACAAAACAGTAAAGAACAACTTTGTGATGTCTAAATTAACTTGATTCATAAACTTGTGTCAGAGGAGAGATAAGTCCAAAACGATATCTTCTTCTTGAGAACACATGTACTTGTAAACAAGAAGGCCTCGACCATGCTTGCGCAGAAGCACGATTAAAGGGGGCTTGCAACCACCAGTGACCCCCAGAGACCACCCAAGACCCCTTCCCCAATTTAGTACGCATACGTAAAGACATTGTGTAATGTATTACGTAATGTATTAGCATATGCATAAGTTTCTTGGAAAGGGAGGGCTTTTCTTAGAATTCTATGAATATTCATATTTGTGATGTATATAATGAGCAAGCTTTTGTTCTTAGGTGTGCATGCTAGGAGGAGAGATCCCCCGTGCACCCAGCGCTGCAATAAACCAGTGTTGGCTTTCTAAACTATCATTTGGTTTAGAGAGTTTTCTTGGTTACTATTTTCCGGTAACAGAGCTGGAAACCTTCATTTTGAGTTTGCTGTAGAAAGACACATAATGAAAAGGATGGATTGGGTTTGAAGGTGTGGAAAAGTTCAGTGTCAGACCCATTACAACCTCAAAGACAGGTAGAGCCAAATTCAAACAAGTGGTAGTTGCACAGCTTTCCATGGGCTTATATCCAGGATGGATTTTGCTCTGATCCTCATTCTTGCTACATCTTCTCCACTGTTGCTAGTGGAGAAAGCTATGAGCGCAACTGAAAATATTTGCTCTCTCCACACTTTTGCGCTGGAGAACTTTCCACCAGTGTAGGAATTAATGCTGGAGTGAACAGTGAGTAAATCATTGTTTCTTGTAGGATGATGGAGGATTTATGTTTTTAAAAGCAGGATTTGAGCTGGTCCAGCTGGTGTATTTTTATTTTGAAAGTTCTATTTTATATAGAAGCATTCCTAACATATGCGTGTTGGATCCTATATGTATTTGGTCATTTTTAGCCACTGCAATAGGCAGTATTCTGAAATGTAAATGTAAATTTGATAGTAGCTCAAAGAGAGGTGAGGCAGGGGGAGATTGATCCTAACTGCAGAAGAAGTCTGACCCTTTACCAGTTCAGTAATGCAGGACTTGGCTTGTGGGTTCCGTTCAAGGGCTCTCTTAACCAGTTGTGTTTTCCCTCCATCAAAACTCTGCCATTTTTAGAAGTGCATAAAAAATTGCTATATGGGAGCAACCTTCTGAAAACTGGTTGGTGACATGGTGAAGACTTGAAAGTTCGTTTCTATTCCTTTTCCCTCTTCAGGCTTGGAATTTAAGGTATAGCCAGGCATAAATCCACATATGTGCACTGAGCACACAGTTGTGTTCGTTCAATGGTACATATATATGCAAAAAAACCACCCAAACAAGCCCCAAACAGTTTTGCAAGGGGGTGCTTATTTATTCAGTTCTGACATGGAGATGCAACATGAACCAGAGTGCTGAGGCGGAGATAGTGACTGCGCAGAAATGAGACAGGTGAGCTAGATTTCACCGGTGATGCAAGCAGCAACAAATGCTGCCCAGCATTGCATGTTGGTGAGGTGAAACACTGAATCTGAATGCAGCTCACGGAGTGTAAGTAGAAGGGGAAATTATTTCCATGTTAGGTCCCTGCAGTTCCCCTCAGCTTGGGTCACTAAACTGCAGGCACACAATGGTCATCGGATAGTTCATCTAACAGTCTCTAAGTCTCTAAGTCCACGGATCTGCTAGTGCTAAAATTTGCTTTCATTTGTCAGCCTGAGGAAGAACAGCTTTCAAGCAAGGGTACAGAGTCCATCTTGCTTCTCACGTCTTTGCCGCAGACCACAGTGAGAAGTGTCTGCATTAACAAAATGAGTTACGTTTCATTCAGGTTTTCAGAGAATGTTTTGGGGGTGCACTTGCTAAATACTGAATTGAACAAGCAGGATTTCTCCAGCTTCCTTGTTTACATGATTCAAGCACTGTAACTGTGTTTACACTGCTGAATGCTTTCAAAATCCTAAAATCTTTTCTCGGTTCAGCTGTACACTGCTTAGTTCTAAGCAGTGTGGAGGGTTAATATTTTACAGGAGTATGTTAGTGCTACAGAGCTTCTGGGAAGAGCATGGCAGAACACGTCCTTTATGGGATGTGCAAGGAAGACGCAAGGTAACAAAAATGAGATGTAGCACTGCCAAGTGCTTTGACTCCTCTGGAGCTGGACATGCTTAGCAACTTTGCAGATACGTTCACAAACTGTAGACAGCTCACTTTCCTTTCTGACACGTTCTTTGGAAGGAAGATCCTTCCGCAGCAAGAAGAAGCAGTTCCGTGCATTTCTGTACCATTCTCTGATGAATCTACTTGCTGCAAATGAGGACAACCAAATCAGGCCTATATTCCTGAGGACTGAAGCTCAGGACTGGGAAGCACCAGCACAGGGGGTGGCTTGGAAAAGGATTCATGATAAGGAATTAACGTGTCTGAGCGGTTATCAAGAGAGTCACAGTGAGCTGGGGGGAATGGAGTAAGGAACAGGTCAGTCTGAGGAAGCTTAAATTTAGTTGTTGGCATCTGGATGAGAAGAGGGGTTCTGAGGTGATGATATCCTGCTCAGATCACTCAGATTTGCTGCACCGTCTGTTCTGCTTCCTTTTCACCTGCTTCTTCTCTTGGTGCTCTTTCGGTCCCTCCATGACCCTTCAGCCTTGCTGTGCAGGAGCCAGGCTCAAGTAGCTCCTGTTTAGTGGGCACTTAGAAAAAGATACAAACATAGAAGCAGTGGAGCTTGTAGCATTATGTTTGGGTTATGGATTGAACCCGCAATTGAGCCTCAGTCGGTTCTGCTGTCAACAGATGGATCACTTCATTTTGTGAATGAGGCAGGCTCTTGGGAGGCTCGTAAACCTGTGATAGTCTTCCATGTGAAAAGGCAAGGAAACCCCCAAATGCTGTCCCAGCCAAATCCTTTTCTTTCTTAGCCAACTGAAGGAGTTTCACCAGCAAACAGGTTTTGTGGCTTTCCTCAGGCTTGATGTGATGACAGCTGCAGTTGAAGGTGTGCCACGCTTGGCAAGGAGAGCGTCTTCCCTGAAGGCTAACCATCAGCTGAGGAGGAGCTGCGGTCTTGTGGAGCAAATGTGACAGACAACCGTGAGATTTTTCTGAATGGAGAATAGCACTACTTGCCCAGAAAGATGTGTGGTTATTTTTTCTTCCTACTTCCCCCTGCACCTCCATCTCAGGAATGTGTTCTTGCTGCTGCTCATTAATGATAGGAATGATAATTGTGGTTCGCTGTGGTGAAACCCTGGCCTGCTTATTCAATGGCAGAGCTCCTACTGACTTCAGAAGGACCAAGATATAAGCACAGGAGCTCTGAGACACACAGAAGGGAAGGCAGTTGCTACATATAGATGATTGAATCAATATAAAATTTGGTATGAGCCTAGAATTGTGGAGGTGCAAAATCAGCATGAAGGTTTTGTTTTGTTCCTACTGTACATCCCTATTTGTTTCTAAATCAGTTGTTACAGAGCTAAAAACATGAACAAATAGTATAAGCTCACATAATTTGGGAATAGTCAGTGATTTTGTTAAGGTGAGAGGTTGTTTTTCCCTTGAAGACACCAGCTGGAGACTGTACAAAAGTGATAAGAAAACAGTGACAAATGAGCAGAGAGAATTATTCTCTAGTTTAAGGATACATGACATTGCCAAACTTATCTCACAGGCTTGCAGAATTTGCCAAAATTGGTGAGCCTTTCCTCTGTAATTCATAGCCTTTTGTTTCCTGGAAAGACATTCAATTAAAAACATGTTATTCTAACTAAAGGGAACCATGTACAGTTTGTATCAGAGATGGAGGTCTGCCCCTTTCCCCAATGGTAAAGTTGGACACCTAGTTGATTCATACCTTGCCTATAAGATGTCATTATTTTCTACATGCTTACTTTCTCTCCCTCTCTGCTTCTTCTTGCTTCATAGTCTTTCTTTCAAGCAGAAAGTAAATGCAATAATATTTGAGTTGACACAGAAGTTTTGTACTCCTGAAGTCTAAAAATAGAGAAGATGACCTATTCCCAGCCCTTCCAGCTTGCTGGCCTGTTTTGAATGAGTGGTTGTTCATCCCAGGCCCTTGGCAAGTTGAGGACATCCTTAGCAATATCCATGAAGAAATCAAAACACTGGGGCAAAGAGGCTGAGCTTTAACTCCACTGTTAGTAGCAGTCCCCTCGTAGGAGATCACAGGGAAGGTAATTAGCAGTGGCATGATTTTGGGTGCTCTGTTGCACAGCTGGGTCCTCTGGCATTTGGAGAGCACTGTCTGGGGGAGGCAGCAGACCTTGCTGAGTCTGTTTCAGCCTCATTGGGAAGGAGAAATACTGCCTGCGATCCTGGATTGATGGGTAGCAGGGCTTATGGGACCACAGCAGGACCTTGTGGGGACCTCAGTACTGCTCTGCCTTCTCTGACGAATGAACACATGGATTTCTGCTGTTGTTCACTTCAGTCCTTTAGCAATGTTAAGCATTTGGCTGAAGAAATGCTAGCAACAAAAAAAGCCCTAATATTGTCCATTGGCTAAAATCCTGAATGAAATAAATACTTACACCATGGTGGCCAAACCTTCAATTCACAGAGCTCTCAATCTGTTAGCTAGCAATTGTGTTTCCTTACTTCTAAGTATGAAAACAAAGATCCTTCACAATGAAGCAGTGCTCAGATGGTGATGGAGTAATAGCCCGGTAAGTTTGGCCAGGGCAGAGAGGCTGCAAACAAAGAGTATTTAAAACATTCTGAGCTTCTTTTGCTAGTCTGACAAAGCAAAGCTCAACACACAAGGGTTTGGGACCTCTGAATGTAGAAGCTGGTAGAACATTGCTTCTCCATAAATACACTTAAAAGTCAGGTTTTAGCTGTTGTAAGATTGGTTTGAAATCCATGCTATGTAAAATGAGTAAACACAGGGTTTTTTACACCTGTCTTTTAATGTTTTAGGATCCAGGTTTTAGAGTTTCCATACAACTGTGAGATTAGAAAGACTACTTTTTATTTTTAACAAAAGTAAGCTTTGCATTGTAGTCTTACTTGAGAATCTTGGGCTTTTAGAAAATTCTTGGTAGTATCAGCCTTGGATCATGTTGGAAGAGTTGGTTAATGTAGCCACGGCTATGCTGTTCCCTTGAACAAAAATCAGTGTGGAAGTTCCTGAAATGCTAATAATCAATAATGGTAAGAGAATTTCAAACAGACATTTTTGTGATGCAAGTTAGTCTGTGTTGAGACATGGTGGTGTCAGGGCAGTGGTTGGACTCGATGATCCCAGAGGTCTCTTCCAACCTGATTGATTCTGTGATTCTGTGATTCTGTGACTTGTCTAGACGTTACCCTGGGAAGGAAATCCAGTGCTAACTTCCTGTGAGTCTGTGAGAGGACAGGATCCTAACAAGGTTTCTTGCCTCCTTTACAACAAAATGCAGCCGTCACCGTTCCTGAGCTGTTGGTCCACCAAGTGCACGTTTTGGTGTGCAGATGCTGCTGGAGGACACACGCTTCCTACTGCACACTCTGCTTCGTCCCATTTTTTTGCATTCAGCTCCTTTACTGCATCCTTGTCTCTGCTGCGTCCTTTCTGGGGGAGCCACATCACAGATTTCCCTGTTTGTCCTGAAGAACCTCCCACAAGGTCCAAACCAAAACTCCACTGCAACACTCTCATGTGCAAGGAGGGAAAGAAGGAGAGCTAGTTGAGGCAGCCAGGTCTTTGGTGCCCACTGGTGTTCATTCATTCTCTGTGTGGGATAAAGGAAGGGATTCAAGGTGGCCACAGCTACCAACTGCTGTTGCTCCTGGGACTTGCCTGGTGTCAGTGCTTTTTCTCTGGGTCATAACAAAGGACCTGTTCCTAGTGCTGCATGTAAAATCAGGAAGAATTTTATCTGCATGAAACTAGCTAAGCCAAGTCCCATCCTAGAACATGGAGGAAGGATGCTCGTTAGAGGTTGTTATCTTTCATTACCCTTTGGTCTCCAAGTAGATTTCCTGTGGCAAAACTCTGATTCCGAATACAGAAAATATTCCCTTTCCCAAATCAAGTGAGGTCCAGTTAATGCATTAGTGGATCTCAAGGAATGGTTTTGCAACAAAATGCTTTCTGGCATAGCACGTATTCTGTACACATTAGTCACTACAGCGACATGTTGTAAATGAGGTCGTAAAAACTAAACAAGCCATAACATTGAATTCTTAATTTAGGGTCCAGATAGCTGTGTGAATTTCCGGCACCTAGACATGTTTCACTCTGAATTAGATATTGCTAGGCTCTGAACTGCAGAAAAGTGCTGTGGAAGGTGAAGGCTTTGCCATCTGTAATGCAGTTAAAATACCGGTGTTATTCACGCTGAAGCTATAGCGTGTTTTTGCCAGCTACTGTATGATTTCAGACTATACATGTTAGATGGTTATTAAGCGTGAGTCATCTTATCGAGTCTTGCCCGTTAGAATGAATGACTTATATAATCTTTAAAATGTGATTTAGCAAACAAGAGCAGACTGTCAGCCAGCAGCATGCTGTCTGACTTAGCAGATGAAGTCCCTTTTCAGGAAACTGGGCAGATAGTGATATATTTGCTGTGACTTTTACAGGGCGAGTTCCTGCCTGCCAAAGTGCCATCGTCAAATTCTGCTGCCGTTGGTGAACCAAAGACACATTGCTTCTGAATAACTGATGGCTTTGGATTTTCAGCCCCGCACAAACATCTAGACTGTGGCAGTTGACCTGATCTCATTTCCCTGTGTGGAAAATGGTTCTTCAGCCAAACTGTGCTTTCTGTCTTCCCAAGTTACATCCCTGGTGGTGCAGCAACTGAGCAGCTCCGTGCTTTACCATGGCTTTGCACTGCTGTAGCTTCTGACTATAACTCTGACTGTAGCTCTCCCTCCTTCCTCCTGTTCACTTTCCAGATGGTCCTCTTTGCCTTGGGTCAGTATGGTGTTACTCCTTCCATCTTTTGGTGTTTCTTCTTTGACAGGCTGCATTGTATGTCCATATCTTTGAATACACCGGTCAGCAGAAATATGGATGCCCTGGGGGTTTTGACCCTGTCAGGACTGACAGTGTATCTTTAAAAGGTTTACAACAACCCACTAAATATAACAAACAACTTGTTTGAAAAGGGAAGCCTTCTTCAGTGCCTAAAAGACTTGGAAGGTGGGGACCTACTGCATTTATCATAACGCAGTGGTCATGCAAGGAGCTTTGTGTTGCAGGTAATGCTGTGGGATCTGTGCCATTGATGGAGTTTCATGTGGGCAATAATAGAAGCTGGAATTTATTGTAGCAGTTGTTCTCTGTGCGTGCACCCTGGCTTGAGCTACTGCAAAAACATGCTTGAATCTTACACCATTTTTACTGTTTCCTAATGATGTGCCTCTTCCTGTTCATCCGTTATCCAGGACTTCCTTCCATGTCATGCTTAATTTCAAAGATGTTGGAAAAATACCTAGAAAGAAGTTTGCAAAATATCTAGAAATTCCCATGCTGGCTCCATTCTTGATCCCACCAGTGAGGCACAGCACCAGGGTGGGGAGGAAAGACCCATGGCAAGCCTCACGGAAGGAATCGTAGGCAGTGCTTGTCCATTCTGTTTGCAGTGTTGGTTTGCACAGGCTAACCTTTCTTTGCCTGGTGAACGAGAGTGGGTGGGCAGGGATACGCAGGCTGCAAAACCATTGAAACAGCTTCCCCAAATCCCTTGGCACAGAGCAAACACGGTTATCTCCAGCTAGCTGGCAGGTGACTTTGAAAAGCAAGTGAGTAGGCAGGTAATAATTTGTGTTGATTTTAGGGAAAGCATTCTCCAGGGGCAGTTAGCCACCTTGTAGCTGTCTTTTCGAGCCATGATGCAGTTCGTTTTCCATCTAAAAATGCTTGTGTAGAAGAGGACAGGGAACAAAATGAGGTGTAACATTGGTGTGAATCCTGCATTTCAGTTTGGAAAAATGTAAAGGTTTTTTCTGCCTATATGAAAATACAAGTGAGATGGGAACGTCGGGAGCTCCAAGTCTTGCAGGTCATGTTCACAAAGCACAGGAGGGATAAGGTTAGGGAGAGCCTCCAAATAGGCCTGCAGAAACAAGCAGAAGTTCCCAGTTACTTTTAGCTGTCTGGGGAAGTCACCGGAGGTGAATGCTCTGTCATCAAGTGTATAGAAAGAGAGATGCTCATCTGACAGTGCTGCAGTTTCCTTGGTATCCCTTGATTACTTTAATGAAAAAAGTTCCACTTAGGTGATTAATAATTTAAAATATATATTTACCAAATTGAAATTGTGTTGAGATGTGATCCCTTGTTTGAATAAATGACCTCTGGCAGGTAACAGCTGGCGAAATAAGAAACATGGATATTGTTAGAGGAATATAAACGTACATTTAATCTCTTATTAATTTAGCTGAGCAGTAACCTCAAAACATTATCAGCCCACCCTGTGCCCAGCAACCATGAAATTTTGAGTTGTTTGAGCTCTTTTATTACTGATCTTCTCCAGCAACTCAAATAACCTTCATTGTTAAAAGTAAGACAATAGTGTAAAGAAACAGAGACTGTCCAGTTCTGTATTAATAATAGTGAGGACCCTGGGTGAGGGCTGTGTGTTGGGGTCCATCTGTGAAGTGCTGTCTTTCTTACAGACCTCTGGAGTACAAGTTAACTGGACCCATTGAAGTCAGCTAGAGCTTCACAGTTGACTTTGATCGATTTCAGCCACGGTCCTTGAGCATCTTTACAGTAGGGGGTAATAATTTCCCACCTCAGAAACAGATGGCTGAGGGGTCCAGTATCCCAGTAGTGGGATCTGTGTAAAAACTTGTTTGTGCCGTCTTTCTCAATGTGATCATTGCTCTAGGATTGTACAGACATTTGACTAACTGTATCTCATTTGGTTGTGGTAAAAAAAAAAAAAAAAAGAGATTGTTATTGCGGTAGTTAAGTATTAAAATGCCTGGATAACAGGAAAATGGGCATTGACTACAGCTTAAATCTGGACATGTGTGGAATGCAGAACCCTATAAACAAAATAAAAGCTAAAAAATAATTATTAACAGCAAATGTTCCTGTGAACAACCTCCTACAGTTGATTATTTAAACAGAATATTTAGAGCAGGTATGAGAGGCCAACAGACATGCACAAACTGAGCATTCCCACTGCAACTTAATTTTTTGTCAGGGCCCTGAGGGCACCCATGGGCCTTAATAGCTCTGCTCAGCCTGCCCTGGGACCCCCATCCACCCCCTGCCCATGGCCCAGGTGCCCCATTTCAGCTCAGCCTGGGTCTGTCAGTCCAGTGTCCAGTGTCCAATGCCTGGGGCTGGGCTGTCCCAGCTGCCTGGCCCCCAGCCCCAGCAGTGCCGTAATGTTTGTCAAATAGTGACCAAGCCGTGCGCCATTAATTCCAGACATACCTTATAGCCATGCTTATATACCATCAGAAGCTTACTACTCAGATTGTTGAATTTTGATACCAGATACCTTGGTAAACCACTCAGGGAAAATAAAGCTATAGTCCAGGAAGTTACCTGTAAACAATTCCAGTGTTCTTAGCTGAGTTATGTTACAATTCCTTGCTCTTCTTTGTTTACTGAAAGAACGGTTCATCTTTAAATTTCTTTTTTCCTTCTTTTCCCCTCTGTTCACTTAAACAAATGAAGCATCTCCTGCATCATGTTTCATTGTCTTTTTTATGGTGATAAAAGAAGGGCAGATCAGAGAAACAACTGCAAGGTCTCCTAGAAAGTTCTGGTGCTGAAGTCCTGAGAAGTTAAGGGCTTGCAGTCTTGTGTGGGATGAGACCTTGCCTGGAAACTATTCGTACCATGTGGGCAGGAAGCTGTTTCTGGGAGGAAAAGATGAACGTGCGACAGGTTTTGTATTTTTATGTTTGACCTGAAATATTGTAGGATTCATGGCCTTGGCCCCAGAGGTCCATGCCTTGTGCTGCATATTTCTAAACAGTTCTGATGAAAATAGCAAGTGTTTGTCTTGAACAGAATCATGATTTAGATCTGGGAAAATAGACAATATGGTAAAAAAGCAAAAGGTTACCTCTCAGACCTTAAGGAAGGTTACAACTTAAACTTTGCAAGTCCCTTAAGCTTTTCTTAAGCCTTTGGACAACTGATGACTAGTTTGTCAGTATAGCACAGCGAAGGGTGAACCTGTTTGTTTTTTCCTTATATTGAAAACTAAAGTTTCTGGCCTTCATTTTGATGCCTCTCAAATTCAGTTGAAAAGGAGATATTTGATACATTTGAGAAATGTACATAAATGATGTAAAATGTCATAAAGTTTCATCAGGTGCAGAAGGAATGTCTGAGTTGGTGCTTGATGGACGCCCTGATGTTCAAGATGAATTGTGTGTTTTAAGCTTCTATTTAATTTTCATTTTCTAAGTATGAAGACACAGTCACCATCTTTTGGGTTGCATTTGTGTTTTGTCAGAGATTTACACTTCAAATCATATTCCCCCAATACTGAACTGGCTTGTTTAAAAAGCCATTTTATCTTATTTTAGTTGTGTATTGCAGGGATATTCCTTCCTTTGGGTTTAAAGGCAGATTTTTTGCAGGCAGAATGAGGAATGAGGCTGCTTAAAAGCAGGCGCTGTTTTGAGAAACGTGCTTTGGAGTGCATGCGATGAGAGTGCAATGGGTTTAGCTGAGCTTATGAATGTTTCACTTGCCTGTGCAAACGTGGTCTTGCTTTGGGAGTGCTGAAGAGCAGGGTTTTGCTCTCTGTTTGCAGGTGAGTGGCAAGCATGAGCTTGGCAACATGCAACCGTGACTGTCAGAACCCTGTGATCTGAACCGCGTCTTCAGCTGACTTCCCTGCGGCGAGGCGCCGTTGGTCCTGTACCATGGAGGACTGCCTTCACACTTCCTCTGAAAATCTCTCCAAGCTGGTGAGCTGGGCCCACAGCCACGGGACCATCTGCAACCTCATCCCCAACCTCAAGCACCTGCTCTCCGAGGGGGCCCACGGCAACCTGACGGCCATGTGGGGCTGTAGCGCTGGCCATGCCTACCACTGGCCCCTGGCCGCCACTTGCCGGGCTGGCTCTCAGGAGCGCGTCTGCTTCCAGGACAGCCGCAGCTTCAACTCGGACAGTCCCAGCATGCTGGGGGTGCCCTCGGAGGCACAGGCCAGCCCCCTGGAGCGCTACCCGGGCCGGCCGGGGAAAGCCAAGCTGGACTGCACTCGCACCCGCGACTCCTGTGACTTCTCCTACTGCAGCGAGCCGTCGGAGCTGGGCGAGCCCGTGGAGGAGTATGAGGATGAGGCCACCCTCTTCGACATGGTCTGTGAGTCCTCTGTCACCGATGAGGACAGTGACTTCGAGCCGCACCCGCACCGAGCCCCCGCCGGACCTCGCAAGCGGCCTGCTGCCGGCCTGCCCGCCGCTGCCCAGGCCCAGCCCGCCGACGAGGGCGGCGGCGAGGTGCTCCTCAAGAAGATCAAGCAGGAGCTCCCCGAGGACTACTACATAGTGGCCAACGCCGAGCTGACGGCTGGCGCCGATGGGCCGGCGCTGGCCCTGACGCAGATGTCCAAGCCCAAGCCACAGGCCCAGTCCGGGCCCTCCTGCCTGGGCTCTGCCAGGGCCCTGCCCCAGCCGGCCGCCGGCCCTGACCCCGACCCACAGCGCCTCTCCGCCTCCTCCCCTGGCCCACCCTGGCTGGCCACGCAGCGGCCGCCCCGGGGGACCCTGGCCTCCCCGGCACGGGGGGCAGGCGGCGGCCCTGTGGCTGCCCTACAGGTGCCAGCCACCAGCTCCAATGCCACCGCTGCCACTGGGAAACCCATCAGCATACCCCTCTCAGCCCTGCAGCTGCCCGGTCAGGAGGAGCCACCGGCCGCTGAGGAGACCCTCCCGCCTGCCCCACAGCTGGCCCCGGGCAGCGAGGTAGCCGGCTCACCCTCAGTGAGCGCTGAGCCTGAGGTCAGCTCCAGCCAGCAGCAGCCCCATGCTGCTCCTGCTGCCACTCCCGAGGCGGCGGCGCAGTCGATGCCAGGTAAGACACTGGGCGGGAGTTGAGGGGCAGTGGTGTTTTGGGGGTGGCCCCCCAGGCACAGATCGATGAGGGGGCGGCCAGGGAGGAGGTGCTGCATTGCAGGAGGGTGCCCTGGTCCTGTCAGAAGTCAGTAGACAGAGAAACCCCCCTCTACTTGGAAGAGGATTTGGAAGACCTCAACTGAGCAAAGGCCAGAGCACCCCTCTTGAGAAAGCGTACTGCTGCCATAGGGAAAGGGCTCTTTTAGGACAGGTTTGTAGGTCTGTTTTGGGTGCATTTGTGTCATGGGAGAGAGTGTGCAGCCACCTTGCTGTGTGCACAGGGCGGGGAGGACATGAAACCTGTCTGTGCACTCTCCATGAACCAGAAAGAAGTGGTCTCAGCTAGTGGAGCCTAGAGTAGAGGGGGTCGGGTGTTGCCTTCACCCTGTCAGAAGAGTGATGTTTGATGTGGAGAGGCAAAAGACGGCACAAGGAGAGTACGTGGAGAGAGGTTTGTGCTTCTATAAATCTTTATTAAATGGTTTCCCTGACCTGTAAGTCAGAGCAGCCTGCAGAGACAAGAAGGACAACCACAACCTTAACTGTGAAATTGATAACAAACTTTAATCCAAGAGAAGAAAATTATTTTTTCCCTATTCTCAGTGGAAGGTCTCATATCCTATGTTCTTAATTTTTTTCATCTGCCACTGCTGCCAAATCACCAAGTATTGGCACAAACAGATCAACATTATTGGATAAAGAGGGTTTTAAAACAGTGTACTTCTGCTGAATGATTATCCCGTGTGCAGGATAACTCAGTGTTGGCCGTAAGTCTTCTGGAGGGGGAGGAAATCTGTTTCTTGAGCAGACTTGCCAGCTCCCTCAGGACCTGAGTGCAGATAGTGCTGGCTTTGCTCTTCCAGCTGGTGAGTGGTGCCATCCCGGGAGGAGGCGAGGGCAGGAGTGACTTTCTGTCTGTTCCCTTGCTGGTTCAGTCTAGGAGTGTCTGGTCAGACAGAGCAGAGCCCAACAGTGGAGGGGGAAAAAACTGCTTATATGCAGCCCCTGTGGCAGCTACTGTAAGCACTAAAAACAATGACTTTTAACAGCCTGGGTGATACTTCAACCTGTGCACCCTGAAACCTGATTGGATGCTAGTAAATCTGTTAATTGGCAAGAGCCTGCAGATCTTATTGCCAAATAAAACAATAGGCAAAGTTAAATACCGAGTTTTGCTAAGTAAAACCCTGCTAAGCATTAGAAAGGATGATAATTGTCTTAGTTACAGCAAAGCAAATTCTTCTTTGGGACACATTTCTGCATGGCTGCATCTTTGAGATGTTACTTTGCAGAAGTCCAGTCGTGTAACATCTCTCGTGGAAATTTCCTTACAAAACTCCACCTGGGTTAGAACTGAGTCTGCTCAGCCAAATATGAGAGATATGGGATGCCTGATATCAATCTGAATTGCGTGGTAAACCTACTTACTCTGCATTCCTCAGTTTATAGCATATAACTGCTGTTTATACTAGAGCTAGTTTCTACCAACCCAACCCTGCAACTTGCTTGGTCTCAAACTTGCAAGCTGGGACAATGGAATACAAACCTAGGCAGAATTTGTCCATGTTGGTGTGTGTTATTTGGGAGAGTGATTTGCTTTCAACAGATTCATTAGAAAAAAACAAACCCTTTCAAACTGCTTTTGCCAGGTCCTCAGAAGCCAAACCAGATCAGTAGTTGTTACTGCTTAGGGTTAAACCTTACAAGAACGGACACAGTGCCACATTTTCACATTTACATAGTTTCCAGAGCAACGTTGGTCCATGTCGAGTGTCTCACTGTGAGGACAAAGTGGGATTGCATCTGGATTTACACCCACTGCATAAATTAACCCTCAGAACTTCCTAGCGCTTCTTGCGTAGACAGCGATATTATCTCAGTGTGCTGTCCAAATTCCAGTTCAGTCAGTTATGTTCTCAATACTTAAATTTATTGTGTTGTTCTCAAAAAGTACGCTGTTCCTCTCCTCAGCCTGGTTGTTGTAATATGCTGTTACTGTACTCAGAGGTAGCTGCATTTTAACTAGGGTAAAATGATTGACATCATACAACTAAAACTTGATACTCACGTCAGTAATGTCTCTGATTTCCATAGAGCCTGCTCCTTTGGGAAAGAAGTGCTGGCATTAATAAATCTTTGAGTTGCAGAGAAGTGGGCAATTTTGGCAAGTGAATTTATTACAGATGCATAGTTCTGCACGGCAGATTCTTGCAGATAAAATGTGGAGGTCTGATGAAAGACTAGAGTAGGGCAATTGCTCATGTACAGTGATTTCTTTAGGCTCTCTCTTAACAAAGAGCGATGTACTGAAAGTGGTGAATGATACATAAAATTTGAGCAATACTGAACTACAAGGGGATGTTTATCTATCCTATGTAAAAATGTTTCTGTCCTAAACAGATAGAAACAAGGATGAGTATAATTCCTATGGAAAAAAAGGCAGGAAATAATTGCACCAAGGAGCCTAGACCTTTTGTTAGTCTATAGACTCAGTGGATGCTTGACAAACAAAGGTACAGTTGAAAGTGAGCAGGGAATTTAAATTCTGCCTTGTCCGCTACAAAGTGTAGCTTGATTTTAAAATAGTATGTGAAGCCTTGCTCCTGGTCCCATTAGAAATGGTTGTATGTTTATGAGATCTTTGCAGGAATAAGGCCTTAAATGATAAGTTATGATTAAAGGGTGCGATCCAACCAGCAAGAAATATTACTTTGAGTTTTAGCTTAAGTCACATATCCTTGCATTTGTGTCAGACACAGCTGATAGTTTCTGTGCATGGTGGACATGACCCTGTGCAACGTGCTCTAGGTGAACCTGCTTTAGCAGGGTGTTAGACTAGGTGATCTCCAGAGGTCCCTTCCAACCCTAACCATTCTGTGATTCTGTGTGATTCTGTGGTAATTCTGTAGGTCATGAAACTTTGAGTAAGATTCTCCATGAAATCGAAAATATTGATGATATATGTTAGCTTAGGCCAGTTTAAGCCACATTATACTTTTGGACTAGTTTATCTTTCATACGTTTCTTTTCTTTTCCCCTCTTTTACTCTCTTTCATTAAACCATGGCAACTGAATGTGTAAGCAGGGACTTTACAAAGGTATTTTTGTATCTTAAAAGTGAAGGGGCATCCCAGTGAAGATTCAGTGAGGTTAGACACTGATTTCTGTTGGGTTCAGGTCTCCATCTAAGCATTATGGAATATACTGAATTATTTTTGTTAAACCTCAGTCCTAGTAAGTGGACAATCGTCTGTGAATTTTCAGATTGTTCTTTACCACTTTATTAGCAAAGCCTTCAAGAATATATGTAGGTATTATTTAGTCCTTTCTTTCTTGTGGAAAAAATGAGAGGACATCTGACAGGAGAGGGATTTTTGCAATGGTGGAGAGCAGGGAATTTCTGCAATTTCTAGTTCCCAAACAGCCTCTTTTGTCTTTTCATTTTGCTAATACTTGGTCTGCTTTTTAATGTCCAAGAACCACCAAGGGCAGGGTTGGTCCCATTAGTGAGGGTGGAAGGTAAGAAACATGATGCTTTATGTGCAGTCTAGAGAAATTAGTGACGTTTGGTTGTCTGAAAACATGAGTGGAAAAGATTTGTTGTTATTGCAGAAGGATATGGAGGAAGACTATGGCTTGGGGGAGGGTAGAGCTTATTGTCTAGGAAGGCAAGGTTCGATCCTCAGAGAGGTAGGACTTAGTTTGTAAGCAGAATTGCTGAAGTATTTATGAAGAATAATCACTTCCCACCTGAAGACTGAGGGTGAAGTGCTTTGGATTAACAAGACAGTGCAGCAGGACAGCGCAGTGGTCCAGCACTAGTCCAACACTGTAAATACAGGAGCAAAGAGTTCCATGAGGATACACTAAAGAGATGTCAAATGCATACGTAGAAAATGTGCAGAACACAAAGACTAGTGAGTAGAGAAGCAAAATAAAAAATCCTGTAAATGAAGTGTCTAGGGTTGTTGCTTCTGTCAGGGATGTGGCAAATCGTGTTCTGTGGGTGCCATCACAATGCCATCATGAATATCCATTGCTGAACTTGCCAGGCTGCTGGGTGATGTTTTACACGTACAGATTTTTCCAGAGTTTGGAAGGGAAACAGGTTGTCCACAAGCATCACTGCTTTCTTACTTCGTGTGCCCCGCACTGTCCCTCCGCCTTGGTTATTGAATGGTATCAGCAGTTGAATGCATGTCGTGATGGGTGGTGTCCTGGTCTGTGCTGAGGGCAGTACTTAGCCTTGCTGCCTCTGATGTCTCCTCTCTGAGCTCCTCCCTGTTCTTTTCTTTTCTGTAGCTGGTTTGTCAGGATACCACAACAGTGCCTGTTGATCAGCTTAGCTTGGTGACTTGGTGATCTAGTTCTGGTCCTGTGCTCTCATCTTGGGAAGGTGCAAGCAGGGATTGCAGCCTTTCATGACTGGCACCTAATGTGGGCTGACTGTCACTCTGCTGTCAGTGTGGACATCCCTTGTCGGTTCCAGGTGTTCATATAATGTCTCTTACCTGAACATGACCATTATAAAATGCAGTGCATCTGGGGTTTGTCTGATGATGATGTAGAGCTTTTAAGTGGAATATTTTAAAGTATTTTTCTGCAATCAAAAGAACTAGGACCTCTCCCTTTCCCCCCCTCTCTCTCTGCAATTGTGTGGGTTTAAATTAAGTGGAGCCAAGATCCTCATGTAGTCATAAGACTCATGGATTAGGAGCTGTTAGATGAGCATCAAAATGTTACAAGACTTAGAGGAGGAAGAAGTCCCCCACACCTCATGAACTGCCAGTTTTGCCTACGTTTAGCTTAAACTCCTAAATCACTGTTTACACTGGAATGAAAAAAGATGTGTCAGCTAGCACATTCCAAAGAAGTGCAAACAAGAAAAAATAATGCCTTTTTTTAGAGGTATATAAAGCATAAACTGTACGTACAGAAAGACCAAATTAATCCCCGCTGTAATTCTTCCAACTCCAGTGGAACTGTGCCAAGAATGAATGTAACACAAGGCAAATAATCACGTCAAAGAAAGTTAGAAAACTTTATTTAAGCTCTTCCAAGAACACTCAAATAATTGCTGATTGATCTCTCTATCTGTAATTTACATACAAAGATTGATGACTTTTGGCTAAAGTGACTGCTGAAGCCTGCCTCCAGGGACATACACTGCTGAACGTGGTCAAGCGAACAATTAAACATATGTAGGGGTGAGACAGTCTCTTCCTCTCTATGTTGGACTAAAGAGTTCAGAGTCCACTGGTGACTCTTTGGGTCGCATAATTGATATCTATTCTTGCTCTAGTAGCTGAACTAAAAATAATAAGTGCTGAGAGATAATTACAAAAAGCATAGTATTTTTTTTTTAAGTTGCAAGGGCCTGGCTTATTTAGAAGAGTAAAATTAGATCATTATAGTTTTAATCATGAGAAAAAGGAAGCTAGTGAGTTGATTAACCCCCTCCTGCACTGCCACTGCCTTCTGATCTTTCAGCATGGATTTGCCAGCCCACTCTCACCCTTAATTATCTGTATCCAAATGCTGTTAAATTATAAACTAATGTTTTGGGGGCTTTATTCTAGAAGATCTGCTAATGAGGCTGATACTACTTATCTTTACAATATTGTAAGGGAGCTCTGTTTAAAAGCAAGGCAGCATCATAAAAACGACAAACTCAGCACTGGAAAAGTAGTCATCTAATTGCTTTTATCATCTGGGTGCACAGCATGACAATCAAGTTAAAAAAAAAGGATACCGTAGTACTAATAATTCTAATAGAAGAGTATGTTTTATGAGGCTGCTCCTACAAGAAGCATTTATCAAGTTATTAATTCTTGCAGGAGAACGCTGAAATGAAGTATTACAACATCTTTAGATTTTCACTGTACTTAAGAAATGTATTTGTCACCATTTCAGGATTCCACATGTATTTTCTTTAGTGGAAATACCTTCCAGACACAGACGGTTCATGCCAGCCTCTTTGCAACCTTGAAGACCAGCAGTGGACTTGTCACGTAGAGGATGATCTTGCTGTCCTAAATATTAAGTATATACCAAAGCAGCTATGCATACAAGAGATTAAGCTGCTGCTTTTCTTGATGCCAGGGCAGTTGTTTCCCCTGTTCACCATGGACCTCCTCTGAGTGGAACTACCTGCAGCATGCAGAGACATCTGGTAGCAGTGTTAGTGGAGATATATAGATATAGATATATTTTTTGGAGGAAACGGTTCATGAGTATTCATGCTGAAAATAGGTTGATGTGGGAGACATTTGGGGATGGTCCTTGAGCTGTATTCCTGCAATAAAAGCTGCATAGGCCTATTGATGCTCTGTAACAGGTGAGGAGTGGTAGTTTCCATGCAGTCTGTGCAAATTGCTTGCCTGTAGCTAGGAGGGAGTTGAATCTGTACCCTCAGAAAGATCCATTGCAGCCAGGCCCCACCAGTTTTTAAGGATTAAGTATGTAAAGCATGCCAAGTTCAGCAGCGAAACAGTTGGGAATATTCTCTGGGGTTCTGAATAGAGGAGATGAAGATCACTGAAGGTTATTGATGCTCCATTTAAATATATATTTTCAGTTCAAAGTACCATAGCATAAACAGTATTAAGCAAGATAGTGTGTCATATCGGAAGAGAAACTGCCCACTCCAAGGAATGGCTGTGTTCTGGAGCATCACTGCTCATTTCAGACTTAGAAATATACCCTGTCCCCCATTACCCCAACATGAAACACAGAAAAGCAAAAAATAAGAAGCACAGGTAAGAAGTAGAAAACAATCATTTTTGCAAGACCAATATGATCTAGATGCTATGCTCTCCCTTTCACTGAGGGCAGCTTAAACAGTCTGCTGTTCTGTGCAAAGTGCTGTGTTTTGTGATACTGATATATAAAGGAAGAAAATAAGGCTTCTGCTGGTTCCAGCTGTCCTGAAAACATATGGAACAACAAAGGAAACTGGACAAGTCTGTACTGAGCATCATTTTGTTTTTAGGAAATAGAAGATTATTTAACATGGTGTTTTTTATCAGAGATCTGTTTTCTTTGTGTAGTCTTTGCAATTGCAGTGTTTAATTTTGGAGCTATTTTCATCTCATGATTTGTGAGTCTCTAAGTAAGAAAAGAAAGGCAAGGCAGGATCAGATAGGGATCTGCAGAGATGCAGCAAAGCAGCCAAGAGAGACACTGACCCTGGAAAGGCTTCAGACACGCACTTTCCTTTTGCACTTTGGAGGGGGTGCTGGAATGGAAAGGGAATACAGGACTTGGCGTTTTAGGTCAGGATACTTTCTGAGAGTGTTTTTCTACTTTGGATGAGGCTAGTACTTCAGTAAATATATCTACAGAAGAACTATTTCATTTAGTATTCAAGGTCTAAGCTTTTAATAGCAGCAGTAAACCTTGGAAAGAACTGTTTTCACCTGTATCCATGATGGGACCATGCCATTTTTGCATAAGCTGTTCTGTGAAGCCAGCACACAGTGACTTCTCATTCCTCCCATTTTCCTCATACCTAAGTTGTTTCCCTCCTAGTGAGTGTTGTTCTGTCATGTCATCTTCTTTGTGTGCTTTCAGTGAACCTAGAACCTGCTTGAGCATGAAACAGATCAGTAAAAATTTTTGAGTGTATTTTCTGTATATCTAATCAGGGTAACAATTTTGAATACAGAAATTCTTGTTTGAATTTTTCCAGAAGAGAAAACAGAAGCATGATGGTAGATATTTTTTCATGGTTGGCACAACACAGAGCAGTGCTTGCTAAAACATCCAGATCCTGGAAGCACTGAAACATGCTGAAATCCATCTTTCTTTGATCAAGTATGCTTAAATGAAGCATATGCCCATGCTGTTTGCAGGAAGTGTTGAACTAGGCTATTAAATCAGAGCCTCAAGAAAGAGAAACTGAAACGCCTGCTTTGCCTGGTGAATCTTTCTTGCTGGGGCACTCCACGCACTGGTCACACAAAAGCTGCTTTTGATGTTGGTTGTTCCGAACAGCTTGAATGTGGCTGGTGGCCCCTGTGGGACAGGTGGGCAGAGCTGTATTTTTGTTTCCTAGATAAGTCCGCATTTATCTGGAGCCAAGCAATGGTGCCCTGCAAAAATGGCAGGATGCTACTGGTCACACTAACATTGGGTTAGAGGCAGCAGTTCCCAGGTCCTGCCTGCGACCGAATCCTGCTGCTGGTGGGAGCCGGGAACAGGGTTTCCTGCATGCATGTGGTGTAAAAAGTGGTGCTGAGGACCTTGCTGAGTCTGGTGAAAGCTTTATGTTGTGTGTTTAATTATACATTGACCCTTAAGTGCATTCACTACATCTTACTTCTAACATGTACCTGTCACTCCCATTAACTTTAATTAAACAGTAGGTGCACACACACAGAGGGAAATACTGTATGTGTTCCTGTTGATTAACCTCAGAATGTCTTTAGACTGGCAGCGACACTGTGGTCTGTTGTTGCTTTTCATTAACTAGGTCTTTGTGATGAAAACATCACTTGAAACCATACAACTATGGATTAACAATACTTAATCACTTGCTGATTTGTTCTTGGGGGAGAAAAAAAAGAAGAAAAAAGCTGGCCTTTTGTTTTGTTCAGAGAAGGAAAAAATTGATTCTGAGCTATTCTGACCCAGGTCACTTCACCCCAGTGCAAAAGCTGAATGTGCTGTATTACTGAATTATTTCAAGCAGGACATACCTGTACCCAAAGATCAAGGCTATGAAAGATAAGGATGTTCATCTCTGATCTTTGAATAGCTTGCTTCGATTTTCTGTTTACACTCACGTCTCTCTTTAAGTGGGTATCTGCCTAATCTCTGCTTTACTACTGTGGCTGGTCAAGGATAGCAGTATGAATGAGCCACAGAAATATGGATGTCTTTGTATGGGAATAATTTAATTTTGTCCACAACTTGGATCACTCTTCTGACTGAGGTGAGCTCTGTCCTTCAGTCATGTGGATGTGCCAGGTTATGGGGATTTTTTTCTGTCATTGACTCTTGGGAAATGGAGCACTGCCAGTTGTTTATCCAAGAAAACAAACTAACAGACAGGAAACCTATTCTTGGCATTACAACATGGCATTCATGCCCATATGCTGATATATACTTGCCTTTTGCTCACAGATTTACATTTCTTTTTCTTTCAGTATAAAGAAGTGTCTTTTCGCTTCTGTTTCCCCTCCCCTGATTTCAGATAGCCCTCAGAAAACTTAGTTTGACAAATAACTGGTCCCATTTACCATTCTTGGTACATACATTTACCATACTTGTACAGTTGTTAAATACATCAGACTGTTCTGCTAGTGCATAATAAAATAGCCATATATATTTATATAACATACATCTGTAATTATATCCATTAAACTATACCCTGTGTTACCTCTTACATGAATTAGTTGGTGTCAGTTTTGGTATAAACTCATTCAGTAGCAGGGGAACTGATCGCTCATATCTTGTATAGAAGAACAGATTATTTTTATGGAAATAACAATACAATCCTGACAGGAAAATTTTGACAACCTAATTACAGAAGAGAAATAACATTTTGAGCAGCAAAGGGGAGTGTGTGTGTGTGTGTATGCTCTGTGTGTGTGTACATAGCTAGAAAAAAATTGAAACTCCTCAATTTATATAAAGAGACTTTACTCAAGCAGAGTGCAAAATGTGACTAAATCTATTCAATTAAGCTATGATTAAGTTTAAACATGTATTCAAAGACAGAAATGAACGAGTTGCGTCGTGAACGACAGCCTGGTTCCTGACGAATGCGCGTTCTTTATCTCTTTGTCTCCTCTCTGTGCAGAATTTCCAGCTGCTCCTGTGCCTCTTGGGACTCCTGTCCTGGCAAATACCTGGACGTGCTGTGGCTAGTCTGGAGCAGAGGGTGTGCGCTTTGGTCAGCCAGGGTGTGCGAGCAGCTGCCTAGCTGAGTATCTAACACCTGAGGTGTGTGGCCTTTCCCCAAGCTGGGATTCATTCATGTGTCTGCCCTCTGCCCAGCTGTTGAGTCTCCCCCAACCTTGTAGGACCTTTACATCTTTGAACTTCCACCCCTTCCTAATATGGTGAGAGTTGTCTTTGCAAAGGTTAAAGTGAAGTTCAAAGCTGTCACTTTTTCTAGAGTGCGAGGAGGACTGGACTCAGCACAGGCTCGAGACAGAAAAGCAGGCTAAAAAATACACTTTAAGAGCTGTTTCACTTTAAGTGTTGCACTTCGTCCTCTCTAGAGAATTGTGTAAAGAGCTGGTTCATAAGTTCTGCTCTCTGACCCATTGAAGACAAAGGAAATATGTGCATTAAAAGTGTGCATTGAAACTAGTTAGGCAAGGTTGTAAATTGTGAGCTCTTCGTAAAGTTTGTTCCCTTCATAGCTTGCTTTGCTCGTATTGCAGAATATACAGTGCAGAAAGGTAAAAGCAAATTGATCTGGTTGGGCAAAATCACCAACAGAGAATTTCAGAAATAAAACTGCAAGCTCAGTAACAAGGCAATTTGAGTACTTTGCTAAATTAAAGATGGGGGTGGGAGAAAAGGTACCGAAATGCAGTTCTTTGGGATGCATGCGCTGCGGTCTGTGTTATCAGAAGTCAATGGCGCAAGCTCCGAACACATTCCCTGTTATACTTGCAGTAGATAGTTCGGCCAGAACAGAAAAGGATACCTTTTCATTCACTAGCAGTGGCACTTGAACAAAATAGAGGGAGAAATGTCGTCAGTCTCTAATAAGCAATATATCAACTAAATGCTGTCAGCTTGTGTAGAGAGCTCCACAGCATGATTTATTATGTTAATTACAGTCATGTGGGCCTCACGCTCTTTAAGTCTGAAACTGCTCACATTCTCAGCTTGATTTAAGAATATGCTTTGGCCAAGACTTAAAGTGCAGCTTATTATGGTTAATGTAATAAAATATTTATTACATACTCCTTTTCTTTGTTTCACTGGATCTTGCCCCAGTTAGACGGCCTCATTCTTAAACAGTGATATAAATTAGATTTCACATGTTGAGGATCCTCATCTGTTTTTAATCTCTCTCTTCAGTGTTGTTCTTTTTTTTTCCACATCCCTTTGTTCTGATTCTCCCTTCTCTCCCCCTCATCTTTATTTCCCTCTGATATTTCCCAGCTCTGCTTCTCAGCTGCTTTCTGGAGTGACTCAAGAGCAGGCAAACTTTGTAGCCCTGGCTTATCCCTTCAAGACCTCTTGCATTGGTTTCTCAACTAGGCTTATTAAAGTTACCTCTTAAATGCAATGGCATTAAAACTGGTGGTAGGCCACAGCTGCGAACACGCTAAGCCTCTGGTGATGTGGGGTGGCATATAAAGAGAAGACTAAACTGTAAAGGGATGCATGTTTGTGTCCTGTTTCTCATTCTTCTTCCACAGGACTCACAACTGCAGACAGGCACAAAATTCCACTGCGCCAGATTTTCCAAAATGCCATATAGATTTGTACCTGTGATTTTGTGTAAACCAGCCCACCAGTTAAACTGCTGGCTGAACAATTGGTGCTTGTGAGGTCTGTTTACGCCTGTAAATCTGGCTTTCTCTGTATGAGCACATAAAGGTGGAAACCTTACGGGAAATGTAGCTTCTTGTTTTGCTTATACAAGAAATGGGGTTTTGCCGTGAGAATTTGTATTTTTCCCCTAATGCTTCATTAATTTTTAAATGATACACTTAATTCAACACAGGCGATGTTTCTCAGATCTTTACAGTTTTTTCTCTCCTCATTTTGATTTTTTCTTCTTGTTTTTTTCTCTTAGCAACTTTTGAATCAAGTCATCTTATACATATAAATGTTATTCAGTTGTGCCCTGTTCCACCTTCTAAACATATAATGACTTAGTCCAGTTGATTTCTACATAAACATATACTTAAATACAGGGATCCCAATCTAGACTGCACTTAAAATATGCTTTGTTGAATTGGAAACTTATTTGGGAGAAAAACAGGTATTCTGCTGAGGATGTGTGCGCAACACTTTCTGGACTGGTGCCAAGCTAGACAAGTCCTCTTGGAAAATGAGAGCATCGCTTCTTCCACGCATCATCCAGCTTCCAGTTCTCAGGGTAGGTTACTGAATGACTGACATACTCCTTTAATTCCTTCTGCCACAGATCATGAAGTAAATAACATGCTTTGAAAGGGCAGCATTTCACTGTGTTGCTAAAAAGTCCTGGGTAAAAAAAAGAATTCTGTTTTCCAGAGTTAAATATTTAACCTGAAGAAAATAATGGGCAAAAAATTTCTCTTGTCTTTAGCCTTAAACTGAAATCAGTACTTTGAGTTTTCTAAGTGGAGTTAGCTGTAAATTGGTTGGAAATTATTAGAAGATTATATGGCTGAATACAAAGATGCATGCTCAACCTAAAGCTGACATTTGCTTCACATTGTGGGTAGTGTTTTGCCACTTACCAGCTCAGTTTCACCAATCTACCTGATTTTTTTAACCTGACCTCTGAAAGAGGAGCAATTATGTGTTAGAGGTGAACATAGCTGAAGAAAGTTTATTTTGAAAGGAAAGGGGTTTCACATTTCTTTAAAACTTTTCTAATGTTTTTAGGTTTGCAGTGTAGAAAACTCCAAGCATGGCTTTTATATCCTTCACCTCTATGAAGAGTCGGGTCCCTGGACCTCAGTCAATCACATAATGGTCCAAAGAATTTCTTATAAAGCTCCTGTAAAGGTAATAGCTAGCATGGAAATAAGAGAGGGAAGAGGCAGGGCAGGTAGACCTGGAGCTGGTTCCAGGCTTGGTTGTAATCCAGGTGACTGACTTGAAACAGGGTGGCTGAAACATCAGCCTCCAGTTCCAAATGTGAGCTGAGAACGTTTTGCCTGGACATCACTTAAGTACTAGATACATGGTTTCTCCAGTGCTCTTGCAAAATGCCTTCCGGTTCTGCTGTTCTCCATGCTGTGCCCCAAGGTGCAGCTGTAGCGTCCTGCTGCGAAGTGCTGCAGTGTTGGGCAAGCCTAGGAGAGATGGAGCTGGTGTATTTGTTCCGGTAAAATGGAGGTGAGATCTGGGTAAACATGAACTGAGTAGCCCCACTGTCGGGATCAGAGGAAATGCATCCCCATTTTGCATTGCAGCAGTTCACACCAGTACATCATACCACAGCTTCAAAAGGAGGTAGGAAACTGTACAGTCTCATATCCCAGAAATACCACTGTAAGTGTTCAGTGGAAGAACTGAAATGTGAGGTAAAACTAGCATGCAACGGTCCTCTTTTCCCCTAGCCCTTAAGAAAACAAAACCAGACAACTAGATGAAGTGGAGTTCATACTTGAACAAATGAAAACATTTTTGATTTAGAAAATGAATTTTTAGAACCTTTGTGTTGAAATAGCTCAGATATCATGTACAGTAAGGTGGAGAAGGGAGCCTTGTACAAATGAAAGTCCCCAGAGCGCTGCTGTTATGCACCATTCATTAGTAATTGCTAGTATCCACTGTGTAGAAGGTTGATCCAGTCAGTCATAGGAGGATATAAATTCTTAATACCTTGCCACGGCTACAAAATTTTATGTCATCTGAGGATCATGCAGTAGTCCCATTAGTATTGATGTGAATTTTATTGTTGATTTTGCCAGCAGCCAGCTTGCACCTTCTATCTTTTCAGGCTGTTGTGGTGAGAAAGTAGTGAAAGTGAATGCAAACTGAAAACCAGCACTAGTGTCTGAGTGAGCATCCATTTATCAGCCCATTCTGTACCTTGCAGAAAACATAGAGATGACTAAAGTTTATTTTAGTGACTCTTACTTCATGAAGCTACCAATGTATAAATATTCCTGTGCTCCTTTGCTTGGAATCTGGGTCCTTTTTTGTTTGACGGCATCTAAAGCTTTTTAATTTAAGAATAATAAAATGTTTCACTGATAATTTTGTTGGAGGAGGTTAAGTGAATAGAAGCATAATTTTTTTTTGTCAGAAAACATAACATCTTTCATAAATGGATTTTAATTAATGAATTTCTGTCACGCTACAGATTTTACATGCTAATGAAAGCCTTTTCTGAAAATGTTAAACTACATAGAGTTTGACTTAATGTAGTGGAAGTAGGGAACTTTAATTGTTAAACAGAATTTAGTAGCAACATCAGATGGATAGGGCAGAAATTCAAGAAAAAGTGCAGGAGCACTTTCTTCTGCTTCAGTAATCTGCAGCTAACAAGTTAATCCTTTGATCCTGCAGATCTCAGAAGCTGTTAGATGTCAAAACCTGATGAAAGTCTCCAGGCAGTCACAGGGTTTTCCCCCCTCGTTTGACTCTGACTCACCAAGCCTAAGCATAAATGAATATGATTATTATGGCAGAGGAAGCACACTTTATTTGGCCTTAGGACTTCCTAAAGAAATGGTTATTGTTGGATATGAAATAATTACATTAAAACATATGTATTTTTGACCTAAGCCTTTGACTACTGCATGTGTGTAGGAGTTGCCCCAAGGAAGTTAGTCCGTACCAGACAGTAGAAGTGCCAAAAATATCATTCTCCAAGTGTTTAGCACTCCCTGTCTGTTAATCTCAGGGCATTCCTGTGAATGTGCAGAGGCACTTCTGCCCAGGAGACCTCCTGCTCTTACCCTCACCCTTGCTCTTCAGTGGCGAGACAGCATAATGGCTTTCACTTGGTTGTTCCTGTGATAAAGTGAAAAACAGCTGTCAGCTTTGTAAATTTTCTAAATTTTGCATGCTGTAGCACTGCTTCCTGGAGGGCATGTTTGCCAGAGGGTCCCCCAGCCTTTCCCCCCATGACATGACCCTACCTCCCTTGCACAACAGCACAACCTCTGCTCACTGCAGTCCTTGACTCGAGAATGTCGTTTGCCTGCAAGCATCTTCTTGAAACAGGAGGTGACAGGAGAAAAGAAAGGTAGGAGCAAGCTATGGTTTACATTAACAGTTTTAGTGGGCTACGTATGGCCATGGAGCATAGGTTGGGTATCGCTGCTTTTCAAAAATTGCAGACCAGGGGCAAGAGCCAACCTGCAAAGTGCTGGGGTGTGGAAAGAGAACACTTAGCTCCAGCATGGAGATATGCGGTGCCTTGTGTGCGGTTAACTAGGCTTTTTCACCTGAATGAAAGCATTTTGTTGGAAACAGGTCTGCTGCAGAAGCATTTTCCTAGTCAGAACACAAACTGGGCAGAGGCGACTTTGGCTGGTGGTGTGATTACCACCAAAAAAAACACCTTACTTTTAATGTACTTCTTCTGAGGTCTCACTGCCTACCTTAAGCAGAGTTTAAGACTGTTTGCAGTAATAGCTCAGGTTCATGACTCCCACTAATGTTACAAACCCTCTCTGAACATCAACAATCTGTGTATGCTTGTTGTGAAAGCACCGTACATAATTACAGAGGTTATGTCCTTTTCAGGGAGTCAGAGTGTGTGTATGTGTGCGAGCTGATTTAAAAACAACCTGAGTTTGATAACTCCACTGATAATGTTAAGTCTTGGCTGCATTAAGATCAGATTATGAAAAGATCAGAAGACAGCTGTTGCTCTGTGGGAGGGATCATCTCATGGTTGCAGGCTAGCCTGGGACACTCAGCTCCCACTAGGTTGTCTGTTTAATCTCTGCCAGGTCACTTTCTCTCTTTGGCTACATTTAAACTGAGACATCTAAACTGCTCGGCACTTTTTTAGACTCTTAGTTGGCAGTTTACTCTGGATCCCACACTAAGGTGGGTTTTGATGGCTTTTTCTGCCACGTTCTGGTTTTCTTGGAAATAAAACTCCAATGTGGGATCAGACAGGAAACACAAGAGCTCCAACCAGGTCCTTTGTGCAGTGATGCAACTGGGGGGCGCGGGTAGAACCTCAGGAGATGCATCTCCAAGTCAATTTATCTTTTATGCTTCTGCTCCTAGTCTGTCAAATGGGGGTAACACCACTACCAACTCCAAAGGTTGTGTTTGACAAGGAAAAATCATTAAGGATAGCTTGGCTTGGTAGATCAATGACAACAATAATTTTTGGTTCGTTGATTCAGACCATTTTACTAGATGAGACAAATTAGGCCATAACATGAGAGTATCTGTCTTGCTAGAGCCTAACAATAGACACCTACAGAAAACTATAAGAAAGGTGCAAACATATGTGAAACTCTCCTATCCTCCAGCAATTTGCAGCTCAGGGCCTTCCTGATACAGAGGTGTTCTCTTGTATTGAGGAGCACTTTGTGATTTTTTTTCCTGTGCTTTTACCCAGTTTTGGACCTCATGCACACTGAAGAGTTGATGATACTGTGAGTAGTGGAGGCCCAAGACCAAATAGGTTTATGTTTGCAGTAGTCACAGAACCACAGAATCACAGAATCAATCAGGTTGGAAGAGACCTCTGGGATCATCGAGTCCAACCATTGCCCTGACACCACCATGTCAACTAGACCATGGCACTAAGTGCCATGTCCAGTCTTTTCTTAAACACATCCAGAGATGGTGACTCCACCACCTCCCTGGGCAGCCCATTCCAATGTCTAATGACCCTTTCTGAAAAGAAATTCTTCCTAATGTCCAACCTGAACCTCCCCTGGCGAAGCTTGAGGCTGTGTCCTCTTGTCCTATCGCTAGTTGCCTGGGAGAAGAGGCCAACTCCCACTCCACTACAACCTCCCTTCAGGTAGTTGGAGACTGCAATAAGGTCACCTCGGAGCCTCCTCTTCTCCAGGCTAAACAACCCCAGCTCCCTCAGCTGTTCCTCGTAGGTCATACCCTCCAGACCCTTCACCAGCTTGGTCGCCCTCCTCTGGACTCGCTCCAACACCTCAACATCTTTCTTGAAGTGCGGGGCCCAGAACTGGACACAGTATTCAAGGTGCGGCCTCACCAGTGCTGAGTACAGAGGGACGATCACTTCCCTAGAGCGGCTGGCTACACTATTCCTAATAGAGGCCAGGATGCCATTGGCCTTCTTGGCCACCTGGGCACACTGCTGGCTCATGTTTAGCTGGCTGTCGATCAGCACCCCCAGGTCTCTTTCCTCCGGGCCGCTTTCTAACCACTCTTCCCCCAGCCTGTAGAGCTGCATGGGGTTGTTGTGGCCGACGTGTAAGACCCGGCACTTGTTCTTGTTGAACCTCATGCCGTTGGTCTCGGCCCATCTATCTAACCTGTCCAGATCCCTCTGTAGGGCCTTCCTACCCTCCAGCAGATCAACACTGCCACCCAGCTTGGTGTCATCTGCAAATTTGCTGAGGGTGCACTCAATCCCTACGTCTAGATCATCTATAAAGCTATTAAACAGCATTGGCCCCCGAACTGAGCCCTGGAACTACGTTAGTCAAGGAACTAACGTAGATCCTCACCTGTGTCTTCAGTAGTTTCCAGCATGACCACAGAAAATTAAAAAAAAAAAGTAAGCCCTGTCCAAAAGAGCTTTTGGTGTCTACTCAGCAAGCTGCAGCGAAGTGAGACCAGGCAAACACCTGGGAACTGTTACATTGCAAACACTCGTGTCTCAGGACAAGAACATTCACTTTCAATACTCAGACCCAGAGATGAACTCTTGTACTTCAACAGTTCTCCCAGCTTGTCAGATCCTTAACATAACATAGATATTTTCAAAATTTCACTGTGGTGGCAGTTGAGATGCCTTTTAGTCTTGAGTTCTTAATGACTGAATTACTTTTATGTAGCCTTTTTTTATCTGTCAGTCTGGGTGGATTTGTAAGGAACAAAATGACATTACACCAGCCTAATCTTCTTGGATGAGGTTGCAAGGCCATGTGGCTAGAAGAGAGGCAATCCATGCCAAATATCCAGTCTATGGTAAGGTCTTTGATTCTGTTTCTACTTAATTCCTGTAGGTAGAGATGTGTAGAGTAGATGGGTTTGTTCTAAGTATTTTACAAGGGCCATTTGCAGACTGCACCCAGAGAATAATTTTTGTCGTCTCCTTGTCCTGTCAAAGATTGTACGGAAAGGATGCAAGGTGCTCCTGGTCTTGGGTCCTGTTTCATTAGTGATCCAAATGGCATGATTGTACTGGGTGTGGCTGGGATGGCATTAACTTTCTTTGTAGCCACCCATTCCCTGCTGCCTTTTGGATTTGTGATTAAAACAGTGTTAATGACACACCAGTGTTTTGGCTGTTGATGAGCCAGAGTTGCACAGTGCCAAGGCTTTCTCTTTGTCCCACTCTGTCCCCCCAGCAGCTAAGCCTAGGGCAGGCAGGTGGTTGGGAGGGTACACAACAGGGACAGCTGGCCCAGACTAACCAAGGGGATATTCCCTGCCCTACAACATCATGCTCAGCAATAAAAACTGAAGGGGGGGTTTTCTGGGGAGAGGTGGGCATTGCTCAGAGACTGGGCATTGGTCTGCTTGTGGGAGGTGGTTAGTGACTGCCTTTGCATCACTTGTCTGTTGGGTTTCTTTGTCCTCTTTCCTTCAGTTATTAAACTGTCTTTGTCTTGACTCAAGGGTTTTCTTGCTTTTGCTTTTCTTATTCTCTTCCTTATCCCTCTGGGGTGAGGAGCGAGCAAGTGGCTGTGAGGTGCTTAGGTGCTGACCAGAGTCCCCCACCACAATAACAGGGAACAAGATGATGAAATTAGCAGAAAACACAGTTTGGTGATACTAATAGTGTGCCGGGATACAATTTATGTCTCCATGGTAGTTGGAGATGGATAATACGATTTCTTTCAGCACTATGAAATCTCCTTGGTTAAAGGAAGAAGTAAGATTTTAATGACATGAAGAATTATGTCTCCTTCCTCAGCTATCCTAGGCTATAAAGAGCTGTCTTAGTTAAGTTAGGCTCAGCTGCATCCTCTGCTTTTGCTGTGGATGAAGAGCACATGCAGATGATGAGAGTGGCTCAGCTGACCTCTGATGACTTTGGCTGTCTCAGACTCTGTCCATTGGGTCTCACTGCCTCCCTGCATTCATCCCATGCTGTGAGATATCCCTCATATTTGAGCGGTCTCATAGGAAGAGAATAATCCGCTACCACTGAAGGCTGGATTCGCAGTTAAAATTGATGTAGCTCCCCTCATGTGGCTGGATGAGAAGCTGACCCATTATCTTTAACATTTCCCACCTGCCTTGTGGAGCAACACACCAGAGCAGTTCAGCAATGCAGTGTTTCTGGCATACTGTTCTGCTCATGCATCTTCGGGGGATCTTTAATTCAGCATGGGTTTTATAACTGTTAGCTGCAGATACGGCAATTTCCTTCGCAGATGAAGGAAAGGTGCCATAACATAAATGACTGACTGGGTGTCACTGCTGTGTTGTGACAGGCTATCCGCTAAGAAGTAGTGATTGATGACATGTATAAAACCAAGCCATTATATGCGCTGTTTATATTGAAACAGTTCTTAAAATGTGGGCTGTCAGTCAAAGCACTGATTACTTACACAGTGCTATAGTAAGTGGTGGTGGGTGCAGGAACAAGGTACCAGAGTAAATGTTTGTTTCAGAGCTTCAAACAGTGTTGTCTCTTTATTTCCAGCCTGCATCTAGCCATAGTGAAAGGATCTGTCCTATACATTGCCTAAAGCATGAGACTTCACTGCAGGCTGCTAGGAGCTGCCAGGCAAGGTGATGGAACAGATCATCCTGAGTGCCATTACATGGCACATGCAGGACAATCGGGGCAGCGGGGCCAGCCAACATGTATTCATGAAAGGCAGGTCCTGCTCGACCAACCTGGTCTCCTTCTATGACAAAGTGACCCGCTTAGTAGATGAGGGCAGGGCTGTGGATGTAGTCTATCTAGACTTCAGTAGGGCATTCGACACTGTCTCCCACAGCATCCTCCTAGACAAACTGGCTGCCCGGGGCTTGGATGGGTGGACTCTTAAATGGGTTAAAAACTGGCTGGATGGCCAAGCCCAGAAAGTGGTGGTGAATGGGGCAAAGTCCAGCTGGCGGCCGGTCACTAGCGGTGTTCCCCAGGGCTCAGTTCTGGGGCCGGTGCTGTTCAGTATCTTTATAGATGATCTAGACGTAGGGATTGAGTGCACCCTCAGTAAGTTTGCAGATGACACCAAGCTGGGTGGGAGTGTCGATCTGCTGGAGGGTAGGAAGGCCCTACAGAGGGATCTGGACAGGTTAGATAGATGGGCCGAGACCAACGGCATGAGGTTCAACAAGAACAAGTGCCGGGTCTTACACGTCGGCCACAACAACCCCATGCAGCTCTACAGGCTGGGGGAAGAGTGGTTAGAAAGCGGCCCGGAGGAAAGAGACCTGGGGGTGCTGATCGACAGCCAGCTAAACATGAGCCAGCAGTGTGCCCAGGTGGCCAAGAAGGCCAATGGCATCCTGGCCTCTATTAGGAATAGTGTAGCCAGCCGCTCTAGGGAAGTGATCGTCCCTCTGTACTCGGCACTGGTGAGGCCGCATCTTGAGTACTGTGTTCAGTTCTGGGCCCCGCACTTCAAGGAAGATGTTGAGGTGTTGGAGCGAGTCCAGAGCAGGGCGACCAAGCTGGTGAAGGGTCTGGAGGGTCTGACCTACGAGGAACGTCTGAGGGAGCTGGGGTTGTTTAGCCTGGAGAAGAGGAGGCTCCGAGGTGACCTTATTGCAGTCTTCAACTACCTGAAGGGAGGTTGTAGTGAAGTGGGAGTCGGCCTCTTCTCCCAGGCAACTAGTGATAGGACAAGAGGACACAGCCTCAAGCTTCGCCAGGGGAGGTTCAGGTTGGACATCAGGAAGAATTTCTTCTCAGAAAGGGTTATTAGACATTGGAACGGGCTGCCCAGGGAGGTGGTGGAGTCACCATCTCTGGATGTGTTTAAGAAAAGACTGGACATGGCACTTAGTTCCATGGTCTAGTTGACAGGGTGGTGTCAGGGCAACGGTTGGACTCGATGATCCCAGAGGGCTCTTCCAACCTGGTTGATTCTGTGATTCTGTGATTCTGTGTGAGCTCTTTGGTACTGACATCAATATGAAAAGCAGCTTCTGAAACAGGCTGGTGACCTTTTGTTTTTCCCCTTGAGCATTGTTTGAGTAAACGTCAGTGCTCTATGGCAGCATTTTTCATGGCTGCAGAAGCCTCCAAAGGCCTTAGCTGCAGACCCCCACTTCTCTGTGCTTTGCAGAGGGTTTGAGGACCCCTCTCAATAGGTTTCACTGAGTGCTATGGATGCAGCGGATGCCTCACAGTGAAGATGCAAGATCTGGTCCTGGGGGATATAAACTCAGCTGTGTTTCTGGCCTGCTGGCAAGTCTTGGGGTAAGTCACTCCAAGCTGTAGCTGTGGTATGGAGGTGATGGGATGAACTCTCTTCAGAGCTACTCCGTAGGTGGGTGGAAGGGAAAGCCGCCCAGCTGTGCACCGACATTTCTTCACAGCATGAAACATTGCAGGTGGGCTAGGGAAGGAGATAGGGCCACCTTCCTTTCCCTGCTGCCTCCCCTGTTAACAGGCTTGCAGGGCAGAATGGGCATGAGGAGCAAGTGTCTGAGCACTGCTGCAAAGCATGGATGTGCTACATGTCCTGACATGAGCTTGGCGTGAATGACAGGCAGTGGGAACTTCACCTGGTCTCATGCCACTTTGTGGTGTGTATGTTGGATGGGGAACACCTAATGAGTGTTACTATGGCCCTGCTGAAAGGACACCAAAATGTGTGTTTTTTGCAATGAGATAGAACAAAAAAGAACTTGCTTTTTTCCCCTCTTCTGCATATTAAGTGGAAGAAAGAAAAAAGAATGTTCCATTCACAGTTATGGAGTCATTTCATTGAATTTTTCCTTCTTTGCATTTGCTGTTCATTTTCTAAAACCGTTAAGGATTGTCATATTCATAATGACAGTTCCACCCATGTGTTTGTAAGCTGCATCCTTGTACAGACGGATAGTTTGCATATGCCAAGAAAACAGTCCTTAAGTACACACATCACTTACATGTAAAAAGCTTTTCCTTTTTATGCTTACATGACGATCAGCCCGAAAATCAGCTGTCAGTAACAACGATCGTAGTGGTAACATCTGAATATTGTAGTTTCATATGTCACTGATTGTAAGGACCTTTGAGTATAGCCTTATAGAGCAATATAAAGTTGTTTCCAGAATTTTATTTTTCTGCAAAGTGAAAAGAAATGGTTACAATTACACTTCCACTGTCAAGGTACAGCTTGATTATGTAGAGAGGCTGCATAATCATGTTTTTCTTCCATACTTCTGCTGTGAACATACTAACTCTTTTTTTTAATTATTCTTGTACATTTGTAAATTGCACGTTGCTCTGTAGTAGTTTTACCTGCCAAATCCTTTGTTAGGATGTGCTGCATTATTTTGTACTGTACATATCTGTCTATATTTATTTAGCTCTTTAAAAATGTGTCTGATTAAAGATAATTTTTACTGTCATAAATATGATGCTTTAGTTATTTTTTGTAGGAAAAAAAATGGAACCAGTACAACCTCTGGTTTCACAAATGAAGCAATTCAGTAAGGGCTTATTACTCGGACTGGGTCCTGCACACAGCAGTGGATCCACAGAAAAACCTTCTACCTTGCATTTGTTCTAAAAAGCAGATTGCCTCTAATCCCAGTTTCCCACAAATCTCCATGCACAAAACCGTGCCCCAGTGTCATGAGGAGCTTACTTTGGTTTTGTGTCGTACTCTAGTACATCATTTGTGAAACTGAAGTTGGCTTTTCAGTCGTGTGACAGGTATGTAATGATGTTTTCCAGTGCTCTTTGTGAAATTGATTTTAATTTTTTTCCTTTTTTTTTCCCCTTTTTTAAGGAAATTTGTTTTGCGGAAAAGTGCCTCACACAAATTCACTGCTTCTCTTTTCTTTTGTCTTTGCCCTTCTCCCCCTCCCAGACCAGGATGAGAGAGCGGCAGAGCTCAGCAGGGAGCAGAACGAGAAGACCATTCGCAGCACGCAGACGGCTCTCCGCAATTTCCGAGAGTTCCTCATCTCCAAGTACCCCTCTGAGACCCGAGAGATCTACGTCATCCCCTGCAAAGAGCTTGATGCCTACCTTGCTTCCTTCTTTGTGGATGCCAGACAAAAGGATGGGTCTGAATACGAGCCAAACAGTCTGGCCAACTATCAGTGTGGGCTGGAGCGGTATCTCAAAGAGCACAGGTATGGCTACAGTATTACGAGGGATAAGGAGTTCAAAAGGTCCCAGGAAGCTCTAAAGCAAAAGCAGATAGAGCTGAGGTGTAAAGGAAAAGGAAACAAGCCACACAAATCCATGAAGCTCACCTTTGCTGATGAGCTTATCCTGCGCAAAAGAGGCTTGTTGAGCCGGTACAATCCTGAGGGGCTGCTGAATCTTGTCTGGCTAAACAACACTAAGGCATTTGGACACTGCACGGGTTTCCACGGGTCCACCCTCAAGTGGGGAGACATCCGTCTGCGGGTGACAGAGACTGGTTTGGAGTACCTGGAGTGGATGGGGCCGGACAACGGAGACGTTAACGCCAAAAGCAAGAGAGGTGGGACGGACTCCCGGGTGTACGCCACCCAGCACTCCCCACAGACCTGCCCAGTGCAAGACTACAAGGAGTACGCCCAGAGGCGGCCTCCGGCCATGCGCTACGAGGACGCACCTTTTTACCTGTCCATCAAACCCGTCGTCAACTTGGCCGCGCTTCACTGGTACAATTGCCAAGCCCTGGGGAAAAACAAGCTTGCCAAGATGGTAAAGACGATGTGTGAGAAAGGCAACATCCCCGGCCGGAAGACCAACTTCAGCGTCTACCAGAGCTGTAGCACCCTCTCAGAAGCGCAAAGCAACCAGCTGGTGCTGATCTGCAACAACTTGAGCCAGCAGGCTGCCCAGTCCATGGCGAGCCACTCCAATACTGGCAACTTCATAGTGTCAGCATCCTATGACTCTTCCTCTGACACAGCTTGAAAGGGGGATACCACCTGAACACTTTTTTCTTTTCCTTTTTGTTTCAAGAGATGAATTTGTGCCCAATAATACACGTCAACTGTGATTGTACACTATTCCCCCATAGCCCTCTCTCCAGTGTTAATTCACTTTATAAAAATATATAAATATATAATATATTTTTCTTTTTACAAATAAGTTGATAGAAATAGTTTAGTATTACTAATATAGTATTTATAGTGTTAATACAAAAATGAAAGGTACTTATGGGTTATAATATAAATGCAGATTTTAAAAGGACAAAAATGGTTCTCAGGCAACACAAGATAGACTGGAAATACCGTTTTTAACAGGCACACATCAGTGAGTGTAAACCCCCAGGGAGGCGTACATAGCAATTCTATTTTAAAGCATTTTTCAGCTTATTTTAAGATGACCTCCCAGAGTGGAGGAGACAAACTTACCACTGGCTGCTGCTTCTTACCTGCTGACTTGTTCTTGATCAGCAAGACCGAGAAATAAGAGATACATCAATGTAAGTTCATGAAACCATTTACAACAATTTTTGTCTGTTTTCTATTTTGTTTCCTGTGGCTCATTTATGCCAGATGGGAAAAAAATCCTGAAGTCAGCTAAAGGCTATTTTTAACTTTTGTTTTTGTTGATGATTTGCTGTGATCAAACTGTTGCTGGTCTTTAGACTAAAAAGTATTGTTTTCAACAATATGCAGACGTATAATGGCAAAACCACTGTCATACACATAATCTTAACTGTTTAAGCACAGGTTGTTAGTATTTTGTCAGTGTGTATACTTAATGTAAAAATCTACTGACTTAGAGCCACTCTTTCAGTATTCTGGGCAATGCAACAGCTCAGTGCAACAGGGGGTGCAATGATAGTTTCGTATTTTCTACAGAAAATGAAAAAGCTGGGTAGTTTTAAGTGCTAAAAAACAAATTTAAGTCAGCTACCCCTAATTTATTTCCATTGCAGACAATGGAAAACGTGGATATGAATCTGAAGGCTATATTTCATATAGCCTTGAAATAATGAGTGCTACTATTCCAACATTTGACTTGACAATGTAATTGTTCTTCTTCGCTAAGTATGGGGAAAACACTAACAAATTCAGTATTTCAGTGAACGCTTATAGTTCTTGACTTTTAAAATCATGTGCAGTACTTCTCAAGTAATTCAGCTTAGTTTATGTTCCACTAGGATATTCTAGGGCCGTGATGAGGCTTTAGACACGTCTGCTGGGGCCGTGTAATGCCCACTGAGGTCAATGAAAGAGTCAACCTCAGCTGACTTCCCATGGGTGTTGGGTCAAACTGTAACTGAGAGGTGCTTTTTGTTGTTGTTGTTGTGTTTCTTTCTGCTCGTTTGTGTTTATTCCTTCACATTGCTGCATATCCTTCGTATTCTTTAGATCTGCAACTGTGCAGTGACTTTAATCGTCGCTAATTCCAAAGAAAGGGTGAAACAAAGGTAGCAGACAGAAATAAAAGTAACCCACCTGGTGCCATTTAAAACCTGTTTTCTGTGTTGCTAGGATGAAATGTTCCTGTGTGTGAGGGAGGTGGCAGAATGCCTCCTCACTTAAGCCTTATTGAAGGTCTGTTTTGGGGATAGGGTAGGTAGCAGATGTTGCACTGGAAAGTCTTAAGAGCAGAGATTTCCACTATAATAAACATTGTCTTCCCACAAAACTTCCTTCAGGTAACAGAGCCTGGCTCTGATCTCTTTGTGCTCCACACGTAGCAAGGCTGGTACAAAGTCTGGGTTTCCTGCATGCTGGCTGTCCCAGGGTCTTGGCGTGCCATGGCAGTGTAACCCCCAAATCTGCAACTTCTGAGTTATTGGCCGCTGTCTGTCAGGGCTGTAGGGTAGGCAGTGGATTGGTGGGCACAGGCCATCATTCATACTGCAGAACTATGCTTTTGTGACTTGGTTTTGGGGCTTGAGACCAAATGGTGACACTACTGAAGTAAGTGCAAGCTGTGCCCATGACTTTCAGTGCCATGGCAAATCTGACTTTAAAGGACAGGGAAACACAAAAAGACTTCGGGTGCAGCCAGCAAGACAGCTGCCCAGCTTCCAGATGAGGCCAGCCATCTGATTGCTGTTAGCATAGCCTCGCCTTTGCACAGCAGTGCTTTTAATGTGATACAGTTAAAAATAGTTTTGCAAGGCCACTGCTGCTCTCTGTGGGATTTCTTTGCTGTTTCCCACTGCAGGCTCAGACAGCTGCTCCTAGTATTTGCCAGGGTGCGGGGGATCTCATGCCAAGGAGCTCCCTAGAGGTGCCAGGTGAGAGCTCAACCATGGAGCCAACCTCTAGGAAAGTCTTTGGTCTCTATTTCTCCCCTGTTGGCGCTCATCTCAGCACTTCCCAGTGGCAGCTATTGCAGAATCTGACCTGCTTCCCCAACTTGCTTTTCCTGTGCTGCAACACAAGGCTGGGTATCAGCTGGCCTTCATGAGGCAGCAGATCTCCAGTTCCCACCTCTCCTCCCCAGCCCAACCTCTTTGCTGGGAAGAGCTGCGTCGAGCTTGTAGGGGAAAGAAGCCACCCCACGCTGTGGATGTCCCATTTCTCTCCTCAAGCCCCACAAGGCAGGAAGCCAAACCTTATAACCAAATTGCTTCTCACACTACTATCAGGCTCAGAGCTTGGCCATCGGTCACATCTTCTACAGGTATGCCTTAGGTGTGTTGCTTCAGCGTGGGCTATTTTGTGTGGGCTACTTAGTGTGGTAATTCCACAATGCTTCTTGTCTCAGAGGAGGCAGATCACTGGCTGCAGATGTGCCATGCTGTAAGCAGGTCTTTGAAGTGCTGCTTTGCATCAGTGCTGTAATTCAGCTGCAACACAGACCTCGGCTCCATTGGCAGGAGCCAAAAATCAAAAATGCTCGGAGTGATCCAGAAGAAAGAAGATGAGCATTCTTGGGTTTTGAGCTGGGAGGTCATAAAAAGAATCTCCCATGACTTCTTGACTCCACATACTGAGTTGTTTACCTCAGTATTAGGATGGTTTGTGCTAATGCCCAGCCGGTGCGCTGGGTGAGGCAACATCTCTGATACCCTTGGCTTAGCAGGGCACATCAGCAACTTTTGCTTGTCTGCTTGGGGGATAAGCTCTGGAGTATGTATGCTTATTGTGATAGCTTCAATATTATAGGGGTGGTTTTGTTCTGCTTTGAGACATCTTTAGTAACTCCAGCTTCCAGTTGGTGCTGATGGCAGACTGCCTGGCAACTTCTGACGGGGCAGCCCCAAATAGACTACTTGTTGAAGTAGTTAAACACATATGGCCGGAATATGATACCCAAGTAGTATCATACTCCAAAAATAAATTTACTAGCTTTGAAGGGCATTTAGCACAACATATTACTTAGCCTTCATTTGTGGACAGTCACAAGGAATTGAGTGAGTTAATGAGTTACCATTTGTATTAAGGCCCTGGAAGGGTTGTTAACCCACTGGGAGGGAGTGTTCTGATTTAAACCAGTCTCATGGTTTTGTCTCATGCTTGCAGGAGAGTAGATGTCCCAGTCACTGTGGCTCAGCTGACAGGTGACAACTCAGTTGCTTGTAATTGTCTCCCAGTACTAGGACTGAGGGTGTCAAACCTCCTCCACCAGCAAGTTGCAAGCTCATCGCGATGGTGTGCAGCTTCCCTGGTGCTAAGACACGGCAGTGTGGCCAGGGGCTAGTACTGCCGACTCTTACAAGCCTTCCTCTCTGCCTAAGCAAAGGATTGGGGTCTCCTACCATGGCTTTTGATACCAAGGAGCTTTACCATGAAATCAAAAGGGCAGCTGCCAAAACACCATACTGCTCCCATCCAGCACAGCCTGTAAGCTGCTGGTTGCGTGGAGTGGCTTACAGTGAGGCACAGCAGGCAGCTGGCTGTGCTCCTGACTACATTGTGCTCCAATGTAAAAGCTGAGCTTTTGCCTCACAGGACAGTCAGTGATTAACTGGCTCCAAGTGGGTCTCGGTCTCGCTTTTCTCTTTTCTTTTTCCTTTTTTTCGTGCCACTCACCTTTCTTTGATTTGGTGTTAGACCTCTTTAGTGAGTCTTTTCAATGCACTAGCCCAGCAGAAAATGCAGCAGAAAAGGGGGGAAGTCAGATAATTTTCTGACAGAAAAGGTGAGAGACAGAAGGTGTTCCCCTGCCAGTACCACAAAGTCATCAGCCTGGGTCACCTACTGCAGACTTGGAAGCGTGTTGGTTGCCTTCAGAACCACCTACCAGCTTTTGAGAGATTTGCTCAGTGCTACCAAGAGCAAAATCTGGCCTTGAACTTACGCAAGAGGCAGAGTGCCAAAGCACAGGCCTGCACACAGTGCGAAGGAGCCTGCACCGATGTTAGCGCGGGCTTTCCCACGTGGCCTTCTCATGACACCAAACCAAGAGTCAGACATGGGGATTATACATGGATGTCACTGGACTGATCTGGATGCAGCTGTGCACAATACATGCACTCAGATCTGTTCACGTGATTGCACATTTAGCTGGGCAGAGCTGTGGGCACTTAAGACGGCTTAAGCTCTGTTTTATTAGTTATTCATGTATGTATTTATGATATTGTGGGTTTGCACAATGTACATGTATTTATGCAGGTAGTTGGAACTCAAGTCTGATATCTGGATGTTGCAAACTGCCTGTTTAATTTTCAAATACGTATTTATGCAACAAAATGTATTTTTAAGTGCAGGAGAATGAAATACTGTTGTGAACTACATTTTAGACTAAATTACAAGGGATATCTAAAATAACAGCACATACCTTGCTCATTTGCATGATGCAATAATTCTATGATAGCAGCACCCAGGCTGTTGACATATAGGACAATCTAACAATGGAAACAGCATCCCTGTTGCACATTCTCCTTCGTGAAGAATATCAATGCTTTTGAGCTGTTTTGTGGTTTTGTTTTTAGAAGCTGCTGTGCACTGATATTCATTCTACAGCATAACTGTCCTCTTAGAAAGCTGTGTAGAGAATGAGATGCAAGCAACATGTTGTCCTGCTGTGCATGCTTGTCTCAGATGTTTGTGACCAGATCTTGTTCTGCTGTTTGCGTAAGCGATGTGGGGTGGGAAGATGGGGATCAGGAAGAGCAGGTGTTGTGTCACTCTAGAGCCTGGGCTGCCCCGAGGACTGAAACAGCCTTAAAGGAAACTGAGATTCCTGTTGCACTCATATTTACCCTTTTTCGTCACCATGTCTGAGTACATCCCGTAAGTGCATTGACCGACCTGACTAGCACATGTGGTGCATGGGCTGATCATTCCTCCTGACACTAAGCTGCAAGTACTGTGATTGACTGACTGGTCTTCCCTCATCCCTGACATCCCTGCTCCTCTTACCATCCCTGATCCTCTAGTATTCCCCTGTCCTGGCGTCTGCACTGTGGGGCAAGGGGACCACTTTGTGCAGGGCAGCTCTTGGCTGAGAGCTGCTTCCCTGCCTATCAAGTGACCTTGTGCTTTGGGGATAATGTGCTCAGGGCAGACCACCTCACGTCAGGTACGTGGGGTTTGTGGGATACTGCATGTGAGCTCTATGGAGACTCGCATCTCTCGTGCTGGAAGCACTCTCCCTCTGTCTTCTCTTCTGCTTTTTTTGTGAGAGAGCTTTCAAATAATGAAATGAGATGACATTCACTCCTGTGTATAGGACCAGACCCACATCTGTGTGGTGTTTGGCCTTCCACTGACATTCTTAAAATAGGACTGAAATGACTGGTCCTCAAGAGTACGTAACTCTTGGGCTCACTCCGTCATGAAAATCAATTCATCTCACATGGTGCAGGCATTGGGACCCCACTGACTCCCTGAACTCCCAGAGGCAGGGCAAATGTGTGGGAAGGAGGAGAGCTTACAGGGCACACAAATGTGGTTTGATTGCCTGAAATGAGCCAATTCATGCCTCTGGGTTAGGGCAGAGAAGGACTCAGCTGTTCACTGTGAAACACGGTGGGAAGTGGGTCAGCACTTCTTAATGGGGGTTCTTTGCTAAATGTCAGTGTGAAGAGATGGCTGCTTTGCCTAAATTGCTGTCCTTGTTCTTAAGAGAGAGGATGTATTTTATTTTCTTTCTGTGCTTTCATGTGCATGCTGAATCTGTGCTCTCAGTGCTGAGGAGGAGCGTGGAGAGAAGGCGATCCAGCATAAAGTATGGCTATACGCCTAGCTGAAACACTTGAACTGTACTTTCTGGTGATGGCCCCCATGTGCTGAGCCTGCCTTGGTGGTCAGGGACGGTACCACAACAGCTGGTGTCTCCCGGCACATCTGTTGGCTCTGTGCAGAACAAGCATGGGTGTCGCTGCACCACTCTCCAAAAAACCAAGAGCCCAGGGGTAGCTTGTCAAGGACACCCCTATCAGCCAGGTGTCCGTGAGCCAAGAAGAGGGAAGGCCCGAAGCACAATTAAATGATGGTGCTTTCCCCATGGTCAGCGTGTGATGGACACGTGAGGCTGCGCCATATCTCCTCAAGGGTTTTGGAAAGCTGAGGGTCACCAGGGACATCACTGCTCCACCTCCTTCACAGCAGCGTAACTTCAGCCAGCGATGGAGTGGCCCTTCTGAGGACAAGTTGGGTTTCTCTGAGCCCCCGGTGAGTTGCGTGGTTGCACTGCTACCAGCTCCACTCCTGCAAACAAGGTGCCGGCCCATTGCTCCCCACTGCACTGTCTCTGGCTGAGGCCCTGCGAAGCTCTGCTGAAGTTGTCCTCCAGCACCTCAACCCTTCCCGAAAGCAGCAGAGAGGCATTTACAGTGGTGAAATGCTGGAAGGCTAAAAAGCCCCACACCTGTGAGCTTGTTGAAAAGTTTGACACTAGCCGTTCACTGGAACACGGTCAAAGCAGTGGCAATGTCTAAAGCTTTAATTCCTAATGTGATGGGGGAAAAAATTCGTTTGGCATGCAATTTGCTCAGTTACACGAACTGATGAGTTTTAATAGTCTCTAGAGTCCCTGTCTCAAGTGAGGCATTTATTTCCTTTGTTTTCTCACTGAATTGGTTAACTTTAGTTGGTAGTGCACACAAAATTCTGTTTCTTTTATTACACAGTGCCATTAAGTGAGCTGTCTGTGCATTGGAAATGGACCTACTGTTTCAAAGGGATTAGGATGCTTTTGCCTAATCTTTTATTCTTGTGCATTCCTTACACAGCAGTCACTAGTATCTGAAAAATTCAGTACCTTTTCTTATTTTAATTCGATCTTTTGTAATTAATAGAGGTTTCATTCTCAGTGTTTAAGAGACTGGTGAGGTAGGTGCTATCATTGAAATCAAGTGGGATGGAGTTTCAGTGGGAATAAGAAGAGGTGTTAAGCTCTTTCACAATGCTTCAGGAATCTGCCTTTGTGTTTTTTGGTTACTACTGTTCTATACAGTCTGTAAGATTCCAGAAAATAACAAAACAGCTAAGTGAGGGGAAAAGAATCAAGAAAATGCAAAATCTTTTGGACAAAAATATTGTATTATTCTTACACTAGAAAACTAAACTCTTAAAATTCATTTTACAGATACTATCTTTGCCACTTCAGCTGTTATTTTTGTGAACAAAGATGACTCTTTAACATTCCTCATGCCTAGAATTTGATCTGCTTTCTGAAGGTTGTCATCTTGTCAAGACTGACCTCCTTACCATTATAGCATGTTCTTAGCTAGCCTAAATCACATGTAGCCTTAAGTAGTCCCTGGTCTGCCCCACATTGCACCTTCACTTCTACTATCATGCATTTTATACACTTACTATATGTCAGATTTCCAGCCTGAAAACAAGGCAACGCAGGAGAGACACTTCAGACTCTGTATCTTCAGAAGTGGATGCAAAGTATAGATCCAGAAGGCAAGGCAATAGTAACAGGCTTCAGACTGATTTTGGTAACTTGTGCGTAGGAAGACGAATCTTCTCTCAGTGACTCTGAGGCTGAAGGTGCCCTGAACAATGACTGCAGTGTAAATCGCTTTGTGGAGGCCTTTGTTTTGTGCATGGTGCTTATGGTTCAGATCTTGCAGCCTTTCCCTTCTGCAGGAGTGTTCTCTGTGAGCAGCTTGCAAGACTGGGTTTGTCTGCACAAGGCTGGGTGCATGGATTTGAAATGCCAGTGCAGAAATACCCACAGCATTCGGGGATGTGCAGACAAAATGTGACGTGAAACTTCTTAATGGAGTCTGAAAGCTATCAGGGGAAGAAATGGTGAGAACCTGATTTTGCTGCCGCTTATGGCACTGCCTGCAAGCCAAGTGGTGCTGCTGCTGGAGAGGATTTGGTGCCAGTTCTGCAGAGCACTGAGAAACGCATGCCCATGCCGCCTGCTTCTGTCCAGCTCGGGCTGTTAACTGCACTTAGCTGTAAGCACATGGCTAGCCCCACTGGAACAAATGAGTCTGAAATATGAAGGAAAGGACATCGCTTGGCCATAGTTGCGTTGTCAGTGTTTGTTTTTGTCTGCGTGACCCATCTATCTCAGGGTCATCTTGAGACCTGTCAGGGTAGACCAAATTGTTCAAGATGGGAAGAAAAAGAAATGACAATATCTAAGTGTGATGAAGATAGTGGAAAGGCGGTGGGAAATCCTGGCAAACACAATGGAAGTTCTTGTCTTTTTTTTCCAAAGGCGGCAAGCATAATCCTTACCCTTTAATATCCTACTTTGTTTTACACTGGAATTAGAAAATCTTTTCCATTTGTTTTAATTATCTGCTGGCTTTAACTCTGCCTTTGAAAAGCATTTTTGCTATGACAACCCTTGGTCTCATGGTGAGCAGTGCTAGGGAGAAAGAGCTAAAGTAAGGCTTTTATCTTTCCCTCCATGCAGTGTTTAATCTTTCTAATCTTTTAATGTGAATGTGTTTTCTCCCATTTTGTAAATTGACAAGATTAACACTGGTTCTCCCAAAACAGCAGTTGAAAAACATATTTTGCTTAAAGGTAACCAAATTTCTACCTAACAATGTGAATTCTCCTAAGTGACCAATTCATTCTCAGAGTTAAACCTCTCTCTAAGGCTAACTTCCACTCACTGACTAATGACAACTCAACTTTTTTAAGAACAGTTTGTAAAAAAGTAGATTTTGTTAATTCTTTTGTTTTGTATTATAAGAAGAAGATTCACTGTCTTGCCAAATAATAATAATATTTCTATGCATTGTGTGATTCAGTGATGTTGTTGAAATTTTGCATGTTTTCTAGATGTTCTGACATTTGTATGTTCATGTACTTGTAAAAATGCTAACCATTGCTGCTATAATCACCACCGTTGTAGGTAACTGAAAACTGTACTATGAAGCTGTGCCACTTAGCAGTTTTTTGTGTGTGTCACGGTAAAACTCTGCATTCTGCTGTTCATTTCCTGTTTTAAGCCAGTATTTAGTGCCTTCTGTAGAAGGAATCAATATGTTGTGTTAGACGGGAGGTGCCAAACTTCTAATATCTTGTTCTGCACAGATGATCACTTACCAGTTTGAATCTTAAAAAAAAAAAAGTATAAAGAAAAGAACAACCTTGAACTCTCCATCTTTCTTTAAAGTGTCTTCTCATTAATTTTCATTTGTAAAAAAACCCTTTAGTAGAGCTGAAAAGAAGCCATCTTCCCCAGCTACATCTCCTGCAGCAGCAGTCTGCCAACTGTGAATGTTAGGGGTATGAGGGAATGCGTAGTACCCAAATGTTCCTGTTGGTAACAGATCTGGTGATTAGCCAAGCCTGTTCAAGTCATTGTGGAGCATGCTAAAATGCCGTTTAATGAAAGCAATCCCTCTGATTACCATAAGAAACTGTTAGCTCTCCTAACAGTTGTGAGCCGGCTCTTGTAAACAAGTGTCAGCCTGGTCAAGTGGTGGATTCCAGTCCCTGTTGCGCCTCTGCTGAAGCCACACATTGCTGCCAAATGAGATTTGGATGAAATTCAAGCCCAAGATTTTTGGTCTCGTTCTTTCCAACTGCTTTCATGGCAGACGAGCCCTGTTTATCAAAATTCTGACATTGCATTTTCAGTTCCTTTTCCACCTCCTGCTTAGAATCTGGTGGTATAGCAAATACACGCATACACATTCATTTTAATTTTTGTAAGATTTTGACAGGCTGAAATTGTATCGTGCTGTAATCATACAACAGAAACAGGCAGGAGGGAAATGCGAGTTGTTCATCTGTCTAGTGCATTTCCCAGCGACCAGGCATGGTCAACTGTACCTAGGCTGGTCTTTAAAATCGTGTTTTGTATGGAAAAAAGAAAAGACTAACCATCAGTTTTCCATCTCTACTGAGAGATGAAGGCCTGTTACATGTCATGAAAAGACTTTTCAAATTGGAATACCAAGTTGCCAGAAAAACTGTGTGATTGGGAAGACAAGAATGCATTGAATTCATCCTTACAGGTACTGGTCTAAAGCCATCTCTGTTCCCCAGCAAGACAATTTACAGCCCTTGTGATGTAAAATACTTCCAAAAAAAGTTTATGCCAAAATTTTCAGTGTAGCTGCTCCTTTTTATGATACCCAGGACATTTACAAAGGCAATATTAAAGGATGCAGCCTAGAACACACTGAAAATCGTCCCATGTGGTAGGTCACAAGCCAGGCCCCCACAAATTGATGAATTTGAAAACCCCAGCTGAAGATCTAAACCTTCCACAAGGGATTAGGATGCTTAGAAGCCTTTTGCAGCACCTCAGTTGCCATCTCTTGGAGGGAATAGAGTTCTCTTCATAAATGGTTGGCCCTTTTATTGTCCTTTCAAAATTGGTAGCTTCTTCAGGCTCCTTCTGCCAGATCAGAAGCCAGCTGAGACCAGTTGCAATGTTTTTCTTCATCATTTTGCTTGTCTAGTAGCCACTTACACATAAACGCATACTACCACTAGTATGAGTGAAGAATTTTGACTCCACAGAACTCCTGCCTATGTGGCCCTAATATTAAACATGCAAGGCAGTGATACACAGTCTTATTTCCTGCATTTCTTCTATTTATAGCGAGATCTGAGTCTCCATGGTGCCACCAATTGCACTAATTGTCTTACCAATTGGTCTTCCTAGCTTCTATGCGTTGGCCCAGCTTGCAAAAAAAAATGCATCAGATTCCTGCAGCACAGCAACTGTTTTTTCCCCCATCTTCTTCTCTTCCATTGTGAAGATAGATACATCTGCATTATCTTCAGCTTAGATTTGAATCAGAAAAGCGATCAATATCCGTTATTTAGCACTTTGCATGCTGGAAATGCAGTTATGGTTCTACAGGTGCAGAGCTGGCATTAGGAGTTAGCCTGCTGCCTGCGGTGTGTCAGTCTCTAGTGGCATTTGTTTGCTTTTCACCGTGGTTCACTGGTTTCAAGGCAAACTGGCTGATACTAACGGTGTGCTGGCTTAGATACCAGTTTACGAACACTGTGATGCCTTCAGTGTACACGTTGTCAGTCCTGTAATTGCTCTTGTAATTGCATTTTGTCTGAAGTGCATTATATTGCAGGACAAGCTTTCTTTTTCTTTTTTTTTTTTTTTAAAGAAAAAAACACATAGCTTGGGCTGTGCTGCTGAAAGGAGCCAGGAGAGAATTATCCATCCAAACCCCAGTGGAATTTGGGGACATAGCTTTTTTTAGGCCCTCTGCAAGCTCCAGCTGTAATCGATCAGCTGCTTAAGGTAGAGATCTTAGCATGAACAGTGCTACATATCTTCCACTCAAAATGCAGTTTTTTGTACACAGGGCACCTTCTTACGCAGATCTCTTGCCCCTGCATTTGGGAGATTATATATACAACGGTTTATTAGGGAAAAGTAATATTTTGGTGCATTTAATGCATTAAGCTCTGCCAGCCTAGAATATCTGAGGGGAAGGGAGAGAATACTGCATCATTTTCTGAAAACATGAGCAAAATTTTCAAATACGGTCCATTTTCAGAGCTACCTGTTCAACGCCATTGTCCTCAAATCACCTTCTTTCTGGAGTTGCACAGCGACTTGAAGAAAATGAGCAAAAACCCTTCACTGCTGTAAATGAGGAAAGATTTCATAACCTGCTTTGAGTCCCAGATCTCCATCTGAGTTTCCAGGGCTGGTAATCTTTTTACTTGTCAACTGGATAAGTTTTGACCCATGTGAGAAGCAAGCTTCATACAGGGTAAGGTCCTTCACAGGTGAAGACAGTGTGGTCAACAAAGTTGTCTGTCACTTGTGCCAGTTGAGAACTGGTTTTTTGTTGTGGTTTTTTTTCCTACTGCAAGACACTCCGCTCTTCTTTAATTGGAATGGACTAAACAAACATATGCTGTACTGCTGTCTGCCACGGTTCACTCAGATGTCTCCTTGAAAAATGCTCTTTTAGTGTTTGAGTACAAAAATGCCCTCAATAAGAAGAAAGTAAAACCAAGAGGTCTTTTTTTTTTTTTTTAATGGTGTTTGGGTTTCATCCCTTGCTCAGCTGTCAGCTAATTACGCTTCTGAAAATAATGGATTTGGTTGTATGGTAATTGGAGTATGGTATTCACTTCTACTGATCTGCAAATTCCAGAGATATTCTGATCTTCAGCTCCATTTTTATTCTCTTATGATAATCTTTAAGTCTGTTTCTGCTGCGTTGGGGATTGATTTCACTGTCTGTATGATGTTTGCTACTATTGTAGTGTGACTTTTTCTGTTCGTTTTTTAAAATTTGTATTGGTACAGCCTTAAACTTACAGAATTAAAGACCATTTAAAAATAATCAAGATAGTCATTGATGTCTGTGATAAGTGCATGCTTTATTCACGGTATTTTGTCTGTAATTAGGTGTAGCAACCAAGTCTCATGTATTTAATAAATTGTTTTCTGCAAAGTTGACTGCTTGCTTTAATCAAGTGAAAATAATTTACTTGGCATTTTGAAGCACGTTATATAAAAAAAGCACAGCTCTCATGCTTTTCAAGTATGAGTATCAGCATAGCTGGGAAGTTCCCATGGACCTGTGATGCATTTCGATTAGCAGAGTGCAAATAAGCTCACCAAGAAATAGTTGCCATCATACCCTCTTTAATTTCTGGGGTTGTGTTTCAGGAAAACATTTAAACAATGGCTTAAGTCTTTCCCTGCTCAGGAATGTACTTACAAGCAAGCTTGACTTGAACCATGTGCTCATTTAATCTCACTTCAGTAGGACTGAAAGCCTACGTCCTGAGAGCCTTTTTGGATTAAAGACGTTTTCCTGAACCTGATCTGGTTACATCAATTCCAAGGCACATTTTGGCTTGAAATTATTTGTTTTGCACTTAGAATTTCAGCAGTACGGTCTGCTCTCCACATATAGTTTTTTTTTTAATGCTCATCTAGAATAAAATTAAATATGCATCCAAGGATATGCATCTTTTAAGACAGTTGCTTGTCAGGTCTGAATGTTCTCTGTGTGAGAAGTTTTAAAATTAAAAGACCAGAAAACTAAAGCTAATAAAGCCCCTATATTGTGAAAGAGAAACGTCCCAAGTAGAAAAATCCCTTTAGAGCTCCAATGAAATTCCACCAAGCTGCTGTTCATGGGATGACAACTGTGTTGGAAGAGATCAGCATGTCTCAGGTTCTGCCGAAGGAACATGAGAAAAAGGAAAAAACTAAATCCTTTAGGAAACTGCCATCTAGGGAACCGCAATGTGTTTGTGTGGTATTAGCACATCAGTGCAGCACAGTAAGAGCTAAGTGAAACCATGGGTGAGGGATAGAGGAACATGATTTTCACCAGGTATTCTGGGACTGCATTTCCGTCACCTGTCAAATTCTGCTAATTAAATCCCCTTCTTGCTGCTTGGTGCTAGCAGTGGGACTGTGTGTTGTTGCTCAGCACAACAGCATGTAAAAGGTGTCATGTCAAAGGCCCTGCCGTTGTCTCAGTGACAAGTGGAAAGGAAAAAATGGAGACCTTCAAATGAAGAGACAGAGAAGTGAGATATGGACAGGTGATGGCCAGGGGCTACCAGGTGCTTTCACTGTCTTTTGCAAATGCACAGTAAACCTGTTGGATTAAACTCTATGGTTTGGATTAAGCTGTCTTCACAGAGGTTGAAGTTAATCTGCTTTCCTTTGGTTTAGCTGATCAACAGCCGGCTAAACATGAGCCAGCAGTGTGCCCAGGTGGCCAAGAAGGCCAATGGCATCCTGGCCTCTATTAGGAATAGTGTAGCCAGCCGGTCTAGGGAAGTGATCGTCCCTCTGTACTCTGCACTGGTGAGGCCGCACCTTGAATACTGTGTCCAGTTCTGGGCCCCGCACTTCAAGAAAGATGTTGAGGTGTTGGAGCGAGTCCAGAGGAGGGCGACCAAGCTGGTGAAGGGTCTGGAGGGTCTGACCTACGAGGAACAGCTGAGGGAGCTGGGGTTGTTTAGCCTGGAGAAGAGGAGGCTCCGAGGTGACCTTATTGCAGTCTCCAACTACCTGAAGGGAGGTTGTAGTGGAGTGGGAGTTGGCCTCTTCTCCCAGGCAACTAGCGATAGGACAAGAGGACACAGCCTTAAGCTTCACCAGGGGAGGTTCAGGTTGGACATCAGGAAGACTTTCTTTTCAGAAAGGGTTATTAGACATTGGAATGGGCTGCCCAGGGAGGTGGTGGAGTCACCATCTCTGGATGTGTTTAAGAAAAGACTGGACATGGCACTTAGTGCCATGGTCTAGTTGACAGGGTGGTGTCAGGGCAACGGTTGGACTCGATGATCCCAGAGGTCTCTTCCAACCTGGTTGATTCTGTGATTCTGTGTGATTCTGTGGTCTAAAAGTGAGTATGCAGGTGGTGGTTAATGGTTAACCATGGTTAATGCAGGTTCAGCTAAGCGAATTGGTAAAGTTCTGGTAACTCAGCTGGCTTCACTTTTCCCTTTGTACACTGATTTAACCCAGATTGCCACTTTAAGAACCGCCGTGCTTCCATAGCCTGTGGGATGGCTGCGTGTCCTCTCTTCCTCCTCAGACCCAAGGATAACCAGCAGCAGCGTGCACACCTTCTGTGCAGTCTTGCAGGGTTCAGGCTCTCCGGGTAGCTAGGGAAACGGCACTGAGGAATTTGGCTTGGGCAATCTGGAGTGCTTCCCCAGGACGATCAAACGTGATGAAGTCTCCTGGCTGCAGCTGAATATATCTGAATGTTGTTCTCAAGACGTTGTTTAAGAATATCATCGCTGCAACTGAGGTGGAAGTTCCTCAAGGAACTGTTATGGCATGTTGCCTCTTCAGATAGATAGGCTTTGGAGATGGCAAAGTGGGGTCTGTAACTCACTGGTGGTTTGCTTTGTAATATACACCAAGACAAATGGAAATTGGCAGCTATCCCTGAAAAGATCCACAAGATTTCTTTTTAAGAGTAGCCTGATAGCTTACTACATTACAACCTTCACTATTAATTGCATTGATTAGCTCTCAAAGAGAAAAATTAGAAAGAAAAAAAAAAGATGGCTATGTATAAGAATATACGGCTATTGGTATACAGACACTTCGTTCTAAGGGCCAAATTCCTACAGGTACGTTGGAGAGAATACACAGGCAAGACTGGCAGCATGAGACATGCTCATTGCTGCCTCTCTGAAAGCTGTGAGGAAACAATACCTGGAAGAGCTTGAAGACAAAATCTTGTGTGTAGCCTGATTATTCGCCTCAGAGCTCCTTGTGTACTTGCAAGTACAACATTTTTAGTTATTCTTGTCTCCATGCAAAATGGCAAACACGACAGGACTGGAGAAGAACCTGCTTCAAATGCATACCCAGGGAAAGGGAGGCAGAGGCATTGAGTGTTAAGGATGCTGCTAGCCATGGAGCTGCTAACCCTGTAATACAAGATGATGCCATTCATCTGGAAGGAGATTTCTGTGTGCCTGGGCATTGGTGAGGGACACTCAGAAACGTTCTTGGAGGCTCAGGGTGACCAGATGTTCTCCTCTGCAGAGCGTTGCCTGAGGAAACTGTTGAGAAGGCAAGCATTGCCCATCCTACAGAACCAGACAGCTAAGTTGTATCCTCTGCAATGCCATCCGCTATGAAGGTTGCCTTTCCACATTGTCCGTGTCCTTCAGCCTCCTGGGTCTGAAGCCCTTTCTAGAAGAGGGACTGGTTACACGGTTGTACAATACGGTCATCAAACCTGCTCAGCAGACCAGAAATCAGTTAGGCCATGTTGGTGCTGTATCAGATGCCTGGTGCCTGCAAGCCAGCAGTGTCTCCCTGTGCTCACCTTGTGAGAGCCAGGTGGCCTCTAAACTGACCTGCAATTTGCTTATTGGTAGGGGGCAAACAGTGCCTGAAGAGTCATTGCAAGAGGGTTGTAGCAAGGCCTGAGGGCACAGGAGGACAAAGCCTTGTCAAGGAGACCACTGGTGACTGAACAGCTCGTCATTTCCATGAGCATCCCGGCCTTTCTTTAGCAGAGTTGTCTGCCTAAAAATCCCTGCTCTTTCTGGACAACAGTGGTACCTGCCAGGAGCCTGTGATACGTGTTCACATCTTTGCACCATGGGCTAGCACAAAAATTACTAAAGGCCAGTTAAAAGATGAGTAGAATCTAGGGATTTTAGGAACATCCAGATATGTCAGAGATCTTTATCTTCTTTATTTAGGGTAGATGGGTGGGTGATTAGTATGTTTGCTTCTGTAGAGGGAGGATTAATACAGTCCCCTGGCTTTTCTGATGTAGTGCCACTAAGCCAGTGACTGTTGATTTGCAGTGTGAACAGCTACAGGCGCTGTGTGAGGAACTGCCTTTACTTATGGGGAAGAATGCGGAGATGTAAAGAGAAATCACATCTGAGACCTCACCAGTTTTGATGACATCGTACTATCTTGTCTGGCAACCCTCCTCTTCTTCCCTCACCAAATACACACACAGTACAACTCCTGGCCTCAGCGTTAGGTGTCTAGACATTTACAATGTGCATTTCAACTTAAAAGATCTGGCATGGAGCACCTACAAACCATCAGATAATAGCACGGTTGTCTTCATAGATGTAGGGTGTGTGCATACTTTGGCAAGCAATGACAAATACAACTGTTTTTTTCCTGTACGATGTATCATCTCAGTGACAGAAGTTTGGCAAGAGGGCTTGTGCCTGTGCAGATGGCCCTTTTGTGTGAGTTTGCAGGGTTTCTGCTGGGAATGTGGCATCAGGTGAACCGAATACAAAGACGACTTTTTCAAAGCAACCATCATTACTGAGGCGTTCCAGTGCTGCGTTCACATACCTAGCCCACATCCCCTGAAGTGTTGTTTGAAAGTAAGCCCTCAGGTAACCTCCAGGAAGAAGGAGGCAAAAGGCATATTAGGGGAGAGGGAGCAGGACTCTGAGATTTAGGTGCAAGAGCTCCTCTGTGTTTGTTAGTAACTCATGCCTTACCTGCAGCGGTACCGAGTCAGGACTTGCTTGCTTTCACAGGCAGCCTGTGAGTTACACACATAAAAATGCAGTCTCACAGGACTTGATCCAGAACCTGCAAGTGTTGGTGTGATTACAACCCAGAGCACCAGTGTTTGCAAGGCCCTTCTGGAAATGGCACATGTGTTCCTGGCTGCTTAATGCTTTTCCAAAATCTGTCTGACAGGTCCTAGTGAGAACTGTCCACACTCGGTAAGGGTGTAGGTTTTCTTAGTGTCTTCTGGCGGTGTCCCAACACCTCTATCAAGTACTCCACAAGGTGTTCAGACATGAGTTAAAACTCCTAGAGCATCATCCAGCTGCTGACAGGCAATGTCAGGCAAAGAGCTTTCTGGTTTGGTATGCAGCCACCTGAAGTCAGCAATGAAGGCAGGATGGGAATACCCTTATCTTTAAACAGAGCCCATGCACTGGTGCACTTTTGAACCAAGATCCCAGCCTTTTCCAGGACTCCTCCACATTGTCTAAGAATGAAAGGGATAAACTGTTTCCTCCCAGACAAAAGAAGAAAAAAGAAAAAAATCAAAGATTCATTATGCTGATAAAAAAAATAGAGAATCAAGGATGATATATTTCCTGCAAGAAAGGAAAACTGGGTAATTCTTGTTCCAGCCTTCTGATGATACAACACTCTTACAGATGGTAGCTGATACATGCCTGCCATTACACCATCATTTTATTTCATTTTTATTTTGTTATGTTAAAACTCCTTCTCTACACGTATTAGAGCTGCACACTGCTCACAGTAGCCGTCACTTTCTGATCTGGCTACGCTTTCAAGCCTTAGGGCAACTCATGCCGATTTTTGTAGTTTCTGAGTTTATGAGGACAAGGTGTCTAGCGGGAAGAAAAGAAAAAGTGATACAGACTTTAATGGGCATCACTGTATATAAGGTATGAAACATCCTTGAATGGCCATCTGTGTGTCCTGATGCAGCACTTGACTCACTGTCCCAGTTCAGGACTGATGTAGCACTAATAACAAGCTGTTACTGTCAGCACTATAAAGTATCAGAGCTCAGCTCAAACCAGATGCCCCAATGCTGAAAATCTGGAATATAGAGAAACCAGGAACTATGACTTAATTTCCTAGCGCATGATAAGCCCTGCCTTGGGAAGCCAGAAGCAATCTAAGTCTCTGTCTTCTGTTGTGGTTCGATAAATTGCCCGAATGATACTGTGATTCAGGAAATGGCCACCATAATTTTCAAACCTAGGCCTGTCAGAAGTTAATTAATCCCTGTGGGATTAATTGCAGTATAAGAACTTCAGTGAGGCTGGTGCTGTTGTTAGATTAGATATTAGGAAGAAATTCTTTCCTGTGAGGGTGGTGAGACACTGGCACAGGTTGCCCAGAGAGGTTGTGGATGCCCCCTCCCTGGCAGCGTTGAAGGCCAGGTTGGATGGGGCTCTGAGCAACCTGGTTTAGTGGAAGGTGTCCCTGCCTGTGGCAGGGGGATTGGAACTAGATGATCTTTCAGATCCCTTCCAACCCAAACCATTCTATGATTCTGTGATGATGTGTCCAGAGCTCAGAGGATCAGACAACATGCTTACATTGTTAGCCTGTGCATGGTGCATCTATTCATCTTTCCAGCTTGTTTTGCTTCCAGTGGATTCTTCAGCTGGGTTCATGCAGTTCCTTTACCTTTTGTATGCTATATTAACAGTGAAAGCTGCAACAATAGAAATCTGTTTTTAAAATTGACTCTTCCTAGTGTGCAGGGTTACACCTCTGGGGCTGCAGTAATGGTCAGCTGTGACTGCAGAATTGAAGGTTAGAAGGAGAAATCCGACATCTCCCTCCTCTTGAGTATACCACCTCTTCCCTTTTCCTGCTGCGCTGAGGTGGTTGCCGTGGGTATCACTAGCTCAGTGCACGTTCAGAGCAACCTTTCACAGCTAACATGCATTGGGCTGCAAAATCCATTAGCTTCAGCCCTGTAAAAAGTAGACTTAAAGTGGATATAATAAAATTATAGTGGTATCATAAAAATGTATTACTCTTTCATAAAGGATATTAAGTGTCTGAACATCTATAAAAAGGTTCGCCATCAATCCTCTACTTTCAGTTCCTGCCTGTGGGGCTGAGGCTCTCCTTTTAAGAAATGCACACTGCGTGTCTTCACTTAACTCATGGTATTCATCAAGACACACCTGCCTTCAGTCCACTGAAGCAACAGGGCCCAATTCTGTCATGCCTAACAGAGAGTAGAAAGTGGATATGAGAGGAAAATCCTACTTGGTTAGCATTGCCTGTCTAGCTTGCACAGACACCTGTGGTCGTGTGACACACAAGCAGCACGGAGTCAGGCTGTATAGGGATAGAACAAGTTTTTCCCTTGCTCCTGAGTCGACTAACAAAGGAAAAACCTTTGCCTGTCATCCTCCCACTGTTTCTGCAGCAAGGGAGAAGATGCTATGTACTCCCTCTCTGTTGTGGCTCTGCATGGCAGTACATTTTTAGCTTTGCAGCAACCTTAGGGTGACTTCATGTTGATGCCCCTCCTGCCGCATCTGAGTTTTCAGTGCACAAACTCATGGAACATCATCAGGTAAATGCTGTGTTTCATCTTAAGTTCCTCACATTGTGTGAAAAACACCAAGTTGCTCTTAGCCAGAAACTGTGGCAGCATGTCACTAGGACAAGCTAATTTTATCCCCTTTCTTTGTTTTCTAGTATATTCAACTAAGCTCAACAAGTTTCCTGTCTTTAATTTTGATGATGACCTTAAGTACCTGTGTAGCAGTGCCGTGAGCCCCAACACCACCAAGGCCACCCTCTATGCTCTCAACGTGTGGAGATACTGGTACATGACCAAAGGACTCAGAGATTACAAGGACATCACTAAGGTCAGAAAACTTAGCAAAATACTGTTTTTTCCGTGGTGGGAGCCAGCCCCCCATGGTCAAATGAAGTTATCATAAAGTCTGAAAAGAGATGAGATTTCAGCCTTCTTTATGTCCTTGTAGTCTTGAGGACCTTCCAAGTTTCTCTTAATAAAGCTGTAACCTTTTCTAATTCACACCCTGTTGCCTTTATGGTCGAGACAGTAGCTTGGAAATCCAGGGTGATACTAAAGATTTCCATGTGTGTAACAAACACTTGTACTCAACCTTGGCCTCATGCTGCCATGTGACAAGATTTCCTGCTGTTACCCTGAGGACATACTGTTTGCATGATTTCTTCTCCCAGAGCTAGTCAGTGCAATTCAGAGCATTTGAGGACTTTTCTCCAAAAATGAACTCCCAGCAAAATCAGTGTACACACCAAAAATAAGGACTGTGGCTAAGGGCCAAAGTACAAAGAGCCCCGCTCACATTTTTATAACTAAGTTTCTCTGTTAGCTTCATCTAAGACATTGGCAGGCTAAAGCAGCCCAACTGGCAGCCTGACTGCAATGCTGACATCTCATGGCCAAAAGAAGCTGCTGCTCCTTTTTCTCCTCCTCCTCCTCCTCCTTCTCTTTCTCCTCCTCCTCCTTCTTCGCCTGCAAATTTCCATATGTCTGCATTAATGCAAAAGTACAGAGTATTACACCCAAGTGGTAGGTCACACATTTGCAGTTAACACCTCAGTGTGACTGAAACCTTCATTCACTTCAAAAAAAAGCCAGGAATTTGTCTCCTTTCTTCTGAATCTGGATTTCTACGGCTCGTGCAAAAGTGGTGCCAGCCAGTGAAATGCATCTGGTCTGTCTGAGCTTCCTTACACCATAGGGTTTCATTGCGTCTCCTCTGCTTAAATAAACATGTAGCCTCTTCCCAAGACTCTAAGGCTGCCCCAAATTAACTTCTGCGGAAGAGTGGAAGCTGCTGCAGTTTTCTTCAGGGCATGGAGAAGCCCTAAATGTGTCTTCCCCACCTGCAACGCATTTCCTTCCCATAAGTATCTTGATACATTTTTCCCCTTCCTCTTGTTCCAGATCCCAGCAGTGAAGCTCAATGAACTCCTGGAGGCCTTTTATATCACTGTGAAGAAAACAGATGGGTATGACTTTCTAGCCACGTCCCTCCACGCTATCCGACGAGGCCTGGACCAGATCCTCAAGAGTGCTGGTGCTGGTTTCTCCATCACCAGCAGCACCTTCAGCTCCTCCTCCAGAAGGCTCAAGTAGAAGCTTAAGGTCTCGAGCAAGGCTGGGATGTCTGGTGCCCGCTCTCACAACATTGTCTACTTCTCCCTTTCTGATGAGGAAGAGATGTGGAGGATAGGATTCCTGGGAGATGACAGCCCCGTAGCCCAGCTGTCCACGGTGGTGAAATAGAACAGCCAGTACCTGAACACAGGAACCTTACACAAGCATGCAGACTTAATGCTTGGTGATATTGAATTGCTCAAAGACTCCCAGAATGGGCCATTTTTTTGCCAGAACAGATAGCATGAAGCAAGAAAACAGGGTGAACATGAACAGAGCATGTTATGGCCAGATCTACCACGAGCACTCAAAAGGACACAAGCTCTGCCCATACTGCCTCCTCTACAAGTACATGTACGTACACCGGCCACCAACGCAGATGGAGGCCAAGTCTCTCTTCTGTGTGATGGCCCAGAAGGAGGTCAGCGGCTTGGGGAATGTCTGGTACGAGGAGCAGAGGATGGGGCTCCACTATCTCAGGAATGTCATCCCCAGACTGGCAAAGAAAATAAAGCTGGAGCACTGTGAAAATTTTACTTTTGTCTCCTTCACTCAGGCTTCCAGGAAGTTTCTCCCTCTTAGCTCCTACCAGTAACTGTCTGCTCTCACGAGCCAGCGTCCCAAGAAAGTGCTTCACCCAGTGATGTGAGGAGGGTGAGCTGCTTTCAAACAAGAGCAAAAAGTGGAAAGACAGGACATTAATTCTTCCTGAGGAGGACTGCACATGGTGCGGTCCCATTTTGGGGATGAATACAGCCTTGTTCTCAAAAGCAGGGGGACATGGTCTCCTTCACCACTGCCCCGTCTTCTGAGCGAAGAAGTGGTGGGGAGTCTTTTCCTCATAAGAGGCAGCAACGCGTGTATCATGGATTTTCCTCCTTAGCAAGTATAGCTAAGGAAAGAAGACTGAGTTTTGGGGACCTAGAGCTCTTGAAGCAGAAGTGCCTATGCTTTCTTTCAGAGATACTGTACAAAAGCTACTCTCTTGTGAACCGTATTTTTTGATGGTTCACAGTTTTCTCCACTTGTTTGGCGTACTGTAATATAAATATTTTTCAATACCTGGTCATTTACACTGGATCTGTAGGTACTGCTAGAAACTACTATTGGCTTTACCAAATAACAAACAAACAGGTGAAGTTAATTACAGCATCCCCAAAGGACAGCATTTTCAGTCAGTCATTTATAAATGGTGAGCACTTAATTCAAAAATCAGCAGTTTGGGGCTGTCCAGGTTTTGAGACATCTTAAAGGAGGCTTATATCAGAAGTCAAATGCTCAGCATCTTTTGAAAATTAAAGCACTCTAAGGTGTCTCAAGTCTGTCATCCAAATTATGTAATTTTCAAAAATCATTGGTCAGTTGTAAAAATAATTGCCTTAAACTTCTACAGCTATGGCTTGGTCCACTTTCTGTTGAGAGGAAAACTTCATTTCAGCTGGAGCTGTGGCAAGCCTTTAAGTCACAAAAAAGAAAACCTGCAAGACCTAAACCAGAGTTGGGGATGTGCAATTTAACGATGTGCAATCTGCTTCTATTCTAATGGAAAGATATGGCTGGGTTTTTTTCCACGGGGTTGCAGGGCTGTGAGAGGATTGATGAGGTTTACTGAGCCCGCTACACAGTCATTTTCTAGTACTGTGTAACACCTTGAAATCACAGGTTCAGTCCAATAGGTACATGATTGCAAAGGTAAAATAATGACATTTAGTTGTACTTTTTTGACAGACAGCTTCTCCCTCCCCCAAAATGCTTGAATTCTCTTTTTTTAAATGTTAGTTTGATTTGTAGGATCTCTATGTTGTAAAATATAGTATTGCTCCTGTCTTTTAAAAGCTTTTGCACAGCATTATTTTAATTTTAAGAAAGTAATTTGATGGATATTGAAACATAGAGTAGCATCGACTTTAGCAGGGGAAACATCTGCTAGGAAAAGCTGCTACCTACAACTCTTAGAGGCTGTGGACATTACTTCCCACTGTCAGGGTGGTTTTGTTAAGAGTTTGATCTTGGGAAGCCTTGGCAGTCTTTACTGCAGGAGGCAGAGGATGTTCAGGATTTCCAGACAAGCTCATGTGATGGAAATAGGTGCTTCTGCCTGAAAAGGGTTTCAGGTGTGCATTGTGGGTGTTGGTCCCAGAAGAAAAATGCTATTTGTCATAATTTTCTTTTGGTTTATGGGCAATGGTAAAAGGCATTCTCTGTTAAAAAATACCATTCTGAGTCCTGCATAGCAAATCACCAGTTAGGACTGAGGAAAAGGAGAAGCTGTGCTGGGACAGGGTTTATTTGTCTTTGAAAGGAGCAGAAGAAGCTGTTCTAACACAAACCATTTTGAAACCTGAGAGCACCCAGAAAATCAGACTCGTTGTTTGGTAACTAATAGAGGAACCTGTTCTTCAGAGGGGCTGACCTGCTGGAGCTCCTCCTGCAGTCACTGCCACAGAGCAGTTCCCAGGCTGGGTCCTTCTGGTGGCTGTTGGCAGTAAAAGCAGTCATGGTGAGGTTTCCTTAGGCACGAATAGGAGGTACGAAAGCCCAGTGGCTGTTCCTCAAATCCCTAGAAGTTTTTTTCCCTTGATTTCTTTGCTCAGTTAATGTGGGTGTATTTGGTGGGTCAGGAATGCTCTGCGGTGGGCTCCAGAGTCCTGGCCCAGTGGCAGCACAGGGAGGGAGGGTTTCCTAGAGAAGACCTCAGCTCCCTCCTCTGCCCGTGTGCCCAGGGGAAGCCTGGCCTTGCAGGAGAGATGGACACTTGCCTGGGTTCAGACCTCTGCAAAAAGAACAACTTGTTCCATGTGTTAGCAGAGGGAACATATAGAGCAGTAGGGCTGGTTGCTTTAAGGCATGGTGATAGGGACTGCTGTGGTTTCTGTCAATGATTGCGAGCTTCTCCCTGTTCCCCCAACAGTGTCAAGGCACTAGGAGCAGTGGCTGTAACTCAACAGCACTCCTCTGCCCATGCATATGCTGTTTGTAAGAGTCAATAAATATCCGAGGAAAGCGTTTAGCTTAAGTCCACTACCCCAAGTGGGAGGATAGTTCCTTTTCAAAGGACTGAATATTCTATGTATGAAAACTGAGTAAATCCCCAGGGTTGGTAGGTGTCATACAATTCAGACTGACTTTGAGTTCCCTGTTTTTGTCCCGTTCTTGTCCTCCTGCAGTGGCATCTGATACCATGGAGGAAATGCTCACAGTGCATCAGAGTACTATGAGGTTGGTTGGTTGTTTTTTTTTTTAATAGTGACATAAAGTGAGTGAAAAAGAGAAAAAAAAAGTTACTGAATGCTTTTGTGAAGAAGAGTTTGTCTTGATTTTGTCTCACAGTATGTCTTATTCCTTTGTCTGATGTCTCCTGAGTTTGACAATTTCATGTCTCTTTTCTCACTTACAAGCAGCGTTTGTTCTGAAATAAAAGCAGTATCACCTTTGTAAACTGTGGAATCATTATGAACTGAACTGTTACAGAAATTACTTGGATATGGGTAAGAACATGTGCTTAACTGTCAATTTTTGTCACAAGGAATATTTGCCTATTAGCCAAACATCTTCTTCAGTACTGATGGTCCTTTTTTTCTGGCAGCTCCTCAAATCCATGATCCCAAAACCTATGTTTTATCTAACAATATTTAATTCATTTGACTGCTTTGGCTCAGCGTATAATTATCTGTATTTCAGAAGTGGTTAATGTGCTCTAATGAGACTAGTATGTTAGTTTTACCTGAAGGAGTCAATTTCCCTCGTGATGCAATTCCTAACAAAAGGCAAAAGGACAAGCCCAAAACAGGTGTGATAGACTTGCCAAAGGCCACAATGCAGGTCAGTAGCAGAGTACGGCCATTGTCTCAGCCACATCCATGTGTGGCACCCCTCATCTGCAAGGTCATTATTGATAAATGCAGCTCCTCTGGTAGTCCTGTAACAGGCAGTACTCAGGAATCACCCAGCCCAAAAGAAAATCAGGATACATCAAGAGCAGCACTTGCCCTTTTTGACTATTATCAAATAATCAATGCTGCAAAGGACAAAGAAACACCCCCTTTGCCTCTCTGGCATGGCCCCATTTCCAGCCAAAGCAGGTATCGTCTGTTCTGTGCCCAAACACCCAAATTCCAGGTAGGTGGGGTTTATAGCAGCCTTGTGCTTCTGCGGTGCACTGGAGAGCTAGGCCATGAGTTTTATGTTTCCAGCCATGTCTCACACTGGGCTGTGCTCTGTCCTTGTTGAGAAGCCAGATCTTGCAGACTTCCAGCCAGGCATGGATTATTCAGTGGGTGTTTCTTGCACTCAACACCTTCCTTTAAAATACCTCTCATATTGCAAAATCAGAGGACTTAGCAAATCCTGACTTTATTAGTTTTTGTGGGCCATGGAGATTACACTGGCACAGCATTATTCCTTATTATGCGTTCTAAGGTAGATAGGATTTCGGTTCCTTCAGAATTTGCTGTTAATTGCAGGGATTTTATTTTGCATTCCCTCCTCACTCACCCCGGACCAAACACGTCTATGACGCGAGGCATACGCTCACCCTGGCAGGCTACAGGATCATGCCCAAAGTTACCAAAATACTGCCTAGCTGAGTGACTAGCATGATAAAGACTTCAGGGCTTATGATTTTGAGGCCTTTGAGGCTTTTCTGCAGTGTGTCAGGTTGGGCACTCATCATTGCTAGTTACTTTGGAAGACCTTGGCACAGCTAAGAATGACCACCATGGGTGAAAGGGGACACCCCACTCCTTACCAGAGTGGGGCTGTGCCCTTAAGCACGTTATAGCAGACAGACCTGATGTTTTAGTTTTAACATTCTTTGTCATCAGGATGGGTGATTAATACAATGTCCTCCTACAATCTTGTGTGCTGGGGAGGGAGGCAGACGCTCCTTTGACACAGAATGGAGAGCTAAGTAGAGTCAGAGTGTGTGTTTGTATCTTCACTTTGAAATGTGTCCTCCTGACAGTTGAACTTATGACGGCACAGAGCCAGCAGAGCGGCTGGCATGATGCATTCAGTACACTTGGGTTTAAGCTGAAATTAAGTGATGCTTCAATTTTGCTCCAAGAAAATGTTTTTCTCAAGCCAATGTAAGAAATACATTTAATTCAATTAAGTAAAGCGTTCCATTCTTTGGCAGACTTTCAGTTACTCAGAATATTGATTTCAGACCTTATCTGCTCAATACTATTTAGTAAGTCAGTAAGCTTTCCTGAAAAATGAAACCAAACCAAACATGCCCACATATTGCAGTCCTGAGCCAGGCCATGCAGAATTACGCCTGCACATAGGCCGAGTCCAAAGAACCTTGCATTTGTAACCCACCCACATGTTTCCTACAGACTCAAAGATGAATGAGAAGGGAAAATAGTAACAGTTTAAGATGTACCATTTACTTTAAAAAAAAAATCTCATTTGTTGCCTCTTTGCCAATCTATCTGATGACCTGGGGGGAGAGCAATGTAAAGGAGTTGAATGCTTTGGGTGGCAAGGCTGTAGTCCATTTTGCTGGACTGGAAGTCTCTAACTGCTGTGGTGGCCCAGGGGTAATTGAAATTTTCACTGGAGACAGGCTATTCACTACACAGAGAGTGAGAAGGAATCACTCCTATTGAAGACAGACACTGCAGCATCCACAGGGCATGTCTGGCTCATCCCGTGACCTAGACTGAGCACCCTTATGCAAGGGAAAGACAAAACATAAACTAACTAGAACTGCAGATCACCACGTCAAAATTAGGGAAGCGAAGGGAGGCAGCGAGCTGCAAATCCTACACTCACATCTCCATGAAGGAATCTAATGTTCGGAAGGACACTCAGGCCAGGTAACAGGGAAATATCTCCCAGCCTCAAGCAGCAGCCCCAAGTCCAGATGTGGGAGGGTCTGCAAAGCCACAATCAAATATGATATGCAAAACTGTGCCTTGAACTCTACACCTCCCTGAATAATTTGTTCCCTGATAGAAACAAGAGTTGTCAGCATTGGTGCTAATGCTAAGGTGAGAAAAGCAACTGGGAAACTCTGGAAGAAGAGGAAAGTGAGAAGACAATTAATCAAGAAGCCGAGAGAGAAAACAGATGGCATTAAGGAAGAGATGTGGATGCAGAAAGCAGAGAAAAGAATCACACACTATTCCCAGTGGTCCCATTCCCAGCAGTTCAGGAGTGAATGGAGGGTGGTCAGAGCAGCTCTTCCCAAAGACACCAAGTGAACAGGGATGGAGAAATTCCTACAGCTGCAGAGAAGGTCCCTACCTGGTGGCTGAGGGCCTTGAGTCATCCTCAGGACAGCTGCAGCATGGCCAGTCCCTGGGTGAGACACCCATTCCTTAGGGTCTTGCCAAGACACTTCAGGACCTACCTGAAGGTGCCTGATGTGACTTCTGTAGATATGTGTGGTGGATGAGGTTGCTTTTGCTGAGCTCACTGATGAGGTTTGTGGGAAAATGGAGCCTGTCTGCGGAAAAACAGTGAGAGGAGATGTGATCAAGCCATGTCATGCCGGAGTGAGAGAAGTGAGGCTGGGCCACAGTAGTTATTCTCAAAATAGACCTTCTCATACCTAGTTAAAACACAATCCCAAAGGAAACCATATCAGTCATTGGTCTCTCAGGAGCTTGGAGAAGTCTATCCCAGATCTGACAGCCAAGGTCACTGGTGAGCTGGTAGTTGGAGGACAAGCTCTTGTGCATGATCTTACTTGAAAAAATTCCATAGACAATTCTGGAGTATTTTCTGTGCTTTTGGATTATTTCTGCCTTCTGCTGCTGCTGCTGCTGCTGTGGAAGGCGAGTCTGGCTGGAAACAGTCCTGCAGAATGCAGCTGGAGATTTTTAATCTGAGGCTTTTAAATAAACTTACTCCCAGTTTGTCAGTGTGTGTTGGGAGCAGCTCTGGGGGAGGCCCAGCCTGTTGGGTGTGAGTCAATGGGGCAGATTTCTGCTCTGCTTGAAAGCTTAACCCTTAACCCTGCCCTATATGGGTCTCTCACTTTGGTAGCAAAAACTCACCCGAGACCTCCATCACCTTGCTGAGGTCCTCCTTGCTCTGTGTAGCGAGGACAGGACCTCACCTGATTTCCAGCAGTCCGGCTGTGCTGCTGCAAAGTAGCCTGTTTCTCAAGGGTGAGATAGTCACCAAGTTGGCTTGAAGCCTGCTGAGCATCCTTAATAACAGCAGGGTCTGTTGGTCTGCCCCAGCACCTTCTGCTTTTTAGGGTTACCATCTGCATTGCTGGGGTGCAGCTGCACCCACGAACAGGGAGAGCAGCTGTGAGCTGGGGAGGAGATTTCTGGGGACAAGGGTGGAGGAAGACGCTAACAGAGGCTGGTGGGAACACCATGACTGTAGAAGAAGATAAATGATTTGCTTTGCTTTATGTTTAGATATAAGAATTTAGGCCTAGATAAAAATTAGTAAAGAAACAATAACCACAGGTGCTCAGAAAGTCTGAGAACCACATCGCAACCATAATGCTGCTCATTGAGCCCTTGTATAGCCCCCTCCAGGGCTGGCTTAAAACCCAGTCAAGTTAATCAGTAGTTTCTTAGAAATTTACATATAACAAAAGATAACTGTCTGGAAAATAAGCATTTATCAAAAGAGCATGAGACTATAGAGGTAGAAAACTGCTCAGCTTAGGCCTACATTGTGGTATATAGTTAACAGAACATCCTGAAGCCTTCTTAAAATTCAAGGATAAAAACATCTGTGTGTACAGAAGATGAACAAGGAGATAAGTGACCAAGATGACCCTTAAGTCTTCAAAGCCAGAATGAAGAAGTGGAACAGAACGACAAGAACCAGCTGAGACAGGAGATTGTGGTGGATTTTTAACAAACGAGAAGATTCAGGAAGCATTCGTGGAACAGTACTAAAGGCTTTGTATCTTACGTAGTGCGTTCTGAAAAGTATATAAGGTGTAGAGCTTTTGTTGTTAACCACCATTCACTGTGGTGGTGGTCCAGCTCTGAGTTGCTTCAATAAAGAATCAGCAAACCTAGAGACCTGGACTCTGACAATTTTCTTTAACAGTGACTTTTGAATGGCTCCTCTGGTATTATATGTTGGCTATTTAAAATGTGTCCAGACTGGGGGGCCTCCTCAAGACTGCTTTTCAAAGCAATGGTGTTTTCTGGGGGGCCCTTGCCTGTGCTTTATGTTGTTAAAGGAGAACACCTTTGTTTTCAACACTTGCAGATATTATAAAACAAAGCTGTGATGTCTGAGGGGCAGGATTGCTATTTATGTGAGCAGGGGGTTCATTGTGAAGTTAAGCGATGCCATGTTGATTACTCTGCTGTTCATTCAAATACAGCAGAGTGGGTTGGACAGTGTCCCCACAGGGACAATCTGTTGTGTCTGGCATCATTTTGACACAATACCCAAGCTGAGTCAAGCTGGAGACAGAACTTGGAGAAACATGCCACTCCTTCTTCTTCCTTTCCTACTTGGTCATCTTGATTTTTTCATGAAGGATATGCCTGAACTTATAAACAGGCATTCATGTAGCACATGAACAGCTGTGTCACATCTGAGCAAAACTTAAAAGAAAATAGGGGACAAACAGGAGATGACAAACCTGTGTGCTGAGCTGGCATCAGCCTCAGAAGCAAGCTCTTGCTTGTCAGAAGCAACCCCAGCTTGTCAGAAGCAAGGATTTACTAGAAAGAAGCGATCCAGGATGCAGTTCAACTGTTCACTCTCCAGACCTAAGTCCTTCTGACAGTTGCACTGAAAGCTGTGCAAGGAGCTGTCCTGCACACGTTTGTTGGGTGCACCATGTCTCTGAGCCAGATTCTTTGCTCCCTAGCATTTCCCACCAGCCCTGGCCCCAGGGCAGAGCCACCCTCTGCTGTGCAGCCACTGCTGGGCACTGGAGCGCTCACAGGGCTCCTGAGCACCCTGGTGAGGGCTGGCCCTGTGCTGAGCCTGCAGAGCCCCTCCAATGAGCAACCCTGCTCCTGCACCACAGCAGCACATTCCTTTGCCCTGAGGCTACCATGGGCTGCAGCACCTTTGCACTCTTCTCCCCTTTGAGCAAAGCAGTCAGGTCCTCAATTTCCCACCTCTGCCACACAGGGACCTTGCTGCCTGGTTTTCCCGGTGGGAGTCTCTCTGGGTAACGAGTGTTTGATCCACCTCCCACCATGGCCTTGTGACACAATTGTATCTTCCTTATCGAAACAGTGTCATTTTTATGGTCTGATGGGACCCTGGGAGATTTTGGTCGACTTTGGCCATCCCTTCATATGTCAGCAAGTTGTGCTGACAGTGCATCTCTCCCCAACAGTGCTAGCATTCTTATTTTCAGATGAAACATAATTGGCTGCCAAGTCACACTTGGCTGCCAAGTCACACTACCCTGTGATCTAGTAACATGAAGTCCCTGTCAAGGCATCATAGCCTTTCTCATCAGGCATGTGATTGATTGATTATTTTCTGACTATTTGCTACCAGCCTGTTACAGAGGTTAATGGGATCTAATGGTGACCTCTGTGAAGACAGATGTTACTGCAGACTGCTGCAGTACTACATGGAGGTTAGCTTGAGACGTGAATATGTTCACTGTATTGCACCGTATGAAAACTTGCCTGGCTACTAGGTGTCATTTATTTAGTTATTATGTCTAGAGAGACAGCAGTTGTAAGGAAAGCCAAATGACAGGACAAGCACATATTTTTTTACACACTTCTGGAGAAGATTTGCTTTTTCCATACCAATAGCATTGGCTTTTGCACTTGTTACAGTTTGTATTCTTGATGTTAACTTGCTTTAATAAAATCCTGAAATGTCCCTTGCCTACATTAGACTTCTATAAAAATCCTATTACAGCAAAATTATTTTTATAGCTTCAACACTGCCTTCTTGTCCTCTTTGTAATACTTGTCTGTAACACACGAAGAATCGCCACCTCAGAGTCTAAGGTAAATCACAGTAAGACTTCCCCTCTACAGTGCTGGTCCTAGGGGACTGTTTGAATAGCTGGAGTTTGTTTCTGAGAGGTCTCACATTTGACCTGTGCTCTGGAAGGTCGAGTCTTCACCTACAGCCTGTTTCAGCCCTGATGGGGGCTTTAGCTGCTGTTTTTTTTTCTGAGCCTTTCTGAGTGCTGGAACAATGCGGTATTTCATGATCGCTCACTGACTGAGACACTTGGAGGAGATCTGAATGTGCTTCATCCAGCTCCAAAAGCTGTATGTAAGAGGCCTATGGTCCATACAGAGAGCTTTGACATCAGAGACATTGTCCCCAAAGCCATAGCAGTGCCTGGTCTCAGCCCCCTCCTGTGATACGTGTGCATCGTAGTATCTGCAGGGGAACTGACAATCCAGCCGGATTGGGACTTCTGCTTATTGACTGCGAAGGACCTAACCAAAACCAGAGACCTAGGGCAGCAGTAGGTAATAACCCAGTGAACAAACGCACTCCTCCTTCCCTCCCCTGCTCTGGATTGGGATAACTAGTGACAGCAAAGAATACCCTGCACTGTATGTGGTGCTGACGCTCCACGGCAAGTCCTGAGCACTGTGTACACTATGAAGAGAGAAACAACCTGCACAGGTTTAAGGTCTATGAGGAAGCCCATTTAGATCATATGGGTACAGGCTGAGGAGCAAGGGAAGCCCTGTACTTGGGAGGGAAAAATGTACATTCTTGCCTTAAGCCATTTTGCATTTCAGCTGCACTGTGTGCACTTGCCTTCGTGCCAGGTGCCAACACTCAGATGTGGGGCTCTTGGCCTGTTTCTGGTGTGATTCAGAGCTCTGTAGGCAAGTCTGAAGAAACAACCATACATCACTACAGGACTCCTCTTTCCCTGGGATATGTCCCAATGCTTTGAATGGAAATACGCCCTACGACTCACATTGGGGATTTCATTCCCCAGTGCTTCGTGAAGCAACAGTGTGGGATTGTCTCCAGGAGATACAGTACCCAGTGATGTTGCTGCTTGTAAGTGCTGTTCAGCTCACGGGGGTTTTTCAACAGGATGTTAAAGACCAGAAGGGTAGCAGGGATAAACGCTGTGAGCAGTCAAAGTGCCTCCTGCCTTGACACCTTGAATGATTTGACTGTGTCTTGAGGAATGGTCTGGGACCACCCTTGGGAGAGTGAGGGTATTGTTAAGCTGCTTAAGTCAGGTATCTCAAGTCAGGTATGAAGTGTCCAAAAGCATCGTTACTCAGAGACAAAACCACTTCAAAACAGTTTCTTGAGCTATGAAAAGAAATATGCCATCTTTGGAGGCTTTCACTCTTGCTCTTCTAGAGTTGTGTCCCCTACAGAAACACTCTCAGCTCTTTTCCAGTGAAATTCCTCTTTCTACCCTTTTATCTAAGTTGTTTTTAAGTGTAGATGATTGATCCTCAGAAAGGGATATTAAAAAATGTTTGGGGAAAAAAAGGAAATTTAAAAAAAAAAAGAATAAATATATACTGTTTGAGGTGGTTTGCCCAGCCATTCAAATGTGCTGCAGGGCAGTTTGTGATGAGAGAACAGTGGAGAGAAATCTTAAAGGGTGTGTGATAAACAGCAGAACCATGTGTGTTAAGTGAACACATCACCACTGCAGTGATCTAAACATATACATTTGTAGAGCACTGTATGTGTTCTGCTTTACAGTTAATCTAGAAAGCATGACTAAAAGCTCATCCTGCCACAGACATTAGAAAACCTATCAACTGTAAAAACATCCACGTGTTTCTACAATGGGAGATGGGGACACACAGTAATGAGGATATTGTGGGGGGGCTGTTCTTTCTTTTTGAGGTACCTTACCACCGAGATCTGCTAGGCCCAGAGAATGGGCACAATCCGATGAGACGCTGGGTATCCTCAGCACATACTGAAGAGAAGAGAAGGTGGCTGACTGGGCCATTGGTATACAGAGGTTTGGGTTCTCACCTGTACTCTGCCAACACACAACTAGATGGCCAGCAAGGCACTTCCCCTTTGACTCAGTTTATGTTTCAGTTCAGCAAGGAAAACAACAGCTACTGCTTGATAATGTTCTTCCCAGACCTGTGGGCAGAACAACGTCAAAGAGGTGCTCTGCACTTGGAACAAACACTCTCATTGCAAGCAGCACTCTACTGCAAGATTAGACGTTCCCACCTTTCCCTGTCACATCAGCATAAAGCAGAGCACCATGGCATAACTGTCAATCATTATCTGACTACTAATGAGACTAAAATCTTTCAACTGATTTACCTGCAACTGGAATCCCTAAGTCACCAAAGGATGATTCCTCTCTCCCTGAGTTTTGAATTCTTTTCACTTCCAAGTCCAGACACTGAACACAAAAGAATTAAAGACACAATCCCCACCTGTTATGTGAAATACCAACATGAGGAGATGCGGGAAAGCCAACATTTACTGGTAAATAATGCATTATATGTCAGACCAGTAAGAACCACAGCGGTGATTCAGTGCTTTGCTTTGTTCCTCGTGAAAATGGTCTCAGTTTTGAAAAGCTGTCATATTTATGGGGGACTGCAAGGTGCATTTTGTAACTTACTGTAAATATTATTTACGGGGATATTTCTGAAATCAGTTTGGCTGTCAGATAGAAGGCTGTACAATTTACGTTCTACTGTATGTGTTAGGAAATCCCATAGGTGTATTTCCTTCTGCCACTTGAAACCAATATTGTAGGAAATAGCTTACGGGAAAGAAAAACAGGTAGAGATGGGGAGAGGGAAGGAGGCCAGGCATTGGCTTTGATTGCCCTAAGTATCAAAAGCAAGAAATAGATCTATAATGACATATCTACGTGGAATGCACAGTGCATACCTAACACACACCATAGAATTGCGAGGCAGGGAATTGTCATCTGACGGAGATTTGTGTCCTGTGAGCGAGGGAAAAGCCCTGTATTAATTCCATTTGGGTGTGAACTACTGAGAGGAGATGTAGCCTCCTCATCTCATTTCAGTTTGGCATTATGTTTGTCCTGACCATGCATAAAAATACTCACTAGCATGGGATAGGCATTTTCCTGACTCACCTTTCTCAGCCTCCCTCTTTGAAACTGATCCAGTTTAGATAGACAATGAATATTCACTGGCTTGGAGCAAAACTGGCCTTGTTACCTTGTGGGTCTGGCTCTCACCTGGCCTGTGGAAAACCCAGGATCAGGTCCTTGTTCCAATGATTATGTCACCATTTATCCAAAGGGAAGGAGCTCCGTCAGAGGAGACCGAGAGCACGCTGCCTTTGTAAGCATGAATCTGGGCACTCTCTTGTGGTATGGAGGTCAGGTTCATACTCCAGACCTGGACAGAGCAGTGCACAGACTGCTCCTAGGAGGTGAACTTTTACCTCTGGGGTTTCTTGTTGCCTTCTCAGATGGTCTGAGAAGGACCAGCACAGTATAAGAATATTTTGAAGTCCCAACAGCTTCCTTGGAAAGGGAGAAGTATTCCTCACTCAGCTCTAATCATCGTTTTGCATTTAAGGTGACATTTGACCTTCCTGGCAGAGAGCTGGAGTTTCAGGCTGTCTCTGGGGAACAAACAGGGACTGAGATCTCTCCAGGGCTAAAAGGATGGAGGTGCTCCCACATGCACAATGCAAACCTATGTTGGACAACAGCACTGGCATCTCACCTTGCAGCCCCTAGGCCCACAAGAGAAGCCTTCATCCAGTCATCACTCACTCACTTTGCTCCCTTTTTCTGACCCTTAGAATCCACTGGCAAAAAAAAGTTTCTGTGAGTGCCGTGCCAATTGCCTTCCACTGGGTCAGAGCCTGGGGGTGAGGCAGACTGCCCACACAAGGGCTGCACATGCTCTCTGTGGGTAAGGGCAAGGGAAGGCTTACATCCCCTTGCCTTCACCTGTCCCCCAGAGAGCTCTGGACAGAGATGGCTTGATGTGAGCTTTATCAGGTGGTGTTGGTGCTTACCTAATCTAAAGTTCACCAAAATCAGGTAGCATCCCTCACTCATGTCACCAGGCTTGGGCTCAGGCTGGAATCAGCCAGCATTTCTTTTAACTTGCCTTGCCAAGCTCTAGGCAATCAAGTGTCACTCTCCAATAATAAGAGAACTGTTTCAGTGCTGCAAAAGACAGCTTCCTCATCAATGAATCTGAGTACATTAGGGCACTGCTGAACTACCTTCCCAAGTGTCATGAACCCTTTCGCAGCTGAACGCACCCTCAGAGTTCCCAAAAGTAATTTTCTGATCCCAGTCTTGCTTGCATCTGTCAAGAGATGTTAATTAAATCTTGTTTAGCGCTGAAATGGAGCTTCATTAAAGCACATTTGCTATGGCACAACAAGGTCAGTGAGGTAAGGGATATTGCAAGGAAGGTAAGCTGATGGGAAGGAAGAAGTGGAGTTGGAGGAGCAATACACCATAACTGAGAGAGATGAATGTGTGTGGCAGAGGACGAAATGGTAGCCCTGACAGGTTTTACCCTAGAAAATCTTAAGAAAATGCTGAAAAGACTTCCAAAGGACTAAAAGGGTATAAGAAAAAGGTCAGCTAGAATCGCAGACCACATTAGCATGGAAAGGCTGAAAAGTAGTTATCACAGAAACAAGAACCACCATGTTTCACATCTGCTTTAGGGCTCAGTTACTGCACTGAGGTGTCTTCAGCCATGTGCTGAGGCAAGCAGTTTGCTGACGAAGACCTGGAGAACGTCACTGAGATGGGGTTTTGCATAAACAATCATTGATTACGTTTGAGACTTCCCACTTACATGACTTGAGTATCACCTGCTACCCTTAACATATGTGAACAGACTGCATCGTCAGAAACCTCTGCTGAGTGGTGCTGGCATCGTGCTCTCTTCTGATGCACTGCAGCACCACTGCTAAAAGCCCCGTGTGGGGATCAGGACATCATACCAGCAGGTCTGTCTGAAACCCTGCCTCTGAGTTTGTCATTGGAATAAGATACGAAGTAGCACGGGCGATATTACTATGAATGGGAATAATTTTTTTGCGATTGCCCTAGGAATGCTCAGCTGAAAGAAAGACCAGTAACAGAGCCTGAACCAGCAGTATGTGCCCCTATAAATGACTCCCTGTGCTTAGCAACCTATCTTATGTCTGGACTCCACTGTGCCAGGTGATGAACAAACACATCGATGAAAGATGGTCTATCCAAAACGAAACAATAATCAGGCTCATTTGCTGACAGAGCAAACTGACCGGTTCAAGACACTAAATGTGAAAGTGATTAGGCCTGAATCTGCCAAAAACATTCTCTGCACCTGTGTGTGAGAGACTGGGACATATACCCATGCTCAGCTCAGAGGGTAACTTGGCCTTTGAAACCCTCAAAGTCCAGGGAAGCAGGCAGAACGGAATAGCTTCAAGTCAAGCCATCACAATACACCTTAATTTGGATGGAACTGTTAAAGAAAAATTGGCAGAGTCCAGGTCTCTAGGTTTGCTGATTCTTTATTGAAGCAACTCAGAGCTGGACCACCACCACACTGAATGGTGGTTAACAACAAAAACTCTACACCTTATATACTTTTCAGAACGCACTACGTAAGATACAAAGTCTTTAGTAATTTTCCACGAATGCTTCCTGAATCTTCTCGTTTGTTAAAAATCACCACAATCTCCTGTCTCAGCTGGTTCTTGTCATTCTGTTCCACCTCTTCATTCTGTCTTTGAAGTCTTCAGGGTGGTCTTGGTCACTTATCTCCTTGTTCATCTTCTGTACACACAGATGTTTTTACCCTTGATTTTTAAGAAGGCTTCAGGATGTTCTGTTAACTATATACCACAATGTAGGCCTAAGCTGAGCGGTTTTCTACCTCTATAGTCTCATGCTCTTTTGATAAATGCTTATTTTCCGGACAATTATCTTTTGTTATATGTAAATTTCTAAGAAACTACTGATTAACTTGACTGGGTTTTAAGCCAGCCCTGGAGGGGGCTATACAAGGGCTCAATGAGCAGCATTATGGTTGCAATGTGGTTCTCAGACTTTCTGAGCACCTGTGGAATTGTTTCCTTATTAACTTTTATCTAGGCCTAAATTCTTTGATCTAAACATAAAGCAAAGCAAATCATTTATCTTCTTCTACAGGGACAGAAATCGCCTGGTTCTTAGAGGGGCTGCCAGGGTGGCTGGCACTGCAGCATGCACGTCAGCCAGCTGTACACAGGTCAATGCATGGCCATTTTGCTTTCCTTGGACTAACAAGCCATCTGCTAGGGCAGTCTGAAAACACACTACTCTTGGTGTGTCTCTCCTTGACAGGCTGTAATGATTTATGGCTGCAAACATGCAGTCCCCCTGACCCCCGTCCCAGCTGTGAGCCAGCGGCACACAGCTCTGGCTGGCAGAAGAACATGGAGATGGCAGCTTTGGCTTGGGCCCACATCTGGCCATTCCCACTTCCATAAGCAGCCACCTACTGACAGAAGGAGAAAGCCTACAGTCATCCAAGCAGATGGAGGCTCTAATGTACTCCTGCTTAGGCCACAAAATGATGGCTAAACCCCAGCATAATGGGCAAGTTTATCTGGTCGCTGTTATGAAGAAGGAAGTACACTTACCCTTGCTTCCAAACAGCGAGTACAATACTGCTGTCTTTTTATCACCATCCTCCCTACCCAAAATTTCAAACATAAAAGACACAAACTCTGCCCTACATTGTTGTCTTCACAATCCAAAAAAACCCCAAAACAAACCCAAGTGCTGAACTATCCATGAAAACAAAGACAAACCAGAAATCAAAGAGCTCAGCATCTTCTAGGAAGGGGAGATGAGTCAGCTGCTGGTGTGGGATGCAGAGCAATAGTCTCCAGGTGATGCCTCACACCAGCTCACTAATCAGGAGCTAATCCTGATGACTCCACAGGCAAGCTTTCTGTGTGCCTGCAGGCACTGCAACCCCTTTGCATTCTTTTCAGTCTGCAAAACTGAAGATAACAGTAACTTAGTTTGCCTCATGTGAGGATTCAGGTAAGGCACTGAAAAAGCCTCTGAAGATGTAAAAATGTCCATAAATCTACATATATTTTTTACAATAAGACATATTTCCCTCCTGAGAGAAACTCTCACTCTACCAACCAGTAATACACATACGCTAATGGACAGCACAACGTATGTGCATAGTGAAGGTGGTGTGCAAGCTTGTGATTTGCACTCTTAAATGAACCAGTATTACTCTTGGGACAAAAATAAGGTAAGATTTTGAACAACTTCCAACAACCATGTACAAAACCTGCATGCCAAAAGCAGCATCCACTGACACTGAAATATCCAGATTAGAGGCCTTAATGAGAACAAGTTGAGAACTGTGCCACCACCTTTCATAATTCAATGCCTGAATGAACCTGGCAGTGTGGAGTAACTGAGAAGATCCATTTCCTCACAAGTAGTTAAGCTTTGGTCTTCATAATGTCCCACTGCACTAACCAAATTTTCTCCACTTAGTGCATTTAACCTGCTTTCTTCCTCTCTGAAAAACCTGTGTTCAAGGAAGGAGTGTAAAAATAATTTCTCCGGGGAGGTATGTCACTTGATTCCTCCTATGAAGAGCAAGAACCAGGAAACAAGGAAAAGGTGTTCTCTTTGTTTTAAAAAGTCTGGAGCAAGCTCTGTGGTTCCGACAAACGCAGAAACTCACTGGAGCAAGCTTTTAACCCAACAGGATGTGAAATCCACTTCACCCACTAGTCTTCAAAGTTACTGTTCACTTCAGAAAGCTCTGTACAGTGTCTTTTAGCCCAAGAACGATGCCCTAGAGCCTCCAAAAGTGTTTCAGAACACACTGATTTCCAGACTTTATAGACACAATGGCATTCCTGGTAGATGCTATAGGATTTTCCCCATGTGTTAGCAAAACAGAAATCAGGCATGTAAAGCTCTGGATGGGGAGACTCTTCATGCTGGGTGCAGACAATCCTTCCCTCTCTCTCCACCTCCTCCTTCAGAGGTGTCTGTGCACACAGAACACCCAGCAGAGAGCTGCCTCCTCTTAGCTTTTCCCTTAGGATTCATGTGTCTTTTTGGTTACCACCTATTCCTTAGCACATGGGAATCAGCTTTGGTTTCGGCAGAAGTCCGTAGCCCAGTGCACTGACCCTATCGTTCAAGAAAACTTGCTGTCTGAGCTGGTTTGACAAGAGGAATCATCAGTGCCATAATTTTGACCAACAGGAATAATCCATCTGCTTTCTCAGGCATCCTCCTGATTTTGAATATACATTTAAGCAGACAAGGTGAAAGAACATCACCTGCATAAGACAGATATTCTTAGCAATGCTTCTTCCTGGTGAATACACCAAGCCCTGTTTTAACACGATGCTTAAGAGTACACATTGAGATAGTCACTGCCTGCTCGCACGTCTGTGACTGCATGCCGCACTATTCTAGGCTCATTGCCCTCCTTCAGCCCTTGTGCTCTGTCCCTCAACACTGCAAACGCAATGGTAAGTCAAGCCACAAAGAGCTGTGCGCTCCAAGACATAGGTGTCTGCATTTCTTTCCACCAGTTCAAGCTCATGTTCCCTGTTAGCTAGTTGATAATCAATACCTCCTCCTTCTTTCTAAAGAAGATGGAAAAAGCCCGGCCTCTTCATGCATTTTTACAAGGTTAGGATCAGAGCACTGACCTCTCTGCTGTGCAGCAAGATGACAAATGGCTTCTAGCCTTTAAGTGACACAGGTGGTCTAATAAAAGACTAGAGCCATCCAAAGTGTCCAGCTCTGACAGGACTTCTCAGCATGGACACAGTGGTACCCTGCTGCGTTCACAGGACTTGCAAATTACAGCTGGCTTGTCCTGTGCTGACTGCACATGAAGGCAGAAATAGCATTTAGCTATTTTAACTGATTGAACACAACAAAGCAACTGGGAAGTTCTTGGCAAGTGATATCAAGGGGTTTAATTTCTTTCCAATAAAGAGTTTCACAGGGTATTCTATCTTCTGACATAAAGAGCAAATATGTCAGGTACTATTGGTTAGTTTCATACCAGTGCTTCTGAGAGACCAGTAGAGCGAAAATACTATGGAAAAATGGAGACTAAAACGCTATAGTGGTAGGAAATCACATGTGGTTCTACAGGTCATGCTTCTAGAGTTAAAACTGAGCATTTTCCAGAGCCTATAATGGTGGGGAGGTGGTGAGTGACTTTGGAAAATAAAGGTGTGGATAGAAAACTTGTCTAGTGGAAGAAAAAGAGCACAGAGCTAAGAAGAAAGCAGCTGTGTTTCAGTTCTTTCAGTGCTTCAGTTCAAGATCTTTGACTTCATTACCTCATCTGTTCTTGACAGATTATGACTCTGCCATCACTTAGAAAGTCTGACCTCACTGTGTGTTAGCCCACCTCTCTTCTATCTGATCTGTTAGTCTAAGACCTACCCAGTACTGTGACCTGCTCTCACCCCATCATCCAGCTCTGATATGGACTCTACACCAACCACCTCTGTGGAGTGGAAAGGCCGATCACTACTGTAGCAAATGAAATAAAATGACTCGAGTGATTATGTGTGTTAAGATACTGTTAGGTACACAGGTCAGCACTGGATTACAAGCCTTCTGCTTTTATGTGATCAAGTCAATGGTTACTGCCAGAAGCAAGACATCCCAGACACTTCCTGGTTTGAGTATATTCCAACTAATAACAATTTGAATTTGAACATGCAGTTCCAACAGGAAAGAAGATTTTGCTGAAATTACTGTACAGTGATAGATTAATGGTTTTAATACTGATTAATAGCGGAAAAGAAGAAGTAAGAGTGTCAAGACAAATTGATGCATCTGACAGTAATTGCTAGAGTCTGTGGTTTCGAAGATAGACGCTTCCATATACAACATTTGTATCTTTGACAGTTAATTATATCTACATATATCACCAAGTCCCTCATGATTACACAGAATAATGTGAGGCATTATAACTTAAAAATATTACATCAGCTGTGTCCATTTTTCCCCTCTTTCAAGTACCGCCATCTTTGAGCCCAGGCCTCGGATTTCCAAAAGCAGATCTTTCAATACCTGAGATTAAAACACCACCACCAGCACGTTTTAACTCCTTCAATGGAGCAACTATAGCTTTCCAAAGAAGGATCTTTACTGTTTCATTGCCTGGATCATATGCAGTCTGTGCAGCAACACTGAGAAATTCTATCGTTCAATTTGTTAGCACAGAGGGTCTGTTACTAGGGAAAGCAGACATTCTTTTGCGACTTTTCTCAAGGAAAAAAAAAAAAGCTCCTTTAATGTTAAAATACCTACACTACTTTTTAAATTCAACTACAATCTAAAATCCAAACTTCCTGCTATATCTGCTTTACCTTCTTTGCCTTTGTATGCTTCCAAGCTTGGACTGATTCATAGCTGCCTCTTCTACACACAGTGAAGATCTTTTTCTTCAACGCATCTAAGATACTCAGCTCATACTGCAGAATAGAAAGTACTCAAGGCAGCTTCATGGTGAAGTTACTCTTGGTAATTAAAAAGCTACACAGAGCCAACCACTGGAAACAGAAATGACAGTACTTCTTTCTCCATTGCCCACAAAAACCATCATCGTTCCCATGATTCACATCAGACCCCTCAAAAAAGCACATGGTATGAATGGTTCATGTTACAATTGCACATCTCTAAGCTTTATCAGGCCTCCTCCACAAGATTCGCCTTTTTGAAAACATTTCAGTATGCTACAGCTTCTCCAAGGGTCTGTACTCAGCTGAGGTATATGAAAGCAGTGGCATTTTCCTCACATCTGTGCTGATTTCTTGGCCCTTGCTCTGTTTTCTTACTCAGGAGGAATGGAATTGTTAACAGTGCTTGCAGTTCAGCAGTGCTCACTGGGTTCGGGCAATCCCCTGCACATAGGAATGGGATACCCTATGTGTTGCTAAGGAAATCTGTAGACTACAACCCTGGAAACCTCATGGGTCAGCTAAGTTTCTGCAAAGGACAGAGCTGCTTCAGATGGGCACCAATTTAACAGATGGTTTCTGATTTCTGGTTCTCACTTTGCTCTTGTTCTTTTTGTTTCCTAAACCTTGCCTCCATAGGTAAAGCAATCAACATACTAGTGTAATTGTATTAGTAAAGCTGTGGAGATAAAATAACATCTATGTAAGGACTATTTTTCGCTCTAAGTTACTTTATCCTGGTATCATGATGACAACTCCAAAGTAGTTTACCTTAAGATCCACAGATTTCTTTTCAGCATGGAGCTGGAATTGGTTACAACAGATAAAAACAGGAAGGGAAAAAGCAAACAACATGAAACACTAAGTATTGAGAAAGGTATAACTAGAAAAATATGAACTTTAAAATGAATTGTCCTTGCAGACAACACTTTCCATCTGAAATGTCCAGAGAAGTTAAGATTTCTTCTATTTTGTCTGTTAAAAGACTGTTTGAAACAATTGCTTTTTCCCCACTTAATTAATTTCTGTGTTTCACAAAACAAAATAAGAGGCAGGCACGCTATATCTAAGGACTTGAGACCAGATGATACTACAAAAGCAAACAGTACACTAGCAATATTCCTGCATACAGAAAAAAAAAAAGAAAAAAATACTGACACATACACATGAGAAAATGATGTCTGTTTTGATGGGCAAAAGTAACTTTTGTCTTTCATTAAAGTCAAATATAGTACCTGTACACAATAATAAGAAACACAAATGCTGAAGAGTGTGCGTCTCTTGATGGCTCTGGTTTGGACATTTATTTAAAGGAAGCACAGAAACAAGGAAGAGCAAGCGCTATGCACTTCACACACCAAGGAAGTCTTATGTCTGACTTTGACCTTACAGAAGAACAGAAATACAGGATAAAAATTGCTGTTCAACAGCATTGCTTTTTCATCATTAGAGCTCACAGTCCTGACAGCCAACCACAAAAATCCAGAAAAAAACAGGTTTTAAGATAAATGAAGAAATTAAAAGGTCAGACAGTTCCTGCTACGGACAAAAATCAGACCTTGCAGTTCTAAGAAACAACATTTCTCATTCTGCCTCAAGTCGAGGTAAGACAGGAAGAATAAGATTTCCAAATGCAGAGTCTTGAGTTATGAAGTATCCTGAGGAATGTGCGTGTGCATGCTGGAAAGAGAAAAACATTCGTTAAAGTATAACCCCCCACAGCACTGATACAATTCAAGACTTTACAGCTTCTGCAGCATTAATTACTTATTTCTCCCAGTCTGCTCCTCAACTCTGATAGTCACGTTCAAAACCAGCATTTTATATCAGCCACATCTGAACAGGGCCCATCAAGGGAACTAACTTGGCCATTCCCTGCTGCTCCTTTTTCAGCAAATCCCATGGAGGTGGGGAGAGTGGTAATGAACCCCTGACCACTCTCCTTTGCCTACTCCCACCTGTAACCAACTTACAGGTCTTGGTATGTGATAGCTGCCACATATGACTGCCAGAAGCGTGCACCAGTAGTGTCACAAAACCTGAGGCTTCACGTACAAGTGATGTGTGACCAGACACACTCCTGTACAACATGGGACACCAGCCTTCTGCTCAGGTGATGTATATATGCTTGTTCACCTGAGGAGGGCAGCTGCTGCTTATGGCTCTGGAGAACCTTTGTCAAATCGTACGTAGCCCTTCCCAGTTCAAAGACTGGACTCCAGTAAGCTAGACGGCCGCATATTCCTTCCTTACACCACAACGGAAAAGCCCTAGTGAATATCAAATTTATCCCAAGCCAGCAGTGTGCCCTTCCAGTGATAAAGGCTACCAGCACAGTGGGCTGCATCAGCAACAGCACAGCCAGCAGGCCAAGGAACTCTACCCATGAGACTGCATTTGCGATACTGTGTTCGGTTTGAGATACAAACCAGAGGGTGTCCAACAGATACCCAAAGAGATGGCTGGGGGCTGGGCTGGAGCTCTCGACGTCCAAGGGGATAGTGAGAGGACTGAGCTTCTTGTAAGAAGAGAAAGCTGAGGGGAGATTTTACACGGTTTTCAGATCTTATGCTGTTTTTCCAGCAGGACTAGGAAAGCGATCGTCCCTCTGTACCTGGCACTGGTGAGGCTGCACCTCTAATACCATGTTCAGTTTTGGGCCCTTCACTTCAAGGAAGACATTGAGGTGCTGGAGCGAGCCCACAGAATAGCAGCGAAGCTGGTGAAGGGTCTAGAGCACAAGTCCTATGAGGAGCGGCTGAGGGAACTGGGGGTGTTTAGTCTGGAGAAAAAGGAGGCTGAGGGGAGACCTTATTGCTGTCTACCACTACCCAAAAGGAGACTGTAGTGAGGCGGGTGTCAGTCTCTTCTCCCAGGTAACAAGCGATGAGAGGAAACTGCCTCAGGTTTTGCCAGGGCAGGTTTAGATTGGATATCAGGAAAAATTTCTTCACCAAAAGGGTTATCGAGCATTGGAACAGGCTGCCCAGGGAAGTGGTGCAGTCACGACCCCTGGAGGTATTTAAAGGCCATGTAGACTTGGTGCTTAGTGATATGGTTTAGTGGTGGGCTTGGCAGTGTTAGGTTAATGATTGGTCTCAGTGATCTTAAAGGTCCTTTCCAACCAAAACAATTCTATGGTTCTATGATACCCAGTGACAGGATATAGAGAAGACAGATGCAGACTCAGCAGGGAAAGGCTGTGAGAAGTCCATCCCTGGACAGCTTCAAAACTTGACTGGACCATGCCCTGAACAATGTGATTGAGCGCTGCTGTTAAGTCATTCTTTGAGCAGGGCACTGGACTAGAAACCTCCACAGGATCCTTCCAGCCTACAGTGTTCTGGGATCAACACAGTACGCCAGCGAGATCTCACTTCTGCTCCCATTCATTTCAGAAGCAGCAATCTGGGGCCTTTAGTAATAGCAACACAACAAGGCATAGGATATGTGAACAGGGTTGCTACTTCGCATCTCATGTTTTTTTCCCATTCCTGTGCCCTCTGCCAAATCATGCTGCAGGAAGGCAAGTGGCCGTGTACTGGCTTTTCTGCTCAATTTCCAATTTCAACACCGAAATCAGCCTCATTTGACATGAGCAAAATAGCAGCAAATACAAGCCTGTACACGTACAAATAAGTTTTCTAAATCTTTCACCTCTGTCACTTGTAACGGCAGGGTATTTACCTGGCATCTACTCAGATTCAACCAAGGAAAGCCGTGTGGCTAGTTCTCCCTACACTTCATGAGACATCCAGAAGTACAATGAAACTGACTCTTGACTGAGATGTACAAAACAGCTATGATGATACTATAAGCCACATTCTTACAACCATATCGAGGGAGAATGAGCTGATAGATTTAAGCTTCCATCATAACAGAAGAACAAACTTCATTTGTGACAAATACAGAAATGTATGAAACCTAACCTCTAAAAGGGGCTTTTCATTCTCTCTAGGTGCAGGACTGCTCTCTGAAGGGATGCACATCTAAAACAGAGCCAAGCTAAACTCTACCTGACTGTATCAGCCTACCTGCAGTGCAGCCTTCTGCTGTGCTGCAATGTGCTGCTGCTCAGCATGATCACGGAAATCCTTGTTCAGTGGTGATCTTGCAAGTGCAATGCTGCAAAAAAGAACAAGATGGTATGATACATACCACAGAAAAAAACATGTCCTTGCCATTCTAGCCACAGATTCCGTGACTTCCACAACTCACAATTTATTTGACTCATGGCTTGACAATTGTTAACTATTGCTTGGAATTAGTATTTGTTAACTAAGAGAGAAAAGGAAAATGGAGTCACCATAGCTGTATCATTTGACCTAGCATAAACAAATGATGCCAAACTAAACCCAGAAGACTCACAGTCCTGAAGCCTGTTGTGGATTTCGCTCATGGGTGGAGTCCCACTGAAGTCAGTGGAACCACTGTAGTGCAATGTTAGACAATGTCAGCAATTTTTAAAGCAACAACTTTGTGTTTCCACCATTACTCAGTCACTCAGTGACTGTCCTAAAGAACCGTGATAAACAGAATCACTAACAAGAGCTCTGCAGTCTTCATTACAAGTTCTTCAGCAGGTGGGTGGCAGATCACTGCTTATGGTAGAGGAGCTTCCTATTGACGTAACTGAAATAATGATCCTCTGATTATAGCTTAGAGTCCCTAAAATTGATTTTGCTTATCTATCTCAGTGCAGCATACATTAGGCTTCAAATTAAAATTTCTAAATAGGTTTTTTTGGCTTTTATATCTTAAGACTTGTCCACCTTGTTAACCAAAAAAGACAAAATAAAAAGCAAGACTTCTTTTTCCCAGCTCTCTGTAAGCAACATGATCAGCCATCCTCCAGATAGAAATCAGTGAGAACTGCCATTGGAGCTGTATTGCAAGGCAGTTCACAACTACCTCTGAAACTGGCTCCGACACTGGTGCTGAAAGCCCAGCGTTCCTCAGTCATAGAGACAAAAGTATGAAGGACCACAAGGGATCCAAGCAAACTCATCAACTGACCTTTCCCAGCAGCTTCAATGTCAACAGCTAGTTAAGTAAATCAGTTTTTCAAAAGAGGCCATGCTCACGAAAAGACCTTTAGCCAAATCTACCTCTAAATGCATAATGAAATCTCAGTAACAATCCTCTGAACAGATTTTTATGACAAATATTAAGATAAGCTTCACTGTTGGACAAAAGTACTATGCAGTTTATTTAAAAGATAATATTTTAAGTTACTTTGAAGGTATTTATTTTTTATTTATTTCTGTACCCTCTAACTTTTCAATATGATTTCTGTAGATAATCTTAAGGCTTCATCATAAGCTGACACTTTTCAAGGGAAGTCTTCTGCTCTTGGTCAGAGGATTTCTATATGCCAAGGCCAGAAATCGATTAACTCATTCACCCTTATGCAGGCCACGCCACTATTGTGCTTTAGGTACATCAAGTTTTTTTCTGTCAAGTTTGCAGAATTTCTGTGGTCTCATTTCTGACAACTCCACAGCACAAAACCTTTGGCATGACATCCCTGCCACAGAACTGTCAGCTTCTAAAAAACTCACACATCAGCCCACCATGCCAAAGCAGAGAATTTGACTGCTGCTTTGTAGGTTCCCCTCCATCCCCACCTTCAAAATTATTACATTCTAATTCTGCTCACTAGCATATAGTGTTAATTTTTCCTTAAAGGAAAAAGAAAAAACACAAGCACTCCTTGAAACTCTTCCAGACTTGCAATGAAGTATGGGAACACTGTTGCCAGGAGTCAGGGGTTGTACCTAGCAGTGTGATATTTCTATTTTCTTCTCTAATCAATAATTTTGCTTGAATAACTGTATACAGCGTCACTCAGAGATCTAACTCAGACAATTTCATATATTCTGCATACTTTTTGACATTATGAAGGAATTAAAGGTGACCTAGAATCTCCTTGAAAAAAGACACAGGCAGCACTCAGACTGTATTCAGGCCGTTTCTCCATGTAAACCAGCATGTGATTTTCTGCTTACTGATTTATGACAAAAATCTAATCTTTTTGTCTTAAGTGGGAGAAATCCCAGTGACAGCTCCCAAACTCAGATTAGATTATTACACCTTATGGCGTAGAATCATCCTTACAAGACAGCAACTTTTACAAGATCTGCAGTAACACAAACTGGCTTTGTCTGGCACACAGGGAGTTTCAAGGATAACTCACTCCCTGCTGCAACTGTTCTTCTCTAAACATGCAGTACCCTGAACCTAATGGTCTGCTACTTCCATTCCTTAGGGCGTTTTAGCTTAATAATTAAATGTTTTCTCACTGCCTGCTATCGAATTCTTCTTCAAGGTTGACTTTAATACAGTTGAGTTAGCGTATCTGCTTCTCCCCTTCCCAAATGTAAATTATGAAAATTCACGGTCTGTAAAAAATTTAAATACTAGTATGTTCCTAAAGTGCACCGTCTCTCTGACTGGTTGTTGAGGATGGTCAGAAAACACTTCTGATAAATGCTTATGTAAGTTTACAGCTCACTTGCTATTTTTTTCCCCTTTGAAGTAATCAGTGATATCCAAACAGGTCTAAGAATATAAAATACCTGGCTCCAGGGTGATTTGTGGAAGACTGGTTTTGCATAAGTAACTTTCTCTTCTCCTTGTCTAGTTCTGCCAGGATTGCAACCCTATTTTTATTCTGGAAACCTGGTGGGAATGACAGAAAAATATTAGAGAGATTTACTTGATTTCTATGGCCCAACTCTAACTTTGTGGAGTTAAAAGTCTCTGTACAATATGACATAATGATGAATACACTAATCTTCAAAGCTTTGCACCCATCTGAAAGGCTATTAATAAATGGGTTTCACTTTTCCTTTTCTCATTTTACAACATGAAATAGCTTCCTTAAGCTATCACACATATTAATACATTTTAAAATACAGGTTTCTATCTCAAGTTAGATCCTACCCCTTCTCAAGCCAGCTCTGGAGCTATAAACAAGGTACATGACCAAATACTTGCTTTTCACAAAACAGTGAACTTACCAGGTTCTAGATTTAAAATGCACCCAGTAAACATACAATTCAATGATAATAACGGAGTAATACACTCATGGGACCTAATTTCTCACGCCAGTGAACTCGAACTATAATACAAGTTTTACATATGTAACAGGTAAGAATGAGACGACCAGTAAGCTTGCATATGTGTTTATATAAAAAATTACAACCTTTTACTCAATCTATACAGAAATGTTTTAGTTTTAATATATTTATGTCCTTACATATACACACTACCCTTCTTCTGAGTATGACCACAGTGGAGTATGACCACAATGCTGGAAGACAGAAGCAAAATTAAACTGTCTGGACACAACATGAGAACATGGCCTTTATTTGCTTTGTACACCAGTCTCCCAAAGGGACCCTGTATACTAGAGAAGGGATCAGGAAGTAGAGTGACTAAGGGAATTTAGAAAATGCCTAAAATAGCAGCTATTTGTATATTTTCACAGTTGCCTTCTAAAGGAAAATGGGGCAAAACTGCTGCACTTACACAGGACTCTTCTATGGTACTTCTATGGTAAGGGATCTTAATGTGACCACCAAATAAACCAGATACACAAGGCCCTGCTGTCACCCACTATGCCTGTACAGCACAGCCGAGGACAACAGCGACAGAGTTGACTCTTACAGGCCTCTCTGCCACTAAGTACATTCCTCATGTCAAGAATATACACTCTAAAAAATTTCTAATTTGCTGCTATTCTATAAATATCAAGCCACTACCCTGTCATAAAAAAAAAAAAAGATGTAGAAGTCAAGTCACATCTTTTACTTCTTTCATGCAAAAAAATCAAAGTAATTCCCATTGGAAACTGCTGCGTCTTGTGCCCCTGCCACCATCCTGAGTGCTGTTTTAGTAACACCACTGAAAAATGGTAGCCCAAAAGCTGTCAGGAAAAGCGAGACACGGTAACTCTTAAGGTGAGTGTTAGCATGTCATGGTAAAAGGATGTCAAAACTATTTTCAGTGGCCGCACTCAAAGTTTGTTCCCTTTGAGAGATCTTCTGTTGCTGCTCAATTACTTAATCCAATATTCCTTTCATCAGCATGGCTCAATGAACGAGACAATTATCAGGCAGAAACCTTCAACTCTGAATAATAATTTGCATCTGTATTGCCTTGCTATCAAACCCTGACCTTTTTCTTTTACTATGCCTAATGTACACACCCCTGAAACCCAGTGTCTCGGAGTTCTTGAAAGGAGCAGAGTAGTTTAATTACATTTTACTGTAGTTTTATGCAAGATCACCCATAATCATCTTTACATTTGTTAACAGATTTTTAATTAAATATAATTAATTGCTGTTTTCCTGTCTGTTAATCTCTCCTTCCCACATGCCATTAGTTCCTCTTAAACTCTGTTTTATAAGTGTATTGATTCAGGTCTTTGATGTTTCTCTGCTCTTTAGGTACTGTACACTATCTTTTTTTGAACACCCTGCACTTGCAATGAGTTTGAAACATTAAAACACAGCTGAATGTGTGCTCTAAGAGACACAAAGGCTGAGAGATCTTGCTAACAAGCTAAGATCCAACATTTCTGAGTTGCAGCTAGCCCAGACTTTACTCTCTTGTAAATTCTGGAGACAACGTTGTGACTGAAGTACCTCTAAGAGGGTCTGAGCTAAAGCGATCATGTCTGTATGCTCATTCTACACAGTTTTCAGCCAAAAAGCTTAATACTTGATATATTACTTAGCAGCCTTCTGCTAGTGCTTTTTTATTCCGAACTGCATAAATCTAAATGCATGCTTGGAATTCAGACGATACGGTGACTGAGGCAAGAAAAAGGAGACTACTTGTTAATATAAGTTGCTGTCAGCTAAAAAATAAAGACTAAATATGCTTACATTTATCATGAAGCAGATGGTATGATTCAGAAAGGCTTGAGACATTATGAATAAAATTTTAAATGCTCTTTTTAAACTGTGATCAGAAACTGTGCAAGATTATCAGTCTTCTACTTTAGTATGAGTCGTGCTATAGTATCTTATGGCAGGAACTCTGGAGGGATTCAGAAGAAGCCCAAATATTTTTTTCTTCCTTTTCTTAACCCTCTACTAAGAGAGGGTTTTTTAAAAAAAGTAATATTTTGCTGTAGAATTCAGACAGTGCCCATCAGCAACCTGCTGTACTGAAAAACTCATTTGTTCAAGAGAATTTGTTAATGGAAAGTAGGAAAAAGCCTATCTGAGAAAACGGAGGAGGACATCCAACACATACATGTTAGTGCTCCTCAGCTGAGCAATGTGAAGTTCCTACAGGTATTTTAAACGTTTTTAAAATGCAAAGTAAAACCTGTTCATTTAAAAGTTAACAATGGAGGAGGCGGGACATGAGAAATCCATTTTAGAGGAAACCTGGCATCCTTACAAAATAATTCGTCATATCTGGCAATACGTAAGTGAGACTTCCATTTAGATTCTTCCCTGCCCAGGACTCCGAAGTGCTTCCATAAAGACCAACTTGAAACAGCTACAGAAGTTTCCTACTTCAATTATAAAGAACGTAATTTTTCATCTGTACATTTGATATGTGTGTTCTGCTTTCTAGTTCTAAAAATGCAGACATGCAAAAAAAAAAAAAGCCATCCTTAGTATAGGCCAGAAAGGAATTGTAGATTTTCAAACACCACCTTCTTAACAAAGCTTTAAGTTTAGACTTCCCTTAACTGGGCTGAGTAGCACTACCATTTTGAGTTTAAACAGTACATGAATGTTGCATTTCATTAATATTATTCTCTGCTTTGCAGACACAAGAGTCCTGTTACAAAATGACCCGTTCAAGGCAGCTGAACAGATTAATGGCAGTGTCAGATGTCAAACTGAGCACCTGGATCCTCACATTACTCTCTAAGGTAGCTGATTCAGGACATTTAAAATTTAAACCTGTTCTTTCCAATACCTCTATGTCTGACATCAAGCATTATATTAAATGCTCTGTGCAGGAGCTAAAAGTTTACTTGCACTGATGTTTTGCATGTGAAAGGCAGAAAATCAAAGAAAGCTGAAGCCCTGATGAGCGATGCTGGCAGCTTTAAGAGCTCACAGCAAGCTTCACTCTTTAACCTAATCCTAACACCTGATCCTACCACCCTGCCTCACTGATCTCTGTTAATTAGTTCTACTAGCTAACTTCACATGGCAAGAAGCAGTATTACCTTTATCTACTTTAAAGTTCTTGCTTTGCATCTCCTATCTTTTGCCTGATTTGTTGGTTGCTTCAGATTCACAGTCTGTACAAGTTTTTTCTAACATGCATTATTTATCATTTGTCCATAGATGTGTAACAGCACAAAAGAGCCCTCCGCTACTTTGTGTTCAAGATACACTTTTCCTTGGAAAAATGGTTTCAAAGCTGGATGTCTACTCTAAGCTCTGCACATTAAAGAGCACTGTCACTGTACACTGTTCTGCCTGCTTAATTCAGAAAGCATTTCACAGAAATTTCTTTACTGAGGTGTGTGCCTTCATAAATGGTAGCCTCCATGAAGTGAGGCAGCAACCTCTTAAAAAGTTGAATCTAAAGACCTTATTAAATGCACAACGCTTGGGAAAAAGGATGGAATAACTGTATTTTGATTTGTTCTTCTGCTTATGAATACTGGCATCACCAAACATCACCTAACAGTCTGTTACTGACAAGTGTTGATGTGCAGCAATTTACATTCAGATATGCTTTCATATACATTGTGTGACCATGTGTAGAAGAAGATAAATGATTTGATTTGCTTTATGTTTAGATCAAAGAATTTAGGCCTAGATAAAAGTTAATAAGGAAACAATTCCACAGGTGCTCAGAAAGTCTGAGAACCACATCACAACCATAATGCTGCTCATTGAGCCCTTGTATAGCCCCCTCCAGGGCTGGCTTAAAACCCAGTCAAGTTAATCAGTAGTTTCTTAGAAATTTACATATAACAAAAGGTAACTGTCTGGAAAATAAGCATTTATCTAAAGAGCATGAGACTATAGAGGTAGAAAACCGCTCAGCTTAGGCCTACATTGTGGTATATAGTTAACAGAACATCCTGAAGCCTTCTTAAAATTCAAGGGTAAAAACATGTGTGTACAGAAGATGAACAAGGAGATAAGTGACCAAGATGACCCTGAAGACTTCAAAGCCAGAATGAAGAGGTGGAACAGAATGACAAGAACCAGCTGAGACAGGAGATTGTGGTGGGTTTTTAACAAACTAGAAAATTCAGGAAGCATTTGTGGAAAATTACTAAAGACTTTGTATCTTACGTAGTGCGTTCTGAGAAGTATATAAGGTGTAGAGTTTTTGTTGTTAACCTCCATTCACTGCAGTGGTCATCCAACTCTGAGTTGCTTCAATAAAGAATCAGCAAACCTAGAAACCCAGACTCTGCCAATTTTCTTTAACACCATGAAAGAAAAGGCATATTAGTAATTCAGTGAATTAACTTGAATTACTAAAAGATATATTAATATTTTGTCTGTCCCTCCAGAAAACAGTTACATGCATAGCTGAATGTAAGCCATTGACTGGTTTATGGCCACAAATTTCTCCAGGGAAGAGATATGCTACAGCTCTCAAGTAGTATGCTTGCACACAAATCAAACTCAGATGCAGAGCAGCAAGATGATGACATAATTCAATGCAGAAGAGCACAAACTTCCCTTTTCAACACAGACTCACTGAACAGAATGCTAAATCTAGCTGCTCAGACTGTATTACATGAATGCACTCACATACCTTTAAGATAAAAGGATAAACAACCACCAGGACAGAAAGAGATCCTGTAGAATTGCTACAGCCTGAAGCTTAGAATTCTGTACATGTTCCAAGAACTTGGCTCTTCCAATGTACCAGAACTCTTCATTTCTGAAAAGTTCATCCATGTCTGAAGCAGGACCTGTATTTCTTCCACCTCTGGGGACCTAAAGGAGAGTTCCTTCCTGAGCAGTCACATTTCTCTCATCTCAGAGGGCTTCCTCTAGGAGAACTCACACATGGAGTCTTTAATAACACGCAAGGTATGCTTTGGCCTTGCTATGCACAAGCAAAAGCATTACAAGAGCACCTTTATTAATCAATGTTGCATAAGTACTGTGGAGTATTGCTGCAGAAGCAGTGTATTACCAAGCACCTGGAAGTAATTTCTGTAATTTAGAAGCTGATTTCTTTTCGCCACCCCTACCAAAAATGTACCACTCTGGTCTATGAGCTCATCTTATGAACAATACACAGCATGCTAAAAGCTTTTCCATTTCTTTTAAATGCTGTAATCAGTCCCATGCAATCAGTTCCATGTGGTAGTACGGCCTGAAGTAAGGTTTTCAATCAATTCTGTTTGGTTTTGCTGCACTCATATGAAGCTCATCTTTGAAATTCTAATCAAAAGAGTGCTTTCCTAAGAGGCCAATGAATTAAAGGAAGTTCAGTCCACAAAATCTTAACCTTTGTAGTCCAAGTCTGTAATTAACAGAAAACTCAATTAACTCCTAGGAAAATACCTGGTACTGATTAAAGAAAGAGAAACAACTTGGTACAAAATATTACAAACAGTCTACCTGTGTAGAAGACCAATGTTTAATTCATCCTTATACTTCTGAGTGCTACCATTCATAATCCTTCCAGTGAGTGTTTCAGAAAATCCCTGTTCCCTTTGTCCAAGAAGAGGGAAATCAGAGAATGAATTGCTTGAACGGCACCAATACACGTGCTATACAGCAAGCTGAAAATGCAGTATTTGTCTCAATCGTTTTCACTACAAGACTGCTTCTGGCCAAGAGAAAGATATAGAGGCCTTGAAATGTTGCTCATATTTACCTGTTCCTTTCAAATTTTCTTAAGTGTATTATTTATAGGCTCCTTTGGGTGATTAAACTTGATAGTGTTTCTTGCCGGCTTAGTGCAAATAATTTTCACATGATAATTAAACAGCTCCTTTAGCAAGTCTCTAAAGGGTATCTCAAAGTATAAAGGCAGATTCCAAGGATCTATTCCAGAAGCCTCTGGAATTTGGAGGTAAGCAAATGCATTCTGGCACTAAAATCTCATCCTACTTCTCAATAAATTCACGTAGTTAAGAAAAAGTAGATTTTAACTCTGACAACATTCTATTCTTTGCAATGATGCAGACTTGGCATTCACAGAATAAAACAAGATTTACCATTACATACCAAAAACTTCTCAGAGTTAAAATTTGCGAACAGACAGCTACCTGCAATCTGCAGTACTTCTCTCTCAACACTTCACAAAAGCTCAATGAGTGTTCTAAAAACTACTTTCTTTTCATCAAGTAGCAAGTACAATGTGGATGAACACATTTCTTCTGTGTTTGTTTTGAAAGCAGAGGGCTGTTGCGGAGCGAGGGAGGGAACCACACAAATGATCTGGTACCCCTTCAAAGTATCAGCACTTCAGAATTAATTACATCCAGCTTTGCGGGACTGCTTTCACAGATAAGGACACTCACACGCAAATGTGCACAGAAGTCTCAGGTTGCTGGTAAACTGAATTCTGAATTAATTTCTTGTAACCAGTACGTGGAGAGCCATACCTGAGAAGCTTCTTTCTCCTCAGCTCTTCCGCAGAAGAAGCCTGAGTTCCGCTAAGATTTCCAGAAAGCACCTCTAGAGGGCGATTTAAGACCCTCCTTCAATTTACCGTGTGAAACCCCCCCACCTCCGCGACCCTCAGCTCCCTCTAACGCACATGCCTCAGCTAGATCGGTGGATCGTTTCCACGTCTTGAACAATTTTTCGGATGCAATTCAGATGCGTCATCATCCAAAGAAACATTTCATCGGAGTTAGAATTATTATTTTATTTGGCGTTTCCTCCTAGGCCTGGCCACTTGCTATCTATCTTTGACAGACACTACTGCCTGGGTCTTGCTGCTCCCATCATGACATGGAATATATTAGAATTCTGGCTGTTCCCTGATGCCGAGTACAAGAGCTGCAACCCATGTTCAATGCTAAGCATTGTTAAGTGTCTGAAAGATGCTTCAGGAAATTACCGCAGCACCACCAGCATGAAAGGCACTTCAGAACCTGAGCATGAAGGAATGCACAGTAATTCAGAGCTCCCCAGCCATCAGCAGTCTTTTTCAACATTTAATGTGGGTGTCTTCTCCCAGAAGGCTTCCTCACATTCTGCTGCTTTCAGCCCCACCTTCCTGCCTCTCTTCCCCTTTTTGCTCTTTCTATAAAATAAACTTACGTTTTTGGCGACTTCACTGACATTTTGCCCTTACTCTTTCCCCTTAAATACTTAAGATTAAAAACCTACCTTGTCCTGAAGGATTTGCTGCCATCCTTCAACTTTCAGCCCTAGTTTTATTCAGCTACAGTTCAAACCTTTTAACCCCACAAATATCTGCAAAACAAGCACAACATAAGATAAACATATTCCTTTAAAAGAAAAGCTTGGATTTCATTCCGTTACACATTTCATAAATGTGGCAACTGTTACAAAGAATAAGCCAAATACAGCATATATATTGTTTAAAATATGTAATACTATTTGTATTGTTCTGATTAAAATTTTTAGGCTGAAACATCAACAGTTGTTATCAATTCTTTTTCAGATTCTAGTAAGTTAAAAATAACCTTTAGAGTCATTCTGGAGTCACACACACTTTTTCCTAACAGAACTTCTTCCTAACAAAATATGTCGGACCACACTAAAGAATCACATTAAAGAGTTATACTCCTTAAAATGCTAAAGCCCTGAAAAGACCTCAGTTTAGGCTCTAACTTAAGAAAACTGATTATTTGAGGTAAAAAAAAATTAAATCCTAGCACCAAGGCCTGCTGAAGGTTACCATCCTCACAGCTGTGGCAAAAGAAAAAGGGATGCTCGCTCCTCAGCCATACGTCACCTCGGGTAACCATCAACTTCTGTTTCCATCAAGGTGCTGGGCAGCGAAGCGCAGTGGCGAAGGGCTGCAGCTCAGCCGGGTGGAGGGGAGGGACGGGAGCACGGAATCCTGCGGGAAACGTGAATCAGAAGCCTCAGTCAGATCTCAACAGGGGACCAGGTAACAGCTGCACCCCGGAACTGCGAGTCCCTGAGCAGCAACGGTAGCGCAACCACGTCAGGTAAGAGCAGCGACACCGGTCAGAACATCCTTCTCCCAGAGGAACGGTCTGACCCGCCCGGCGGCAGCGGGCCGGGGAGGAACGTCCGGGGAGGCCGGACACCGCCGTCCCCGCTGCGGCCCGCCGCGCTGCGCGGGGCCTCACCCGCCGGTGGGCTCCCACACCGCCCCGCCGGGCCGCTGACAGGCGGGTACCATGCGGAGAGCCCCGCGGCGGGGCGCCGCAGGGCCGGGAGCCCCCGGAGCGGGAAGGGGACGGGGGGACACGGCCCAAGCTTGCACCGCCCGCGGGAGAGTGCTCTCCCCTCGCAGCCTGCGCCCCGCCCGCGGGAATGGACTCTCCCGCTCCCCCCCGCTTACAAGGGATGGACTCTCCCGCTCACGCTCCCTCACCCTCGCGGGGCCGGCGGATGCGCCGTCCCCCTCGGCCCAGCCCCGCCGCTACGCACCTCCCGAGGGCTCGGGCTCCGACTCCTCTCCGCTCTCCCCGCCGCCCGTACCCGCAGCCCGGCGGCCTCACGGCCATCCCCTTCCCATCGTGACTCTCCCTTCCCAGCCCCGCCGCAGCCAATGAGCTGGCGGCGCATGCTCATGACGCACAGCCTGTGCGACGACGCCCCACCCGCGCTGCCTAGCTCCGTCCCGTGCGGTGGGGAAGTGCGTCACGCTGCGAACTTGACGGATAGGTGAGAGTGGCCAGTGCGCTTGAAGCAGAGTGGGGCGGGCCCGCCCCCGCCACGCCCTGGGGCAGCCGCTGGTCTCTAGGCAACGCGCGGGGCGGGCAGGGCGGCCTGGTGCGGCCTGGTGTTGAGGCAGGTGTTTCCCCCTGTGCTGTGCGGGGCGGTGTCTGGCTGCAGCGGTCGGGGCCGGGGGAAACGCGCTTGTGCGTGGCGAGGCTTAGTTAGGCCCCAGCAAGTGTTCAGTTCGGGCTCTGAACTGTTATTTCTGCTTCGTGGCTCCTGCTAGGGGCATCAGCCTGGGTACGGGAGGCGCTCAGGGGCCAGTGTGAGGATCGCCCTCGGATCACACGGAGGGGACTTCAGGCATCGGCACAGTTAAATGGAAAAAAAAAAAGAAAAGTGGAAGGGAAGGGTGATTTGATTTTTTATCACAGCCACGGAGTTTGAGTCTGAACACAGCAGGAATGATTATTTGGCATGAATTCCAGAAAGGGTTGTGCATTCATATTGCTAATGCATGGCCTGTTTTTGAAATGCCAAGTAACAGCTTTATAAATGAGGGTATTTTTTTGTAAGTGATCAAGTCTGTCCTGGACGATAAGCCTTAAACAGCAATCTGTGACTTTTGTTTTATGTCCTTGTGGTTAAAATACTTCAGTGTGACTCAAACTGAGCTAACTGTGGCCCTTCACAGCTATACCTCTGGGCATACACGAGTAAAATCAATTCTTAGGGACTGCAATAAATAAATAATATAACAGGCTGTGAACAGATGCAGCCAACATTGACCTCTTGCAAGCCAAGAAATTGGTCACATTGCCTACTTGATTTTTATATGCAGGGGATTTTTTTAAGGCAGTAAAAATTTTTCTTGAAATAAAGGCTTTTTTTTAAGAACCAAATTTAAAGATAAGTACAGAAAATCAGTTACTTTTTTTTTTAATGTCTTAGTTCAAGCTCTTTCTAGTTAGATATGCTTTTACTGCAGGATATTAAACCTTGTAATACTGAGATTTTGGTGGTGTATATTAACAGGCACTTATGAGCAAATGACACTTACTTATGGCAAGGGGGATCTTGGTTCTGGTAGTCAAACCTTCCGTACACTGCACTCCATTTAATTTCATCTGCTTCCTCTTCCATCAAGTCTTAACCTCATCACTTTCTGGGCTTAAAGTAGAAAAAAGGCTTATTAAAAACTGTTGGTTGAGTTACAAGGGAATTATTTATATTTGTAAGACTATACACAGGGTGTACACAGTGCTGAATGCCACACTTGGACAACCAAATATATACATAATTGTTGAAGGCAATTAACAATTTTTTAAGATATTCTGCTGCAGCTATATTAAATGATGTAGAAATAAATTACAGTTTTGAGAGTGAACAGAATGTATAAAAATCCTGTAATTATCTATAACGATTAATTTGACTTAAAATAGTGTGCATTAGTATTATGCATACAAATTCTGTGAGACAGGGAATGTTCTGCTAACCGATATTCTGCCTGTCCATGCATTTATACTTCAAAACCTCACTAAGTGTGAAAATTGTAAAACTGAACAAATTTATGTCTAGAGACTTGTGGCATCCAGATTTAGAATGTGATTACCTAGATTGTTTGCCTGGTAAAACCAGATTTCTGTGTGTTTGTGTGTGTTAATGAAAACCCAAACTAGCACCTGAGCAACCAGCAAACATCTGACAATATCAAGGAGTTTTCTGTTTGCTTTAAAGCTATGTTAGTTAATACTGTGGAAGACAAACATTGCTGCCTTTCCCACATACAGGCATTATTTTCAACTCTTCACTTCGCCTGAACAGCTAATTGAGCGCCTTCCCACCTTGTGATTTCGTGGGGTTTTTTTTCCATTTTTGTAATTTCTCATTGTGCCTTGAGAACTGTCATATGTGCTGTTTTTTTTTTTTCCTTTTAATTAGTCTCTCTTGGATGATCTGCAGTCCATTTTACCTAGGCATCTCGCTTGTAATCCTCAACTGCTGAGAAGCATTGAGAGTGAAGAGCAGCACAGTGGTCAAGCTCGTAATCCTACCTGGTGCATTTCTCTGCATTGTCATGCTAGGACTGAGGATGTTAGTGATTTCTGAAAAGCTGCAGTTTGAGACAGACATGCTTAGCTGCTGGGCTCTTCTTTGACACAGCTAACGCTGGTGAGAAGAATTAAGTAGTAGACAGTGGTCCCTGTCTGGGGATTGAGGAAGGAAGATAGAAAAGGAGGAGGTAGCAGGGCAAGGAGGAGTCATCAGCAAGGAAACTCACTGCAGAAAGGTTGGGACTCATTAGTCCTGCAGGTCTGTACAAGTGTGATGAAAATTGATCATAGTGCTAACTGTAAGCATCTTTGCGAAAACATGGTCCTGCCTCAAGTCAAATGATCCTTTGGCTTTGGGAGGGGTTTCATATCAGTAGATTAATTTCCTCCTTGGGTTGCAGAAACAGGAAGGAATGTAGCCCTTGAAAGGAATTGAGTCTAATCTCTCATGCATCAGAATACTTTCATTTTCCCTGAAATTCCTCCTTGTTCACCATGATCAAATAAAAATTTATACCATTTATAGCGTGTCTATTGGAAAGTCATTACAAAATCTTCAGTTTAAAAGAAGACTGTTCTTGAACATTGCCTCACAAACCTGGCCATGCTGCTTCGTGAGCCAATAAAATGCTGGTTTTCAGGCCGGCTGTTCTTGTCATCTCCGTGTAGAGGGAGCTGTGTATCTCATTAAATAAACAAAGGCTGAGTTAAATTGGATGTGATACTTAATGATCATAAACTGCAATATTTCAGAATTGCCATGGCCAGTTCTATTCACTACAGGCTGCTTGCAGTTGACAAAGCTGAGATAAAAGAGTGATTTACTCTTTTTTTTTTCTTTTTTTTTTTTTTCTTTTTTTCTTTTTGCCTAAGTGACAATGGGCTGTGCGGGATGTCTCCTTGGCTTGAGCCAAGATCTTTCAGAACGCTGCTGTTATTTCCAACTGGCAGTGCTGCTCATACAGATCCATTCTAAACACTTTCTTTTATTTCTATATTTATTGTGCATGTCACAAAAAACAAACAAAAAAATCAGAATGTTTTGAAGAGTCTTTTAGTTGGATTACTTTTTTATATCCAATTGCCTCAAGATACTGTATCCATAGTTTTAGTCCTTCTCCATGGTTGGACTTTTGATTTTTCATTTGATAGTCATTTAGCACAGGCTTCCAACTTTTAGCACAAGTGCCCTATCTTCTCACAATTCTGTTTATTGCTTCCCCATCAAACTTGACAGCTTTGAAGAGTTTTGATGCAGCAAAAGGTTACCCATTAGCTTAAATGTGTGCATGAATAGTGCTGTGGACTTGAAAGTGATCTCATCTCTGCACAGAGTCAACAAACACGTGCATAAGATTTAACTGGGTCAGGTCAAAAGCCTGCTCTCTTCCATCTTTGCAGTACCAGACATGAGCTGTAGTAGCATAGGCAAGGAAGGACCTTTTTTCAAAAGAGCTGGATTTTATTTTTTTTTACATCTTCTAGAATGGTCTTGTTTCATATCAATTTCATATGTGCTTATGTGCAGACACAAACATTACCCTCTCCAGGTAGAGCACGGGCGGGAAGGATAAAGCGGTCAAGGAGAGGCTGTCCGCAGTAGGGGAAAAAAGCTTTTACTGCCATTGACCTGGCAAACCAGCCAAGCCTGATGATCTGGCTGGTGTGGCCTTCAGCCTACCTTAGTGTCTGTTGTCTGTACTGTCTGGAGTGTGCTACAGAGAAGAATCCTATAATTTAGGCTTTAAATAGAATACTTGATGAAAAGCAGGTGGGTTTCATGTGTCTGGTCTAGTAAATAAATTCAATCTGAAGTTAGCTGCCTGCTATTCATTGTAAACCCTGTTGCCATTTTATTTCTCATTATCCGAACAAGAAGATGCATTACGAAAAGTATGTTATGAAACAACCAAGAGTCCTTTTCAGGCTCACACTGGCACTTACAAAGCCATCTGCCATTATAAAACATCCTGAGTGGTATTGTTGGAGTACCTGGCACTCCAGAACAGCAGTAAACCACTGGTTCTGCCTATCTTTAAATTTGTAAATAAGTTTTCCTACAGGTTACTTTCTGTTGTTATTGAGTTGCTCCAGTCCTTGCTTTGAAGAAAAGCACTTTGCCACCTAATATTGTATTGCTGCCATGTAGTATATTTGCTGCTGTCTGTAACATCTGTCAACTTATTTTAAAATTAGGAATTGTATTAAATAAGAAAATGCTCTTTTTTTAGAGGATTTAGACAGGCAATAGAGAAAGCACCCGGACCTCAGAACCCGCCACCAAACTGCTCCTATACCAACAACTGTCGGTATGTCGTACATAACACAACTCAATAGCACTGCATAGAATCTCTTCAAAATTCCTGTTCTTGCTTATGCTGGCCTATGTCCCACCCTTAGTAAAAATGACAGGAGATGTAACATACACACAATGATCTCCAGTTGGTGCCAGAAGTGCTTAATTATAATATATCTCAGCCCTGGTTGAGAAGATACATCTAAACAGCCGAAGTCGTATGAGTACTTCCTGAACTAACACTGCCTTAATGGAGGTGTAAAAGTATCATTGAAAAGGCAGCATGAGAAGGGAATCTGTAGATCCTTCCCCTCTCTATTTATCCTAGTAACAATCCAAAGAGGTAGCCTGTAGTGTCACCGAAATCGGGAATAAAACCTCTTAACACCAATGTAGCATTAAGAAGCAGGCACACCTTTATTGCAGCTGGGCGGCACGAGGAGGTAGTCCCTCCAAAAACCGTGCGCGCCTCCCTTGAGAAATCATTCTGTATTTATGTAGTAAAATGTTACATATTCCATGAATTCTTATACATATGCATAACTTTTCCGCGAAAAGGTGGTCTTTATTATAATGAGTTCCAAGAAATCATTTCCATAGTCTCCGCCTTTAACTCCTCCTGGTTGCGCATGCGTATTTTCTTCTGGTGGTCGTGGGCCGGGGTCTCCGCGATGAAGGCCGTATGTCTTCCTCGCTGTGCACTTTTCACCTCTCCTTCTTGCGCAGGCGTATTAACACCTTGGCTCTTGGTCAATCCTCAAGACCAGTTCTAGCTAGTTCCAAAGCAGGAAGTCCAGGCAACCTTATTGTATTCAACTACTGTCCATGACGGTCTCTTAGGTCCAGTAAGTCACCTAATGGGATTTCCACGGTAACCTGTTAAAATTTAACATCCTATGGCTAACTCTGCAGACTCTATAGCAAACACAGTACTCCTTTTTCCCAGTATACCTATCTTATTAAACTTATCATTTTATGATTGAATTTTATTCGATTTTTTTTTAAGTATTAGTAACAGTAGGACTTGCAGTTCAGTGATACAGAGGCAGAACTATTTTCTTCAGAAAAACACATGTGAAACTGGTGATGTTTATCTTGAATTGGTGAGATTCTTGATCCCCAACTTGACCATTTGTCTTCTTGCGCAGTTATACGCATACCTATTCTGTTGCATCTTGTTTCTCAGCTGAAATGATGTAAACATTATAAATAGTTAGGATTTTGCTAGGAGAGCGTGCCAGGTTTTTCAGGTTAACTTGGGTTAAGAGGTGGGCATTGAATCGCAGTCTCTCTTCAGCCTGTCACTGATTTTGATTCTCACTGTGTATTTTATTCTGCTGATTGCATGTTTCATGTGCTGATTGTTAGCTTGGCCAATGTTTAACAAAAAGAAAACTATCAATAAAAATGTCAAGGAAAATATTATAGTCATAAAATTATACCACCACAGTTGGTGGTATGGAGTAGGAACTGGAGAATGGACCATTACTGTGTTTTTAATCACTCATAAGTTCTTAGCAGAATTAAGACATTTATTTATTTCAGTGCTGCTACTATTAGAAAAACAGACACTTTCCTTCTTCTGTATTTGTCTGTACATTCTTGTGCCTGCTGCTGGAGCCGGGTTATCCAGATGCTGATGCATTTAGAGGTGTTCTGTTTGCATGTGGAAAAAATTTCGTACAAGAAGTCAGCTACATAGCGTACCTTTTTTGTTTTGTTTCATGCACAAAAGATTTGGAATTGTTTATGGCCTCTGTTGATAATGCGTGACTAGTTCTAATCAAGGTACAAGAATTTGCTCCTAACTCTGATTTTTCAAATGCAAGTCTTAAAATGTTTTATCTTCTGTCTTTTTGAAGTTCCAGCTCTTGAAATCAAGTACCTAAGATTGTCATCTTCCATGTTAAAAAAATTAAAAAGGGTTTCTGTCATGGCTGAAGAGGAAGCTAAAAACTCACCTCAGTCTGTGATACGAACCTGCAAAGAAGACAACAAAGAAAAGGCCAGCCAGTTGTACAGATTTGTCAGATTACAAATTTAAAGTAAGTTTCGTATATTTTGAGATACGATTTATGATTTTTGAACTCTTCTGGTTCTCAGTATGATAGTTTGCGTCTGCTACTGAAGATATATATCATTGTTAAACCTAGATTGCTGCCTATACAGGTATTTACAGACTTAGCACTTCACTGAAATCAGAGAAAGATAGACATCTGTCTTTAGTCCTTAAGAGATTTACGGATACTCTAACCCTGTCTGTTTGGTTTCACAAAATGCATGTTATTATCAGAAATGAGTTGTAGTGAACATTTATATTGAAGTGACCTAGGGATCAATATAGGAAAGAGGCTGCTCAACAGTTAACCGTCTTGACTGTATAGCATGCTATGGTGTTTGAGTTCTGAAATTTAAACACAACTATCATAGTCAGAATTTAGGAGTATCACTGTAATAATCACCAGGTCTGCTATTTTCCTGGATAAAAGTCCTTCTACTAATGTCTTCTGAACTTTTTCCAACCAGACTTCAGCTTGCTTGTATTCATGGGTGCACAAATATTCCTGTATTTTGCATATACTGATTCATTTATTTGAAAATGTTTCTAAGAAGATTGTGTCAGATGGAAAGACTAAGTATGACATGTTTCAGCTCCAAGCAGAAACCACCTAGGTAACACAGATAAATGTGATTAGTAAACAAAGAGGCTTATATTGCCTGTACATACAGTATTCACAGGGAGCTAGACCAGTAAGTGAATCACTGGAGCTTGGAACTTCATCCTTGTGTACAGGAAAATTGAGAGGTCACCTCACATCACTTCAGAAACTAGACATATGACTTCCATAGCAACAAACATTATCTGAATCACTGAATCATTCAGGCTGGAAGGGACCTAGGGAGGTCTCTACTCCAATCTCTTGATTAAAGGAGGGTCAGACATGAGATCAGACCAGATTGTCTTGAAAATCTCCAAGGGAGGAGGCTGCTCTGCTGCTTGGCTGTCCTGAGGGGGGAAAAGTTATTCCTAACATCCATCAGGAAATTTCCTGTTTCCATTTATGTCCTTTGTCTCTTGTCCTCCTGCTATGCACCACTGTGAAGAGCTCAGCTCCATCTCTTCCATCCCCTCCCTATGGGGCACTCCCAAGTGCCCTTGAAGCCATGTCTGCTCCAGGCAGAAAAAGCCTCAGCCCTGCAGCTTCGGCTTGCAGGGCAAGTGCTCCAGTCACCAACCATCTCAGTGCCCTCCTCTGAACTCTCTCCAGTTTGTCAGTGTCTTTCTTGTATTAGGGGGCCCACAATCGGACACAGTATTTCTGATAAGGTCTAACGAGTGACAAGCACAGTGATAAACCCTGACCTCGATCTGCTGCCTGTGCTGCTTGCTGTTTAGACAGCCTGGGTACCATTGGTCTTCTTTGCTGCACGGATGCGGCAGGCCTATGCTTGGCTCACTGCCCACCAAGCCAGTAGGTTTAGTGAGTAGAAGGTTGTTTGTACCTGCACAGAGCTAGAATGTCCCCAGGTTTCCAAGTTTTGACAGTGTTGGTCTAAGTGTCCCTGACAGGCTTCCTTTGGAGAAGGGTCTGAGTTGGAAACAGTGGGGTGAGGATGCTTAAGGGAAAAGATAGGAAGAGCTCTCGGAAAGTGGTAAGCCTTTGAGATAACAGGCTTTCACAAAACTGAAGGGAACTGGTTCCTGAGCAGTGTGGCAGGTACACGAACCTGCCTGCTGCTTTGTCACAAATTTCCACTTCAGATGTGAATAGCCTAGAAGAAAGCTGGGGTGTATGTATTTATGCTGGCTGATTTGTATTGTTTCTTCTTCCTGACAAATAGGTTGTGTTTTCTTAAGTGTCATGAAGAAGGCATACTCCACAGCCTCTTCCTCACTGGGGCCTGGGACTTGGTTGGGGCTTTTGATTGTTACTGGAATTCAAACATTACATAATATTAAGTAGTTATTTATAGTAAGGATTGATTTTTTTTCATAGTTTTTTTCCTGTGATAAATAGCATTCCTTTTTGGTAACACAAGTCCACAGCGTTGCACTCCTGTGTCTGTCCGGCTGCAGGGCACCTGGTGTTGACAGCTGTAAAACTTGCCAGCGTAGCTCTAGGTAGCAGTGCTGCCCTTTTGGTCTCAGTGGGCTGTACTCCCCTGGGGAAAAGCTGAACACGAGCAAAAACGTTTACAGCATCTGAGTGCTGTTTGGTCACATACCTGTATGCATATCCTTATACATCTATCTGTAGTCTGGAGGGGTTATGAGGGTCTCGCAGTGATCCATCTCTTACCCCAGTAGCATGTTACTCTATTACGTCTAATTAGTGCTGAGCAAATTAATCGCAAAGAATAATTTATCAGACAAATGTAGCTGCTTTATCTGCGCAGGGAATATCTTAAACCAGACTATGATTTTTCTCCTATTTATTAATAAATAAAGCAGTCATCAACACTTTTTTCACATTGTTAACTGTGGATAGATCACTGAATTTTTGTAATTGATGTATGCTGTTAGACAAATTCACGTGGGTCATTTCTACAGGACTTTATATCAGCTCACTTTAGCAAATCATAAGAGAGCCTGAATTTAAGGTTGTCTGAAAAAAAAGACAAAAATTATTTCCACACAGTAACACTTTTCAGCGCATCTTCTTTAAAATTCATTTTTTTTCAAATATAGAAAATAACTCTCTGCAAGGAATTCCAATCAGCTTCAGTATGAAACATTATTCTACAAAAAAGTGAGGTATCTGGAGTGCGGTGAAAGTAAACGCACGGCCGTCGCTGAAAGCCTGTTTCTGCGGTTTGCTGGCCTTACGCACAGGACATCTCCCTGCCCGTCTGCTCGCAGCCTACGCCAGCCCACGGCTCATACGCGGTCCTGAGGCAGAGCCTTGTCCCTATGCCGCCGGGGTGGGTCGGTCTGCCTGGGGGGACCGGCGCAGGCACCTCCCGAGCCCTGCTGCCGTTTTCGCCACCCTCACGCCCACACCGCGGCCGAGGTGGGCTCTCGTCCTGCACGCAGACCCGCCGTTTTTGCGGAGTTTCTCTTCAAACACGCGAATAGTTTGAAGTCGACGAACCGAGCCTGGAAAAGCCGAGGAGCTGCTTTGCTTTTCTGGCCTTTCACCGCCGTTCGACACCGGTCTCGGCACTGTGGCGGGGGGGGTCACCGCATCGCCCGGGACCCTACAGCACCGCCCCGGACCCGACCCCACCCGCGCGGGGGCTTCGCGGGGCCCCGCTGCCTCTCCCGGGCGGTGCCTGGCACCGGCCGCTCCCCCGGCCCCTCCTCTCTCCGCCCCGCCGGGGGCGAGGCCTGCGCCCGCCGCAGCCCCGCCCGCCGCCGCCACGCTGGGGCGGCCCCGCGCCTTCCGCTGGCGGCCCGGGCAGGCGGGGCGGGGGCAGGTGGCGCGGATGGTGCTTTGTAAAGGGGCGGGCGGCGGCGGCGCGGGCAGGCGCTGCTCTCGCTCCTCCTCCTCCTGCTCCTCCTCGTAGCGCGGTGGCGGCGGGCAGGCTCCGGCCGCGGCCCCGCATCTCCCCGCCGAGGCGGCGCGGCCTCCGCTCCTTCCCTTCTTCCCTCGGTCGCTGCCCGGCCCCGGCGCGATGTCGGGCGGCGCGGCGGGCGCCCCCAAGCCTCTCCCGTCCTCCGGGCCCAAGTCGCTGCGGGAGATGCCGCATCCCCTGGCCACGTCTAGCAGCGAGGAGATGGGGCCGGCGCTCACCCCCAGCCCCGACCTGCTCCTGCCCCGCAGCATCGCCGACAAGGTACGGCCCGGGGAAGGGGTGGGCGCGGCATTTGGGGGGTCTCTGCTTTTGAAGGGGAGCGTGGGGAGGAGGGAGGAGGGCGATGTGTGTGTTTCCCCGCCACATCCCCTTCCCCGGCTGCATCCCTGGCTCCCCGCGGGGAAGTGAAGCCCTGGGCGCTGCTGACATCCGTTGTGGGAGCCCGGGGGTGCCCGGGGGGGAGGCGGCAGCCGGTGTGGGGGCTGCAGGCATCGCGCCTGTCTCTGAGGGACCAGCTGGGACGCCGGTGCTCCCGCTCGCACCGGGGTGGGTGTGAGAGGCAAGATTTTACTGATCGCGTGTTCCTGTGGCTCATACCCTCTACAGATGGGTCTAAACGCTTCAGGAATTGCTGCAGCTCCCTCGCTGTCTCCTTCCTGTAGCCCTCACGGGGAAGGCTTGGAGCTGCCGTTGTTTTCTTCCCACCGAGCTTGCCATCAGCTTGCCTGTGATTGTCCTCTCCAGAGCTGAGGTCCTGCTCGCTTCTTCACAGCAGTGTAATATGGAAAAGATGCTGTTGCAGGAGTATCTGTGCCTGCTTTCCCTTCCCTAGCATTGGCGTGTGTCCGCAGGACGCTAGCGAGGTTTCTAAGGTTTGTAACGTGCCTTGCCCATGTGTGGGCCTTGGATGTTATAATTCCTGAATGTGAAAGCAGTAGTGGCAGCACAGCACTGCTGATAACGTTAACTACTCTTGCAAGGACTTAGTATCTCTGTGGGCAGACTTCCTGAAATGTGTTAAGGTAGGATTTCCTGGGAGCAAGGGTTGCAAGGGGTGAGGTGGGTTTGAAACTCTATAATAAGCAGTCTGGGCCAGCTGGTGTGCATACAAGGTGTTACACAGCTGCTAGTGGCAAGAGGTGCTTCCCATGTCTGTTGTCCTGGGGAGCGTTGAGCTCCTTCTGGGCAGGACGGGTCTGCTAGCCTCCAAAAGCCTTGGGGCTGCCAGCAGTATCTGATCCGATACACTCTGTGCTGTGGGGGAATGAGTCAAGGTAGTCTGGCCTCTTCTGTGTATCACCTTCTGCTGCCCTGTAACTGTGCTGTACAGTTCAGCCCTTGTTCCTGCCCATGTAAGGAGCCCTCTCCTTGAACGCTTGCCCACTGTTGCTCGAGTGAGAAGCCAGGCAACATACACCTTCATCTAAGAAACTTGTCAAGAGTTGATGACCCTTTGAGAGAAGGGGGTATGTGAGTAAGATAGGAGCAGGAATTGTGGAGTTTTTTGTCTATGATAGATTGGATTTACTTATATAACTAGGCTGCTGTCTGACCAACCTGTAGCAATAGGAGTTGGCAGCTGCCTTCATGGGTCTTCTTGCAGCTCAGGAGTGCAGTGGTGGTACTGCAGTCACTCTGTTAGCGCTGTTCGTCCACACTGCTGTGTAGCTGGTGAGCAGTTCTGTTCTGAGGAGTAGCTCACACCCTATAACTTCTTTCCTCAGCTGTATTAAAGAGCTGTTTTGCTTTTGGAGTGCAAGCAAGCTCCTTTCTGCTTTACTGCTTTGAGATGTCTGAGAAGTGTATCAGCATCCCTGATAACCTAGGAGCAAAAATAAACTCTCTAGCCTCAGGCTGTGGTCAGCTAACTTCTCGTCAGTAGGAAGGTTCTTGCCCAGTTTTTCCACCAGCAACACAGGTAAAGTCCATCTTCTAGTACCTGTGTGTAGTACTGCACTGTTCTAGGCACTTGGCAGCACAGAAATACTCTAAAGGGGAGAGCGAAAAGGGGCTGAGGTAAGCGATTTTTAGACTCAAGAGCAGTTCTGTGGTTGACCTGGAAATGGCACTAGGATAATGAGCCTTGCAGAATAAAAGGATTTCCAGTAGGAAGAGAGTAGCATTCTTTTTTTTTTTCCTTCTAGCTGAATTAGCAGAAAAAGCTACATGTCTGATCTTCCTGATGGAAATAGCCCAACAGCTCTGCTGCATGAGGGATGTCCCTTCTTTTGCTTAATACCTGATGCACTGGCAAGGGGAAAATTAGTTGACTTCTTTCCCACCTCAGGAAAAACTTCAAAGAAGAAACAGGTGTTCCTAACTTTAAGGCAATAGTAAATGTGAACTGCTTGCCCTGTGTATTGAGTAGTTTAGAGGCAGAGTATGGTAGGTGGAGGTAAATAGGTAAAACTGCCTTTTAGGTGGCTAGTATGTCTCTTGGTCTTAATCCCTGGTGGTGGGTCATTAATCTCTTGAAAGGCTGGCTCACTAATCAGCTAACCATGTGTGGATATCCCAATAGCTGGGTAACAGAGGGAGGTCAGTAGTCAAGTCTGATTTGGGCTTAAAGCTCTGCAGCTGTTCTTCATTGATTCTTGAATAGGATCTGTGCTCGTCTGCTCTCTTGCTCTTTCCACTGGCCTTTGTGGAGAGTCTGGTGGAGATTGGCACTGCAGAAGTTTGAAGTCTCCCGCTTCAAAATGGCTCTGAGTCAGTAAGCTTCTGTAAGGACCACTGCCTGTAACCAGGCCTATACTAGGGCATCCCTCTGGCAGAGGGATAGTGGCAATGGCTGACCCGTCACCATGAACTGGATAACTTGCTTTCTCTGAGTTCTTCTTACGTGCTCTGATCAACTACTTCCTAAACACTGGTGTAAGATAAAAGTACCTAAGACTGAAATCCTCTGGGGGGGAAAGGTGCAGAAGTGAGGGAAGTTGTCTGCCCATAAAGCAGTGCTTCAATTGCTACTGCCACAGATGTGCAGCCTGTAGTGCTTTACCATCTGCCATCACTGCTTTGCATTCTTTGAAGCATGCTTTCCTTGCTTTTTTCGAGCCACTGAGTAAGGACGCTACTTTATCCTGAGTCAGAGGAACCTGGAGGACAGGAACACTGCCTGCATATCTCCTGTTGTTTTTTTTTTCTATTCAAACATGGGAATAATCTAGTAGTTTAGACCCTGTCTAACTTTCAAGTCTCATAAGCCTTTGGTTGCTGTTTAAGAACAGTGGCTAATGCTGCTAGAGCAGTAGGTCATGGGAAAGGGAAGGAAAACCTTCTGTGCTGTTTTCTGTGGCTTGCCTAGTTCTGAGCCCCTCTAAGTAGACTAGTCTCAAGTTTTCTGAATCTTACGAAGAGGGCTGCAGAGCTTTCATTGTCTGAAATAGTGACTTCATCTGACTTGTCAAAGAGAGCTGTTTGATGAGCCAGGAAGCCTTGACTTCCGAGCAGCATCTAACCTCCTAAATGAAATGAACATTTCTGGCTAAGTACTTGGCTTTCAGAGTGATTCTGCAGCAAACATGACACACTTGAGTAGTAGATTCTTGTCTCTGAAGCATTTCTGTGTTGGCCAGATCTTTCTGTAAATCTCTCTGTTCCCCCCAAGTCTAATTGCATAAAACTTTGTTTGTCCTGATACCTGACCACCATCAGCTTTTTTGAGCTTATTCTCCCTTTACCCTTGCTAACCTCCAAATAAGAAGATGGCTAAAGCTGAACCTAAAAAAAAACCTTTTTTTTTTTTTGGCATCAGGTGAGAGGGAAACGTAGGAGGAAACAATCTTTCAGGATGCATGGCAGGGTCCATTGCAGAGTTATCTGTAAAACTGAGTTTCTTGCTCTCTTACAGAGCTTTTGGAAGGCATGCAAACTAATTGAGATCTGCTTGTCAGAGCAGATCCTCTGCAGAGGAAGGTAAGACAATGGGGAAGTGTCAGTGTGGATTTCTCTCCTTTTTTCCTTTAAAAAAAAAAAAAGGGAAGTTCTGCTTACATGTGACCACTTGACTCCAGTTCACTAATTTGTCACTTTCGATAGCGAATCTGCTTTCTGTGCTAGCACAAACACTTCTGACACTGAGGAGAAAAGGCGTTATTAATGCGTTACTGGGTTTGGAACAGAGGTGAGAGATAGATGGTATTCTGCTGTGTGGTTGTACCCAAATGGTAGTAGAAGTATGGTAAGACTTGGGATGCAGCCCCACTGAGGCTGTGCAGATGTGATAGCGTGCTGCTAGGTGTTGGAAGTGCCAGGATGTGCAGAATTAGAAAGAAAGTGTTCTGTATGGCTTATTCCCTTCGTCCTCTAGCTGTGGTCCCTCTAGTCCCTCTAAACTTGTGTTGTGACAGTGTCTTCCTAACTGGGTGATGTTGGCTGTTGTTGCTGTGGTCTGTCTTGAGACTGGCAGCTATCTGATAGGGTCCCTACTTGTGGCCAGCTACCTATAACCTGTCCAGCTTTTCTTCTTTGAAGGTGCGCATGCCTTGTATTTGGCTCTGTTAATGTGAGAAAGCTGAAGTGAGCTTCAGAGCTGTTTTACAGGTAGTATATCAAGCAGAGCTTATGTGGAAGACCAGGCTTGCAATGGATGTATAGCTTAAATTTGCTAATTCATGGATATGGATGTTAGAACTCGTACTGCAAACTTCTGGTTACTAACTGAGAACTGTTGCTTGCATGGGACCCCTTACTCATCTGCTTCCAAGCTATGACCCTGGTGAACCCCTAGGCTTGTATTAGCACCTGATCAAGTATAAATACTTGGTGTGTGTACTGGAGAGCTGTTACTTAGCACTCATATTTTGGAAGGGAGCCTGGCAGCTCTCCAACAAAAAAATATATCGAGAGTCTGGAGTTCTACTTCCAGCCTCCTTGGTTGCTAGTTTATAATTATTGCTTTTAACTTCGTCCACCCACAGATGAAACCAGTTTGCAGTATAATCTGAAAGCTTAAAATAGATCTGCCTGAGCTGCTACAAACCTCTTCCTTCTCTGACTCAGTGAGAACTGTTAAACCAGCATCACGTATTGTTCTTGAAGCAAGCTGGAGGTAAATACTCAGACTTGGGAGAGACTGAGGATTACAGAAAGTCAGGAACTGAAGTTGGTGAACTTGTGAAACAATGTCAGTATGAATGAGTTGTTCTCCATTCCAATCTACAGGAACACAAAACTGAAAATCACAGAGAAGCTGAGGCTGGAAGGCACCTCTGGATATCTTCTAGTCCAACCCCTCAGCTTGCAGCAGAGTTAGCTAGGGCAGGCTGCCCATGACACTGTGAAGCTGGTTTTTGAATAGCTCTCTGGGCACCCGGTTACTGCATCCAGTCACCTGCAAAGTAAAATTTCTTTTTCACATTTTAAGTGAAACTTCCAGTATTTAAATTTGTGCCCATTGTCTCTTGTTCTGTTGTTGGATCCACTGAAGAGGGTCTGTCACCACCTTCTGTACACGTTCTTATCAGGTATTTATCCATATTGGTAAGATCCCCTGAGCATTCTCCTCTCCAGACTGTTGGCCTTCTTTGCCATGAGGTATATTGTTGTCTAATGGTCAGGTTTTCCATCAGGATCTGTTGTGTGTGGTGTGGGTTTTCTTTTGTGCATGTGTTTTTTTTCTTTTTCCTTTCCTTTTGCCAAGCTGCTTTTCAACCAGTCAGCCCCCAGCAGATACTGCTATGTGGGGTTATTCCTGCAAGGAGCAGGACTTTGTATTTCCTCGTGTTGAATTTCATGAGGTATATGTCAACCCATTTCTCCAGTCTGTTGAGGTCCCTCTGAATGACAGCACAACCATCGAATGTAACAAGCAGTCCACCCGGTTCTGTACCCTCAGCACACTTCCTGAGGATGTATCCTGTCCCATCATTTAGGTCATTAATGAAGGTCTTAAACAGTAGCAGCCCTATTACTGTCTGCTGGTGCACTCTACTAATGACTGCCCTCCAGTTGGAATTTGTGGGATCACAACCCTTTGAGCCCAGCAGTTCAGACAGTTTTTAGTCCACTTCGCTGTACATCTGCCTAGCTTGTACCTCATCAGCTTGTCTAGGAGGATGTTATGGAAGACAGTGTTGAAAGCCCTCTTGAAGTTTAGATAAACCACATTAAAGCTCTCCTGTTGTACACCAGACCAGTCATATCTTCATAGCAGGTGTTGGGTTGGTTAAGCATGACTTCCCTTAAGTCCTTGCTGACTTCTCATCACCATGTCCTTTGTCTGTTTGGAAATGGTTTCCAGTATTTGTTTGATCACCTTTCCAGGGATTGAAGTGAGGTTGGCTGGCCTGTAGTTCCCTGTATCTGCCTTCTTGAAGACAGGAGTGACACTTGGTTTCTTCTAGTCCTCAGGAACTTCCCCTCATCACCAGAATAAGGGTCAGATAATTGAAAGTGGCATTACAGTGGCATCATCCAGCTCCCTCAGCACTTGTGGGTCCATCTCATAATGGGCTTATGTCTGTCCAGTTTGTTGAAATGCTCCCTAACCTGGTCCTCCCCCACTGATGGTGAGTTTGCCTTGTTCCAGACTTTCCCACTGGTCTTGGAGGCATGGGATTCCTGAAGGCTGGTCATCTCAATAAAGATTGAGGCAAAGAAAGCACCGAGTACCTTGGCCTAATCTGTGTCCTTTGTCATCAAATCCTCTGCCCCATCAGGGCTATATATTCCTTGTTCTTTGTTTTGCTGCTAATATACCTGTAGAAGCTTTTCTTGTTGCTGTTCTCATCCTTTGCCAGATTTGGCTCTGTCCCACTAAACCCATCCCTGCATGCTCAGACAGTGTCTCTCTGTTCCTTCTGGGTCAACTGTGCCTGTGTTGTTTTTTTTTTATGCGTGCTTTTTTATGTATGAGTTTAGTCAGGAGCTCCATGTTCATACATGAAGGTCTCCAGCCACCTTTGCTTGATTACCTGCTCATTGGGCGGGACCAGTTTTGGGGCCAGAGAGGTGTTCCTTGAAAATCAGCTAGTTCTCCTGGATACCTCTCCAGGGCCATGTGCTTTCTTCCTAGCAGATCCCTGAAGAGGCCAGAGTCTGCTGCCTGAAAGTCTGGGGCTGTGATCCTGCTCTTTGCTCCCTCCTCTTGGGATCCCAAACTCCATCAGCTCATGGCTATTGTGGCCAAGGCAGCCCCCTACCTTCACATCCCTGACCAATTCTTCCTTCTTTGTAAGACTAAAGTTCAGCAAAGCATCTCCCCTTCTCAGTTTATCAATCACCTGTATCAGGCTGTTGTCACCAGCACTTCAGAAACCTTCTTGATGTCACCTCTGCTGTGTTGTCCCTCCAGCAAATATTGTTGTGATTCAAATTACCCGTAAGGACCTGTGAACCTGAGGCTTCTTCCAGTAAATCCCTGTCCTTCTCTGCAGAAGAAGTGCTTGAAGGACACAGGATTGTTGTTTTCCACCTAGGACGGTAGGATTGCTATTTGGTTGAACTGTCACCAAACTGTTTTAGAATTCACCGATTTATGAAGCTGTTGTCCTGGCTTTCAGGAAATCCTGTGGTTCTCTTCCCCCAGTCACTACACCGAAGAGGGGACGTTGCGCTGCAGAGTAGATGTGTATTAAATTGCTGAACCATGTTTCTTAGGCCAGGAAGCTTTTAGGTACAAGCACTTGTCTGCCACATGCTTCATAAGTGGACCATCAGCTCTCAAAGGTTGAGCTTAATCGTCTTCTTTCAACCCCCATTTTGGATGGCTGTTTAAAGAACTGCTGTCTCATCTCCTGTTGCACTGTGTGTGCATCAGGCAGCTCTTTTCTAACCTCCTAATTAAAAGAACTGACTTAAACCTGGTATGGCTTTCAGCTTGCCATTGGTGCTGTACCTACAGCCAAGCTGCTGGCTGAATCCGGTTTCCCATCTTTCATAATGGTGGTAACTAGGACTCCTTTCTCAAGCTATTTTATCTCTCAAACTCACGATATCGCTTGGATAGGTTAATACCGTGGTATCTTACTGAAAAGATAATGTGCTTGTCTCCTTTTTGCTTTTAGCCACTCTGGGGTTTGATGTAGAAGCACAAACAACAATGCATTGGTGTGCTTGCTTACAGTTGCCCTCACTTAAAGAAATAGGATTTTATTGGTAAGGGTGCTTTAATGGTATCTCGGAATGTAGGTGCTCTAGTACTGTTATAAAACTGTACTCGGTGGTCTCTTTATGATCCATGACTTCCCAGTACAGTGAGTTTCTTGGGAACTGGCAGTTCCTATCTCTTCTGAACAAGACGAAGGATAGCTAACACTTAACTTGGGACAAACATTTGCATAAACGTAACTGTCTTAGTACCATTACTTTTTTAATCTTTCCAGACTAATCAGTCTGGTAAAACTGAACATAGCTTCTACTGTATAACAATATTATTACTTTGTCGTTCTTATTTCCACTTAGGGGAGGGAGGGATAGACTTAGAGGTTGAATTTGGTGTTGCACGACTTTTATAATCTTTTTCAACAGGATTGCTTCATATTTAATGAGACAGAGTATTGAAAACAGATATTCAAAACGTACGTAGAGGAACTCTGTTCTTCAGCCAGGCTTCAGAAGGGTGAGTCTTGGCAATAACTTGTCAGCCATGGTGGAAAAAGTTATGCTTGGTGGTCGGAAGGAATCCTCTGGGCTGCCTGTGCTGGAACGCCTCAAACCTACCCGAGCTGCTGTATGCTCTCTGAGCTCCTTCATGCGGAGAAGGAGACAACCAGATTAAGAAGCTCTCTTTTTACAGCTGTGTGGGCATGTCATTCTCCTATTGGTGCCTCAGGGGTTTGACAAGTCTCAGGCAGCATGTCCCTGTAATTAATGATGGGAGGGGCAGAGGATGAAGACCAAGGCTTTCCTATTGACACATGGTGATGTGGGAGACATCAGTTCCTAGTTTAACCTGGAAACTGTTGTCCTGGTGTCTTCTAGCATTGTGGACTACTCTTGTGGTATCTCAGACAGATTGTCTGGCTATCATGCTAGCCCGTCTCTTCATCTGAGTGAAGAGGCTGGTTTCTGTAAAGTAGGTAAGGAGACAAGACGGGAGCCCTTACGGTGCAGTGAGACTTAGCTTGGTGCTGCTACATGAACATCTACTTGCAACACCTAAGCCGCATCTTTGAGATTGTAACTTGTATGTGCTTTCAGTCTGCAAAAGACAGTACACCAATTAAAAATGGCATTCGATCTTGTGTATTTCTCAGAAGTAACTTCACTGAGGCTTGTTCTCTGCTGACCTTGAGCAAGATCTTAAATACTGAGCTGTACTGACTCTTTAAGCTGTGGCTGACTTGACTGCTGAAGCCCAGGTTGCTGTGCAGCTGAGACTCCAAGCTCTTGCGGCTGGGGAAATCTGCTCCCATCACTAGGATGAAATGGGGCAGAAAGCTCCAAACTCCAGCCTGGAGGTGGTGGCAGCTGCAACCCTGAGATAAAACCTGAGTGAATTTACTCTTAGTAAGAATTTACTCTTAATTGTTGAAAAACTGTGGGGAACCTGTTTCTCTTCCAATTACTAAGGGCAATAACTGACAGGAAGGTAGCTGCTAGCAATACTGCAATGACCAACTGAAGATGGGAAACAAATCCAGTGAGCTGCAGCTGTTCTAATGAGTTAGCATTCCCAATGCCAGTCCAACTTAAATGGTTTATTGACAGGTGAATTTATGGGACATGTTTTATTTTCTAAATTGGGAGGGGCAGGGGCTGGAAAGAGGTGTTACCTCCAGCAGTAGGTGATGTTACAATGCCAAAACCGTTGATTCTCAAGCAGATACTTCAGAGAAATCATAAAGTATCTGTCTGAATAAGCATGTAGGTGACATGGGTTAGTGGAACTAGCTGAAATTGTTCTGAAAATAAAGGCAGTAATCCAAAATTTGTACAACAGGCAAGGAAAGAGCTCACCCAAGAGCTGTACTTAGAGTGGTCCTCAAAGCATAAATTCCTTTGGAGAACATCACTGTCTTACAGCCACGTTCAGAGCTTCTACACTGCTGCTTCTATGAAGTGATAAGCAGTAGGTGCGAAGTTACTCTCAAAGTGAAAGTGGTGGTACCTCTAACTCCTAAATATGGGCTTCTGCTAGACTCAGGTTTGTGTTTTTAGATTGAAGGGAACTATACTAGAATGGGGGAGCAAACACATAATGAAAATGTGTGGTACTCTACTCTCCAGGAAAATGAACAAAATGTAAATAGTAACTGGTTTTACTTGCTTCTAGATGACACCCTCAAATTAAGGAGTGCAGGCTCTGCTGTGAGGATGACAACCTCTGTGCCTCTTTTGAAAAAGAATAGTTGCAGTGGTCTGTGTGTAGTGTTATTAGTGATGGGGTGGCTTAAAGCACTGATGCATGTGCTTCAATCCTGATTCTTGTTCTTAGTTTGTGCTCTAACCTTAAGCTGAATTTAAGCCTGGAAAAACAAGCTCTTTTAAACCACCCTAACGCTGCATATCTGATGAGAGTAGCTAGTAGCCTCTGAAAGCCAAAATACTAGCAAAGGGTGAAGCTTCTCTCTGTCACATCTACCAGGAAGGCTGTTACTGCACTGGTTCAATGACGTGTCCTCATGGGAAAGTGTTGCCTTACACTGCTTGAATGGAACTGGCTGTAGCTTTCCGAAGACCTCCTAGGGTATAAAAACACCTGTCTTAACGTCTGTCTGCATAGCTGGACTCACTTTTACAGTGAGCTTGAATGACGTGATGTGTTCCTTCAGAGGAATATGCTGCAGTGCAGGTGTTGCTTAAGGGCAGAGAAGCCTCTTCCCCCCTCACTGCTGCAGATGGTGTTACCAGCAGCTACTTTGGACTAGCTGTGTTGAAAGCGCCGACGTGGGAATGGCAAGTGATAGACTACCCCAGACAATACTCAAACCCGCGCTTTTCGGGGTGGAACTGGCACCTTTGCTGTAGCTTTTTAGATGCTAGTAAAAGGCAAATTGGAAGTGAAAGGCAAATTGGAAGTGAAAATCTTGGATACTGCCAAGATGAAGCTGTGTTTTGGATTGTCGCCAAGAAGATCCCTGGAAAACTTTAATCAATACCATTTATCGCCAGTGATCAGCTTGGCCTCTTCATGCTTTGTGTGCGGACTAGCTTGCTCCTGGATCAGTATACTTCACTTGAAGCCATGTGTGCCAAACTCCTGCATGGGCCACAGTGGCTGTCAGGAGCCTAGGCTGTATAAATAAAGGATGTTTCTATTGATGAATTATTCTGTAGATCTCATGCCTTGTTTCTTCCCTCTGTCAGTCTCTATAGATAGTATTTCCTCACAGTGTGAAAACTACATGACTGCTTTTCTTCACTTGCTCCCCTTAAAGCAGGGAGTGACATGGTCATACTGTGTGAGTTGTGGTATTTTGTGTTTTTTTCTTTTTTTTTTTTCTTCCAACAGATATGCACTTTGTTTACTCTGCCCTTCTGGGAGCAGATGGCTTTCTGCTGGAAAATGTCTTGTTTATCAGCAAACGTGATGGAGGGCTATCTCTTAAACTGCACCTGCGTCAACTAACTCTGAGAGCTCCTCCAAGAGCACACTCCTCCAGCTCTCCCAGGGTTTGAGATGAAAACATGAGTTCTCACCTTCGAATGTCTCTGTCCTTTACTTGCACAGTGATGTCTCGTCAGTCTGACTTGCTGTCATGAAACCTCCACTGATCTTGGGTGGGGAAATGCTAGTGCAACTCATCTAAAACAGTGAGCATGAGGAAAACCACACTGTAATGCAATATGGAAGTGTATTCTTGCTTGTTTAAACAAAGTATTCACCAGGATACTACTGTGCTTTCCAGCCCTCTATCATCTCTTTCCGTCCTGTTTCTTTTCTCTGCTTCTGCCTAAGCCGTTGCATCTGTTGATATTTAAAAAATATTACTGCTTGCTCTCAAAAACATCTCAGCCAAATTGGCACTTTGGTGACACTGGATGCCTAGATAACTGTTGATGCAGCTAAACCTACTTCTAGAGGATGAACAGGAAAAAACTGCTGCACGGTATGTTTGCAGAGCTTTAACACAAGCCCATATGTCTCTAGGAGAAAGCAGTTTAGTTTGGACAAGCTTAACAAACTGTTCCATCTGTAATCAGATATTAATCTGGCTTCTCGGATTGGGAATGACTCCTAGTCATATGCTCGATTCAAGTTTTCCTGCTCATGGTCTGAATCCTGGCTGCTGCTTTGCTGTTTAGAAGGTCAGAGCTCAGGTTCTGAAGGTGAAGCTTTAAGCAAAATACTGAGTGTGTTAGGCTAGTTCATTAACAAGGTGCTCTTTAGCATATTTCCCCCTGTACTTGGCACTAGTGAGGCCACATCTCAAATACTGTGTTCAGTTTTGGGCCCCTCACTACAAGAAAGACATCGAGGTGCTGGAGAGAGTCCAAAGAAGGGCAACGAAGCTGGTGAAGGGTCTAGAGCACAAGTCTTATGAGGAGCGGCTGAGGGAACTGGGGGTGTTTAGTCTGGAGAAAAGGAGGCTGAGGGGAGACCTTATTGCTGTCTACCGCTACCTGAAAGGAAATTGTAGCAAGGTGGGTGTCAGTCTCTTCTCCCAGGTAACAAACGATAGGATGAGAGGAAACTACTTCAAGTTGTGCCAGAGGAGGTTTAGATTGGATATCCTATCTAGATGGGATTGGATATTGGATATTCCTATCTAGATAGGAAAAATTTCTTTACTGAAAGGGTTGTCAAGTATTGGAGCAGGCTGCTCAGGGAAGTGGTGGAGTCACCATCCCTGGGGTATTTAAAAGCCATGTAAATGTGGTGCTTAGGGACATGGTTTAGCAATGGACTTGTCAGTGCTGGGTTGATGGTTGGACTTGATGCTCTTAAAGGTTCTTTCCAACCAAAACGATTCCATGATTCAATGTTAAAATGGGTTATGCTGTTCTAGTACACGCAGCTGCAGAACCCTTCTGTTTAATAATTCAAGTCTTGTAACAAACAACATTCTTGAAAAAAACTCCTTGCAGATGGACATGGAACTTAGCTAGAGGAGAGTAACTGGAGATTTGACTCAAAAGATCTGCATTTTTCTAATGATCTGCATTTTTCTGAAGACATCTAGTTTCTGCCATTTGTGGAGATCTTTTGGGCTCTGAAGATAGTGTAGTTGGTGCCTGTTGCCTTCTACTGAGAACTGTAGAAGGAAGAAAGAACCTTTAGCTCTGCCCACACGTTAAAGTCTCTTGCTTTCCTTCAGGTCACAAGCATCTACTACTTTCTACAGCTTAAACATAACTGAACTAATCTTGCTGGACAGTTGCCAGACTGGCTTTTTGCTTAGGAAGATAGAGCTTTCTTTGAGGATTCTAGTGCTTTGTAAACAGATGTAGAAGCTAACCTTGGATCTGGGACTGTTTCTTCCAAGAGAACAGTTTGTCCTGTGGATGTGTTAAAATACCTCTTTGCATTTAAAATACCTTGCCACAGTAAGTGACCTATGAGATGTGGCAAGCATCCAGTTACTCCTCGCACTTTCCTTCCTGCTCAAAGGATAGGGGGAGGTACCTGTCAGGTTAGTGAGAGTTAATATGACAAAAGTGTATGTCTCATCCCTTTACATTTTGCTTAATTAATGTCTGCTCCAAATAACAACCCATTTCATCTGCCAAATGCCTGGCCCCCAAAGCCTTTTGACCTTTTGTGCACAAAGTAGCACAGTAATGTCTTTTATTACTAATATTGAAGGACTTGTCTTAACTGCAGTAAAACATCTGTGGGATGCCACTCATGATCCTCACTTTTAGAGTGTAACCTGAACCACATTTAGCTTTCATGTGATATTGCCCAGTTCCCCTTCCAGACTAGGAAAAGAGACCACCCTCTTATGGACTCTGAGAAGACAGATGTATAGCCAGACTGTATGAACAGATGGTCTGATGAGGTACTTGACACCTTATTGTGACACCCCCCTTGACCCCTTTGCACAGGAAGGCTGAAACTGAGCCATATTGTAGCCAAGTCCCTGAAGACTTCAGTAACAGATATAGGAGATGGCTTACTGCTCTTGCTGAAAATCCTATTTGCTGGAGACACTTCTATGCCCAATTCTTGCTCTGATTAGCTTAACTGTGATGACTTATGGACAAACAAACAACAAAGTAAAATAATCCATCCTATAAAACGTGGCTGTTAGCCTCAGGAAAGAGGTGGGAATCCCATGACTTACATGAGAAGGCTTGAAAAGTGCTTGTGTCAATCATGTAGTGTCTCTGTGAAGCTTGTTCCAGTGTTGCTCTGTCCAGCCAAAGTGCAAAGAAACACTATTCTAAGTATGATACCTTTATAAGCAAGAATGCTTCCAGATCTTGAATGGTACCAAACTCCATATCGTTACAATCAGCTGCTGAATCTGAAATTCTTGTTTTTTTCAGGGATACTGAGGAGTCTCTCTGCAGGCAACTCTGACTTATAGAGCAGAAACACTGGTTTGAGTGATGAACTCCAGAACAAAGTCATCAGGCTTGTGGCTTGGCAGCATGCTGTACTCTGACACCTATTTAAAATATCCTGAGAGCAAACTGATCTGGTCTGTATCTAATGGCTTTTTGGTTGGATGGGCAGTGGTACTGCTGGAACTGTAGAGGTGAGGCTTGGACCAGGTGTGGTATGCATGCCCCATTAGGGTTAGGGGCTTTCTGCCCAACACTGCAGGGTACGCAGACTTGCTGCATAATACCCTCCAGGGCTAGGAAGTAAAAATCTGGGTTTGTGTCCTCAACACCCAGTCACCTCTGCTGACACATTTCCAGGTAAGAGCAAGAGGAATTGCTTCTGATTTTAGCTTAGTCTGTATTGCTCTTAAAATAGCCTCAACCTTGGAGTCTGAGTCTAGATGATTAATATAGTGGAAAATACTGTCCTCTTCTGAGGGTATAATCTTGTTCCTTGTGAATACACCCACACATACTGTACTCTCCTTCCCATTACTGGAGAAGGATGTCAGGAGCATGGTGTACATGCAACCACTTACCCTTTCCCAGGAGGGTAGGTCCAGACTTAGAAGTTGATTCTCACAGTTCTTGTCAAACTACAACTTAGCAGTGTCTTGTTTGTGGATCAGTGTAGAAATGTGGTACTTCTTCCTGGGAATGAATAGGGTTTTTAGAGTTTAACTGTGGGGTGGTGTGTGTGTGTTTGTTTGTTTGTTTTTTTAAAAAACCTTGTAGAGCAAGACTGCATTCTTATCCTCGCTTCCCTACTGTGTCCAGAGCATTCTCCCTTCACTTCAGTCTGGATCCTCACTTTGACCACTCTTGCCTTAAAGTAGCTGCCCAAAGATAAGTGCAAGAGGAGGGGACATGCAGTATCTCATATCTACTTCAGATATGTGTGGGGAAACAAAGGTCACCTGTAGGAAACAAAGTATGATGCTGATGCCTGGTAGAGAATGAAACTGAACATGTATAAAGGGGAGGCAAATGCCTTTTCTTCCCTTGCTCTCCATCTGAAGAGAAGTTTAGGTATTTATCTACAGCTGGTATTGGATAACAGTCTTGTGCAGACTAAGATTTCACTATACAGATGCTCAGTGAGGTCTTCTAATAGGATACTATGCTGTCAGTGACAGATGAACTGATCTAGATGGAAAGGTGCTTTCTCTTTCTACACAGAGCTGACCTGTATGGGCCAGTGGTAGAGAATTCTAGAAACAAAAAATACCTGCTTTCAAAACTTGCTGGGATGAGACAAGTAGTGCTATGAATAGATCTGTGAAAACTGAGTTAATGCAAGCTTTTATAGTTGTCTTGGGGATATTTACATCTAAACCATTTAGTTTTCCAGTCACCAACAGCAATTCTGCTATGGCTTATTCTCATGTACTGAAGGTACAAAGGTAAGACTGTTGCAGAAACCAGCTGCAAGCATTGTCCCCTTGACATGACTGTATCTGTGGTTTTGTCTCTCTGGGAAATGGATGGCAAAAAGCAACAGAACACCTTGAAACACAAGGAGAAAGGTACAGCACTCTGAATTTCGGAAGTGAAGCAGTGAGGCTTTAGGAGTGGTACAGGCTTGGCTGTAAGGTTCCCAAGTTAGGAAGTGATATTTGGGGTTAAGTCTAAATGTCTCTGTCCTGGTTTCATTGGGATGATGTTTCAGTTTGTGGCCAGCCATGGTGATCAAGGCCCTTAGCAGTTAAATCCAGGGCAGCTGACCCAGGCTGGCCCACAGATGTATTCTGTATCGTTGATATCAAGCTCACGATAAAAGGGAGGGCTTCCTGGGGGAGAGGGACGTCTCTTCCTGCTCTCCTTGCCTCTCCTCTCCTTCTTCCTCATTTTGAACAATTGCGATTCCTGGAGCAACTTGCTGGTGCTCTATAGATAAGTATAATTTTGTCTCTTTTGTGTTGCCATTTATATTGATTTCTCTATTTCGTTAAATCTGTTTAACTTCAACCCACAAGTCTCTGTCCTTTTCCCAATTGCCTTCCTCGTTTGGGGAAGGGACACTGGGTGATACAAAAACTGTTTATTGTTTAGCCCTGGGTGTGCTAAATGTAGACAGTCTCTAACTATCATCTAATACTTGCTGAATGAGAGCAATGTGCTTGAAACTTTAGATGGCTTCATCCAGAGATGAGCTTATCTGTGCTTGGAAGACCTAGCTCCACCACCTTTCTCCTTCCTTCATGGACTGCTGCTTAGATAAGAAAGCTATCTGGTTAAGGTGTACGCTTGCTACTAGAGGGTAAGTGAAAACTAACATTCAGTTTGTAGAAGCTGCAGTATCGACCAGCTGCACTTAACTCTGCAGGAGACTGCATGATCTTCACTTCACAATAAGCTAATACCTACAGAATTTTAGACCCTTTTTTTTTAGCCTTCAGGCGTTGAATCTTGGATGTCTTCTCTGGTGTGTACTACTCCTCTGGGGGAGGCTGCCATCCAGAAGACTGAATACCAAGCTCCTGAGGTTTTACTTTATGTGGATCCAAGCTGCTCTGTAAATCCAAAGTCTTGGAAAATCTCCTGGGAGAATGAAGGAGGGAGAAGATGACATCAGCTGGAAACTTCCCAGCTCATTTTGCATCTCACATGCAGACTTCCAAGTTTATAAAATTCAGCTGAATTTTAAACTTGGATGAAGTGAACTTCTTGATAGATTTAGTATCTGTTTCTGGGCAGGCTAACTAGTCAAGGTGTTTGGACTGCATAATACAACAAAAGAATGTGAAGCTGCTGCCTTACCAGATAGCAGCCTGCATAGTTGGCAGGGCTCATGTGTTTCCAATACAGGCAGTTAGTTCCTACTTGCCCTGTGCCCTGCCATATCAAATGTGTACTGACTCTAGCAGCACATCTGATGGCATGTACCAATAAATTCGGGTGTCTTGAGGAATCCTACAAACTCCATAGGAATGTGTGAAGAGTCTGCCTGTAGGTGGTTATACAACTGTGCACAAAAGCCTAGTACTTAACCAGTAGATCGTGAACCTGAAGGTCTCAATGTCATACTGTTTCTGCTATAGGTTGTGATCCAGGCCTTGCTAGACGTTCACCTGACCTGCTTCAGCAGGTGACAAAGCTGAGACTGGCATGAGGAGGTGAGGGATGGAGGCAAAGGATCTTGACTTTAGAAAAAGCTTTGAAACTTGAGGAAGTCTTCATGGATGCTCTTTAAGACATGAAGAATGTCTTGACAGAACCTGTCCTCCATTCCATCTGCCTGTCTGCCAGAAGCAGCCTTCCCTTCCACCTGCTGTGGGACTGCTCAAATACATGGCAGTGCTAACAGGTGCTGTGACGAAAAGGCTTTTTTTTCTGTGAAGAGCTTTGCGAGTAGTAGGTACCTGCGGGGACTCAGACTGTGCTGATCCCTGTTAATGCAGATAGGTACTTAAAACAGTGGATAAGCAGCTAGTTGGTGCACTAAAGGTAAAGCTGATGCATGAGTCCCTGGTACTGAAGTCAGACTCTTTGTTATATAAAACAATTAATACTAGTCAGTATTTCAAATGCTTGTGGGTATGATAGCTGCACCAACAGGTAGAAGTGCAGATGGCTGCAGATGTCCTTTCCTAATAGGCTCTGCAGGACATACTCCTCTTCCTGTGGTAAAAGGAGACTAGAACAGATGATGCAGTCTTGCTTCCCCTGCAAAAAATCCCCCAAGTCCCATGGAAGAAAGCCAGTGCCAGTTAACATGATGAGGAGGTGCTCTGCTGAAAGGATTACTGCCTGAGAAAACTTAGATTGCTGGGCCATCTGCTGTGACGCTTCAAAGCCTACCTCTTTCTAGCAATAGTAAAAGACTTCAGCAAACTGATCCTGCCTACTGTTAAACAAAGGTTCAGCAGTCGTGAGCATTGTTCCTTGTGCTGTTAGATAGCAGGCTCCACATGTTAAGAAGGACAAATAGCTTCTAACTTGGCCTTCAACTACTGAAGACTAGCCAAGTAGCAGGACATGATACCAGCAGTGACTGCCAGGGGAGGGTTCTGCCATCGCAGATGAGGCAGTATAGCACAGCGGTACTTCCAGTGTACGCATCCTCTGTCCTTCCCCCCCACTGTAGGTAACAACGCTCCTGCTCCTAATCAGAGCTGGTCTAGAAGCTTTACTTGACCTAGATCTGGGGTGTTTTGTCCAAGGCTGAGATCAAGTAAAGCTATCACAGCCTTTATTTTAAGACCTGAGACATTCCACAGGACCCATGACTGCAAGAACACACTCAAGTAGACTGAAGTGGATTCCAGCCTTCGCAAACCTCTGCCCTGCTTAAAAAGTGCAAGGCATGTTGGTATGATATTGTTATCTCCCAATAGAACTGGTGAGGGAAGCTGCTAACTTTGTGCAAGTGGCTGCAAGCCTCATCTTTGGTCCTTCCTCCAGTTGTTCTGACACCTTGATGCAGAGTTTTGCTATTTTAAGCAGATTCCATCATATTCTTTAAGCTCCCTTTTGGAAGGGTTTTGTTACAAGCTTTTGAGATCTCTTGTGCAACCAGGCTTAAGCTGTTCCTGCAAGTTAATTCATTTCCATACTGGAAGCTTAGAATTTGACTGGCTGCAGTTCTGGCACAACTTGTCTTATACTAATGTTTATTGCACATGGGCAATGAAGAGCTGTCTTTTTGTTTTGGGAACAGGAACAGATTTGTCTACAACTACTGCGGTGTCCCAGGGTTTGCTTTGCACCTTACTCTGCTCAGCCAAATTCTCCTGCCTAGCTGAACTGCGGATGTTCTGAAGCCATCTTCTGTTGCTAATCTTGTCCTGTCTTCTGCTTATTCTGTTTATGTAACTCCAACAGAACTCCTTATCTGCTGAGTTATTGTAGTATTGCTTCTTCCTGTTGTACATGCTCATGCTAGGTTGAGTCTGAGCCAGATGCTTGTGTAGTTCAAGCTGTCTACCTCATATATGAGCTGGCCATGCTCATCCTGCTCTTTTGCTCTCTTAAGAGAGCGTTTAAGTGCCTACCTTCCAATTCTTGCTCATTTGCCAGTTAAATCTGGTATCTTTCATCCGTTGGCAAGCATTTCTAGGCATTAGCTGTGAGAACGCATCTAATATCTCTGCTAGTAGACAATAGTTTAGATCACCCCTTTCCCAAAATGGTGAGGCTAAAGCATTGTTCTCCCTACTTCATAAGTCAGTCCTCAAGGTGGAGAGCAATGCTACCACAGTTGTGCAGGACTGCAACAGGCAGAGGGCTGTCTGTAAAATCCCAGTACTCACATGATGGGTTTGTGACAAAGACAGAACAGGGCTAAACTCCTACCATAGCCATTGTCAAAGGCAGACCTTGTAAGTAGCTTTAACATGAAGCTCTTCCCTGTAATTCTGAACCCTTGAATAAAGGAGGACTTCTTTTGAAGACAGGGACTACCCTTGTCCAGCTGTAACATAAAACACAACTGCTTAAGGAAAACTGATGGACAAAGAGGATCTTATCCAAACAGGATTGCTTTGCTAAGATTACACGTTTCATTTAGCCGCTTGAAGACTGTGTGAAGCTAGGGCTAAGCAGTAATTCTAAAACTAAAACACTTCTGGTTAATGTGCCTCTTAGCTGTAGTGATTTTTCTCTGTCTGGCAATCAGAGGAACCTTTGCCCTTGCAAGGGAAACACTCTGTGGATAAATCTATTCTTGTGCTACTAGTTAAAACAAACAAACAAACCTCCTCTCTTCTCTGAAAAGAAGAACCCTGGATCTTTGGGACTTTCTAATACTGTTGTCAGATGTTGCTACATAGTGTACGACATGCCACATGCTGTCAGCTCCCTCTGCCACAAAAGCAGAGCTGAGAACACATGTGAAGTTGCTGTGATATTTATGCAAAGTGGAGTAACCACTAGCTGTATTTGGTCTATATCAAAGTGTGAGACTCGAAGGTGTGGGAATATACCAAGTTGGCTATAAAGGTTGTGTGTCTTTTTTTTTTTCCCCCGCTGCTGAGTCAGTTTCAAGGAATTACAGACTTCCCAAACTGTTGTGCATCTCTGCCTAAAATAGCCACTTGATGGTTCTTTTAGCCTCTGTCTTCCTTAGGCACTGGATGGTACTCTTGGAGTTGTGAGGATGGGAACAAGGACCTCTCCAAGCAAAACATGGTGTTTTCATTGGCCTCAAGACTCCAAAAGGGAGGTGTGCATAGACACTGGTGCTGGAGTGTGTGATCTATGACTGTACTGTAGTGCAGTGATGGCAATTCAGTCTCTGACTGCTGTCAACGTGTTTGGAAGTTAATGGACTGGATGGGAAGCCTCTGATACAGGTTTGCCCTCCTTCCTCTATTATGGGAATCTCCAGAGGCAAAGGCTGACTGCATTCCAGTCAGCTGAACTGTTGCCACTTTGCCTGAAGCCTATCTTATAAGTAGGTCTCTTGATTTGCCTAGCTGTTTTGTTTTCAGAGTCTAAGTTGGTTGAGTCTCACCAGGAACTGTTGGTTCAGCAATACTTCTGGTTCCTCATTAATAGAAACCAGGTTGCGCCATACTGAGGGGAGGTGTGGTGGTAATGTGCTTTCTCTTCAACTTGTGGAACAGTAGAACAGCCTAATACTCAAAGCCCAGACCTTAAGGGGTTGCCCAGGTATCCTGGAAAAGAGTGATCCTTGGAGCTGCTGAAATAAATATCCCTTGTAATATATCAGTGGAGCTTGTTAGTGGCATCTTTGAGAATACTGTGCTTTACAGTGAATCTGTTCACTTATTATAAACTTGCTGTTTTTTTCCTCACCAATACAGGATCTCAGTCTACCCAATGGCACACCTGTGGACACTTCTAGCCCAGCCTCCTCCTCATCTCTCCTCAACAGACTGCAGCTGGATGATGACTTGGATGGGGAAACCAGAGACCTCTTTGTTACTGTTGATGATCCTAAAAAACACGTGTGCACAATGGAGACATATATTACGTACAGGGTTACAACAAAGGTACAAAGCGACATTCTCCTTTTCCTAGTACTTTTTTCTTTGGGGAGTTTTTTTTAGGGCATGTTCTGGACAACATCTATGCCTTGCATTGTGTTTCCTTGTCTTAGGGACAAAAACTTAGTGTCTTTCAGTACCTTGTAAGTGTGTTGAAGGTGTGACTTCTCTTAGCAAAACTGTTACTACTTCAGTATATGAAACTATGCAAAACTTCTAATGTGTCAGCTTAGATTTTTGTCTCTGGCTCTTAAATAGAGCTGTTTGTAAACTTGCAAGGCCAGTTTCTTTCATTAACTTCAAAGTTTGTTCATATAAAGTAATCTGACACCCATTTGGTTTGAGTTAACTCCCCTGAAGGGTAGTGTGCATTGTTGTTGATTCACTGTTAATCATGTCACATTTTGTGTCTATCTTTTTCTGAAATGCTTTAAACTTGTTGCTTTAAGTGTTTACCACACTTCCTCTGTCAGCCACTTACCCAAATCATAATCTTGATCCTCAACTGTAAACTAGCTTCTGTGCAGTTGTTGGTACAGGAGGCCATATAGCTGCTGCTGAAACTAAGTAGCCTAAGAATGCTACTGCCTACCAAAAGAAATATGCTAGAGATTTTTGCAGTGTGTGTTGTAGTTCAATCATTAATGCAATCTAATTACACTAATAGGAAAAGTGATCTGAAAAGTCCACTGCACTCACAACTGGAATGCTGATTTCTGTTAATTAGCTCATTTGCATTAGCATCACCTCCTAGGTGTTGACATCTGTTTTCGGCACCTAAGGTAAAAAGTGTTCACTAACTTCACTAGGAATATACTTGATCCACTTGTCCAGAAGATTAACATTCCTCTGGCCTACTTAGATGGTACTATATAGTGGAGAGAATATTTTCCTTTGAGATAAGGAAGCCTTTACAGGCTGCAGATAACATTTTTTTTTTTTCAAAATGTCTACTCCAAAGTTTCACTTTCAGGCTGCACAGGAGAAAATGAGATTTCTCTAAAGTAGTAGCTACCTGTTAACTGCACACTCAATGTAGGCCTGTCGTTCTTTGTTGCTGTAAGCATCTTAATCTTGCAAGAAATGCTGTATCTTAACTACTAGAAAATACCAAGAAGTATTGTAGGAAACTTTTCTACTTGGAGCAACTTAACCTTCAGCTGTTACATGGTCAGAAGGAAGAGGAAGCACAAAATGAGATGCAGCTTTCCACAGACAAACAGCTAAAATTGGCTAAAGTTGTTTCTCCCTTAAATTAAGACCCTGTTATTCTGTCAAGATAAAATACCTCTATGCAGTGGCACCCTAATAATGTTCCTCTGCTTGGAACCTGTGGTAATACAAAGGTTCCCTTCCTTCTTAAAGCAGAACTCTGGAACATGGGTAAAGTATTTACAGTATTTAGATCAGATGTATTACCCAACAGTGTCTTTTTTTTTTTTAAATAAAAAAACCTCATCCGGTATTTCTGATTTTGCACATCTACCTACCTGTCTGTTAATAGTTGTTTTATTTGGGATCTCACTGTAGCACATAAATCTGCTATATCATAGCATTGCAATACTATTGTGAAACAGGCATAATTTATTCTTATTAATCACCATGAAAGCCTCACCTCTTTGAGTTTATTATTCTTGTAAACTTCTGGCTAACCTCTAGCATCTGTGCAGTCAGCATCTGTAGCACTATCTACCATTTTTTAAAAGAAAAGAAGACTGTTTGGAAAACTAGTATTAATGGTCTCACTCATTCTTGCCATACAAACGGGGCCTCTTTGATGCCAAACTAATTGCCTGATCAGCCATTGTAGCTGAAAGCAGTAATTATTCCTGTGCATCTTTTTTGCCATGTTTAATCCCTAGACAGTGATGAGGATGAATGGTGATGCTTGCACCTCCAGGTTGTAGGTCAGAGTTATATAGTAGACCTTGCTCCTGTCATCAGGGTAAGGCCATACCTTCCCACCACCTTGCAGCCTTGCATGAGAGGGATTTGAGACCTGTAAAGGGCTGAAAGAGCGTGTCTCTGTGGTGGCTCTGGATGAGGAGGCAGGGATGGCAGCTTTTTTTCTTTCTTCACTGAAGAATGCTACTGGAACCTCAAAGGTTTGGATAAACATAGATCCTAGAATGAGTTATGCTGAATACTTCCTTCCTGTGAAAAGCAGCATCACTAGGTGGAAGAGGGTAATGTAATTGCTGGTGCTGTAATGTGTGCTTGTGGCTGTGACTGGATACCACTGTAGGGAAGAGTGTAACCTGACCACAGTCTTGTTGTTGTGTTGTGTAGTTTTTTTCTTTCTTTAGAAAGGTCCTTCACTGTAACAGCAAAAAGTCTTGCAGCATGTCCCAGGCTTCTCATCTACTCATACCTTTGTCAGCAGGTGGTGGTGGCTGAGGAAGGGTCCAAAACAATGGCTTGCAGGGAAGCCAAGAAGAAAGCTTAAAGTTTACTTGGTCCTGCTTGTGTCCCTGCTTTCACAGCTTCCTAGTAAGAGCCAGGTAGTGTTCCCCAGCCTATCTTCTGGATGAACACATTGAAAGAACGTAATGGGAATCCCCAAAAATAATGGGGATGGTGATTCAGACCTGGCTCTCTTGACTCTTTCATACCCTGTTTTCTTCTTGCTAACAGCAGTTTTCTTACATGGGGAGACTAGTGAAACGAAAAAGGGGGGTAAAGCTTGTGCTGGAACTTAATTGGCTTTGGCTGTGTGGAAGTGTCTTGGGTGTTCTTGATGATACACCTTTGTGCCCTTCAAATAGGCTGATGTGCACTCTGGAGGGGTTTTATCAAGCGGATCTTTCTGAGGAGGGAGGGGAAAAAATAAAGCTTACCCTTATGTTATGTAGTTACCTCTCCAGAGGGAAACATAAGTAAGCATACTTCTAACTGCACTTTTGTTGTACTTTCTAGGAGGGCAAGGCCTTTTCCCATGGAGGTCTGAACAGCTGCGTGCCATTCCTCAGAGTCATGCAGTTGCACTGCAGGCTTGAAGGAAGAGGCTTTTAAACCAGTCAATACTGAAGTGGACATCTTGTTTTCTTTTTTCCTGTCCTCCTCCTCCTTCTTCCAGTGCATGCATTGTGTAGATTAGCTAAGCACATGAAACAGCTTGATCCCTAGAGAGGAGCAGGTGTAAGTGCTATGATCTCTTTCAAACAGGCTAAACTATTTGAGGCAAACAAAACTATGAACTGCTAAGAACACCAGCCTTGCTCACTTCCCTCCTCTGCCATTCTCCTCTTTTTCTAGTTGAAGATTTTGCCCCAAAACTTAAAAAGTAACATGGAGGGGAATCCACAACCAGGTGTAGTGAATAAGAGACTAGAACTAGGGTATGAAAATACTTTCACATAGTCATCACGGGCTAGCTTTAAGTTTGGCTGCTAACTCCTTTCAAGAAAGACAAGAATTTTACACGAGACGCAGACTTGGTGATTGCCTTAGTAGTGCCTCAAGTCAAAACTATTCCAATAACAGAGGTAAAAGTGTCTGTAACCTTGCCTGCTTTCCAGCAAGTAAAACTGAGTCCAGACTACTGCAGTGCTGACTTAGTGGAACTGTGCTGGAGTCTTTAATAAATCCCTGGAAATGTCTTGCCTGTTATTTTTGTGAGGTTCAGATCTGCCACATTAGTTTCTCATCCTCCTTTGGGAGAGACACGTCTCCTTGCAAGGTGAGATTTATGGATCCTACTAAGAAAGCATGAGGAATTCAACTGTGTCAAAACCACAGGCATTTCACTTGCCATCCCTGGACAGTGGCAAGACCCTCTTCCCTTCTGTGTGCAGTATGGAAAAAATAACTCGTGCTGAGCTAATGAACAGTTTGATCTGAGATCCGAATTCTTTCAGCATTAGTGAGGTGTTAAGACCTTGAAGGGCCCTTATGTTCTGTCCAAATAGTCTTTGAAAAGCTTATTTATTGTCTAGATTTGACAGCCCATACAGCAAACACTGAAACGCTGATGACTATGATGTATTTTCATCCTCCTCCCTCAGAGGAACAAAACCTGATACATGGAAAACTTTGCAAATCTGCTTGTCATGTAAAGGCAGCAAGAGCAGTTTGCTAGAGATGAATGATAACTAATGCAAAGTTTGTGCACTGGGACTTACTATGCTTTCCTGGTTCTGGAATAAACAGTACCTATACAGTTTCCTTAACTGTTAGCAGAATACTCGTTAAGAGGGTCCACAGCACTAACAGATGGGAGACACTACCTTCATCCTCATCCTACAGGATGAGACACTGTAGTGTATGTACATCCTGATTGCTCTCATTCACTCACTGTCTGATCTGTTTTAAGAGGCCTTTGCCCAGTAACAGCCAGTTCACAAAAGCTCTCCCTGCTACTAAATCATTACTACTTTTCTTTTTTTTTTAATTTCAGGTTGTCTCCTGCAAGGCTGAGGTACAGCTGCCCTATTAACAGAACAAAGCAGTCAGCACCACTGGCTGAGGGCTGTCTACATGTGCATGAATTACCTTGTTCTAGCATAGCGCCATTCAGTCTTTTGCTCAAAACAGGTGAAAATGGTACATATGCAGTCTCAGAACTATAATTTATAGTGTGGCACTCCTAACACATTAAATAAGCTGGTGTTGCTCTGAGGTGTAGCTGAGTAAAGCACAAATCTGCAGTGATGTCTAGGTCTTGGTAGTCACTCATCTACAAACACAACTGCTCCACTGGTGATCATTCATTATGTTAGTTCATGGACTAATGCGTGTCTCTCTTACGATAGCTAGCAGGTCAAAAGAGGGAGGAGGTAAGCTTTATTTCTTCTTTTCTGTCTGTCTATGCCTTCCTTTTCTAGAAAACAAACCATTTCATAGGCAATACCCCATTAGCATACTGTTTATAGTATACTAGAGCTACTGTTCTGTTGGTAGTGTGTTAAGGCTGCTGGCTTCCCCCTAGAAAGAATTACTGGCATAGAACTTGTACAGAATCCCCAGTGGGGATTGTTGGGAGTAACACGCAGTAACTGAAGAGTTGGAGCCATCCACAGGGCAAGTGAAGAGGTGGATTGCATTTAAAGGCTGCTACTTGGCTCTCTCCAAATATGTGGCAGTTGCTCTCAGTCTGGAAGTAAATAGAAAATCTCTGCTGGAATTTAGCAGGTGATTATAGCGGCTAGCAGTAACAAAGCAACTTAGTGCTGGACTTGGTGCCAGTTCAAAGCAAGGAGAGCTGGTGCATTCCCCAGAACGCAGTGGTTTTGATGTCTAGCTGTAGACATGTAGTGTGCTGGCGCTGCAGCGTCACCTTCATTGCAAGATGGTCTTGATGCTGCAAGTAACTGTGTATAGCTCTCTAGGCTTCTTTGTGAGCTGTGCTTCTCAGTGGGACATAATGATGAAGGGCCATCCACCTTCCAGTCAGGGCTATCGCAATACCAGGCTCTTTATCAGAGACTCCTAGTTGGACACTGTTTCATTAGTGTTTTTAGGCAGTTGCAATACATGCTGCGCAAGCAGCCCCACACAGTCGGCTTTCCAGGCTGTTCGAGGACTGGATAAAACATTTGCCAGCAGTTTCCCTGCATACTTACCTTCTGTCTCAAACTTGTAATGGCAAGTTTAACTCCTTGTCCTAAAGAATGAAAACTTTAAAGATTTAACTTAATGTACTGATACCTCTAATCAGTCAAACATGAACTTAACGTAAACACGCTCATTTCTTCCTCTCAGAAATCAACAAAAACAGTCCTTCGGCAAACCTAGCAATGGTTTATGTTCTAATCCCTTAGCCTCGAAGGAGTGTAATAAGCCTGTTGCTTCTGGAATACGGGGCAGTGGTGAAACATTCTTTCATCCACGGTTAATGCACCTCATAGAATAAACAAGTCATTAAATATCTTTGCTTTTAATTCTTGATGGCTACAATAGTCTCATCCTTGGAATGAAGGTTTTGTACAGTCTTCCCTGCAAAGTTGTAACTGACAAGAGATTAACATGGTGCACGGTACTCTCGGCTCCACAGACTCCTCCCATAAAATTTAACTGAGCAGAGTATGTAATGAAGTATGAATAGATCTTAAAAACATAGCAGCTCTAAGTAATCATTTTTCTTATTGCTGGCTTTCCCACTACTTGAAAGGCCAGAAGATCTTTCTCTTATGCTGGCTGCAAACATCTGTTTTGGGGATGGAGTCCCCGTGCAAGGTTTGTCTGGCCTCAGCCTTGCCAGTGATAGCTGTACTGCATTTGCTGCTAAGCTCTGAAGTGAGACGTTTTGGTGCATGCTAAGTGTATCTTGTTCCTTTCCAGACCACACGAGCAGAGTTTGATTTGCCAGAGTATTCTGTCCGTCGGCGGTACCAAGACTTCGACTGGTTGAGAAACAAGCTGGAAGAGTCTCAGCCAACGCATCTCATTCCTGTAGGTAGTAAGCAAGAATCTGCTAGTAAGGACAGTTCTATGTCTGTCTTCCAAGGGTGATATTTTGGTGGTATGTCTCTTTAGATTTTAATACAGTACTTCATTCTCTTCTAGTATTTAGATTTAAATATGGTATTTAATACTCTTCTAGTGGAGTGGGAAGAGCTTCCCATTCTTGACTGATTATGAAGCTTAGACTTTTCTTGGGTGACACACCTCAGAGGTGAGCTTTGGCAGCCTCCTGTAGGGCAATATGTACGGTGACTACATTTGTTGTGGCATAAATGGAATACACTTTATCTGTTTGTTCAATTATTACATCTAGTTTTCCGACTATCTGAGGCTTATGAAAAGCTGCATAGGTACTTTGAGTCCTAGTCTCAGTCAGTTTTCAAGATGGCCATTTGAGCTAGTTTCAAAGAGTATTTTAAAAATATTTCTGCTAACATTTAATAGCACAGACTTACAAATCTTAGCCTCTGGCTTGGTAGCTATTGCATGTCTTCAGTAGGCAGAAGTTTAGCTAATCTCATTAGCTAAACTGCTACACCCTTTCTTGTCACTGAAGCTGGCAGTCTGACCACGTATGTGATACGAAGAGATTGATACTGATCTTCAGCAGTCCGTTTGTCATGCTGTAGAAGATGTGAAAAGGTAGGAAGCATGTGAGATCACCACCATTAGCTCTTCTGAACAAAGAAATTCAAAAACGCCTGTAAGAGGTTAATTTTTGGGAAATAGCAATGCTGCTATCATACCTTAGCCTGCCTGTCTTGGAAGGGGGGGGAAGTTTCTTTGCTCTTCCTCCCTCAGTAAGGACTAGGCTATGTGAGAAGTATTCAGTTAGGGTGTTCCAGAGTAGAGAGCTATTTAAGTCCTTCATTTCTCTGGGACCTGCCTCTAAGTGGAATAATAGCTCAGTCTCTCAAAGATAAGAAATACTTCACAAAATCATGTGACACCACTAACTGGCAGCAAATATGTTTACTGAGGGGCAGGGAGAAGACAGAGAGTGAGTTTGCTGGGGTAAGGTGGGGACATGAGATTAATGTGTTAGCTGCCCAGACCCTCTCTTCTCCCTCCCTATTCTCTGAACAGCTGGAACTATCAAGGTTAAGCTTCTACAGATTATTGAGTGTACTAACAGACTGCCAGTCCTGCCTGGAGGCTGCAAGGCAGTAAATAATAGTCTAGTAGCAGAAGGTGAGTCACAGCCAGGGAATCAAGCTGCTTTGCTATGACCTGGAATTGTTGCATACAGAACAGCAAATTTGGCACAAGCGGCTCTAATACTGGACATGAAACTGACTGCAGAACAAGGTAATCTCTGAAGTGCCTCTCTGCTAGAAAATCTGGAAGCATAAGGATGCGCTGCCCTCTTTTATCTGTCTGTGAACAAGTTAGCAGTTACAGAATTTCCTGTTAATCTCCTCCATGCAGTGGTATGGCAGGGGGATTGCTGAATGCTTTGTGTTTATTGCCTAGACGTAGGTGGGGAATAGAAGCTAAAGGCAGTTTCAGGTGCACTGTGACTTGTGTATTCTGAAAGGATGTTTCAAGCCAATCTAAGAGTATCTGTACTTGTAACTGGAGATAACTGCAATCTTTGGAGTCCTTCTGTCTAACAAAATACTGAAAGGGGGTTGTCTTCCTAATCTCGGTATTGTGACTTTGCCTAAAGTCTTCCTGTAACATATGATGTATCTTCTCAGTGCAGGGAGTCATGATAGCCTACACTTAGGAGCCCAAACTAAACTGAATATGGGTTCCTTTTCATCTCTTTGGCTACTGATTTTTACTTTTTTTTTTAAATGATCTGAGACTTATTCTAATATGTTCTTTCAAACAACAGTAAAAATGCTCCCAGATCTCTTTCTAGACTAGAAAGATAAGCCTAACATGGCCAAGGATTGTGTCTTTGGATGCTGATGTTTGGATACTTGAAGCCATTTCTGACTGCAGTGAACTCTGCTCACATGTCACAGCAGGGAAAAGTAGACTATTAAGCTGAAAGACTATAAGGTAGATAAGTAACACACAGTTAAAGCAGGATACCAGCTGCTAGCTGTGTATGCTGATGACTTGAGATGGACCTCCAAAGGCCTAAAATGTAAAGCACTATAACTACTGCTGTAGCTAAAACCAGGTTAAATGACAAGAAGTCTCTGTAGTAGAGGTGCACCCTTCTGTGGGTCTCAAATGCTCAAACTTTAGTGATTATTCAGTGCCAGTTTGCATGTGTTTGGTTGAACTAGTATTCTTTAAACTAGTCTTCCAGCTTGTCCTTTTTGTCCTGCATATGGTGCTGAGGTAGTGAATTCCTGGAATCCCACCTAAAGTTTACAAAGCAATGGAAGAGAGTTTCTTCCTGAAGACTGCTGCACTAAGCACTATTCTTCTGAAGAACTCTAATTAGAGTGTACCTTACACTGGCTTAACTAGAATGACCGATCTGAATGCTAAGCATAAGTCGTCTTAAATTATAAGAACTAAACGTAGTGGTCAAAATGTAGCTATGTTGCAGCTAAGTGATGCTGGCTGTGCTTTTTTTGGGACGTGCAATCTTCATGTACATTACACATCAGCTAGGGCATTGTGGGAAAGGCATATACATACACTTTTTTTTTCTTTGAATTACTTTCATCACAGATGTCAGGTGACAAAGACTCTTTGCAGAGGAGAATCCTGATTCCTGAGTTGGGTGAAAATGGCTGTCACTGCTAGCCTAAGAGTAAGCGGATTATCTGTCTGGGTGGACTGTTTCACAAGAATAAAATGCAAAGCAGTTTTAAAACTGATATTAATCTTAGAGTCCATGCTCTCTGGACAGAACAAAAGCAGATATAGTGGTAGATCTGAGACTAACCATGCTGAAACTTAGAGTTATCTTCCACCTGAAGTGGTAGTTCGAAGTCTGGGGGTCTAAGTGTAACAGGAGGTACTGAAGAACTAGCAAGTATGGAGGCAGATGTGGGTTTACAGGTTAAGCTGAACTGCAGAGACCAACTGGTGGAGTCGAAATAGGAGTAAGATGAAAGAGTAGATATGGTGGCATACCTTTGTCACTTACACAAGCGTGCTCAGGAACACTGGCTATGATAGATGACTTGGGTGTGCAAGCGCTTCAGGAAGGCTCCAGCCTGGACTACTCGACCATTTGCTGTGTCAAGCGTGCTTCTCCATCTTTTCTTAGTGTGGTGCTGTTACTAAGACTATCAGCCCCCCACAGAAGGGCCCTGTTCAAGAGCTCTAAATTGTTCAGAATGGGGGAGAAAAGAGTAAGCAGAACTGTTAAGTTTTCTGAGCTTCCTTGGACTGACCAACCTTTCTTCAACATCAGGCGGTGTGTGTGCACGCATTGCTGTAGTGAATAGTGTGCAGCTTCGTTGGCATCTCCATGAGAGCTGGAACTTGAGCATGGATAGTGGTAAGGGGGAACACGCTAAGCTATGCTAGAAGAACTTAGTGTGAGTAATGTCTGGGCTTCACTGGTGTGGCTCTCAGCTGAAGCTACTCGGTAGAATTGCTAGCATTAGGCCAGACCAGCTAAAGGGTAATTCAGAGCAGGGCTTGCATCCCATCTGATATATGGTTCCTGTTAGCAAACATAACATTTCAGTTCATGTTAAGACTGGAGTTTGATTGCTTTGTGTGTTTACAAATAACAGAAACTAGTTTTTGGTCTTCTGAATCTTGTGCATTTTACTTGTCTCTGACAGCCTCTTCCTGAGAAATTTGTGGTGAAGGGTGTTGTTGATCGCTTTTCTGAAGAGTTTGTGGAGACAAGGAGGAAAGCATTGGACAAATTCTTGAAGAGAATAACTGATCACCCAGTGCTTTCTTTTAATGAGCACTTCAATGTGTTTCTCACAGCCAAGGTAAGCCAGTAACTTCCAACCACAGTCATTGACAGGGACAACAGAAAGGCACCTTTGAAGTCTCTTTTGAAGTGAAGGTAAAAAGGTATTAATAAAACTACGTGTGTAGCTCAGAACTTCCCCTGCAATACCAGAGAGTTGTTGGGGACCCTGAATGTTGTGTGTGACAAGCCCCTGTGTGTGACAGCTGTATGGGTTCCCTTTGCTTAAGGGGAGAGGTGGTCTGCAGATGTACAAATTAAGTTTTCCAGACCTACTTGTTTTGTATTCCTGTGTCTAGAACATACTCCTCTGATGCAAGAGAGGTTCAGAATTTAGAAAATTGTAGACTTTGTAAAATCCTCTTTTGGGAAGGAGGGAAGTGAGGGAGGAGGAGAGATCTCTCTTGCACAAAAGCTTGTGAATTTCTTGACTTTTTTCTTGTTTGTGCCTTCTATACTGATGGCACTTGTTGCACTCAAAACTTAAGCATGAAGACCTCATTCTTGTTTGTTCCTGGTCAACAACTTCACACTCATCTTCTGCATGACTCATCCAGCAACAGTGCAATTTTCTTTGGCTTTCTTTTGAACTGCATTTTAAATAAGACTAGGAGGACCTGCAGTCATGCTTGGGTTTGACCTGGTAAGTGAGGAGAGCTGTAAAAGCATGCCTTTCAGGTGTCACGTTATGCTAGCTCACTCAAATGTGACAATTTGAGCTCACTTCAGACTTGTGCTCTACTTGCTGGTAATGTGAGACTCAATCTCCAGTTCGCTTTTATTTCCCCTCCATGGTCAACTTAACCACTGAAACAAGCCAGAAATGCAGAATTTGTTTAGCACCTTGACAGTTAAATGTCAGATAGCTTTGTTCTGCTTTTCAGCTGTCAAAGCACAACACAACTTTGTGATGAATGGTAAGGACTTTATCCTCAACCCCAGGCAGGGCTTGCCTTGAGAATACAGAGCACCCAGGGACAATGAGGGAAAAGGACACATGTTCTTCTGGCTGTCTGTAGTGTTGGAACTTGCTGTATTACAGCAGTGAGGTGTCAGTTCAGTGTGCTAGGACTTCAGAAGTTAGTTACTGCAGAAAGTCATGCGACCATCTCCTGGTTGAAAAAGAGAAAACAACCTTTCTTCAAATTGCTTGAGAGAGTAAGTGAATGATTTTGAGTTAAAGGTTCTTTTTCTGATGCCTGCTTGCAGGTAGTGCTTAGGACAGGTGGAAGGCAAAAGTCAAGGAACCACTGCATTTAAATGCAAACATAGTTCAAAATTATAATAGCTGCTAAGATACCAGGTTCTCTTGATCAGACTTAGTGTGACTTGGAAAGAATACCATAGTACATGTTTTGAAAATGTCTGTTGTCTTTTTTTAAAGAACACGTAAGCTTTTAGTCTAGTCTGTAATACCATGTCTTGATTCTTGACCTCTACAGGTCTACTTGGTTTGAAAACATCTCTTCTTCTGGCTGCATAGGATAACCTAGTTAGAGCTCTTAAACCTGTTTTGAGATGTTGAATAGTGACCCCTGCTGGAAGGAGTAAAATGCAAAATGGACCATGTTTTGGCCCACTAAACCCAGGGTTTTTATCTGAGGTGAAGTCAAGGTGAAATCCCGCGAAGATTGTAGGTAAACAACCTTGTTAATGTAGGTTGTCTGAATATTGATTTATGCAAACATGTAAAGGGCTGGCAAGGGAGTTCAAGCTTTCTGTGCAGGCATCATGGCTACATCAGACCCAGCGTGAGCTGCAGTCTGTCTTGCAGAGACGCTGTGCTAGTGCCTCCGTGCTGCACTTTTTCTGTGTACAGTCTTCCCCTGCCTCCTATCTGACCATGCAACTGGTGTGAGGAGGCTGCTGACCAAGTAGGCATGCAATATATAGCTCTGTACTAGGTCATCAGAGCCAGCTGGTGCATTTGTATAATACAGGTATTGTGGGCTATCGCTTAAAAGTATGTGTGGATGAATGACACAAACAGTATTGGTGGAAACAGCTGTTAATATTGCTGCTTCCCTGGTGACCGGGACAGTACAGGAACATGGGAAACTCTGGCCGTAGGCAAAGGTGGACCACTTACTCATTTATAATGTACTTCATACCATTCTCCTGTTTAGCTTATCTCTGTGTAGCGGTAGTCTTGAAACTAAGCTCAGCTATACAACTTGTACAAAGTGAGACTTTGTCCAAGGCTGCATGTCACATGTAATCTCTTGCATTCACAAGACTTGATCTTGACTGGAAAGTATCCTTCACTGTATTAATCTTTCAACATGCAAGTGAAATATTTCTAAACTGTTTCAATTTTTTTAACTTCCTAGGATCTTAATGCCTACAAAAAGCAAGGAATGGCATTGCTGTCAAAGATGGGGGAATCTGTCAAATACGTTACAGGAGGCTACAAATTAAGAAGTCGACCACTGGAGTTTGCAGCCATTGGGGAGTATCTAGACACATTCTCTCTAAAGCTTGGTACCATTGACAGAATAGCACAAAGGATTATCAAGGAACAGTTGGGTAAGGACACAAGGTGCTCTGTCAGAATACTTCAGTCTGAGTGCTCTGTATCTTGTTCTGGTTGATGGCATGACCGAGACAACTTGCGTCAATGATTCTGGCCTGTAATGAGCCACACAGGGCAAAATCTAATGCCTCGTGCAGATTTAAAACGGGCCCAAAACCTAATACAGTATCTTATCTTAGCTCAACTCTCCAAATACTTTTTGAAGTCTGTAATTGTTATACCAACCTAATTTCTTACTAGAGTTATTTTTGGAAAGACTTTTGGAAGGGAGAAAAAAACTGTAGATTCTATCTGGAGGAGTACAGGTAGAATTCCTAGATGAAGATAACCTTTACAGACCTGTCTTAGCAGAGCCAAGTTTTGCATATGTTTAAAAAAAAAAAATACTTTGGCTACTGCACGGATGCAAGTGTCTGTGTTGGAATCGTGGAGGAATGGTCAGTTAAGCAGGAGGCAACTTGGACTTGTCACCTGTGCAACTGTAGAGCTCTGTATATTAAGATGCTAATACAACGCAAGACTTGACTCCTGGGGGAGTTAATGTTTGCCAAGCCTGGTGCATAGTTTCTCCTATTTGGTGTGAGTGTTTGCAGATCCTTGTGCCTCGCTTTTACTTTGTTAATCTACTTTTCCATCTGCCTCTTGCAGAATACTTGGTGGAACTACGAGAATATGGACCTGTTTATTCAACCTGGGGAGGGCTGGAGGTTGAGCTGTCAGAGCCACTGGAAGGGGTGTCTGCCTGTATTGGGAACTGCTGCACAGCTCTTGAAGAACTCAGTGAAGACATGACAGAAGACTTCCTGCCTGTGCTTAGGGAATATATATTGTACTCGGAGTCAATGAAGGTAAAGAGAGCCCTGTGGCAGAAGACACTGTCATTGTGTTTGCATGGAATGATATATCAGCGAGTTTGTTCTTTCTAACAGTGAGAAGAGTTGGTGATGGGAAAAGTGGGGAAGTAAATAATACATTAAGTCGGAGGATGTTTTCATAATCAAAATAAAACTAGGTACATTAAGTAGCAGGGTGCTGCATGGGTAGGATTATCTATCTGCTCTGCTGTTCAGTCAAGCTAAGATCAGTAATGCTGGGGCACACACAAAGTGTTGAAGAGTTGCTCCTTCATCAGAGTGGCAGGTGGTACTGCATAGGAGACATCCTGTGGCTTCCTAGAATCTTTTCTTTGAATTGTTAGAAGTCAGTTGTGGCTCAGCTCTTCACTACTGGATCAGTGTCTGGCCCTGCAGAAAAGGTAGCATCAGCAGCTTCTGTCACTTGTATGTAGCAGGGTTGGGTGGCTCCTTGTAGAACACATGTCCAAATGACAGGTGCTGCTTCCTTTCTCATCCCCATACCCTAGGCAGGATGTGTCTTGTGAAGTTCTGTTAAGTTCTGCACACCAAGTAACTGCTTAAAGATGTTGTTCTATGACTCTTAATCTAAGAACTTGATATCTTACTCCTTATGCAGAAGTAATAAAAGCTACTTCAATGCAGTTTTGCATTCTCTTGAAGTTAAGGAGCATTGGTAGTCAATCCCAGAGCATGGGGAAAAGAATTAACTGACTTAACTGCACTGAAAACTGAAACCAAGGACTCTAGTTTGGCTGTTACAGCTTTTCACCACGTGCCCATGGTACAGTAAGTATTAGCAGTCCCTCTATAGGGTACTAACAGACAAATTCCTTCTGAGGGCTTTCCACTTGGAACAACCATTACAAGGCTATAGTATACACTCCTTTAGAGATCTAATAGCCTGTTGTACACCTACAGTCTGAACATGGTATCCTTCTCAGTCTTAGTCATCCTATACTTCTCAAACTGACAATTGAAACACTTACTTGCAGATTTCTTTTCCCAGCTTCACTTGGCTAGTTGTAAGGCTCCTGTCTGCCTGGCTGAAGTATTCTTGCAGAAGGCTTTGCACTAGTTAGTATGCTACAAAGAGTATACTCTTTGCTTTTGTATTCATGGTATTGACCCCAGCATAAACAAGGTGTATTTTCTTTGTAGGACTGTTAACACCCAAGTATTGCTGGAACACCCTGAGCTGTAGCTAGAAGCCTTGACCCAGGGTGTTCAGACTCACACTTATTCTGTAGGAAGGGGGTGGTTTGTACTTGCAAATAAACAGAGCATGAGGCTAGTGGTTAAAGCCTTTAGCCCAGAACATCTGGCTTTTGATGGTGCAGCCTACTGGAGGTGGCATCTGAAGTGGCAAGCTGAGTTGTGAGAGGAGCTTTTCACAAAGGTGGGGTTTGGGATGGGGGATTTTTTTAAGCTGAAAAGCAAGGGTTTCTTCAGCTGAAAAGGTACTTCAGGCAGTTAAACACCACTTACCACAGGGAGAGCAGCATTAAAGACTTGCAGCTAGACTAACTACCTGTTGGCTTGGAGACAGCCCCATTCTAAAACGCTCTTGTCGGATGAGGGCAAAGACAGTAAGTGCAATCTCCAAGTCAACAGGTAGTCTAGCTGCAAGTCTTTAATTCTGCTCTCCCTGAGGGGAGTGGTGTTTAACCACCTGAAGTACCTCTTCAGGTGAAGAAACCATTGCTTTTTAGCTTAATTTTTAGACTGTTGACTTGACTTTATAGTGCCCTAAAGGATTCATTCTTCCTGTCAGTTATTCTCTGGTAATGGACTGAATATTCTCATTGTGTTGGTGCTTTAGAACTGGTTGGATCTAGAAACCACACTTGCAAAATAGCAGTTAATAGCAAATAAGAATTATGCTGCTTAGGGCCCAGCTTTGGCATCTCATTAGCTTTACTCTGTCTGAAAATCAAGACTAAAATCTATTGCTAGCCAGGCAGACTGTTCCTGTTTTCCTTCCCTCCCTAATACCAAAACTGAAATCTCTCAGGTCATACCAAGTGCAGTTTTCTTATGCTAGAAAACACAGCCTGTTGCTGTTTCCGCAATAAGCAGCGATAGAACGGTCTTCCCAGACTCCATAAAACAGAATAAGTCACAGTAAAGGAGGCTACTCTTGGAGTGCAGGAGGCTTTCTGCTGAAAGGGCTGTCCTCTTCACTAGCAGTGCCATCCTACTCATCAGCTGCTCTGAGGCCTGTTTGTGAAATTAAAGTCTGTTTTGATCTTTCAGAGCACAGCTTTTGGCCAGGGTTCTTGATGGAAGGTAAGTCTTTAGGTACTAGGAGTTCAGTGCAACCATGATAGCTTTCTCTGTTGCACACTGTACCCCAGGTATAGTTATGGGAACTTGATTTGTAGAGCAATCTCTAGCTGGGTGAATGTCCCTCAGAGTAAGAACTGCCGGGTTATCCTCACTGTTTGAGAGACTAATATTCACCTTAGTGTCTTCAGGAGCGCTGCCATACCTGAGGGGGGGCAGCCTGAGGGAACTGCTTGTACAGAGGCAAAGCCCAGTAGTTCATGTTGAAACAAGTATTGGTTGACTCTAGGGAAACCCAGTCTCTGGGTTCGCTCAAAAGATAAGCCTTTTGGCAGTGTTAAGCATACAGAGTTTATCAGATGATGTGATCCCTAGCTGTGTGCTTGGACACTATTTTAATGCATGTTTAAAGGAAGCAGCACATGAACAGCCAACTGTCTCTCTCAAGGTGTGCAGTAAATAAGGATTCTCTTGTGAGGTCTAGTCATAGTAGCAAGATATGTGGTATGCAAATGGCATAGGATTGCAATTTGAGAAAGGAGGCTGATGGCAAACTCCTGAAGCTCCTTCAGAGATGGACCAAGGTGAAATGTTTCAACTAAATACAAAAAGGAGAAGGACCTGCCTCACTGAAAGCAAGCTATGTCTTGCTTGCACAGGGACCTGTGATTTAGTTCTGTCCCCAAATAAGTGAAATGTAGTGTGTGAGTTTTTTCTGTTTGCTGTTGGTTTCTTCCAACTTTTTTTAACTTTAATTTATTTTTATTTTTAAAATTTTTTTCTTTCCAAGTGAGGCCTTAACTAGCAGAAGTATTGCATGGGCTGTGGTAAGTCAGGTGTTACTTGATACAGAGCTTTTCAGAGGAGCTGCTGAAGCATTAATGCATTGATCTACAACTGAGAAGAGGTTGCCTGGAGGTGCCAGAGGAAACACTTCCTTTCACAGATGGGACAAGTGAAAGGGAAGGCAATATTTTTCTCATCACTTGCAGGTCAGCCATTAATGGGTACTTAAAGCTGTGTTCAGAAGGATATTGTTAATGGTCCATAGTGGATGAACTTGAGCACTTAAGGAGAAATAAGACACCTGCTGTTTGGATCTAGTCTGCCAATACCTGTTAATCATTGGCTACTCCTGGTACAGATCCAGATCACTGCACTAACTCCAGGCTCCTAAAGGCTGAATGCAATTGCTGGAGGCGTTGTTTTTCTGAGAAGAAATTTCAGTTGACTCAGGTTCAAGAGGCAGTACAAAGTAGAAATACCTGTTAAATCTCTCAGGCTTTTGTTGTACTGGTAACCTCAATCACTTAAGGGCTTTCCCAAATAGTTGCTTAGATACCAAAAGGAATGGGAGTGTTGTGGTTTTTCAAGCAAACGCAGCCAATGGTATGCTTGCTTGTATCCCTTTGGGGACAAAAGGGAGGGTTAAGCTGATGAAGGTGAATTTTTCAGTTTTGCCACCTTTTTTTGCTTAAACCAATGGCAACTTTGTGGATGGGGTGCCATTCCCACTTATCATGGACTGAGGTTTGTAAGAATATTGATTGCAATGTTTCCTGTCTCTACTGTAGAGCAGCTGCACTGCTGACCTTCCCTTGGCTTAAGAGGGAGAAGGGGGAAGATGATGGGGTAGATACAGGGTTTGTACATCTTTGATTAGAAAACAGATCTTGGCTAGACTAGCTCTTAGAGCTCTGAGAACTACTCTTTTTAAACAGATATTTCTGTAGGCAGCAGTGCATATGACTAGTCCTGCTTTACTAGCCTTGCCTGAAACTCTTAAAATGAGTGGTTACGTCCTTTTGTCCTAATTGGGTTATTCCTTCTGGGTGACAGAAGGGAAAACTTGAAGCATGAACTGGCCAAGTTGACTGCAAGAGAAGTTGAAATTTACAGGTGCCTCAGCAGTGAGCGTTGGCTGACTTCCTTCTGAGCATTTTTAATAATAAATTTGAATCAACTGAGTTATAAAAAGTTACTACCTGTTTCCTTATGAAGGCTGAAGATATAAGTTACCCACTCTTGCAGACACAGAACTGCTTGGTTTTTAGTGGTATATTCTTAAAAAGACTAATTTCTGTTGTTGTTTTTAAATTGTAAGATTGTAGTATAACCTTAGTGGAGATCTTATCTTGTACTACATCCACCAGCCAAAGGTAGCATCATTTGCTCTTTATTCTGAGAATACTCAGTTTCACAAGTAGTAAACATTATTGACAAATTGAGGTAGATCAGTGCTTTTCATGTAAATCGTGCTTTTCATAATTTTAATTTTTTTAATTAAACCAACAATCAAACCCCCAAAACTAATCTAAAAGCAAAGCTTACTTTTGTTCTAACACGAGAAGGTAACAGCTTGCTAGAACAGAGTTTGAGAAATCTTTGCAAGTGAAAAGAGAGATGTAACACCTTCTGTGGTGGCCTTCCTGTCTCTTAGAGCACGCTGTCTGTCTGCTGCTTGAGGATGTCAAAAGCTTTGCACTGGTCCTTGATAGCTTTGATTTTGTTTATATCCTTTTCATGCTGCTAATAATAGGTCAACTTGTTACCGGAAAATAGTAACCAAGAAAACTCTCTAAACCAAATGACATTTTAGAAAGCCAACATTGGTTTATTGCAGCGCTGGGTGCATGGGGGATCTCTCTTCCTGGTGTGCACACCCAGGGACAAAAGCACACTCATTGTATACATTATAGAAAAATGAATATTCATACAATTCTGAGTAAAGCCCACCTATTCCAAGAAACCTTATGCATATGCTAATATATTATGTAATTGTCTTTACGCATGCTTACTAAATTGGGGAAGGGGTCTTGGGTGGTCTCTGGTGGTCTCTAGTGGTCGTAACCCCCCCACAGTTATGCTGTCTGCTGTATAACCCCGCTTCTGCACAAGCGTGGTTGAGGCCTTTTTGCTGATGCACGCAGGTGGCTCCAAGAGAAGATCCTGTTCGAGTTCAGACAGGATTTATCTCTTCTCCTGGCGTCAGAGCTTGTGAATCAAGTTAATTTAGACACTACAAAGATGTTGTTCACAGTCTTGCTTATCTCTGGCCCTTCTTCGTAATTAGTGAGGAATTTAACAGAGAGCTTGGATTCTCTAAGACCAAGCGCAAGCAAGAATCAGTGATGACTATAACTCTGTTATTAGTCCCAAAAGCAGACCCTGTCTTCAAAACGTGCCATTAGCTTCAGAACGTAGTGCTATTTTAGCTGAAAAGAAAATTGCTGAAAGAAAAGTTGATTCTGTCTCAAGGTTACACAGAGTAGGCCTTTTAGGGCCTTCTTTGAGGCTTGCTTTTACTAAACCGTCTGGTATCAAACTGACGAATTGAATTTATGTAGTCAGGGTTATATTCATGGTTACATGACAGCTTCTATCTTGCATGCTTCCAGCTTGTCCAAAAGTTCAATTTTAACTGACCCTGCCAGCTGCTGGAGCGTAAGTGCTCTGTGTTTCTAAAAGCTACTCCCTAAATACTGTAAAGCAGGACAAAGTAAGTCTGAAAGTCTGACTTCAGACTGAATTAGCACTTAAGCTGTACCACTTTGCAGTTTCTTTCAGGCTGGGGAGGGAAGGAGCAAGAGGATCCCTCTCACAGCTGTCTTTTCTTTTGCCCACAGAATGTGTTGAAGAAGAGAGACCAAGTTCAAGCGGAGTATGAAGCAAAACTGGAAGCAGTAGCCTTGAAAAAAGAAGACCGTCCAAAGGTTAGCACTTAAAACTACTCTACAAAAACAGCTTACACTTTCATTACTTCCTGAGAAGAATGGAGAAACGGAACTTGCTTCATCTGGGTCTGGAGGCTTCTTTGCAGTATAAGCAATTTCTGGCAGAACAGAAGTTTGTTGTTGGCAAGCTGGTCTGAGAAATAGACCTAGGTATGAACATATATAGCCTGTCTAGCAACTTCTGTACTACTGATCTCCCACCATTCAGAGCAGGATGGCTCTGACCTATGTAACACTTGAACAACAGCCAGCAATCAGGTGGAGTGTTCAGTGGCAGGGAGTGAAGCAGTGGTAGAACAGTCCCTGGTGATTTAGCAGTGTGTCACCTGGCTGAGTTCAGGTCGTAGCCCTGGCACTGCTGCACTGTATTGTAGGCTCCATGTTTGTTTTGACTGTGGAAGGCTCCATGTTTGTTTTGACTGTGGAAGGCTCCATGTTTTGCTCCTTCTGCTAGGGAGGTCTTCCTGTATGATGCTGAACAGACACAGCAGGTGTCACTGGGTGGCAGGGTTTGGCTGGGCTTCATGCAGAACAAAGCTGCAAACTGGTGTGCTTGTGCTGCCACCTGCTTTCTGCGTGAAGCAATGTGCAAGAGCCTTGTCTTTAAATGACTGCAACTTTAACCAACAATGACAACAGGTTTTGTTCCCTTAGTCTGCTTGGGGTTTTTTGGTTCCTCTTCATCTTTGTGTTAATAACCAATGGATGACTTTCCAGGATTAGGACTACTGTACAGTAATCTTATAGGAGGTTCGCATAATGTCTTTAAGAAGCTGAAGAGGACAGAGCATAGAAACGCAAACTGGTATTTTTCTAGTCTTGTCTGTCATGGACTCTACAAATAGTGGTGTCTTGTGTATCTTGTGGTGCTCTTGTATTTTGGTCTTTTGCCTGCTCCAGTGCTGTCTGCTGTGGTATATGCTCTTACTTCCTTGGTGCGGTATATGCTCTTACTTCCTTGGTGCAGCTTTGTATAAACAGGTATTCTAACAAGTTATATGTAGGATAGAGGTAACTAAATCTAGCGTATCTAGCAAGTCAGTTGAGGTTTTTAGGCATTTGACTTTATCAAGATCTTGATGCAGTGGAACTGCTGAACTTTGCTAATCTCTTACCTACTAAAAGGCTTTTGCGTCTCACCTTTCAGTGGGATTATTGTGTAAAGCACACCACTCAAATAGCTAAGAATTTTTTGAATACTTATGTCTCCTCTCCAGAGTATAAGTGTATCTTTTGGCAGTGCCTTGTACCTTTTTTCCTGACACAACTATTTAGTGTTGTTTACAAGATGAAGTTGAACAAATTAATAGAACTCCTTGCATGTTCATAAAGTACTAGCTTGTGATTTTCAGATCCTTTCCACTTGGAGGGAACGTCCTTGTCTGTAAGAGCTGGTAGCTCAGAGCTGTGGCTAGCAGCACATCTTGCATTCAGTGCAGTCTTCTTGCTATGACTTGCTGGAAACTAAAAGCAAACAGAGGATCGTGAACTGTGTTATGCAGTGAACAGCATTTGTGTTCCTTTTGCCATATTTAGCTGATTTGGCAGAAATTATGTTTAAAAAACCCCCAAAAACTGTAAGGGAAAAAAGCCTGCTTTTGGATCATGAAATGAGGGCCTATCATTACTTGTTAATCTCTTCCACTGGAGGGCATTCTGGGACTTGCTGTGCACATAATCAGATTGTCTTCACAAAGCTCTGTTGATGTCACTAGGTTGTTCTCACATTGAGATGATCAGCTTAGAACTCAGTGGCCTATAAATGCAGAAGGCTTGTAGGGCTACTGAAAATGTCTGTCAGCAGATACTGCTCAGAATGCTGAAGTTTACACCAAAAGCATAGTGTGTGGTGTCTTTTAATACTAGTAACAGTATTAGTGTGGAGCCTGCAGCATTTCTGTTTCTAACAAGTACAGTGGTGAAGTGCTTCTTACACATTTTTGACCCACGCCGGAGCTGGTTTTGAAGTAATCCAACCAATGTAGTGAAGTGCAAGCCTTGTTTCCTTTTGGTGAGATGAAGTCCACCTCTGATGACCTAATTTATTTGGTCTGCCTCAAGGCTTTGCAGTGTGGCAATCTATGGGAACTGTAAACATCGCAGTGCAGAACTTGAAGGTGACCATAAGTATTTACAGGAAAAAAAAAAAAGAGGCTTGTAACAGTATATGTTTCCAGAGAACTAGGAAGGTAGAAATATCATATACAGAGATTAGTTGCCTAATAAATGCTGCATTTGTTGTGCTTCAGGACTATTTGTTACTTGGTAATGATGCTGTAGAGGAGTTTTTAAAAAGTGGACGTGCTTATGCTGCAAGCAATGCCATCTGCACTTGACCATGCTCAATTCTAGTGTGAGGTGTACTTAGACTCTGGTCTCTTCATGAATTGCATGAACAGGAATAGAAGTAGGTGCAGAACTTCATACCATACAAGGAGGTGACCAGACTCATAGAATCATAGAATCGCAGAATGGTTTGGGTTGGAAGGGACCTTAAAGATCATCTAATTCCAACCCCCCTGCCACAGGCAGGGACACCTTTCCTCTAGACCAGGTTGCTCCAAGCCTCATCCAACCTGGCCTTGAACACTGCCAGGGAGGGAGCATCCACAGCTTCTCTAGGCAGCCTGTGTCAGTGTCTCACCACCATCACAGTAAAGAATTTCTTCCTAATATCTAATCTAAATTTACCCTCTTTCAGTTTAAAACCATTCCCCCTCGTCCTATCACTACATGCCCTTGTAAAAAGTCCCTCTCCCACTTTCCTGTAGGCCCACTTCAGATACTGGAAGGCTGCTATGAGGTCTCCCCAGAGCCTTCTCTTCTCCAGGTTGAAGAGCCCCAACTCTCTCAGCCTCACTTCATAGGAGAGGTGCTCCAGCATTCAGGTGCTCCTGAATATACAATTTTATGCTCAGTGCTTGCCTGCATATACATATCTTCTCAGTTTAAATTGACTCACTAAAATAGTGATGGGCCCTTGTAGACCGTATTGGAGTTTGAGCCAGTTGTCACTTGGTTTTGGGGTTGGCTTTTTTTTTTTTGAGTTATTCAGGTAGCTGAGAGCAGCCATCAGTAAGAAAGAAGGAACTTCGCCGAAAGTCCAGTCTGTTTTCTTCTTAGGACAGTTCCTAGTTGCTAGCTAATATTTAGTATTAAAACTGGTAAAAGCATCAGCATTGATGTTTCAACTTATGTCCAAATTTGATGTTAGAACTGTAACCTCTCTTTTCATTAACTTTACACTAGATATAAAGTGCTTAAAAGCTGTTAATTAACTTAAAATTTTGTTTCAGCTACTCAGTTGCAACTTCTGTTCTGGGAAGCTGCAGTTTTGGAAGGAAAGGTATTTACACTCCTGAACAGGACCGGTGCATGTGCAGGCACTGCTTTCATGATGCCTGTGGGGACTTAGCTGGAGTTCATTGCCGTTGTTCCTCAGTTAGAGCATACATGACCCATTTGCTGACCAATGGGTTGTCCCTGTAGCTCTGAACTTGTACAGTCCTCTCAGCCTGACCTGCAGGAGAACTGGCGGTGAGAAAGAACAGATTTTTTTTTTTGTAGCTTTGTTGAGGTTTCAGATTCTGGCAGAAGAAGCAGGAAGCTGGTGAGTGCTTAGAAACTGACTTAATTGGAATCGGAAATCTTATGTGGTTTTGCTTCCAGACTTCACGACTCTTTCTCTTAATAGCCTAGCCTTTCCCATTAAGATAGCAGAGGACTTAAAAATGTGACACAAGGCATAGCTGCCTTGAGGGGAGCATCTTCTAAACCTTCTAGCCACTGGGCTGGTAGTTCTTGTCTGAAGCCTATGAGAGAACTTCGTGTCTGGAGTTGTAGCAGAGTGGATTCTGTAGCCAAAAGTATAGTGCTTCGAGAGGGTGGGGGAACTGTGTAGCTACTGAACCTTCAAGCTGCCTGTAGTGTAAATCCAGTTCTGTGAATAAAGGGGTACTCAGATCCCATCAGAATGAAGGAGGTTCTTCCTGTGTGTCAAACAGCTTTATTGGAGAACAGGTGTAGGACCTTCTTTGAGTATTAGTTGATGGAATACTTCAGTGATTGGCCCTAATCCACATCCTGGAGAAGAAACAGACTTGGTACGTTTCTGTCTAAATCGTGTACCTTGCCAAACTGCAAGGTAGTAGCACACCTTTAACTTCCTATATTGTTACGCATGAAAAGCTTCTTATGTGGTCTGTTCATCTCCTTCCTTCCTTCACGCCCCGCAAAGAAAAAGGGAAGTCCCTGAAAGTGTCAAGTATGAGAGGAGCCACTGCAAAATTCTGTAAGTGTTCTTCACTCTGCCTTTTGCCTTTGTGCAAATCACAGCTTCCAGAGTGAAAGTTCACTTCTCACGTAGGTGCAAGAGCTCAGGGGTTTCCGCTTCTGAGGTCATGGGCTTTCAGTCTGCGTGTCCTTACAGGCTTCCCATCTGTGTGGACCATGCAGCACATGGAGAAGGGAAAGAAAGGTGTTCATGGCTTTCCTGCTTGAAGAAACGTGTATATTATTCCTGTAGTTGCCTCGTGTTATACATGTTGTTAGTTAAAACCACAAGCAAAGAACACCAACTTCTTTGGCCTAAAGTGCACTGCCTTGGGCTGGTGACTACTGTCATAATCCATTTAAATCTCTACCTAGGCTTGCAGGAGGCTGCCCTTCAAGCTTTCTCCTGTTGCTTATGCATGATTACATGTCCAGTGTGAACCCAAAGGCCCATGAGCCAATACACAGTGATGATCATCAGTGCTTTGCACTTACGGTTTTTTTTTTCAGGCAGCCTATAAGGTTAAAAGTAGAAGCTAGAAACTAGACGCTTAAGAATTTTACTCTGCAGCATAGCTGATCGCTGCTGTTTGTATACTACAGTCGAGAGATAACAGGTCTCTTATCCAGCTCTTTGGACAAACCTAAATGTACGTTGTTTCATGCACACTAGTGTAAATCAGGAAATGCCTAGTGCAACTGTAAATGGGAAGGAGAAGACAAAGCTTGCTCTGGAGCTGTAGTCAAGCTGCTCAGTTTGATAACTAGGAGCTGAGCCTAGGCACCCAGCACTTAGACCAAATGGCTTTCCTCTTCGTGTGCCTCTAGCAAGTTCTTCCTCAGTCTGCCTCCATATCTGGCATGGAGATGGACAAGCACAACTGCCCAACACCTCAAACAGCAGAGAACAAATTAAGCAATCCCATGTCATCACTAATACAAAATTGGGGCTTTTTCCCCTGCAGCCATAACTGAGTTTTTTCAGGGTAACGACTGGACCGTCAACTTACACTTTCCTCTGTAGCTTTGTTCAGTGACCTTTGAGCTAATTCAGCAGCCCAGCACTCTCACTGACAGTTTTAATCTTAATTTCTTTTGCTACAGGTACCCACAGATGTTGAGAAATGTCAAGACCGAGTCGAGTGTTTCAATGCTGACCTGAAAGCAGATATGGAGAGATGGCAGAACAACAAAAGACAAGACTTCAGGCAGCTACTCATGGGGATGGCAGATAAAAACATCCAGTACTATGAGAAGGTATGTGGCATTGCTGGAGCATTGTCAGGAATAAGAATAGTTTGTTTTCTTCTGAGGTGGTGCAAATTCTTCAGGAAATCTTCATGCTGTCTTGAAGAAAAGAATCTTAGACATCTAAATCAGTTCTCTAGTGCTATGGAAGCTGCTCTTTGTCAGCAGCTTAGTGTAATCTATTGAGTTGCTGGTCATGCTCAAGTGATCTGCATGAGACTACCAGTCTTTTGCAAGGCAACCCTGTAGCAGCATTTCATCCTGGATGCTTGTCTGTCTTGCATTCTTGAATTGAACAAATTACTGAGCAACAGTAGTGGCGATGAAAAGACCAAAATTGCATGTTCTAGTAAGACTACCAGAGTAGAATATCTCTTGATTCTTCCATTTATGAACCAAATTACATGGGTTAATGTACATTCCATGGATCCATATATAGATTACACCTGGTATTCATGAATTATTGTAATCTGTCCTCTTGTACATAGTCCTGTCCCTCGTATGCTAGTCCTGGAAATACGTAGTCAGGTGCCCTTTTTCAGTTGGAGCATGTGTACCTGAGATTCAGTGTCAGATTTTTTTTTAAGTGAAAGGGCCTTGACATTCAACTGCATATGCTGCCAATCTAGCTTTCTTTCATGCTAGAACAGTGCTGCCCAGTGCAGTGATTGATACATTAAACACTACTAGGCTTATCCATGATGACATATACTTCATCTTCTTGCCTATTGCTTTTTTCCACATCTACTTTACAAACTTCTTCCTGTGCTAGGTTACCTCTCCATGTAATATTAATATGCACATCCTTTGCCCCGTCCAATGTCTATCTTGTCAGTAATTCATAACTGGTCACACAGAACTTCCTTCACCCTGGTCTCTTCTCTCTTCTGAGACTGCTGGGGAGGGAGGGACTAAAGACTCCACTGAACATCCAGCAGTGTCCCTCAATTAACAGTTAAATCTGTACATCTTAGGTTAGCTCTTAGCTGCAGCAAGGAAGATTTTTGGTAGGAAAGTGTGTAATCCCTTCAGGATACACAACTAGAAATACTCCATTCACCTTCAGTACAATCAGCAAGATTAGAAGGAGGATGCTTGACAACAGTGACTTGTGGATATGAGTTTGCCCATTCCCAGTGTTTAATAATGTATTCTGTGTTCTATATTTGTCCAGTTTGACTTCTGGGCTGTACACGGTTGAAGGACAGTAATGATACACAGCACAAGGACTGGAATAAGTTTACGTGTCTGGGGAATGACTCCAAAGCCTGGAGTGACTTTCTAATAAGCCAGAAGCTAGACTCCACTTTTATTTTACTATACCAGGCACTACCAGTTCATCACACAGTGGAGTCAAGTCCCAGAGGTGTACTGAAGTATGCTGTCTCTGAACTGCGTTCCCTAAATGCATGGGTTTTTCAAATACGTTTGCTGGAGGTTGTTTATAATAGCTGCCATTGTGTCCAAATCAGCCCTCTCCCACAGTCACACCACAAAGATGTGAATTTCTGCTATAAACAGTTTGTCCGCCTAACTGAAAGCTGTGGTATTCTTCAGTTTGGAGGAATCTAGCTTGATATTTGGAAATCCTGGGTATTGTGATGATTTTTTTAATGGCTTGGGCCAGCTGATGACCTTGGAAAGCTTTAACTTCTTTTCTTTGTTTGGAAACTGCAGCAATTCTTCCTGAACACTTTCTTGCTGTTAGAGATTCTAGGGTTTTTTCCACCTGTAGTAATCTATAAAGACCTGGTTAGCCATTCTGAACTTGCATTCTGTTGGTCTGGAAGGACTGGTCAAAAGTTACAAGAACTGATGTACAATCCATGTTTTTAATCTTTACTTCTTTCTTCAGTGCCTTACGGCGTGGGAGTCAATTATACCACTATTGCAAGACAAGCCAGAGACCAAATAAGAAGTACCTTCATGGACAGTCTAGCACTTCTGTGCTCAGTACCACTAGACATACTGGAACTGTATGAAGGACTCCTTTTGTCAAGTTACCTGAAATGCCGGCTACACTTAGGCTGGAACAGACGTTCTGAAAACTATTTGAATTTTTTTCCTCACTTTCTGTGTTTAAACTGGGGTATGTTTCATCTTTTTGAGTTATCTTGAATGGTTCCTTCTTTATCCTACGGAGTGATAGGGGGTTCATAGTGAAAGTGCACGGGGATCTTGATAAAACTTACCTCTCTAGTCTGGAAGGAACTGATGAGTGGAACACTAAAAAGATGAAAATAAAACTCTACTGCAAGGTGCCAAATGATATCTTTATTACCATACTGTTTTGTTTGCTAAAAAAAGATAATAATTCCTCTGATACAGTACTCCCTAACCAATCCTTACCCCCTTTTTTTTGGATGGACAGGGAAAGTCTGTAAATGAATATTTTCTGTTTTGCTACCACCCATATGCTTCCTCTGGATAAAATGGTTTCTGGAGACTTACGTGTGGGAGTTGGGCTGGTCCTAGACAGAACATACCAACACCACCCGCGGATAGCCTGTGATGCAAGCATGAACTGTGGTTTTTGTGAGTGTGGCATGCTGTTGGTTCATACTGAGTATCTTTGTTTACCTTGGTGATTATGAAGTAATGTCAGTTGGCTGAAGTGTACTTGTGACTGACTTGGGGATCAAAATCAGTCACCTGTGGGAGTGAGTTGAACAGCAGCCTTTCAGGGCTTATGGGAATGGTGGAAGCAAGTATGAGTCTTTAGTGTATTTTTTCCTAAAGCTAGCTCTGGAAGTTGCATGGTAGAATTCACTTGGTCCATGCTTTAAACTTTCTCTTCCTGAACTAGAGCCAGTTTGGGCTTGGTCATTTAAGGTGCCTGCTGTAGTAAAGGTAGAACTCTGCTTCCTCTCCCCATGTTTTTTTTCAGCAGCCAAAGGTCAAAAAGTGTCAAACGCTTGCTTACACCAAGCATCATTGTGTGTGAAACTTGCCTTAAACAGGTCAGTGGGGATAGATGGGTGCCCTGTTAGGTACAGAAAGCATTCATACCTGTCTCTACCGAACCACATGGCAAGACTTTTTAAGACTACTTTTGGTACAGATCTATTTTCTTAGTAGTTTTTATTGGCCTTTAGAAATGTAACTGCTTGTGCAAGTCCCTTTTTTTTCCCACTTTCTCTTGCAGTCTAACCTCAAGTAAATGTCTGCTTGGTGTTAATGGCGTTGGGAATGCTGCCGTGATTCACAGGGTCCCAGAGTCTTGGTTTAAGAGCATGCAGATAAATCCTTTTTAACCATCCTAAGTGAGGGGGTTTGGGGCTAATATCAGGGTAATACTGGGATTTGGGAGAATAAATAACTCTGAGTGCTTACGGTTAAACTTGAGTGATTACATGATCTCCAGCAACATTCTTGCGAAGAATCTCAGCAGTGACTGAGTATGTGCAACTTCTGTGTTCTCCTGTGATGACCTAGGAGGTACCAGTCTGGTTTGGACTTTATCCTTTCATAAACGCAAAGTATACCTGAAGCCCCCTACTCAGCTTGGTGACTTTATAACAACTGTCAAGATGAGTTACTGCAGCAATGTGGTAGCTGTCAGGCTAATGCTCTCTGGGTGCAAACGTCAAGCTTAGGACATTTGAAGAGGTCTTCCTTTTTGACTCAGCCTACATTGGCAGCTCTGTGGTACTAAACAAACTGTGCTTTTTGGTTTAAGCTCACAGTTTGTCAATATACACGTATTTGGAGTAAACAAGAACTCTGCTTTAAATTGCTGTTAGGTCCAGAATGACAAACTACTCTTGTTGTCCAAGGCAAGTGCATAAGGGGATCATCTTGAAGCAGTCACCAAGTATTTTCCTCATTCTTTCCCTTCTAAAATAAGCACTTGCATACCATTTAACAGTCTGACCTTCAGGGTTACAGTCTTCCCTATTTCCTGCAAACAGAGGTCAACATGCTTTTTTGAGCTGGTTCCTGTGTGGTAAATGGAATTTTGTAGTTGACTGTGCAGCATCACTGGGAATCAAGCAAAATGTAGTTTGAACTAGTATTTAGACAGTCTTCCCTTCCCCTTATCAAAAAAAGCTAAAGATGAGTAGAAAGGATGGTGGATTTTTTCCTACAGGTTAATAGGTTTCATCTGATGCCTTACAACACTGAGGTCCTGTTCTCTCTCAGTTTTATGTCAAACTGAAGTGGGTGTTGGTTCTAGGGAATTTAGCAATTGACATCACAGATGTTCATGAGAAGCGTGGTGGACAGTGGGGAGAACCAACTGAAGTTCAAATCAACATGTAACTGTTGAGACTGGAGCTGTTGACGATCAGCTTAAATTTTCTTTATGCCACTCATTCTGCAGCATGGTTTTTAAGCTAGTCCTCAACCAAAGCATGTTTTGATTTCAGATAAATCCCTTTCTGGCTAAGCTGTTGAATGGCAGGGATGCTTTGCACTACTCTGTTGGAGTACGTGGCTCCGTGGCACCTGCAGGTTGATTTGGAGGAGAGGTTGGAACATGCGCCTCAGGCTGTGGCCACTAATAAGATTTCTTATGTGATCTGGAACACCAAACCTCTACAAGGGAAGTAAAACTTAACATTCAAAAGAGGAGTCCTCTGCAAGAATTGCTGCAGTGTAAGGAGGGTGTGTAGTGGTGAGTCTCTCAGCTCCTGTAGGCTATGGAGGAGTCTTTTTATAAAGAGCTGTTGTAAATCATTAGGTAACTCTGGGAGAGGCTGTGAGGTGTGGGGAGGATCCTGACTGCAAGGTTTGGGGCAGCAGTGCTGAACAAGAGAGCTACAAAATAGCAGGAAACTCCTGTAAAATGTAAAGGGCACACTTATTTAACTGCTATCAGGGGGAACTTCAGATGTGAGCTATTAGTGGAACTCTGACATGTTACCCTGTAATCCTTACAGGGTAGGAGTCTCTTATTTGGATGGTGCAAACCTTAAGTGTGAAAAGTAAAAGGTGGTAGAAAAAGAAAACAGGAGGAGTGCAGGAGCTTCATCTTTGAGTAACTTCTTGGATGTTCAGTCACTTAAGGTCACCCTCTGCACATGCACTAAAATGATGTCAAAAGTAGTTGTGCCCTTTCTGTAAGCATATGTAACGTGAGTCCTTCGACACTCCTTAAATTAGCCTAGTTTTCCTTGTAATCCATAGCCAGACCAAGTTCTGTCTCAGAGGATGCATAATTCACTGCTGTCCTGGTTACTTCTGTGTAATTTCTGGGATGTTTGTTTCTTCTCTTAACTGGCACCAGCACAATAAAGCAAGCACTGAGATCTTGTTTTCATGCTCGGTAATGAACCGTGCATTGTTCATATGTATCCTTCCCAGGTTCTGACTCTTGCAATAAACATAGATGTTGAAACATCATGGCTTTTCAGGTATCCATTGAAAAATGAAAAGGTAATGGGTGTAGCCCTAAAGACCTGAACTCGTCTGATGTGAGTTGTATCAAAGAATAAACTATGGATTCTTCACTGAAGTCTACTTGGATTTTTGTCACACTGACCCTTGTGCAAAGGATAGAGTAGTGGGATAACTGGTAGAAAGAAACATCTGCATGAGTGACGGAGACAGTCCTGCAGAGGTACTGCGAGGTAGCCTTGCAGCAGGGGCTCTGTGATGCATGTTGTTTCAGGTGTCAGTCCTGCAGATGCCAAGGTACAAAAGAATTCCCTCCTAGCCCACCAGGGACTGTTCAGCGTTTTAACAGGAGCCATGCTTTTGTTAAAACTTGCACAACTTAGCTGGGTATGATTTAATGTTGCAGACTGTTTAAAATCCTGGTGCTGATAACCACTGAGCAAAATTGCATAGACTAAACTAGCTCATTAAATGTTCAGCCTTCTTAAGGTAGAACAGTCTTTCCCTTGGTATATTAACTTTTACTACAACAACCAATAAATAGGGAAAATGGGGTCTTTTTTTAAGGTAGTGAACTTGCTACTACTTGCCAGATTTTTTTTTTTTTTTAAAGTAAACTGGGGATCACAGGAATAAACTTGCCTTCTGGCAGTGTGAATGTTGCATTTTAAACTTTTTGGGAGTGCTGTTTAACCAATTTTATGGAATAAAATGGCAACGCTTAATTCTATGCTTAGCACTTTGGAGTCTTGTTGGGGTATCTGACTTGTACAAGTACTCAGTAATGAACTGGGCTAGTTTTAAGGTTGCCTGGCAAAGGCACAGTACTTGTGCAGAAAATAATGCACTTTCCCAAAAGGCAGAAGTAGCTCACCCTTATGTAAGTGGCATGCTAAAACATTAAAGGCTAGTTGCTGTCCTAGGCTACTTTAAAGCCTTCGGTACTCTGTGCTTTGAAGCTAAACCATTTTCTTAACTCTGCTGCTGGGATATGTATCCATAGCTTCAGATCAAGCAGCAGGGTTGGGACCACTGCCACATTCCCACTGCAGAGGGGACAGTCTTACAATAGCAAACAGCCAAAGGGCTTTTGTCTGTAGCATATGAAAATAAAGCAGCACCGTCCTTGTTCTTTTTTCCTCCATGCCTGCATCCCTCTGTCCCTCCTTAAGGTTTGGAGAGCGGGGCCGTGCAGGTGAAGGGAAGCTGTCTGTGAGCAGAGGTGGATCTCCTTCCCCCTCCTTGTTGAAGGTGTCAGTACTGTGGACCAAAATGGTGCTGGCTCATTGCCCGGGCTGCTCCGCTTTCAACCTCTGCAAACCCACTCGCCGGAACTAGTCACCATTCATACCATTAAAAACCAAAATGAAAGCTGTGGAAAGACTTGTCTCTGTGTGAATCAGGTAGTAAATGATGTAAAAACAGGAAGGAGGCTTTCGTTTCCTGCACTCGACCAAATCTGGTAACTGTGCTCTTGTTCAGACTTGCAGGCTATGAAATGTTGTCTTGCCTTCTGGTGCTGGCATGTTTGTATACCCTTTCATATATCTCTGTATAAATATACTTTGTGCATTGTTTACTATGGAACTAGTATGGATGGAGAAAAACACTTTGAGGTAAAACTGTTTGTAATTCTCTATTAGTGTGTACGTTTTTTAAAAAAGCACCGTTTGTTTACCTCAATTAATTTAATGGAATGGACCAATAAATGTATTAAAAGATGACTCCTTTACTGAGAATATAATGTTTCATTTTTTGCAGCCTTTGCCATTCAAATGATGTGTGCACTTATTTTACTGGGCAGCTCCCTATCGTACTGCAGAAATACCCTTCCCTTAAAATCTTGTTCCACTGCTGATTTAACTAAAAGTCATCTGTCTGTTGCTGTAGTAAATCTGGTATTACTTGAAAGTGAAGCTTGGAGCTGAGGAAAGACTGCAAGAGTGTGTGTGTGGTGGGGGGGAACAGGGGTGGCAGCTACTTCCTTAGACTAAGGGGTTGCATAGTGAGTAATCAACTTCTGCTTGCTGCATCCCTGGCTGGAACTGAAGCTGCCTGATATGCCTCCAGATTATTTTAGTTACTGAAGGACTTATTAAGTTGCCTTTACTTAGTCCAGGAGTATGGAAGCCACTTGATCCTTGTTAAGTCAATTAGCATGTGAGTAGACACATAATTTAAGCCCTGATCCCTCTGGGGCATGCCAGTCTTTTGAATCATGATTGAATTTAGCTGACAACATCTCATGCCAGTTACTATATTGTATGAGGTTCCTTTAGGTAGGGGTTTCACCTAGTATAAAGCTGGGGTAACAAGGTGACTATTACCTGGCATCAGTCTCCCTACACCTCTGTAAAGCCTGTAGGAGTAGCATGCTCCATTGACCTGTTCTTAACCTGTTACAAGAGTAGTAAACCCTGGTGGTGTGAGTTGAAATGCTGGTATCAGCTCTTGAGTCATAGGTGTCCTCCCATGAGCTCTGTTAAAGCACTGTCCAGGGACAGTGAGACAATCTCCCAGAAGTCAGGGGCATGAACATCTGTTAGGAGTGTTTTATTACAGGGATTACTATAAGTGTCTTAATCTTACATTTTTTTACAGCGGTATCTCTGTATTTAGTGGTCTTCTACATAACATTGATCAGCTGGGCTGACACATCTTCTGTAGCACTCGAAGAGCAGGTGTGTCCTGCTGATGACCGTGCGCACGCAGGACGTGGCTTGCAGACCCCTGCTTCATCAGCCAAAGTCACAGAACTGCCCTGAGGTTTCTGAATGAGCAGACAAGAAGAGACTAATGGAAAACTGATTCTCTGCTTTCCCCTTCCACATTGAATGATGTGTCTAGAAACGCCATTTTCATTTCTATCCTGTTCTTGTCACTCTGTGCTATTGCTAACCGGCCTAGAAGGAAAGCAAAATGTTCTGAAGGCTGCTGGTGTGCAATAGCCAGTGCATGTACTCTGCAAGATGATGTACTGCAGAAATAACAAGGCAAACTTCTCTGTCCTGGGTGAGCTCAGTGGCTGAGAGGTCGTGGCACACTGTGAAGTGGAAACATAAACGCGATGCTTCCTGTAATGGTGATAACTGTGGGGACTAATGCTTGGCAAACCTTCCACTTCGGTAGCTCAGAGCATAGAACTGATAAAGACCAAACGATGCTTTAGCTGGTACAGCCTCTGTCACTCGGTCAGAATCTGAAGGGACCCAGTGGTCGAACGTTGTTTGATGGCCACGATACTGTAAAGAGCAATAAAAATGCAGGTTACAAGAGATCAAGCAAGCTGCTTTCTCAAACTTGCTTTTTCCCCACCAGTTCTTTAGCTTAAACTTTGCTGGGGTGTCTGGAGCTGGCTGAGTGCTCGTGTGATTCCTCTCGAGGATCTGCCAGCCTCTCTCTAAGTCGCTCTTGTGTACAAGCAATGACATTAGCATCATTTGTCATCTTTCAGACTTTAAGTCCTAATCCCCGTGTTTGTGCTGATAATGGTGCTACCTTCTATTTGGAGAGCGCGTGTTAAAAAGCAGTTGAGTAGCGAGCAGTGACTCGCTGTTAAACAGGAGGGTTGTGCATAAGAAACGAGTCACTCTCCTGTCTGGAAAATACGAGAAGGAAAGCAGAGCCAGAGGAATGACGAGTATGAAGGAGCCGTCCTCACACTCGTAGTTCTGCTGACATCAGGTGTCAAATGTGTTCACAAGCCCACAGTGCTCTGGGTGAGGCAGAGCTGATGGCGTAGCAGCTTTCCTTAGTGTTGCTTTTTGTTTTCTTCCTGTCTTTAAGTTGCAACACTCAAGTCGGTGTACATAGTGCCTCTAAACTTTCTACTATTATTTTTTTTAAAAATTACAGCAAAACTTGGCAAGAATTTTGCCCGGGATCAGATATTAGCCTGTCCAGTACCTGCCTTATATCTGGATGGAAATATTACTGTTGCATGGATTAAATACTGACATTATCCCAATTCACTGTAACTTCATACTGGAAGAGTCTTGCTGTTTCTAGTAATGCAACAAGCTGGAGGGTCTTGAGGAGGGGATGATGGACAAGGTGAGATTTGGAGGGAGATCCTTAAAAATTCTGGAAGATTAGATGGAAATGCTGTTTCAGCTTTCTCTATTCAAATTAAGATGGTTTTGTGCTCAGAACTTGTTACTGAAATTGTACCTCTCAGTCACTCTGTAGCTGTACAGTTGGGCAAATTCACTGGATCAGAAAAGTAACCATTTCCTTCACTATGTGGTAATGCTTTCTCTTTGAAAGGAACACCTGACAGAGACTCAGATTATTTTTTTCTATTACAATGAGTAAGTAATGTGTAATGGATTTTTTAAAAAATGGTTTACTCTGTGTAGGATTATTCCCTCATTCTGCTTACTACTATTTTCGCATTATCAAGCACTATGTTTGTGTGAAGGCTTTGTCCCCTGGGACTATCAGCTCTTAAACTCTGCCAGATATTCCTCCTACAGCAATTCATGTTCTATTAAACAACAAGAAGATTAAAAACATTGGCTAGATTACTTGCAAGTTTCATTCTTTGAATCTCCTTGATATTTGTCAACTAATTTCTGCAAGATTTTTGTTTTTCTTTTTCAAATTGTTTTTATTTTTAAATTAAAAAAAACCCCAAAATTATTCTTCCCATCTGTATTATACACTTTAGACCTAGAGTCAGGAAGCATGCAGACAAGACAGCATGTCCTTTTGGACAAGACCCTTCTATTCCTTACCTTAAGGGGAGGAGACTCAGGCAGCCCACTAGAAAAGACAAAATGAAACAGAAGCCGCTATACCAGTTCAGTGTGTTTTGATAGATCTTGTTGTAGACTGTAGATGTCACTACTCCCGTGGTGACTAAAGACAACTGCAACAGGACAAACACCTTACCTGTAAAATAAGAATATAGTTTGTTACCAGAGGAAAAAAAAAAACCAAGCTCTGGTACCTTCTTGCAGAATCCAGGATCACTGCTGCGTGGAAGAGCGATGTGGTCATTGCTTCACAAGCACCAGATGGCACAAGCTTGCACCTACTGCTGCTCTGGACCAGAACTAAATGACTTTTCCTTCTTTTACGCATAGGACAAGAGATCCAACTAGAAAACTGTCTGTTTAAAGAGTCTCGAGGTAGCTGCTTGGAAAAGCAGCACTAAGCTGGCCAGTAAGTGCTCCTTTCCATAGGAGGTAGCAAGGTAGTCCTGGGATAACATCTTCAGGACAGGAGAGATTTTAGTCACAGTCTGCTTCTACCCTAGGCCAGAAGAGTGGACCACTGGGTTAAAATGATAATAATGCCTGAAATCGGGTGGTGCATGTGATTTGTATGATGTTCAGGGTGGAGGAAAGGCAGAAACTGAATCCTGGTTGAAACAGCTTTTTCACTGAAGTGCAGCCTTCTGTTTCTGCTGTGGTAAATGAGGGGAGGGGGAACCCAGCCCTGCCGGGATGTGCAGACTGGGAGCAAGGTCAGGGCTGTGTGCTGCGCTTGCTGCCCTGGCAGCCTTCTCCAGCTGCACACTGCCAGCAGCCACCACCTAAGGAGACACTACCAGGAGGCAAGGGCTGCTCTGCTGCATGGTCCTGCTCGAGAGCTGGTCCGCCGCTATAATCAGGTGCAGCCTGTATGGCTCATGGCGGAGGTTAAAAACATTATGATTAATAATAGCGTTTAATTTGGGGTGTGAGCTGCGCTATTTGTGGCAGGTAGGTGAGTTTGTGACAGAATCACAGAATCAATCAGGTTGGAAGAGACCTCTGGGATCATCGACGGAGCATATTGAGGAGCACAAGCAGGAGGAATGGACTGGTGACAGAGCAGTGTTGTGTTCATATGGCAGAAGGGAAAACGATGCAAAGGATGGCTGTGGGAACATTTTTGGAGGAGGCATGAGCAGTCATGGACCTGAGGTGCTACTGGAATGCACGGCTGTCCTGTCTGTTTTGTCTAAATCCAGCTCATTGGGGTAAAAATGGTAGTCTTCAATACGGTGTTGCAAAATACATATATTTTACTATTTTCTAAGACAAATTTTAATAGAAAAGAATTTCTGCTCCAGTTTACCAAAAAGGGCCAGTTTTTATGCAAAGGTTATCCTTTGTTAGTTAAATCATGGTCTGACAGGAACAAATTGCCAGGTAACACTTGGAGACATATTTAGAGAGCATAACTGAAAAAAGATGAAAGAAATACATCCTTCCCAAAACCAGAACTAAAAGAAGCCAAATATAAATGGTGTGAGTATCACAGTGCTTCAACCCAACATCTTGCTTCTCTTGGTTTTTCCTGGAGCACTGTGTGTTTCAGCAGCACCTCAGATATTTTCCCTGCCTTTGAGCCGCACACTGATAGTAATCTCTTGAAGCACGTGCTGAAAATTTTGTGGATAAATGGTGATGCAACTGAGGACAAGAAGTTTGTACATGACAATCTTGTCCTGCAAGTTTCTCTGCTCCTCCCTTCCCATTTGTGGTACGAACTGTTCTGGTTTTATTACTCAAAGCACAGATTGCAGCAATAAGTTACCTTTTGCTTTGTACCTTAGGCTGAATGGAGGGATTTGAGGCTTTTTTGATCGGTAAGGTAAGGTAACCAACGTACTTACCATAGGATGTTCCTTCAACATGCTTGGATAACATGGACCTGATGGTTGGTAAGGGGATGAGGGCAAAGAGCATCACTGCCCGTGCTGCAATGCAATGAATATGTAGTTATCATCAGTACCTGCTCCGTGTCTCTCAATGCAACAACCACTGCTTTTGAACACTACATGCCTCTGGCTTGGGCAGAGCCTTTGCTTCACCTTTTCTTGTCCCTTGAGTACCAGAAAGAAGTACAAATCTTTGGTAGGAGCGTAGGTCCTCACTTCATCCAACCGATGGTGGATAAGCCACCTATTGCTCCCACTAGCAGAGGTACTTTGCCCAAACCAGCCATGGTCTCTTGGTCTCAGCCCAAAATCCCAGCGTAGGTGGAATGTAGCACTGTCCTTTGAGATAGTGAGGCCAATGATTTGAGTCTAACCAGCAGAGAGAGCACCCCATGCTGCACGGCCTTGACAGGAACAGCACCTTTGTAACACTAGAGCTGTTTTCTATCTCAGTGCTCTGGCTTGCAGTATTTTAGGCTTTCTCTAGTGTGGAAACTTAGGGAGCTGGAATTACCTTGTGTCAGCACAACCAACCTTAGTGAAGACTTGGTCCATGTCTAGTGTACCGAGGTGTTCTGCAATGCAGGGAATAAGCATCCTGCACGCTGTGTGGCAGCATGTGCTCATGATGGACTTAATGTTAAGCAAGAATTTTTTTATTTTAATTTTTTATCTTTTGTTCCCCAGCCTGATTGCCTAAAAAAAAAAAAAATTCTTAAAAATTTCACACAATGTTTGGCTTAGTACAGAAATACAACATCCTACCATCTTTCCCTTTGGAATAACTTTGATTTTCAATTTCTCATTCCCTGTAGGGACAGACAGAAAAATTGCTGCAGGCCATTCCTCTTAGATCTTCTTCTCACTCTCAGAAGCAAAACCTCAAAGCCGTGCAACGCATAATACTCTGTTTGTCAGATATGAATCATCCATCTCACTGCCACAATGGATGCAGTTCTTGGGTTTTGTTTTCTGTGTTGCTGCAGAGGCTACCTCCCAATAATAAACTTGCCTTTCCTTTGTCGTGGGATGCTGCCCCATCTGTTGTTACCTGTCCCTTGGTCTTTTATACATAGTGTAAGATTTGTACACTACATTCTCATGATATTTTAGTTGCTAAAGCAGCTCCAGTGTTTCGCTATTAAGTTTCCCATCGACCATAAATGCCTTAATGTAACAAAAATAAATCACATCTTAAGATATTGCTTAATAGGAAACCTTTGCCAATTTGTTTCTCTTGTAGCCTTAAGTCTTACCTCAAAAGAAGCAAGTGCTTCCCATTAATGGCGCAGTGCTGTCTGTCTAGTACAGGTAGCCAGCAACAATTCCCACTCCCCCACGGCGTGAGCATTGTTCCCCTGCTCAGATCTGGGCTATGACGAAGTGAGGAATTACAAGTCAACTGGCCTTAAACTAAGCCTTGGCAGGAGTGTGTGCCTCCTCTGGATATTGTAGGGTGCTGAGTGTAAGGGGTACCAAGTGAGATGCGGGGAGAGGGGAATGATAATGAAGCTGCCTTGGGAGTCACTCGTGTGACAGTCTGCTGAGCTCCCTGCTCTGAAGCTTGCTGTGAAGCAGAGCAAAAGCCCTTCTCCTGACACTGAAACACCCCAGCCCCTCTCTCAGGGTGCACTTGCTCACACGAGCGTCCGTTTGACTCACCGATGTAGAACAGGAATGTCCACCGCACGAAGGCCATGATGAGGATGCCAGCGCTGAAGGATGTCACTCCGATCATGATCATGGTAATGTCCCTCAGGTATCTGGAGAACACAAATACCCCTAGGAAGCTGGTGATGAAGATCATGTAGCTGGCAGCATTGCCATGGCCGATCTCCACGGCGTTCCAACTTAAAGGCTCCCTGAGCAAGAAGAGTGGGAGTACGTTCATTGCACCAACCACAGCAAGGTCATAGAGGATTGCTGCCACAAACAGCATGATGATGATGAGTTTCGAGGGTGATACTGGAGCGGAGCTGCTGCTCTCCGAAGGCTGGGAAGTCCCTGCTGCTGCTGCTTCTTTCTGGGCTGGTAGCTGGCTGCCCACCTCCTGTGCACTCTTGGCTTTGGCTGTGCAGGAAGCTGCTGGCTTTGGGACTGTCAGGACAAAAACGCTATAAAGGAGACAGAAAGCATAGCAAGCAATGCTGCAGCTCACCAGCACAGTGCCCTCTCGATAGTGGTCACTGAAGCCAACAAAGAGGTAGCCCGATGCCATGCTTCCCAGAAAGCCAGCGAGGCCATACACCAGCTCAATAACGATAAGCCGCAGAGACCTCCTGCTCTCGGAGGATGCCAGGGATCCCAGAGCCATGATGCCTGCCCAGAGTGTGGTGAAACCGCCTGTCAGCCCATTGAAGGCAGCAGCCCCGTACATCACCTCGATTGGCCAGCCCAGCAGGATCAGGAGGAGCAGGAGAGTTTTGGAGCCCAAGTAGCCAAGAAGAGGGAAGCAGATGGGGATCTTCCGATGCATCCTGTCCCCTAGCTTGGACAACCCGTAGGCTGACACCAGTGGGCTCAGGCCCAGGACTAGATTGTAGATGATATAGAAATTAGAGACAGCCATCTGCTGAGCATCTTCCAGTGCATGGGAGGGAGCGGTGGCATTGGTCTGGTTGTAGTAGTTCTTCACCACCAGCAGCAGCGCCGTGTCATAGAAGGCACTGGCCACTTGAGAACCTGCGACCACCGGCTCAATCCATGTCCTCATCGCTGTCAACCCCACCATGCTGCTGGCGACCGCCTCTTCTTGGGGAGAGCTGTTTTCAAGGAGGTGCGCAGGAGGAAATGGCTCTTCAGAAGCTCTGCTCTGGAGGCATGCTTGGAGAGGAGCAGCGGAGGGAAAAACAAAAGCTCTGCTGGGCTGCACAGGGCCAGAGAGTTGTGCAAGAGATGATCTGGCTGGGAGGATATCTGCACCGCGCCTTGCTAGGTATACGCACACACACACATCCCTGCGCTGCTCGGATCTCCAGCACACGCAGGAGAGGCTTTTGTACAGCCGGAAAACGCCCTGCGCTCACCGACTGCCACTGCTCCTCTTCCTGGTGTAGGTCAGATGACCCAGGGGAATTTCTCTCTCCCAGTTTAGGAAGTGAAAATGCCCTGATCAAGTAATTGCTGCATTTTGGGGTGGTGGGTTTGGTTTTTTTTTTTGGTTTGTTGCTTTTTGGTTTTGGGTTTTTTTTCCTTTTTGGCATCCTTCACGTGTCAGAGGACTCTCAGGGTGGCTGTGGTGGCAGGGAATGGCTGCGTGCTTTTTTGTCAGATAATTTGTGAATTCCCCTTACCACCAGCTCTTTTCCCTTTCTTCTACACAAATATGTTGTTGGCTCTTTTGCCTTCTTACCTGCTCCCGTCTGCTCTGTTGCTGCATCGTGCCCCTTATGTCATTGTTGTTTCAACAACGCAGTCAGGAAATTACACCAAAAATAAGTTAAAAGGGAAAAAGCCAATTTTCGGTAACCTGCCTCCCACGGCTGCCACTCTGCCTGCCCCGTCCTTTGACTTTACAACATGGGAATTTCCAAGAGGAGGGGGAAAATCACAATTTATCCAAAGGCATTGGTGACTGCTGTGCCCGGGTAGTCAGCCAGCCGAGCTGGAGGCTGGGGTGGGTGAGAGCCCACCTCTGGGGAAGCATTTTTCAGTCTCAGCTCCTCCAGGTACTGGCCGTGCCTCTCTGCAGGCGCTGATGCCACACGCAGCTCTGCAGCTCGAAGTCAGCCTCCAATTTTGCTGCTGCCCGAGGGGGTCGAGCGAAGCGACCCGCTGCAAGCGGCTCGGGGTCCCTGCGGGGATGATGGTGCGGCTGGCCAGGGGCAGAAGAAGCTCTTGGAGCAGGATGTGGCGCAAGCAGGCTGCCAGCTCCAGGGAAGATGCTTGCTGTCCCAGCTGCAGGAAATACTTGGAGGATATTTGGCAGCCTCAAAAATGCTAGCTTAAACGATAATGATCTCATTCTGTGCTGGTTTAATGAATCATATCAGGCAGAGTAACACTCTGTTCTTGGAAGATTTATGACGATTACTTTAAAAAATAAATTAATGATTAATTTGCAGGAACAATGTTAAAACCTCTATCTGTTGCACTCTCTATTGATTCAGGTGACATTTACTCAATGCCTGTGTACTCATGGCTCAAGAGTTTCATTTTTTCACTCTTAGTTTGGTTGTGCAATAATTTTTGTTTTCTATTTCAATTCAAGGAAAAAAGTCCCTTTTCCCTAACAGGGAAAGGAGTGGGGAATTGTCTGCTAGAGTGTTTTGCTGCTAGACCGTTTTGGTTTCACCAGAGAATTTGTTTTTTTTTTTTTTGTCAGGCCAAAAGACTCCCAGCCAGCTGTAACATAGACTGTGGGTTGTTCCAACAGTTGTCTTCCCCCGCTCCCCAATTTTCTGCAAAAGGTGCCTAGTTTCTTTAGTTTTTATTCAGAAGTGGGAAAAATCTTTTTCTCCAAACCCTGGAATACTTCCAGAGGATGAAAATTCCAGACAGCCTTACTGAAAACCCCAAAGAATCAGCCTGTGACCAGTTTAAGCAACAAATGCAACCAGAGGAATTGCCACGTTTCACTTCGCCCAGGGAGCCCTGTCTCTTCCACCAGACATTAGAGGGAAAGATAAATGACTTTGTTGCATTCAAGCTTCTATTTGGGACATCAGTTACCTTGGAGTACAGAGGTACGTTACAGGCACTGTGCTTGAGAGACTGCAGATCTGCCCAACTCTTAAATAAGGCATATTTTTCTTCCACACTTTGTTGCATATACAGGCTGCCTGGCTTATTCATCTGACACTCTTGACATTTAGGTGATAACTGTGTTATGCTGTTCAGGCCTAGATAGCTAATGAACAGTGCCAAACGCCATTAGTGATCTCATGAATTACATTTATATTTCCAGGATATTCCGAGTGTTCATTCACATTAAATGTACTTTTTAGAACTAGTTCTCATGGAAGGATATAATTTCATGTCAGTAATTACAGAACAGTGAGTGCTAAAGAGTTTAACGCAGGCTCCAGAATATTTCCCACTGCAAATTACTTTTCATGAATACTATAGTCATTTGATGCCACAAAGACTTCAAAATTGCTATCCTCTAGTGTCAGCTTTTCCATGGGGCCCCGTTCTCGTATTGCTAATATTTATAGGGACATTTGCATCCACTTTAAAATATGTTTGTGCAGCATAAACGCAGTGGAGTCTTAAGAGCCTTAAGAGAGTGGCCCTTGACATTAAGAAAAATGCACCTACAGAATCACTGAGGATAGTTAAAAAGCAAAAATACACTGGTGTAGCCTGCTGGAAAAGTAATGTTTTAGGGCACCCCTCTCTGGAGTTGTCTTGTGTGGAGACCCAAGGTCTCCGCACAAGGCCAGGTCAGCACCATGTTGCACCAGCTCTTGGACATTTGGCAGTCTGGCCAAATAAAGGTTTTTTAATGTCTCCCTGTGGCGATGTTATACATTCTTATGCAGCATTGCTTTTTCTTTTTTTAAACTATTTATGACGGTTACATCACTTTTTCTTTCTGAACAGGGCTGCTGTGGGGATTTCAGTTTGCTGGGGTAGCTGTGCTTGGCAGGTATCAGCATTGTGGAGCTTGGGATTCAGCACTCCTCATCTGAAAAGGTCCTTTTGACATCCATGACTGCAAACCAATGTGGGCACGTAAGCCCTCTTCATCTCCTTTGCCTAAGCCTGCTGATGGGATCTGTGATTTACAGTCTCCGGCTGGCAAGATGTTTTGCCTCCGAGGTGGTAAATAGCTCTGTAACTCCTCCTCCTCTTGTAAGTGTGGATCATCCTGATGCACGCTGTGGCTTCGTCGCAGTGGCAAGGCAGGGAAACATGCCTGGGGACTGGGAAGCACCTGGGTCTGAGCCTGGATGGAGCTGCAGTCATGTTACAGCACCGGAGACAGGGAGAGCTGCTTGAAAACACTGGGGAGAAGCAGCTAGTTTGGTGATGACCTGTTTTCCTTTGGAAAATAAGTCTTCGTCATAAATGACCACAGACTGTAATGCCAAGCCACGCTCTTTCTTTCTGTAGTTTGGGAGGTTGGCTTCCTCACTGGCTGGCGTTTAATTATATATTGCCCCTGTCTTCACAAGGCATGTTGTTCTGCTCACAGAGCTGGGGAAGATGGAGGAGGAGCAGAGGCTGCACAGAAAGCCAGATGCTCAGGGCAGGGGGAGTGGCTCCTGGCAGCTGCTGCATTGCCACAGGGTCCAGGGCACTTGTCTTGTGGGATCCAGAGCCACCGATGGTAGACGCCAATGGCTGGATGTGAAAGGCCACCCTAGCAACCTTGTTTCCATGGCTCTGGAAAACTACATCCAGGCTGTTTGGAAACTCACAATGCTGGTGCCAGTGTCTATAGCACAACATCTGGTAAGTCCACCATTGCCGTAATAAAACGCAGGACCATGCCCTTATGGGTGCACCCTGAGGTGTCTCAGACACTGAGACCCCTGGGCAAGCAGTCCGTCATTCAGGAGGTGCACCACCGCAAGGCTTTTTGAGATCACCTATTGGGACATCTGCTCTCCTCTGCTGCTCATGGGAGGAAGAGGAAGCTCAGGCCACAGGCAGTGCGAGCACATAGGATCATAGAATCATAGAATCATCAAATAGTTTGGGTTGGAAGGGACCTTTAAAGGTCATCTAGTCCAACCCCACTGCAATGAGCAGGGACATCTTCAACTAGATCAGGTTGCTCAGAGCCCCGTCCAGCCTGACCTTGAATGTTTCTAGGGATGGGGCATCTACCACCTCTCTGGGCAACCCGTTCTAGTGTTTCAGGACCCTCATCATAAAAAATTTCCTCCTTATATGAAGTCTAACTCTACCCTCTTTTAGTTTAAAACCGTCACCCCTTGTCCTATTGCAACAGGCCCTGATAAAAATCTGTCCCCATCTTTCTTATAAACCCCCTTTAGATATTGAAAGGCCACAAGGTCTCCCCAGAGACTTCTCTTCTCCAGGCTGAACAAGCCCAACTCTCTCAGCCTGTCTTCATAGGAGAGGTGCTCCAGCCCTCTGATCATCTTTGTGGCCCTCCTCTGGACTCGCTCCAACAGCTCCATGTCCTTCTTATGTTGGGGGCCCCAGAGCTGGACACAGTACTCCAGGTGGGGTCTCATGAGAGCAGAGTAGAGGGGCAGAATCACCTCCCTCGACCTGCTGGCCACGCTGCTTTTGATGCAGTCCAGGATATGGCTGGCCTTCTGGGCTGCAAGCACGCACTGCTGGCTCATGTCCAGCTTTTCACCCACCAATCATTGGTAAGGATATTAAAAAAATAAATAAATAAGGTATTAAACAGTACTGGTCCCAGTATGGACCCCTGAGGGAAACCACTTGTCACTCATCTCCATCTGGACATTGAGCCATTGACCACTACCCTCTGGATGTGACCATCCAGCCAATTCCTCATCCACCAAACAATGGTGCCCCTCATCCACCTGTCACCTCGTTCCCCGTGCCTTGAGGCCTCACCCAATGTCCCACATGAGCAAAGCCCAGAGCAGTGTGCAGGCTGCAAAAAAGCTGGAGAATGGATTTGCTTCACGGAGAGACCTCATGGGGTGCACTGATATTGAAGGACAGTGAGGAGGGGTGACCCCGTGCCAGGGAAGGGGAAGTCCACCAGCCTTCCCTTGGAAGAAGCTGGCGCTCCCCACCACCTTGAGAACAACTCAGAAGAGCAGTGAGCTGGAAACAGCAGCACTGTCCAGTCTCCTTTGGGACAGACGCTGGCTGACCAAGCAGCACCAGAAACCTGTGTTGTCTTGCTTTCCACCCCCAGATGTCACGTTTTTGTCTATTTTTCTCATTTCAGAGTTTCCTGCTTACCTGGTTGGCGTCTTCCGTGGGCTTCTCCCTCTGCTGAAAAGACAAAACACAGCATCCTTGACACACACTTTTTTGCTGAGTTGGCTTCTGTTTTCTTTAGCTTGAGGAATTTAGGTGATTAATATTGCTGACAGCTAACTGTATGCCTTAACATTAATCCTCTCCGTGGAAGCAGGAAAAAAAGCCTCTTGCGGTACCTGGTGTCTGCCTGATTGGCTGGACCACAGAACAAATCCTGGTGTAGTTCTTAGATAAGCCACAGATAATCCTGGTGCTAAATGATTTTTTTTTGTGTGCACATCCTCCTTTACATTAATATTCATGTCTTTTTAAAATTGTTGTCAGCGTACATGGGTTTGTCACGGAAGCATTACAAAGTTCAACAGTGTGCAGGCAGCAATGGACTTGAGAAATGGGATGAAACAAACTACCCTAGAACTGCAGCTTAAGCAATCCTATGTTGAATAAAGCAAAAGTGGACAGTCTGGAAAAATGAAATAACCATAGCAAAAACATGACTATTAAAAAATTTCACTACTGAATGAACTACAGTCAATTATCTTTTAAAAAATCGGTTCAAAACCAAAACCTGCCCTCCCCTTCCCTATTGCTCTCCAAAGCTATTTAGAAATAATTTCAGTTATCATCTACTTCACATTTTCATTTTTTGTGTAGGTCTAGAAACTTTTATGGCAATGGTGAATGGGTGCCGAAAAGCCTACAAACACATTTAAATAATATTAAGTTTGAGAAAAGGCATTAAGGGTGGGTAAAATCTCTGTAGAAGAAGGAGTGTGTGAGTAAATTTGACTTGGGATTTATGAAATTAGAGAGGAACTGTGTGTTAAGTGTGGACGTGAATTAGAGGAAGACTATACACGGAGAGTATTGGAAAGGTTAATGTGGCAGAATAAAGGAGAAAAAAGAAAGACTAAGCCACTCATCCCTGTGGAGTGAGAGGGGGGAAGAAGAAAAGAAGAGTAAGAGAAAGAGGAGCGCTAATTTTTCTGGGCTGGTAGGAGCTTTGCTAGGTAACTCAACCCTAGCCAGGTACAATTAGAGTGAACTAGTATCTCTCCATAAGCCTGTGGGTCCATGGAGGTAAGAACAGCAGCTGTCAGAGGACATCAGGACAGGGGAGAGAAAAGGGATGAATCCACCCCATTTTCTAGGGTGAGAGGTGGAAACAATCAAAAGCAACATAAATGCTTTTTGAGGAGAGGAGGGAAGGTAAAATACTTGTTTAAATCTTAGTTCTTCTGGAGACACGCTTGCCTGGTAATCCAGCTGTTTTCACCTGACAGATCTCAGGTTAGCCCTCTGCGTGGCTAAATTTGCATTCTGAAGGCAGGTAAAGCAAGCGCTGAAGCCATCACCTGCAGTGAGCCCTCAGTGATACCCACCCCTGACATTCAGAGCAGGCAGATGGTAACTCACTCCTCACAGCCTCTCTCTTACTCTGCTGGGCTAGGTCCAGAGCATGGAAGCTGGCAAGAAAGATGATTAACTATGGTTTTACTCACTTGGGTGTTTAAATTTTCCAGGCTATTTTATGCCCAGCGTCCTGTCAAACACATTCACATCGTTTGTTTAAAGAAAACCAAAAGCTGCAGGTGCTGCGGCACACTCTGGTGACATTTATGAGTCTTGCCACCCTCTTTTTCCACGTGGCAGCTCTTCCAGTGCGGGGGTGTATATACTGAACCTCTGGAGCTCAGAAACAGAAAACACAAGAAACTCCACGACAAGCTCCCAAACCCTTTCCTTGATTACAGAGCACCATTTGCTCAGGGCCAGGCAGGTCCTCCATGGAGCACTTGCGAGCCCCTCACCGCAGCTGGTGGTGGCTGCTGAGCCCAGCCCAAGGTGGTTTCGGGGCACGAGGTTGCGTGACAGTGCGTATCACTGTTTGTCTCACTGCAAACACTCCCCAGTGCTGGCTGAGGACTTCCAGGTGATGTGGCATCACGAGGTACTGCAGAGGAGGGATAACCCTGTTTTTTAACGTGTGCCACGGCCACACCTGGCTAATTATCCAGCTTGCAGCCTGAGGGTGAGGACACTTGTTTGGGGCTGGTAGGGTGGAGAGGTCCTTGGGACAGCAGGGAAAGGCATCAGCATCCTCCATGAGGGTAGCTGGGAGGCTGTGGGGGACTGTGTCTGTAACCACTTTGCTGCAGGGCACTAGTGGAAAATGGCACCGGTGGGGTAATCTTCTTCAGATGCGAGAGCAGAGGTGTGCCTGGGTGGGCAAGCTGCAGCCCCGGTGCTGGAGGAGCCCTCCCTGGAAAGCAGCAAGGGCTGCTCAGGCTCTGCAACCCGTGCAGAGTTGTCACCTCCACTCAACACACAGGGAAGATGTGACTGCAGTTCCCCAGGCCTGCAACTATGCATCAGACAAGGTGCTCCAGGAGAAAGCTCCAGGCTCTGAGGAAGGCTCATGTAGATAGGGCAATGCAGGTCTCCCTGCATACTGCTCAGAAGAATTTTAGCTAGCACCCTCCCAGGCAGCTAATGAATGAACAGCCTTGGCAGATTTTGTGTATCCTTAGAACTCCAATATGTGTCCAAAACGACATTAGTGGGACTAAAATATTGCGCCTTTTCTCCTTTCTCTGAAGGGTCCCGTTGTATCTGCAGGAAATTTTGGAGTCGAAGAGTATCGGGTGAAAGGTACCAGGGAAACAAGAACGTCCAGGCAGCTTTCCAGCAATATTGTTGCTGCTAACTTTTTCCAGCCTGCAGTTCTTCAATGTCTAACAAGCATGAATAAATACATATATTATTGTAAATTTTAAGCTGTGTGGCAAGGCAGCTGCTGTAACTGGTGTTGGCTATTCCCTTGCCCCTTCGTTTCTGCACTTTGGGGTATTCAAAGCTTTGCTGAACTACAATTTGATTTTATGCCCCATTGCATAGTTGCTGAATTGCCCATACTGGTTGATAGCAGTACTGCTTCTTCCCGCTACAACCTCTTCATCTCCTGGTGAGTTCCTCCAAGTGGTTTCATACCGCCCGCTAACTGCACATGGGCAGTGGGCAGACATCTCCTGACTGCTTCACCCATTTCAGCATGGCTTTGTACAGCGCACCTCGGTCACCGGCTGAGTGCCACTGATGCCCTTGAAAGGAGGACTGCCAGCTGCATTCACTTCCCCAAGGACTGCTAACACCTGATAAGCTTCCCAGTTTTTGCAGGACCTGAGACACTCTTGTTTGCTGAAAATCAAGAGGGCGTGGCTGAGGGCCATGTCAAGCCTGTGCTCTTCCCTCCAGAAGACCTCACTTTTCTTGCTCTGCTGTAGATGAGGTTGCCTTGATTCTGCAGAGCTTGGACCACGTGCAGGTGATGTGGGCTACATGTGATACACTTCCACACCAACACTTTCCAAGGGTCAGTAGCTATCCCAGTTCAACACCTTCAGGGATTTTGTGTTGGATGTCACCTCCAAGAAGCCAGTGGGAGCTGTTACCAATTGACAGGTCATGTCTGGCCATGAGCTTTCAGGCACTCTCTGCAAGGACACATAGCTAGCACAGCCAAGCCAATGTGGGCAGATGCCTACAGAGTAAACCCAGAGAGTGACCTCCCTGATACTTAAAAACACACTGATTTCATACTTCTGTGCAGGAAAGGAACAAGAGATTAAGGAAGGTTTGAAAAATAAAGCCCTTTGGGGCACTGAAATGCTGTTTTGATCCTTTAGTGCTGGGGCATCTTGATAATAAATTCCTCGGGAACATCCTGCAAAGCTCAGGTGGACTATATTGACTTATCTTTTAATTTATAAACTCAAAGAGTCTGCACATCAATAAATTATGGGGCTCATGAGCAATGATATCATTCAGCTATTTCCTGACTCCCTTCTGCTGAAGACTGACTCAGCAAACAGTGGCCAAGAAGGACATCTGAGCTGAATCTCATTCTGCACCACCATAGTCTGGACCTGGCAGCATGTAAGACCCATGCTGTAGCTGGCAGAGTGTTTTGTCTGGTTTCCATAGAGCTTGGGTAAATATGCTTTTTGCCATATAGGTTCCATCGCTGCTCAAACACTGTCTGAGCATCCTTTCAGCTGGCTTCAGAAATGGCTCCCTGCATGAAAAATTCCCATCAGCAAGATATTCCCCTATTTATCTTTCTGTTTTCCACTGTTTATACCACTTCCCTCTGACCTGTTTTACTTATCCCCTCTCCCTCCGTTCCTGACAGAAATTTTCACTTTCTTTATACATCAAGTCCCATGACTTGCAATTAATTTTCTCTTTAAAAACAACCCTCTCTACCTCATACAGGCTCAGTCTGCCTTCTCTGCAGCACTCCACGGCTGGAGCTTGGCTCAGCTGTTTTCCTCAAACATAGCATTAAAGAAAAGCTATAATCATGCTCCCTTTGGCATGAGTAATGAAACCAAGAGAAGGTTTTTGTTTCACCTGGCTCTCCCCCAACACCCTTTCAAGTCAACCCCACTAACATACGCGCATCATTTTATAGTGTATTGACACAAACCCAATCCATAGGCTTCCAGCTGAGTTCCGTGCTGTGTAGCCCTCAAAGAAGAAGGTCCTTATAGGTATTGAGTGCTTATAGGTATGTTATAGGTATTAAGTGCTTTGGTACATTTGGATCTGGTTCACTTAAGGTTTATCTCATGGGTCTCAGTTTACCCATCTTCCATGGGTTGCTTTGGCAAAGAAGTGTAAATCCAGTTAAATACCTGAGGAGAGGAAACCAGCCTGGGAGGGAGCCTGACTGGAGGCTGATGGGGCCTTGCAGTGGTAGTCAGTTAGGGACCTGTGGTTGGAAACTTGTTCTGATGAAGGGTCTTCTCCATCCCGTGAGGCTCAGTGGAAGCAGGGTGAGATACCTGTGCTCATGGGAGCCATCTAGTCTTGCTGCCTGAAAACAGCCATGTTTTGGGTGCGGATAGCATCATGTGGAAACCAGAAGGGAACAGCAGAGGGCAAGGAGATGGCAGGTAGCAGGAAAGGGTAATGCCGTGAAAGTCTGGGTCCACCGTGGGCTGGTGCTGTACCCCAAAGCCACTCTCCTGGAAGCAAACAAGCCTTACCAGGGAGTGAGTAAGTGCCCTACTTCAGCACCTACCTTCTTTCGCTCCAGTTAAGTAGGGCTGCATACTTTCTGCCTCCTCAATGCCGGGGTGACAAAGCTGCCTGGCAAGTTAATTCCCATTGTGTATAAGGAAACTCCACCTTTCTCTGTGGAGATGATGCTTCACAGAGACCTGAGCTCTTCCCTCCTTTCTAATAACTGGTTATTTGTTTGCAACACTTTTTAAGCCCTGCATGAGTGCTGCGAAGTGCTGCTTCACCAGGGTTATGTCATTACCTATGTGTTTTTCCGAGCATTTTCTTGGCTTCTTGTGTTTCAGTTCCAGCTTGAGGACTGGATGCTCATTTTAGGGTAAGGCTGAGAGAGTTCAGCTTTCCCAGATGCTACAAGAGGAAGAAGTGCTTGTTGGGGCCATTTGTACATAAGCATCCTGCCTCACTCGGAGCTACAGCCTCTTGCCGTCAGTGACACCCCAAGGGGCAGTGCATGTTCTGGTCTGCTTGCTGCAGACCAACAGGAAGCCCTGCTGTCTTCGTGGAGCTGTTTCCAGCCCCTACTCTTCCCCCCTGCCCTGCATACATCTTCCCAGCCAGCAACAGTCCCCACAGCAAGAGTTCAGTGCAGCACAGCCCCTTGCGGAGTGTTTTGTACACCCACACACAGCCCTGCACCAAGCTGCCTGCTGAGGCAATACAGAGCTCACGATTGCTCCCAACAAGGGCTGGTGGGGAGGTCTGGTGTACTCCAGAAGCTTGTACAAGAGGAGGCATGCCCAGGGCACTGGGTGTGCATGCTAAGCACAGCAGTGTTTTCTGGGGTCCCCATCCCAACTATCTCCCCCTGGGAAGCTCGTGAGATGTGCCATGGCTTTCTTCCTGATCCTTTGCTGATCCCAAGAGGGCTTGCTGTGTTAGCAACACAGGTGCCATCATAGGTGCCCTGACACTGATGCATCAGTCATCACATCTGTCCCAGGTATCGGCTGCTCCCAGAATTTGGCTTCTAGGGAACATCCTTCGAAACAAAGGTCTTCCCATGGTCAGTGCAATCTGCCCTCCAGATATCACTGCTGCCACACAAATCCCCGCCATCCAATGCCCCCCATGCAGTTTACAGTAACAGACAATGAGATAAAGTAGCTTTGCACACTTTTTTCTTCCTTCATCGATTTTTCTCGCTGTTACTGCCACACTCGGGATTGGAACAAGGCCCGAAACATTTCCAGCTCCTGGTGGCACATAGCCCCGAATCCACTGCAGAGATGACACATGCCTGGATGGAGCAGGAGCTCTCATACTGATGCCACATTTGGTGATTACCATAAAAGCTTTCTTCCTGGAGACCCCATTGATAAAGCAGTGGGTTAGGTTGCTAATTAATCAGGGCTCAGCCAGAGCTAGCAACAGACCCTGAGATCTGGACGGCATTTGAGAGTTTTTCTGTTGTTGTCTGGGTTTTTTGTTTTTTAATTTGTTTTTTCCCCCTGTGCTATTGCTGATGTGACAGGGTAGCTCCTGCCCCTTGATCTTGCACCATGTGAAACACTGGGATGCTGTTCAGTCTTTAACCTGGGGAGGAGTGCAGGGCTGGACCCCCACACTGCAAAGGGTTTTCTGGACTGCCCATCCCAGACAATTCAATAACTAGGACATAATTGAAAGTCATCTTTACTGCTGATGTCCATGCTAATATTTGTAGCTCTGGTCCTGCCTAGCCCTGTCCCTCCCCTACTACAGCTTGCAGTGCTCTGGCTTGGCTTCCTTACACTACAGACCCCGTTTGTGGTTTTTTTTTTTTAAATTTCCTGTTCCCACCCACAACTGAAAACACTGTACTGAATGCTTTCCCTCCTTTTAAAGCAGTTTAGTCAAACCTGCCTCTGCAGGGGAGATCCTTTGCCTGTCCATTTGCTTTCCCGTTGTGCTGAGGCCTCTTAAAGCCACCTACAGCTATTAGAGGTGCAGTATCTTCACCTTACATGGGACTATGCCAGAAATTACGGATAAAATGGCTCTTTGATGGTCTTTAACTACTTTATGGGATAAGTAGTGGGATAATTATATGGGATAAATAGTGGGATAAGTATGTGGGATAAGTATATGGGTTAAGCTGGCTCTTTTATAGACCTTAACCTTACATGGGACTATTATAGTCCTTAACTACTTTGTAAAAATACTCTAAAGCTTGGTGCATGCCATTTTGGCTACGCAATGGGGCGACAGGGATTTTAGATGTCCTAAGTGCGTGTTATTAAACAAATACCAACAGCTGGTAACAGCAGAATGCATTGCAAAAATTCCTGAGCTGCTGCCACCCAATGGCGTCACTGCATTGGTTTTGCGATGTCTAAATACTCCCCTGCAAATGTCCAATTTCCGCTTTTAATTCTCATAAAACTCAAAGGAGAGGTCTGGAAGGAGTTCCCTCACCGTGTGCCAGTAAGTCCAATATGCTGTCCCTCTTAGCACAGAGCAAGGAAAGGCACAGGAAGACAGAAAGCCTCTTCTGTATTGAAAAGACAATAACCTCTTTTTCTTCGTAGACACAGAGACCAGAACTGGTGGATAAATTTTGAGGCTTGTTTTCTAAGCCGTTTTATGACTTCCAGCCGTGTTTACTAACTGGAAAGGGAATACACACCTGACTTTTCTCTGTCGGCATTTCAGATATTGTGTGCACAAGGGAGAGGAGGGCTCCTGTTACGGAGAGCACGGACCGAATTGCTGCGCTTGGCCCTACCCATCTCCCACCGAAATCAGCGGTGTCCTCCGCCTCCTCCTGTGGGCTGTGGAGCAGGGTTATAATTAACTGCCTGACTATTCCTGGCACAGCGAGGGGCAGAGGCTGACGTGAGCCTGCCCAGTTCCCGAGTCCCTGCGGCCGGTCTGCAGCTGCCATGAACCCGGCGCTCCGGCACCTTTCAGCTCCCGCAGGCAAACCTGACGGCAGCTTCCTAGCAGAGGTGAGGGATGGGGTCTCTCCTGGTCTACCTGACCACGAAAGGGGGGCGAGAAGCTGCGGCGATGGGCAAGTGGCTGGTTGCTGTAGCTGAACACGTGAAAAATGGACAACTGACTGAAATGATGTGCTTTGCCGTGTGGGATAGTAGGGGTTCTGCAGGTGTGACGGAAGCAAGGTAAGAAAGCTTGTGCAACTCATCACGAAGCAGATCTGGCCTCTGCAACTCTCCACAAGCATGTTAATCATATGATAGAATCACAGACTGGTTTGGGTTGGAAAGGACCTCAAAGATCATCTAGTTCCAACCCCCCTGCCACAGGCAGGGACACCTTTCCACTAGACCAGGTTGCTCCAAGCCCCATCTAACCTGGCCTTGAACACTGCCAGGGAGCATCCACAGCTTCTGGGAAATACTCAGGGGTGCTCTTGTATCTGCAGCTACACACCACTGAGTGGAGAAAAAGAGATCTGTCCCATCTCTGGACAAGAAGACAGAAGCAGAATCAAGAACTGGGGGAGAGACAAACCGACTGCCTTGGGAGGTAGGACACAAGCCACTCTCTTCCAGCCACGTGTGCTTGTGGGGGTACGCCTTCCTGCAAAAACGTGAAGAAACAGGCAGCTTTATAGAAACACAACACAGGTTTCTGTTTTAATGAGAAAATAATTATATACTTGCATTGTAGGCCTCACAGTCACTATAAAACAGAAGCAGGATAACATTTAAGTGGTTAACATACAGAAAGCCAGGTATTGTTGAAACTGATTGATAAGTCATGACAAGGATGCCATCTTTTGGTTGCCAAACACGTCAATGCTACTGTATTTTCCTTCAGATAATGTCAGTACAGAGCAAGATGAAGCCCAAACTGGCAGCTTTTAAAACAAATTCTTCAGAAAACCTGCACTGTAACCCCAAACTGATTATAATCACAAATGCTAATGCTTAACTATTTTTCAATACACAGTTTCATTAAAACCAGTCTTTGCCACAGGAAAGGATCTGAGCGTTTTTGTGGAGACGAAGTTAACTCTGCAATAGTGCTCTTTTGTTGCATTTGATACAGTTATATATAGATAGATATGTATTACTGGCGTATACTTATAAACACCTAAGCTTGGTAGCATGCAAATGAAATAACAGAGGCAAGTAAACTGCGTTGCACTCGTGTTACCACAGCACTGAATGTGTGCTGCTGATGACGAGTGTCCATAATTTCTGGAAGAGAAAAACTGCTGGGTGGAAAGGTTGTCTGTCCTGGACTGATACATGCAAATACTTTTGTCGCAGGGACTGAAAGCGAATGCTTCTAGTGCAGAGGACTCCGGCCTGGCCTCTCCCCACCACCACATCCCCTTTCTAGGGGAACCATTTGATTTTCACTTCAAAGACTCAGGGCTGATTGTGGTGGTAGGGGAGGATGTGGCAAAGCACGCAGAGATGTCTTGTGATGGGTGATCAATGTCACAGGCTTCCAGTGAGGGACCAGGTGGAAAAAACAGGCCTCTGGGTTAAAGAAAATAAAGATGCAGGTTCCTGGGAAGGCAGCCCAGGGCTGCCCCAGTTTCAGGGAGCAAATATTGGGGGGGAACTCTGAAGAGCATCGTTTGGTGCAAGAACACCTCACCGTAAGTACGGGGCCGTCTCCTCTGCTCAGGAACCCCCTTTTTCCCAGTCTTGCTTAAGCTCTCCCCAAGGGTTGAGGGAGCCAGGATTCCTCTTGGTACAGATGTGCAGAGCTCATGGATGCGGCTACACGACGTATGGTCTCACCAGAGTGCTGCATTGGTGGCGTGGCTTTTCCTACGGTCTTACGGTGACGAGCCACCTGCAGACTTGAACCACAGTTCACTGTCGACTGCTGTGTCTGAACAACGGGCCCACGCACCTCGGTTGAGAGAGCATCCTTGAGATAAGCTCGCTGCCCTTAACGCAGTGAACCCTTGGTTCAGCAGGGCTTTCTTCTGTTCAATAGCACTTAGGGAGACAACTGACAGAACTGAGCTAATGGGTATATATAATACTTTTTGCTACAATTCCCTGAAAATGACACTCAGAACGATGGTGTCCACAGACAGAAATCACATGCTGGAGGAACTGAAGGGTGGAAGGTGGGGGGGATAATTTGGTTGCAAGCTCTGTGTTCAAGAAAAGCACCAGAAGTATGTTCACAGTATCGGTACTCATTTTAAATGAGCTCACTGTTTTAGGATAAAACAGCACAGCAGGTCATGAAACCAAGGAAAGGCTTAGGGGAGGACCAGTAATCCTGGCTGACGATTTTTAAAAAGATGTCAAAATAATAACTGTTTATAAAAAAGACAGAATATTTTATATAGAAAAAAGCTCAGTGTCTTTTTTTTCTGTCACCTCCCAAACTTGTTGGTTTCTAGTCCAGAAATTATGGTTCCCAGTTGTAAAATATTCCTATTGTATTGCTTGCGTGAAAAGAAAGAGTAAACCCGCAGCCTCTATACTACATACAAGTACAAAGCACAAGAATAAATACCACATTTCTTTTCCTAATTGTCAGCTTACAAAACTGGTCAATACTTTGCAATTGTGACTCATGCAAATACCATGTTGGGTCAAATTTTAATATCACAAATACTGCGTTAACTCAGTGCCTTGTTTTTATATCCCCTTTCAGAAAACAGAAAAGAAATTAGCACTCACCCCTATAGCTGGTAAACAGCTTTGGAGAAAATAATCAGCACACGCACTGCCATACCCTTTCGGGTACGCCAGCCTCACGCACGCACCCGCACGCACACATGCCCACACGCACACACAGATCCACACTAATCCTTCACTGCCGATCCCAAGCCTAAGCCATAACTAAAGGCTCTATGGTTTGCTTGTAGCACTGAAAACACGGGCTGAATGGCAAAAGTAATGTTTTCTTTCCTTGTCTGATCTTCCTTGCTCGCTCCTTCCAACTCATTATGCCCTTTAGCTTCTTTGTTGCCTGGAAACGTGAAGACTTCCACAAAGCACTCTACTTCAAAGGCTTTTAATGCTGTATAAATATAGTTGAAGACGTAACTATCTTTCTTCTAGGCCAGAGTCTGGCTTAGTTCAATTATTGCCTCATTTAAAAATTAAATGTCCTTTATTTGTATCTCTTTCCCACTACCTTTCTACTTCAAATTATCCATCTTCATAGATTTTACACATACACCACTCTTTTCCCTCCCCACCATCAAAAAATAGTTGTCATCCACTAAATACAGATTTTTTTCTATTTAGAAACTTTGTTACGTAAATATGCTCTGAGAACCTGGAGCTCAGGTGATATTGCAAGCATGTAGGATCCTAAAGCTAAGGTAATCCATTTGGCTTAGCTCTCATCCCCATCTATTCCACTCCTAAGTTGTGATGGCTTGTGTTTGCAACACAAGGACTGTTTTACTGAGTCTACTGGATTGTACATTTGCAATAACTGCCTCCCTGTTGTTTTTTTTTTTTTTCCTTCTAAACAGATAAATTACTAGAAAGGGGAGTAGAACCCACCCCTCCAAAAACCACCCCAATCACAAACCCCACCCTTCAGTCTCCTCAAAGAAATAGCAACAGAGGGCAATATCGTCGTGTTTTGTGGCTGGATAGTATGCCGAAGTAACGCCGATGGTCTCGGTGCAGCGGCTGTGGGAGGCGAAGGACCGCAGGAAGGTCCGACTGGAGCTGCTGGGGGGACGGTGATCCCGGGGGCATGCAGGGCTGTCAGTTCGGTCAGTGGGAAGCACGAGTGTGAGCCCAGGCCACAGGCTCCTCCACGCCGACCTCCTGCTGCGTGCCTGCAGCCTCTGTGGTCCATGGGGACAACTGCCCCCTTGTCCCCTCCCCGAGGGCTCCCACCCCCTGTACCCTCCCCATCGCTTTATTTCAGAGGGGGGATGGAGGGAAGGAGACGGGGGTATTTGCTAGGTGGGTTTTCGCTGTTGTTTTAGGATTGCCAGGAGCTGGATCATTTCTGTGTCTATGTGCATCGTTGAGTTTGTTGTGTATTTAATAAATATTGGACTAAAATGCTGCTGCTTTCATGGTGTTTTTTGTGTTTGTTTTTTTTTTTCCCTTCCTTTCTCTTTTTTTTTTGGTTTCGGCATGCCTGGTCCTGTCTTCACGCTGCAGCATGCTTATTCGTCCTCCTCTCGGTTGGCATAAATGCCAGCTTCCCAACGCAGTGCCAGAGCACTCTTTCTGCGGTTCACCCTGGTCGCCTCGAGTACCTGGTCAGGAGAGAAAGGGAAAATACAACATGTCACTCAGCAGCCCGTGGCCCCCGTGCCGGGGTGCCCCTCACCGTGCGCCCGGGCAGGCAGGGACCAGCCCTTCCTGCAGGGCTCCCAGTGCCAACACCTCGTGCAAACTGGGAGAATTCATGCGATGAAGCACTTGCTGATGTGAAGGCGGGGAGGATGGCACATGAGAGCAAAGCCACACCATGGGAGGACTGAAGTGGTAGGGGCTGTCTGGCAGCATCCAGCTCGCTTCAGGGGAGCCCCAGCTGCCCCTTACCAGCCCAGCTGCACATTGCCCCATCCCTGCCCGGGGAAGGCAGCAGGGCACAGGGTCTTGGTCCCTTCCCCAGAGGCAGCTGCAGACCTTTGGTACCAGGAACCAGCAACCACCCAGCAGCTTTGTCCAGAGGCTGCTTTGGAGCTGCACGTGCAGCCTGGAAGGCAGTCTGCTGCTTATTTCAGCACGTCACCCCCGCAGGCAGAACTAGGCAGCCCCCCTCCACCTTCTTCTCGTGGTCTTTGGCTTGCAGCTACGCCAACGGGAAAGCCTATGCACCGTGATCAAAGTGCTCTCGGAGTGAAAAAAAATCACTCTGTGCACATGGGAAAGGAGATTTGCACAAGGAGGACCTGCACAGCCTGCAGAGTCTGGTACAAGGCGGCCCTGACACATTTATACATTTTTCACACACACACACACACACACACACATATATGCACACATATAAAAACATACACACTGTGTATGTATTATACATATGCACGCACATGCACACACACACAGAAACAATTAACTAAAGAAGTAAGAAACAGTTTTAATATGTGTTTTAACAAGGTTTAAAAAAAAATGGGACGAAACCAAAAAGTGTTACTGTGATATGCATCAGATGCACTCCTTGGCAAATAATGCATGGCAGTGGGTGTTTTCCTCTTAGCGGAGTGAGACATAAAGGGGTCTGGGGCCTTCTTATAGAAGCACATGGTAATGTTATTTTCTGACTGACACTGAATAACAGCTCCCTGATCAAACTACAAAGCTGCCAACATCCACTGCCCTCAATGTGTTTTAAAACAGCCGTCCCAGAGACATAAACTTTGGCCATGTTTAAACAGTCAGTTAAAAAAAAAACAACTGTAAAAAAAACCCCAACAAATACGTGACTGTTCACTGAGCCATCCCCCGTCCCTAATGCTTCCTGCAAGCTGCTCTGCACACTCCTCGACTGCAGAAAATAGCTGTCCTTTTGAGAAAGGACGATACTATTTTATTCTTCTGAATAGAAAGTCAGATGCAGTGAGGACTTAAGTCTTGAATGGAATAAAAATAAATAATTTAAGACTAAAGAAACTCGTCTTTCAGCTTGTGACAAGCTGTGGTTGAAAAGGACACAGGTACTAGGGGCTCCTGCGCAGGCAGCATTGGGAAATCAGCTCTGAACTGTTAGCTGAAAATTACAGGCCATAACTTTGCTTATGGCAACGAGAACACACTTCGGCATTTAGGCTAAGACCCAGACTGAGGAGCTTCAGGTAGGGTGGAGTTTGGCCAGCTTTATTATTTCTTTGCCCTCCTAGTTTCTTTTGACTATGACTATGAACAAGCCAAAGAACTAAAGGCAAAACCCAGCCAACAGAGATGATTTTGAGCTAAAGCTCCACCTGCTTCTTGGCACGGATCAGGGCGACAAAGCTGGTCCAGGCCCACTGGATGGAATTTTTGCTGAAATTTTGCCCAAAATCATGCCTCCTGTTTTTGCAAAGCAACCACTGCAAAGGGGGAGCAGGGCTGAGCAGTTTATATTTTACCCAGTAGAGGGCAAATGTGCTCACAAACCCAACAATTCATCAAAAAACAATACCAAAATCAGTAAAAAAAATTCCTTCTGAGACATCAGCCTGTAAGCAGTGTACTGGAGCTACTCCCGCTGCAGGGATGAGGACCAGTGGTATAAACTACATGTTTGGGATTCTGCAAGCCTGAACCAAGGAAAGACAACCCAAGCCAAACAATGGAGAAGCAAATACCTGGGATACCCTGGGACTGGGTATCAGGGCATCATCTTACTAACTTCTCAGAATAAGAAAAGACTGTGACTGCTGCAGGGTTAGCAATGAAGGGGGGAAAAAAAACAATGTGTTTTTTTTTTTCTGGATGGCAACAGACAAACACTGCTAGACAGGAGACTATCAAGACTAGTATGGGATAAAGTTTAAAGAAAACACAGAAAATTACTGTTCTCCCCACTAGATATTGAAAGTTACATGAAAAACCAGCAAATTCAGCACAAATTTCAAACCAAAACTGCCACTGTCACAGAGTAGCAGTATATTTAAATGAAGTCTGCTGAATTTGGCCTGCAGATTTATGCCAGCTGAATATAAAAAGGATTTTACATAATTTACAACAGTTTCCAGTCAGTGTCTTCCTTGCTGGAAATCACAATGTTGTGATGGTCTCTGGTGATGGCTTGCAACAGTCAGGTCCCTTAAACTTTGATGATTTCTGTTTTGAATCAGTCAGCTCATCTTTGTCTTAAAAGATAGCAACAGGGTTTCTTCCATTTATCGCCTGCCTGCAAACGGGCCCAGAAGCTTCTCTACTTCCGCAGATGCTGCTGGTTGCTCCAAGGAAAACTGTTTCCAGAATTATGTCAGAGATACCATGAGGGCATTGAATGTGACTTAGCCTTTGCAGTAAAACAAGTACTGATGTCTGACTTTGTATTAATAAACAAGCCCTCTAAATACTAGAGCTCATACTAATAAACTCAAGGTCCTTTTGAACAGTTACTCCAGACTTACTCCTCTAATCTACTGAAAAGAGTGTTTGATCTAAAATAACCCTCATTTTTACTAGGCTGTGTCAGTTTTACACCTGCTTGAGGAAACAATGGGGTAATTATAGCACACAACTGGAATGACTTGCGTGGAGAACTGGGAGTCCTCAATGGAGCATTGAACTCACAACCCAGGAAGCTGCTTGCCCAAAATAGCAAACGATCTCCATTTTAAAATATTCTTGGCAGATATCAGAGCTGTCTGCAGACCCATCATGACTCCAGCACCCAGAGGCTGTCACAGCAAGGGAAGTCTTTTGCTTTTGTCGTTGTGGCCATTTTGGGGGTCTGTAACACACCGCATTGTGGCCATGTTTACAAAATGCTACCTCAAGGCTTCGTAAGTGTCCTCCCTGATGATGCCCCAATGTCAGCTTACTGGGTGCGGGCCGGGCAACCCAAGCAGGGCCAGGCTTGGGTAGTCAGGGCGTCCTAAGGCAGCCAGGCACATAACTGCATGCAGAAGGTGTGTACTGAAAATCAGAAAGATCATGAAGCAGACAGTGCACGTAAGCTTAGGCTGAAGAACTGAGCTGGCTGTACTATGGTAAGGCCACGTCAGTGAAAAAAGCAATATGTGATATAAAATGTCTTATTTGGGAGAGCTGATTCGATTACTAACTGCATTAGCAGAAGGAGGTGTGAGGGAAAGACAAATGTACCAAGATACACAGGGCTGTAAAAACTACTCTTCACCTCTCTTTGCAAAAAACTGCTACGTGGATCTTGTGGTTGCAGCTGTGGGGTCTCACTAAGAATTGCAGAGGGCTCTTTCCTGACAGATTTCATTTATTTTTGAGGATTTTGGAAAAAAAAAAGAAAAAATTGAAACAGCTGCCATGGTCAGGTGTAAGATTAATTTACCTATCCATCCTAGACATGGAGGTAGCTGATGTGGTCAAATATGCTACGGAATAGGGAAAAAGTGGAAAATTCATGTTTATAAAATAATGCTGATGCTGGACAAATGAATGTCAGTCACCACCACAATCTCTTTGTGTCTCTTAGAGAAGTCCAGATTTACACATATGTCTGCACAGAAAATTACAGGCAATTGAATCGTCCACGTTACTGAGCACCTCGTTCCTAACAAACACTGCAAAAGTGTAGTTGGTATCAACTCCCTGCTCTTAAAATTGTTGCATTCATCAGAGTTCAGCTTTGTAGGGATAAGGACTGTGCAAGTTATTGCCTTGCTAAAATACCAAGTATCACTGTAAATACCCTTTCTCTAGCAGGTCTGGGTTTCTTCTACTCTGAGACCAACACTGATGCCAAGTTGTGGGACTGTGATCAGTCATCACATCACAACACACAGGGACAAGGACAGGTTCACAAAGTTCACCAGACTGAGGCCATGCGCTTGGACCTGACTCTCTCCTTCCACAGATGACAGGCTGGCATGCGGATTCTTTAAAAAATAACTATAGATTTGGATAGTGCTAAATACACTGCAATCAGAGACAAAGGAAAGCCACAGCAGTTTCACTCAGTATCTGAGGATGCTTGGATCCCAGGTTTAGCTTTGCCAGCTAAACGGTAACAGGGATTAAGGCGAAGACCTCATTTCACACCTCAGGAATGCTCCAGTCCTGGGCAACAGCTCCCATGCTTTTAATTACAACCCCTCCCATGCCAGAAATCTCAACTAAAATCCAAGGGTTAGAAAATCAGCCACACAAATATTTGTTGATGAGAGATAAGAAGGAACATCCCACACGCACATTTGCATCCTGTTTTTGATATGAAACAGCACTGGCACACAGCATGAAAATGCAAACTGCAGCACCAACATGCACTTGGAATCACCATGCAAGAGGAAGCAAAAATAAATAAGCAGTTGAAAAGTACCTCAGAAGTAACCTTGCTAGACAGTAATTTACAGGTGTACTGGTAGAAAGGGAAAAGACCAGCATTAGTACATTGAACAAGCATGTTATAACTAGGAAACGAGAACAAAACAAAGAAATTGCAAGAACTGGCACATCCCAGAGTATAGGATTTCAAGCAACTAGGTGTCATGAAAAAAAGATCAGTCAGTTTACATTTTTTTAAATGACGTTGCTTGGCCAGTCTCAGACTTTTTTACCATCAGTGCTTGACCCGTTTTCTTGCTGCTGCTTTTTCGCTTTTTCTCACCTGTTGAAACCTCTACTCTAACACATCCTCTTTGGAAGAAAACGCCCCCTCACCTGAGCAGTGAAGTTCTTCCAAGAGCAGATGCGCTTGATTTGCCCTCTGTCTCTGAAAGGCAAAACCTGCAAGCCCTGGCCAGAGCGGCTGCGTTGTAGCCACTGAAGCCAGACACAGAAGGCAGTGATGTTTGAAGGAGAGGCAGGGCAGATGTCCTACTGAAACCACCCTCCTGCCTTCTGGTTTTTCTTATGTAGGGAGAAACTGAAGCTCCATACATCAGTACTGCTGGTGTGCTCAGCATGTGGCAGGGAGTTTCCATGGACATCAAACCTCCCCACAATCCCATTCAGGAGACTGTGGCTGCTGCCCTCTGCCCCTGCAGCAGCGCTGGCTCAGTGCAGCCTCAGGTGCCACAGCACCCTGACTGCTCCCAGAACCCCAGGCAGTCTCTGGTTCCCCTCACTCACAAAGAGCAATGATGAGCCACGTTCAGCTCTCAGGACATAATGCTCCAAGTGGCAGCTGCCTGTCTGGTTGTCAGTTACGCTCCTTCTCCCGCTATATTTCATATATTTTCAAAAACAGGCCAGTGATGTTTTGTTTCTCTTTGTTTTACAGAAATCTTCTTCCTAAGCACATGGTCAAATGTCCTGTGCTGACAAATGAAAGCTATTTATTGCTTAGCCTGGCACTTCTTATTTGAATTATCTTTCCCCTGTTAAAGGTGGGAGTTGTTTACAAAAGGAGAGCAGAAAAAGGCAGGGAAGAGAAACAAAGCACTCCTGCTGGTCCGAGGAAGCTCTCCCTGGGCTCTGCAGGACACTGCCCTCTAATAGGATTTTGGGTAGGCAGCAGCAGGAATGTAAATCTTGTTTGGCTGTATGCAATGGGCTTAGAAAAGAGGAGAACGACAACAAACCGCAACGCTGCGGGACTTCGGTGTGCACTGGGGTTCTGTAAATTCACTGCAGCCTTGACAATTCGTCCCAGAAAAGGATCCGCCCCACAAGCTCTCTGACCAGCACCAATGCTCTGGCAGTGCATCCTCGGGCAGTCAGTGCCTGGGCAGCTTTAGCAGCAGCAGACAGCCGAGCTGGCACCTGGAGCACACCTCTTCGGTCAGACACTGCCCAGACCAGTGCTCCAGTCAGGACATCAGGGCACACTTCAAACTGCAGAAGACACTACACAATTGTGGCCAACCTGCTTTCTTGGGGGCACATATGCAGGTTTGCAAACACCTGAGGAGTTGCACTCTGGCAACTGAGCAGAGGGAGTTAGGTCCAATGACACCTTACGTACCTTTTGTGTGCTACCACATGCACAACAAATGGCACATGACCAACACAGCTGTGGGAGAAGATTTCAGCCACAAGCCACCACTTCATGGGCTGGGCAAGTCACCTTTGGTCTTCATGGAGGTGGAGGAAAAGCGCAGGGTGAGTACCAGCTGAGTGTCACTTCTTTGGCACAGCAGCTTCTCCGCCGTGCTGAGGTTTCGAGCCACCAGACCGACAGACGCTCACTGCAGGACTCCCAAAGACCAGTTCTGGTTTGCATGGCAGGATTTTTATGCCCCTCAGTTTTTTAAAGTTCCTCCTGGCTTCTGCAAAGGGAGTGTGTGTGTGACACATCTCCTGCAAGCCTCTGAGCACCCTTCTGGGAAAGAGATCCTCTGGGTAGATGCCAGAAAACAGCACCCACCGGAGCAGGTGGAGCCACCCCATTTCACTGGGTGCTCTGGGGAGGGAGGGGAAACCAGAGAGCTGCTGCTTCCCAAGACGCGGCCCCAAGATGCTGCTGCGAGAACAAGGCACACCCCTGTGCATGAGCTGGCTTCCTATGTGGCAGCAGGAGCCTGGCGGACAATGAGATCTTGTTTTTCAATGGCTTCAGCAGAAGAAGGGACCAGAAAGTTTCTGGTGTGTGCTGGAAACGGATCTGTTTCCGTTTCAACGCAGCTCTCCTATGTTTTAGTTAACCAGCAGGAATGTAACAGGACCCCTCCACATTGCACTCCTGATTTTAAGTATCTTATGCTTCTGTGCAATATTCACCAGTGATGATTAAAAGCTGCCAAACCAGTGCAGTGTCCACATTACAAACCTTCACTTACTTCTATACACCTAATGAGACTCTACCTGTAACGAACGTTACTAGAAAGGCAGTTTGTTTGGAGCATGAGCTCCTTGGTGCTGGTGTCATTGGACATCTCTGGGAAACGCCTGGAGGACTGTGGCCGCTTCAGCAAACACACAACAACAACTATGTCCATTTAAGAAGTACTACACCATGCTTGTATCTCACTACCTTCTGCACCCATGGCCCACAGTGATAATGAGTCTGAATAAGAAACACCTCATTCTCTGTTGGGAAACAGGTTGTATAATGGATGCACTTGAACTTTGATACTTCCAGCTACGAAATTCTTATCTCTTCTTATTAGTGCCTCCAAGAAAGAACAACTTCGGTCAAACAGTAATGACTGAAATGCAGGCACCCATTTCACAAACTGAAATTCTGGCTGATTTTCTGTTTGTGTGGAAGAAATACAACAACTCCAGTGGGAAACAGCATGGATCCAAGTTAACTTCTGAGACATTCCCAATCCAGTTCTGCAAGGGATGGTTTCTAGGGAAGTTATCCATTTACACTGAATACTGAGCACACTGGGACAGGATTTTGGGAGTCTGCGAACACAGGCATGAATACATGCTTGATCCACAAAGTTCGAAGAGCCACTAAAATAACCCACTGGAGGGTCTTGGTGATCTGTGAATTAGCAGAGTCCACCAATTGCAGGGCAGCTACCCACTGCCCTTATTATTAATTAACTTAATTAATTAAAAAGCAACTTAATATGAGTTCCCTTTGATATCTGCAGTGATGCTCTCTTCCTCTCCATTGGCCCTCACCCTTTCATTTCAAACACACTGGCCCTTACAATGTGTTAAAATCCTTACATACCTGCAAAGTGATCTGAACAGATTCTTGGGAAATAAATATTTTTGTTGTCTGAATGTTGGTTCTTGTGAGTCATGGTCTCTATCGCAGAGAAAAAAGTGAAATGGGAAAGTGCACTTACACTGCTGTCGTCCATCCTTTCTCGTCTCTTAGTTTTGTGTGTTTCGTAATCCTCCATGAGGGTCTGCATCAGGTTCTTGGGTCGCTGGGCTCCTGCAGGCTCCTCTGCCGGTGGGTCAGTCTGTGAGACAGGACCTTCTGTGGTGGGGGATGGAGGAGGCTTGATCTTCTCTATCTTTCCTGCAACGACATGAAAAGGAACAACCCTGTCTAAGCTGAAGGACTCACAAGTTGTTTCCAAAAGACGACAGCTGGAGAAGAACTTTCAGCAGGGTTTGAATGAAGAAGCAGTTCGGAATGAAGTTTATGAAACAATCTGGTAAATCAGCATGGTCATTGGCTTTTGAAACACACTGTCTCTTCTTGAAAAGCACTACACCAAAACACTATAAAATCTTTTTTCAAAACCTAGAAGAGTTACTAAACAATACACTGCAAATTTAACCCACCACCATTATTTACAGTAGTATCTGGCTGAATTACCCCTGTCCCCACCTACAAGACACATTTCAGTGATCTGGAAATGTTTGTAAGATTTTGGAAAACTGCAAGATTGCTTTTTTTCTAGCTCAGACAATACAACACACAGGATGCCACCAATGTCCAAAGAAGGCATCTGGTTAAGCAGTGCTGGCTTTTTCTCTTCTTCCAGTGCTTTTCATCTGCTTTGTAAGGGCGAAAGACTTTGGGTTGGTCCCTGATGCTGCTCTTCCCTGCAGCTGTTTCCTGCAAGTTGCAGAAGGTGCTCCTGGAGGGAACAGCTGTGGCAGACAAGGATGGGGTCTCCGTCCCACACACCCCACGTTCAGACGGGGCCCTTCAGTCTCCTGCTGGGAGGTAAGTCAGAGAGAAGTCAGGCTGCTCTCTGGCTAAGCCCATTTCACCCAGGGGAGCCTGTTTGAGGCAGCGACCCCAGCTGAAGAGCTGGGTAAAAGACAGGCCAGAGCAAGGAGACCACTGCCATGAGCTGCAGGAGAGCTCTGTGGGTGGACAACCCATGCTTCTCCAGGGAGGACAGCCTGCATTTCTCATCACCAGGTGCTGATCTGGGGTGAGCCACCCACCTTGCCCCAGTGGGAAGGATGAGGACAATGCTGGCAGGTCGTGGGAATAAGGTGCAGGGGTCCTCAGCTATGACTGGAGAAAGCAATGCTGAACCAAAATCAGGTTCCTTTTTCCACGGCAGAGCAGCTCTTTGAAATAAGATGGTTCAATGGATGGGAAATTAAAAAAGGAGGAAAAAACCCATTCCAAACCCCTTACAAATAAGTGAAGTAACCAGAAGGATCGTACAGATTTTCATGAAACTTCCTGTTACTGAGGCAAATTAAAATCCTAGCTGCTCCTCCAAAAAGCATCATGACAGTCGTAAGCCACCAGAGAGCAGCCTTGAAACGTCCTGTAAGAATCAGCAGGCTTTATTCTTGATGGGAGAAGTGAAACCTGAGTTGACACTGCAGAGGTCTTTCATAAGAAATCCCCTTGCTGAGCTTGTTTCATTTCTGACCAGTACGGAAAAACCCAGCATCACTAATTTCTCATTACAGGCTTAGCTTAAGCTGGCTGGTGCAGGGATGAAGCTGGGAATTCATCCCCCCTAAACCACCCCACCCCTCCAGAGACTGGAGGGGGGAGTTTCCATGGGCCCAGGTTCTCCTCTGGGTTGCACCAGCACTAGCTCCACAGACAACCAGAGTTACACTGCCAAAGCAGGGGCCAACAGCAGGTCCTGAGCTGCCCAGCTGCACCCATGCGTGACAGCTTGGACTGCTCAGCAGGAGAGCGTAAGAACAACCGTCACCTTGCCCATTAGGTCCAGTGGGTAAAAGACCTGATTAATGGTCAGATACTTTGCTGTATTACTTCATTCTTACACTAATAATAACTGCCTTGGACATATGCAAGTAATGCAGGAAGGATCAGGCTTCTCAGATGTCTGCCCTTTTGTGCTTTCCCCCAGCGATGCTGACTATCACAGGATGCTCAGACATCACACCTGAAAAGAGCTCCTTCCACCCCACTCCCCCTGGAAAACAACGCGAACAGTAGGCTCTGGGGATCAGCATTTTAGAAAGGAGATATCTCCAAGCAGATACATCCTCCCTGGATAGAAGGTCCATTAATTTCCGTATTGTAGCAGCAACCCTGCAGCAACATGCAACTGCAACACTTACAAATACCTTAAGGGCAGGTGTCAAGAGGATGAGGCCAGACTCTTCTCAGTGGTGCCCAGTGACAGGTCCCGGGGCAATGGGCACAAGCTGAAACATGGGAAGTTCCATCTGAATATGAGGAGGAACTTCTTTACTTTGAGGGTGACAGAGCCCTGAAACGGGCTGCCCAGGGAGGTTGTGGAGTCTCCTTCTCTGGAGATACTCAAAACCTGCCTGGATACGACGCTGTGCAGCGTGCTCTGGGTGAACCTGCCTTGGCAGGGGGTTGGACTAGATGATCTCCAGAAGTCCCTTCCAACCCCAACCATTCTGTGATTCTGTGATTCTGTGATTGTGTTCTGGGCATGCTGGGCAGTGTCACCAGGAACAGTGTCACAGTTCCCTTTTCACGAATACAGAAGCCAAGGCAGAAACAAGATTTGCCCAGAGCAACACAGTGGCTTCTTGGTTTGTATCCACAAGAAATTACGTTTATACAAACATTTGCTCTGTGTAAGTGTTTGAATTCCACTAAAAACTCAGGAATTCACAGCGTCATTTTAACTACTTTTCCCACAGGAGTAAGTGTCTCTTTCAAGCTCCCAAAAATTTTTTGCGGACAGGTAGGCAGGTGGAAGAGAGAGATCCTACTAGTGACAACAGTGGCAGAAAGGCAAGCAACCAGCACAACCTTCAGTGAGGTTGTGGTTAGATGATGGAGTGTCTGAGGCTTCAGGACTCTCAGAACAACCACAGAAAAACTCTGTGAACCTGATCCATGCCCACACCTAATGCACACAGCAAGGACCACTGCTGGTGGTCCTTGCCCAAATCCAAGCTGAGTAATAAAGGAACTGTGCTCTGACTCAAATGGAAACAGGGTCACACTTGTGGGATACCAGCAAAAACTGCAGCCTGATGGTCACACTTGCAAGTTAACAGCAGTTATCAGCAATGTATTCCCCTCCAGGGGAAGGTAGTCCCCTGAGGTCACCTTTAGAGCTGCTGCAAGATATTGAGTACAGGCTATAGCATCCCAAATCTTCACCTACACATTCACATTTCTCTCCTCTTTCAAAGGGACTCCAACAAATATTCTGTGGCTTCAGTTCTGGTGATGACTCTCTCCACTCTCTGGCTTCAGGGATCTAGTAGGATGCTCCTGGAATTTGATTTCTCTTAATTTCTTGCCTCTTGTGCTATCTGAGGCAGGCAGGAGCTGCTCCTATGGAGAATGCTCTTTCTCAGCCCTTGGGGAGGGGAAGGGAAAGCTCAGGGAAGGAGCAGCTGCTGTTGTGTCCCAGTCTGGTGTCTGCAAGACATCACCTGACACCTCTCTGCAAAATCAAAGACATGTAAGATCTGGCCATAGATTAGCTTTCTCCTAACCAAAACCTCTGCACAGCTCTGGGGAGGGGTTGTGATGGTGACTTATTCACCCCATGGAGCCTGATGGGTGTCCAAGCACTTGCTGCAAGCTGAGTAAGGATGCTCAGATAATTTACTGCAATATCAAGAAAAAAGAGTGACCAAGGGGAGGCCCTGGGACAAGGGCCTGAGGCACCACTAAGTAACCAGCGGGTACCAAGAGCCATCATGTAATGTTAACTAAGGTACAAAGGAGGTGAGAAGAATGGGGCTTCACACAAGTAAAAGCAACAATACTACAAATGCTGTTGGCATTTTTTAAGACATCTGCACAGCAGAGAAAACTTTTCAAAGTAAGGTATTTCAGCAAGACACATTGTTTTAGGAGACTAGTCTGTGCTGAAGTCACGTGGAGCCTCATTACCACTCCAGGTGAAAGCTGGGCTTCTTTGGTCTTCTTGAACACCAAGTGAGCAACACGAATATGCAAACACACAAACAAGCAAACATTAAAAAAAGAACCTCTCGAAGATTCTCTCGCTTCATAAACATTCTCCACTAGGGAGGGAATAAGAGAGCAAATGACAAATGAGCTGGGTTAGCATGCTGTGAAGGCACTCCTGGAGGTGTTCAGAAAATGAGTGATGAGCACTCCAGAGGAATCCTTGAAGAGAATGATGAACTTTGCTTTTTTCATACCGGTGCTTACGAAGGAGTAAGGAAACTGTATCTTCCATTAACTCAGACGCTTCATTGCTGCTCTAGCCTTTCTCAAAATTCTCTTTTAAAAACCAGGGGTTCATGCATATGTATTATACTCAATCCTTATTCTTTACATGGATACAGAGCATTAACAATTTTGCGATGGCCACAAATATTAAAAATATCTTGCCTCAAAGTTTCTGCTTCTCCTCCCACTGTACAAAAAGTATCTCCAGGCTGCGGCTGAACCTAAGAAGTTTCCTTAATGTAGGTATTTACTAGTGAAAAATGGAAGTGGAAAATGGTTTACAGGCTGAAGTGGCTCCTCTGACAGAGGCTTAAGCTCCACAGCTGTCACTCAGGAGAAGACAGCAAGGAGAAGAAAGAAGATGAGAGCACACACGTGTCCCTCACTATCTGGAGGCAACAGTTACCTGAAATTTAAAGGTACCTGATCACGCCCATCTCTAAACTGCAACTCCTTCTCCGGGCTTTTGCCATCCACTGAAATTCTCTCATCTAGCTCATCAGCTGAGGACAACAGACGATGACTGCTTGGTGGGCAGCTCTCCCAGATGTGCATGCTGATGGGTCTGAGCACCTGCAGGTAAGTGCAGGGAGTGCAACATGCCTTCTGCCTCACCTGGCAATGCTTTGGTGACAAACACCAAAAAGGCTGATGTGGCAGCTTCAGGACAGCTTCTCCAGGCATAGCTTTTTGTATTAGGGATTTCCCCATGCCTCATCACGAGTCAGCAAATATTCACAATGGGTTTCTCTCCAACAGAAAAGCCTTCACTGAACTAAGACCCTTCAGGTAATGATTTTCACACCTCCTTTGATGAACAGGACGATTCGAGCCAGGCACTACAGGAAGTTGGACACAAGTTCTTCATAGTCTAAGTACTCCCAATAAAAGAAACATGGGAATTACACCACCAAACCTACACTGGATCCTCTCATGTCACACACTCATCATCCTGTTCAAATAAACTATCAAACAGCCCCAACTGCTCTACCCAGGAGGGATGGTGTACCACCTGCGCATTGTAGGAGAAAACCACTGGCTTGCTATGCAGCTGCTCAACACCTCACCAAGTGCAGCAGGTGCTGCAGCAAAACAACACAGGAAATGTTCAGATTTAAATACAGCTCCACAAACATTTTGGGATCCATGATGACTCTCCATTTAGCTATGCTCAAGCATTTTCTTTTTCGTCTTTCTTGGGTTTCCTCATGCAGGAAACCCCACTTTTTTGGGAAAGGACTTTGCATAGGTTCTTCCCTTCACCTTTCCAGGAGTACCCTGGAGAAAGCCTTGTCCTGTGTGCACACAACATGTAGTCATCGTTCCACTGAAATTACTCTATGTCTTCAGTGATCTGAAATGGGTTAAAAGGCTGCTTTGAAGCACCCCAAACAGCTTTAAAGGATACTTGTTAGCAGTGCAGAACTATGTTACTAGGGACCACACTGGCTTGTGCTGGGTGGTTGGCAGATGCCAAGTTTAGTGTTATGATCAGTTGTATGAAAGTTGTATGTCAGGGTGGCAAAAGCAGCCTGTTTGCTATCTAAAGTAATTAGCAGTTATTTCACACATACACCCACACGAACTGTGTTAATCTTCCACACTTCAGTCAAAACAGCAGTTCAGTTCACTGCAGCACTTTTTTGTGATTTGTGTTTCTGTTACCCACATAACGATGGCTCAAAGCAGTGAAGTGGGGCAGGAGTAATAAATAACCAGGGACCACCAGGAGTCCTAATAAAGCTACTCTGCCTCGTCCACTATCAAAAAGCAACCCGACAGGCAGGCCATTGCTAATTAAGTTAATTACTCTACCTCCTCAAAAGACTTCTGGTGAGTTTACACTTCCCCACTTAAGGATTAGCAACAGATTTTTCAAATTTAGTCTTGACCCCCTAATCCCTTTCTGCTGAGGTATCCTAATGTTAAAAGAAGAGTGCCAATTCTTTCTTTGGGAAAGGCAACTTGGTGACAGAAGTACCTCTGTTTCTTCTTCTTTTTCTTCTTCCTATTATTCTATGTGAGAGTAGATATTCAGATTACAATATCAGACATGTTCTACAGCATATTCCCTACTGCACCTTCCACAAGCAGATTTTCTTTTCTGCTCTGTAAATGAACTCTGTAACTGGCCACAATGAAGCTTTACAGCCAGATTTTTTTGCCTCCGCTGAATCACCTTTTGCCTCTGTTTTTGTAAATATTGAAAAGATACTGTAAATATTAAAATAAAAGGAAAGTTGCTGCAATCTTCCAAGGGATTGCATGGTATCTCTTATCCCTGTTTTTAAGGATGCCTGCAAGCTTTAACTGCAACACAGTTGGCTAAAGGGACCACAAGGATGAGCTGAGGGTATGTACCCTGCAACGCTAAGGGTGCCAAGCTGATTTCCACAAGCTGAGAGCTCTGCTGAGCACATCCGCTGTCTAGAAAGCACTGAAAGCAGAAGATTTAAGAATGACTTTGGCAATGCTCTTTGTGGTTTTTTTGATCAATGACATCCTTACACATTGCAACATATTCATCTTTTCCTAAAAATTAATTCTTTGCCTTGTCACCAGCTGCAAATTGCAGTAGCTTGAGTCACTGGCTAGTAAGATTCCAGTTTTCTTTCTTGAACATAAGGCAGTTGGACATTTAAAGGAAACTGGAATGATTCATTATAAATATAAGTTTATCATTCTCACTAAAATGTAATTTACAGTGAACATTTTAACATCAGACACAAAGTAAATGCCTTGCTGTGTAGAGAAACAAGAATGAGAAGTACACTGTTTTCCCAGATGCTCCGTTAAAACAAGCATTAGTGTCAGCAGTCCTTCCAACATCACTTACGAGTAAAAAGCAACCATTATTTGGCTCATTTTGAGCACTTGCAGTTAGAGATGATGGTGTTTGTGAGAGTGGTCATGAGCACACCTTTACACGAGTCCCCCTAGCTGATGTCTACAGTGCCTTGTCTCTTCACATCTTGTCAGACATTGCTCAAAACACCTCGGTTTACCGACACTCCCTATCAAATATGTGGTTCTGTAAGAGTAATAACAACAGCACTTCAAAGAAATTTTTGACATCTGCTACATTTTTTGGCAGGAAACATGGGTTAAAATAATCCTCTTTGCAGAAGAAACAAAACCAAGTATTAGCTATTTATGCGCTGCATAACACTCCAAGTTCACAATCAGACTGGGTACTGGACTAAATCCAGACCTTATTCAAGTTTGCCATGACTTTCAAAAGAAAAGGATTACCCTGCACAATTTTTGGAAGCATCACTGGCTCAGATATACACCAGTGGAAATAAGGACGGAATTTAAGTACTCTGGGTAAAATTAATAATTCTTCACAATGATCACTGTTAATAAAAACCTCTAAGTACTTGCAAAGCATATGTAGGTCTATATTCATAAAAATCCTACACAGAAATAAGCCTGGCATGTGTTTCTGGTTTTTTTTAGGGTTTTTTTATGTTATATTAAGAAGGCACGAGTGCTTGATTTTATTTTTTGAAAAGAGGAAGGAGGAGATATGCTGTAACTGTTGTGAATGTCACCACAAGGACCCAGAAGCTGATCAGTCAGAGGAGGACTTCTACTGAATCTATTAAGCATTTCATCTGTGACACCTGTTAGATCCAGTAGCGAATGACACCAGCTGAAATATATGGCAACTCACAGCTCTAGAGATCTTTTTACCAAAGTTCATTAAGAAGACCAAGAAATACCTGAAAACAGAAAGCAAGATAGACACACACAAAAAGAAATCTGATGCAGAGCCCAAAAATCTGTAAATCCCCACTATCTTCGTACTTCCTTAATGACGTGTGAGAGAACAGAAAGCCTGTTAAAAAAGGCTTTGTATGTTTGTCTTTCAAACAGCCACACAGCTGCAAAAACTGCTGCTGTCCTTCCTTGTGATGATCCTAAATTTCAGTGGGTGGTCTGAGCAGCACAGCAATAGACATGTCATGCTACAACGTGGCAGGGGATGAACAGAGCGCAGGGTTTCCTAATGATGATCAGCAGGGTATGTAAGTTACTTCCGCACTACATTTGGGAGAAAACAAGAACGTCCTCAGGCGTGCTCTGGTCAGAAAGTTGGGTTGTCTCATGTGCTCCTCCTGCCTGGGCAGACGAAGTCATGACAACCCTCTTGTCCCCTGCAAAATGACGTAATCGCTCAAAAATGACATTAAACCGAATCTGACCTGAGCCGACAGTCACATTTCACTTCCCCTCTGATGCTTCGGGCTCTTACCTGGGGCAGTTTTGTAAGACACGGTTCTGGTGGGCATGGGTGGTGCGCTCTTCATAATAGGGCTTGGTGCCAGCTGCAGACCTTGCCGCTGCCTCTTCAGCTCCTCTTCTCGTTCCTGGGCAGCTCTGATCTCTTCTTCTATCATCGACAAAGTCCGCTGCTTCCTCGACCGTAACTTGAAAGGTCCCACAGTCACTTCAGGCTCCCGCGTGGCCAGGATGGAGGCGGTGCTCCTCAGCTCAGCTGCCTCTGAATACTTGCTGAAATAGCTGACTTCGTGCCTATTTTCCTCCACAAGGAATGGCTGGCTGGCTGAGTACACGGACAACTGCTGCAAACTCTGCCCTTCCCTGAGTCCTGAGTCTTCCTCTTTTGAAGTCTTTGGTATGGTGTCCCTTTTTTCTTGAACAGGTGAAGACACCTGGGGTGGCTCAAACATTGGGTTCTGCTGCTCCTTGGAGGCTGGAGCTGGCCTGGTGGTGGCTGGCTGCTCTTTGACCAAGGTCTCCTTCTCCCCTGTGTTTTCTACTTCCTTGCAGTTTGCTTTATCCGCCTGCTCGGCTATGGCTTGTTGGATGGCGTTTTGAACCAGCAGGCCAGCGTGGTACTCCAGCTGGTCGTCAATCAGCATGGAGTCTGCCAAAGCGGAGGAGGGTGAGTCACAGCCTGGGTCACTGAACGACTTGGAGATGCCTTCATCCCTGCACTCCGCCGGAGTGTCGGCCTGCGGGGTCTGTGGCAGTGAGAAATCGGCCAGTGAGCTTTCCTGCAGGGCACTCATGGTCTCATTGGAGGCACCACTGTCACTGACGTTATCCATGCTGAAGTCATTGGAAAGGGTCTCCAAGACGGTGGTATCCTGAGACCTGACAGACAACTCATCCAAACCGGAGTCAAGCTCCTCTGGAGGGGAAGAGGCGCTGGCTGACTTTGGGAACTGGTCTAGTACGCCCTGTCCATCATCCTTCACCACTGTGAAGACTGCTCTTGCACTCATGAATTCTCCATCCTCCGCCCACAGTTTTGAGGCCTGTCCGGCTCTGGGGCTATCACTGCACGGTAACTCTCTTACTGGGTCAGCAGTGGTAGTCTGAGCACTTGTATGATCTTCTGAGGTACAGGAGATCTTCTGTGCTTTGACAACAGTGGCATTGTTACCCTCAAGTTGTCCTGTTTGCCCACACACTGAAACAGGTCTTGTCACAGAGGACAGTGGCCTGTCTACATTCGGAGAATTGAGGCTTTTGTAGAAAGGTTTGATGGAGAAAATTTTGGGTGTTCCAGACCGCCTTGGTGGGGCCTGACCCTGAGATGGACCTGAATGCTCCATCAGCTGGAACTGCTTTCTGGCAGCTGAGAAGTCTATTTGCTCTGTGACAATATCCTCTTTCTTGATATTGACTGGCTCTGGTGGTATAAAGGAGCAGCTGACCTGTTTGGGGGATGTTGGTGTTACCCCTTGCTGCTGCTGCCTCTCCTTGCGCTCCTTGTACTTCTTGTGGGACTCCAGATGCTCTTCATCCAGTTGATCCTCCAGGGTCTTCTCCTGGGGAGGATTCCACCATTTGGAGGCAATGTTGGGGTTTTTCTTGACAGCCTGACTTTTAATGAGTTCTCTTCTTTCCTTTTCAAGTTCCATCATTTCCTCTGATGGTCTCACTTTGCGGACCCTGTATTTTTCCTTCTCTTCCTCATCTTCAAAGAGCTTTGAGGGCTTTTTGTCTTCATGGAAGGCTCGAAGTTCAAACTTAGCCTCTTTCTTAAGGGTAGTAAGAGTTGTTTCTCCATCCTTAGAGGATCTTCTAGAACTGTTCGAAGAAGCGGGACTTCCTGGCACCTTCAGACTCTCCCTAGTATCTTCTTTCAGTCCACCCAAGGAATGGCCATTAGATTTCAGGTTCTCCTCTGTTACGCTAGCTTCATGTGGTTCAACTACCACAGGTGCCTGCTTGTCGGCTACATTTTCTTCCCTTTCACTGGGTACTGAATCATTATTGACATTAACAAATGTTCCTGAGCCATCCATAGAGACTGCACTTGGTTCAGGGGAAGATGTCCCATTAAAGGTATTATCTGCAGCAGAATCACAGCAATTTGCCTCCAGCACTTCATCTAGGTATCTGATCTCTTTAGCAACTTCACTGTCCAGAGATTCGTGCCTGTCCTTAAGTCCATTGTGGCTGGCAGCAGGGGAAAAGAAGTGGGTTGGATTGTCTATGGGATGTGGTGAAGCCACTGTGGTGATGCTTTTATGTTCAGAAACTGGAACTTCAATTTCCATTTTCTCTTCCTTTGTAGCAAGCACAGTAGCTGGCTCCAAGAAATTGGCACAGTTCTGGTCTCTGTTTTTTCTCAACCTGATGTCATCCTCAGGGATTCTGGAAGATTTCTAAAATAAAAGAGAACAAAACTATGATGAAGTCCTACAAACCAACATTTTATTTTTTGCAGAGTAAACACCATCTGGAAAGCAAATCCTACCACTTCTTAAACTTGAGATTAAAGCAGCCCCTCAGAGTGTGGGAAGGCAAGGCAAACCATTAGCACCAAAAATAGAAAGTTACCTTACCATAAGCTGGACAAGGCACTAAAACAACAACAACAAACTTTCATTTAAGTATCTCCCATCTGCTCACCATCCTCACTTTGTCATTATTTCATGTCTGTGTCCTGATCTGCCACTAAAAATGAGCTTTGGATTTCCAAGTTACTAATGACTTGGCAGTTTAGGTTCTTCAAAGGTTTGCACATGCAGCACACAACATCTATCACCTTGGTATTTTATAAATGCTTTCCGCATCTAAAGGAAACCTCATAATGCTTCTACAGATGAAAAGTATTACTGCCCTCATTTTGCAGAACAGATGCTAAAATGTAGGAAGAGAGGCGATTCATCCCAAGTTAGGAAAAAGGATGTGGCAGCAGCAGGGAATGTTAATTTCTCAGTGGATCAACCCTGGTCACCAAACACATGGTAGAATTACATGGTCCTGGAAAGACACGGGGTCTTTCTCCAGCCCACATGGAAACCCACATACAACTGGACCTGGGAGACAGGAAGCATTTGCAACTCCCATGGCATGAAGACCACCACAAGGAGCATGAAAGGGATCAGAGTCATGGCCTCCTCCCTCCCACTGCTTTGATCTGCAGTGCAGATGCACTGGATTCATATTTTTCCCTGATGTGTTGCCTCTGCTCGCAAGGAGGGTATTGAAAGAAACACTATTTATGATCTGGTATGGGCAGGTTTTACCCATCAAGCAGCCTACTGAACTTCCCATGAGTAAAGTCTAAAGGAACTTTTGATTAAGCTGGTAACATGTCAGTGAATTTCTCAATAATTCTTTACTGCTGAAAGGCAAAAAAAAAAGGAAATACCAGAAGAAAAGAAGAGGGCATTTTCAACACTGTGCTTCAAAAAGAACTTGCTAACTCTTGTTAACTCTTCCTAACTCCTGACAACCAGAAGTGACACATCTATTCACTTTGACTAGCATTTTAAAGAGAAACTTGATATCTGAGGTCTCCGGCTCCCTTTCCACGTCTGTTTCTACGTAGTACAACTGCTGAGACATGGGTTTGGGAAGCAAATGGCACTGATCAAAGCCTGTGAACTCAGTGGTCACCCAACAAGGGCACCTTTGTCTGCTAGTCACCCCCGTCCTTGCTGTGCCTGCTAGTCACCCCCGTCCTTGCTGTGCCTTATCCTGCATGCTATTAATACACACTGCAGCAACAGATGATCAGCTATGAGCACAATGGCACTTACCAGTGACCTGAACAATCACATTGCCTCTGGGTTTATACAGGCAGTAAAACGCATTTGACACACCTTAAGGAATTATGTTCAGCCAGCCAGAAGACCTCTCTTTCTAAAAGCATTCTTAAAGAGTTTTCTGTCCGATTATGTATTTGTACACACTTAGAAGACAATGTTGGCTTCAGTCATTAGATATTTTCTCCTTAATTGTGCTTAAAGATTGGGAAAAACCTTTAAAAACGAATGAACAAAAAACCTGCTTTTGTCTATATATTTTACTTAACACACTTCACTGGTTCTACTTGCATTTCACTTCCTGTTGAACCTAGAAATTCTCCAGCCGATGTTTCTAGCGCTGCTTTTCTTAAAGCATATTACGTTTTTCACCATTTGAATATCTAAGCATGGCCAGTTTCTTCTTTAGTCCTATTAAGGATATATTCAAGAAATCAGATGTTCTGCAAACAAATACAGAACAACTAGGACAAAAAGTCCTTACTTTTTTGAGGGGGCACAGCAGGAATGAAAGAATAAACTTTCTTTTAACCTGAAGGACAAGAATTGCTCTTGACTTGCCTGCATAACTCGAGGTATCATGACGCAATGGGTACTCAGGTGGCAGGACTAAGAATGCAATACCTTTCTGTTATTTGGGTTTAAATCTCCCCTGCCTGACTTGCTGGTGTAGAATGGGGGATGTTGCTACCTGGAGCAGTCTGTGCAAAGGCACATAAGTGTCACTGCAGGACTGCTGGCTGTCCCCTTTCACACAAACCATGAGTATGCCACAATGCTCCTGCCAACATTTGCTTCCAATCAGACAGATCAAAGCCACTAGTGACGTTCGTAGCTAACTACATGTCTTCTGCAACCGCAAGAACACATCTTCAATGGACACAAAAAATCAGGTAACGAAGCTGTGCCGCCCAGCCACTGAAACACATCTCCCTGCAGAGCCAAACCAGAGCCAAAGGGCCCCCCAGTCCTATGTTTCTAGTACCTCCATGCCACGGAGCTGGGAATATGCCCCCAATTGTCCCAGAGACCACATTCGCTAAAGCACACCTACTTCCATCACTGCTTTAATGTATGAACCATTTCAGATCATACCATGTTTGGGTATTCAAGTTAGGGAACAGAACCACGGGCGCAGTATTTTACCGATTTCTTAATGAGTAAGAGACCATCCTCTCATCATAGCTGCAATTTGTAGCTCACAATTAAGGCACATACACGTAACTGTCTAATCAGGGCATGCATTTGACAGTATGTAATTCTGAAAGTGCATGTGTCTGTGCAATTAGTGTGGCACGTGTAATTATGTAGCAGAACAGACAATTACGCAGTAAAACCTATAAGGAAATATTGCTACATATGGGAGGGAGCCTTTCTTTGCCAGGGATTAGTAACTGAGCAAGAAGGAGGGCTCCCAGCAGGGCCAAGAAGCCAGGGAGGAATGGTAGGGGAGGAAAAAAAATACGATTGAAAAAAACACCCAGTTTTTCCCTCAATACATTCTGTCAGAATCTGGGGACAATTTCATGAGGTCATGGCAATGCAAGTATGGTCCAGACACTCCTGTGAGGAGCAGAAGTCAGTCTGCTGGTGAATCACCTGAAGAAGATAACTGAGAAGATCGTAAGAATGGAAGTAGCTGATAAAAGAAAGCTTTTCAAGACAGTCCAGGCCAGAGAGCCTGTCCATGATAACCGGCTGGGTCTGGGAAAATGGCACACGTTGGGATGGCAATACCATGGGTGGGAGGAGGCTTGGAGGAGGAGGAGGGCGGCGGGATGCACACAGACCCCCTGCCTCAGCTGTTTGGCAGAAGGAGGTGAGCTTGCCAGGGGGGCTGCTTTTGGTCCTTGGTGATAAGTATGTACCCATAGCTTTGTACTGACAGCTTTGTGTTGCCCGCCTACAGGGAGGAGGCTTTTCAAAGCCTGCACAGTTACATAGGCCTGTAAATGGGAAAAGGGCTGCATTCAGCCCTAATTGTAGTCAGCAATACAGCGCTCACAGTGATTCCCATACACGGCTCATCTAGACCCAGATTTTTCCAGAAGTTACTGTTACATTTACACAGTCTCTGAATGTGCATTCATTTCTGTGTAAGTCAAGATGCAACTGGGTAATCAGTGTCGTTTCTACAATGCTGCTGCACTTTAGTAAACTGCAGTTATTAACAGCTTAGAGAATTATTAGCATATTTCCTCCTTGGTTGAATTCTTTGTCTACAAAAGTGTAAGTGTTTGGGCAATCAAGTCTTTTAGAAGGAAAAGAATGTGGGTGTGCTACTAGCAAGACCCAGCAAATGTACTGCCAGTGCCTTCCTTTGTTTGATGCAATGCAAAATGCACATTACAAGAAGTGGGAGGCAACCCTTCTGAGCCACATCGACATTTTTCTCAAGGAACAGTGCAGGGGGGAGGGGAGAGAAAGCAAAAGATTAAACAACTGAAAACATTTCATGGTTTAAAAAATCTAAAACAATTTCCTCATTGTGGGCTTCTACCAATCACTCCAGCCAAGTTTCAGAACAGCTTTTGATGCTGTTGGTCTCCTGGCGTCATTAGCATTGTCGACTTTCCATTTCTTTGGGTTTCATCCTCCTTTGGAGATGTCCTGCACTGCACCTGCTTCTCCCACTGCCTGATCACTGAGCCAGTGCTTTGTTCAACTCTTTCGCCTCTGCTCTTGAATCTAACTCTTGGGCCTGCCATGCCTCTAGCAGTTTTAGTACAATAGCATAACTTAAAATTACATTTGCATATGGTTGACTGGCTAATCAATCATCTTCTCTCTCTTCGCCTACTGTCTTGGCCTGCCTCTCTGATGTCTCTTTGCAAAGGAGAAGGAACCAAATGATATATTTGCTAGGGGGTTGACTCTGGCAAACCTTCAAGAGAGTGGCTGCTTTCATTCACCTCACCCTTTTGAAGAACACAGTCGCCATCTGTGTCACAGATGCAGCCAGGCCCACGCACTGCAAAGATACAGAAATCATCTGCACCTCTGTGCTTCCAGACAGCCACCCTGTCCAGCAAGAAAACCCCTAGCCAGCGCAGGTATTGCTCCACTCTTGCTCGCAACATCAAGTATTTCTTTAGAGAAGTCATTTTACGCAGAAGAATGGTACGACATGGAAGTGTTGCAAGTCTTAACAAGCAAGGAAAGCAAAAGCAGAGTTGTACGAGGTGCTAGCACGCACCCCTCACAGCTCACGTTCACTGCCACACAACAGGTGCTCAGAAAGGTGCCACCATCCCACCCGATCCCAGATGGAAACGACAGCCAAACCACTGTGGTGGCTCCCGTCTCATGCTGGCTGGTGTGCTCCCTCTCTCCCACAGCACGCTCTCACAGGGTGGCTGCCACACCATCCGCCTCCAAAAATGTGGTGATCCCCCTCGTCACTGGAGGGACAAGAATGCTCCAGGTGGGAGCCTGTGTAGAAAGCAGTCTGAAGAAATACGCCAAACACTGTGTTGCTTTTTTTTTTTAAAACTTCCTGTTCAGGTGAGCTAAGCGAAAGCAGCAGCAGAGAAAACTTTTTAAAAAGATCTCAGAACTGGGGAAGAAAAGGGATGCAGCTGATGATGAGGGGCTCAAGGAAAGGAAGGGGATTTCTACTCGCATTACCTACAGGAACCATGCTTTTTCATTAAAAAAAAAAAAACCCTCAAAACCAAAGTGTTGTCTTCTTGCTCCTGTGTGAAAAGGTCCCATTTTTCCACACAGTATTTTTACACTGACTCCTAAGAGTTTTAAAAATACTACGAAAAGTATTGTCAAAAAAATTTACGATTTTTTCACTTAATGAAATTGGATAAAATTCAAGTTTCAGAAAAAAAAAAATCCCCAAACCCTGCTGACAAATTTTGTTGAATTTAAGACATATCAGGCATATGCTGGCACTACCTTGAGTAATTCCGTTCATAATCCTACTTGCACACAAAAAGCAAAACCTGGCCTGCTCTTCTGCAGTACACAGTGTCTTCCATACACAGATGGAAACCATTTCCAATGACTAAAATGTATTAGCGTTGAGTGACACAAGTGACATTCTCCATGACAACTCTCTACACTCTCCAGTGACTTGTCTGAGACAGGTACAATAGGCAAATTTTCTTTACGAAAAGCTAGTTTAGCTCCTTCTAAGCACTTCAGAAATCACAAGAGTACAGTCTAAAAATCAATGCAACTTCATACTACCTCCTCCTAAGAAGCAGTGGGGGGCTCTTTTGGAATACAGATAGTAATAAGGGACATGGGGAGACAGTGCCCAAACAAGTGGAGTTTTCTTGAAGAGCTTGCTGTGTGACATTTGCTGAGTGGTTTTCTGAATGTCCCTTTTTCTTCTGTCTGTTTTAGAGAAGGAGTTGTGACTGCATTTGCTCAGAAAGCATGTGAAAGTCTTTGCAATATTCTTTTTCATTCCAGCTGAGCCACAGGCTTCAGCTTGCCCACGTCACACACTATAAAGCTCTTCTATCAAATCAAAGTCCAATCTTCTTTTGCTCTTGTAACACATTAAGGATGGAGAAAAATGGCTCAAAATTATGAATACTTTAGTGATGCACATACACTGTACGGTAGGATATTTTAATGATGAGTACATAATGAATGACACCATATTTTTCCAAACATGTCTCCATAGCTTCAGTATTTTCTATGCCCTCAATGACAAACAGCTGAAGTTTTTCCTGGGCAAGCCAGCATAACCCTAACTACTTCCCACTAACTCCAAGGTATGTAAACTGGAAGCAGTTTTCTACAGGTAGGAAGTCACCTGATCCTTTATGGCTGTTATTTTCTCTTACTCCCTAAAAATATAGATCTGGTCTTTCTGTGAAGAATTTGTAACCCTAATGACAGGATTTCAACTATTGCTACAGGGGCAAGAAAAACAGGTATCTTCCTTCTTTAAATTAAATGCTTGTGCAGCTGTTGTAAATATATCAACAACCTGAAAGGCTAACTACTTTTTATGAAGTATTTTCATTCCTGCAAATCACTGTAATTGCATGAAGCACCTGCATGGACAAAGTGATTTATACAGAAATGAATATTTAGGGACAAAAGGCTGCTAACTTCTGAACGAAAAGAAATATCACGTCTGATAAAGAAAAAAAATCACAGAGGTTATTAGAGTATGACGGTTACACAGCTGGCACTAGGGAAAGCAGTATATATTCAAGTGCCGTAGACTTGGATACTACGGTGTGTGGGGCTGGTTAGCTTTGCTGTGAAAGCTCTGTTCAGTTCTACAGTAATGAAGATGCAAATCTGAAAATACAGGGAGCTGTGATTAAACTTTCATTCAGAAACTGCAGCATCGTTTGGTACTGCCACACTCCACCCCCCTAATTTTCTATCAGCATCCAGATAAGAGGATGCCCTGAAGAGCTCCAGAATAGCGTTTCACACACATGGGGAGAACTGGGAGCTCCTAGTACCAAAGAGATGAGTAAACTGGTGATAAATATGATTTCAGGTACAAGAACCTGCATTCAAAAGACCATTCTCTGCACTGCTGGCTTCTTGTAACGCAGGTCAGCCTGAAAGTGCAACTGAACTAGAGCAGTAAATGCATGCATAACAAGGCATTTTATCCAGAAAAATGTGTTTTTCTCATCACTCTCATCAGTTCAAATCCCACTCCTCATGCTCCTTTCACTTCCAAATTGATGTTTATCTCAAAATAAAAATGCACAGTTAGGTATTATTTCTTCTATTGCTTCACTCAGTTCCCTAGGACAGAATGACCAGGACAGTATACCCTGTGTGAGGGTATGGGAAATAAACCAGTGCTGCAGAGAGGCAGCACTAGACTCAAGGTCAATACAACCATATTAGCGTATTAATCAACCACAATACCGCAGATGGTTAGTGCTTTTAAACTCTGTTACACATTTTTCCTAAGGCTTACTTTTCTGTCACTTGTCTCTAAAATCTGTCTTTGCTGAAACACAAATGAATGCTTCCAACCGCTTGGATATTTGATTTACAGAGTATGTGGTGCTAAGTCACTTAAAATGGTAAATACGATCTCCTGAACCAGTCTCCAATGCTACCTAACGAAGTACAATGGTTGTCTGGAGGAAGTGAACAGCACCGCATTCAACTAACACGAGCATTACACAATTAGAAAATTGTCCACTACCTGGCAGGGAATACACGGTATGACACAGTCCTTAAGGAACAGAAGGAGAATTTCTTCTTCACAGTGGAAGTTCACAGATGAGGTCCTGTACCACGAACCGTTGCATTTGCAGTGTCCCCTTGGATAGTCTCCCCTCAGTTGCTGCTGGTGGATCCGAGCTCAGAGCTCACAGCTCTGCTGTTAGTAGCACTCTCTCACATTCAGCCTCTGGTTTGATGTTAAGTGAAAGCAGAGAAATCTCAATTGAATATGGCCAGAAACAGAGTGCCCAATATAGATACTTAGTTGAGCAGAACACGGCTTCTGAATGTATGCACAAAAAAATCACGGTTTCACAAAATGCTGTAGTTGAAATCTGCCCAACACAACGTCGAGGATGGAACAATTGCTCTGGTAAAGCATGATCTAATCCCAGCGGGGAGGGGAAAGGACGCTAAACTAAGCCTTGCTTTTAATACTCTCTAACCCATCTAGATAATGTCAGCAGAAGGAAAGGGTGACCTTTACGGTCACTTGCGCGAAAGAAGAATGAGACAAGGGGATTTCCAAAATTCTTTTCATCGGGGGCGGGGGGTTCCTGCTCCATCTGAAGAACAGAGCTACAACCCTCCTCTGTAAATGCGAGATCTGGAGAACAGTACTGGCATATCAATCATTTTGGTGCATGAGAAAGGGACCTCCTGAGGAAGGAATTTGGGTTAGGCAGAGGCAGGCAGAAAACGGAGACAAAAGGCCATGCAGTTTACTTGTTCTCTGAGCAGATCTTACGGCTGCTAGGAAAACTGTTTTAATACATTGGAGGAACAGAGATAAACCTGCCACAAGCACGAGTAGGCTTTCTGAGGTGCATTAAATTCTTTTGATGATACAGATCCTTACAGTTCTGTAAATCTTTCATAAATGGCCTGAACTGCATTTTCTGAGCAAAGACACATGATCTCTCTATGATGGAGCTCTTTCACCACTTACTTTCAAGGGCAATATAGTAGGAACTGAATGCTTTAACTGAAGCAAGCACCTACAAGCCTTCACAAACAAAGCCTAAGGTAGATTATTTTTCACTTTCTTTCACTCCTGTGCTTCACAAACACCAACTGCTGGAGATCATACCGCTTTTAACTATTTCCTAAAGCCTAATTAATACTTGCTGCACTTCTAAAGGGCATGGCTGTTCAAGATCAACCGGAGTTTGACAGTTAGGAATGATGCCACAGAGAGGGCTAAAGGAACAAATTATGCTCAGAAATGTGAAAAAAAGGCTAAACACCTATTTCTCTTTGAGAGCTATAGAAGGTTAAGAATTATTATTGATGCTTTGCCTCTACCAGTAGGACTTGTTACAGCCGCTCTCATCCACGAGGTTAAGACCCATCACAGCAAATTTTCCTTAAGCAAAGGTATGCCACGGTAACTGTGTGTGGTGCAGCATGTCTCACTCCATGGCAGCCTGCTCTGCCCAGAGCACAAAAAGCAGGACAATGTTCATGCCACTGCAGGCAGCGAGCGTTGGCAGGGTTAGAGTACCAGGGCTGAACCAGCCAGCTGGCTTGAGCACTCTACGGACTGCTTTATCCCCAGTTTTTCAAGGAAGTGGGGTTATTTTAAAGCTAGAGATCCCTAAAACTCTCTATAAAGAGAGTGCACGTAGTGGCTTTAAAAGGTCCCAATTTACAGTTACCCAAAATGTATGTTAGGTAACGTATGCTACCTCCAGACTCCGGCAAAAAGCAGATCGCTGGAACATTACCAAAGGAAAACTGAGATGACATTAAGAAAGAGGAAATCTAGCCTAGTCCTAGCTCAAAAATCACTTCAATTACATAAGTGGAGAGGGGGAAAACACGATGGTGATGAAAGGATGTAACTGAAGTCTCTGCCAATAGCTGTGTTAAGCACACGAGAGGGGAGAGAAGCCACTTCCAACAAGAGCCTGGCACGCCACCTCTCCTGAGTCACACTCTCCAATGTGTCACCACGCTCAGAGCCCATCAGGAAACCACCACATAAAAATGCTTTCACTCCAGTCCCCTTTTCCATGGTGAAAACAGCATTTGGGCTACAAGCTAGAGGTTTTACACAAGAGCCCAAACCTTGTAAGTTGGTGTAAGGTGAGTTGCAATTAGCGGGGCTCTTCCTCTAAGGGCATGCACTTAATTTAACTTTCTGGATGGTGCATGTAGAAAAATACCCATTTAAAGACACACAACCACAAAATGAAAACCACTATCATTAAATGATGAGTCCAATGTAGCCAAAATTATCAGGGAACTTTGACACACCATTTCAACAAACGGCCAGCAAATAAGTAATATTTAACAGAAAAAGCAGTGAGACTACAGGGTCTACAGAACAGTTTTGCTAGTAAGAGGCCGAATGTGTACAGTCTCTAAAAAGGAGGATGTTGCTAAATTCTCCACATGCCATTGCTGTCCCCAGGCTATAAATATGACCTACCATGTGAGTCAGGCGTTGTGAGCAGTTAGCAACTTCATCTAAGCTTTGCTCGTAACACAAACTAAGCACTACAGTCATCTCACTATCTCCCGCAGGAGAATATTTCATTGAAAGTGAGACTTGGATAGGATTTTTTCCTAATTCCTTATTTGGGAAAAAGGCAGCTGAGAAATCCCGGGGAATAAGACATTCCCTTTCAGCACCTACTACTTCCCGCCCCTCTGCCCCTGCTCCCCTCCCCTCTTCCAACCAAAGACTCATTATTCCTTCTTTTCCTGCTGAAAAGCCACTGATTAAATGACCTACAGCACATCTGGACTACATTAGGGTATTATTTGATTAAGGCATTCATCACTTGCGCTTTCAGCAAGTGGAGAATTAAGATAATGGTGGGGGAAAATGGTGTTAACTGAACTGGCTATTCCAGCTCAAACTGCTCTGCTTGAAAAGTCTGATTGCTCCAGTCCCTCAGTTGTGGGCTTTCTTCTTTCTTAATTACAGAAACTGAAATAAATATTGGTTAATTCATTTAATGTTGGCAAAGTCATTAATACCAAGTAAGCTGTTAGGTCAAAGGTTGCCGTTATCTGTATTTTTCAGACAATTTGCTATCTGATAGGAAATGCTTGCTTGGAGGTATTTTAAGCAGACATGAAAAGTCTCCCCATTAAACTGCAAGCAGCACCTTACATTGCTGTACAAACAGAAGTTTGACACGTTCCGGGTCAGGCCGTATCAGAGGAGAGGAGGAACAGACAAAAATGGCTTAACCAGATCTGCTCAAGAGAGTATTGTTTATTAGCCCACTACGCCATCAGTAACTCAGTTCTCAGTATTTGAAGCGGCTGCATGAGACTTCAGCTATGGAGTCTGTGTACCTAAAAACCAAAGCACAGGCTAGAAGGAAAGATCATGTCCTCTTGGCTTTCAGATACTTTACCCTAGAACATCCTTTGTCATTTCTCAGGAGCTGAAGAACGTGCTATCCTGGTGCATGCACAGGGGTATCAACTGAGTGTCACAGCCTGCATCAAATGCCACAGAAACCAGGAATGCTGTTTCTGCTAAATGTGACTGCCCACAGTACTAGGCTTAATTTCCTTCAGTGCTAAACAGCTAAAAGATGAAGCTGAACAGACACCCTTAAAGCCTCTTTATCAACTAAAGTTTGCTTTACAGTGTCAAGGAGGATAACACACTCGACTAGTGGGAAACACAACCCTCCAGGAAAACTAAAGAATTCAGACAAAAGACTTTGCAAATGCTGCCTAAAGAATACAGACACTGAACATGTGTGTAGTTTTCCTAGTTACCACATGCATAGGATATACAAAAGGATCTTTTATCCCGAGAACCAATATTCTACTGTATTACAGGCAAGTAAATTTCAGAAATCTCTGCCTGATGTTCACAATGATCAGACCAGCCACAGAGCGATGAATTCCACAGCCATCACAGGGGAAAAATGGTATTTTAAATACTCCTCCCGCCTATTGAATGATAAAAGCTTAACGAAGATACAAGTCACAGGTCAGAAATACTAGCTTACCCTTTCTTTCTCTGTTCCTGTAAACTCTGAAGAAAACCCCAAAAATGTCGTTTTCCACATGAGCACTCACTTTTTTTGGCTTGTTAAGTCAAATTCCCTCCCCAGCTCATTACAGGGCTGTTATGTCATAGGCTGAGCGAGGGCTGGTTTGAAAAAAAAAAAAGGCAGCCCACACCCTCAGCCCATTCACACAAAGAGGCTGTTTTAAAAGGAAAATGCCAGTTCACACTACTGAAAAAGAGCATGACTTCACTTAACCTGTAAGGGAGCCACCTCCTTAGAGATCTCTTCAAAAGCATCATGTCCAACAGAGCCAAAGACCTGTTTTCAGCTAGCACAAGCAGGGGTTTACTGTTGTGGGGTGGGTTTTTTTAGGGGGGGGTCAAGGGGGAGGCACAATCCAACAACACAGCATGTGGCTGGCTTTGTACTAGAAAGGAGCAATTACACACAGGGCTGCTGTGAAAGACACAAGCTCCAAGCAGTAATTAGGAGTAATTTTTACCACTAGGAAACAAAAAAAAAAAGGATTGACTGTATTCTTTCCAGAGGAGAGGCTTAAACCTTAAGTGAAGTACTTAGGGCACATTTGGTAACCACCTGGTCCAGAAGACTCAGGCCAGGGCAATGGTCTCCAGCCTGTAGGGAATGTGTCAGCCACATGGAAAACAACTGAAGACAGAGAACATTAAAAAAAATTAGAAGGGAGAGTGACTGGGAAAAAAAAGCACAATGTTTTCTACAGCACAGTACTTGTTCATTACTGCTGCCTGTGGGCTAGTGACATTTGAGTATCCCTGGATTAGGTTTCTTGGAGGCTCGATAGTTAAAGCTAAAAACATGAGCTATGCTGACCAGACATCCCCTACAAAGACCCTCTGGACTTTGAGTTAAAATGGCTTGAATTTCACGTCACCTTCTGTGTGCTGCTGTAGATGACATAGCTTAAGTGTTGGAATAGCATAATTTACTCACCTGAAGAATTACATAAGATACTAATTTGCTTTCTCACTACTTCTAGGGCATCAGCAAAGGGAAGGCACAGCCGTCCTCTACCAGCAATGATGCAAAAGAACAGCAGTGGTATTTTTGACATGAGAACCCTTGAAGGCAGTGGTAGCTCACTTCATCCGATGCTCGACCACCTGCCTGATCCATGTTAAATGAGGCAAGTCAAGTCTCTACAGTTTTAAAATGGGTAGGTAAGAAGCTCCTTGTCACCTGTTGAATAAATCTATGAAAACAGAATGGAAATAAGATTCTCACAGCAAAAAAAGAAAAGACACTCAATATCCATGTCCTAAAATAAAACTATAAAACTAAGGGTAGCTTTGGTGAGCCTAAAGTGACAGGAACTACCGTGTGCTTTCATATACCACCTCTCATACTGTCTGGACAAGGGGCAGAAATTGTAATACACAGTTATAACTTTTCCCGTATTAAGTTTTTTTTTCCCCTTGGATCATCCAAGAATTCTACACTATGATGAGGGATAAATGCATCACAGAGAAAGTAAATTCTGTATTAAACTGTATGGATTTAAAATGAAATTTCTATATCTCCTTATTGACTAAATATGAAGTTCAAGTAACCTTGCTTCACCTGTGGTCACTGAAGGAGCAGGAGGTCACAAGATATTTGTCTTATATGTACTTTCCCTGCCACCAACCGTCTAAAGCCTCACATGCCCTGGAGGTCACTGGAGGACAGATCTGCAACTGGAGCAGCACACAGGTGTGCAGGAGATGGTGCTCAAGACACTCGTTTGCTACAGACTCACAGGAGTTGCCCACTTGACATGCAAATGCTCAGTTTTCATTGAAACCTAAAAGAGTTGCAATAGAAAATAGCTTTTTTTTTAAAAAAAAATCATCTGTTTCTTATACCAACTAGTTTTGGAAAAGAGGAATATCAACATTTCTTTAACATATTGGTATGCCGCAAGAATGAACTGGGCTATTGGTAATGAAGATCTTGTGTACAGTGTAGCTTAGTAGCAAAGGCTGCAGATACACCCAGTTAAAACCCTCTTCTGCTAGAGCTGGCATCAAACAACCAACCAACCTTTCTTCCCCTCAGGAATTCAGACCCACTATCACCATCAACTTTAAGTGAGTTGGTTTTTGTTGTTTGGTTTTTTTTTTTTTTCCTTAAAGCCTCAGTCCCTTCCAACAGGACTTCGAGTTTATTTAAAAAAAAATATTTCTAGTACTTTTCCTTGAAGTGGAAAGCTTGAACAGAAACTTGAAATGGCTGAATGATCAAGAAACAAGTAAAAATGCCATAAGTCTATCTCAAAGTGGTCCAAGAATACTTTAAAATTATTCCTCTTAACTTCTTGAAGTGCAAAGATTCTTGACATGTCTTGACATTTTAAACTACCTCTCCTGCATGACTATGAGCACTAAGTCCTGGGTCCTCTACATCATGCCGTACTGAAAGGCAGTAAGCATACGAAGACTGAAATGTAGGGGAGAGTCTGTGTGAGTATCACAGATCCACGGAACAATCAGCAAGTACTGTCTTGTGGAGAGAACAAGGGCAAGATTATGAAAGACAGAGTGATGCTGGCCTCAGAACCTGAGAAAAAAAGGACTGTTTCAAAGTGATTTACCTGTTTCAGGTCTCTCATCTTCCAAAGTTGCTGCACAAATGCAAAATGAAAGTCAAGGATGCTGGATTTCGCGGCTAAATCTGTGCACTTGAAAAGCCAGTGTGAGGTAGGTGACTCCTATTTCTGGCTGCAGATCTGAGGATCCTGAGGTCTGCAGCCAAATTTATCTCTCAGAATGGCAGGTCATATGCAGTTTTAGTGCTGAATTAAACTTATCAATGAGAAAGACTCTAACTGGCCAGAAGACTGCCCATGCTAGGACGCCACTTGTAGAGGCAGATAAGATGTGTAGGCAAGAGCTCATCCAGTCAAAGAAAAAGATGTAGGTGGCACCATGTTCTCTGCAAGGGCCTCGTGACTTTGGGAGCATAATTCAAAACAGCCCTCCTTTGTGAACCTTCAAGGTACATGATGAGGCACTCTATGTGGGGCATAGCCTATGCTATGAGTGTTTCTGGGAGAAGCCATCTCAGATTTTAGCTGCTGGTTGCAACTTGTGGTTATGGTTAAACAGGGCACGGGCCATGAATTCTTTAAAAATGTGGCAGAAACTGAGATTTGCAGTGTTATACCTCCTGATTAAGCAATAACAAAAACTATAGTGGTCACATAAACTCAAGCCCTTTCAGCTACCTCAGGACACAGATGCTTCCCTATCAGCCCAAAGACCTTCCCATGCTGGAGATAACTGCACCAGCTGAATCACAGGGTCATCGTTACAGCCTGTTGCAAAGGGCTAATTCTATTTTTGAAATATTTGCTCGGGGCTGTGAGGGGGGAGAGGAAAGTGTATGAAAGCTTAAGGTAAACCAAACAAATCCTCTTGTGCATCCCTTTCCTGTTCAGGGAATAAATGTCCTGCCTGACTTTCCGAGTGAGCCTGTTGGACTAGCACCCTGATATGACTCCAGAAAGACATGGGAAAGGCAAACACAAGTTAAGATGTCTGCTGGTCACATCTTAGATCTTAGGCATAATTCTAACGCCAACAGAGGATGATGCCATCCAGCAAGACTCCAGGCAGGCAGGCAAAGACGAGCACTGTGCTGTTTATCAAATGAGCAAGGACACATCAGGAAATATTAAGGCATCTTTAACTACAAAAGGAACATGAATGTGCATTCCCTAGCTGCAGTGATTTTCTAGTACTGAGAGGCAACTATTTAAAATTTTCCAGTAGTGTCTTACCAATAAGCTGATATGACCACTGAATTCAAGATGTGCAACAGCAAAAGAAAAAAACAAATACCAGAAGTATTCCCTTACCTCCTTCTGTACCAACAGTCTTTTCATGACACATATCTCATTAGAGAAAGTGTTATCTTTCTCCTCTGTATCACAGCAAAATTGCCTGCACAAGAAGGAAGGTCTTATGGGACCAGACTCATCATTTCAGCTCGTTATCTTCAAACTATATTATCTCCACAGATATCTCTGTCTGGGACTATAAAATGAAAAGTGCTCCACAAGGCTGGCTGCTGGAAGCAAAACTGGTGCTTGAGCATGCAATTGATGAAGTTTACTAAACATTTTAAGGATCTCCTTCTCATTTCTAATACCTCTTCTACAAATCTACCCTATCAAGCCAGCAGAGGAATAAATACCGGCAGTGAATGTTGGAAGATGTCATGTGCAAGGGGTCCAGAGTAAAATGACAAAGATACAGGAGGTAAGACTTAATCCTGTCACTGGATGGTTCGGCAGTTTTTGGCTTTTCAGTGAACTGGTCCATTCTTCAGCCTTCTCTCCAGGTAAAATGTTTCTGACTTCTCTGTGTGGCCCCACACAGCGTGAGGAGATGCTGGGAGCGCAGGTCAGGAGAGGGGAGGCACTTTTCTGTGCAGGTGCCCATCCACCTGTGATGCTGGTCAGGTCACGCATGCTCGCAAGCCAATTTTCAATTTTCGGCAGAGAGGGCTTACAGCAGCCAGGGAAGCCAACCTGAGAGAATTCTTTCTTGCAACAAATACTTAAAAAAAAAAAAAGTTTAAAAAACTATTATTTGAACTATTTAAAATATTATTTAAAAAAAATTAGTTTGCTTGGCTATTTCCTCATGTTTAAGTGGCTATTTGATAACCAGCACTTACAAGGAATTTAATCTGGTGAGCAATCTTAATTGTTCTTCCTCCTCCTTTTGCGGAAATCACACACTTTAAACCCAAAGGCCACTTCTATTTATTTTATGAGAACAAATTGGCTCTGTCAGTTTAATTTCCCCTGGCGCTGAAACCAGACCTGCTGTTCTTCTTATAAAGACAACTGGGATGAGACAGAAATAAAACCAATTTCTGAGGACAGGCTGCATGGACAGCTCACTCACACCTCAAACCTCTCCGCTCCAGAGCAGACCCCCCACTCAACACCCACGTTTCAGACAAAGTCTGGTCTGCCAACATAGCAGCAGGAGAATAACTGCTCAGAGTGAATTACTCAAGGACCGCCACCAAAATAAATTTCTGAGAGGAAATTGTCATGTTAAACCTGGATGAGGGAGCAGAGGGCTCTTACATTTCATCAGTGCTTGCATTGTGGTGGGGAGGTGCAGCGCGGTTGCTTGCTGCTGCCCGCTTTCACGGGGAAAGGGACCAGCACCAGGCTCTGTCACTGCTTGCTGTCAGGACTGTGTCTTCTTATGATGGAGAAAGACTACAGCTTCTTCAGAAAGAAAATGCCTCCGGGGTGTACTCATACTCGCATGAACATGTACTTGTCCTGGCAGCTGGACTGGGTAATGTAAATAGGACTCACACCTTAGAAACCTTTAACCTTGGTGAAAACGAAGGGTTTGTGTTCAAGACAACTCAAAGAATACCTGGAGGCCCTCTCTTGATGCTACTTGGATTGAAATTAATTTCCAAGGGTAAAAATGGTCTCAATCCTTCTTACTTCCCATGCTGAACAGGTAAAACTTCTTAAAAGATGTGTTCACGCTTGACTGCTCTAAAAACTGAGGCTCTGGGGCATTCTCCATTCAGAGAGAAAGCAGCACACGGCATGGTTACTACTCCCAGCACAGCAAACATAAAATACCTTGTCAAAATTACAAGGGCTGGAGCCATAAATGCCAGTTAGCTGACAAAGCAAGATTTCACGAAAAGATGATGGCTGGAAAAACAAGTGAGAAAGGTCATACAGTATCCCACTTACTTGTTTTCCTCATACCCTTATAGTTAATATTCGGCTGTTCATCTCTTTACCTACTCTAGCAAGAAAACAAGGAATTGGAAATGACAGATTACTCATGTTTGTTGCAAGCCACGAATAGGGGGAAAGACTTCCTCTGCCCTCTCATCTTTTCTCCCCTTTTCCAGTACCTCTCAAAAGCACTGGCTTACCTACATGCTTTTGTTGTGGGTGCTCAGGTGGGTGAAAACCCTACTCTACAACCTGTGACAGCAGATGCGACCCCTGCCACCCAGCACAATTCCTGTGGCCATGTCCTACAGTCACTTCACAGTAAACTTTTCACCTCCGCTCTTCAGAGGTTTAAAAGTCTAAAGCTCGTTTCAGCATCCCTTGCTGGAGAGGTATGCAAGTGGATGAGCTTCTCCTTAGTGTTAAAGGTGACCTGGCCTGACCCACACTCTCAATAAGAGTAGGAAGCCACTTTGCCCTGCTGCAAGCCATCTTCAGCTGCTTTCTGCTCCCATGTGTTAGGTGTGTGTGGGCGCCAAAGGGGTAACTGAGCAGTCCCGTATCAGCTGCCCGATGGGAATGGTCCTGTGCAGGCTCTTGCCTCTCCATAAATGCAAGGTGATTAGAAGAAGCTTCCTCTGGACTGATCTTAAACATTGTTAGCACTTGAGATGACCTGTCATCCTACATGCTGAGGCTATTTCTCAGGCAAACACAAAAGGCAAGACAAAAACCACACAAAAACCCCACAACCACCCAAGTTAAAACAAGCCATTTATTGCAGTAGCAAGGAACGTGTGCACAGCATCCGTTATGGTTTGTTTAGATAAGGTGGCTGGAAACAAAGATCCTTTGGAATTTTGAAAAAGCTAACAGAAAAAATGTTTGGTTTAAAGCAGAACAAAATGTTTAGGTAACTCCCAGTCTTGAAGTCAGATTTATACCTGTTAATTTCTATTAATTCAGCCTAAATCTGAGAGTTTTAACTCTGGTGCTGTCTTGAAGAGTTACATGCCCTGCACAGGCAAAGCAGAGAGCATAGTTCAGGTTACGGGAGTGAGGATTTCTTCAGTAGAGTCAAACCTTTTCCCATGTTACAGAAAACCTGCTAAATTTTGAGGGAGCTAGAGGTCTGAAGTCAGAGTAAAAATCCTTCAGGCTGTCTGCAGTTTACCTGGGGCTTCAGAATAAAGTCAGGTATCATCAGGAGAGCCTCCCATTACCCTCTGTTGAATATGTTAAATAAAACAGGCTTACAGCAAGTTCCTTTAAGCATAACGCGAGAATGTATGGTGGTGTGGCAGACGCAGGGTTGCCGTAGCTCTCAATAGACGCAGTACTTTAACTAAACATATACTGAGAAAATTAGAAAAGAGAAATCCCAGCAGTCCGGAAATCAAAGAATACCTGGTTGCAGTAACAGCACCCAATGCTATCTGCTGCCTACCTACCATAAACTGGATATGACTAGCCTATTAAAAACCAAGAATCAACACCACAAAATCTCAAACAGCCCCAAGCTTAGACAAGATGTATATTTTTCAAGTTGCATGTAATGCTTCTTTTGCTGTAATTATTCAGCTGTCATTTCTTCTACACTTAATATTGGCAAATGTCAAAACACATCCAGTTTTGTTCTATTACAATTGATTTGTTTTATTAATAGGGTTGCTCTGTTTATTAAACAATAGCAACAATAAAATTACTTTATGGCAGGGAAAAGACCATCCACACTCCTTTTCCCTGACCTCCTCCCTCCCACCCCAAATCCTTAGCCCCCTGCCCCTCACTGTCACCCAGCACCAGCACAGTTGGGTGTTCAGAGGGAATCCTGCACAGCAGCGAGATGATGCTGACTGACCGACTGATGTTACATCTCTCCTGTGACAGGTAGCAACTTCCGAGGCTAAACTTTGCAAGAGTCTAGGATTCAAAGAATTGCACTTTCCTTGAAAAACAGCCGCACATAGTTTAGGAGCCACAGGCAGGCAACTCCTGGTCTAAAAACCCAGTTTAAGTTAATTTCTCTAAAACCATTCAGAAATTCATAATCTTGCTCTCCTATGACTCCAGAAAGACATGGGAAATGCAAACACAAGTTAAGATGTCTGCTGGTCACATCTTAGATCTTAGGCATAATTCTAACGCCAACAGAGGATGATGCCATCCAGCAAGACTCCAGGCAGGCAGGCAAAGACGAGCACTGTGCTGTTTATCAAATGAGCAAGGACACATCAGGAAATATTAAGGCATCTTTAACTACAAAAGGAACATGAATGTGCATTCCCTAGCTGCAGTGATTTTCTAGTACTGAGAGGCAACTATTTAAAATTTTCCAGTAGTGTCTTACCAATAAGCTTGTGTTGAGGAACTGGCTTATCTCTCTAGTCATTATGAATTTCTTATAATGCTCCCTGCTATAAAATTAAACTTCACCGTATTGATGGCAGTGTGCAAAAAGGTATAGATATGATTGCAGTACAACATCCTACATAAATTCAGCATTAAAACATAGTTCTTTCTTCAGTGAATTAATCAGTGCAAGTAATGAATTTCTCTCTAAGCAGGTGAAACTGATACAACATGAATTCTGAGAGTATGGGATCCCCCTGAAATTCCACTGCCTTCTGAGACACAAGATTCAGCTCTAAAGCTGAAGAGAAAACAGGAATGAGCTTGCCAACAGTAAACGCACTGAAACAAGCACCATGTTCCACTATAAGCATACTCCTCCTGATGCAATAATATTTTCTTATTAAAAAAAATGCTGGGTTGGAAATATCCGAACTGCCTTTCGCACTTTGGAGAGGGAGGTGAAGGAGAATGCTGAAGGAGCTTTTCCATATTGGGGCAAAGAAACCACACAAAGACAATAAATTTCCAAGAAGCATAACTAGTCCTAGGACAGAGCAGATGCTCAAAGTTCACATAATCAGAAGAAAAGGCCAGGCACTCTGGAAGTCAACACATGTGCACACAGGTTTGCACATACTTAATCCTGAGTGTATCTGAGATTACAAAAGTCGTGCATTTTAAAGGAAAAATCAATTTAAATAAAAGATGTATAATACTAAAATCTTGTTGAAGAGAGGGCTACAGGTATCTTTTATTTGTGTGCTAAAGGATTAATTCATAGAATATATGGATGTCTATGTTTAGCGCACAACCAGGGCTACACAATAACAGTTTTTCTCTCACCCAAACACAATAACAGTTTTTCTCTCACCCAATGTCCATTCCCTGACCAAGGAAGGGAATTGGGAAAAGGAGGGAGACTTGTGGGTTAAAATTAAACAGATTCAATAAAATAAAGAGACCAATATAAATGCTAATACAAAACACACAAAATTATACTTAGCTACAAAGCTGGAGCAAGTTGCTCCAGGAATCACAATCATTGGGAATGAGAAAGAGGGAGGCTAGATGAGAGGAGAGCAAAACAAGCCCTCCTCTCCCCAGCAAGCCCTCCCTTTTATAGTGAGCTTGATGTCAGTGATACAGAATACACCTGCGGGCCAGCGTGGGTCAGCTGCCCTGGATTTAGCTGCTAAGGGCCTTGATCACCATGGCTGGCCACAAACTGAAACCAAATCCTAATGAAACCAGGACAGTGGGAGAGCATATTTTTCATTGTGTAAGAACATTACAACATGAATTCTTGATGACATGATTTTTTTTATTATTCTCTTACAAATTTATTTCTCCTCATTTAAGAACTGATGGCGAAGAGCTCTCTGTAAATCTGTACTCTTGTGAGAAATGCAGAGAGCTTATAGGACTGTGGACTGTGTTGCCATATCTGTCAGTTTCTTTTCACTAGAGATTCAAGATAGACAGCATGAATTAGGCCCTAGATACGGAAATTACAAACTGTTAGGTACTGACAGAACTCAAATCTTACCATACAAATACTGTGCTTTTGGTTGAAACAGTTTACTAACCTGAGAATTATCTGGGGCAACTGTTTATCTCCCTTTCCTTTTTATTCTTACTTTTTTTAACCAAGTTAATGTTCCTTCATGCCAAGACTTGTCTACAACTCTTTGACAAGATAAAAAGACATTGCAGCAGTTGTGAACACACATTGCGAACACACAATGATCATTCTGAAGCTCTCCCTATATTGCTAATCCTCATTATCTCCATTTGCAAGATGTAGCAAATGCAGTTGCAGCAGTCTACACTGCTAGAAGCAACAGATGAGAAGAAACACGGTGGCTCCTTAGCTGCTGAAGCCTACCCTCCAGCTGAAGCCTACCCTACCCATCTGTGTGGGGCACGAGCGCTGGGTGTGCTGCTGTAAGAAGTGGCATCTTCAAGCTACCTACATTTGTTAATGAAGATGTTCACCACTAACAGATGACTTGCGACCTGTGCACCAGACCCTGAGACAACTGTCCATGACATGAGACCTCCCACCATTTCTGCCACTTAGAAGGAACTTTTGGGCAGCCGTGAGCATCACAGTGGCTCTGTGGGGGACGTCTGGCAGAGACCTTGTCTGCTCCACCACTGCCGAGAGAGAAATGGGAGCTGCTGCCCCTTGGAGACTGCAGAACTGGTAACGATGATTGCCCACATACACACACGTGCCTGCAATTTATCTTTTCTGAGTTTTTTTACCAGAACGTCTTCTCTTCCTTTTATTAGCCTTTGGTTTTCCTCAAGCTTTCTCTTCAGTGTCAGCTGTCCCTCTTCCCCCTCTGGCTTCCTCCATCCACCACCTGTTCACATCTCAGTGAAAGAGGTCAGGCTAAGTGCATCAAGCCACGTTGCTTCTATGTAGCATCTTGTAATAGTGAGATCCCTGTGGTTTGAGCCCGTTCATCCTGCCTCTGCCCGGCTGACCTCTGCTGAGATTCTGTGTATGGATCCCACTCTGAATGCAACGCTGAAACACAGCTCATTAACTGCCCAGCAGTCCTCCTCCTCCGCATTTTCAAGTGTTCAGCTACAATCTGGTGTAACTTATCAGTCTAAATCAACGTGCTGTCTCACACTCTAGGCAAACATCAGCACCAAGACATTTGTTTTTAATTCCATCCTCCTATTACAATAGCAACAATAAAATCAACCCATAATGATTCCTTGGGCTCAAACCAGCTGCTGAGTAAATTAAGGCTCTAACAATGACAAGGGTGCAGGGTTTTGGAAAGCAATTGCAAATATTGTAGTAGATGCTGTCCACCAACTGCAGCTGTCTTTAGGGGCAGTGAAAAGCCCTCCCTGGCAGCGATAAACCTGGGAGTGACAGCAATCATACCTGCATGGGGAAGGAGCTCATCTCTTCTTCTTCCTGGTGCTTTTATATAGCTAGAGGGAAACAGAGAGGGAGCAGCCCCCACTGTGGTAACGCATTTTGGGGCCCAAGGATGACTTTATGCTGACCTTCATCTCATGAATCTATGCACATGCCAATACATGGTATCTCATGGCAAATTCTAGGTCTGGGAAAGGCTACCCAGCTTGGAGTGTCTTCTCAAACTGTATTTCTGTATGATTAATGTAACAGTCTGCAAAGAGGCAGCTGAAGAAACATGGGATAGCACTGCAATTTAATGTATTAAAGGATGCAATCTGGAAAGCATAGGCACAAGAAGAAACCCATAAAGCCCATCTGTATTTATTTTGCAGTTACAGGGATGATGGACAGAACAACACCTTGCATATCTCTAGTTCCACTGTACAAAGACCTCAAACCACACTGTAGGCACCCAATTGCTTCACCACATGCCAGGAAATTATCTCCACTTTATGAAATGATCTAAACCAGTATTTTCTAAAATGTCTTCCTTTCTTAGGAGACCACCCTCATAGTACATTTCACCAAGAGCATGGAGGTTCAGCCCCTGATTCTCTCCAGTAAGGCAGCCACCAAACTGGGACAACCTAGAACTGGGCAATGTTTGAAAAAATAACAAACGTTAGCAACATGTCAAATGTCTGACTCATCGCAAGGAACCAAACTCGTGAATTAGATGCTCGGGCATTAACGCCTTAGGTATGATGCTGCACCATGATGCTGTAAAGGCTCTGAGATGCCTCCACTCCATTTTACCTGGGAGCTGCTGGTGAATGGCTCTGTGCCAACACCTCCTCTCCATCCAGTGCAAGGAAGTCCTTTCCTGCTATAGGGTAAACTGGGCCAAAATTTTACTACAAAATTGTAACATGGTCCAGGGGGAGAGGTGGAGCTGCTTCAAACTCAGGCAGGAAGGGCTGGATTATCATCCTGTGAATTACTTGGGGAGCACCACCCCCAAGTGAGAGAGAGCTATCAAAGCGGGAAACCACATGACTCATGCCTCTGTTCTTAGATTATTACTCTAGCATGAAACTCAGACAAAATTTGCCCATTTTGAAGCCTCCTCCCACCTTCATGGACAACCATGAGGAGGGCAAGGATGGCTGTCAGTAAAATGCAGTGTGGGGCTTATGAGAAATTCCTCATGACAGCCGCCCTCTGTCCACCAGAAGAAAACTAAACGCCCATGGTGGCATCAATCACAGAATCACAGAATCACAGAATGTTAGGGATTGGAAGGGACCTCAAAAGATCATCTAGTCCAATCCCCCTGCCGGAGCAGGATTGCCTAGACCATATCACACAGGAATGCGTCCAGGCAGGTTCTGAATGTCTCCAGAGAAGGAGACTCCACAACCTCTCTGGGCAGCCTGTTCCAGTGTTCAGTTACCCTCACTGTAAAGAAGTTTTTCCTCATATTTATGCGGAACCTCCTGTGTTCCAGCTTGCACCCGTTGCCCCTTGTCCTGTCAAGGGATGTCACTGAGAAGAGCCTGGCTCCATCCTCATGACACTTGCCCTTTACATATTTATAAACATTAATGAGGTCACCCCTCATTCTCCTCTTCTCCAAGCTAAAGAGACCCAGCTCCCTCAGCCTCTCCTCATAAGAGAGATATTCCACCCCCTTAATCATCTTCGTGGCTCTGCGCTGGACTCTCTCTAGCAGTTCCCTGTCCTTCTTGAACTGAGGGGCCCAGAACTGGACACAATACTCCAGATGCGGCCTCACCAGGGCAGAGTAGAGGGGGACGAGAACCTCTCCGGACCTACACCCCTTCTAATACATAATCAATCCCTTTTAGGGTTTTATATTGATCCTTCTTGCTTCATGGCTGAACAGATACCTACAGAAAAGGGCAACAGCTAACCTTGGAGGACTCCATGGAGTCCCTGGCACCATCTGCCTTTCTAGGGTCAAAACTTTAGACCAAGTATTAGCTTCATTTTTATTTCTCATTGCCACTTTTTTGACTGACTGGGTAGTAAACAGGGGTTTAGCTTGCAGGAAAGGGTTAATGACAAGATTTATTTTGCATTACTAACAATTATTGTAAAGGTACTGGAACTATAATCACTTTTAGGCTGAAAGCCTGAGGTTTGGAATATGAACTATCTATTTGTTTGGTATTTGACTAGCTCTTGTCTGAAGAGAATTCTCTGGTCATACAGCAGATTTGGACAAACCTTAGCTGTTCACTTTCTTAGGAGCAGCCGCAGGGCCAGGGAAGGGGCTGGGGCTGTGGCAGCTCCCAGCTGAAGCTGCCACGCCTACCTGTGTCATCCTGTTCAAAACTCCTTCCCCTTGCTGTAGGATCCCAAAACATGCTTAAGCACCTGTCTAACTTTATTGTCCTCAGGTCGCTTTTCTGGTTTTGATGCAGGAGCTTAGAACTCAGGATGCTGGGAAACATCTCCAGCTGATCTCCCCCAACTGACATGTTAGTTTTGGTGGTTTCTTTTTCTGACTGACAGGTTAACAAGAACTTGCTCATCCAAAAAGAAATTTTATGAGGAGGATAAAAATGCATTTTATTTTTTCTATGTGTTTTGCAACTCACTAAATGACAGACAGCAGAGTCAGGTACTCTCTGAGCTGAATATAATTTATCAACATTGACACATTCAAAATAAGGCAGGGAACTAAATTAGTTTTCATAACTAGAAAAATAAATACAACAGCCAATCTCAGAACTCAATTTGTATTCTTTATGATGACTTAAAGCTGGCAGTCCTCATCATGTGAGTTCTGTGAGCTATAAATAAACTTAGCTTAGAACAAACGAACATTTTTTACATGCAGGACTTAATGCATTACAGTTTCCTGGCAGAACGAAAAATAACAACAGACCAAAACCATGTCTCATTTTTAATGAAAGAACAAGCCAGTAAAGCAGACCTCCAAAAAAGGAAATCTCTAATCTACAAGTGCAAGTACCCAAGCATGTTTCCAACCCTTCTCATTCAGTTTAATAAGAGAGGAAACCAGGCCACCAGAAGTTTACAGACTAATGCAATTACAGGGTGGCTCAATAAGCACTGATCTGTCTGTTATCTGACATGTAAAATAAAGCTATGCTAACAGGTTTGGTTTTCCTTTCACAAAGCTGAATGCCCACCAATCAATTAATCAGAATGGATGTTTTTCATGGGGGAAAGTAGCAATCAGTTGCTGGCAAATATATGAATGACCATTTCTTCTGCTATTTTTAAGATACATTAATTAACTGAATAATTGGATTTACCTGTAAATAACAAATGCATTTTCATCAGAGCGTTTAACATTTCTTACATAACAGGTGGGAAAAAAAATCCTCTTAGTAGGTCTGGTATTAAAAGGCAAATAAAATTAAACCCATAATCATAGCACCACTTCAAAATCACCACGAACTTTCAACAGTTCAGTGAATACAAGGATACAAATGTACCACTAAAAAGCCACTCACTGTAAAAAAGCCACTTGAAGAAAGCCAAGTTGTTTTGCTGTTTGCAAGTGGGATGAACGTGGGAAACAGCCTCTCTTCTGGAATAGTGAGCAGCAGCTTGCACATGGACAACAGCAGAGAGCTGGACCAGCTCCAGATGTATTGAAAGCAGAGATCATTGTTTTTTGGAACCACAAACACTGCAGACCAGGCCCTTAAAATAAAAATTCTGGAACCCTGGTGATTACAGTTAAAGCCCCAGATTGAGATCCTGACACCTTAAAAAGAGGTTTCTGGGGCTGATACATCTAAATGTTACTGATGAGTATACATTCAGATTTAAACGCTGAATTTCAGGTGTTCAACTTTGCAAGTTTGGGATTTGTCAAGGTCCCACCAAGAGGAAAAATGAAATATAATGCCAGAAGGCCAATCTGATCACTAACATAACTCCTAATGCTCGAGGATCTCAGATTCTGAAAGGAAAGGTGTACAGTGCTTCTTAATTTTCATCACAACCTCAATAGTAAAGTTGCCCAGACTACAAAAGTTTGCTGATGGCTGAATTTAAAATGCCCACACCACAGTCCAAGGGCTGACATTTCTCCAAATCAAGGACAATCATTATTCACATTGTTGAGCAGGAGGGGAAGTACCCAGCTTGCAAAAGGATAAATGAACTTGACCTAGGTGGGATATGGGTGGGACCTCTGGGTTGTTTGGTCTGGGCAGGGAAAGAGCGTGTTGTTCTTCTACCCAGAAACGGTTTTCATAGCACCCTGGTACGCTGCTCAGTGGGCACCATCTTACTTGGCTACACCTTCCAACTTTGGTCTCTTTACAGACATGCATAAAGAATTATTTCATACTATGTCAGCTGATTACTTCCAAAACCACATCTGGACAGCGCTTCTCTGAATAAGTCAGCTAAGCAGAATTTTCCCAAAGGTAATATATGCCTTCAATTAGGGAACTGTGAACACCTGACTGAGTAACAACCTGGCTAATGTGCTTATTGGTGTGCTAGCACTGACATATCTTCTTACCAATTAGCGTGATCTCAAAAAGGATAAAGAAAAGATCATAGCTTTGTGAGGTGATGCGACAGTGAGCTATTACAGAAGCACTGCCGAAACCTACAGCATAATAAAGGGTATGTCTTCAACGCTGAGCTCACCCAGACTCACACATGCATGTTTCATCCCATCTGGTTCATATACAGCAACCTCGCTCCTGGGTTAGGCAGAAGCACCATTCTGGGCTAGTACCACAGGCTGGAGTCCACATGGCTGCTGGGTTCACCTCTAAACCTGCCCATTCTGCAGCAAGGGATGCACGTGACTGCTGACGGTCCTCATCTGACCCAAAGGATGAGGATGCAAGTCTCTGATGTCAACACACATTTGAATTTTGTAGTGGAAATGGTAATGTAAGTACAGCCCCAAACTATGCCAAAATGCAAAAAGAACTCTAACCTTAGAGACATTTCACCTTGACCATCTCATCAGGAAATCTGATTAATGCTCAGAAGCTCTAGGCACAGCCCAGATGTGGACATCTATGTACTAGACTATCCTAGTTTTAACACAGCCATACTAACCTGGTCACAGCCTCTGACCAGAGCTAACCAAAAAGGTGGACACATGAAGGTAGGGTGTACCAGGTGACAACAAGGTGAAAGTAGTATGGATGAAAAGCGGAGGCTATGCATATGCCATCAACATAACTATTCCCAGCCACAGGCGTGTGTTGGCATCACAACAATGGTGAGACTTGAAGGAAGACACTGACAAGGTTTTTTAAATTGTTAGACAGACTGTAATTAAAGCCATAAATCAGAGCTTCTTCCAAGCCCACAGGTTATGCAAGGAAAAAAAAAGCAATCAGTCAACAATCTTCAGTCAAAGCCAACTCCTCAGAGGAGAAAGGAGCACAAGACATTTCTGTCTGCACTGGGGAGTGTTCAGGGAGCCTAAGAGTAAAATAATGCGTATGTTCTAACAGGAAGCTGTTAGCTGTGAGTATAATTAATGAAGGGAACAATTTAACAGAGGCTGTGATGAATGCTCCCTTGCAGGACATGTGGAATCAAAACTGGATGTTTTTCTAAAAGATAGGCTCTAATCCAAACAGAAGTCAATTTAGGGAAATCCAGTGGTCTATGTCACAATGCCAGTCATAATGTGATCACTGCTGACTCTTTAAACCTTCTAACCCATGAATATAATGAGTCATGAATACCAACAGTGCTGTTCCTTCCTCCAATGAAGTGTCTGGTGATATGGTGCCTGCATGTGGGTGGGTTATGATTAATGATGTATTTTACTGTGACTTTGCTCCAGAACTTTTTTCCCTGATGATTGCCATGGCTTGGACAAGTTCTTCTTCCAGGAATTATGATAAAAAATTTACTTTAGCTTTTATATCCTTAAGTCCAGGTATTATTTTGCTTTCCCAGCACAAAATGAGCAAGAATCTTCTAATGGGAACTGGATCCAAGTTTTAATTATTTAGAATTTATACCAACATGGGCCCAGAATAAATTATGAACACATCATCAGAATCTGGTTCTTATTACTGCCAGAAAATAGCAGTGAAGCTACACAGCAGCATGCCTTAACATATAGTCATAACCATCTTGAGAAGGAGCCTTGAAAGTGTTTCTCACTGAATGAGGACAGTGAACACGGTGGCCAGCTCAAAACAGATGAAGACACTTCTGCTGGCCAGGTTCTGGTTACCCATCAGGGAGCCTGCTGGTACCATCACTCCTTATTTCCCCCAGTTGATCATTACTACCTTTCTTCTGCCTTCTCCAGCTTCTTAACACCGAGGGCACTGGCACTTCTATTTTATATTAAGGCCTTCCTATACCTTCTGTTCCTGGATGGATGGTCTGTTTATCCCTCATTTTCTCCTCTCTTTGTTCCAGGTTCTTCCATTCTTCCATCACTTGTAGGGTCTGCTGCCACCATTATTTTCTGTCTGCCCCACTGGTGGACAGGTGATTTGGATTCCTTCATGCAAGATGTTAAGATTCAAATCCTAAATCCAGGCTGAGCTCAACTGAGATGAATGCACGATATTCTGCAACCCGTTAAGCAATTTTTTGATGTTTGTAGCAAGTTCTATGGATGTCTGGAGCTCCCATTTCTTGGCTTCTGATTTCCTGATTTGTATTAGTAACCGCAAAATTCATGCTTTGGTGCATAAACTATTCCTTGGATTTGCTCTGATGTGGCATTCAAAAATTACCTAGCAATCTCCAAGCTGACCAATGCTGGTATACTGAGGACAGTATTTCTCATTTGGCCAACAATGATGTTCAGTATCAAAGCAGATATATTTCACAGCGAAGGGAATAATGAGAAAAGTCAAAGGGCACTAAGGCCTTGGAAGAAATACAGGTTTACATTCTAAAGCACACAATTAAAAATATGTTGCTAAAAATTAGCAGGAGGTGTTATTACAACAATTATATAGAAAGTAAGGAACTATACAAAGAGTCAGGTATTCTTGTTGTTAGAAGGTGCTTCTGTAAATCAGATATTGGGGTCCCAGATTTATTAATTCAAAATAATGTGTTTTTCTCATTTGCATTTCTGTAACTTTGGAACAAGATTTCTGGGTTTGAAATTGCTGGGCTATTCAAGGGTAACCACATAAATATAATGAGATTTCAGTATGGGACCTTACCACTTCCACTCATCTAATTATCTTTCATTTAAAGTATGCTTGCTTGTATTTTTGCTTTCCAACCCCATTAAAAATCTTATTTTAAAATTCTAATTCTTATGAGGTTTAAGTTCCTAGATATGAAACGTACAAGAAAATTCAACAACAATGTAGTTGTTGAATTTTTTTTTTTTACAGAAAAATGTAAACGCTTAACAAATAACATTTGTAGTTTTCAAGAGTAAACTGAAAATGTCCTTTGCTGAACGTGCAGCCTGGAAAATCCATAAAGGACAATTATTCAAATCCCATTCCCACAAGCCTCCTCTTCAATCTATTAAAAATGTAATTGTTGGCTCATTGGTCATATGAAAAACAAAGGACAGTGAGTGCTTCTATACCTTGGGCAGACCTGTGTTGCATCGTGTCAACACTAAAAGACTAAAGACTAAGAGGGGAAATGGAAGTTGAAAAGAACTGGGAGCACTTTTGAAAGGCAGAATTACGGGCATCACGTAGCAACAGAAACTACAAGCCAGAAGTGGTTTAAGTGCAGTTTGCAGCAGAGTCATTACCAATAGCAAAGATAAAATGACACGTTACTGTAACAATGTGCACAAACAGGTATTGCTGGCACTTGATGCTACTAAACCTCCCTAATCATACAGCAATAAACCTAATTCCATTTGCTCAGATGTCATTACTAAAGTCCCAGAAAGCCCAGAAATGCCATTTAAAGGCACGAAAATGTAGCTATATAGTCCTTTTTATTTTCCTCACGCTTTTTAAGCCCTCAGAGGTCAGTCTGTCTTTTTTTCAAGCAACCAGAAAAAGCTAGAAACTTTTAATTATTTTTAAAGCAAGCTGAAATTACTTCAATTGCATGAACTGAGAGTTTCAGAGAAATGCTAACTATTCCAACAGTCAGAACAGAACCAAAAAACCCAGCACTACAGAGACAACAGAACAATTTACGTCCAAGTAAGTACCATTCAGCTGTGCTGGGCGTTCATTGCCCTTTCTTCTGTTTACTTTGTTGTACACTAAGGTGCTTTGCTGAGACCCTGTATGCTGAGAAGAGGACTGGCATCCAAATCTATGCAATCAGAGAGTCATCTTCTGCTACCGCGTAATGTTAAGCCTAAGTCAGCTCCTCCTACGGTATTTTTGTATTTACTCATTACCAAGACAAAGTACCGGCCTGAAAACACCACTTCAGTTGTATGACAAGATGATTATTTTTCACTGTGCAGGAATATTTATTTGCCTGGGAACACCGGTTCTTACAAGGGCTGGAGAGTTATGTTAGATATCACGCTCAAAAGCCTCCTTCCTGAAAAATGCCAGGAAATTGCATCAGATCTGTACTCTGAAGAGAAAAAGCCAGGAGTTAATTCACCTGAATCACTGAAGACATAATGAGAGCAGTTTTGGTTAGGTATGAAAATTTACTTGCTTTCAATACCGGAGTTAATACATGGTAGTTAGAATCTGGGAACTGTCAGCTGAAAACAGATTATTTGCATGTACTAATAATTACAGTATTTCTTCCATATCTTGCCTTTACCATACCACCTAATAATGTACTAAAATCTAGAAATGCTAGAACAAACAGCTATATGTATAAAGGGAGAACACCAGCCAGCCAAGCAAAATGCACCCCAATGAAATTAAAGGATTGCATCTACGTTTACCAGTAAGACCTCTTCGGTTTTATCTGATCTTAAATTCAAACCGATTTAGTGCAAAAATACAGCACTCAACAGTTCAGTAAAATTCAGAATGCCAAGCCTGACAGAGCAACTGCAGAACTAATGATTTACAGTCTTTATTTGTTTCTGGTAAGGCTTGTGATGTCCTTCAGTCACACACCTGGAAAGGCTGTGCCTCTGCTTGAGGGAATTTATGTTTCTGCAGCTCCTCCTTACCTCCTAAGGGCTGAGCACAAATTACAGCTTTTTAAATGAGCAGCGTTCATTAAATCAAATTACTAGTAATACTGCACTGCCTGAATGTGCCCCTAATTAGTCTTAGAACAGCTTTGCTATGTGCTGAGGGACTAGGGGTGGCCCTGCCTTTTTCACTAACCATATCTGTGCTAACTCCAAAGCCCCTAGCAATAATGTTCTGGCAAAACTTCTCCATTTTCAGTATCACTATAAATAGTACCTTCAAACTCCTGTCACATTATCTTTGTACACCTGGCCCTGCACCACTTCAAACCAAGGAGAGTTTTGCCATTGACTTCAGCAGGAGCAAGATGTAAGCCTGGATGTTGACCACAGCTTTCATGCAAATCAAAGCTGAGCTGGACAGTCTTGCAAGTATAAAATGCTAAATGGCAATTTTGGTTGGACCACAGGCTTACCTAAGAGTAGAGGTGAAATACCGCAGCCTTCCTCCAGAAAGGTCAACGGTGTACTCTCATCAGCTGTTTAATTAATATGATTTAATAAATATTAATGTACAACAGTGCCTGCATAGGCAAAAGGTAATATGAAATTTATCACTGGCTTGACTAAATTAGCTCATCGCAACAGAGAAATGCAAATAACTTACAGAAACAAACATTTATATTAAGCTGTATTGTTTATTTTCAACAGGTACAAGGCAGAATGGTAAACCGGAGGCTATGGACAGCTTCCACATCGTTGCCATACTTGAGGTTTCAAAGCGTCCTAGAACTGCCCAAAGCATGTCCGATGGAATTCGCACCTTCTGAGCCCAGCTGTGTACAACATTTCTCAGCTTGAGCCTAGACAGTTGTCCGTGCACATGTGCAATGAATGCATGCTATGTGGACAGCAGGCTACGACCTCATAGCCTGGCATAGCCATAGCAGGCATGATGTCATCCATATGGGAGTGCAGTATCACTTACTAGGGGGAAGCCATCTCTGCCTGTTTTTGAGTAAGCAATGAAGGAAAGAAAGCTGGAGGCACCACTTACTTCAATGAAGTGGCCATCTGCCCGATGGATTTCAATTAGAACAGAAATACACGCATCCCTGTTTGAGCTGGTATCACAACCACAAGATTGTACTGCAAGGACAGTGAAGATATTTAATGTTTTAACCTTTTTGACAGAAAGTGGGCACTTGATTTCATTTGATGTGAGTGCTCCCCAGGCACCCTATTTAATTTTTGGCTTAGGCAATACCCTGAATTGAAGCTCAGAGACTGAGCTGCAGCCAATGCTGGTATTCTGCTTTCTGACACCTTAATGCATTTGGATTCAAACATCCAAAATTTATTATCATTGCTCCAGTACTTGAACAGCTCTGCACTGCACACAATTCAATGAAGAATGCCATGCCTTCAGGGATGCTCTGGACACACAGCCAAATTTTCTCTTAATCTGCCGCTTCTGGTAATATACTGGGTGTCTCAGATATGCTGTAACTTATGACTGCAGAGCTGTCTATGTTAAAATAGAACCAGGACAAAAAAGCACTTAATGGACTTCCGAATTTTTTTTTTTTCAGTAATGCTTGATTAAGACACCAGGGGGAAAACGAAGGGAGAAGCTTCTGAAAAAACACTATGTTTAGAGACTTACTAATAGTGAAAGCCAGCACCACATACATTGCAGATATATATCTATCCAGAAGTAAGATTTTATAATATAGTAAGGCATAGTTAAACCACTAAAACCTCTGCTGAAGGAGATCCCACAACCGTCCCAGATAGCCCATTCCATGGTGGTACTGTGCACAAATACCAGCACTTTGGAAGTCCTGGTGCCACCCTTTTGACAGCACGAAATCCCACCTCCGTCTCAAAGAAGATTACATAATGACTGATAAGTGATCTATACAATCTGTATAGTTTGGACCCCTCAAGATAAAAGGATTAGAAAGGGAATAGTCAAAATAGACTTAGCAACAAACGCAAGCTATCCTTGTACAGAAGAACAGCTTGTGTATGCAGACCTTGATCATTCGGTTTCCAAGATAAAAAAGATCAATCTTCAAAAATCATAAAAGCTAGTGAGACACAAGTCTTGCAAGTTGTAAAAACAAAATGATACAAATAGCATTTTAATTTTGATTTGCCTCTTTTGGGAGGAGTGGGGGGAGAAAGAGGCAAATCAGCGGGTAGTATTTAGAAGCCCTTTTTTTCAGTATTTCTTTGCAACTTTTGAGGCTAGAAACTTACTTTCAAAAATTTCTAGCATGCGGCATTTTTGGAAAGAAAAAGCATAACAAATATTTCAAGAGCTGTGATAAAATCAGGAGAGTTGAGGAAACGTAATAGGTATTTTTGAATTGCAAAGTAACTCTTTCATATTAAATGCCACCAGAGACGAGTAGACTGCTTTCACGGAAAAGAATACGGCACGGTACTGCAAGAATAAGTGTACAAATAACAAGAGGCCACGTTGATTTAAATTTACACTTTTCAGATACCAGTCTTGCCCACAGTTGTTCTACTGTCACAGTTAATTGCTGTACTTTTATGAGTCCTCAAGGCTAACAATCTTGAAGAAAATCCAATTTAGAAGACAACTAACAGCTATTAAACAACTAGGGGGACTCAGAATCAGAAGATCTGGATTTCATTCTCCTATCTGCTGCTGACTTGCTGCATGACCTTGAATAAAATACCATACTTATCCAGGCTGCAACCCTACCTTAACATGCATCTTCTAAGATTGCTATGATGAGGTTTAATTAATTAATTCATGCCTATAAACCTTTCAAAAGCCTAGGGACAGAAGGGGCTATGGAAATGAAAATTATTAACAATATTTTCCTACAGACAGAGGTGCAGAGTGACATGTTTTCTGACTTGTTCCCTCAAATAACAGCAACATGGAAATATACAACAAAGGAATAAACACTACACATCCCTATAGTTCCTCCATTTTCTGTGCAGGTAGCTCTGACACTTCCTCTCCTTTACAGCGCATGCTTAAGATTACAAACTATGCTTGTTTAACAATATTATGAAAATAAATTGTTCTTACCCTCAGCCCCTGCTCCATGGACAAGCAGAGGACCTGCCAGGGTGCTGTGTACCTGAACATGTTTGGCCCCTTCTGTAGACACACTGAATAGCAAAAGGCACGCAAGTCTCTCAGGTCTCCTGGTTGCTTTTCATCTGAGGGATTCTCGAATTGAGAGAAATCCTTCAGTTGTACTCTTCAAGGGCCCCCCGAGCAGACTCTACGGCAGCGTTACAGCCATCCCCCTTGCACCCTGAGGAACTGAATAACTAATTCAATAAGCGGCTTTTTTTCTTGGGAAGAGCTTAGCTCAAACTCAATTAGCATAAATAGGATGATAACCTTTGGACCTCCCACTCCTCCTTTCAGAGGAGCTGATGGTGGACAGCACATCATGGCAGGGTCGCTCCCCCCACTGGAAATCTTGAGTTTGTATTTCCACTGCTGGCATTCAACTCTGCTTCACAAGTCCAGAGGCAGCTATCAGAGACCATCTGTAGCTTTGCATTTTTTATTTTTGCTATTCTCTTTTAGGCTGGCTCAAACGAAATCCCTTTTCCTCCTGTCAGGAGGGATTCCCTTTCCCTGTCTCTGGCATCCTGACCTCTGCTTGGCAGTTGACAATGATTTTGCTGAATAAATTCACACAGAAGCTGCTATAAACACACTCATGATAAAACCACTATAGCAAATAAAGTTACCACCCTATATGAGACTGAAAGGTTTTCTCCAAAATACACTGAAGCGAGCCATTTGCAACATTGGCAATACGATATACTGCAGCCTTGCTTGTGGTTAAGTTTTCCTTTTTTCATGGATTGTCAGTTTTTCAGTCAGAGTCCAAGGCCTAGTCTCCAAGAGCTTAAACTAGTAAAAGAGTAAAGCTCTCTTGTTTTCTACATTTCTGTTATTTCAGTGATGAACTGTTATGTTACTTCTGTACACCGCTGCTGCTCAGAAAACAGTGGGATGCTGCACGAACACCATGGCCATGTTTGCTTTTCTTTTATGGCAGTTCTTTGTACTCACAAACCATCATCGATGCAAATCCAGCCACACAGATCAAGTGACTAAGTTATCCTTGCTTTTTCTTTTCCCTTTGATAGAGGAAGAAGTAATTTTAGATTTATATTGACTCAAATCTGACTCAATGATCCTCAATATTTTATCTCCAGTAGTTGTACACTGCAATCCCACCCAAATAAATTACAGGGATGCTTATAGATTATACACTACATACATCACTTTACAGTGGCTTTTATCAATGTCTATACAACCTTTACTGCACAACGCAAGAAGCCCCGGCTTCTGCTCAGCTTACTGAGGTGGCTTTGCTCAATAACCAGTCATAGGAGCAACTCTCTTTTCCTTCACCTCTCTCTGTATTTTGACCTCTTGCTTTGACACTTCTGAAGTCAATTTTAGAAGCAACAAATTACTTCGGTTATTTCTTCAGTGATATAAGCCAGAACAAACCTGGGTACCATGGCCAGTATTTCACCAATTAGTATGTTTTTATACCAACCAGAAGAGCAAACGACAAATCCTGTTCCTGAGTAAGAATGTGGACATGACTCTAATGTGGATTACAGGAGGACTTAGGTTACAAACACAAAATAGATGAAGTGCCTTCTGCAAAAGTAACATTGAGTTACTTCAGTACGGCCAAGGATAGAAATGTGAATTTTGGTGAGAAATGGCCATTCCACACATCCTTTGAACCTTCCCATGGCCAGATATGCAAACAACTGCCACGAATTGGAAACAAGCCTGTCCACATTCATCTTCATCTTGTAGCCTCTTAATATCTTCCCTTTTTTGTTAAAGGTTGTGCGCCTTACTCGTTATCTACATGATGAAGTCTGTATCACAGGATTTAATTCTGAAGGTAAATGAGAATATAGATACAGAACAGATCAACATAAGCACTAAGATATGATTCTGCAGAGGTAACAGTGAACTCAGTCTGCCAAAACACCTGACACCTAGGAGATCCAAAAAAAATCCTAATGACAAAGTGTTTTGGCCTAATATAGAATATTAAACAAGCATCTTAGAAAGAAGACCTCTGATCTTTGATTTTCCTAGTGGGTGTACTGAGTGTTCTTGAATAGCTCAGAAACTGCTAGCCAAAAATACTGTGATATATCAGCCATATTTAGGATAATTAACTGTGAACAACACATTAAAGCTGATTTTACATCTTTTGCGTTAAGAAATATCCGTACAGGTAAACAATTAAAAAGACATAATATGAACTTTTGTGACCCTGCAACCATACAAATATAACCTACTTATTTTCTGCAAAAGTTAGCCCTCTTTTTCCTCTTTCATTTTGGGCTTTGCCCCCTCTCTTTTTAATAAAAAAAAAACCCATGACTACTGAAACAACCTCCCCCCACAGCCGATTTTAAATGAGAGATCACAGCTGCTGATGTCAGGAAATTATTATAAACACTCCCATACCACGACGAAAGTTAATACAATTGTTGACTTGTCCTTAGGGAGAAACAGCAAACAAACAGATAGACTAAAGGGAAGCCACAAAGAGATATGACTGTGCCATCCAAGCGGACGTCTATTGATACTGACAGTACACGCTAATGAATGGCCACTGCTCTGAAAGCCCATCCTTCTTCCCTCTTACCAGAAATCATTAAGACCAGGGGAAAGCTTTCCAGGATTCAGTCAGAAGTCAAAATACTAACAGTCACAGTGTTTCTCTCCAGCTGGTCCTTTTCAGAAGAGTTAGTGTTGAAACCTTCTTGAAAAAGGTAGGCAGGATTTACAGTAGCGATGCAAAACGCAATTGGTCCTCGCAGAAGAATGCAAAGCACATACCAACAAATATCACACCCACATTCTGTGGTTTGTGATTCCCAAGCAAGGGTCATTCGACTTCCTGTGAGACTCTGACAGCACAGGATTTACCAGTGCTGCCTTTCTACACCTCCTTTTATTTCCCAATAAATACAAAGCCTTTGGATAAGGTTAAGAACTTACTCAAGCTGATGAAGCCATAGAAGTTGTTTGTCGTCCAGTTGTCCACAGGTAAAGAAGATGAGACACTGCATCAAAGAGATGAAACCTCCTGCTGTGAAAAATATATGTGGCTAAAATACTAGACTGGAACTTACGAAATCAAATCCAATCCCAGGCTCTGATGTCTTGGGAAAAATCACTTAATCTCACAGTGCCTTTTATCAGAAAGGTGTTTATAGCATATCTTGTGGGTTGTGTGCAAAAACTATGCTTATGAGGACACCTGCTAATCTATTTCCTTCTTTGAAGAATGCATAAAAATAATCTTTCACATGAAATCAGTGTGTGAGGGAAGTACCTATACTGTACCTTTTTAAATTTTGGTATTCAAAGAACTCAACAGGAAGAGACACACAAGATTTTCAGTTTTCATTTTTCTTTTTACCCCGTTAAAATGGTTCGCTGCAGTTTTCCTGGTCTCTCAGTGCTCCACTAAAATGTCATGTCTCATGCAGCAGAGTGTATTGCAGGCACAGTCCTGGCGATATGAGGAAGACCTCGACTCCCCTTCCTCTGCTCACCGCTTCTGACATTTGGCACCAAGACATCTGAAATTCCCTGAACTGCCTTTGGTTTCGTCCATGCTGTACGCAATGTGCAAACACAAAACTGGTGTGAGAAATAATGTATCACCGTGCTCTGTTTTTCCCCTACAAAAGGTAGAAAACCGGATTCGTTCCTGTTGTACAGAACGTAGCCTGGCTGGCATAGGACACTGCTATACAGGAGCCAGAGGAGCTCTCAGTCCTGGAAACGTGCACTCAAAGACTTTAAGTAATTGCAAGGTTTGGCAACAGCAAAATACATGGTTTGATGATCTGAAATCCGCGCAAAAGTACTTAGGAGCCTTAATCCTGCCTAGTCTCAATCTGTAATGACTGAGCTTCATGAGGACAATACTGCAATAACAAGAACTGCAGGGCTGAATAAGAAAGCCCAAGAATTCAGGCTGGTGAACTCTCCAGGAAAGAGTGACAGGTATTTCTAGTAGTTTTTTCTTTTTTATTATTATTATTACTACTATTATTATGGTTCAGCTGTGCTGCTCCTCCCTCCCTATGGTAGGAGTCCTCCCACAGGAACAAAGACCTGGTTTTCCATTCCTACCTCCTGGTTGGAAAGGAGCAAGCCAGAAATCTTAGAGGGGCCAGTCTCTAAATCTCCTGATTTAAATTTATCACTTTGTTCATCTTACCTCTTCTCTTCTGTTGCACATCGTTTTATTGTCCTCATTTTATATGTGACACAAAAGATCAGATTTGAAGTTATCTCTACCACCAGACAATCTGTGCAAGATCTCAGACAGTACACCAAAAAACACGCAATGTCAGCAATATGAGGAGTCTGTCTTTTCCAATCACATATCCCAAAGGCTAAGCGTATTTCCATACACAAATGAAAAAGCTTGGAAAAAAACAGGACACTTTTATCTGAGGCCTGGATGGGAAGCCTGGAGCATGCAAACCTGGAAAGCATCCTGTTGCTTCATGGAAGAAAGTCAAGTTATCATGCACGTGAGCTGATGATTGGGTGCGGAGCCCAAAAAATTGGTCTTTTTTCTTATTTCTTTCAGTCAGTCTAATAAAAGATATTACTTCTTTCTACAAAACTTGTCTCCCTTATTGCCTGGTAAACCTCTGTGGATGCAACACTGCTACTACTATTAAATGGCCATCCTAACAAAAAAGAGCCATCTTTGGGAAAACACTGTGTGTAGTGATTACAACAACATCAGCTGATACTTGGTGCTCCAAGGAGTAATACTGTAAGGAGTACTTCAAGAAAAGCATAGCCAAGAAATTGCTCAATACCAAATAATCTTCTCAATACTTAGAAAAGCTTGCCCCATCAAGAGAAAAAGCCTTTATTCTTAAAAAAGAAAGGGTTAAAAAAAAAAAAGCTAAGTGTCTATGGGCTGGACTAACCTTCTCTGAAAAGAGTAAGTCCCATAAGCAGCCGAAACTTGAGGAGCACAATTTCCTACCTTCTGTTTGAAAGGAAAAGCAGTAAGAAAGGGTGTAAGAAAAAGGTAGTGTGTCCAAATGCTGTGCAATGCAGCTACACATGAGTGTGGCTCCGTTGACTACATTTCTCAGAAGGAATGCATGAGATCATCAAGACTAAGATCTTATCAGCCACTGGATGCAAAACTACCCTTGAATACATCATTCTGTGTACTGCATACAAATAGTGATGATACAGAAGCATGAACTATTTTCACATCATACAGAAAATGACTTGGTTTGGTAAAGATCTGTAAGAGCTTACCAGCACGTTGTCAAACAAATCCTGCCACCAAAAATGCAGGAAGAAGACATTTTGCAAGCCACAGTCTAGCTCTGGTATCTCAGCAACTTTGAGCCATGCTTTTAAGGCATGGCTCAAAATGTGTGGAATTAAATGGGTATCTAACTGTACAGTGCAATGAGCTTTGGACTGGGCTCACTCACTGGTATTCACACAGCTCTCCCCAAGCAGGAAATCCTGAATTCTCACTCATATTCTTTTCAAATCAGATCCCACTGCTGCTTGCCCACCTTTTAACCTCTGAAAGACCAAAAGCCAAACACTTTTGCAAGTGGGAAAGATGACAAAAATCCTGAAACAATTAGTAGAAGAGGAAACTCCCTTAAGTTCTTCACTGTAACTAGGATTTTTTATATATTTATAGCTTCCTAACTCAGTACCTCTGAGACCCCCAGTACAAAAAGAACAAGAGGAACACATCTGCATCAGAAGATAGTGTGGGATGGATGTAAGTTGGCTGTCCTGGAAGATACTGAATAACTGCTTAATGATTCTCCTCCTCAGCTTTTCTAGGGTGTCCCTCCCTAGGTAATATGCCAGACTTGTCCCTGGGCTGCCTACACAAGAGACGATTATGCACTAATCACAGAAGTGCAACCTCTTGTGGTTTGGCAGAAAATATCACGAGCACCTATATAACCACAGCCGGGATCACGTGTAGCATCGCCAAGGAAAAACAGCCTTTTCATTAGGCCAGCAGCACTTAAAATAGTGCTGGCACTGTGGTTTGATATTGACGCAAGGAGAACAGGCAGCCACGGTCACATGGAAGCAGAAGCCAGTCCTAAAGGAGTTGCTGTAATCCTGCTCACCTTCACCCTGGCCATGCTGGTTTTCGTTGTCTGTCTGGTGATATGGCTGAAAAGTAATCTCAGTAAAAAGGAAAAAAAAAAAAAAAGTGGTTCATGTCTAGCTGGGTTCAGCTTCCAACTGAACAGACACAAACATCACCCAGCATGAATTGGCACTGCAGCTTCCTAAGCACCGCATTTACCTTGGATGGTCAGCTACCGAGCCACCGGCTAAGCATCCCCCTCCTAACCCACAGAAACTTGTTCAGCTCACAGTCTGAAGTAGTGTTTGTGTAGAGTTCAAATCCACGATTGTGCTTTCCATTTGCAGTACCTCAGGCTCCACTGCAAAATTGCTGCAGGAACTTTAATAAATGCATGTTGTCAATAGACCGATGCAAGAAAGAAACAAGATCTCCTGTGTCATCCGGTCCCATCACCTGCTATGGCAGGAAAGCATGTCAGCTCATCCTCTTCATGAACTTATTCAAGCTCTGTCTTAAAAACAGCTAAGAAAATTTGTCCCCACTGTTGCCATGGAAGTGGTAGTCTGATCCTTAACGGCTGGCTTCTAGTTTCTAGTCTCTATCTACTAATGGCTAGTTCATCCCTGTTTGTTCCTTTTCCAGTACTAACCATTTGGTTTAGTAACCTTCTGCCCCTCTTGTTTCCTTCCCTGATGCACATATAAACTTCCGATAAATCCCAGTCTGCATTTTTCTAGACTACACAAATAAAGCCCCTTTAGTCTCAAATTGAATGTCAGGCTTTCATCTCCCCGCTGTCCATGCAGACCCCCCCAGCTCCTGCACCCACTGCAGTGTCAAGTCATATTTTTGGAGCATGTGTGGCCAGAAATGCAGGTGGTGTTCCAGGTGTGTTCTTACCAGCGGTGTCTACAATGGTGTTCATGTGTCCCTATCCCTTTTGGAAATGCCTTGACTGGTAAGTAATCATAGCTGGAGAGGGAAGAAATCCTCTTTGTATGGCTGCACAAGGCAGCTCTCAGGGACTCCCAGGGCTCCTAAGGAAGGTATTTATACCGGAAGCGTATGGACAAAACAAGTGTGTGACACAGGAGGTGCTGGCAGTTGGGTGACAGTGCAGGAGTTGCTCACAGTTGTGCTACTCTCATCCCACAGGATTATGCCAATTAGAAGATGACAACAGCTGCGAGCAGATGGGCACTTCAAATATAGACATTTCCTCCAAAACTGGTAGCAGCAGCAACAGCTGTGCTGGAAAAAGGCAATGATCTAGTGCACCAAGCAGCCCAGAAAGTACATCGTCCTTCCCGAACCCTCTTATACCTGCTCCTCTCAGACGGGCTGACACAATTTCTTACCCTCTATTTGTCTTCCAAGCTCAAACGACACTGAGCTAATGAGTGAATGATTAAGCACCAGCCCATGCTACTCTATGCCCTGGATACAATTACCAAAGTTACAGTGCCAAGCTAAACACTTGCAGCTCATTTCCTTTGCATGAAACGGCATCAGAAGGGAAAAACGAAACAGAGGATGCTCACGCAACCGCTTTGTTTACAGAGGAGAAAGTTTCAGCAACCCACTGGGGAACTCGGGGAGAAAATCCCTTCTCCCTTTGCATTGTGCTCTTTCTCAAGCTTTGTATCGGAGCAGTCTGTACCACCACGGCCACAAAACCGATCATCTCTCAGACCACCGGTTCCCAAGCACTGCACTGCCAAGCTTTATTGCAGAAAGCAAGAAATAATAAATGTCGTAAATGTGGATCCAAGCCTCCCTGGATGCAGCACCACAGCCCCTGCCAGCACCTCCTCTGCACGGGCGAGCGTGGCTCGGGCACTGCTGGCACAGCGTCAGGCGTGGGTGAGTGGCGCTGACGCTATCCACAGGCATTCAAAGGCTCTCTGCCGTGTTGATTTCAGGGCTGGGAAGCAGAGAAATCCACGCTGCCCCTGTGAAGGTTTGACAGAGGTTATTCATGCACGGCCAGGAGGGTCTGGGTGCTTGCAGAACACCGCCTGCTGGCATGCCTTCTGCTGGGGCTTGGAAGCTGGGTAAGGAGGAAAATGTCTGCCCTCGTCTGTTCACTCGGTCTTCCCCTCCCTCCTAATACTTCCCATGAAACCTACACTGCGTCTCACGTGCATTGACTTTTTCACTACAAGAGGTCCAGGAACAGAAAGAGGGAAAAGGGAAAGACATAGCACCAACTGGAAAGTCCCAGGCAGTCCTGGACACATGAAGACGTCCCTGTTTAAGAAAAGACTGGACATGGCACTTAGTGCCATGGTCTAGTTGACAGGGTGGTGTAAGGGCAACGGTTGGACTCGATGATCCCTGAGGTCTCTTCCAACCTGGTTGATTATGTGATTCTGTGTGTGATTCTGTGATTCACCGGCCATGTGAAGAAGTTTACCAGCCGTATGGTATGGTTTTATTATGGCTTCTATGTAAAATTTTCTTTTTTTTTCTTAGGGGATAGGAGTAATACTGTACATATTTGTGCCAAATAATGTGTTGGAGCACACAAATCATTGGATAGAAAGTTGGCAGTGTGAAACATTAGCCTGAAACTCATCTGCTTTTCCTTGGAGCAGGTAGGTTTTTCATCCATATGCAAAACATCCAAAGTAAATAGTCTCTGAACGTAACTTGGGTAAGTCTGGGGAGCAGGTACCAGCTCCACTCAATCCAAAATCTTAGAAACTTGCATTGTATTAGCCTCATCCCTCCTAACTCCTTCATGGCTTCTTCCTACCTTGTTTTGATCTTTCATTTTATTGCAAAACTGTGTCTTTTCTTGCCTAGGTCCCATCCTCCCTACAGTGAGCTGCCACAGCTAATGGTCTGTGCCCTGCTCAGGTCTTTGCAAGGCAAGCTGTGGCTCCAGAGGACATGCTCAGGCGCTGTATCCTCAGATAAAGACCACTGCAGAACCACTGACGGATAAGGATCCATCAGTTCACCCCACGACAAGGCTGCATGTAGAAATACGTCTCAAGAAGAGACATAATGACAACACAATGGTCTTGGCAGCTTGGTTTTCACTGAGGTAAAAATCAGCTGGACAAACCTCAATAAAAATCCAGCCATGTCAAGTTCTTCCCTGTCATTTCGATCAATAAATATTCCATTTACTCAGCTCTGGTCAAACATTGCTCCAGGTGTGTCAGGTATTTTATGTAGAGTTTTGATGAATACTCAGCATTGCCCTAGCCCACCCAGGTCATTTCTTCATTTTCTCAATACACAAAGTCTCATCCTATTTTAAATCTCACCAGCTGCAACAGCCTCCCATCCATCACGTGCAAGGCACTAAACTGCCTTAAGGCACACTCTTTTCCTCTAACTCTCCAGCACAATGGTTCTTTTCTTCTGCCTTTTAGCCCGATCCCTTTCAAAATGGATAAATTTTCTAACAGGATTTGTACAAATCCCCTCATTTTCTATTCATTAGTTAGTTATTATGAAGTACCATTTATATATAAGCTATGAAAAGTTACTGCGCTGCCTCTTGAACCCCTAGAGAAATTCTTACGCTGAAGCCTTGCTACTAGAAGACCTACTCTGACCATAACTATGGATGCGCAGGCATACACCTCCTACTCCCATCCGCTGTGAGACAGCAGCCTCTATTTGGCACTAAGAAGTCGCTTCACTCACTCACAGCGTTTCCAACATGCAGCACAATCTCAGTTTTCTTTATGGCAACTGAAGTTTTCACTTCATGGCATTCATCGTGCTTAATGAGTGCCTGCCCAGAGCAGACGGAAGCTGAGCTAGTCAGAGCTTTCTCTTATGCCAGATGTTGCTGCTCTAGGGCACAATTATGGGAAACAACCTTCGAAGGGGGAAAGAAAGAGGCAGAAGTCTGCTCTGGTGCACACACCCAGTGAGTTACAGATGTCTGTGCAGGATCACACACACATGTGTATGTCTGTTTTGGTGCACAAGGGGATATATTCCTGCTGTGTGTACCCACAAGTGGGTTCCTGGTGTGGCGGTATGCAGTTATCGTTAACAATAACTTCAGGTTGCTTGCACAAAATTACACTTTGTTCCTGCCAGGATGGATAAAGGCTGCTATTGCACAAGAGTCTCACTTAAGATATGGCGCATTTAAGGATGAAAGCACTCCAGGCATTAGCAACTGCCTGGAAACCCAGAAGTGGGACTAATTCCCTGACTAGTGCCATACCGTGATGCCTGTGCAGCATCATTTGTTAAACACTGCTTTTTTGCCTGCACTGAGTAGCCTCAAAGCATTAAGACAAAATATCTGCTACTGGTATTTAACTGGTAGCCCTATGGGTATTGCACCAGCTCCTCCACCCGTCTGGCTGAGTGTCCTGTATGGATACTAGGAGAGGCTATTCATCACACAGCCACAAAGGCTCCTTTGGCTCAAGATACTGAGACCAGCTGTGCTGTCCACAGATGACTGTTATGGCTGAAACATTGTCATTTGAGCACATGTGAAGAGAGGTGTTGATAAATTAGCCTGAAACCCCAGATTCAGTTCAAGAGGTTGCTTCTGTGTATGCCACAGTTTTGGGCTGAGGTATGATATTGTTTGCAGGCCTTTTTTATCACTGCTTGCAGCTGCCATTTGCAGTCATGGGCTAACACAAAAAGCAGGAAGATCTGCCAGATTAGAGCAATTCAGATAGAGAGACTGATCTTACCTATCTTTCACAGACAACCGCCAACAATCAGCTAGGATCTAAACTTCCCAGAACTGGGTGGTGCTGTACATGAAGAGATGCTCTTGTCCTTGGAAAATACCTACATTTCACTTCAAGGTATTTTCTAAGGTGCAAGACTAAACTGCTGCAGAACCAATCCATGAAAGTAAAGATTCCTGCAGCTGATCATTCAGCTAGCAGTATACACTCATTCAAAACCAAACACATGCATTTTAAAATCTGGTAGCTAATACAATCATCATAAAGCATAGATGAAGTATGAGGTAAATACGAGCTACGTGATCTGGTTTTCAGTTGAAAGGCTATGAACAAGAAAAAGGTCAAGTCACTGATTTGTCTTCCTTAATCTTAAATGCAGCACTGCAGTTTTTTCAGTTGCCCATACATCCATTCCTTCAGCCTAGTTCAGAGACACTCCTGCCCTCACACAGAGGGAGAGCACGTTGTGCGCTATTACTGTTCCCGTTGGCAAGGAAAGCAAAACACTCGTCTTTCTACCTTGTGTAATTTGCAAACAAAAGCAAAGGACAGGTGAGAGTCAAAGTTGCATGGAAACAGATGCTTTGAATAACTGGAGGACCCTTGGATGTAACAAGCCAGGGTGCTGGCTGTGAGTAGCAGCACACCTCTTAGAGAATCTGAAGCAACATTTAAAAGGAAGCCCTGACACTGTTTGATTAGTATTGTTTAAGAGTGCCTTGTTGAGCCAGAAAGGAAGCAGTCATTTGGTTTCTAAGGAGCACCACCAAAAAAATACCATCAAAACAAGATAAACGTTGCAGCCTGAACAAGTTTCTCAGCACGGAACTCCACCTAGGAATTTCTCTTACGAAACCAGGCTCTCCTGGGCTTCCAGGTCCACCCACTGGGAGAGACCCAGCTTGAGGAGCACACTTCCACTGCTGTTCTGCTCATGTGAATGGGCTTTGTGGAGGTACGCACAGATTCATATTTATTGTCAAGCCTGCACACTGGACTCTGACACCCAGACGGTGCCTGAGCCAGCCCTTGCAAGCTGAGTCAGGGCAGAGTGACTTTGGAGGAGGCAGAAAGCCTCCAAGGTTCATCTGAAGAGCTCTCCTCACCCTCGCAGCACTCCACGGGCACTGTTCCAGAGCACTGGGTGGGAAGAAGGCATGGACAGCCCAGCGCTGAGGTGTGCCAAGCCCACCCAAAGGCTATCCTGAAGGCATAGCCACACTTTCACACCCTCTCTTGCCCACCCACTGCTGTTCCCAGCCTGGAGGTCACAGGCTTTCCTCCGCGCTCCCTCTACACTGCTTCCAGCAAGGTATTTTCCATGAAGCATGTCTTACTAGCGATGCTGCATACAACCGAGGAGAAATGAAGCCTTTTGGTTGCCTAACAGATCTCTGGTGGAAGCAGATCCACAGAAAAGAGTTGCAATGCATAGCACAGGTTACCAACGCCAGCCTGTGAACAAGACAGCGAGCAGCAGGAAACCACCCGCATCTTTAGGGACAGTAAAATTACCTTCCTGCCACCATCCTCCCTCCCTGAGATGCCATTTCCCAGCTTTTGGTGTCTCTCCAACGGTTTCTCCCCTAATTTAGGAAACAAGCCCCTTCCTGAAAGACTGTCCAATACCATTTCATTACCCTAAAAGCCTCAGACAGAGACCATGCCCAAACCATTTTTCTGTTTCCCTTTTCTACATGTATTTATTCTTTAAACAGTTGTGGCTTGGCTTTAATGGTGCTTTTACTCCTGTGCCTTTTGCATCAAGCGTGGCAAAAGAAAGTCAAGATCAGTGCAAGGCCTCTTTGTGTAGTTAAGTGAAATATTTTTCTATTACTGTCAAGCAATAAGGTGTCTGCCCTCAAATGGTGCTGGTGAGAAAAAGCAAGAAATGGAGGCACATGAAACAAAGTCACTGTTTGTACTTGGAGCACTTCTCCGTGGCTGTCATTGAACCTAGCTTATTCCCTTATTTCTAGTAGGTTAAGCATGGAAATCTTCCTAGGAAGAAAGGCTGCAGGAATGGCTCTCTGAGAGCTTCCTCTTAGGTTTACACCTTACTCCATGGGAGAACAATTTCAAAGGTCTGGGACACTGTGGACATGCTGGTGACACCTTTCCCTGCTTCCCTCTGGAGGTCCCAATTAATGGGTGGAGGCAGATGGAGGGAGCTGAAACCAGAGCAAGCATCACAGGTGTGCAAGAGCCAAAAGGGAACAGACACAGCAACTTCCCTTCAGAGATGAAGGCTGATGTTAAGACTGTGGAGGTGCACAAGCAGGGAAAAAGGGAGCAGGATGACTAATGGAAAGACGGCATTCATAACATTCAGTTTTGTCACTGTATGTAGTCTTCGCTAAGATATTAAAGAACTCCAGACAGCTGGAGAGAAGGATTTGCCATTGCGCAATTCAAGTTAAAACCAAACAGAAAGTGAGGAACATATCCCACTTTATGTTTCTTGGCTGAGGCTTATCTATTTGTGGGTTTTATACATTTTTCTGACAGTCCCACTGTGGTTTTCCCTGATAACTGCTGGGGCTGAGGAGACAGCTGTTTATGGCCAGAAGGAAAACAAATGGAGGACAGATCAGCACAAATGCTTACTCTGAAGGATACTAATGAAGAGTAATGTATGGTACCTGGCCTTCATAGATGTTAGTGGGAGAAAAAAACAGAAAATATCTTCTTGCTTATAACAGACTCTTGAATTTCCCCCTGAAGTACCAGACTGGATTATTAGCATAATTAGATTATACATTGTATTGCTGTGCAGTTGGAACTGCTTGGCATCCTTTCCTTTCATTAAAGAGCATTGCTTCCAACTTAGCATGGCACCACTTTCAGCAAGGCCACCATTTTGGGGTACCCCAGTTCTTTGGGGATGCATGAGTGCTGGAAATGGCTCAGGGATGACTTAACTGAGCTGATGTAAATGCTGAGCACATCGATGCTGTAGGCAGACTGGGCACTGCCCAAGTCACTGGAACAAGGGGTATGTGTTGTTCAGAGGCAGAGCAGGCATTCAGCAGACAAAGGCAAGGCCTTCAAGAAGGTGCATGCACTGGGGAGAGTTGGGGCAGGATGCTGTGGCCCTCTGTTTTGCTCATATCCTCTTCTGCATGGTGGCTAATCAACTGTACATGAAATAATGGCTGTCTCTTGTGCAGCTGCTCTGTGGTTAAGGATGGCCTTGGGGCATCAGGCTACAAAGGGCAGGGACTCATGCAATGCTTTACAAAATGCTTTACAAACAGCTCAGCCACCTGTTTAGGAGGGGCAGTGGATACTTGAAATTGTAACCTACCCACCACATAAGGTAAATCCTCCAGTTCCTCCTGACACTTTATTTATCACACCGTTGTCACCTCTTCACAACGGGCTTATCAGGATGGAGGACTTGGACAGCACTCGATCACACTTGGTAATGACTATTATCACCCACACTGAGCACAACCAGATCTGTTTGCTGAGTCAAAAAGAAAGCTATTCTCTTTTACTCCAACGGACAATCATCGAAGGAATAGTCACACAAAGGGAAGACCAGTTACTTGCACTGCATGAAGGTGCAGGGCTCTGTCCTGTGTTTACAGGCAGCAGCTGGAGGTGGTGTTATTCCTCTGGGCAGGCAAGCTAAATGGTGAGCAAGCACAGGGATTTGCCCCAACTTAAGCAGGAATGGCTGGGTGCATCTGGTGACACAGAGAACCCTTTGAGGGAGAAGCCCGAAATGCTGCACTCCAGGACTCCCAGCCAAGCCCGCTGAGGACCTGCCGGCCCATCCCCATTTTTTCTCATTCTTTGCTGCTCTCCCTACCAGGACTGTTAATCACTCTGATTTCACTGTCCTTTTCTCACTGCTCACCTCTGCCTGAGGTACAAGATGCTGCCTGGTGTATCTTAGAAGCACTATGGGAGGAATCCTTTTCAAAAGCATCTGCCAGTTTTGCCTAATCCATCAATCACAGTTTATCTCATCGAAACTGGGTGCAGAACTTCACCTGACTTCAGTGGGAACAAAGCAAAAGCACTGCTGAGACGTTAAGCACCTTTGCTAAACCCACGCCCCATTTACACAGCAGAAACAGGCAAAGGCAACATGAATTCCAGAGCGCCTGTGGCATTCCTGGGGCAGATCCACCCCGTGGTTTTGCCATATGAAATAAACACCTGAAGGGAGATGCTAAAAGCCGGGCCTGAAGATCTACCAGAAAAAGCAAGAGAGGATCCATGTAGCAACCCTACCTCCCCTCGCCTTCCTCCTTTCAGAGGTCAAGTCCTGGGGGATGCTGGTTTGTTAACCTTGCTAAAGGACAGGACGAAGGGCCACCCGTGTTAGGTAACAGCACGCACGCATGGTCTACTGTCCAGGTTTGTCCTTGGTCCCCACACCACCTCCATATGCTAAACATACTTGTGTGTACAGAAGTCTCCCCAAAGGGTGCACAGTGTAAAACTGCTACGCCTTCCCTCAATCCACAGGTGTGTGACTGCCTCCAAGGTCAAAAGAAACTAGTGAAGCATTTTTAAAGTGTTATTAAGACATTTTAATAGGTTAATTACAAAGTAGGTGTATTTCGACACACAGGGTCTGTTCTTGGTGATAACTGCTCTGCTGTTCACTGCTCTCATGCTGCATTTCACCTTCAGCATCCTCTAAGATTCCTTAAGCTCCATTAAAAGAGTTTAATATGCATATACTACAGTTATACTAGTCAAAAATGACATTTTTCATGTGCCATTAATGAAAAAGCACATACTATTTAAAAAAAAAGTATATATTCAAGGGGGTAACTGCTATGAAAAAAGAAGGGGACATTCCTGAAAAATTATGTGAAGTAATGTATGAGACAAAAGTTCTTACTTAAAAGAGTAACTGGGTGCATAAAAATCTGAATTGTGACTTTGTTTATATCAAGCTCATTCATGGACACTTAGTGCAAAAAATAATCTAGGAAAAGGATGGGTCTTCTTGAAACCGTTATTGCTTTTTGACTAAAATTACGTGATCCTGAAGAAAAACATTTGTGCATACTCCCAGACATGGTTAGCATTCTGAATCAGTTAAATTAAGATGCCTAAATGACAAGGTTCACTGTTTCTCACAACCTCGCCAGTTCTGCTAGGAAAACACTTTCTCAACTGTTAATTTCTTCTCTCTTCTGTTGGGTCATATCAATGTAATACTTAGATCTAAGAAAACTTCATGTCATTTTCTCTGCCCCACTTCTAATCCCTATTTTAGCAATCCTGCCTTAGGAGAACCAAGTAAGCCCAAAAAAGACAAGAGAAATCTTCTGCCTGTCCTTGAAGTGCACTGCTGATCCCTCCTGCCTGCCCAAGTGTTTTCATCCACTTTCTGAAGCTGACAGTGGTATGAAACAACTGACTGACTTTTTTCTTATCTCCTTATTTTCCTCCTTGCTCATTTCACGATTTCCCTCTGCCTTAGACTGTACCCTTTGATGATGGGGTGTCTGCTTCAAAGCAAACACCACTTGGAGCTGCAAGGGAAGCAAAAGTGAGTGACTGAAGCACAGTGTTACCTCCCAGTGAATGGGGTGGGAGACAGGAATGGTCTAAACCTTTGTGTCTCAGAAGAACATCCACAAGGATAGACCCTGATCTATATTTCTCAAAATGTCTCCTTTGCTTTGAAGATCCTTTCAACAAGGCACAGGTAATAAAGAAGCCTCTGAAACTTCCATGTTTCAGTGCTGGTATGTAAGTAGCTTTTGTAAATGATTTTATGATTTCTTTTGGCACACTTACATTAAAATCCTTTACCTGGAAGCAGGTGAGCTACCTTTTAATGCGCTTTTAAATCTTGCATAGCAAGGGGCACATACACCTCTCCTGACCAGGAGGACACAGAGCTCAGCTCCAACTTGTACTAGCTGACATGCAGATACTTGTGAATATCTCCTTCCTCTAGGATAACGAGATAACAGAAGCATTTGCTCCCTGATTTTCTATCCAATGACTTTCAATGGAAAAGTGCTTTTGTAAATCTGTAAATGAACCACAGCCTTGAAAAGCAAAAAGGTGTGTTCTGTGCTGAGAACAAAGGCTGAAATGAAAGGCTGGCTGTGATCTGGCTGCCTTGCCTGAAAGTTCCCTGGAGAGGACCATCCTATATGAATTAAAAGCCTGGTAATTCGGTTTGATAGCTCAGCATGTTTTTTTTGTGCTCTCACGTAGCTTTTTCCAGAGTCAGATACACTGTAGTAAAAAAAAAACCAAACCAAAACCACGGACAACGACAAGAAAGCTAAAGATGGTCATGGAAGAGATTCCGGAGGATTAAAAGGTTGCATGAAGCAATGTGGACAGCCTTCCACCTCTCCTTTGCTTGAGCCCGCTGACAGCAATTTAAAGTATTTTTAAAGTTTCTGATATTTCAGTGTCTGATTAGCAGCATTGTTCTTGCCTGTTTGATCTTCACAAGAGACAGGAAGATAAGCCTCACTAAAAGTAATACCCTGAATATGGCAAAACGATGTTTAACTCTGGTGTTATCCAGATTCAGTGAACTTCTTGTTGGATGAAGCACTGCTGGCAAGCTGGCCTCCTACCAAGGCTCTCCAGTGCACCACCATTCCCTATGTCTTTCTGGAAAAGGTAGGCAAAAGAGACTCAGTGTACCACCCCCAAACTGCAAAACGCACTGTTCCCACCAGCCCATCAAGTCTCATTTTAGAAGACCAGATTTGCTTGACAGAGGTCTCGAAGTATATATAGCTCGGCGCCTCTTGCACTGCTTAAGCTATTACCTTACTATGAATCTTAGTCCTGGCAGTTCCCTTCATCTCCTCTAGACCTTGTTATCACCGTAACTTCTTTTATGCTGTCTCTCACACATTGAACAATCCTCCAATGAAGTACAATAGCCAAAACACTCTTCACTTGAAAAGACCCTGGAAATTTCCAGTGATTCCTGCCACAATAGTCTCTCAATCCACCAAAGCAATGAGCACCCAAACCCCACTTCTGCAATGGCCATTTGAAATAAATAGGTATTTCACTGATGTTTCTGCCCATCCTGTGTCAACCTTTAGTGCCAGTAAGCACTATGGCATGGTGATAATACATATTTTCAGATGTTCTGTCCGGGAAGCAGCTGCAATGTACCTATGCACCATGCCAACATGCAACATACAACCCTTAGCCTCAGTTGGCCCTGAACCCTCCTCACTTACAAGCCCAGAACAGTATGCATCACACAACGTGCACTCTGGCATGCAGAGGGAATGAGTATCTGCTCATACAACAAAGGACATCTAAACTTTGGTGATGTGATGGACAGACTTCCAGTTACACGGCAGGTCATGAACCTCTTTTGATCAACACTAAGCTGCTCATCTCAAATAACTTGTCTCACCTCTTCTTGTTGTATTCCTACCCCGTCACATTTTGGATGCATATCTGGGCACGTGGGAGACCTCATAAACACCTCCTGTCACCTAACTCAAAAGATCGAAAGGGCAGACATGCAGACAGAATGGAGGGATGGGATCCCTGCATTTTGTCATATGGCTGGACACATGTGACAGGCAAAGAGGCTCTGGTGCCCCTGGATGGCAGGGTGCAAATTGCCAGAGCCATACACCTATTTGAAGGGGAGATGTTGGCTGTACAGTGCCATGAGTGCCTCCAAACAAGGCATCACACCTCACTCTTCCTTGAGCCACCTGTGCTTGGGGGCCAATCTTGACCGTTCCCCTGGCGAATCAGAAATGTTCAAGCTCTCCCTACTCAACCCACTTGACCTGTCGTGAACCCCATCTTTTTGCAGAAAGGGTCAGCTGTAAGTTAAGCAGACTATACTAGCAACTGCTCTAACTGTTGATGGCATTTAGTCAACCCTGAATTTGTAAGAGATTTAAACGTCCTTTCAAAACTGCTCCGCTCCCCTGGTAGCAGGCACCAGTCTGCCAAGAGCAGGTGTTGTATTTGTTGAAAACAACTTGAAGGCAAAAGATCCATTAACATTCTTGCACAAATCCAACACTTGGCTCTGACAGACTCATGAAACTCTTCTGGAAAAAAAAAATAAATAAAGCAACCCAACCCTACACGCAATTAAGTCCTGCCTAAGGAGACATTTCCATTGCTGTATTTTTTGAGCGATGTAAGAATAAGAGAACATTGAACAATTGAATGGACTTTACAATGCATAGGTGTAAATCTAGTGTAATAATCAGGTCATAAATCCTGGGGGCACACAGAGAGCAACTAAGAAAACATGTTCCGCATGAAGAGTCTGAACTTACCTGCTACAACAAAGTGCAGGAAGTTTTATCTTTAAGGTCACCTCAATGACAAGTTATTCTGTTCTATTTAAAAATACCCTGTTTGTTCCTAACCAGAAATAAAATCTTCTGCAAGACATACGCTTTTAGCACGCCTTAAATTAGAGAAAAATCTTCATGTGCATGAGGACTACTTCACGAACACCCGGAAATCAACAGTTTATAGAAGGCAGTGGACTCTGTATGGCCAAGTTTAGCCCTCCAAAACAAAACTGCGCAGCTCTCAGGTATGCTAATAAGAGCTGAGAATGCTGTATGCAAAAGCAGAACATGACCCAGAAGCTGTAAAGGTAACACTCTGGAATAAAATCAGGTTTATAATATTAAACATATGCAACGAAACGATCAGTGGAAAACCCAAAGGCAAAACATTTTGTCTTGACCTATTTTTGTTCTCCAATGTATTTCAAGAACTCCTTCTGGCTGTATGTTTAAGCAAATTTAGAGATCTTAGCTATGTGCCGTAGCTCTGGGTCTCCTATTTCAAAGAACAATACAAAATGTGCATGACAGGACTTGTGCTGAAAGTACCCCAACAGCAATTCCCACCTCCAAATGGTGCATAATGTTGTATTTTAGCAAAGCTTTCCCCCTGGACTGAATAAGACAGATGTAATAAGCAGGAATTATCTGCGAGGTCTGTCTCATTGCCTAATATAATGATAATAATTTGCTGCTAAATTCTGCTCCGTACGCACAATGAAAATCTCCAGTGCATGTTCACCATCTGCCCTATGTGACAAGCTGCCCTCAGTTCATGTATCCTTAAATCAGGAGCATGGTGTGACTTTATCTGTTTGAGGGATGCTTGCAATGACAAGATAAACCAGTATTTCACCAAAAGAATGCAACGAAGGTTAAAAATACTTTGTGCACACCAGGTTAATCTTGAATTCCTCATGAAAAGTTCTAGGTTTGCTTTTATTTCAGACTGTGGTCACTGGCTTTGCAGCATTTTTTCCTGTTCCAGCTTTACTGGAAGACATTCCAAGTCATGACTTTCCCAAGAGGCTCCACACACTGTGCTGAAGGCTCTTCAGGTGCTGAGGGACATATATAGCTTAGTTATCTTGTGGACCTGAGGTCTACTAGATGCCGAAGTTGTCTCTTCCAAACCCGCCGTGCAAAGACCACGCTTCACTTTTCTTGGGGTCTCCCATTGCGTAGGGGGCTGCTTGGGGGTGGGAATGACCATGCTGTGTCCCACTCTCTGCAAGCACTAAGAAACATCAGCAAGCTCATATATGGTCTCCCTGCAATTAAAAGATCAGCCATCATGGTGAGTGACTTTTCTTGCTCAGGTCAGATTCTGCAGTAGCTGATGTTGGATTAATTACAGCAATAGATAATTACAGCAGCATGCCAAGCTGGCCAAATGTAAACTCCTTCTGCTGCAGTGTTTCTGTAAACTCCAACCAAGCCATAAACCGCAGAAGAGACAGGCTGATGAAAAAAACAGTAACTCCCATGGGATTTCCATTATAAACTATGCAGTGCCATGCAAATATCTAAACATGCTGGGATGAGAGCCTCTATCGCTTGATTAATAAGAACAGGCTAGCAGCTGGGACTGAAAGAAAATGAGGCAGGAGTCAGCAATTACTGATTTTTTTCTCCTCCCCAACCCAAGTCTGTTTTCATTTAAGTTTTCTTAAGGACTGTCTGGCATTTTTGTGAAGAAGAAGGTATAGGGAATTTAGGTTGGTAAGACCACTAATGGCACATGGAATAGTCAAGGTAGTGATAGACAGAAAGAAAACAGAGTCTTACTATTCCCCAAGCCACAAAAGGCGCCTAGTTAAGTTTTTCATTTCATTCTTGCTACTGAATTAAAAGTGGGATACACAAAAAAAGATTCGGTTTTGCTTTTGCAGAACCTCATGGATCAGATTGAAGTTTTTAAAAATCAAAACTGAAGTCGCTCTCATCTTTCCTCCTCCCAAACCAAGCTCCCAAAGTTGGTGAGGTTCAGATGGATGTCACTTATTTTTACTTACTTCACTATCAAAGTAATTTACAGATTATTTGGGACTTGCAAAGACTAAGCAATCGGGTTGCTGCTATACAAGAAACTCAGATTGCCAATCACTGTATTTCTTAATTTTGCCAGAGTCCTTGAGAAAAAGGGCATCTAAGGTGAGTATTTCTAGATTTATTTAATCTGTAACTAGTAAAATAAAAATGTTCCAGAAGACATGCATTTTCTAAGTCCTAACCTTTATAAAAAAAAAGAAAGAAAAAAGATGGCAAGCTGTGCCGGAAGAGAGCAAACTGTTTTGTGTTTGCACAATACAAAACACATTTCTTTGAGCCTAACAAAAACATAATATAATTTCCTCTGACAGGTTTTATCTTTCATTTTCCCATATATGTAAGCTATTTTTTTTTTCCCCTTTTATCTAATCAAACAAAATTATTATTTTTTTAAGCCGAGAATAGGCCTTCTTCTGGGAATTGGAGCTGAACAATACAAGTGGTACATGGCACCGTAAAGGCACACAGTAATAACAACGAAATACCCAGAGAAATGCAGCAGGTGATATTCCGGTCACAGTGGAGTTGACGAGGTATCTGTTATTAATTGAACTAGGGTGAGGGCTTTATCCAGTGTTTCTGCTGGTCTCCAGGGTTCTGCTGGTCTCCAGGGCACAAGAACCGATAAGCAGGGAAGCTGGGCAGGTTCCTCTGGCTCGGGGCTCACCTACTTCTTGCCTTTCTTCCTCTTCAAAATGAAGTGATGGTATTTTTAGGGGGAGGAGGAAAAAAAAAATCTGATACAGTATTTTGCTTTTAAAACCTGCTTTCTAAGGACTCAATCCTGAAGTTCCCACCCTCAACCTCATATAGCCATGGAAGTCCACGGAACAAGAATGAGAGGCTCAGGCTTGGCACAGGTTTGCATTTTGTTTGGGATTTCAAAGATACCCTAGCACTTAAGTTCTCCCAAATAACAAAGATCATTAGCTTTAATTTTATTTTCCTCTCTCATCAACAGCTACAGCTACCGTCCTCGCTATATTTAGCTGCCTTTATCTTCTCTCATAAAAGGCACATCAAGATGGAGAAGGGCCTCTCTCAATCTCAGACATTTTTAGAGCAGGACTGCGCTATCATCGTGCCTTGCTGATAATCCTCAAATCTATTTCTTGCAGCTCTGTTAATGGAACAGCATCCTATTTGTATGAGGGCAGTTTTCAACAAAAGCAGGATCCACCCTCTGGGATTCATATGCTCTTGCTTTAATTAAAAAGAAATCCCATTAAAACTTGCCACTGCCACAAGTGATTCAAATTAATTAAAAAAAAAAATAGCAGACGGGAACAAAACTGTTTTCAGGAGGCAACAATTGCAGCTTAAATCTGTACACTTTTAATAATACAAATTAAAACTTAGAACTTGGAAGTATTTTCCTCAGGTCTGAGGAAATTCACTGAAGGGATGCAACAGTGCAACACTGTGCCCACTAAATTGACCCCAGGGAAAGGAATGCTGCTTATTTTTAGGTCCAATTCACTCAAAACAGCACACACACTAATGATTGTCATAAAAAATTTACTTCAGATGCAGAAACTGTTCAAATATTTACTTCCTCAAAAAAAAAATCAGCAAACCCAAAAGCAGAATAAAATTGCTGTATTTAAAAATGAAATCACATTTAGGACATCTTTTAAAGATTTCAGTAACTGACGCAGCATGTGTTTGCTTTCAGTTTCCTACTATCAAGGAACGTGGGTTTGACCTGCTGTTGCAGATGAACTTTGCAAGGGTGTGCAATGGAACTAGGGGAATGATGGCAGAAGATTAGACACAAATTAAGTTCCCGCTGGCTCTGCTGATTGCTTGGTCCTCCACCTGTGGCTGAAGAGCCAAAGAGACTGCAGAGAGAGGGAAAACAGAAGGATAGGCAGACAGACTCTGCTTCGTCGGCTCTCTGCGACTAGCATGGTTGGTCACTGCAAGAGGCTGGGGAAAGAGAGCATTGCACTAGCAATAAACCAGCAGTTTTAGAAGAGCATCCCATGGTCAGGTCGGGTTGTAAACCTCTGCACTCACTGGGGCAGGTGTGTGAGCCATTCGGGTAAGGGACGGCAAGAGATCCTCCCAGGGCCAAGGCGAAATGGAGAACCCAGACGCATCCCTGGGGAGGACGGGTCACCTCCTGCTCGGCTCACCCCACCCCAGCCCCAGCAGCCATCACGGATGTGGGAGAAGGTCCGCAGGGTTCCCGCCGGAGCACAGCCCAGCATGAGGTCACAGCGGGCTGGGAAGAGGCTTTCTTTTGGGTCCGAGGGCATGTCTTTGGGCCCGGACTGACGTGGGCATGTCCGCACAGGGCTTCGGCCCCTCGGCCACTGATTCCTTTCTTGCTCCTCCAGCTGCAATGCTGGCTGTGCTGCCACAGCCACAGCCTTGGTGCAGGACAAGATATTAACTTAATTAAGCAATGCCTCGACAGCCATATCTCCAGTGCAGAACACGATATTAAGCAATAAATTACTAAACCAGATGAAAGCTCTGACAGCAGTCCAAGGTCTGTCGCATTATCAAGCAGCTGAGTAAGCTCCTCCCTAACTTTTGTTGTGAGAGAGGACATAGCAGGGGTGGGGGCTGTGGGAGTAGCCTCTTCCTTCACATTACTGGAAGTGGATGTTTGGAGCAGGAAGATGCTGTTTCCACCGCGGCAGAGACAAAAACCTCTGGTTATGGTTTCTGAGCTGGCTCCAGATTTTTCTAGCTCAAATGTCAACACTCATTGACATTTCCACATCCCTCTTGAAACTCTCACACACCATGACCATGGCTCTATCTCTATCTGCTCTGCTCAGGCAGCCAAAGTATTGCCAACCAGCCCTATTTCCAAACTTTCTTGGCCTCTTCCAGTGAGGAAAAACCTACCATGGGAGCACTCGCATTGCCATAACCCAACCATCCCTTCTCCAGGTGTTAAGCTTCCTCCCAGACACTCCTCCCTGGATGGTGGTCTACGTTTGGTTATCTGTCGTGGCCATTTCCACGCTCAGCTATGCTCCCCATACATGCTCTTTGTGCTGGACTTCCCTGCAGGCAGAGCAGAAGACTTCCAGAGTGAACCTGAGAATCACAGATACCATCCTTAAAAAGATGAGTACACACAGGGAGATTAAAAAAACCCACACAATGCAGTATATATGTGGGGAGCGATTCAGTAACACAGTGGAAGAAAAAAGCCAGGCAGGAGAGGGTGCTACCTCCATTTTTTTTTTCTTGGCTAAACATGAAGTGCTCTTCAGATTAGCCAGAGGTCTTAAGGACTCCAAACTTTATGACAGTCTCACCTGAAAGTCTGCCCAGCTATCCTTCTCTTCAGGTAGAAATCTTCTTTTCACCTCTCTCTTCCAAAACCTACACAAACTACTGTTCCTTAATGTGCCACTGAAAATAAGCAGATGCTTGCAATAAGTCTCGGTACCAACCCACTGTGGAAAGCAGCAGGCTGCAGACCTCTCGCTCTGCCTCTCCCACTCCTGTCCATGCACTCTGAAACCTCACACATTTTAGGAAAGCTCCCACCCACTTAGAAAAAAAATCATAAAATATGGACTGCCTGCTTTCAGCTTCCTCAGCATGTCTGGTTTTGCATCCTTATTCCTGAACATATTCATGGTCAACACCTGACCATGACACCACCACATACAGATCTGCTCTCTAGGTGAAAGACTCACGCTTTGCCTCCCTTATAGAGTAAAGAGCATAAACGCCAGAATCCTGGCAGAACAGTGGTTTTCCACGTGGACTGTCACTGTTGCAGCAGCATTCATGACAAAACAGGATGGTTATGTTAGATCTGCTCTTGTCAGTGTCTCCCTGACAGGGCTGCTCATTGGATGATGGGGTGGTGGGGCTGGACGCTGGCTGGGGTCACGGCAGCACAACCAATGGCTAAATTTGACCTGAATAATCTTTGTTATAAATGGCAAAGGATCGTGTCTGCTCCGCAACACCCAGAGAGCGCTCGAAGGGAGAAGAGGTGTGCTTGTAAACTAAAAAAAGTTTGGCAGAGCAACAGAAAGGATTCCTGTTGGTTTTCAGAGCAGTGCCTCTGTTTACGGCACACCACAGATCTTTCCGACCTCGCAGAAAGGCAGCATTAGAGAGGGGGAGAGGAACGCAGAGGGGGTCTGTTTGTGCTTGCCAGAAGGCACAATCAGACTCCTATTGACAGCAAAAGAAACATGTTATTACCACTCATTAACGGATTAGGAGACATACATGATCGTTTTTGTAGAGAATGTAGATTATGGACCATCTGTTGATCTGTTTCACCCTGGGTAGCACATGTGAGCGTTTCTGATGGGCGTAAGGCTGGGCAGCACGCCCAGGCTGCATTCCTTGACTGCCTTGCTCCACATGGAGACACAGCTCATCTGGGGTGTGTGACATTCCCTCCCATACTGTGCAAGACATTTTTCATTGCTATCAGCTATCCCTTGACTGCTTGAGATGACAAAAGGTACTTGGGGAAGAAGGTGTGAGCTTCGTAACGGCCGCAAGTTTTGCCAGGGGAGCTTTAAATTGGATATCAGGAAACATTTCTTCACTGAAAGGGTTGTCAAGCATTGGAACAGGCTGCCCAGGGAAAGGGTGGAGTCACCATCCCTGAAGGCATTTAAAAGATAGGTAGATGTGGTGCTTAGGGCATGGTTTAGTGGTGGGCTTGGCAGTCCTAGGTTAACGGTTGGACTTGATGATCTGAAAGGTCCTTTCCAACCAAACGATTCTATGATTCTGTGTATTAAAACTTGGCAATGTTGGACCTGAGGGATACGTTTTAAAAGCGCACAGAAGGGTAAGGAAGCACAATCTCCGTCAAGATTTTATTTTCTGTCTTCTGCAGGTGAAGAACTAACAACTGCAAAGCACGTTTTGAGAAGAGCTGGCTATTAACAACTCATTGCTCTCTTTCAAAATGTTGACTCGAGCAAAAAAGCGTTTCTGTCCTGCTAATGCCTTTCTCTTAGACCTTCTCCTTCCTTCTGTCACCCAGTTATTCAAGTCTACCCCTACACTATTTCAGTGATGTTCTAGTTTTAAGCAGTGTGTACAGGTGAGTTAATTCAGACCCAAAGACCTCAGGCAGCTTGCCAAAGTCATGCTAATTAGCTGGCTGAGCAAGGAGTATGTTAGCTTCACAGCAGCACTTACAGACAAGTTGTATTAACAACAAAAATGCTGCCATGTGAAGCTGGAGGGTTTACACAGTAAGAAATCAGTGTGTAAAAACGAGCAACAGAAGATAATTCACTCATGAGAAAGACTCCAAGTTAATGGCGACCAGACCAAATCAAGGTTTTATTACAAATGGATTCTGACCGAGATATTCTTTACCAGCCGAATTAGGCAGAATAATTTGAAATTCAAGTGAACACAAACTCAGATCTGATTTCAAAGAGAATTTCCATAAGGAAAAAATGTGAAGAACAGCTGGCAAGTAATGGATGTATCGAGGGCTAGCAAGATTCCGAGCTGGAAAATGTATGCATGGCAGTGGTGAAATTTCCAAACTGAAGAGGATTAAATCTAGTTGGATTTGAAGTTGCCAATAAAAAGCCTTAACTTTCAAGGCAAATGAAACCATATTTGAGTGGAATCCTCTCCATCACTGTATTATTTCCCTAACCAAGATAACTGCCAAAGCTACATCATGTTTATGAGCCCTTACTGATTCAAACTTGTGTCTTCACTGCTATACCCCTGGGATTTTCAATCACTTTTGTGCAGTGCTGTCCCACATATTTTCCATTTAGCTTCTGTTGACAGATGTCAACCTTTAAGATTTTTTTTTCCCCTGCACATTCAATACTGTCCCAGTTATGCACCACTAGGGAAATTTCAAAAATTTTCCAATGAGTTGTCTTAATTGACTGAAAAATAGTAAGGGTCATATGACACAACATTTTCTCCTGGCTTTAGATTCTTCCTATAAACTTGATCAGCCTAATTTTCTGATATAGAGCACCGACAGATTGATCAAAAGCAGCAACGGAGTGGCCCTAATCAGATTTTAGACCAGGCCACCTCTTTCTGCCTCTCTCCCTCTCTCTCCCTCCGCCTCTAATTTCAGCTTCTTATCTTAAAACAGTCATGCCATCTTTAGGGGAATGGCATTTAAATCCAAATCTACCTGAAATTGACAGAAAACTTTTTGGTGGCTTCACTGTTCCTGCACAGCCTCCACTGCCTGGCAAGACTGCTGGAAACCCTTCCAGAGTAGGATGTACCATGGGCACATTTTGTTAGGCAACTCTTTCTTTAGTATGAAACAGGCTTTAAATATGTCAAAAAAGGGTATTAAACCAAGGAAGCTATAAATGCTGCTAACCAAATGTGTGGCATACATATCCCTTTCCAATTACAGGAGTGTTCTGAAGACCCAGCAAAGTGGTGCACCACACACACGTGATTTCAAATCAAAATACTCATCTGCACCTCTCCAATTAAAAAAAAAAAGTCAATACTTAACAGCAGACATACAACTGAAAACAGCTGTTTGAAAAGAGACGCATCGACATGGAAACCCCTTTACAAATCTGCTTCATGGGGTCAACATGGGGTAGATGATGAGTTGATGCAGAACTCAAATGTCTGGGAAGGAGCCAGAAGCCACTCATATTTTGGGACAGTCAGCCTCTAACTAGGAAATTAACAGGACACTTACTTTGAAATTAAGTAACCCTGTACCCTCCTCCTGCAGAATCCCTTGCAAATTGCTCTGCCTAAATCTTCTCCGAGTCTGATCCAGCCTCAAAATCCCCATGTTTCAGTCTTAGTCCTTTTTAGTCGACCTATCGGCACATGTAAATAAGGTAACTAAATACACCAATTTGGGAATACAACATATCTAAAAGGCTAACTTTTGTTTGTTTTTACTTGCATATGTTCATATTTTTGCAGGATATAGGTGATGTTCTACAACTTCTACACTAAAACCAATGCTTTGAACTTGATGTGCCATATTCCTTTAAACTCCTCTTGAACAGATCAAAGTATGCTTTAGGAAAGCTGTAAGAACTAAGTACAAGGTCTCGTTAAGTCATTGTTATCCGATGTGCCTCTAGAGAGGCTACTGCAGATTTGAAAGCTTGCCCTACCACAGCTCCACTGAAACAGGATAAAGCCATAACTCCCATTCTGCTTTGATTATCACCACATATGGCGACTGAGCCATGGTCCAAGCTAACAAACCTTGGCTTTGGATCAGCCCACGCTACCTGCTTATATCATCCTTGCACCTTTCATAGTAAGCCAAAAATCGGTGAGCAGGCAGGTGACTACTGCCCCATGAGTCAGTGCAGCTGTGGCACACCACATTCTCACCACCTCCCCACCCGTGTCAACTGGGGTTGCATGATTCAAGCTAGCAATTAAGAGCACAAAACAATTATTCTTCCTGACATCATCCCAGCCTCAGACCGTGCGAGCTTCCTTTCGCCCTGCCTCTGCCTCGCTCTTTCCTCCAACCACTTCCCAGACTTCATCTTATGACAGTTTCAGGGTGGAGTAACACAAGTCCAGAACCACCAAAAATGCTGCATGTTTTAAACTATTAATATTTGTTCCACCTATGACCAAGGAATACCCACTTCTAGCAATGCAAAAGTCTGGATAGGCAATAAACAATATGCCTGATCCTGTCCTGCCGCAATGGAAAAAAACCTGGTAACCTTTGAAGGCTCCTCCTAACTTCTGTGACTGGCTGGTCCTGCAGGGAACATACAGTTATGACTTCTAAAAGTATGTCCAGAAACAGTGAGAGTTAACATACAAGGCTGAAATTAAGAACCTAACCAACCCACATTTTACATCCTTCTCCTCTTCATTCGTGGTAGAGATGACTTGTTACCTAGAGTCAAACCAAGACTTGTAGAAACTTCAGCCTGTCAATCACAACCATTAAAAAATGTTTTAGGTTTGAATTTTACTGGAACTAGTATGCAGAGAGACAAGATGATTTTGTTCATTGCTGGGACTTGGCAGCCCTGTGGAGTCTATTGGTAGCAATGCTGTCTACTGAGCAACAAGCTGTATCCACTTTCTTCTTTATTTTTTCCACTTAAGATTTTAGGACAGAAACTGTATCTTATAATGGGTTGATATAATTACTTAAATCCAATTTCCAATCTTAATTAGGGATGCAATGATGAACTATTAATAATATTCAGAGCAGCATTAATCTATCCCTGCTATTTCACTTGAGTGGTGACAGGACTAGACCATAAGGGAAATAAATTAAAGACAACTTGAGTTTTGAGAGAAATGTCAGAAACAGAGCTTGAGATCTGCAACAGCTTGTGTCTGTGAGAAATCCTGCTGGTACCAAGGAAAACAGGAAGAGGTGGGATGGTGGGCCTACTCACAGTCTGATAAAGTGAAATAAATGCACTGGACATCACAGGATTCAGACCCAGCTGCTGAGCGTGTGCTTCAATAAAAGTAACTTCAACGCAAATGAAAAAAGGCTTGTGTCAAACCCGAGTTTAGGCATCTCGCCTGATAAATACAGAAATGGAATACACCTCAGCTGCTGACACCCTTAAAGAGCATTTTCCCATTCCCTTGATGGCAGCCAGGCTGGACCAGGAATGAACTTCTTGCACCAGGTGCCAGACGCCAATGATGCTTTACTTGCTTAAGAAGCCTCTAATAAAAAGCCAAAATGCTAAATACCTAATTGCTGCTGACTGAGAAAATCAAGTTGTAGTCATACTCCTCAGAAAAAACACAAGACTACTCTGCGTGGCTTCAGTGTTTTGCCAGAGTAAACTCAGTTATCTTCTGGAATAATCATCAAACTGCTTCATAAAGAGCACTGTAAAAAAGATTTAATTCCCACTGAGCTATAAAATTAGCCAGAGGAATCTCTGAATCTTCCACTTTTGTGGAAATCAACTGAATTGACTATGCTTTAAATTAAAAACAAGCAAAGAACTGATTTTAAAATTGTGAATGGAATTGCTAAAACCTTTAGAGTGACAGTTGTATCTTTAAAAGTTTTCACTAAAATCACACAGTAATATCCTGAGGAAAACCAAAGCCTTGCTACTTACTTTTTTTCCCTCTCAACAATATCAGTTTACAGCTCAACAACACAAGGGTGGAGGAGGAAATGCCTTTATTCTCACCTTCCCCCCCCCCAAAAAAAGTTCCTTTTCAACAAGCTTTAGTACAATGAGTTTGTCATCAATTGTTTGCAGGAAACATCTCACATTTTTTCCTTCTATGCAATGAGTTTGATCCCAGCAGGTTGACTTAATTTTATAAAGAGAAAAAAAGAAAAGCCACATACATATGAAAGGCAAAGGAGAGGCAAAGCCACGGGTCAGGTAAGAAATCAGAAATCCCACCGACCTCAGTAAAAGGACCCACACAGTGCTCACAGAAGATCCAGGCAATGTATAAACGTAAGAGCAGAGCAATTTGGATTTAAAAGTGAGAGAAGGCATATGTGACCTCACCAAGCAACATTAACAAAAGTTGTGAGTCGCAAGAGCTTACTCCGTTCTGACAGAGTGCCAGATTTACCGCCGCAAGGAAGAAAAATATAGTAGCACATGGGCAGCATTCCCACTATGAGCCTAGACTAACAGGGATTCCTAAATATCTTTTTAATTTTGGTTGTTAAAAGGTGCTGTGAATAAATGGTTTGGCTTGCAGCAACAACACTGCAACACGCAAGAGCAAGAATTTAAGAACAAAAATTAAATCTTTATTCTTACTCATTTCCTTTAAGAGGTTTTCTCTAGTGAAAAGCTATTTCTGATGTAGCTTTCTGATGCTGCTTCTCTGGTAACTGCCACTAATGGTGAAAAAGCCAAAGGCTGCTCTTGCTTGGAAAGCTCTGCTCTTTCTTTGAAATACCAACCCTAATGCAGTAACTCACAGCTGTTTCAGAGAAACTAATGCTCTAGAAAGAAACAGAAAGGCATGGATGAATTGGGCTTTTTGGCTGTTCGCATTAACCCCTGCAAGAATCTTGTGTCAGGCGAGATCCTGAGGCTCTCCTTCCCAAAGCCAGGGCACTGCTCCTGGTCTGCCCTTTGTGAGGGAAACAGCAGTGTGGGAGAAGACCAGGAGCAAGGTCAACCCTCAAGGTCCCCTGGCTTCACGTTCTGGAAGTGTTATGCATGCCATGTATAGATATCTGACGTTGCAAATGCAGATGCAGGATGTATCAGCAAAGTGAAAGGACTTGCCTGGTAACTGCATTCCAGGAAGGCTTTTCTAAAGGTAGGCAATATCTCAGGAGCAAAAAGGTAATCCAGTCAAGCCGTTCTAAGGTACAACTTGAGTAATTCGGTGGTGAATCAGACCGAGGGACTGTCATGGTGACAAGCAAGGGTCAAATCTTTTTCTCTGCTGCACCACCAGATCTGTATTAACTCTCCAGCAGCTGGGGCAGTTACTGACATTGGCTGGGGCACAGCTGGCAGCAGAACTTGGTTCAGCTGCTAACCTTCTTGTGGGTTCTCCTACTGCTCCTGTCACATACGACGTTACCTTTTAAACACACAGCTTATGTGAGCAAGAAACCTCCAGTATCAACTGAACACTCAGAGCACTTCCCTAAACAAAATGAGTCGACCTTCCTCTCAACCTCACATAAATCAGACAGTGATCAGAGCTGGGAAGGGTTTAGGATACGTACACTTTACTCTTGTTTAGGCCCTTGACATCCAGTTCCAGCTAACACTTCAAAGAGAAACACATAACACTGAAAGAAGAAAAGTTTTGAGGTGGCTGCAAGACAAGAAATAGGTTGGGGCCGGGGGGCGGGGACACGACACACAGCTTGCCTTGCAGAACAAGAGACTGGGAACATTAGCGTTTGGGAAGGAAAGGGGAGACAGTGCAAAGGTGACCCAGAATGGAAAATATGCTGGTGCAAGAGCTGCTTGCTCCCGCTGAGCAAAGACATGAGGCAACGCCATTGCCCTGGCCACGCTGACTCCCGCGGTCAGCCCCCTGAGCAAAGCCTCCTTCTCCAGGGGAACGATGCTCCCCCCCTTCTCCGCACCTCCTTCCCATCACAGACTTCAGGAGAAGAAGGACCCTGCCCTGCAACTCCCAGGACAATTTTTTGTTGTTGTTATCTTTGTAACAGCCAAACCAAAGAAACTGTGGCAATGCTGTCACAGACTGCAGGAAATACCGAGAGAGACTAATAACATATTTCTCTGTTCATCTCTGTTTGTTAGCAGAGAGGAAAATCATACGGTCTTCTCTTGCCAAACCATACCCACTGGCACTACTGAAAGCTTGGGGCTTGGGTTTGAACGGTTTGGCGCTTTGGAGGAGGGGTGGCTTTTATCAGAGCTTTTCAGAGAAGGGTATAAACCTCAGCGTTTGATCAAGAATAACAAAAGCTCCAGAGAAGTCATTCTTTCAGACTCTTCTGATCTTTACAATACACGCTACATCTAAATGTTTTTTGTTAGTTTTTAACTCTTCAGCCCAGGAAATGTTCCAAAACGTTAAAGATTAAAAAAAAAAAATACAGTTAACAAGCCAAAACTTCTTATCAGTGAAGCTGCTCTAGTTAAACAAGAGAGGACTTTACTCATTCCTTACAGCTTCTTGTAAGCTGAAGAAAAGAATTTGTTTTTAGTCTCCTTATGAGACTTCTGTGGAGAAATTTATATCATCTATAGAAAGCTCCATATCAAGCCCACATAATCCAAGTAAATCTGAATTTACTAGAAAAAGTAAACTTTGAATACTGTTCTACAAAATTAATTATTACTATTTGCTGTTTTGCAGCTCACTGATGTCCAGCAACAGAATATACACACAAAATCTGCTTCACCAACTCAGCTAACTGTATCGTCCAGCATCTAGTCCCAAACATGAAATGCAACAGAGCAGTAGAGGCCAGTTTCCATACTGCCCAGCTACTTAAATCGCTCAAGGTGCTGACTAGGAGGAGCCTGAGAAATTTTGTCAGCATGACCCTCCACAATGGATTTTCTCTGGTGCTGGAGCCCACCACCATGTTCTTGAGGAATGAAACCATCTAGTCACTATGAAATCCTGGCACCATGCCTAGCAAAGTGAAGTTCTCTTGCCATGAAAGTGGGTCACCTTTTCTTCTTTAAAAAATTCATGTATCCTATTTCAAACTCACATTTGCCACAATAAGAACTTCAAGCCCTGCAGTGTCTCCTTTTTTTTTTTCTCCCTCTCCCTTCTGTCTCCAAAGGAAATTAAAGTATTGATTAGATCCACCTGCTAGAAAGACAACTTAAATGGCACAATGCATTTCCCAACGCAGCTGCACTCTGACAGATGGCTGATGCCGGTGGGATGTTGGGCAAAGCACACACGTACGTGCAGGCCTTTTAACTACAGAGTCAATCCCTATCCATAAAATACAGCTGTCCCACGTGCATTGATGTTACACTCCTACTAAACTCACAGGTCCTTGCCACCTAAAAGCGCATAGCCAAAAGGGCTGGCAGAGCACCCGCAGAGGTAACTTGGCATCTTGGTGCTCAGATGTTCTGGACCAGTCTGGAACACCAGCTACATCTGTGTGCCTGGAGGACACAAAACCTCTAAGAGAAGGTGTGAGCAGAGACCTCTGGTCTCATGTTTCATGCTTTTTCTGCAGAAGTGTAAGCGTCTTTAATGGGTAACACACTGAAGAAAAAATCATAGAATCATAGAATCACAGAATGGTTTGGGTTGGAAGGGACCTTGAAGATTATCTAGTTCCAACCCCCCTGCCACAGGCAGGGACACCTTCCACTAGACCAGGTTGCTCCAAGCCCCATCCAACCTGGTTTTGAACATTGCCAGGGAGGGGGCATCCACAGTTGCTCTGGGCAACCTGTGCCAGTGTCTCACCACCCTCATGGTAAAGAATTTTTTCCTAATATCTAATCTAAATCTGCCCTCTTTCATTTTAAAACCGTTAATCCTCGTCCTATCATTACCTGCCCTTTCAATCCCTCCCACAGGACTGAGAGGGGGTCACAACCGGAGCCTGACCCTGCCGTCCTCCAGAGACCATGCACCGTAGTGTGAGTGCTGTCCATGTGTCACAAGGCTAACATGAAAGCAAAGGCAGCACGTGTTGCATTGGTAGAAGTGCTTTAGTCTTTAATTATCTCAGATTCTCTGCATCTGCAGATGAATACTTCTGACCAATGCAACTTGGCCAAGGCTTTAAATGCCATCTGGCTCTTGACTTAATGAACACTGGCATAAGTAATCTCCTCTTACTCTCCTTCTTTCACACTCACCATTATTTTTAATGGAAACTGAGTTGTTGATGTGACAAGACTCTTTTACGTATTTTTTTGCATTTTTTGCATCTGGGTTGCTTACCAATGCCTAACGTGAGGACAGACACATTCACTGTAACACCTGCACCTGCAAGATCCCAGGTTTATTTTCCATTTTGCAGAAACATGTCCCACAGGCATGGGAGGAGGAATGCCTAACAAATATCATGCACATGCTCCTCTGCCCCCACAGATCTACATACTAGGCAGTTGGTGATCAGTTGGCAATATCCTCTTGGGCTGTTTTGGAAAGTCCCTTTTTTTGGCAGAACATAGGATGTTGGCTTGATTACCCTTCAAAAAGCTTGCGATAATCCAGAGTCTTGGAGCACGCAAGAGAACAGTCCTATCATGCTTTCCTTCCAGAAAGAAAACAGGTTTCCAGTGGGAGATGGTTTAATACAAACCCTATCCAGCTTGTGACAGAGGAGTCACCTCCTTTACCCAGGCCAGCAGGATACACTGACTTGCCAGAGTCAACAAGAACAGTAGGCAAGACATGCCCTAGAGCTGAACTTGTGGGTTTCCCACATATCCCACAAGAAGCAGAGAAGAACAAAGAAATTCTGCTGTTGAATCGTCACTGCTATAGAGATGAAAGTCCTGAATTATGGAGAGGCCTGCGGAATGAATGAGGCAGAACAGCCTAAAAATGTTTTATTCAGAGCAGAAGGCATCTGATGACATCTGACAAAAAGACATGAGCAAGAAATCCCCCTACAAGAAACAGTAATTCTATCGATCGCAGGCTCTTCTTTTTAGCACAGCTAATTCTGAAAGACTGGTTTATGTACCAGTCAATCCCAGTTTGGCTCAAATACCAAACACTACTTGGGATCCAACCACAACACTGGCCGCCATCATACCTGCACCCAGCTCCAAGAAATCAGCAAAACCTCTGTGGAATCAACCGCCACTCAAAGCTAAATTTTGGGAAGTCCTGCTTATGCGCTAATAATTTCACAAGCTGGCTCCAGGACTCTAAATATGCCAGTACCTATTGTCAGCTTTGTAGCAACAACTCCAAATGTGAATTTTTTTTCCCCAAGGCTGATCCTCCTAGAAATTTCAAAATTACCTGAGCTCCCCATTGCTAACTCTCAATTAATTAGATGGAAAAAAGATTTTCAAGAAGTTTAAGGGCTTAAAATATACCCTGGTCAAAAATGTCAACTAATTAAAAGCTATTTTTAATTTAAAGTGAGAGCTATTCCCTAGAAATCTTTGTCAATATACATTCTGGTCCACTGTACCATGCCACCTCTGTTCTCATTAACCAAGTTGACAAATTTTATACACCACAATGAGCATAAATCTGGGCCTTACAGATAAATCACCCCAGAAAGCCAAACAGGCAACACAATAGGGACGTTGAGAGTGCCCATCAAAAACACCGTTAAAAGGCCTCACTTTCAGAAAGTGAATGGGCTCTTCTCCAGTCTATGCTGGCTTCTCTTTTAAAGCATTTCAGGTGGAATAACCCAAATTCCAAAAAACTCCCCAAAAGTCTGGCTGCTGCTCTGCTTCCTCAGAGCTCTGTTCACCGTGGATTCAGAGGGGACTCACACAGACTCGAGGATCAGAGAGGAAGAACAAGCTTGCATTGGCAAGAAGGTACATGAAGGAAGCTAATATGTCTCTGTTTGACATATCTAAGTTAAACAAAGACAGGAATTGAACCAGAAAAGCGTAAGTGAAAGTACAAACTATAGCAAGCCCAAAGACAGTGATGGGAAGCATCATGGAAACAGGGAGCGTCAAATGGACACAGGACAGACTCAGGCTCCTATCAGATGAAACACAGCACCTAAAGCCAGCACAGGTTCTTCAGTGCTACTCTTTAGACTAAATGACAAAAACAGTTGGTTTTTTTTGATTAAGCCAATTGCAATATATTCAGTATATCCACTGCTTTCACAACAAAAAAATACAGAACTGCTGTAGTTTGAAAATATGCAGAGAAAGGGAAAATACTTAAAAGAATCAAACCACAACTTTGGCCGAATTTTTCTTTTTGATGATGACAATCAGCAGCGGCAGTAAGGAACAATGAGAACAAAGGATTGGCCTCACTGCTCTGCAGAGCTCAGTCAAGCCATACCAGAACATGGGAACATGCCCCACTGTGTCCCTGTCCCAGCCACGGGCTGTGAACAGTCAGAACAATACGGTGTTGAGACCTGAATGCATTTGAACTTTTGTGGTTGCATTTGCTCCTCACACACCTGGTCCTCCAGCCCCTCCTTGAGACTTTGGCTGGCCACAGTCCTCCTCTCCTCAGTGAGAACAAGTGGTGCCAGTAAAATGTGTCTTGGAAACGTAATGACAGATGGAACGTCAAACCATGGCACAAACCACAAGGGCCTCTTCACCTTGCATGTACTTTAACTGTTTTAAAATCAGGTTAAGTGACTCTGTGGGTTTATTGATAGTAGTTCCCATACCAACATATGGGTTCTCAAGAGCATCACCAGCAAAAACCTTTTCTTGCACTCACTCTTGGGGCAGGGTAGCAGGTAATGGGGAACTCTAAAATTGGAAATAAAATGACCTATTTACAAGGAAAGTTGATAGAATAATATTCAAAGATATGAGATTGGCTTCATATTGTCTCTCTTACAAAGCTATAGAAGCGCTGTGACAAATTCCTAACAGAATAAAACTAGAGAGGCAAAAGGTTTGTACAAAAACTCCTGGCTAAACCTCACTTGCTTTAACAAAAATATTTTTTCTTCTTTACTTGTGGCAAAACTGCTAACTTTATTAATAGATTTATACTGATTTAATTAGTTTGACAGTGGGATTTGGTGCAGGATACTAATACAGGTGTATGTTTCAGCTGCTTCCTATTTCTGGTCTAATGTCTTCCTAAAGCCTGCCCAAGAAGAGTTATTAAAAAAAAAGGGGAACTTCTTAAAAGTAAAGTTTTTTCAAAGATGGATGGATCTGGGTTGTGTATTAGCAATCCTATTAAGGAATTATTCTCAACTGGCACTACTAAACTTGCCCCACATTTAACAAGACACAGAAATAGGGCACTCCAAGCGTATATACAGATGGAGCTGTATTTTTCCCTGGAGTACTGGGGAAAAAACGGCTGTTATGAAGCTCAGCTCAAACAACGCTGGTGCCACTGCCCCAAACAATGAGGCACAAGATGTCCACTTGAATTCTTGGATATACCGGATAAAAAATAACAGCTGTGATGTCAAATATCAGCCCCTGAGAAGAACTGTTAGGAAGGAAGCCACGTATCTGCTCATGTGCATTTGTATTTGCACCCAGGCTCAGCCAACAGAATTGTCACACTTACTAAGTTACTCAGTGATTGAGGCAGTAGTGTTTGTGGTTTTGGTGGTTTGTTTTTTGTTGTTGTTGTTCTATTTAAGTAAGTACAACCCTAATGTGTAACCAGTTTAAAGGTATTTTGCAATTATCAAAGGAGAAGATGATAGTTTTTCTCATTACTTTAGTAAACTGGTAAACTTTAGCTGCTGGAAAGGGAATAAATGACACACACATAAGCCCCCTTTAACTGGTAGTACTACACCCACTACACCCTTGAAGTTTTTCTGGTTCATGCATACATTACACAAACAGATGATATATAAGCAATGCAAAAACATGTAGAAAAAAGCGGTAAAACATGGATAACCCTTCCCTTTCAAAGTACACACAGTAATGTGAATTTAGCAATTTACACACAGAGTTTTCTGCTCCTTTTCCTTTTTAACACAAGAAAACTCAACAAGAGGGAAATTATGATGCCCAGAGCCACGAAAGACATCAGTGGAATCAACAGATTCTGGAAAAAAAAAAATCCAGATCTTTGAAACCATCTTTTTTCCCTGGATCATGATTCATCTCTTTAGTCAACTAGATAAAGCTGGAAAGAAAATTCTAAAATGAACAGGACATGCTTTCATGATTCAGTAGCACATACCAAAGCTTTCCCAAGCACTTATGCAGGTCTTTTAAAGTAATGTTCCTAACCCTTCTGAAGATGCATTATTATTTTTCTCTGTTATTAATAAGGGATTAAAGAAATCATTCTCTCCGCTAAACAACACCTAGGGAAAATTCTCACTTTTGCAGTATATTGCATGTAAGTATTATATCAAGTGATATAACACTTGAGTCTTGTTACACCTAAGTATTTTTACCACGTTTCTGAAGAATTACACTAAAGGCACAGTTCTGCTTTCTCCTGTAAACCCAGTATGTTACTGTCATCAAATAAACAAAAAGTGAAACCCTGAACTCTCATTAATTATAAACTTAAGTCAAAGGATCTCTTTTTAAAACTGAGGACGGCATGATTTATGGTTGCAACGGATTACTTAAGATTGTTCATCATGAAAAATAAGCCCATAATTTGTATTGATAACCCAGAATTTTAATATGAAAAATGTATCCTCTTTTTTGTTCATTATGTCATAATACCAGAACCAAGTATTGTGAACATGGTTATTAGGGAGATGAGAAAAGGAATGACAAAATCTAGATTTCTGTAGCCTATAATTTTGAACAGTAGTTACAATATGATTTTTTTTATAAACTAGGATGAGACTTCCAGCAGCAGCTGAAATTACAGATTCAACACACTGTGCTTGAGTGAAGATTGCAAAACAGCCCTGAAGATCTTCCAATGTAGACAAGAAAAAGGAAGAAACAATAGTTCCATCTTACTGCTTGGAAACTTCTGCACTGAGGATTGAGATTTGTTTTTCAGGAAGGAGAGAGATATGTCTGTGGACTCCTAAAGTTACTGTGTGCAATCTTTTTTAAAGCTTTGTACATGTTTCAGTACTGATTTACCATGATTCTCACTAGATTCCTGCAGTCTACCACAATGGCTACGATGACAGATTACCATTAGGCTATTTTAAAAAATCTTCCCAATCTGAGATACATTAGACGACCGGCTTTCTGGAAGCATCTTCCACGTTTCTTGGACCACAGACTTAATTTATGTTACCAGCTTTAACCAGACATGTCATTTTTAGGTGGCTGAGATGAAAACCAACTCCAATTGACTTACCCCAGGACAGAGGAAGACTGCAAGGTTTGCCTCCTCATTGAAGACTAATCCGCAGAATTCTCCCCCTCGATCCATCTGTACTGTGAAGTATATTCTTAGCAGCAGAAGAATCCCAAATAGGAGAGTTCAGAGAGTATGGACTTTGCTCAGCTGCATTCGTCTTGCCACAAGTAATTAGTATTTATCCTTCACAAGGATAAAATAGACTGATGTGGAATACTAATTTACCAGAGCAATGCAACCCAAAGTCTTACGATTACTTAAGCAGAAATAAAATTTTGAGGATGCAGAAGAAAAAGAGTAGCATTTTGGCATACAGCTCAAAAAGAATTACATAAATTATAGATATAACTGCATTTGCTGGCATTCATTCAGTGCTGCTGTTGTATTTCCTAATTAAACTTAATTTTATAGAGCTGTACTCTAGTGGTCTAAGTCAGCAGTCAATTAAAGAACAACCCTCTACTGGACAAATGCAATGCTCAGGTAAGTGAGCATCATCATAAATAAGCAGGCCAGATTTTTTTGCTCACATAATTTGAATGCCAAAACTACCATATCAACTTCAATGGACTTGCTCCAAGTGGGTGGGAGCATCGGGAAGGACTTCTCCTCAATGAATTCTGAGTCCAGAATTCTGCTAGCGTATGGTCATTAACTTTTCGCATCGAAACAAATAAAAAGAATCAGCCACCGCCAAAAAAAAGGGGGGCGGGAGGAGAAAGAGAGACAATTTTGGCAGCTGGAACAAACCTGTTTACCCCAGAACCACCAATGAACTAACTGCTGGTCAGTTGAAGTCAGAACTGCCTGAGAACGAGTACTGCAGCACGTCGACGAGAGAAAAATCACACTGTGAATGGTAATAATAGGGACAGTTCTAGATGTTGCATTATGTAGCTCTTCATGTCTTGCTATAAATGCAGTATCAATAGCGCTTGCTACATCAGCAGGTGTTTCCAGTAGCTAAAGTGAGTTTTGCAGTTTAGACATGACAAATCAGGCATGAATTAACTTATCCCATGACCAAAGTATACATCAAACTGCCCAGGGTTCTGCTGGGTATACTTTTCATGCTGTAAGCCATACAACCATGTATTTTCCACTCAGCCAAAACTCTGGCTGAAGTCAAAAAAGGACTGGAAGTTAGGCACACATCCCTTAGTATGGAAGGTGCACGTCCACAGAGAAGGAAAATAACCATCAGCTGCCACAAAAGCTACATCTCATTGGCTCTGTTGTAAGACATCTATAAATATGGCTTAATTTACTTAAGAGCTCACCTGGGATCTGTGCTCTTTGGACAGGTGCTTGAAAACTAGCGCAAAAAACAACGTATCTGTTATCTAAAGCCAGTATCTGTATGTAACATTGTAAATTTACATTTTACTTTGGCAGAGGCTATCAAAGGGCAGCAAATGGACTGGCAGATACAAAATGAAGATAAACTGAATAAAAAACAGGCAATACTGACCAATCCGAACTACTTACAATGTATACACTTAAATGAACACAATTTCAGCTCTAACTTCATTCATCTGCTGTCTGCACGGACATAAAAGCTATGATCTAAAAATATATGAAATAATTCACACTTTTCAGGAAACAGAAGTCATGTACTACTACAGATACTGATGTATGTATACCTTGCTTGGGTTCCTGAGGCTGGTGAGACCAGAAAATGTAATTGTGAAAGTGAAATAAATCCCTGACAGATACACAAAACCTCTGCAAAACACTTACACAGCATGAATACAAATTGACATACCAGAGCTATGAGACAATGCTAGAATCAGAGGATATCATTACAACGTTGAACTGCTAATCACCACTCAAAACAACATGTTTATTTCATTGGTAAAATCACAACACCGGGGCGGGGGGTGGATCTGCTCTATCTCTTCCAACATCAGGCTGGTACTTATTGCCCTAATGTACATCTTCTGGGAGCTGACAGGCGGTTTGTCTTAAGATAAAAACCAAACTTCAATATGATGACTGCTCTTTATGGCTAATGATTAATGTTATCAGGAACTCAAACACTGATATCCACAGTGGCTGCCTGCCTGCCAACCTCAGTAATAATTTCAGTAACTTTTTAGGAAGAGACACCAACGTTTGATAAGTTTACACTGCAGTGGTCCTAAGCGGAGGCCAAATAGAAAGAAATAAAATATTTAGAACTCATGCTTCGCTGTTACTGAGGGATCTAAAAATAGAAAGACTTGGAACAAAGATACGAGAGATTTTCAGTTCAAAAAGGGGAGTCCAGGAAAAATTGAGATGGCCATGAAAAAAACATGCTGATTAAAAAATAATTACGTCACGGGCTCCTCAGGATCCTACCAAACCCCCTCCACGCCGCCACCCCGGCTCTCACCCCTCCCCGCTCCCGCGCACCGCGGCCGCCCACCAGGGAGGGCTGCACAGACCCCCCCGGACCCCCAAGCCGCAGCCGGCGCGGGGGAAGAGCCGCCCCTCAACCTGCGGGCATCGGGGGATGCAAGAACAGACCCGGCTTTCCGCACCCGGCCCCCCCCCCGCCCCGTCCAGCACCCCCCGGCGGTCCGCGGTCCCCCCGCCCCAGGGGAACGGGCACGCCTGGGGGGTCCCGCGGGCGCGGGGCTGGCACACACACCTCGCGGGGTGGGCGAGGGCAAGAGCAGGACCCCCCGCAGTATCCCCCCGTCCCTCCTCGACTCTTCCCTTCCCCTCACCGCATTTTCATGCTCCCTTCCTCTCCTCGCCTCTCCCTCCCTGCGTTTCCATCTTCCCTCCTCGCCTCCATCTCCCCTCCTCGCATCTCCACCGACCCCTCCCTTACCTCCCCCGCCCCGCTCTGCTCCCCCAGCCCCCGCATTCCCACCTCGTTCCCCCCTCCCCGACGCCCTCAGCCCGCCGAGGGCCGGACAACTTGCCGGAGCCGCAGCCACCGCCGCCCCACTCCCCTCCGCACCCGGAGCCGCGCTCACACACACACACACGCAGACAGACAGGCAGACGGACGCACGGACATCCCCCCACGCGCGGAGGTACCTCGCTAAAGCGCGCCCGCTCCTCCGGCGCGCAGCGTCCGCCGCCAGCTCCCCGCGCAGCCCCGGCACGTCGGGTCCCCCTTCCTCCTCCCCGTCCTCCTCCTCCTCCCCTTCCCTCCCCGCCCGCCCCCTTCGCCGACGCCAGGAAGAGGGGGGCGAAGCCGCCGCCCGCCCCCGTCCCGCCCCGCCTCGTCCCGTCCCGTCCCGCGGGGGGATGCGCCCGGCGCGGAGGCTCCGCGCATCCCCCCCCGTCCCGCAGCGCTCGGGTTACCCGGCCGGCTGCGAGCCCTCTCCTGTTACGGATGCCTGCGCCGGGCGGGAGGGGAGGGAGCCGAGCCCCGGGGGGGCCGAGCCCCGGGGCGGGGGGCTGAGCCCCGGGGCGGCCCGGGCACCGAGGGGGCTGAGCCCCGGGGAGAAGCAGCGCGGCCTCCCGGGAGGGGGATGTGCAGAGCGGGAGCTCGCCGCCGCTGGCAGCTCCGGGGGTTTCCTGAGCCGGGCGTTTCGGGGTGTGTTTTTTTTTTTCCTTTTCTTTTTTTTTTTTAGTTTATTGGTGTGGTTTGGCTTTTTTTTTTTTTTTTAAACTATATTTTAAGCAGCGGAGCTGACTTCCATGGGCTTCTTCAATGTCCCCTTGAACTCAAATGCTCTTGCAGCGTTCACAGTAGGGTCTGGCAAGGATTTCCATTGGTCTGCCAGTCCTCCCGTGAAGAACCCCCTGCCTTTTATTTTTGGTTTCAATACGAACTTAATTATCCCCTCAGCTCCAATGCTGTAGATAAGGAACACCTCCTAACCCTCTCTTGGAGCTGCTCATGGGTTTGCAGACCTCCACTGTAGTCCTTTCACATCATTCATTCTCAGGGCTGAAGAGTTGTAGGTTGCTCATGGGGGCCTTTGTCCATAGACCGTTCTGTACCTCTTACCATCCTTGATGCCCTCTTGAACATCATCCTGATCTAACAGAACCTTTTTGGGACGAAGAAATACACAGTATTTAAGATGTGGGCAAACCATGGAGTCATACAGTGGCACAATGATGTTTTTCTCTTCGTATTTTATGAGGAATTTTTGAGCACAGAGCTGATGTTTCTATGGAACTGTCTGTCATAACCCTGAGATTTTACTCATGCAATACCCATCTCAGACCCCACTGTTTTATATGATTGTTTCTCCATGTGCATAATTTCATGTTTACCTACACTGAATTTCTTACATGGCCCAGTCAGCCTCATAATGTCATTGTATATTTCTTCACAGTCTTTCTTCTAATTCCAGACTTGAGTAAATTAATACCACTGATGAACTTTGCTATTTCACTCCATTTCCAGGTAAGATATGAGTACACCAAACAGCACACGTCGCAGCACTGACCCTTGGAGAACCCCACACCATCCAGCACTTCCCTCCATTGTGAGAACTGGTCATTTATTCCTGTACTTTACATTTAATCTTCTAAGCAATTACTGAGCTATACCAGGGCTTTCCCTCTCGTTGCTATCGCTGCTTAGTCTCCTTAAAAGCCTTTGTCAAGAGCCTTTTAGAAACACAGTCTGATATGGAAATTAGATCACCCTTATCCACATTTTTGTTGACCCTTTCAGAGACCTCCAAGAGGTTTGTTTAAGGCAGGACTTTACAGAAGCAATGTTGACTCTTCTCAAATAGGTTGCATTAATCCAGGTGTCCTTTAGTTCTAACCCAACTAACATCTCTGTATTTGCACAGTACAGGCACGAGGTTTGCAAACCTCCAATTCTCCAGAGTCTGCATTGAAGTTTAGTGTCACATTTGCCACCCTCCACTCTTCAGGTGCCAATGTTTTAAATGAGAGGTTACATGCTGTTGTTGATAATTCAGCTGCTGCATCCTTGGGTGAGAACTCAAGGACACAGTTGCTCACACATGCATGTTGCTGCCTGAATGCCATGATAGTGAAAAAGGCTTATAATAAAAGCTAATGGTATAAGGACATAGATGCATACATACATAACTGCAGACCTGTAAGCTGGTGCTATTAATGTAAGTAAGAAGCTATCTTACTAATTAACCACATGTGGCCACGACCCTCTTTGAAAAAGCGTGTGCCTGAAAGCACGTAAGAGTGTGGTACAAAGCCCCACCAAGGTCTTTGACCCTGGGAACTGTTTGCTATTCTCTGTATCTGCAGCCATCTGTTTTCTCTCTTTCATACTTTGCTGTAAATTCTCTGGATCAAGGATGGCCTTTTTTAATGTGTATTTTTTACTTGCCACTAGCATCTGGCACGAGAAGGAGTAAGGGAGACCAGCTCTGAGCAGGGGAGTTTCAGCTGCACCACCCAGGAATGTTCCCAGGAATGTCTGCAATTCAGTTACCTGCCCAAAGACAGGACTCCTACCCTTTCTCGTTCTAGGATACGGTGCATCTGTGCAGGACGTGTGCTAGAACCACAGTACGGCTCTGTTCAGCCTATTTGCAGGGAGCAAAGGAAAGCTGCACCTCTGACACCTGACTGAAGGAACTGTGTGTGGACGCGCATCACTGCTCATGCCCACCAGCCTGGTCCATGGTGTGAGAGCCTGTACTCCCGTAGATAGGTATGCCATCCAAATGGCAATGTGGGGCTGCGGAGGAGAGAGGGAGGAAGAGGAGCGTGGGGGCTGCATCCCTTTTGGATGTTTCACAGGTCTGACCATGTTTGTTGGGTTTTTAGAAACTTCAACTGCTAGAAACAGAATAAGCCAGTTATCATGAGAAAGGAAGGGAGGGAGGAAAATAAATTAGTCCTTTTTTAGTTGCAGACAACTCCAGAACCATGCAGAAAGATCCCCCTTAGGCCTCAGAAACATAATTAAAATAAGCATAGTCCAGTTTCATGCTTTTTGAAGGCCTCAAGTTTTGGAGACTGGCAATACTGCACTGTAGAGAAAAATCTGTGATATTCATAGCAACCAAAGATGCTACACTGCCAAAGCGGGAACTTCAGAGCTCCTCTTTGTGGGTTCCCACCCCTCTGCCCTTTTGTTCCAACAATTATCATCTGCTTCTCTCCTGCTTTCTGGCCTCTTATAGGATTGGACTGAAATGCATGACTGCAGCACAGATTTTGTTCCATTAGATAAAGAAATATCACAAATGACGCTGATACTGTTTGAATTTTTGTTGTGTTTTTTTTTTTTCTTATGATGGGGATGCACTTGGTATTAATTAGGTAGCACATGACTAGTATATCACAGAGGAAATCAAATGTGGTTTCACTGTGTATATTTAAATGAGTTTTGCCTATTGCTTCTAATTTGCATTTTCAAGAGTTACAACAGTAGAAGAAAATTATGTCTTAAAGGTTTGTTTTAAAGATGTATTTTGTTAGTGTTCTGTAATTTTTTTACAGCACAACAGAGGGCTTCAGGTAGGAGAAAGAAGGAATTAATCCTTGCCAGAGTGCAACCTTCTCTGATTTTTACTCTGGAGTTAAAATATCTTTACCTAAGTAATGAATTGCAAGATTAGTCAGTATTGTCCTAAAACCTCTGAAAGTAGGAAGAGTATAAAGATCAGCTGCATTAGCCCAATATTTGTCAAGAAGAGTAGTTACTTTTAACTCTCAAATGACAGTTCCTCACCTGTCATTCCCTTTCAGGCCTGCTTTATGTGCCCCGTGAACTGAAAAAGGATCTGTCACCCCTGGTGTTACCTCATTCCTCCTCCAACGACTGACCAACGTACCTCCCAAGGCTGTGCTGAACATGTAGGAAAAAACAACAAAACCAGATCCTAAGATCAGTGTGACGCCCTTGGGAAAGCTCAAGGAAGTGAGATGGCGTATCTGAACCTCTGCTTGTAGGGGGCTGCAAAGCTGAGGATATTTTTCTATATTCACAGCCTGTGGACAAGAGGGCTCGTGCCACTGAAGTCAGTGGGAACCGCAGACACCCAACACCTCTGACAACTGGGCCACATGCTTATGTGAGACCTTGTTATTATACAAAAAGGCTCTTATTTCTGCTCTTTTTTTTCTCTGCCACATAAGCTGACCTAGTTTACAATCTGCCTCTGTACAGATGTATCCTCTTCCATGGGCAGAGAGAGGACAGAGCCATTGCCAACAAAGAGTGCCTGGAGTTAGGAAGGGGAAGAGACACATTGCTGCTCGGGATGGGGAGATAAAGAGAAGGAAATGAAAGACAAAGATGTTTGGAGGAGGAGAGAGAGAAATAGGGAGAGAAGAGAGTGAAGCTGTATCCATACCTGCTGCTCCTGCTTTATCCAGGAGACGGAGGAGTTACTCAGAGTCTTTGCTCTGGGACTTTGTCAGTGTATTGGTGCCTAGTTTCAGTGAGGTGGATTTTTTTATTGTTATGCAGCGAACCTTCAAATAGAGAATAATTCAAAGGGGATACCTCTTCCTATTAGGAAGAAATTCTTGCAGGCTGCAGTTTTACAGCCCAGCACACTGTTCTTATTCTCTATGAACTCCCAAAGATGCTGAGGGTAGAGCAGAATAAAGGAAGGAAAACACTGTGATAATGATGCTGGGTATGCCAGGCGCTTTTATAACATTTATAAAATGAAATGGAGTCCTGAAAGGTGATGCCTGATCTGGTAGCCTCCACACTGAATTTCACTGAGTATGAAAAATGAGTTTTCCTGGGCATGCAGATTTTTAAGTGTCTTAGATTAGCTGTCAGAAATTGTGTGATTAGATTCATTTTCCTTTCCTTGTGGTTCTGGTTATTTCTCTGACTGCAGAATAACATGCAGATGAGCTGGATGAGGCAAAGCACTGGCTTCTGGTAATGCGTGTGAGATGAAAATGGTCTTCTGTGTATTCTCTGTGCATTTATAAAAATAATGAATGCAGAGATCCATCAATCGGTTAGCAGAAGAGCTGTGGGATGTTTGGAGGTCACATTCATAAATGCTTTATATTCAGTGCGGGGATGAAGTGTTGAGTACTACAGAGGCAGGGAGCTGCTGGAAGGGAACTGACCGGAGATTCCTGTTCTATTCCTGGCATTGCTGATGACCTGTGATGTGACTGAAGGCAAGTCACTTTCCCTTATTTGTCTACATGAGTTGATGAATTTTAGGACAGGGACCGCCTGTTAGTGGGTGTTTGCAGAACATAACGGGACCTCTGCTGTGGTTAGGGAGTTCAAATACTAACGTTGTATGAACTTAAAAATTATTTTCTGAAGTTATTCAGCTGACTAACAGGCTCATTTGCACACAACTGTTATGTGGTGGAATAGCTTGGCAAGATCTCTATCGGCAACTAGCTACATGAGTAATCTCATTGACTTAAATGTGATTCCTTGAGTGAGTAATGTTTTAGTACTGGCTTCATAAACTGTTTTAGTCATCATCGGCTTACGAGCTACGTGCGTAGCCCTGCCAGCACTTACCACACAGCATAGTGTATTTTACTGCAAGCAATTCTGTCACAGGAGTAATACCCAGTAGTAACTGTTGGTGTAATCTACGCCCACGTGAAGAAGTTACTCTGTTCTGCAGTTGCAAAAACAGCCAAGTTTCACTGGCATCGTGTTCTCTTCGGTTCATGGGAACTGTTAGTTCCTCTTCACAAAAAATCCAAAGAAGTGTTCAGTACCTGTGATGTTGTAAGGAAGAAATTTATTTTATTGCAGCTCGTGGGGATACCACTGCATAACTGACTCATGGCTCTCCCTCCTTCTTGTGGAAAATGCAGTCATTGCGAATCTGGAGCTGCGAGGTTTCACTTAAGGCTCTTTACAGCCTTACTCCAGCTAATGTTTCAGCTTTGATTACTCCTGCCTTGTCTTAGTCTCTTTGTACCCTCTCCCACAACAGCCCTTGTTTCTTTCCCCTGCTGTGGGCTTTGTGTCTCCTTTCAGTCTGTTCCTTTTTCTAAGCGCAGAAAAAATCCCATTCAGTAGTATCCCTCTTTTATTCTACAAATCCCTCTTTCAAGTCTGCTTCATCAATAACATCAACATAAGGCAGTCCTGAAAGATGGCTTGCCCGTGTCCAGCTTGCCTGATCGGGCCTGAACATCCTCAGGGGCAGGGAGCGTATCTCTATATATTTTCTGAATTACTGCCTGCATAGGAAGAGCCATATAAATATAGCACTACTTGTTACCACAGCATTACATATTCAACATTTATATCAACTGCTGGGGCAAGATAATCACAGACTACAGTACTTCAACAATTATGTACAGTTGCATATTGTTCCTCCAACTAAACAGGCATAGCAAAAAAGATTTAAAGAGCAATCATTATTTTAGAAATAGGGAACGTCTGTAACTCTTCTGTACAATACTTGAATAGCATATTCTCACAAAGAGCATTTGTTTGTGAGCTAAAGAGCTTGATCCAAAGCCCAATGGAGGCTCTTCCAGTGCATTCAATGAGCTTTGGATTAAGTCCTTCCTGAGGAACAGATGCAAGGTTTTATTCACTACCACTAGAACAATAAAAATGACAAGAAAAAGAATAAAGTTGTCTACAGAGAATAAAGCAGTGATGTCCTGCAGCAGCTTAAATACATTAGGCTCTGTAGTCAAAAGCTGGTCCTGTAGAGTTAGTAAAATTGTTTGTGTAGCCCTTTCACAAAATACTCAGTGCAGAAATGTTTAAATATCCACACATAAACACCCAACACAGTGTATTTCACTGAGTATTCAACTTCTCAGTCTTTGCAAGGGCTGAGTTACAAATGTAACTACAAATTCCAGTAGTGCAAACAAAGATAACACAGATATATTTTGTTGCCGCTAATCATCAAAACTGGATGGAAGAGAGAGCTGGAAATTTTTTTATGCCATGGCTCTTAGATGTATCCAAAGATGTATCATGAGACCTCGACTAGAGACAGACTTTCCTTTACTAAGTTTCACAGAATCACAGAATCATAGGTTCACAGAATCATTTTGGTTGGAAAAGACCTTTAAGATTATCGAGTCCAACAGTTAACCCAGCACTGCCAAGTTCACCACTAAACCATGTCCCTAAGCACCACATCTACTCGTCTTTTAAATACCTCCGGTGATGGTGACTCCACCTCTTCCCACTTCTGGCCCCAGTGTTTCCTGCAGGGGCAAATGTCTCTGCTTCTCAACAGTCATTATTGCTTACATTTTGATAACATCTACCAGCCATTGTTGTCCAGCTTGTGTGATTGAGCCTGCAGGGTGGATAGCAACGCTAGAAATGATTAAGTGAGAAAACCAAGCCTGCCTGAAGGTCCTCAGAAAGTCAGAGACAAGCAGATCATATTCAAAGAAGAAATTCTTTGTCTCATGACAAAGAATGTTTTTTTCCCCTCGAACAACAGTATCACAGTTTCCTAAGGATGTGTCCCTTTCTCGAATTAGAAAGGGAACAGGCCCAGCTAAACCCATGGCCAGCCTGAAGGGCTGTCTGTCCCTGCAATAAGCTGAGGTCTTAGCTTCACTGCGTTTTCCGATCATCAGAAGTGAAATCAGGCAAAAGGAAACAGTAATGAGATGATAAGACAAGATGCTTATAGGCCGGCTAATTAACAATACACAGTATTCTGTATGGAAATCCAGCTCTGCACTACAAAACCGCTGTGCATTTTACTGTCTAACTCACATACTGCTGAAGCAGACACTCTTATTTGTCTTTGGATATGAAGGTGGGTGGGCATGTTTTACACAGGCACCACAGCTTGACAGTCTGGTTACTTTGCTTTGACAGTTTCCATGCAGAGCCACAAAAATAAAATTGCAATGCCAGAGGTCAAACATAATGGCTCTGATCGCTTCAAATGACTGATGATCCTTTGGCTTCCCTGACCAATGTTGCCTGCCTCGGTCATGATATAAAGATGCACTTGAGAGCGATTAGCAGAGACCATAATTGGAAATGAACTCTTAGCTGTGTGCTGTGACATGTAGCTCAATAACTCAGATGGATCCTCCTCTCCGTTACCCAGCCCAGCTCTGCTGACTTCCCCATGAGGCGAGCTGTGGCCTGGACCAGGGATGGAGAGCACAACCTGGGAAAACCAGTGATGAGAGCTGGCAGGAGCCAACTGGGGAAAGCGTCAGCTGCAGAAAATAAGCTATGTTACTCCTTGAAGCTGGTTTATACCTTGCCTTGGATTTTTACTGTGTAAATATCTCTGAATTTCAGCAGCACCCCTCCATGGCTGGTATCGCAGCAAGATAAGTCCTAAACTGCCTGAAGGGTCAGGGAGGAGGGGATATGAGGCCGTGCAGGATTGCACTTTGAAAGGCGACAAGGGATTTTTGCTGTCTGGCCTCACAAGCTTCAGATACATGTGCTGTGCAGGAAGACCATCTCCCTTTTAAACTGCTCCAGAGTGCTGAAAATATCAAAGCCTCTGTCATTTGAGTTACCTGTAAAGTTTTCAGCCACAGTGCATTTACAGCAGTGGGGCGAGGGGGAGGATGAGAGGAAGGGATTGTATCCTGGATCTCATTGGATTTTTTTTTTGGTTTTAAGCAGCTGCCCAGTGAAATTAATCGATCATTCCATAGATTCCTGGAGTCACTTAGGTCCTTTGGTGATAATCTTTCATAAAACCAATGAAAGAGCAAACTGAAGTTCTATATCTCTGCTAAAATATTCCAGCAAAATAGCAGCACCCTTTTCACTGCAAGACAAATTCTTTCAGCCTACTGCTGATCTTTCTGTGGTCATAAGAGTTTTGTTGAAATTAGTTGTTGTTCACCAAGATAATTTCCCAACTCCTGCACAGCGGTGTTGCAGAGAAGCTAAATTGTGTATATGTATGTCTTCTTCCTTGTTACCAGTCAGCAGTAATGATGGTGGAAAAATAAAGAAAAACAGCTGCAGTTTATGTGACTCCCACACGCATACATGTTCTCCTTTTTGAGGAAAGCTGCAAGAAAGGCTTTCTGAACCTGCACTCCAAAAAGAGCTGCAGGCATAACAGGATGTGTTTTAAACCCAACAATGAAGAAGCAGAATTTTGATATTTAGAAAATAAGGAAGAAACGTAAAAAAACTCCAAGATCATTCATAAACTTTGGCTTGCTCAACAATAGGTCCAGTTTGGCTAGTTCTGAGCAAATTGCATGGAGTGGCTCTTTGCAAGGACTACATTTTTCCTGTCTTGTAATGGAGGGTATTACTTTGCTTCATGACTAGGATCAAGTGTAACATTTTTTTACTGCTCCCTATCCTGTCTTCACCAGCCGTGAATGTCATTACCTATTAGATACAAGAGTTTTCTGTGCTTTATTGAAACCCATGCAATTACTATTGACTGGAACCATACAGTCAAGAGCACAGCCTGGACCTACCGGTAGCTTGTTGCTTCTTGTTAATAGTTTGTTAAAGTTGAAGGGAACTTTATGATGGCCTGGGTCTCCATGTAGAGTAAGTAGGTTGCGGAAAATAACAGAGATGCGCAGATTTCTATTTCCTCATTTCTATTAATTGAGAGTACTTTCTCTTGGTATCATCAAGAAAATATTGCAACCCGGTCTGCATAGATTCTTTTCAGAGTTCATCTGAAATTGATGGTTTTCTTATATGAAAATAACATTACCCATTTGACTGTTCAGTGATAGAAAAGTCAATTGTTTTGATATGCCTCTCTCAGCAAATGCAAGCTCAGAAGAGTTTATATCCAGCTGCTCCGTACAGTCTTTGCCTCAAACACCAAGCTTCTCCTTTCCACAAATTGTTAGCAAGTTCTTAGAGAAAATTTCAGTGCTTCGTCATGTGCTATGACTAAATTACTTTTCTTCCATGCTGCTAAGGATACTCTCATGGACTTTATTGGCTTTCCTGTGCTAGCATTTTGCTGATTCTGCTCATGCTGCATCAGTGGAAGCACTGAGTCAGCCTCCCTCTTACAAAGTTCTGCCATTAAACCTCCTCCTTCAGCTGGGGGGTGTTATTATAAAACGAGACCTCTTTTTTAAAACCATGGAGAAAACAATGCTAAGTCAGATTTTGTTCTGCGTGGTGTTACACTCCCAAGCACTGGAAGTACTGTGTTATTAAAACAAACAGCACTCCACAGTCATTGAACATTTTTTCCCCTCTTCCTTAAGTATGACCTTAACTTAAGCCAGAGAAAGTTAGGGACTGATTAAACTCTAGCTTTCCCAGCAGTCCTACAGGTCCTGCTTGCAATATACGAGCTGCCACAAAGTGATACTACACTGAGCTTAGCACTGAGCAGCCAGTGCAAAATGTCTGGGAATGCCTGTGCAAGTCCATGCTCCACCTGCAGTCAGAATGATTTAAATACCTGTTTTAACCATAACATGAAAGTTTCATTTTGACTGCTTTGCATTATCAATTTGAACTTCACTTTTATTGTTTGTGTTGTAAATTATTTGCCTAAAGAAAGGTGGATTCTCACTGACTGATGCTCTGATGACATGTTGATGTGCTGCTTTATATAGACTTAACCTTAAATTTGGTAGTTGTTTTTGATACCCAAGAGTAGGAAATTCTGTGCTATATTGTCCATTCTAAATCGTTAACCACATTTAGCCAGATTCATACTTGTTGTTTATTAGCAGATCTGTTTTTGTTTTGTTTTTTTTACAAACAAGATTGGCCCACCGCTCTCTCGATTGTATTAGAACTTACTTAAATAAAAACCGTGGGAAACCTGGATTTTGAGAAAATTATTAATTTTTTTTAATGGTAGATGAAACTAGTAAATATGATAAAAAAATCTAAGAAAAGGTTTCCAAAACATGTTTTGCATTTAAATTTTCCTCACTAAAAAAATAGTTTTTGCAGGTGCTGACTTTAGCTGATTATTCACCATGCCCTTTAAGATCTTAAAGCTAGCTGATCTGAGCTTCTCACACCAGTTTTTACTCACAGATCAGAGAAAGATACAATCTTGCAGCATTTTTATCTTGAAATTCTTCTCTAAATGGAGGTGTTAGTTATTGGGCTGAATTTAACTAACTGTAATTTAAAAAAAATTCCTCTGCTTTTATAGCAGAAGTCTGAAACATCTGCTTCATCAGTTTCATCTGAACCACTTTAACAGCCTTGATTATGATTTTAATTTAATGTAAAGAAATGTAAAAGATTAAAGTCAATTTAAGCATTAATAAGGGCTTTGTATATTCAAGTTTCCGCCTTTATTTAAAAATCCAATTTATGATAAAAAATTAATGGAGAGGCCTTTAGTTTTTAACATAGTTGTTTTCATCTTTAGATATATGTACTTCACGCTCAGCAGTGTCAACAGCCCTGAACATGAATGTCTTGGCCCTATAGGAATTCACTTGCCTATTCACTCCCTTCCCACTCTCGACATCTTACCAACAAATTCATTGGCTTCTTTTAAAAACACATGGCTGCATGTGATCACACTGAGAATGACAAAGAAAAAGGAATATACCTGTCAGACCTTTTCTACCAAAACGGTGTGTTTCCACACGCCACCCAACCACACCATGCTACCAGGTGAGGGCAATGCTTCTCAGATGCTTGCCCTCCTCATGCTGACAAGCTGCTTGCGCTCGGGTTTCCAGCAGATGAAGGGAGTTGGGGCAGTGGTAACTGTAGAGGGGCCTGAGAAGAAGAGAAGACGCAAGGGAAGATGTGCAGAGGATTGACTGATGGTGAGGAAGGATTGAGCATTGGCTTGACACCATCTTGCAGTGAGCTGCCAGGATTATTTAACAAGACCTCCCAAGAGATGCATTTTTACTGAAGGTGCTCCTAATCCCAACCGTTTCACCAGGCTCTCACATACTTAGGAGGAGACCCTACAGTAGTCAAGTGAATGGAGTTTACACCAACAAGGTCTGATGTGCAAAATACTTCCACCATGACAAACCTCCTTGCAGCTGAAGATGTGGCCCATCCCACCGAGCGCAGAGTGCCGTCAAGCATTATGTTTGAGTGCAGCATGGATCCTTGTGCTTCCCACAAGGATGCGGTGGGAGGAGACTTACCCCTGCACCCTCCTTGGCTTTGGGACTTTCACAGGAGCATGGTCCCGGCGGGTCCCTCGGCAGCATATCCGATCCTCCTGCGCCTACAAAACCAAAGACATTTTATTGCCCATGGGAGAATATATGCGGCTGAGAGGTTGCTTTGCTTCGCGTGGATCCATTTCTAGCAGCCACACTCTATCGCCAGCCTGGTATCTCATCAGTGTTGTCAACGAAAGCAGAAAGGGTACAAAAACAATTACTGAAAAATATCTTTGCTGGCTGGAGACAGCTCTGTGTGCTGCGGAGAGGCAGCCACCACTGGGAGAAAATGCAATGGGCGCTTAGCAGGTTGACCAGCACACCATGGCTCAGGAAGGACTCAATTTCAGCCCCTGCCCTGGCTGCCAGGTCCAGCTTTGCCACCCCTAGATGCTGTTTGCCCTCTGCTCGCCTGTGTGCTGTGCTGAAGGTGTGCCAGCGCTCGTACCATCTTGGGGAGAAGCCAGAGGCCTTTTCAGCACTTCTGTGCCTCTGAAGGGAAGGGTAACCAAGAGCATCGCGGAGCCTAACTAAGAGCATCTCGTTAATGAACACTGTTCATCAGCCAGGCAGTAGTCACGACTGCCTGTGGGGTGAGGTCAGCTATAGGTGCAGCTCATAGAGCCTGTCAGACCTGTCTGGAAGAAGAACCTCTGCAGTTTTATTTCTACATCAAGCTTAAACCCTGAAGAAAGTAAAAACGTATCTGCTGATTTCACTTCCAGGTACAATCTTGCTTAAGCATAGCTAGTCACAGACAGCTATTTGATTGCTTTTGGAATTTCCATAGCAATGGCAATAATTACAATAAATAATGGTGGATTAGAGTCAGATTAAATTGGTGAATATTTTCTAAACTGTGAAATTAAATGATAGGGGTTATATGATTTCCTCTGTACAGGATAGGGGTGTATAAGGATTTATATATCATCTCCACTGTTGAATGTACACATTTACACTGAGAATACATTGAATAACATTTCTTGTGCTACCATGACACTGTGCGCACCTACTAAATCTGAAATATGGCTCATGTAATAATACAGCTTGAAATGGCTCTGCAGTCTTTGGTCAATACAAGGACAGTTATTCATGCCCTCTGCTGCTACACTGCTCTATAATCTTGAGTGTGTCTCTTCAAACCACTACCATTTGTATATACTCCACAGTTGTGTTATGATTCCTTAGGCAAAAGGATCTGTGCATCAGAGATGCCCCTTGCTTATTTGTTGCTCCAGCGCACAGTGGCACATACTAATAGTTCTAGCTTGAGCTGTAGTCTACCTGTGGATACAGGAGGCACTGACTACACACCTGTATCTTTCTTTCTAACAATATTGGCTGGTGGGTTTTCCTGCTTTTTGGTGGCCTCAGATAGGCACCTTTTGTTCTGGGGGAAGGATATTAAAAAGTGTCTGCAACTTATGTGCCAAAATCCTGTGGGTGCTTTTAACTTTTTCCAGCACAGGTTCTTTGGAGCTGACCCCTTCTCTTCCCACATGCTGAGCTATGGTGTCCATGTAGTCCACAGCGCCAATAGGTAGCCCCCAGCAAGGTTTAAAGACTGCATCAAAACCAGTGGAAATGCTAATAACGAAATTGGGTCCTTTTTAACTTGTTGTGCTCTCAGCACTCTGGAGAAGTCCACAAAGCCAGAAGTCTAATGCTATGACTTTACCACAGGATTGATTCCTCCTTTGCATTCATCTCTGCTGGAGTTCCCCTAGAGCATTGCTGCTTTGGAAGTGGTGCTGCAGAAAAGGCATCTAGTTTATTCTGTCCTGATTTCTTTTTTCTGCTGTTTTTTTCTTTCTTTCCAGCTCATTTTCATAGCTTTATTCATGCTAATCGCAGGCCAAAAGGACCCTTCTTGTTATATGTCTATAGAGCATTTTAGCATAATGGGCCTCTGATTGTCTACTGATACCTATATGTTCTCCTGATATTCAAATGCAGATGTAAAATAGAGCTGTGTGCCTTTTTTTTACCATTTCGTTAAAACACCCCTTCATATTCAGGTCCCCGTGCATCTTTTTCTGCCATATATTTGGAATTGCAAAGCCTTCAGCATGTCGTCCTGGTGTGGATGCCTCTGTTTGCACTAGCAAGTAGCTGTGCAGTAGGAGTGGATCACAGGATGGGAGCAGTTGGTGCTGACATCTCTAGATCTATATTTTAAGTATTTCCAGGATTTAATACCAGACTAGATTTAGTCAGATTCCCTGGTCTCAATGCTACCACAGTGTCAGAAGGACTAATATTTGATGTGAATATTTGTGTTTCCACTAGGGTTTGAGGAATATTTCATGTGACCCTGCGGAAGATTTTTCCTCCAAAAGGACTCTGGACTGCGACTCAACAGTCTCATCACACAGTGTGAATCACTCCACACCTGAACCAGTTGCAAGTGTGGTTGAGGGAAGAGGGTTGAGTTCACTCAAAACCATACTACTGTTCTCTGCCAAAATGCTGATGTAGATGCAGCCTATGCCCACCAAGAAAGGGCAGTCTGGTGACTAGAATGCTAAATGGCTATACGAGTTGCCTAATTTTACAGCTGTGCCACAACTAGCATTCTGCATAGCCCTTGGTAAGCACTGGGATTGTCGTAAGTTGTCCACCTGTAAGTGATGTTCCCTATTGATGTGACAACATATGAAAGATTAAGAAAAGAGAATTAGAGCAGTAATACATGTACTTAACTAGAAAAAAAAATCATGAAAGTCCAAGGCCTAAAAATTAACACATATAAGAAAAGGACAGATTTCCCCCAAAGCTCACAAACTTATAAATACTATAAGCCTAAGTAGACTTCATCTCCACACTCTGTAGTTGGTGACAGGCCATATCTGCCACAGTGTGGACCTCTGACTTGATCTGCATGAAGGACATGGTAACTTTATAATCATCCTTTGGATAAAAAAAAAAATCCCGAGCATGTTCACATCCATGGGCATGTTGTAAAGGCTGTGCATAGTCCCAGTTTATGCTGCCATTAGCACAGCTAAAGTTTTACATCTATCATCGCCTGTACAGAAGTGATGAAGTAACTCAACCAGAACAGCTGCAGGGCAGCTCCATCAGCACTATTGGGGCTCAGTGGCTTTTCATCCATCTCTATGCATGCTAGCTCCACTTCTGTGTAGAACTGTGCTGACTTATTTGTTTCCTTTTATTTGCTGTTGATTTCAGCTGTGAATAGGGTTTGATGGATGACAGGAGTTTAACAATAAAGAGGACTAGACAATAACAGAAATGAAGCTGAGCTAACAGTCTCTTTCCTTAAGAGATCTATCCATGCAGACTTGGAAGAGAAATGAAGGTGCAGAGAATGAGAAGGAATTTGGGCTCTCAGCTCACCAGCATCAACCAGGAGAGAAAGGAATGGATGTTGTCAAGACAGGAAGGATGAAATTTAAGTGTAAGAGGCAGATGCCTAGTTCCTGGTGATGTGTAAGTGCAGAATATGGATGAAAAATAGAGGTACTGATGAGTGATCTGGAAAACTGCTGTGCACATCCACTCATTGCTCTTAACAAGCAAGGGGACACTTTAGCAGTTCATTCCTGAATCACAGTTCTTCATGGTCAGTACTGTGACCATGGGGGAAGCAACTCTGCATTAGTTAACAATGACCTGGGGCAGTACACTCATCTCAAGGGTGCTTGCTCCATCCATCTTGGTCTGCCAGCCCCTTTGGGTTTCTGCCCTACTTCTGTAGGAACTGGACAAAGAAAGGAAACTTTAAGGTGTAATTCAGCTACCGAAGTAAGTGAACTTTCTACAGGGGCCCACAACTCCCTTAGAAAATCCTTCAAAAATGCAAAGCTTACCCAGAAACCATAGGCTTAGGGTCTTAATTTTGGCATTTGTTTTAGCAAGAGAGTGCTCTGTATTTTCAGCATATAGACTCCATTGCTGTGCTGTTAAGCTGGTGGGAAACAACTCTAAGCCCTGTACCACACAACCATTAGCACTGGGGTAGGCTGTCTCCATCAGAAACCTGGCAGCGTACATACTCTTGCAAAAGAGACTGGTGCAGTAAAGGGGCAGGTTGTATCATAAGAGGAGATGAATCAGGGAACACCTTTAGGGCAAAGATTTGTCTGCTCAGAGGCAAATGTAGATAAAGCACTTATGGGTATTCACCGGTGTGTATTGAGTCATACTAAATCAAGCTTTCCTCATGTCTCACACAGTAGTTATTTATACCTATGAAAGGTTAGGACATATAGTAAAATATTCCTCTGCACGGCAGCTGGAGCAATTTAAGATTTATTATCCTCTTCCACTGAGACAGGTTGTTTGTGGGAGCACTTTTTAGTCGTTTTCAGAGCCAAGGCAGGTTGCACACGTGTGCCAAAAGGACATGTTACCGCTCCCAGTTTGGCCCTCTCTGCCTGCTGGAGGGTGCTGCCATCTCAGATCTACCGGCCGGTCTGTGGCTCACCAGAGTGCGTCCTGGCCTGTTCAGACTGGGAGGACACAGGCCAGCTCCAACCACACAAATCCTGGATCATCACTACACTGGCCCTTTTGGTCTTGAAGAAGCCAAGGAGGCAATTTATTAGCGCAACTATTTTCACTTGACTTGAACCACAGGGATTCCTGCTGTTTCTCAGTCTGCTTTCTTCCAGCTACACACGACTTGTCATTAAAACGAAAGGCAAACTATGTCCTTGTGTTGCTCTCTTGGCAGTGCTGAGCTGAGCCAGCAGGCAGATGCCATGTTAAACTACAAAGCAGAGTCTGTCACCAATTATTCCTGTGAATAATAAAAGGTCATTCAGAAAAATAAAATCCTCAGAGAGGAGAGGGAGAGAAAAAAAAGAGACACAGTCTAGGAAAAAAGACCTTTCAGCAAGAGTGCTGACGTGTTTATTTATTGAACCACTAAATCTCTCCGTGGCTTCATGGAGTTCCGGATTAGGAACAGTTACACATCAGCGTGAAGACAAAGGTATAACTTAAGTAGTAAGAAAACCACTCATTTATCTGGTTTTTGCCCTTACTTTTCTTTAATATACACCGTATTTAGGCATTGTATCCTTGCTATATTTTGAAACAGTATTAAGGAAACTTTCTTACCCTTTTAACCATGGTTTGAGAGCTCACCTCTAAGAGCTAAGAAAATAACTTAGTCTTGGTTTCCACAGAATCTTCAGTCTGAGAAAACCTGTTACAGAGAGTGCTGTAGGTGCCATTTCTCTTGTGATGTGAGTATCTCTCTGATAGCAAATGTCTTTAGAGTGCTAGCTCATTTAATCAGTTTTTCTGCATTCGATAGTGGTGTTATTCACTGGGGTGGATGCAGAGGTCATAGAGCTAATGGCACGACTCTCTTTTGCTGATTTGCTTTTCTCTTCCAAATGATTTTTTTTTTCAGCTTTCACACTGAGATGTATTTTGGACTTAAATACAAATAAGGTAAAAATCTCCCTACTAGGGTTAGTAGGAGGGAAGTCACACCTACTTAAGGCCCATTAAAAAGGAGCCTTGGCTGGTGTCATTCCTCAGAGGGTGCTGATTGGATTGTGACCATGCCAGAAGCACTGTGCTGCATCTGTAGTAAGAACAGGTGTCAAATACTCAGTCTCCAAAATTCAGATGCACATTTTAGTCGCTGATGTAGCTTGGCACCATTTTGGGAAACACCTAAACAGATTTGCATTGGTGGTTGCAGGTGAAGTAGTTAAAGCCATTGCAGATCTCCACCACAGAGATGGATTAGCTCTTTTCAGCTCAGTCAGGCTTTCAGGAGTGATTTGAACTAGCCCAGGCTAGCAATACTCTGACATGGCTTTTGCATGCTTCAGTTGTGTGGGAAGTAATGGCAGCCTGGGAGAACAGCTATATCTTCAGCCATTCACTACAAAGTCATGCAACACCAGTCTCAAACTTTGTCCCTTATTTGATTTAATGAGGAATTTCTACCTTACCAACATAGTCTCTGGTGACAAGCAGCGATGAACTAATGTTGGTTCAGATTGTGCATGCATTTTCTCACAGATTTAACTCTGTGGGCAAAACCCTTTCAATAGTTAGTTGTAGTAGCATAAAATAGCTGCAAGCGTGCTATCAAGTTCACCATTTCTGCTACAAAGTAAGCAAAAAGCCCTGAGAACCATAATTTACATACATTTTGCAATGAAACCTTAAGTATAGAGCAGCCCTAAGGTTAAAGCTATTCTAAGAGAATGAGATTGCAACGTTGCTTAGAAAATTGCTCCCAGTCTCAGCAATCTTGTTCACACCGAAGAGCTTATGGTGAAATTGAGAAACACTGAAGTCTTTGGAAAGAAAAATGTCTGTGGGAAATAAGCTAAAACTCTGACATGAATTGGGAGGCATGAGGAAGGGGAAAACTGTGAATTTTATTTCTCTTGCTTGTAATAATTCGCCTCGTAGAACATTCTCTTATTTGGAAATGCCAGGTAGAACTGTGATGTTCTATCATTAAAAGAGCAGATAGCCTCCTAGCTTTGCCTAGACTGAGTTCCTGTACGCGGCAGCAGTGCAGCAAATTAATTCATTGCCTTGCACAAAGGTTTAAAAATAGCAGGAAACTCCTTGAATGATGTAAAGAAGCACAAATTTGCACAAATGACTCATGCAAATTCTTTTTAATCGTGACATCTTATGCTCAACCACAGGAAGAAAGCAGAAGGTAGCAGAAATATTATCTACCACTGATAGACATTCTCTACTAGGAGAAAGAAAAGCCATCAGTTACACAAACAGTGCTGAACGCGCATGTACATAACGCAGTGAGGGAGACAAATAGCTTGTGGTGCTCATCTCACTGCATTTGCCTAGAGGATTTCTTGGCCCCAGGAAATGCATGTGTGTAAATACAGTGAAGATGAGCTTCTAACCCTCTCAACGGAGCCAACAGAGAGAAGTGCAAGAGCTGTGTCCAATTTGCTTAGCTGCAAAGTGAGGCAGTTTATCAACCATCTTCATCGTGCTGATCTTGCCCACACTGAAGCAGATGAGTCACATTTTTATGGCATCTTCTGTTACCTGGAGGTAGACGTGCAGCTGCACATACCAACAGTTGGGAGTGCTACATGCATATCCAGAAGATGCTATGGATGCACCTCCAATAGTCAAAAGTGGTGTGTATCCAGTTAAACCTAATTCCCTCTGGTGTCTTCTAGCAGCAGGCAGGACATTCGCCATTAATAGATACTACTGCTGAAGTAAACGGCCATGCTTTTGCAGTGCACCTAGTGGGGATGGGAGGAAAGTAATCTCCATTTTTCAGGAAACGGCGTCTTTAGATGACTCTTCCAATTATGCTTTTCTGCTCTTCCCTGTGGTGAGCAACCTGTCTGGCTCAACAGGGTAAATCCTGATATCTGTCAGATTGCATTACTGCGGAGGAGGAGGGACAATCACACTCTGCTGACATTTAGCTGCAGGTAATAGAGTGCATATAAGAGGACCTATCACTGCCAATATTCCTCTCACACCTCATGGTCTCCTTCAGGGGTGACATTTTGTATCTGGTTTGCATTTGGAGGTCTGACAAAAATGGCAAGCTCACTGAAGGCGCCGTAGAAATGACTGAACCGTGCACATCCACCTAGTGGATGTAGGAATAAATATTTAGAGTTTATTCTGAGAAGCCTCCTTCCACAATGCTAAAAAAGCCATACTGCAAGATTTTCACAGTTAAACCAGGAGTTAAACAAATAAAACAAGGGGGTTTTACAGCATAAGACCCTGCAGAATTATTTCAATCATTGACAAGGCAACAGCAACACCCCTGAGTAGACTGAAAGCAGGTTCATCTGCCTGAGCAGACCATAGCTGTTAAGGGCCAAACTGCAATGAGGCACACTAAGCCTGTCTGGACTGGACTAATATTTGACCTCCATGTTTGCATAACTTTGAGTTAAGATTTTACTGTCAGTAGTTTTGAAGAAATGTGCTATTTTTCTGTCAGAGAAATTTGTATCAACACTTTATTGCAAAGCTAAAACTTCCCGTTTTGGTTGACAGAAGATGGTATTAATTAATGCCTCGTCACTATCTTCTGTTCTGGTAAAGAGTAATGTGCCAGGTATGAAAGAACCCATCTCAACCCTGCATTTGTACTAGACACACATGTTAGTTCAAACCCTGTAAATCCGCAACAGCGGGGTAAAACCTTGCTATTCCCTATACAGGTGCATGAGAGTTGAAAGGTGCAGGTGAACTGGTGTTATCATGGCATAAGGCACAACACTCTGGAAAGCCATGCAATTCAGGGGAGTGGACCCTTTCAGGCCACGTATTTGATTCACTTGAGGTTGAGAGTGGATTTATTATCTGCAAGAAGAGATCCAGAGCACTGAACAGGGTTTGTAACTGTATAGTCAAATTAAATCACTGCTTGATATAAGGTTAACATAATCTGTTTTTTAACAAAAGGACATCAGGGATAAGATCCAGATGTTTAAGGATGAAGACACCTGTCTTCACCTAAACTTAACTGTGCTGCATGGCAATCAGTTTCAGTCATTTCAGAAAGAGTACTTATAGGGTAAGTTACTGCTCAATTAGAGAAGATGCATCAACCTCTGGCCTCTGTGGATAAGGTTGGCAATCTTAGAAAATGACATATAATTAGGAAAAATTATAGCGTTTGCTTTCACAGTACTATTTGTTTTCCCAAAAAAGCAAACTGAGAGGCAAACATAATGTCCAGATATGGTATATCCTCCTCAGTTATCCACATATCACCTCCCTAGAATCAAAATAGGTAGTGAAATGTTTAATTTCCCAGCCACAACGTTCAAAAGAGGCATGACTTGCTGGTCATAGCGCCAGTAATGTTTCTTATCCAAGCCATATGCTTGAAAGAGTTCAATAAAGGATTGCTTGGCTCTCTAATAGAGGAAGAGATCAAGTGCTTTGAAAGCAAAAGCCAAACTAAAAATAAATTATGTTTTTGGTGTCATGATATTGGGCTATATTTTGCATCTAAAAGATTTAATATTTAAGGAAAGATCACAGTGTGCAATGTCAAATGATGCCACATCCATCACCTTCCAGCCAATACTTAGGGCATTATGAGAAGTATGAAAAGCTGCGTTTCATGAGTACTTTTTGAGTCCTGTTGCACACCAGTGGGCTAACTGGATATAACTTTCCAGGCTGTCCCACATTTTGGGGACTCATGTAAAGATGGCACCCTGAAACATAAAACCTGGATTCTACCTGGGAGCCCCACCAAACCTCCACGTTAATAAACGTGATGGGAGATTAAAGAGGTGCTTTCTCTCTGCACTTCCTAAATGAGCACAGGCCAGCCATGTATTCCCAAGGGGATGGGATCCTGGCTTTGTCATCTCTCAGTTCTTCAAAGTCATAACATGTGCTCCTTGGAGCATGCCCTGCTGTTGCAATGTGAAAACTCTGACACTTGTGTCCATGGTATGCTAAACATGGCTCTTCAAGGGTAGAACAAACAACTATGGCGCAATCCAAACTCAATAAGAAAATGCTGTTTGACTTCTGCAGACTTGTGGAAATTATCAGCTCCATTCTACTTGCTCTCTCTTAGCTGTTTATCTGTCCCGTGATGTGCATTGTCTAAATTTGAAATTAAAAACATTCCTGAGGCAATGAATGTCTCTTTAAGCACTCGCATTCCGCAGTGCATCAAAGAACAGATAAGGCTGATGCTTTGCCTTTGGTGGCTGTGCTTTCGTTCAAGTTTTTGGAGCCTCATGATTTTAACTTACAGCACCTTCACTCATTACCTGCTGGAACAGAATTCAAGTGCAAGGCAGTCCCATGACGTGACAGGTTTCCCTGCCTGAGGACGCAGTTCATCTGTGCAGGCTACACCAAAGTGAAAGCTGATGCATGGCCAGTATATGTGACCAGGGAGCTTTTTCAGACCTTGAGCCCTGAGCCTAGCTGGGGGCATGCTAAAGCTGTGGTAAACAGCACTGACCTCCTTTTAAGATGTAGCTTTTGTAGTGTACGTGCATCTCCCTTTATCTGTCCTATTTCTTTTGTTCCCTCCACTCCTCCTTAGGATGAACAGTGAGGAGTGTTGATTCAGTAAAGCGTGTTCCTAAGAGAATTAGCTACCCTGTTGAGAAAAAGCTGCATACAGCCTGTAGCAGGGTACCAATAAACATTTTTCACAGCTCTCATCTTGACAATAAGCCCATAATACCAGTGGAATAGAGCATGAAGAGAGCATAAAATTACATCAGGGCTTCAATTAACTTTCACATTACCTGTAACTCAAATACTTATTGCTCCTGTGCTAGAGTTATTACTTACTTTTATAAGATTTTAAACTGTAACATTTTAAAGAGGCAGCCTGCCCTGTGGAGAGATCCCAGCTCTGAAAACAAACAAAGATCAGTAAATTTTGAAAGGTTTAAGTGTAAGCCCCCAAATGTCAGGCTGCACATTCAAACCTTTCCTGTTGAAATCTGGCAAGCTAAGTTTCTCGTGAAATTTTGAGAAATTAGAAATGTATTAGAAAGCCTATTATTGAAAGAACTACTGTGCTTTCATGTCAAGTCTTGCCTGGAACATGAAATTGTGGAGACATAATGAATGGATGCGAGGTGGGTTTTGGTGTTTTTTGTTTGTGTGTTTTTTTTTTTTCTTTAAATGACAACCAAATGACTTGATTCTCCACAGCTCTCAATTTGTGAATAGTTCAGTCTGAGTTTAAATTAAGTTCATGGGTGCTTCTTCCTTTATTCAAGCTATTCAAATATTCTCTTTACCACCTGCACCGAGTAACAGATAAAAATAACTGTCATGCTTAATTTATTGTAACTGTGCAGGTAGGTCGTTTGGATTTTCGACATTCTGTTTCTGAGAACAGCAGTGAGTCTTCTCCTAGCTCAGTAAATGACAGTTCCTAAGAATACAAGAAATGCCCCATTGGACCAGAGCAATAGTCTTTGACAGCAGCAGTAAGAGACTTCATATGGGGAGAATGCCTGCACCCAGCTGTATCTTCAAACCTTCCTCTATACTTCATCCAGCATCCACAATCACTAGATCAGGGATGTCGTTGGACACCTCTCTGCCCTGTCCCTTAAATATGTTTTCTGTATCTGTTGTCCATTTGTTTGTCAACATGGAGACATCTATCTATCTGTGGTTTTTGTTTGTTGTGTTTTTTTTCTTTCTTTTCTTTTTTTCCTTCATTTTTCTACATGGTATGTGAACTACCATGTTTAGCCCTACTAATTCAGAAACCTCTAAGGAGGACAGACAATGAATCTGTGTACTGTTCTAAGTTATGATTTGCTAAACAGCTCAGTAATTTTGAATATATGACTGCAATGGGATTGCCTGGTCAGGAATTTAAATGTTCATAGTCTGAACTTCAGGCTACCTTAAAAGAACCTCACATAGTATCCAGCAGAGGCAGTCAAAGTAGTCATAACTTTCAGGAATTTTAGCCTCTAGCAATGTTTTTTGCAGAGAAAGACTGAGCAGAATAGGTTCACATTCACTGTGGACATCCTATTTAATAGGGAGTTAGGTTAGCAAAGAAAGACAGATGGCGAGCGCAGACCAGACAGTTTGAGACCCAAGGCCTAATTCAGCTTTGACATAGCTAAGCTGAATGGCCGTTGAAGTCAATGAGATGTTTGTATCAGGGCTGAATTTGCTTCCCTATGTTTAGCAGAAAGAGATGAATAGTTAAATTCAGATAGAATTTTTTTTTTTGTTTGGAAAACGGGGATGGTCATATGAAATTTTCAGTGCCACCCTAAAGCCTACACATTAAAAGCTAATAGACTTTTATGAGCAGAGATGTTTCCTGCATAATGCAAATACAGTTGAGAGTGCCTGGCCTAAGGCTTTGTATGTACATAATGGAAATAAACAGATGGAGACACAAGCAGAGGCTTGTTCAGTACAACCTAAGTGGAACGGGACTATGAATCCCTGTTCCCTGAATCTGAGCTATGTATCTAATTTTGGGGTTTCTACAAGAGTCGCTGCTGGGTGCCTAACTCTGCTTAGAATTATAATGGGAAGTACATGCATTCTCTAAATAAACATTTGGAGAATGAACATTGGAAGCTAGCAGTTCACCATTTCTGCCCTTCCATTCTGTCTTGGTGCCTTCAGCTATGGGGGATCTGAGAAACAATGCAGGAAGACTAAAGGGATACCAAATACTCTCCCTTCGTCTTCACCTGGGGGGCTGCTCACCTTTTCCTTTTTAATGGATCGGTGTTGGCCAAACAGCTCCTTGTTTGTAATTTGTTATTTTATTTTGGCTATAAAATGAAAACATCGATCTTATCCTGGTAAAATGGGATATTACTTTGCATTTGCTGCTGTGTAATGACGACTCTGGCTACTGTGGTTTAAGGCATACTGGTTGCATTGCCTGCCTCTGTCAGGGTGCTCCTGCTGAAAATCTGTGACTTGGGTAATCCTCACTGGAGAACTATGCATTAGTTGAGACTGAGCTACCAAAAAGTTGCAGAAAATTGCAAAAGAAAAGAAAAAGAGAAAGAAAGACATAGCATTTGTGTTCTTGTGTTTTTCTGCCCTCCAAAAACATTGTCAGCTTGCTGCTTGTACAAGGAAGCAGTGAAAGATACCTGTCTAATGGGAACAGTCATGCTTCTACGATGTAATGCCATGGCATTTCCCTCCCATCCTGTATCAGTGCACCAGCACAAAGACAGACATAAAGCAATGGCAGGTAATCTTCCTTTGGCTCTATGTAAGCACACTCTGCAAAACAACCTGGTCTATAAACCAGAAAGAACTTGCCTCCATACCTGACAGCTCCCAATGCCACTGATGCACACTTACGGGACAGCAGATGCTTTCCTCATGATGGTTGCTAAGTCATTGCTAGGCGGAGTGTTAGCTGATGGGAGGTAACTGTACATACATTAGGTTTTGGGTCCATATTGTTACCACCCTGGGCACAGAAGCACCCTGTGGGTGTACAGGTTTTTAACGGGGCTCCCTGCAGCTGTGAAGCAGAGTTACCTGCCTGGTAGCTTTTCTGTTCATGACTTGTCCTCCGAGCAGATGAAACATGCATGTGTGGTAACAGTGAAGGGCCACATCAGCATCAGAAAATGTTTGTTTCTGAGTAACTGGTTGGGTTTCCACATCATAGGCAACCACTTCATTTCCTTCTGCCTCAGTTCCTCATTTTTCATATAACAATAATAGCACTTCTCTGCCTTAATGGGATACCGTGAAATTTCACTATGTTGAAGACCATGAAGTGCTCAGACATGGCAGTGTCTGGGGATGGGTGAAAATGTTATTAGCCATGCTGTACTCGTGTACTGGGTCAAGGAACTTAAAACTGCAGCTGCATGATCTGTTAGTTTTCGTCAGAAATACACCAAAACCAGCCTCAGCCAGAGACAGCAGAATTTCAAGTGCTAATCTCAGCAGGACCCAGACAGGATGTCCTAGAATGCTTGTCTCTGGAGACAGGTATCTGCTATCTTTATATACTGTGCTGCCATTCCTTGGGTCATTCAGGGAGGAGAAATTGAACTATTTTATTACTTTCTTCGAAGTTTTTTACTCTCAAACTATATTGTAGCACCACAGGAATTTAATCCAGTTGATCTTCCTTCTGATCCTAAGAAAAACTTTAGAACATCAATTATTTTAGTGCAAATCTTCAGGAGTGATTTGAAGTGCATTTTAAAGTACCCCAACTCCTATTCCGCAGAACGGTCATAAAGCACTAACTCTTATGGTGAGAAGCCGTCTACCTTACACTTAAATAATAACTTTGCCTTGTCTCAAAATGCACATTAAATGTTAAAATATAGCTTACAGCATCTTTTGTACTTTAATTGTTAAAGACCACTTCCACTCAATTCTTCACTTACTGCCTGGAAATAATGAGGGGTGTTCCACAAATACTTAGGTTGTTGGGTATGGTAGTAAAATCAAGTGTGCCAAGTCAGTTGCACAAGACATAGATACTATAACGCAAGATGCTATCACTTTGGTATTAGCTGTATTAAGTTGTCATTAAACTAGTTATGATTCTTGAGGGAGGTCTAACTTTACACTATGTCAGCTGCCAAGCCAAGGCTTATATGTGTAACCACCTTGGCTTTATTACTTTATCTGAAAACAAAAATTATAGTCTCCTGGAACCACATATTATTTCTGAAATGTGGTCACTTTCATGATACTAATAGCTCTTGATTAAACAGTTTCTGGGAACAGTTCTGATGTTTTTATTTACTCTATAACCCCTTGAGTTCACTTCTACCACCAGCCCTACCACGTCTAATACACCACCTCCTCATTCCCCATTGGTTTTGCTAGATGTTAATCTTTAACTTAAGATCTATATATGTTGCAGCCCAGACGATGTTGCCCTCTATCTTACTGACACGTTAATTCACAGTACTGTACAAATGACAATTTTGATTCAAATACAAATGAAAAAGAGGAACTCTAAAAGAAGAACTTGTTCTAAACCACACAGCTTTGCTGGTAATAAGAACTAATCCAAATGTCATCGTAACTTTTCTTTGGACAATTTGTATTTTCAGAAGCTTTGGAATTTGAGCTTGCTCATCTCAAAGCTGGGCATGCACAGATGTCACTGCAAAATCTTGAAGGTGGGTCAAAGAGTCACATCATAGGCTAAAGTCTATATAGGCAGAGTTTTAAGAACTAAAAAAATGCCAAGTAAAGTTTTCTGCATACCTTCAGTAGTCTATCCCTCAAGGCTGTGCTGAAGTTCTTTTTTTTATATATTTTTCATAAATATTTGATGTCTAGACTGAAGTCTCATATCTCTGTATTGGGGGAAAGGCATACACTACACTGACTGTATTCATAGAATTATAAATGCTTTTTTACATCAGGAAGCTTTACAGGATATTCAGGACTTCATGGCAGCAGAATAGGCTTTTCTTTTGCACTTAACCTCCCTCCACGGAAAGCAGGTATTTGTAATACTAGTATATTGATTTAAATTTATGGCTTAGGTTAAGTAGTACATTCTTCCATGTAAATTTTTTCGGATCCAGGCCTGCAAAGATTTGCACACACAGATTCATTGTGTATCTTGGTCCCAAGAAATCAGAAACAAGACTCCCATTGATTGCAGTGGAGCTGGGACTCCAATTGCTGCTTCCAGAGAGGGTAGTACTGCACAGCTGAAAGTTTACCAGATTTTGTAAGATGTAGGGTTTGAGGCCAGCTTTTTGACACGAGACGTCAGAACTTCTCCACATTCTAGGATACTTGTGACATATTGCCAACAAAAAAAAAGTGACTCCTGTCTCAGCGAGCTTGAGATTCTATAAATTTGAAAAACCCAAAGGCAAATACTGAGAAAAGGATACACTGTTTAGAATTAATATCAAATATTTTTTCATAAACTCAAGCCTGTGTTTGTTGTGTCAGGGAAGGGGGAGGTTGTCTGCACATACATGAACACACGCAGGCTTACACACAAGTCAGAATTTCTGCAAGTATAAAACTATTAATGACTATGAGGTCTGTGGTCAAGCTCAGCCCAGTTCTGAGTCCAGCATAAAGTCAATGCAATCTTTGAGATTGATTGAAGCCTTAAAGACAAAAGTGACAAGGGCTGATTCTGCCACAACAATGATTTTCCACAGAGAGATTGTTTTTAAACCTAAACAGCAAATGGGAGGGAAGTTCACATCTGGAGACCTGAATGCTATCATTTTTATTCTGGCTGAAGCTGACCTTTTACCTTTAAGTCTGTGAATTTGTCTAGATCAGGTTTGGATGTTCTGTGTTTGAAGTTAGTGTTATGGAGGTACTTCATCTTTGTCTACAAGTCTGGTTAATAGTGGGTATGATGTGGACACGATGCTCTGTACAGCACAGCCCTGAACAAACAACACCAATGGATCCACACCAAACCACAGGTGTTGGCTCACCCATTTTATAGGGAAGCCTGGATCTAGGTCCAGCTCTAAATCATATGCCTGTCTCTCACCCTTGTGCAAAACCCCTGCTTTGCCTAGCCCTGAAGCTAGGGGTTGGCTTGGCTCCTGATCTGTGTCGCCTGTGCTCCTTTCTGCTCTGAATTACAGGGACAGCAGACCCTGTTTGGGCTGTGGTAGTTCGGACCTAAGGAAGGCTTGCAATAGGCTGTGGTACAAAACAAAAAATGATCAAAAGCAAGCTTTCCAGTGTGTTTCCCAAGTTTACTTTTGCCTGTTGAGTTTTTGTTTATTGCAGACTAGACGAAGTGTTTGTTGCTCTCAGAAAAGAAAGACCCTGATTTGCAAATGGCATGATGGACCTGCCAAGCAGGCTGGAGCCCAGACCCCGTGTTCAGCATTAGCGCTGTGAAAAATTGGCTTTTTGCCCACCTGAAATTTACTGTGCTGCCTGATACTTCCCTATCTCCTGCAGAGCAGAGAAATGCTGCAAATATTGCCCCGTTCCTCCTCTCACAGGGCTCCCTTCCACCAGTAGGTCCAGTTTCTCCTTGACTGACTTGCCTTCAACTCAGATAGGTGGTGGATGTCTGTCATGCCTTGCTGACATGTCTGTCTTTGCTGACCACCACTGCAAGGGCGACAGCAGGAATGTAAGTGTGTTGAACTACAAACAATCATCCATCTTACAGCCTGCTGAGGAGTACTGATGTCACTTTGCTTTAACAGAGAGGGAATCCTGTTCCCAGCCAGTGCCAGGGGCAATTTTCTAATCTATCCTCTGCATGTCACTAATCAACACATGGGCCTTGAATTACCTTTCGGTAGTATCAACACTTACACAGCACCATGTGTTTATATGGACAGAAAGTGCCAGCTTTGCACTACCAAAACACATAGATTGTATTCAAGAGAGGATTTCTCCTTAAGGACAAAATTAGTTGAACAGAGCTAGCAACTCTGTTGCAACTGCTGTATTCAGTGTTAATTATTGATATTGAAACAGGCAGAAGCCACCACTACTGGAGATATAGTCCGTATGAACACTAATTAATGCCCACGTTGCTATCATAAGATTCACGGTGTCTCTACCTGAAAAAATAAGACAGCAGATATGTTGAGAGAGCTCAGGTGACTTCAGTAAGGGATGCAGAGACCAGTGCCTCTGAGCAGCGACCAGATCCAAATAGTTTCTGGCTTTAAGGCTGTGTTCTTCTCTCTGGAGAATATCTATCTGATTTCTTCACATCTTAGAGAATTCTCTGGAGGGCTAGGGGATCTGCAAGACATTTTCCGCTAAGACCTTTTTGGTACAAACATCTTATATTCTTGCCTCAACCTCTACTGCCTGGTTTGAGTTTTCCTTACTTTATGCAGTGCAAGTGAGAAAGGGAAGGTTTGGTTTGGGATCAAACATTACATCTGGCTTGAAGTCCTTCTTCCCACAGATGTCAGTATTGCCTAGGTTTTTCATGATGCACACATGGCACTGGAAGAGTGATTTGTGTCCAGGGGAGAAGAGGTCCAATAATAGCCATTGCTCCCCATCAGTTGTTTGTTCTTGAGAAGCTTTAGCATCTGTTAAAGAGCATGCTAGTCTTCTGTGCATGGCAATGGATGCTAGGCCAGAGTCTTCCTTTCTGGTGGTAGCATCAAGCTGGATCAGAGTGCTCTCTGCTTCAGAGATGTCCATGCAGTGCAGCAGTGCTCAAAGGAGTGCTGTGCAAATATGCATGCGGCTGAAGGAAAAGAGGCAGCAGGCAGGAGGCAAGGGAAAAATCGGAGAGCTGGCCACAGTCAGCAGAGAAAGAAGCATTGCCCAGTACTGACAACGTACCTCTGTGGGTCTGTTGCCCATGGCTAGCTCTTCATTATCACACACACTTGACTTGAAGTTGTAGTGTCAGCCCTCCAGGCTTCAGCTAGGAGTGCTGTGCTGGCTGGAGCCAAGTGAATTTTTCCCTTGAATCTGAACAGCAAAGTTTCTGGAAAAAATGAGCTCTGAGAGAATGAAATCACATTGAATTCCACTAATAATAATTTTGGGTAGAAAAAGTTGAAGGGAATGTTCTGGTAATGTCAAAGCAATATTTTTAATGTATTCCAAATGAGATATTGGGGTGGATGGTTTTTTTTTTTTTAATTGGAAATGCCTTCAGCTGGCATTGAAACTTCCAATTTTGAAAAAAGCAGGTTTGTTTTTAAACAACTGGTCAATTCAGAAAGTTTCAGTTTGGGTTCAGCATGGTAGAATCCCCTGCTCTGCTTTTGATTGTTCATTTTCACCAGTGAATCAAAACAATATTATTTGCTCTGCTCTAATGCTGACAGTGTTCTCAGCCTCCTTCAGACAGAAGAACATGCAGTAATAATTTTTGCCTCCTTCCCTTCCCTGCCCAGCACCATCCTGGCCGCCCATGCTCTGTAGGGACCGTACATGGTTCGCTTCCAAGCCCACCAGCAGTGAAGGGCCAGCAAAGCTATCCCTGCAAAATAGAAGTCTTGGAAGAAAAGCTGTTTGTTACACAGAAAGCAAGACCTTCACCACTGCGGGTCAAGACAGATCAGTTCATTTGAAGCACTTAACTGCATTTCATCATTACCTTGCTCTCTGCCTGATACTGTTTAATAACCCTGTTTTCCAAAAATGGTGTTTGCTTTATAGGATGGCTCATCTGGGGGACTCTTTCTGCTGCTCCCAGTTATTTGGGGCTTTGTGAATAAGTGTTTAATGAAATGGGATGATACAAGCAGATCCATGGAAGTAGATTTGTCTACCCATGTTATCAAATTCAAGCACATGGCTGGTTCTTTTCTGATAGGGCAAATGCCATTTGTGGGGATTCAAAGACTAGTAGAAGGGTTACGTTTTTCTCCAATTTATCTTTTACAGCTCTGTTCTCTGGAAGTATCCTTTATTTTTCACTGGACATTTTTTTCCTCAGCTAGTTGAACAACACGGCTTTCAGCAACGTGTATCACCATAATTCACTAACCTGACTGCTTATTATTGAAGAAAATTATTAGCTTTTTTATAAAGTCTTCTGGCCAAATTTTTCTTAGCATAATTGTACATAGTTGAAAATGACTGAGTAGGTAAGAGGAGAATTAAGGCTGGAACTTGTCAGGGAGTCAAGTGCTTTTATAGTGGGTAATATTGGTACATGCCAGGTACCCCAAGCAGCTTAACTGGAATCTTGGCCCCCGTTTGACTCTTGCTGCTGTAAGCAGATTTGTTATTTGAAGTTCTGCCCACAGAAGAACACTTTCTGAAGAGAAGATCTTGCTTGTGTGCTACTTATTTTCCTTATAAAAGACAGAACAGTTGCTTCTCCGGTGCTGCTGGTGACAGGTAGTGCACTTCTTCAGAGTAAGCTATGAGTGCTTTCTTTGGTATCTGCACCAGGGCCTGTGCTCCCCTCCCTGATTTTCTCTTTGTGGGACTGATTATTTACGGCCTGCACTCTCTCTGACACTCAAGGACCTATCTTTAAAAATATTGCATCAGAGAGGGTTTTTCAGACTCATCTCTATGATTTTTATTTCTAGTGCTTTGTGGCAAATGTCTGCCCTGACAAACTTCCCACACAGGCACTCTGAGTTCACTGGGCTGGCTTGGTGTGTAAAGTCCTGATCCTGAAAGCACATGTGGATTTTTTTCTAAGGGGCTTGGTGGCCCTCCTTGCAGTATTTGCAGCTGTTAAGCTGTGAAAGTTGTCTTTTGACATCAGACTGGATTTAATCCCTTTCAGTCTACAGATTAGAGGAAGACCCCTCTTGATGCTGGATGAGAGAAAGAGTTGCCTTCCTTTTATTTCCACTTCCAATTACAGCTTTTAAACACTCTGAACATTGTCTGCAGCTTTAAGCCCTGATGTTTCCTCTGTAGGCATTGTAACGAGTAGAGAAAATGGAGAGAGGCAGGCTACAGCCTCTCTGGTAGGTCCTAGATTTGTTTATATTTGGCAAATGTTTGGCACATTGTGAAGATAAATCAGTAAAGTAATCACAGTATTTCCAGCTCTGTGAATTATAAATCCTGATGTATAAAATAAGTGAAGAAAATAAACAGTGTGTGATCTTTCAGTAGCTTCTCCATATGTCTTATTGTAATTTCCTCATTGTATTCAACAGCGCTTAAGAATAGTGTCTGTAGTCTCTTAAAGACCACAGAAAAGGAGACGGAGGGTATCACAACTCTGCAGGGCTTGTACACGCAGCTAGAGCAAGTATTTTCCAGATTTCATCTTCAGCCAGAAAGCCCAGAAAGTACTGTTTCTCATCTTGTCTCTTTTAAGTGATAGCAAACACTCTTCCCAAATTGTTTGACTTCATGAGCTGGAGATTCAAGAAGGACCCCAAATAGCACCAGATTTGCAGCACAGGTTGTAGCAGAAAAAATGTGAGTGACTTCTCTCATGTAAAATCTAAGGGCTGTTTTCTTCCCAGGCTAGTGTGAGTGGAAACTATCTATCTTAGTTAACTCTCCCAATTTACTAACCCCTTGATGACCTCCAGCTTCTGTAACAAAAAATCTAGACTGAAATAGCAGCACTGGAGAATTTCCAGATGTCAGCCCTGTTCTCAGTGTTCAACTGCACGTGGTATTTAACAGCTTCATCACTTACCCCAGCTCCCTGGTAACTTAACCATACATAACAATATAAAATTGCCTAAACTGGTCAGCAGAAGGAAGCATTTATTCTGTCTCCCCATCAATTTGTCTATGAACCCCTATTTCTCCGGTGATAAATATGCTTCTATAACTTAACGCAGCATGTTAAGAAGAAACCTCTTACCATGTAACAAAAACTGAGCAGCACGACAATCTATTTAAAAAATCAGGGTTAAGTGATCTCATTTGCTTTAAATTGAACGGTATATCTACCACACTCCAGTGAAATATAATGATCAAGACCTTCTGCTGGTACTAAGCAGTATCCTTCCTTTTAAGCCACAGGATGCTTACAAACCACGATGCAATGCTGTCTAGAGGTAACCGCACCGTCTAAAAGAGCAGTACAGTTATTTTAGCAAGGAGTTATGCTCAAGCAGTTAGATAGCCTCTTTCTCATCAGGGCTAATAAGCTTAACGAACTCCTCCCTGCCCCCCAACACTACCATATTGCTGCCAGTGCTAGAGCAGACTCATCTATAGCTGGAGGGAATCTGTAGCCAGTGATGCATTGCACACTATGGAAATACTCAAAAAGCAAGCTGAACTGATATGTCATGTCTGAGAACGTGACCCATTTTTGCATTTGTCTCCTTTTTTCTCCTCTAGCTCTTCTCCTTTTGTTCTCTCACTACAAGCAACCAAACGTGCTATTGCTACATCATTTTTCCCTAAATCATGGCAAACCCATCATTCCCAGCAAATGCGTGACTGCTGTGAATGGCTGGTTTTGATTGCAATATAGCCTATTTTTTCTGGTTTGGCAGTGCCGTCACAAGAAGAACCTCTCCAAAAACTATAACAGTAAGAAGATATTTTGTGATGTTGTGCACCCAGAGTATGCCCCACATTCTTGCAATCTCGTGACAGATACTAACAGACGCACCACCACAGCCCCATTAGGCACGGTAGTGCTAATTGTTCTAAATTACAGATGTAGAACATATGCGAAAACTTGGACCCACAGAGTTATTTAGATACCTACACTTCCCACCTAAATCAAGAGGATAATGTCTCTACATACCTTTGTAGATCTGGAGATGAGGGACTTTTTCTGAAGTCATGCTGAACTGCGGGAAGCAGCAGCAATTGGAAATGATGTTTCCCAGGACCTGGACGAGCATCTTTATTAGTGCTCAGTGAGTCCAGAGAGCTTTCTTACTTACACTGGGAGGAACTGCTGGGTATAAAAGACAGGATCCAATTCCCTTCTTTCTGAGGCAACGGAGTCCCTAGGTTTGCAGACCAGTGTCAGTGCAGAACTCCTCCTTACCCTTGATATGGAGTGACCCAAACTCTCTGCTGGCTGATTTTTTTCTCTATTCTTTTTTGGGTTGTATGCTGGGAAGTTCTCTCCTCCAAGTCTGATATAGCAAACTACTTATGTGCAAGTATCTCCTTCCTTGTCTCACCCGAGAAGGTGGTTGCTGTCAAGTAGACACTTGTGACAATGAAGCAAGTAGTTGTTCTGTCACGGGTAAACGTGGATGATGTTTTGCACAGCTGTGCCATATTCTGTGGTTTTGTAAACTTCTTTGGGGACTAGCCTGTGTTTTCCCCCATGAGCAGTTACAGAGGATTCATATTTGACTGTGCAAAGTGCAATGGACATATGAACAGACCTTTTGCAGCAGATGGGGAGTGCAAATGGAGGTCTTGGGACAGCAAAAACTGTTATTAATTTCTTGTCCCTTTTTTATTATTCATTCCTACAGTTGTTAGCCTTAGGGGTTTCTTCCTGCAACTTCAAAAATATCGTAGTGTGAAGCAAGAAGCATTGCTGAGTTGATACGAGCTTTGAGGGATCAAGGGCAGGTTGCGAGGGTCCTGTGGGAAAGTAAGGGGTTGTCTGAAAATTAGCTATTCCACTTCTACCCCCCAACAAACTACCGAAACACCTCGAGTGTTGAACTTTCAGAGTAAGCGCTTATCTTCCTTCTGTTACCAGAAGGATACAGAACTATTAAAATAAAGGAAAAAGACCAAAAACCTGCGAGGTCTGGCCTCCCACATGCTGAATACCCCCTTACTTCATTAAGTCTTTGACCTGCAGGGAAGAGTTTCAGGGCGTGCCACGCTATCTCACCAGCTGCTAAGCATTTTCTTTCTTCCTACACGCTATGAGTGTGGAAAAAAAAGAGAAAAAAATCAAAATTTAACTTTTCCCCTAGAGATTTAAAAAGGGGAAATGCATGGAAATACTTTGTTTCTGAAACTTTAGTAACAACAGCGATATCAAAACTGTCTAGTCTGGTTTTGATGTTTTCTTGGATGACTCAGTTTTGAGCAGTGGAGGAGTTTTCAGCTGAAAACCTTCTCATGACTATACAATTAAATGAGGTGGAATGAAAATAAAGAGTATGTCACAGGCCATGGTACGCACCAACAAATGTCATATGTACCTGATGTGTCCAAGTGTTCAAGCAGTAAATTACTTGCACGTGACAATGCCCTTGTCATTTCATGGTCTTCACACAGACACTGCTGCTAACTCAGGGTCATGATCCTTCCTTTTGCCATGTTAACACACCTTCTGAATTAGGAAGGTCTTTGCAAAACCAAAGAAATTTAAATAGTTATGATCACTTCTCTCAGCTGAATCAATTCTAGCCCTTCGGTGACAGAAACATACCAGTTCTCCAGTCATTCATGGAGTCTTCTAGGACGGACAAAATTGACTTTCTGTCACTCAAACACAAGTAGGAAAAAAAACAACTTGAAGTCCCACCTACTGCAAAACTTTCAGGATTAAATTACAAAGCAGCAAAGCAGGGCACATGGCCATTTTCCCTTCTGTGATGCTAAAAAGGACCATATTGCAAAGGCTCAGATAGATATGTTTGTGTGCTTATACATTTATCTGTATGGCTACTGGGTGAAAGGAGCAGAAGGAGGGTACTTAGGTAGCAATGGGCAAGTTGTGGTGAGTTTCTTAAATGGCTGTGTTTTTAAAATTAAGCTGAATTTTTAAATTTCTGAGATGGAGGATTATGATGCCTGGCTACATTACCCATCCTATCACTGTTCTAAGCTCAGGTAAATGTAACATCTTGGGAAAAAAACTACATAAGAGTTCTTTCTTTTTTCCCTACAAGTCAGACTATGGCAAGCTTTTTTCCAGCCCTGAAATACAGAGGACACTGTCTGTGATGAGCCCTGGAAGAAAACTGCATACAGTTTACTTTGGCAGTCCTTACATTCTTTAGTGATCATTTCTGGGGAATTATATATGCCATATGGAATACTTTCCTCAGTTAGCTAATAAGTTGACTCGGGACATACTGCCTTGCTGACTAAAGCCAATCCTTTATCTTCTGCAAATATGAAAAGATGCCATGTGATCCTAGAGGAACAGGGTCCGCAGTATGCTTGGCAAAGTATCACATGAGAAGGAAAGGGAAAAGAGAAATGAGACAGTAACAGGTGCAATGAGTTAATATGTGCTGAAGCATCTAATAAAAATAACAGTCAGAGCAGCAGAGCACAGCAGTGGAGGAAAGGAAAAAAAAAACAACTGTGGAGTTAGTACTTTAATTCTTTTAGTGAGTGAGGCAGCTCCAGTGTGGTACGTCCTTGAGATCACAGAGCGTATTAAAGAGTGGTAGTTAGAGAGAAACACAGTAAAAAGACACAGAAGTAGGCGCAGTGAAAAGGCAGATTTATTTACTAGTAGTACTGTACAGAGAAAAAAAAAGAGAGAAGCCACAATTACAGCATGGCTGTTGCTGGCAGTGTTCTTGGTTTTTTATTTTTGTTTTTTTTTGTACTCATTTTTTTAATCTGAAGAAAAAACATAACAGTCAAAAAAGTACACTTCAGGTTACAAAGTACAGCAGCTATCCCCAGCAATTCTAATCCAGTGTTAGCACAGCAGTTTTTCCCCAACAAAACGGGAATTTATTTACATTAGCTCACAAAGAAAGTGGGAGACTAAAGCTTAAAAAAAATCTCAACCACAACCTACATTCACCATAAAAGCTGCATTTTACACAACATTTTCTTGAACCCCTATAAAGAGTCATTCTTTGTCTGTGAAGTGAACGTAGTCGGGAGGGGTAGGAAACCTTCAAAACTGTGTTCTTTGCCTTTGTCCTGACCTGCTCTTGCTTGGCTACCTTTGCTGCGCTCAGGTTCAGTGGCCACTGGAAAAGCAAAAAGCTTTTAAATGGATTCATCTGCTGTATCTGCCCCTAAGCAATGCCTACATTCACACTTGCAAAATAACAGGGACAAAACTTGAGCCCATCATCAGTAAAGCACCTTAATCATAGGTACAGGCCGATCTTAACACGTCCTCAAGGCTATCCCTAACCAGCACAGTACTTAAGTATGTGTTACACTTCAAGCAAGTGCTTAAGACTAGTGGAGTTTAAGCGCCGTGTTCAATTGTGACTTTATACGGTTGCACAAAACCTTCTTTATTTTTGAGTTTGCCTCTCTCTGACTGGCACATTATCTTGGAGGGATACCAGTAGCTTCTTGGCAGCTAATTTTACTGAGAACACCTTTGCATGCTGGATCAGTCTGTGGGGAAGTTCGCATTTTCTCCTGGCTCCTTTACCCTGCCAATAGCAGCCTTACAGTTATGGGGTGGCTTGCTTTCTGCTCCTGTAAGTGGCTTCTGGATGCAGATATTTTATGCACTTGGGCATATCTAGCTCATACAGGCTTGGGGGACTTAGTGTGTTCCCACAGGAGTGGGAAGAGAGACAGCAGATCTCCCTTAACAGCAAGATTTTAGTGGAGTCCACTGTTTGGGCAACCCATGGGATGCCAGATGAATAGACAGGGAGAGTTCTCCTCTAGCATCAAATCTGCTCTAGGAATCTAGGAAGATGTCCAAATGCTGAGGACAGGATACCGTCATTTCTTTTTACTTGGGTCTCATGCCAACAGGCCTGAGGTGCGGTTTTTAACTCCAGTCTCTTTTCTTCCCTCTATCTTTTCTCATAGGAGACCAGAAAAAAGGAAGCAAAGAGAGGGTGAAAAAAGGAGCAGCTGAGCAATGGTGTCCAGGATGAGAGCAAGTACAGAGACGGGGGACAGGCAGAGTCTGGAGCAGAGGTGTGCAGAGGGAAAAATGTGGAAAAAAACTTACACTGCCTCTTTTATGTTGTGTTTGTGTACAAGTATGAAATTCACCCCCATCTTCTTCAGGCACTGCGGGTTTTAATAGTTCCTGGAGAGTGTTTGTCTACTTTCAAACACAGTCAGCAAGGAGACTGTGCTCTAAACCCCCCTCTGCAGAAAAGTGCACCAGTTTCACAACACCATTTCAAAATCTGTCTAGGTAAAGGAATGAGAAGACACAGTTAAAGCAGCATAAGCCTTGCTCGTAGCATATTGTTTAAAGACCAGACCCTATAAGCATTTGTGCATGTGCTTACACTTCACTTGTCTGGGTCATCCCATTGAACTAAAAAGGGCTGCTTAGGTGCTTACTTTGATGCTCATGGGAAAGTCTTTAGGTCTTATAGACCTACTGAATAGATATGCAAGGTCTAAATTCAGGTATGAATCACTAACATACCAATGCAAGTTAAAAATGTACAAATATAGCCAAACTGGTGGACTTGAGTTACTTAGCTAATGCTAAAAAATTAAGGTTTTTTTTTTCGATTTCTAAAGCAGATTAGATTAATTCTTAAAACAAACTCCTAAATCCTCCTTCGAGAAGAATATAGGAATTGCAGGAAAGCTTTGCAATACAATAACAGCAAAAACACTCGAAATAAGAGAAGCTTTTGCGAAGTGGAGGAAGGGGCTCAGAATTATTCACAAGTTTGCCCTTAAGAAAAGTGGCCTATTCTTAATCCACTGAACAGCCTAAGTGGAACCACCACAGGAAAAAAGCTCTAGATTTTGCAAGACTTTTTGAATCCATGAGGAAAAAGGCTCAGTTTTATAATGCTTTTATTTTAAATACAAGTGGGACATTTTTAAGAACTTCATGCACCCTTGTCACTATTTACAAGCTAAGTTATTATTATAAGTTTATATTACAAGTTAGATTTATATTCATTCGCTTTGGATTAGATGACAATCCATTTATATCCTAAGCTTAATAAATTCAGCCATTTTATAAAACTTACTCTTTTACATACAAAAATTACAGTCCACATTTTTGTTGGATATTGTCATAGCCTGCGACCTCTGATTAAGCTCAGAACTAAAGTTTAGTCTTGCTGCCCAGAAGGCTCATGAAACATAATCTGAGCAAATCCTAAACTTTCTAATAGACAGAGAGAACTGATTGAAACTGAGTGAGTTTAGGAAAAAAAAAAGACGCCACGCCTCAGCCTGTGGGAAAAACCTCTAATTTGTCTAAATGATTTTGTTCTACTCTTTCTAGTGGCACTATCTATCTCTGGCATTTTGAAATCTAATGTTGGATAAAGTATGACAAAGTGAAAAAACATATAGTTCTCCTATTTAGCCATACCTCTCTACTGAAAGTAGGTAACGATTTCCTACCATGTTAGCTTTCTAGATAAAGAAGTTTGCCTAGCTATAGAAAGCATGGGTCCACGTTTTTCTATGAAATAGGTTTGCTTATTTAGCTGTGTTCATAGCACGTATACTGGATTCTACTCTTCTAACTTTACTCTCTAAAAAGTGTTGTGATCCTGCTTCCTGGAGAAGCTGTGGTTAGGTCTACAAAAGATCCCAAGAAGCTGGGCATTGTCATAAACATATGAAAAAGTTCAAAGGCTCAATGTCACGGGAAGGATGATATTCAGAAACTCAATCCCCATTTAGGGTTTGTATCTCATTACAAAAATATTTATTCCTTAAAAAAATACACAAATGTAAAATACTACGCTTTCTATTATATCCCCACTTACTTTTCCAAGTATGCCATTTGGATGTTGGACTAAATCAAAAGGTAGAACACCTTTTATTTCTCTAGCAACTCTGTATGCTGTCTTTCTGCTCCAATTAATTTGTTGTATCTCTATAATTTTAAGCATGAAGAAACAGTAGTGAACTTAGGTACAATGGCAGGGGATTAATATAATAGCTGTCAGGGAAATCCCACTTAATATTTGCTCATGGATACCACCATGCTAGCAATGCTGACTTGGGACCTGATCCTATCAGATGCTAAGCACCATTTTGTTTTGTGTTTTTCTCAGCAGAAGTACCAATGCTCAGAGTTAGCCTCTAGGACTACACCACCCTGGTCAAACTCAGCAGTGCATAAAATCCGTACAGGTACACAAATAACACCCAAACTACACCCTGTGTTAATTGTTCATGCCCTGATCTTGCAGACACCTACACACATTCCTCCTGTGAGTAGTCCTGTTGCCTGAAATAGGTCTACACACAGCAGAATTAGGCGTATGCATTTTTGTTTGCAGGGCTGAGGTCTTCTATTGCACTGGTAGAGGTACACTTCGTGGAGAAGGGCTTGTGCACACTTCTCTTGCTGGGGATTGAAAGATAATGTTGTGTTTATACAGCTTTGGAATACAGCCTGCACGTTTTGGAAAAAAATAAGGAAACAACGATACAAAAAGAAGGAGGAAACCCAAGAGTGCTAAGGCAAACTGTCAAATGGCACATCATACCTACTTTGTCATTCATTTAGATAACATCACAAAGGCAGACCAGAGGAGTTCTGTAAACATATACCATACAGTACATCAGCCACAGGAAATTAAAAAAAGAAAACAACCCTGTAATTCTTTTCTTTCTGTATTGATATTCTTGTAATTGAAAGAGATTGCCTACCCACTAATCATAATGCTGTGTTTTTTGATTTGTATTTTTCTTCTGTTAAAAAAAAACAAAGAATGGAAGTAAAATGCAGTGGTTTGAAAAAGAAACAGCCCCTGAATGCAAACGAGGGACGACGTGGAAAGTGGGTTCATAGAAACTTAGAAAATACAAAATATAAAAAGTTTCACAGGTTTCTTTTTCCCAGGCTAGGAAAGATACACTGAAAAGAGGTTTTTTTTTGTTTTTCTTACAAAAGTTAAGGCGAGCAGTTTGTTGTGGCAAAATGCTATCACTGAACCAGTTTCTGACTCTACTTTTTTGTATCCCCTCATGCTGAAATTGAAAATGTACATGTGATGGCGTAAGTTGTACTGACAGGGAGTTTGCTTAAAACAATACAAAAAACCCCTCCCATAATGATCCTTACAAAATTCTCTCTCTGCTTGACCGCAGAGCGGACCTCTTCCTTTGTGCCTGATTGTGCATGAATTTCCACAGGCAGCTTCCTATCCGAGGGCGAGGGGAAAACTGACCCCTTCAAAGCCCAAAGCAGCCCTGGAAAACTGGTTTACATTCATCAGCCTAGGCTAATGCATCTGATTTCCCCTATAACTTGGCTGCAGGCTAATGGCTAGAAGGGACAAGCCAATGTGCAGGTGTGGCTGCTGCCCTTGTGGAGAAGGATGATTGGAGTAAGCGTGTTTCAGCCGACGTAGCTAAGACCCTCTGAGTTTAGACTGATTTGCTCCTGTTTCGTGTTTTCTCTGACCTCAGACATGGAACTGCCTTTGACCCGTAAAGACAAACCCTATTCAGAAAAACCTGTAGCTTTTCTGGATCTATTGGGGACCATTAACCATGGAGTTCATACGAACACATAAAAAACACCGGCCTTCCTAGGCACTCACTGTTAGCTACAAGTACTGAGCAGTAGGTATTTGGCAGGTTTAAGGTTTAAGGCTTGTGCTCTACTTCTAACCACTAAAGGGCCACTTCTGGACTCTTGCATGCCACCATCTCCCCACCATGTTTTTGCCTCAGATGGTGCACTGGTCTCAGACACGTCCTGGTCTCAGCCTCAGCAAGCATCTCCCAAAGCTGGCCGCTGAGGGAGTCATCCCCAAAATGCTGAGTCTGTGCTGAACCAGAAGGTCATCTGACAGGGAAGCATGTGGCTGAAGAGATGCATGGACAGAGTGGTTTAGGGTAAAGACGACACCCCAAATTTCCCAAGCAGAAGACTTTGGGAGAAAATGTCCACAGGGAGAGGAGCAGCAGGGGGAAAAAGATCAGGCTGGGAAGACACTGGGAGACCAGGGTGGCCACGAAGATGGCATCACACCCAGAGAGGAAAGGGTGGTGAGCAACGAGATGACCGGCCAGGCCAGGAGGAGGGGGCTGGAAGATTTGTTTTTGAGCATTACAGGTGAGGTGAACAGGCCCCAGAGTGAGAGAACTATTGCAAAGCGTGGCCAGCTCCTGCAGCGCTCACGGGGTAGGGGTGAGAGGGAAAGGGCTTCACCCTTTGTGTTGCAGTGCTTTGGGGTCCTAAATGTGCCTGGGGACAGCCTTGCCAGGCCACCCTGGGGTTAAAACTCAGGGTCTTGTTTTAAGAAATGTTGAGATTTGTAAATGCTTAACATTTCTGGGAGAAAAGAAAAAAAACCCACACAACCCAACCAAAATAACCCAAAACACAAGTTGCTAGTTTCCAACAAACAATCACCGGACATATTCTCGCAATGTGGGGCTCTGCGGCCGTTCCCCTCCTTGATAAAACTTCGCCGCCTAAGCCTGAGTCAAGGGATGATGTGCAGAGCTTCTGTGGGTGAGTTTGGTCCTTCTCCCATCCAAAAGCCCCCGGGGGAGGCGGAGGGAGGGTGTGGAAATCTATTGAATCCGGCCACTGCAGCAGATACGGAGGCCAGCAAAATTTCTGCAGGTGTCATACGGATGTGGCTGCCTTTTCCTACTCTCCGCTTGCTTTTTTTTTCTGACTGTCACCTGAGCAGTGGTGAGAAGTTACATTGCCCAGCTCCATCCTGACGGCTGAGTGATCTAACGCGGGAACTACCTTTCGCATTTTTTTTTGTGTGCATGTTTTCAGTGTGCCTCATATTACCATCACTGTGAACAAGTGGTTTTTTTACTGGCACAGAAAGAAAAGAGTACAGAGCAAGAACTCTGTTTACGGATGCTCTGAACTAACAATTAATGCAGTAAAAGCACCATCCAAGAAAGAACAGAAATATCATAGGAACCACCTCAGACTGAAAAGAGGCTTTTTGTTGTTTTCTTTCTTTCTTTTTTCTTTTTTTTTTTTACGTTTTTATTTTGTTTTTCAGTTGCTGTTATTGATTTTTAAAGTCTGATAGTTTCAAAGACACTTCAAAATAATCTTCTGTACTTTTTAACACTATCAGAAAACATAAATCCTGACTTTTAATCTCACTTCTGTAGTTACAAATCCAGACTAACTCCACCAGAGTGAGTGAAGCTACACTTAAGCAAAACCGGCGTGAGACAAGAATCAGGCTTACACTATCTCGCCATGAAAAAGCTGGCTGCTTTTTCATTGTAGTCAGAAGAATCAAAGGACGAAGAAACAAAGAAACATCTACTGATTTTGGATGCCTTTGTCTTTTCACATTTTCACATTGAATTGCTTTTAACAGGCCTGATTTTCAGAGGACAGATGAAGAAAAATGTACTGGAAATCAGACCTCTTTGAAGTGTCCCACACTGGAAAATGAAGCATCCAAAACCACCAGCAGTTTTTGAAAAAGTTAGCCTCGCGGCTGTAGGATCTTCCCCCAAAACAGCTGCTCCGACAAAACTCCTGTGGGCTTCCACAGGAGTTTTAGCTGGGTAAGCAGGGCAGGATCAGACCCATCACCTGTCACTACATAGGTGCACTGGAGGTACACTCTATGAGAAATCACGATCTCCTAAGAATCACAAAATAAAACTCTGGCCCTGCCCCCTTTCCCAGCACTGAGAATTTCGTCACTGAATCCTGCGGGAACAGGGTCAGACTGTGAGAGAAGTTCATTTATATTCTAAGGAAACAGAAAGCAGTATCTCTCATCTACTGAAGTTCAGCAGGAAAACTTCATGTATAAACATTGGCAGAGTTGCTGAAAGGCAAGTAATTAGATCAGTGACTCCATTTCGGTTGGTGTGACAGCTGCATCTTTTTCATGTCAAGTTAATTTCAACAGTAATTTGGGCAGATGAAGTACATATACAATACTGTAATCTGGAAGATTTATATAAGGCAAAATCATCATTCATACATTTTCTAGAAAGAACAATTAAGGTCCACTTTTGGTATTACCAATAAACAGAAATGGCTGATGGGCTTTTCTGACACCGCAAACAAAACTGGAAAGTTACTATAACAAAAAACTCTTTGGGAAAGACTTGTCTGAGTTTTAGCAAATTAAAACAGTAAAATGACCTAAGCCTTCCCCCCCCCCAAGAAATAAAAATTAAGATCTACAAAATAAAGTTTAAATGTGATTTTTCTTAAACAGAGAAGCAATATATTTTAAGGCTCTCGTATCTGGCTGCTGTGAAACTCAGACTCCCACAAAGTCCTAGGAATCTGATCAAGCCTGCCAGATATCCAAAGAAAAATGTAAAAAGTGTTTTCATTATATATATATATAATATATATATAAAAAATCAAATAAATATGAAAACATTTGTTCCATTTCCCATTTATCTCTCACTCTGCAATATTCAGGAAAAAAAATACCCACAACAAAAAAAAAAGAAGGAAAAACCCCTCAACCCTTCCCCAAACCCCAAATAGTACATCTGATGGGAAAAATAACCATGCGTTCCTCTTCCTGAAGAACTAGAAAGCAAAGCAACCCAACTGCAAGGCAATGGAGGCATTCACTTCCAGTTCACAGTATTGCAGTTAGAAGTAGAGTGAGGTCTAGGTAAGTGATGGAGCAGGAGCTGCCCAGAGCAGGGAAGGAGGAGGTGTTCACATGACAATACAGCATTGACAGCGCTTTTTCTTTTGTGTACCTGGGGCGGCTTCCAGGGGCAGGCTCTCTTCCTTCCCCTCAGGAGAGGAGGGCTCTGTCGTGTCCGACAGGGGCCTGCCAGAGACCAGCTCAGCGGCGTTCCCGTCCATGGTGGAGACATCCGTCACTGTCTTCTCCCGCAAGGACTTCTCGTCGTCTTCGTCGATAAGGACCAGCTCTGCCTTGATGGTCTCATCATAGCCCAGCACTTTCTTCGTCTCCTCTTCATCATCGATATTCTGGTAGCCCATAAATATCATTGTCACCGGCTGATCTGCGCTGGCCTCCAGGGCTTCGCCACTGCAAGGTTTGTCTTGGGGCTGAGGGTTCACAGCATGCCCTTTGCTGGGTTTGTGTACCATTTCCAGCTTTGCCTCCTTGAAGAGCATTTGCTCCTTCACATGGCTAAGGTTTCCATCGGCTACCGCATTTCTGTCTGACACAGTCATTGTTTCATACCCTCCTTTTACACTTGATTGTCCAGCTTTTTGCATAAGTTCATCTACGTCCTTTGAGCTTAATTTGTGTACTCCATTTTCTACCACTGTGCCACCAGAGTGAACCTCATAGACTACCTTGGTACCATCATCATAGACCTTGAATCCTCTTTGATGGGCCTCATCTGGGCCAATAGGTGAAGCAGAGACAATCTTGGTCTCTCCTGTCTGTTTGTCTTTCTCCACATTAATTTCCATGGTGCACAAAGCTTGAATGAAAACAAGAGAGGAAGTGCATGTTACAACAAAAAAAGCCAGTGAATGGTTAATTGCCAAACAGACAAAGAAAACTACGGTGCCCCTTTTCCTACCTCCTGCTTCTAAAGGGCCAAGCGTTCTACGTTAGAGGTGGGACACAATGCTGTGGACAGAGATAGTTATGACACTACAGCTTTTTATACAGCTGGAGGCTAGGCATACCTGTGGCAAACAGGACCTAGTCTTCCAGCTCACGCCGTGTGGAGCTGTCTCTGATCAATTAGGAGTGCCAAGAGCACTTGGGTTAGGTGTAATTTAGACAAAGGGAGGTGACAGCATGCAGGTTGTCTTCAACCTTTCCATTCCAAACTTGCCTCAAAATTCAGAGAGAAACTCATCTCCAGGAACCTCTCTACTCTCTTTTCCTTCTCTGCCCTCAAACTGCGAGTTAGCTGATAACAAGTTTTGTTTGCTGCAAGTAACACCCAGACTGTTTTATTATCAACCTTTGTTCTTGCTTAACTCTTCCATCCGTAGCATTCAAAACATTTTAGAGAGCTGAAGAAACATAGTTTACCCCTGTTCTACAGGTGGGAAAACAAAATCACACAGGAATGAGATAATTTCTCCTGCAGATGCGTGGCAGGGCAGGTGTCTCAGCTTCCACACCAAGGCATTGACAGTGACCTCTGCTTGCAGGTTAAGAGAATGTACAAAAAGGCCAAGAAGCACTCCTTTGTTTATCTGAGTTAGGCCCTAAGCACCATTGCCAAAGTTGAAGAAAAAAGTAACAATGAACTGATTTTCAAAGTAACATGAAACAACAGGTAGAAACATGCGTATGAAGGATGCTCCTTTAGAATGGCAAAGAATTTTTTCTAGCAGTTAAGAAGGACGCAGTAACAAGATGAAAACTGTAGAGACCACACAGTGGGAATAGACAGGCAGTCTGCACTGCTCTGATACCCATTTTGAGATACTAGACAGCTTTTCAAAGAAAAATGTGCAAAGGTGTCACAGATTTTCCAGAAGTGATTATCTGCTTAAGCATTCCTTGTATGCAGATGAAGACATTTTGGCTCCTGGACAGACATCCACAGACAATTACAAATTACCACAGGCAGTGACAATTGTCTGTGAGACTTACAGTGACCATTTCCACCAATGAACCTCAATGGTATAATTGTGACTTGTCTTACCTGGGGACACCACAAACTGACACGTTGGCTTTTTTTCCTGACTTATTTTCAAATGAGTATAGAATATCCTTGCTCCAAGAACCAGTGTAGCTTGGTATGCTTGTATTTAAAAAATCATGAATATAAAAAATTACTCTTGCTTTAATATATTCCCTCAGTCTTATTATCCATACATAGTATAACTTTTTTTCTGTATCCTTAAAGCAAAGTATTTCATCAGCAATAGGAAGCATATCATGATGTGCATCATGGCCCCCCCTGTAGCTCTAGATGGAAAATTCATGTATTGCTGAGTGGATGCATGCTGGCCCCCATGAGGCGGTCTCCTCTGGCCCCTGGCAGTGCAATCTGGGAGGCAGCCCAGCCAAATGGAGGTCTGGCCATCTATGTGCTGTGTGTGTCTGCTCAGACCTTGGTTGGCCCTGGCAGGGCTGGTTAGGTCAAGTGCAATGCTGCATGAACACCTGTGTGGAGCTGGAGGATGGAGGTGCCGGTATGCGAAGGAGCATTGCTACCTTTGAGAGCAAAGCGTTGCTGAAGGCTGGAGTGGGCTACAGAAGCAGGGATCTCACCTTGGCCATTGCAAGCTAGGGGAATACCCCTAAGGACTGTGTTTTACTACTGCTTTGGGAGGTTTATGGACTAGCTATATCCATAGCTGTCATGACCCTGAGCACTACATGCCCATTTTCACAACGAAGTAAGGATATCAGTTTTCTGATCTCCCTCCTCATGCTGGAGATTTCACACCTGGCCATCCCACAGCAGCCCCAGCAGCCAGCAGGAGGCTGCAGGGGCGAGAGCTGGGCTCTGCTCTGAGCTGGGCAGCAGGAGACTGAGGGGCAGCCGGCATGGACTGAAATGGGAGATTTAGGCTGGAAATAAGGAAAAATATTATCAGCCCAAGGCCAGTAGCAGTTAAGCCCTCAAGCACATTGCTCTGAGGAGCTGTGGCAGACTGCACCATGGTGCAGCTGAGAGATCAGATGGCATGGATCACTTGCTCAGGACTGTCCCAGCCCAGGAGCTGGTGGGCAAGTGTCCTTCAAGTCTCATGCAAGTAATCCTGCCCTGAAGCCTTTAATCCAACTTGTAAGGGGTAATGAAACAAAATCACACAGGGGCCACCACTGACACTCTGGAATTTGCTCCCTTCTAGGTGCAGTTTCTTGGGTGGGGGTGAGGTGGAGGAGGAAAGGAAGAGGAATTTTGTTTATTGGCTTGGCCCCGGGGCCTCGAGTGAGTGGGCTCTCAACATTACTTGACCGTGCCAGGGCTGCTCAGGCAGACATTGTTCAACTACTGCAAACGTTACAGAGCTGAAAGTCGGAGTTGTCCAGCCTATGGTGCAGATACTAAAACTGGCACACTGGGATGTTTTTCAGTGGCAGCCAGCTGCACTGAAGCAAAGCTGACCTATGAGGGGGTAACAGCACATCCAGAAAATAATCTCTGATGGGCAGAAGTTCCTGATATGTCCTGAGCACCTACAGCCCTGCAGAGAGGGCACCGCCAGCCCACTAACTGACCGCCTGCTACCTTCTTGGTGAGAAGCAGCATCCTGAGCTCCCCTGGAGCTCCTGTGCTTCTCCTTTTCTTTGAAAAATAAAAGTATTATCTGGGGCATGACTTTTCAGTAAAGGCTGTTGATTTTCCTGTGAAATAGTTGAGTGCCATGTTATTGCATGTATTTTTAGAGGGTGCAATCTGCCAGACCCTCCTTGTTTTGGTGAACAAATTTCATTCAGTAGTGTGTGTTAAAAGGCGGCTCGAATAACGGGCCTGAATGTAGAAGCAGATAGGGAAAATCTTATAGTTAAATCACATGGACCTGGCCATATTTAAGAAGAGCTGCAAGATACATCTTTTTATCTATGGTATAGAGTATGGATAAGTAACAATGTCCTGCTTATTAGGAAGACTTTGGGCAACAAGTTCTAACACTGGTTGTGCCTCTGTCCTACTGGCAGATCTGATATAGAAAGTTAACAAGTGTGGTCCTTGTGTATTTTATGTTTGGCAAATTTGCTTAAGCATTTGCCATTGTCAACATTTTCTTCTAATTTCTTCTACCATGATTTCAGCAGCAGTGTTTTTAAGATATTGACATAAGAAGCCAGTTATGACCTACCCCAGGGATGACATTAAAGCTACTTGTGCAAGTAAATGCATAAACATACACGAGGTTCTTAGAAAGCTCTTCACTATTGAAATGCATTGCCATGGGAGAAGTGAATAACAGAACCTGGCTTATCTGCCTGTATGCATGATGTTTGTTCTCTGCAGCAAAACCTAGCAGCCCAGCTTGTAAAGTAGCTGAAAATCAAACTAATGTTGATTTCCAAAATGTCTGTATTTAACCAGCCCTTATTTACTGCAAAATGTGCTCTATTAATACAATACACAAAGCTACCTGACAATAGAGTTGAAACTGAAAGCAGTACTTGAAGATGACAGCCTGTATTCACATGTACAAGTTTTCTGCACAAGCTGTAATTACAGTGTAACATGATGCAGTGCTTCACGTCAACAAGATCCCAACATGCAGACAAAAGGATCTGGCTTCTGCCTGTTACATGGATTCAGAGGCTGTTCTTTGGAAAAAAAAAGTCTTATTAGACTTTGAGCTTGTTTTAAGATGGATGTTTACAGTCTCCCTTTGAGCACATACGCTGGCGCCTTTTCTTTAAGCTATTGCACACACACGATACTTACTTTTATCAAGGACTACATGAACAAGGCTTCTGGGTCATTCGAAGAATGAAAGAAATTATTGTATTCTTGGTGTTGAAAAAATGACACAAACCACACAGGGAAAAGCTTGCTTTAAGACAGACTGGGGTAAGCACTAGTGGAAGGGAAGCTTTTGGAAGGGCTTGCAACAGGACCTCTGAACAAAATGACATATCCCGTAGCAGTGTACAGTGTCTTAGCTGCAGATATTGCTTTGCTATGTTTGTTAACCTGTTCTTCAAGTAAGCCACCTTTCATTCCCACTCCTTGGGACATCCCCTAAGCAGCCACCAGCAATTTAGTCTTGAGATAGGGAATACATTATTTAGAAAAGAAGGATCTTAAAAATAAGAAAAACATACAGCTTCTAACAATCACGTTGTAACATTTAAGACACATACTCAATCTGAAAAAGATGTGTTAGAAAATTGTCTGTATGACTCCAAGCACAAAACATGCCGTAATTCTCCCCACCTTTTCCTCAAGAAAGAATGATTTACGAGTAAGTATAACACGACATAAAAGTTTGAAGCACATATGGAGTCTTGTGAGCGCCTGTCTGTCTCATTCATCTTAATGGGAATTGCATGGGTACAACGGAGGAGACAAAACCTTGGCCTAGATACCATGAGTTTGTATCAGCAGAGATGGGAAGAACGGAATGTTTCCATGTAAAAAAATTGGACGCGTTTCCTATGCTACTTGTATGTAGTTCAACTGCATTGTTTTGAGAGTACTCATTGCTGCTCAAAAAAGCCTCCACTTATTTACAAAATACAAATCAAGCGGCATTTCCTGGCATTTAAAAGATATCGGGACACCAGACCCATTAAGGTAATATAACAAAAAAAGTTCATGGCTACTGGACTGGTATTATAATACTTTGTTCCTTGAGACTTACCAGCTACTCTGCTTGCTCCGTCCCGCCCAGGAACTGGCTCTGCTGTTCGTGAATAGAGGGTTGGGAGTTCAGGGATCTGGGAGTAAATGTAATTTACTGCATCTGGTGTCAGAGAACAGGAAACAGTTAGATTTGTGCTACGAGCCCCAGTGGCTTCATTGCTTAGACAGCAGAGTGTTGTCAGCCCCGACAATAGTCACAGGAGCTTTGTACTAGATAATTGGATCAAAGCAAACAAAGTGCAAAGTCACTGTCATGTGATTGGTGTTCAATAGACTAGCTGAGGCAGGAGTGAATAGGTCCAGATGACTCAAACCTTATGTCAGTCGAACACATGAAATTATTTGTCAGGAGGTTCTGGATTTATCAAGTCCATGACCTTTAAAACAGGGGGTAGAAGGGGGAAAGGTAAGGAACAAACCTAACGTGATACCCAGAATACATCACCTTTCAAATAGAGCTATAAAAGCCTAAAAGTGCTAGTGTTGACTGAATGGGATGAAAGGCCAGCTCTTTTGCACTGATTGTTTCCGATATTGAAACGACATTTGGCTCTTTGTTCTTAAAGCTGAAATGTAGCTAATAATGGAATCACATATAGATACCCATAGGGTGCCCATTGTGACCTTCAGTAGGTATTAAGCACGTTCCAGTTCTGCAGTGCCGTCATTAACAAACCCTGAACTGGTAGAAAGCTATCTTAAAGGACTGACTTGTTTTACATTTGAGCTTTTGGTTGTTTAGCATAAGATAAATATGTTATTTAGAAGAGACATTAAAGAAATTTACAAATATTTACAAGGAGATATTTTGTGCCTGGTTAAATACAACCAGATAGCATATACCATTCTGCTAGGATTCAGTGGCTGAGCTAAAAACAGAGCTCAGAGGAGAGATGTGCAAATAACTGACTTACAGTTCAGGCACCAAACCAAAATGAAAAAGAAAACAGAAATTAAAAAAATCGCATGCTTTCCTATCAACTGGAAATGTTTTCAGTTTTGTATGGAAACAGTTAAATTTCCATTCAAACATAAGATCCCATCTGGTGTGAAACAGAACATTCTTTTTCCTCCAAGGGTACTTTGCTGGTTATAATTTAAGTTGTTGAGCCCCTGGTATGGCCTGGTCCATGTGCCAGGGTAGGAGGCAGAACCTGCCTTCCTTGATGCCTCTTGTTAGGAGCAGGTGAGATGGGAAGACCAGCGCAGATAATAAAAGTGAACTGGTGAAAGGAGAGAGAAAATGGAAGTGTCCTGCTGTAGGCTGCTTGACTGCATCTGGTGAAGGGAGATTCTTTCATCATGTTCCCTATGGGCTAACACCCATCCCAGGAAAAAACCTACACCTGGTGGCATCCTCAGCAAAGACATGACGTGCCATCTCTAATCCCAAAGTCTGCTCCTTTGGCAGGAAAATTGGGCCTGGTATTAGTGAAAAGGTTTTACTGCCTTAACAGCCTGCAGTGGCTACGAGTGCTGCTGGGGCAGGAAGACAGCAATCACAGCCCCCAAGAAGACACTCCATCCCTCTGGAGAGCAATGTAGGTGACTCAGGTAAGGAGGTCCCTTTTCCCCCTTCCTACATCAGAGAAGGATGGCACAGAGGCACAGTGCAAATTCATTCCAGAAAGCCAAGAAGTTAATATGTAAGTTCAGTTTGTAGCAGATTAATTGAAAAAAAAATCTTGGCCAGGGAAATATTATTTTATTTCACACTTCAGTGGACAAATGGCAGTCTTGGCAAAAGAGCTTTTATATTTTCAATGCATACTGTTTCCTCAAAGTTTTTTATTTTTAGCAGTAGAGCCCAGGAGAAATAATTGTTTAGGACACAGCTGACTGAGCAATGGCCAGCAACAGCTGCTTTCTTTTGCAGGGTTTCTTGCCTCTGATGAGAAATCGGTACAACGCTTGGTGTTGTTATTCTGGGAAATATCATCAGCAAACGAGCAGGCCATTATTGAAAACTGAAGTGATTTCTCAGAAGAAAGAAGAGGGGACTGTGTTTCTGGGCCAGAATAAGGAGGCACTTTGTGTTCTGGAAATGGCAGAAATCTAGTAATTGTTCACCCCATAGAGTGTACTGCTGGAACAGTAGTTTCAGTACATGCTCATCCAGTGACTCGAGTGACAGACCTATTTGTCCACACGTGGGTGTAATCAATGCAGACTTGTGCTGCTTAACTAATCATCCTTTACTTCTTTGGTGGTCCATGAGAATAAATAGGCACGGTTAGGGTACAGTTCTCATCCCAGGGCACTGCAGGAGGCAAAAATCCTTTGCAAGTGTTTGTTTTTCCCCAGTGCCTGTACAGGCAGCTGAGCTGACCATCCTAGCAGCTAGCATGGCTGATGTCCAGCAGTGAGCAAGATCAGTTGTATGGCTTGATGGTGAAACTCTGACTTTGATGCTGTACATGTCTGTGCACCTTAGTAAGTTGTGGGTTTTTTTGCATCCTGCATTAGGAGATAGTCGCTAAGTAAGTGTTAGGTGTTGTTAATATTGACTCAGTTTAGAAACTTCTCTGGATGTTACTTAGAATAAAGTATGAAAACAATTAGCTTCAGGGCTCCTGACAATCTCTCATTATTGTCCTGAGAAGGGAATGCCAGGGTGGGGTGGTGGGGGTGGGATTCTTGTGGACTTTCTTCTGAAGCAAGTGGTGGTGCCATGTGTCAGAAATGGGGTGTTTGGCTAGAAGAAGTTGGGGCTTGGTTGATTATGTCAGTTCCTGTCTCCTTCCCCACCAAATGAAACGAAAATGCTCATTTCCCTTTATTTCAGTGGCAGCAAGGTTTTTTTTCATTTAGCACCTTTAAAAAGGATGTGAGAGATCAATTTTACAAGGAGTGGATGAGATGCAAATCAGCATTTCGTTCACATGAGAAATAAGACAGAACATAAATTAAAGCATTTGAACTGACTGCATTCAATATCTTCATTTGAACCTTTGATGAGTTATTAATATCTAAGGATGCCATAAAACATGTCCTGTGGCTTTTTGTACTACTTACAACAAACTGTGTTTTAGGACTACGGCACTCTTCCACATTATCAGACAGACAAGTGGTTGGGAAAACATATGGGGCCAGATAACCCTTCAAGGGTGCTTACACAAAACTAAACCTTCAGAACTGCTCAGAATAGCTCCCATGCAGAGGCTTGTGGCCAAATGTCTGATGAGCTCATTTTCCAAGGGCTGGATTATCTTTAAAAAGTCTGACTACCACTAAAATTAGTGCCTAAGGTCTTCTGCAAATACTGGCTCCCAGAACAGGTCTGTTCCACCTGCAAAGCCCTTTGGGACTCCACAGGGCTATGTCAGAGGGAACAGAGATTACGACACTCCCAGCACGTTTGTAAGACCACGAACTGAGGTTTAAGCAGGAAGCTTTGCTGAAAGATAAAAGCTGAATAGCCTGGCTCTGACTTAGTGAATCATGCTTTAAACTAACAAACCTGGGGGGTAGAGCCCATAGCTGATACCTGTATATCCATAAGCAACAGGGTGTATGAGCGCAACTACCAGATCAGTAAGGAATGCTCCCCAACCCTTTCCAAAGGCAAGAACCCTAAGTTCAGCCACCTCAAGTGCACGTATACCAATGTATGTAATCTGGGCAACAAGCAGGAGGAACAAGAGCTCTGTGCCCAGTCTGAGAGATGTCATAGGAGTCACAGAAACTTGGTGGGAAAACTCACATGACAGGAAAATCACAATGGATGGCTACAAACTCTTTCAGAAAGATAGGAAGGGAAGAAGAGAAAGTGGAGTTGCAGTTTATGTGAAAGAGAAATTTGAGTGTATAGAGGAGAGCTCTGGAGACCATACCAGTTCTATTGAATGAATACCTTTGGACCAAGATTAGAGGGATCATCACTAAGGAGGATCTTATGTTAGGTATCTGTTACTGACCTCCCAATCAGGATGACAAAGCTGACAAAACCTTACTTTGGCTGCTCAAGGAAGTCTCAGGCCAACAGAACCTGGCCTTCATGGGTGGCTTCAATTACCCAGACATTTGTTGGGGAAAAAAAAAACATTGGTGCACAAGCCATCCATCAGGTTTTCTGGAATGCATTGAGGACTGCTTCCTGCTACAGATGCTGGACATGCCAACTAAGAGCAGCACATTGCTAGATTTACTGCTCACAAACTGAGAAGGCTTACCTGAAAACATAACTACCTATGGTAGCCTTGGATACAGTAACCACAACGTTGTGGAGTTGGAGATCCCACTGAGCACACTGAAGACCAGTACTAGGATAAAGACCTCAAATGTCAGAAGAGTGAACGTCAATACACTCAGAGCCCAGCTGCGAGTGATTCCATGGGAAGCATCCATGGAGGGCAAAGGAGCCTGTAAATGCTGGGAGTTATTCAAGAAGTGCCTGCTGAAAGCACAAGAATGGTCCATCCTCTACAAAGAGAAAGGAAGGAGGCTGAACGAAAGACCACCCTGGCTTAACAATGAGCTCTTAGGTGTAATTAAAGGCAAAAAAGAAGCATACTGGCTATGGACAGGCAGCCAAATAGCCATTGAGGACTACAAGAACCTTGCTAGGGCATGCAGAGATGCAATCAGGAAGGCTAAAGCTCAGCTAGAACTGAAATTGGCCAAAGATATCAAGTACAACAAGAAAGGGTTCTTTAAATTTGTGAGCAGTAAGCAGAAGCACAGGGAAGACATTGGCCCGTTACTAAACAGGGCAGGGAAACTAGTCACTAACAATGCTGACAAGGCAGAGGTTCTCAATGTCTTCTTTACTGGCATAGTTGGACCCCAGATCATGAGATCGAGTAGCTACGACAGCTCATGTGTTCACCCACCAGTAGTGGAGGAATTGTTGGTCTGTGGCCTCTTGCAAGGGCTCAACCCACATAAATCCATGTGTCTGGTTGGAATCCACCCTAAGGTGTTAAGAGAAGTGGCTGACATCGTTGCAAGGTGACTGTCTATACCCAGGAAACTACAGGCCCATTAGTCTTACTTCATACCCCGGCGAAGTGATGGAATGAGTCCTCCTAGAAACTATTACAAACCGAATGAAGCAGGTGATTGGGAAAAGCCAGTACAGATTTACCAAGGGCAAATCATGACAGACCAACCTGATCACCTTCTACAACAAAATAAGATCTTCTGTCGACATGGGGAGAGCAGTGGATGTTGTTTACTTCGACTTCAGCAAAGCGTTTCCACAGCCTTCCCCTGGACAAACTGGCAAGATACAGACTGGATGCATGGTCTGTGAGATGGGTAGGAAACTGGCTAACAGGCTGCACTCAAAGGTGGTGATCAATGGTTTTCACTCAGGTGGCCAGAGGTGCTGTAATTGTGGCAGCCATAGATGCAGATAAAATTAAAAAGTTACTTAAAACCCTACAACTGAAAAACAATCACTGGTGATTTTTTATAGGACATGGGGAAAGCACTCTACAAAGATCTGTACGTGAGTCCTCTGTGGACATGCTGATCTGTTTTGCTGCACCGCTGATCAAGATCAGAGGAGGGAAAACCAGAAGAGTCTCTAAGCAATGCGCTGGGAATGAAACAGTGCAGGCCAGGTTTCCAGAGTCACATCTTTGCCAAATATATGCTAATACATACCAAATTCAAACAGAGGTTTGTGCAAACTGTAGAGTTTCTGTAACTGGGGCTTCTGCATGTTGGCTCAAGTACAGAGTCACAGAATTACAGAAGGGTTTGGGTTGGAAGGGACCTTTAAAAGTCATCTAGTCCAACCTCCCTGCAATGAGCAGGGACATCTTCAACTAGACCAGGTTGCTCAGAGCCCTGTCCAACCTGACCTTGAATGTTTCCAGGGATGGGGCATCTACCACCTCTCTGGACAACCTGTTCCTGTGTTTCACCACCCTCATGGTAAAAAATTTCTTCCTTATATCTAGTCTGAATCCACTCTCTTTTAGTTTAAAACCATTACCCCTTGTCCTATCACTACAGGCCCTGGTAAAAGGTTTGTCCCCGTCTTTTTTATAAGTTCCCTTTAAGTACTGAAAGCCTTCTCTTCTCCAGGCTGAACAACCCCAACTCTCTCAGCCTTTCATCACAGAAGAGGTGTTCCATCCCTCTGATCATTTTTGTGGCCCTGCTCTGGACCTGATTCAACAGGTCCATGTCTTTCCTGTGCTGAGGACTCCAGAGCTGGATGCAGTACTGCAGGTGGGGTCTCAGGAAAGCAGAGTAAAGGGGCAGAATCACCTCCCTCGACCTGCTGGCCATGCTTCTTTTGATGCAGCCCAGGATATAGTTGGCTTTCTGTGCTGCAAGCGCACATTGCTGGCTAATGAGTAGGAGCATGTAGTTTGCATACAGATAGCCAAAGACTGCAGAGGACAAATTTATCCCTAAGGCAAATTCAGCAGTCAGGGGAGTTACATCAGATCTTAATGTGGCTTTTATTTTACATACACAGTGAGCCATAAACATATGCATACATGGAGTAAGAGCTCCCTCCTTTCCATTGTTCATGATGTGCATGCAGCATTGCAGTACAACATGCCTGGTTTTGACTGCAGATCTGAGCAGCAACAAATGATGTCATTCCTAGCATAATCTCAGGCCTTGTTTAATGGAAAGCTTGTCAGTGACAAGCCACCAAGGAGCTGGCAGAAGTACGACTGCAGGTGACTGGGCCACAGCTCCCGTCTCAGCACTTCTGCTCTGCATTCTCTCATGTGGTGATCTATGAAGGCAGAGTGTGTTCGTACCCTGGAAAACGTGTGATTTGTGTTTATTTTGCCTGGATGACTTCAAGCTCAGAAATGTTCATTGCCAAACACAGCTGTTTTCTGGAAAGGTTGGGAAGGACACAGAGAGTCACTTGATCGACCACTAGTGCTCACCACCACTTCTCCCCTCCCCTCACAGCCGTCGCCTGGACTCCTCTGGGCTCTGAGCTCCCTGTAGTTGTGCTTTCTGCACTCTCAAAAGCTCTGTCACCACCACATATATGGTACAAAAACATGCACAGGGACACAATGATGAGATAAATCACCTTCTGTACCATCATCACATTTAGAATAAAGGGAGGGATGGACACAGGGCAAACTAATGTGAGATTTATGGACTGGAAGTCTTTCAGGATGTGGCAGCAATTGAAGAAATTACTCCAACAGGTCAGTGTTGGTTTGTATCTATGTTTTACACGGCCTTCCTGTATTATCCAACAGCTCTTACTATTTTCCTCTGCAGCATGTGTTAGAGAAGGTTGCCAGACAAATGGCTGATCTGCTGCAACAAAGCAAGTCCTACACATTTTTGAAGGAAACATCTATGGTACCAAACTGATTGCAGCTAGCTATGTATGTGTTTTCATCTCGCTCTGACCAGCTACCCTCACAGACTGTTGTCAGAGAGCAGAAAACAGAGGACCTACTCAGCTTTCATCACGTGAAGATGTACGGTCACACCGTGCCCACAGTGGGAGGGCTAACAGGACAGCTTGCAGCTGTGGTTGTCCCTAGAGGAGCAGAGTATGGTACTGCCTAGAGGATGACCTGGGTCTGTCTCAGTCCACAAGGACCAGCTGCCAAGAGGAAGAGACAAGGTATATAAAGCAAGTGGTCTGGAAGAGAAGAGGTACCAATCAACTTAGCTATACCCCCTGTTCCCTCTGCACATTTATTCTGGAGGCACTCTCTTCTCTTTGGCATAATTTTGCAGTTTTCTGTTTCCCTTCAGAAATCACGAGCTGTCCTTGCTTCTGGCTCAGTCTGTGAGGAAGGGATCCACTGAAAGCAGGCAAAATCTGGAGAGCAGTGAGGCTCCTCTTGAACCCACTGAAATACTACATTGCTACAAGAAAATACCTTAAGGGAAACTACCACTTTGTATTTGCTAGTTGGGGCTTCCTTTGGTTCCTGTTTTATCACAACATGCATGAAGAGGCAGACCATGTCTTGCAGGAGTCGTAAAAGCTTCCGTGCACTTTGGGTGCTAATTCCTGTAGGCACCATTCCACTTTTGGAAGCCTACCAACAACCATGGTGAAACCGTGCATAGGTACAAAATATTTGCCATTCTGGATCTTTATTTACTTTGTGATAGCCAATTTCAAGTGCTCCAGGAGGAAGGAAGAATAAGTTCTTACCGTGGAGCCATGGAGCATCCTACCTGGACTTCTTTTTTTTTTTTTTTACAATGGGATTTAATGTAAAACTTGAATTATATTGCTAACAGAAGTGTACATTTCCAAACTAGTTCTTTGAGTTAAAAAGAAAACCCTCTTACTAATTAATATTAATCACCTCAAAAAGACAGCTCCATGTCAGGTCATACACTACATATTAACCTTCCTTTGTGTCCCAATGCTTTAATGTTAGGATCATCCTATATATTCCTCATTTACACTCACAGTACAGTTGGGCCTGGCTTTGTCAGCAGCTGGAGGAGGTAGTCTTGACCTTAGTATTTTGAGTCTCGTCAGTTCAGACAGGTACTGAGAATGAGTGTCTGGAGCACAGATTATCTGAAGATGGATCAGCATACCCTTCCTGGGTCCTAAGGGTCCTGGAGCAGCACTACAAGGGTCTCTCTAGCTTTCTGGGAACAAACCATATTATTTGCTCACTCAGACACCTACATTTAAAGCTCAATATTTAGACTGATCACACATAGTGTGACACTGAATTTCATAGACCAGGAATTATTACACCCTCATCCACCCATGCGAGGTTTTCCTTCTGTAAGAATCATCACTGAGAGGATATAGTTCATCAGTGAAGTAATCTGATTTTAACAGTTGTTCTTGTATATTAGGAATAGCCCTCATTTTATTTAACTGTTTATGAACGGAGCATGAGCGCATACAATGGAGAAGATGCACCACAGAGAGGTGAAAAAGAGTCTGCAGTGCAGGACTATCATGTGGTGAAAGGGGTCAATAACATAGAAGTTGTATGACATCTGTTTTAAGTCATCCATGCTGTTCTTTCCCCTCGTGTGCAGATAGGAAGAGGTGGAGCTGTGCCAAAGGAATACTATTTCACCACAATAGTGACCACAATTTGTGCTTGCTCTATGGCAACACCAAAGGAAAAGGTAACGTCTCTAGCAATAAATCAGAAACATACAATGAAGAGAGGAAGCCCCACTTTGTAAACCTTTGCAACAAAGCTATAGAAACAACTCTTGTTAAACCCAAAGCTATACAATAATAAAAAGGTACTTACCACCATCCTGGTGTGAGAAACTCTGTGAAGGGAAAAAATGAGATGTTTGGTTAAACCTGTTGTATTTGGGTATTATTTGCATGAAGTCTTGATTTTTATGCTAGACTTGCTTTTATGGTGCTTTGTAATTTTTAAATGGGTAAATGGGGATGTAGCTCCTCAGGTTTAGATGCCATTAGAGGCTGAGGGAGAGGAACATGGTGTAACTAAAATGAGAACACTGCTGTTTGTTGCAGGCTGTAATGTTCAGAAGCGGCATTTGTGGCAAATGCCACTATCTCTGGGTGCCACTGGGAGCAGGGAACTTTGAGATGCCTTTCAGGATCCTGCTGAGATCTTTCAGTGGGGCCAAAAGCTCACACTGTTTCCCTGCCAATAAGCTAGGGAGATAGGCTCTGAAATCCCTCTTCAAAAAAAGCAGGAGTGGGAAGAGGAAATCTGAATAACCCAACCAAAATAGATCTGATGCCTCTATATCTTTTCTAGTCGTTCATCCTGGTTTGATCTACGTGCTCTGCAACTGCCCTCAATCTTCCCATAAGTGCATGAATTTTCACTGCTGCTTTCAAACAGTGCTAAGAGTCTACCTTGGTTTTAATTTGTGCCCAAGTGTCTTTTTTTTTTTTTTAATACCTTTTGCAAGTTGTCGAAGGATTTCTCAGTCTCCTTTAGTTTCTCCAAAATTATTTGTTCTTTGGCAGATATTTGGGATTCCTCACTTTCTAATTTCTGTATTTCTTGTTCCAGCCTGTGGAAGACATACAGACATGCACATACACACAAAAAAAACTCCATGTAAAAATTATTTCAACGAGCCATAGTTTCCTAGGTGTTAATTAACATTTCAAATGACATCATGAACAACTTTCACTCTTGTTATTCACAACTGCTTTCCTAGTGCATGAAGGACGCGTGAATTATTTGTAAAACAGACAGGTCTATTTAAAAGAAAAACGGTAATTTTCTTATTATCCCCTTGTGCAAAATATACAGATTAACTAAAAATATATCTTGGTATCCCTTCACCCCAATTCCTGTAATATCTCTCAGATATGCACCTTCATTTTAGAAGTCACAGTATGGGATATAACCATAAATACACAGTAATAATTAAAGGAATAGGTGTCTTCTAGTGCTCCAGACAATGAATCTGGAAGCTGGCAGCCAACCAGTTGTGTTAGGAGTTTCTTTTGAACTAGTACTTTGCCCACTCCCGACAATAACACTTTGGGATATCCATCGGTGCTTTCTACTCTTGCTGCATGATACTGGGGACCCTACAGGCTTCAGGTAATAAAATACACAGGCTGCTCAAAAATAAACTTATTCTGCTAAGCAGTAAGCATTCAGCACTCTCGTTTCTCATGTCGAGACCTAATGACACTCACTCCTTAAGATGTGTTGATTGTGATTTGGGATACATTTTAATCAGGGTTAGATTCTCCATTACTTTAACTCAAACCTCCTTTTATTGACATGATTTATGCAGGTGCAGGAATATTCCCTCTTTCTATATATATTTTTTATGTATACCACCATCTTTATTTTCTCACTTTTGACCAAAAAAAAAGAAAAATCTGTAATATGAGCCAAGATGAACACTTTTGAACAGGGATAGTTACCTAAAACTCCCTTTGTCTACAGAAAGAGCTGTAGCTGCTCACAGCTTGTTGGACCATATTTCTTTGAATGCGACAGATCAGCATTGTCCAGCACTTCCGTTACCCACGGCTGCTCCCTTCTGTCTTTCTGCCACCACTTCTCAACTGAAGGATCAGGGCACTGATCCAAGCCAAAGGGACATATTTTTGCTCTTTCCCAGCCCCACTCAGCACAGGACTTCATTAATGCTTGTTTGATCACAAGGCAGAGGGCAAGGAGAAAGTGACAGGGAGCAGGTAGGGAGGAGGGAGGGAGGGATTGCTCCTTTCAGGGGCTTGACACCTTGAGTTGCTTGTGAAATTCATGTGTCTAAATATAGACACAGGGGTCTAACTTAAGGCACCCACCTGGGAAATTTTTCTACACTTTCTAATTGTGCAAGGATGAAAGATGTATGGCACTTGCTGATAACGCTTTTCATCAGAGGGAGGTAAAAGTGTCACAGCCTCAAGTTGCTCCAGATGGAAAAAGGCAGATTTTGCTCTCCTGAAATACGTGAATATTTAATAGTCTCAAATTCGTGGTGGTTTGTTGAACTGCTGTTTTTCTCTCTTAAAGGCAACCCTCTCATCTCCAAGTTGAAATCGCTTAATTGCAGTGATTTTAAAATCAACTGTTGGAAAGTACTGCTCCAATTCACCTAAGGTTCTTTCCAAATTAATATAAAAATTATAAAAATGCAAAATATTTTGAAACAAACTATTTTGTTTTGCTGAAATGGAACAATTTGATACAGAATTAATTTTCCCCCTTATGTTGTACTTCAGGGAGAAAGCTTTCAAAAAATACTGTTTCATCTTGACTTTTTTTCCCAGGAAATGCTTTAAAATACCTAGTGAAGAGAAAAAATAATTTGTCACTGAGGTCAGCCATTGCCATTTTCCTATTTAATGAATTTAGAAGTCAACAGGAAGGTGGCTTCTTTTCCTTCCTTATCCCTGGGAACAATTAGTAGATCCACATACATTTATACCTTGCTGATAAAGACATATGAGATATTCTGCTGTGCTGTCTGGTGAGATTACACTGTTGAGCTGGGTGCATTGGGGTTTACTGGTATGTTTCTTTTCTTCCCAAGTGAATCACTAAGCAGCATTTTCAGGATACATACTCTGTAGCCTGGTACATTTTGCTCACTACATGATCTAGGATGAGACTGGAAAATGGGACTGCATGTAAGTCAGCAACAACAAAACACAGGGGAAGAAAGAAGTCCTTTTTCTTTTAAATGAACTGGACATTAATTAATAATTTATGACAATGAAAACACTGTCAGCATATGTGGTGTAAGGCAACTCATTTGATGTCAGTAAGGTTATAAGCAAGCAGACTCCTTGCAATTTGGGGTGATCGTTAAGTGCACCATTTTTTGTGCACCAGCTCAAAACTGTAGAAGATTTGTCCTGAATTGTTTGGTCTTCCAGAAAAAGTTTGCTTCTAACGCATGCAGATGTGCACTCGCACATGCACACCCAGCAATTGATTGGATTTATATTTTCTTACTTTCTGGCTACTTGCTCTTTTGTTTTCACTTGTTTATGTCTCTTTTATCCTCCTCTCCTGCTTCACTTACTCAGTTTCTGCTTCATTCACACCAGCCTACCCTCACCATTAAAACCAGTTGGGCAGATGCAATATTATGTCTCCCTATTTTGACGTCTTGTTTCTTTTGCTCCTGAATCCATTGTTCAGTTCCTTTCAGAAGTGGTATTAACAACTTACTAAAGGGGAAAGGAATCGAGGCAGAGCTGGCAGGATTTAGAAACATCGGTGAAGTTGGTAGGGACACAGATTTCCTATGTGACGCTGAGCAAGAATGCATACAAACTCATCCCATAGGTGCAAACTACCCTTTTTTCCACTGAAATAATGCAGGCAGAATGAGAGTCCCCCAGGCCCTGTGTAGAATGGGTCTGAATTCCTAATCGTGAGAGGAAAAATATGGATCATTCAGCCAGAATGTACCTGTTACATAGCACAAGGGTCATATACCAAGCATTAATATCCACAGGACCGTTTTGCTCAATTTTATACCACTCGTCTGTACTCTCTAGGCTTAAAGGCTGAGGTAATGCTGCTGAAGTAACAGAAATACTCAAGGGCACAGCTTCCATGTGAGCTGTTGTACACGTTCATCAGTAAGCCACCCAGACACCACAGACCTCACTGGAAAATTTGGACCTAGAGTCTTCACCAATTCCTTTGGGCTGCCTATTTACAGAGGGGCCAGCAATGCAGAAATTAAAATCATAATGCAAAAGGAAGGTTGTTTTGCACCCTTTATTTTTTTTAGTGGGCTTTATATAATCAGAATTGCTGAGTGGCAGGAACTGCCTGCTTTTTAGTAACAAGATACAAGAGACATGCAAATTTGGTCAGAAAAACTAAATGCACTAATTATCACATCTGTTTTGAGGAACACGCTATATAATGTTCTAAACAATAGTAAATCCATTCAGAGTGCACATGTACGCGTACGTACATATACAAAGTGCTTACATTCTTCCTGTGTAAACCTGTTAAATATTCAATAATGTCCTTTTCTTCCAGCCCAGTTTAAAAACAATGTGCCTCAATTGTCATTTGACACCTGGCAAGGAAACCTTATAATTCCCTTGTTCCTGGCTTCTTAGCAGATTTCAGGCTGGCGTTTGGAAGATGGCCACAACAATACAGCCAGTTAAATAAGAAACTACAATGTCTGGAGTGCTGTAGGGAAAAAATAAGAAAGAAAATGGTCATCCAGATGAGGCAGAAGTGGTGTAAGCTCCAAGCAGAGTCAGCTGTGAGATCAGACCAGGATGCTCATGGCTGCTTCCATTTGAGGCTTGAAAATCCCCAATAATGGGGGAAAAAACATAAATTTTTAAGGCTACTTGCAGGCTTTCTCTTTTATAGTCTGTAGCTATCAGACATCATGCCCTGCAAAATTCAGACCAGAACCATTCAGTACTGCAGGGAAAGGGGATGGACCAGGCTGCTAAAGGAAGTCTGGTCTGTGTGTTCGGTGGGATTTTGACCCAATCGGGTGGCCACACAAGTGTAGGCAAGGTGGGCAGTTCAGTTTCTAAGGGGACTGGAGGTGGAAGCAACAAATGAACCCTCCTGCTGAGGGGCTGGGATCAGGGACCAAAGGAGCTGTCAGGCAGCACACAAGACTTTAATTTAGGTAATGAAAAAGGGAGTTAAGAAGGGAGATCTAAAAGGTGAAGAGGCAGAAGGAGAGGTTTGGTACTGCGGTATATGCGCATTTACGTTTAGCACTCAGTACTCAGTAAGCATTATGTTTGGATATAGGGCTCTGTTTTGTGCTCCAGCCTGAAGGTGATGAATGCACTTTCTTTAGGTGAAGGATTTCCTCTGTTTCCCATGATAAGATGTTGAAACCCACAGACTTGGGCTGTCATTTTCCTCTCTGCTGAAAGGCAGAGGCTATTCTGGCACAAGGTGCCTCTTCCTCGACCCCTGGAGGGACCCCGAGCAGGATTCTGCAGGGCACTCACACAGCTGGTGCAGAGTCACACTGCTTTGCAACAGGAGCACACAAATCCCAAGTAAGCAGAACTATGCCTAAAGAAAACAGCCTCCTCTTTCCAGCTAATTAACTCTGGCAGATGCATGATTTCCAGAGATACCTACATTTGGCTCAGCAGTGTTCTGTTTTTCAGCGTGGGATGGTAACAGCATAATAAACAGAGAGAACAGCTGCAGGTTTATGGACCATTTTCTTTAGCCTGTACTAACTCTGCGTGCTGGGTTGCACCTGAGAAATACTCATGTCATTTCTTCGGTGAAGATGATAGAAATGTAATAGAAGTTATGTCTGCAGCATATGCACTGACATGTCAGTGGAAAAAAGAACATTCATCAGCACTAATAAGGAAAATATACAAGTATTCAGAACTTAAGAGGAAAACAGGAAAGACCTAATCAGAGTAAACACTTGAAGGGAAAAGATGACGGATGCACACGTAGAGTACGGGACGGCTCAGCTGTAAACTGATTGTTTTGCCATTCCTTGACTGACATCTGAAAGCAACCTCATCTAAAAGGCACAAAGAAGACACGGGCCTGTATATGAGTAATTTGTGCCAGGCCTCTCAGAGCTGAACATCCTGAGGTGTTACAGCTGGTATTAAAATAGCAGATTCACAAACAGAGAACTGCAACAAACCCCTCTGATGCTTACTAAACAGAAAGTTAAAGACCAAGTTTAGGGATAAATGGGCTAGCCCGTAGGGATGAAATTTATCTCTGCACAAACTCCATGCCCGTCTCAAGGACCTTGCCCTCAATAAGCTTTTGACCACACAGCAAAAACAGAAACTGAAACTTAATGTGCAGGGTCCATGCTTCTGCTAGCACAGAGCCATGTGCCCTGTCCCGCAGTGCGAAAGAGCACTGGCAAAAATGCTCCACCCCATGGGCCTCTCATTCTCACTTCTTGGTCACTGTGAAGGTTTTTGGGGCAGGAGGGTACCTATTAGCTCACCCAGGTTCAGAATAACCTTGGAAAATGAACTTGCAAGGGAATGAATGAGTGACTTTGAATCAGGGTGGGGAAAGGGTTCCCCCTGCATGATGTGTAAGTCTTGCATTTGTGCTCTTTAAACCAGCACAACTGGAGAAGATATGGGGAACTGCACCCTAAATCCCAGTCTAGCACCTCAGCCCTTGACATGCCTCCTATACCTGTAGCAACTACAAAGCACAAGCAACCTGGCTATAAAACAAAATGCCTAAGAAACCGGAGCTGAAACCTACATGCCACAGCCATGAACAGTGCCCTTCACCTGCCGTAGTGGAGGGGGAAATCACTGACTAATACTTGGTTTAGTTTCCACATTGGCTTAGTTTTCTTAGCAAACCCTGGCAGTTGCCAAAGCCAGTTGGACCATTTGTGCATGTCACTGTATATTGACACACAGCCAGTGCTGATGGCAAAAAACTGCTTGATTTTAGGTTTGTTGCAGGATCTGAAATGGGATTCCAGAGCTGAGTAATTCAATGCCTCTTAGTTTAGTCTTTCTGCAGAGCTCATCCTTTTTGAACAGCTCACCCTCAAAGAAGAAAGCTGGCAGTGCACGTCGTATGATTTCCAAAAGGCTGTTGTTTACAGAGTGCAGATGATAATCAAGAGCAGCAAACTTAATTAGCATCTTTGAAAAGGCAAAACCTCCGTGACTTGAAAGACTGGAAATACATTATCACCAGTCAATGCTTGGAAATGAGATTCAGGCACGATGCTGAATGAGTTGCTCTGGTGATCTGTATGAATCTTCCTGAGTACACAGGAAGGGAAATCATTCGCTTCACCAAGCACAAGTTGCATCCCAGTTTCAGCTGATGAACTTCAGAAGAGAGGAAAAACTTTCTATAATTCCCTTTGCTGTTTGAAGTAAATGTGTATACACAAATACATAGAAAGAGAGCTGTATATTGATATTTTGCATCTGCCTGGTTTAGGACCAGGTTAATCCCTGCTAGGTTAGACAAGTGAAGGCCAGAAAGTCAAGCACAGGACACAGGATTTCTTGAGCTAAACACAATGAGGTGTAAAACTCAACAGTCGTCACCCTGAGTTAGTTAGTAAAAGGTTGCCTGTTCCAGGTGTAGAAGGCTTAGTGTCAAGGTAACGCAAATGCTTTGACCTGGAATTGCAGAAGTTATATGATTGAGTCCCTTTCCTTGCCAAAGCAACACTATGTGTACTAACTTTTGTCGGTGGTTTGCCTGATGCAGCATTAAACCTCCCAACCACGGGGACCTCCAGCGCTCTCTGGGATGAGTCTTCCTCCAGCTGGAATCACTTTTTCATAACTTACTTTTTGTCTATTTTAGAAGCATGTTATCTCATTCCAGTATCATCTCCCCATATCACCCGAACACACAACTTCTTGCACCCCACGGCATTTACAGCCCACGCTTGTTTGTGGACTTTCACAAGTGTGAGCCTTCCAGGGCCAAGTTCTTTCAGACTTCTTCAAATGGGAGATGTCTCCAGCCTGGGTGAGATTGCAACCTTAAAAACTTCCCACTGCTTCAGGAGACGGCAGATCACTGACTGGAAATCAGTGAATCACAGTGCCTTGGATGCTTGCCCTTATGGCAGAGGAGCACATAGCTTGACCCTCCTTTGGGAAATGGACAAGAAAAAAGAGAAAAAAAGCCCTGGTCTGAACCCAGTCCCCTGGCTAGTGACCAAAGAGGTAAAAGAGCGAAGAGTACACTTATATTCTCCCTGTGTGCTTATACCAGAGTGTTTGGATCTGAAAGCTCCCACATGCGCTCCTGACCAGCCTCCAGGCAGGACCTGGCAGATAGGACCAAATGTCTTTATTTCCTTGACCAGCCAAGTAAAGACCCTGATAGCTTAACCTGCTCTGGCAGAGTCTGGCTTTTGAACCATCAAGCTCTTGGAGCACTGTGTTTAAAAGAAATGGTATACATGTCCTGGTTTCTTGATCCAGCCTTGTGAGATGAAAATGGATATTTAGGCTTCTCCTGGTGAAGCTGGGTTTTGTCTCTCCTCTTCACCATTGCTATCGTTTTCTTCTTCTCTCCCAGCCCAGAGACAGAGCAAGCCTCCTGCCTCTGGAGCCTCTTGATCCAGTGTCCAAAACATTAAAATAAAGTAAATGAAGTGAGAGCCACAACTGATATAAAACACTCGTACTGCACAAAACTGGACATGCAGGTCTCCGTGTCCAGACAGATGGGGACTCACCCCAGACAAGACAGGGGACTTATGCTACAAGTACAGGGGCTCATCTGTGGTTCATTGGCCAGTACCTGCTGGGATGGCAGGAGAAAGGCAGGGAAGATAAAATAGCCATCTGAGAGAGGACACTTGCACTGTACATTGTAATTGAAAGGTGAAGGTGCAAAGACTCAGGGAAGACACTGAACCCTGCAGAAACTTGCTTTCTCTCCCACGGCTTTAAATAAACTTGGCAGGACAAGCACCAGGAAATTGTCCCTAGGATGCCTGAGAACACACAGTCTAGCAGACACACAAAAGTACGAGGGACAAATGTACCCATTTGGCTTGCTGTCGTGAAATCCTCTCCCTCGCATGCTTTGCTTTGCTGCAGCCGTTGAGGTGTGCTTCAGTGGACTGGCTGGGCACTTTGAGCACTGGGAATAGGCTCCAGAAAGGCCACAACGATTGTGGTGGGACCTGGGGTCAGGGGCAGGTGCTGTAAGATGTGGTCCAGATGAAAGAGGGTGGCACGTGCAGTTCCCCCAGCACAAAGTCCCCGTACATGGCAGCACACTCCAGAGACTAGAAAAGCAACACAGGTGCAGCCAGCCCTGTGAAAAACAGCTTGCTGGCACATTGCAGCTATGCACATGAAAATTCATTTATGTTCAGCAACAGATGCCAGCGGTTCAGCTGTACAGTGGACTGCGTTATTTATACCTTGGGAGAGGTCCAAGAAATAGAGGGAGAGCAACAGGGGGATGACTGTGGAGTGCTTGTTCTTCCATAGTGCAGCAGCGCTGGCTGCTGCGGCGTTACGCAGGGTTAGAGTGTATGTGTGATCAAAATGAACGTGTGACCTTATGCAGCACCACACCGCAAGCTGCCAAGGAAGGAGGATGTTTTTGTGCAATTCCTACACATACCGGTATACTGGAGGTACACATTCAGTCACCTAGCAGCATTTACAGGGAGGGCAGGAAGCCTGGAAAAGGGTGTGAGTTTTATCTCCACCTTTTTTTTAATGAAGGGAAGTAAAAAAAAAAAAATTACTAGAAGTATTTGCCCTGAAGAGATTTCAGCTTCCCGTGTACAGATGGGGAATACACTTTTTGTCCCTGATTTACGATGTCAGATGAGAGGTGAGCTGCTGAGGGTCATGGGGAGCTCAGGGCAGAGCGTGAGACCAAATTTACGCCCCTCGGGTTGCAGCAGAATGGCCATGAGGATACCCTAGCAGCCAGCTGCTGCAAGGTGGGCCCTGTAACCTCCAGGTTAAGTGGCTGTCCGCAGCAGAAACTTCAGACAGACACTGGCTGCTCATCTTCTATCCTTATTGAAAATTACAGCTGCTTCTGGAGGTGCCGCAGCAGAAATGCAATAAACTCCTGCAAGCTCAGAGTGCAAGCAGTGCTGCACTGAAAAGCAAAACACATGGGAAGCTGGGTTTAAAGCAGCGCCGTTAGCTAGGGCTGGAGCGGGCGTGCTGTCTTCTGCCTGGACCTCAGGTCACTGCAGCTTTTTCCTCAACCATCTGCTCTGGCCTCCTGCGCTTGGACTGTGAGGCCCGAGGAGATGCTCTCTGCACTCCCGTCTGCTCTTCGCAGGGAGCTGATGAGGGTCTTGAACAGTGAGACTTGCAGAAAGCAGTGCTCCTGTCCCTCTTGGTCACCCTTCACCCTCACTAAAGGTTGCGCTTGTCAGTAAAGAGGTCTTCAGAGCATGGGGGATCATGCTTCGCAGGGGACCTAGACCCTTCCCAGCTTCTAGGATGAAGTGTGTGTGCAGCTTTATAATTTCTATAAACGTTAAAGAAAGCGGAAAATCTAAGCATCAGCTGCAGCTGATGTGAACAGCCACACTTCAAAGGAGGGAGTCCATGTGTGCTCACACTGCATGGCATTACATGTAACATAACATATAGTATGTTTTATAGCTATAATTCCCTAAAAGCTACCACTCACCTTCTGGTGCATTTCTGCTTGTCATAACCACTGGGAAATGATGGTACAGGCTACATGAATGCGGCCATTGATGTTGAGAGATGCCTGACTGTGCTACCAGCAATGGACATCTTGCTAGCACAACGCAATTTCAATCTGTGTACAGAAGAACTTTCACCTAAAAGGGCCTGGGCAAAAGTTCATGAGTCCACCAGAGTCAAAAGAGTTAACAGGTTTTGGAGACCCTCAGTAATATTTTTTTCCCCCGTGTCTTTCCCTGAGCTGTGTCTGTGCCTCTTTTGCTCAGAGAAGAATGAATGCAGAGGGACGATGAAGCAAGGGCCACGAGCCCGCGCAGTGGGCAGCGTTGCCTGCACTGGGCTGATCTGCAGCTCTGACTGCCCAGGGTGAAGCAGTGACGCGGGATGTGCATCACTCAACCCCTCCATGGAGACACTCAGAACGGCCGTTTTGACAGTGCCATACAAATACCAGCAAGGATACACATGTCCAGAATTTCTGAGGAAAAAGAAAGTGTGACAGAAGGTCTGCCATTTTACAGAGCTAGCAACAAAAACACTTTTTCTGCAGCCAATCTACATACAGCAGATTAAAGTGTCTGCTGCTGGTTTTTCCCTCCTGAATTTTTTTCTGAACTGTATTTTTCCTCTCTTGCTCAGGTTGTAGTGACAATTCTTTCCACTTGTCTTGTGCCAAAGATTAGTTTTTTTTTTTTCAATCTTGAGGATATAAATATTTTTAATGTAAATATTATTCTTCCTCTGATGAACCTATTTACTTAGATTGCCTGGAATGGATGCTAATACAATGTAGCAGTGGTTACATCAGTATTTGCTTGTTTCTCTGCAGTGCCACATGGCTCTTAGCAAACTCGAGATCTTCGTTAAGATAAATAGCAGAGCTGTGAAAAAAAAATCACAGACAAATTAAGGACCTGGGGGTCCTAGTGGACAGCAGGATGACCATGAGCCAGCAGTGTGCCCTTGTGGCCAAGAAGGCCAATGGCATCCTGGGCTGTATTAGAAGAGGTGTGGTTAGCAGGACGAGAGAGGTTCTCCTCCCCCTCTACTCTGCCCTGGTGAGGCCGCATCTGGAATATTGTGTCCAGTTCTGGGCCCCTCAGTTCAAGAAGGACAGGGAACTGCTAGAGAGAGTCCAGCGCAGAGCCACGAAGATGATTAAGGGGGTGGAACATCTCCCTTTTGAGGAGAGGCTGAGGGAGCTGGGTCTCTTTAGCTTGGAGAAGAGGAGAATGAGGGGTGACCTCATTAATGTTTATAAATATGGAAAGGGCAAGTGTCATGAGGATGGAGCCAGGCTCTTCTCAGTGACATCCCTTGACAGGACAAGGGGCAACGGGTGCAAGCTGGAACACAGGAGGTTCTGCATAAGTATGAGGAAAAACTTCTTTACGGTGAGGGTGACCGAACACTGGAACAGGCTGCCCAGAGAGGTTGTGGAGTCTCCTTCTCTGGAGACATTCAAAACCCGCCTGGACACGTTCCTGTGTGAGATGGTCTAGGTGGTCCTGCTCCGGCAGGGGGATTGGACTAGATGATCTTTTGAGGTCCCTTCCAATCCCTAACATTCTGTGATTCTGTGATTCTGTGTAATTCTAATTTTCTGTCCGTGTTGATAAGATGCAGATGTTCTTTATTGCCATGAACATGTGCACCAAAGTTTCACTCTGGGACTCATTGCAAGTGTTGTATTTCTTCTGAAGAAATTATTTTGAAATGATGTACTGAGCTACACTATAATATCTCTGGTCTTACTGTTCACACAAGATGTCTAGCTGAACACCAGCACCAAAAAGCACAGTATTATCAGCCTACTGTAGAGCCCATTCAAGTCAATGAGCAGATTAAGGGCTGTTTAAGGAAGGATACTGGTTGTTAATACATAGGTTAGATATATTACAGTCCAAGCCTAACCAGGAACACCTGAGAGTACACCTGAAAATGTTCTGATTTGTGGATTTGGCCTAATACATATATATGTAGGTATGTGCACACTGAGTAAAAGACAAGCTTTTTCCTGGTACAGGCTGCCTTTTTTTTCCCCCTCATTGGTATTTCTTGTTTTCATTGAATTCCTGCACAGGTTATTTCCACACCAGACTCCAACTGAGTTTTCCTCTGCTGAGGCAGAGCACTGGCTCCTTCCAAAGCCAATGGCAGCTTGTTCCCTACTGCTCACAAACCAGGATTTCACTCCTTGCAGGTTTCCCATTTGGGATGTTTTGAATCCCTCCCTGCCCCCATCACGTGTGACTTTTAGCAATTTAGGAGCACATGCAAATGACTCCTTCATATGGCAATCTGATCACCACTGAAAAGGTGCTGCGGTTATGTATTAGAAAAGCAGTGTTGACAAAAATAGCAATCATAGGCTAGAGTTTTCTGGTTTATACCTGCTGTAGCCTCCAGCAAATCACTTTGCCTCCATTTCCCCACCTTGACCCAACACATTTTGCCAATTCTATACAGTCCAATCATACATCAGACCATGCTTATCCTGGTAGATCTGTTAGCTGGCATTATTAATTATAGTTACTCACTGTAAATGTGAGGTTTCTATGATTTTGGTTTGACTTGACTCAGGTTTGCTGCTAATTGACTGCATGGACTTCGTAACGGACTTCTGGTGCAAACGAAGCATAACGTATTTGCTTTCTGCAGTGGTGGATTAATATGTGCTGTTTCAAGGAACGTGGTGCTTACAAACCTACTTGTTGGCATAAGAAGTAAGGGCTGCCCAGCACCCAGCACTCTGACCTCAGGAACCCCCTGTGATTGATTGAACACAGTCTGAGAATAACACTAAAAATGAAAATGAGCCCCAGAGAACTCAGGCTGTTATACTGAAAATGTGGAAACCCAAACAAAAGTATTATAATTGGTGTGATGACACCTTCTCTGCATCCTGGCTTTCATGTGGCTGTTAAAGCAGAAATACCTTACTACCATGGAAAGTTGCAACTTACAGGGAACCCATCTGCCTCCCTCCGATCTTTTTTAACAAACCTTTCCTTGCCTTTTGTGTTGTGCTTTAGTCATGACTACCTGAACCTGGAAGTGCCTTCAGAAGCCCTTGACAAAGGAGTTAGATGGGTATGTGCAGCTGACAGACAGCGTGCCTCAGGCAGCAAGCCTTATTAGGTCCCTTTGAAAATCCCCCATGTTATATGCCCCTCACAAATACACAAATGTATTCCCCGGCACTGCTTGCCAAGAGAGACTTGGACGGCAGGGACAGAAAAAGAGCAGCGGGGCAGGAAGGGGAACACCCAGTAGGAGCATCAACTTGTTTTGTTTGTTTCTTGATGCAAACAGTTTCTTGGATTTGAGCTTTTCAAATCTGTCCTCTGCTGTCATTCACTTACAGGAACTCACAGTCCATTTTCCAGGGTGAAGGCTGATACGAGGCAAGGGATGTGTCCTGTGGGAATGGAGAGACTCTACTGGGAGCAACGAGAGATGCACCAAGCTGCTGCTGCCCTGAGCATGATGGCGGCAGCGCCCTGATCTTGCTTCGTCCAGCTGATCTACCTTAGAGCTTTTGTGTTGTGTTTGTTTATTTATTTGTGCTTGGCAGCAAGCATCCCTGTGCCCCAGAAAGCATTGGAACAAATGCAGCTTCACTGGGGAGAGGTTTTGCCCTGGTGGGATGACTCCAAGGTTATCCGAAGTGCTCCTGCTGAGGCAAATCAAGCCAATCAGGAAGCCCCCAGAAACGTGGGCTGTGCTCGGTTTGTTGTTTCCACCCTTAGACATTTCCTGCTATTGTTCTTGTCATTTTCTCTGAGTGTCCATGGGGCTGGTGGGTGGTGCTGCTGCTGCCGGCAAGGGTTTTTGGGGTGGCCTCCGGTCCTCTTGGGCACATGCAGAGCTCTGTGCTGTTCCTTTCACAGACTCCCAGCACAAATTTCCGGCATACAAGTGCAGGGAAGGTGGGGCTGTGGTGGTGACTGCATCTCAGCGAGCAAAGCAAAGTGTCTTTTCCTGCTGGCCTTGCTCAGCCAGGCAAGAATGAAATCATGCCACAAAATGATGAATGAATTTTAGCTCAAGAGATTGCTTACCATCCCAGGAGAAGCAGAAGGTGAGTGGGTGGAAGCAGCAAGTCCACAGCATCCCGGGATTCATTGAGAGTTGTAGAAAGCTGAGGAAATACTGACTGTACTTTAGAAACTGACTGCTCTAGTTTTATCTCTGCCATCCAGAGCCTGGTTTTCTCTTGCCAGGAGTACACGAGGTCATCTGCAATGGCCTAACCCCATCACACCCTTAGAGGACCAGGGGAGCTATAACTATCCACGCCTCCCAGGGACAATGCCTGCATCTCATTTTTTAGTTCTCTGACTTTCACGATCACATTTTTCTTTCATCAGATGCATCTCATGAGTTTCTACCTGCAGTGGGAAGGACTGAGAAGAGCTGGGTGCTGCACTCCCCATGCTCCAGTCTCAGCTGGAAATCACCGCAAGCCAGTTCCTAGACCCCCACCACCTGCTCAAGTGATCATGAACACATCTTTGGTTTTTGTCTAAAGTGCAAGACAACTTCCCATGCTCTGGAGAAATTGTGAGACCGAATTTGTGCTCAAACAGCAACTGTAAGTCTGCAGAGAGATCCCTGGAAGTGTGGTGTTGTTTCTGAGCTGCACTGGTGAATAGAGCCAGCTATACGGCTCTGTGAATGAAGAAATGAGTGGGAAAAATTGCTCTGAGACTGCTCAGGGCTTATTTTCCAGCCCTTTGTTTCACATTACCTAACATCAGCCACACCTGAGTCATTGCTGTCTGATCCCTCACTGTGCTGGATTGCGAATTAAAAAAATGAGAGTGAGTTTAATAACATAACAATGCCCTCTTTTTTATTTTCCACAATGGATCGTAAGTCCCCCTTACTGCCTCATGGAAAGTTGGAACGAGGCACGATTTTAGTTGTGGGAAGCTGCAAAGTTTGTCTTGACTTTGCAGTGCGTGTTTGTGGTAGGCGTCATCTGACGGCTTCCTGCCTGCATGGGTCTCGGATGGGTGAAATTCTTGACCCCTGGACTTCCCAAGAGCCGCAGATCTTCCAAGTCAGGATAAAGCAGATATCTGGGCTGATTTGGTTCAGGGGAGCAAAAGCCAGCCAGTAGAGCACCTGCAGCCCAGGACGGGTTAGAAAAGGGAATATTTTACCTTTTAAGAGAAACTTCAAAAGCATTCCAGGGTATATGGTTTGAGGGTTGGCCCAAAGCTGGCCATAGGGCATAGCAGAGAGGTGGCACAGGACTGCATTTCTGAGGGTAAATATCACAGAGGAGAGCCTCAAAGCCATCTAGCAGTGTGGTAACCCTCTACTTTCTAATAAATTACTTTGCACTTAGTTCATTATTCTTTCTGCAGCAAGATGAAGAAAGCCAAGCATAGCCTGAAGGTTCCTGGCTATGATCCCTGGGAGGGGCTGGCTGGTTGTGAGGAACTAGTTCGCCTTCTGTGGTTTCAGTGGATCCCATGACTATGCAAAATATCTTCCTGGGGTCTCCTCACCTGTGCAAACAATGTCTACACCTGGTACAGTGGTACTGAGGGATGGGGTAGCAAGGGGAGCTGGTCCATGTCACATCTCTGGAAATTCCTGCTATGTAACTAGGGAAAAGAAGCTAGAGTTTTGCAGAACTTTCCTAAAGTCTAAATGGTTTATTTTGTCTGGTTTTGAGTCTTACAGTGATCTTAATGCTCAAGGATCCTGGCCTGGAGAAAACCTCAGCTAAGTCTTGGCAAACCTGTGAACATTCTTCGTTTTACTTGTATGGTTGACCCCCTTGTCTCTTTTTTGTGCCCACTATGTTTTTTATGTCGGTATTTGAACAACGCATTTAAGTAAACTAAGTTCTTGTAAGAATGGGCATAATAAGTGTGACACCATTATGAAAATTTGCTTGGGTTTACAGCACTGACAGAAGATTTTCATTTGCTTTGACTAAAATTTCATAACATGAGACCAACGGCAAATGCTTCACAGATGCCCGTATTATTGAGAAGGCTATGTCCCATTTCCCAGTTTACTTCATGTAGCTAAGTGTGTAAACCCTCAGGGCATGGCAAGTTAAGAAATTACTGACCAGTTTTTAAGTTACAAAAGATGCAAGTAGGCACCTTTAGGGATTTAGAAAAAAGCTTTAAAGTGATAGAGATGCTTTTGAAAATGGGATGTAGGTACTTCTGAAAGTTTGTCTCCTGTGATTTCTGTGGCAATTGGTGTATAGTTATGAACACTTTTCCAGCTTTATTGTTTAAAGGGGCTTCATCTATGGATGTTGAAGTGATCAGGCAGTACTCACAGCATTGAATTTAAACAAAAGAGATAAACAGGCATTAAGCTGTAGGTATGTTTGTAGTTCCAGTGGTTTGAACAGATGAACTGATACACTTGGATGTAAGCACATGTTGAAGTGTCACAGAATCACAGAATCACAGAATCACAGAATCAACCAGGTTGGAAGAGACCTCAGGGATCATCGAGTCCAACCGTTGCCCTGACACCACCATGGCAACTAGATCATGGCACTAAGTGCCATGTCCAGTCTTTTCTTAAACACATTCAGAGATGGTGACTCCACCACCTCCCTGGGCAGCCCATTCCAATGTCTAATAACTCTTTCTGAGAAGAAATTCTTCTTGATGTCCAACCTGAACCTCCCCCGGTGAAGCTTGAGGCTGTGTCCTCTTGTCCTATCGCTAGTTGCCCGGGAGAAGACGCCGACTCCCACTTCACTACAACCTCCCTTCAGGTAGTTGGAGACTGCAATAAGGTCACCTCGGAGCCTCCTCTTCTCCAGGCTAAACAACCCCAGCTTCCTCAGCTGTTCCTCGTAGGTCAGACCCTCCAGACCCTTCACCAGCTTGGTCGCCCTCCTCTGGACTCGCTCCAACACCTCAACATCTTTCTTGAAGTGCGGGGCCCAGAACTGGACACAGGATTCAAGATGCGGCCTCACCAGTGCCGAGTAGAGAGGGACGATCACTTCCCTAGACCGGCTGGCTACACTATTCCTAATAGAGGCCAGGATGCCATTGGCCTTCTTGGCCACCTGGGCACACTGCTGGCTCATGTTTAGCCGCCTGTCCATCAGCACCCCCAGGTCTCTTTCCACTGGGCCGCTTTCTAGACACTCTTTCCCCAGCCTGTAGAGCTGCATGGGGTTGTTGTGGCCGAAGTGTAAGACCCGGCACTTGTTCTTGTTGAACCTCATGCCGTTGGTCTTGGCCCATCTATCTAACCTGTCCAGATCCCTCTGTAGGGCCTTCCTACCCTCCAGCAGATTGACACTGCCACTCAGCTTGGTGTCATCTGCAAATTTACTGAGGGTGCACTCAATCCCTACATCCAGATCATCTATAAAGATATTGAACTGCACCGGCCCCAGAACTGAGCCCTGGGGAACACCGCTAGTGACCGGCCGCCAGTTGGACTTTGCCCCATTCACCACCACTCTCTGGGCTCGGCCATCCAGCCAGTTTTTAACCCATCGAAGAGTCCACCCATCCAAGCCCCGGGCAGCCAGTTTGTCTAGGAGGATGCTGTGGGAGACAGTGTCGAATGCCTTACTGAAGTCTAGATAGACTACATCCACAGCCCTGCCCTCATCTACTAGGCGGGTCACTTTGTCATAGAAGGAGACCAGGTTGGTCGAGCAGGACCTGCCTTTCATGAATCCATGTTGGCTGGCCCCGATGCCCTGATTGTCCTGCATGTGCCGTGTAATGGCACTCAGGATGATCTGTTCCATCACCTTGCCTGGCACCGAGGTCAGGCTGACAGGCCTATAGCTCCCCAGATCATCCTTCCGGCCCTTCTTGTAGATGGGCGTTACATTTGCTAATTTCCAGTCAGCTGGAACTTCTCCAGTTAACCAGGACTGCCGGTAGATAATCGAGAGTGGTTTGGCAAGTTCGTTTGCCAGTTCCTTCATTACTCTGGGGTGAATCCCATCCGGGCCCATAGCCTTGTGGGTGTCCAACTGGCACAGCAAGTCACTAGCCGTCTCCTCCTGGATTACGGGAGGTTCACACAGCCCCCCGTCCCTAACTTCAGGCTCTGTGGGCCGAGTCTCCTGAGGACAACCGGTCTTGACATTAAAGACCGAGGCAAGGAAGGCATTGAGCACCTCTGCCTTTTCCTCATCCCCTGACACTACACTACCCTCCTCATTCAGCAAGTGGTGGAGGCTCTCCTTGACCCTCCTTTTGCTGTTGATGTATTTGTAAAAGCTTTTTTTGTTGTCTTTGACTGTAGCAGCCAAATCGAGCTCTAATTGAGCTTTGGCCCTTCTAATCTTCTCACTACACGACCTGGCCACGTCCCTATAGACCCCCCAAGTTACCCGACCCTTCTTCCAGAGCAAGTAGGCTCTCTTTTTTTCCTTAAGTTCTAGTCTAAGTTCCCTGTTTAACCAGGCCGGTCTTTTTCCCCGACGGCTTGCCTTCCTACACACTGGGACAGCCTGCTCCTGAATATTTAACAATTCCCTTTTGAAGCACGTCCAGCCTTCCTGGACTCCTTTGCCCTCCAGGACCGATTCCCAAGGGACTCGGTCCACCAGCCTCTTAAACAGGCTAAAGTCTGCCCGCCGGAAATCTAAGGCAGAAGTTCTGCTCTTGCCCCTCCTTACTTCCCCCACTATCAAAAACTCTAACATTTCATGGTCGCTACTCCCAAGACGGCCACCGACCCTCACATCTCCCACTAGTCCTTCTCTGTTCACACCTCAGGGCTCTCTACCTCAGGGCTTAAAGGGCAACCACATTAATCTGCCAAAGACAGCTCAAAAGCAGGAAAGTTGTCCTAGTGCTTCAGAATGGGCAGACTAAAAATGAAATTAAACTAAAAAGGCCTTATTCGAAATAAGGCGTAGAAACTGAGAGCAGCAACAATATTCTGGGAGCTGGAATGGCACCAGCTGCGCTACACCTACCACTAGATGAGAGGAGTTGGAAGTGCTGGCTGTCACGATGACTGGTGAAAGGGCTGGCAGGTTAGTCACCAAGCACCAGATGGACACCACCAGCTGTCTAAATGCTTTCTCCCTCATTTGTAATTGGCCTCATTTGTGGTTGAGCTCCCTGGCTCTGCCTGCGGTTCTCCGCTCTGCTGTTGGCAGACGTCTTGACCTACACCCTGCAGCCAAGCGTGCAAGCTCCTGTCAGCGTGTCAGTCCCTGCAGGAGCTGTGGGTTTGTCGGTCATGCCCTACGCTAAAAAAATTTTCCTTATTAGCAGTGTGAAACACTCATGGCACCATTTCTTTCCACTCTCCTTTACTTTTTTTTTTTTTTTTGGTCTTCTCATATTCATGTCGGTTCTTGTAATCAGTTACAAAGAGGCATTCTGTGATGTTGGTACAGGACTGCTGGTATTTGCCACCTTACACTATGTTAACAGTGGTAAGTAGGAGCAGCCTAAAGATGCAGTTTTGTGCCCAAACCAGCTGTGCCTGTAAGCCTCCCTGGCTTCTCCCTGGTGATCCAAACCCAGACTGAGAGCTCTTCTGGCCTTCTGGCTATAGGGCTGCTCTGATCTCTGCTCACTGCCCCACTGCATGCCTCCTGCTATGAGTTTGGGACATGGAGCATCAAGGTCAGAAAGTCCTCTTGAAGGAAGTCCTCCTGCATTTCCTTGTTCCTCACTGGCATGTCCTATTTGGGAAGTACCAAAACTTCGAGGCCAAGAAGTCCTTGAAAAGCTCAGTTATCTGTGAAACGAGGGAACCCTGGAACAACCTTGTGCTGTGCTCCAAATACTCTGCGTGAATTGATTTGTGGAAGGATACAAACCACAGTTTAGATGGGGAAAGCTGAGTTGACTGGTTCGAGCTAACTTTAGACAGCTTGAAGTCTGAACCTAAAGGTGACAGAAACATCTACCTGCTTTGAAAAGACTGGTCATGCAACAACTGCCGATGTGAAGGCTCAGTCTGGAAGGTGGTTGCTGTCCCACACAGAGCTCTGTGGGTGCACTGGTGTCACAGAGGACATCTCCTGCCTGGCCCTGTGGCACAGCTCTCCCCATCACATTTTCACAGCATTATTTCTGCCTATGGCTGGCAGAGGTGGGTGCCATTGAGACAGAAAGTACAAACTTTCAGGCAAACTACTGCTTTCGTGATGTTCCAGTCAGATGGGAAGGAAAGCAGAGGGGTGCTGCTGCTTTTGAACAAGTTGGTACAATTGCAAAAGTGAAGAGGTCCAACCCTCAGCAAAAAAAAAAGATACAGAACAAAGGAGGAGAGTGGTTTTCTCTGGCAGCATACTAGCAAGAGCGGGGGAGAGCCATGTTCAGTTCATCATGTCAGTGCACATGATGTAGGTAATCATGAATGGATTATTTTCACCCAGAAACACAAGTTTAGCTGTTGTAGCTTGTCCAGCTAACCTGTCAGGCAAGAGCCAGCAGACAACTCGGTATATCCCATCTGTGGTCACTTAATCCTCTGGGAAGGTGGCTGAAGTTGTGTTTTACCCCACATTTGTGGAGGGCTGGTGGTAAGCTGTGGCTCATTACCATGGCTCATCTGGAACATGGTAAGGTGTGCACTTTGGTAACTTGATCATGAGTTTGACCCCTTCCTCTCTTTCTGTTTCAGACTCCTATCCCTGAAATCATTACTCCAGTAAATACCTGCTTGACAGGAGTGCTCTCAAAGACTGTGGCCAGAGAAAGAAAATACTGCAGATAAGATGCAACTTTTTAATAGAAAGTGCTAAATGTCCAGTACATCTTGCACAGCCCATAGCTATTTTCTCTTTTCTCATTTCCCCTTAGCTCTCCCTCATGCATTTCTCCTTTGCCGAGCCTTGGCTCTTTCCATAACAGGTTGTGTGGAGTCACATATCACAGTATAGAAAATGCTTGTTTAACAGAGTTTTGTCCCCTAATAAAAATAATGCAACAAAACTTCAGATATACCTCCATGGATGAAGGGAGCACTGCAGAAGGGCCCCGAATTCTAACCTTCACTTATGCTCTTGCATCAATTTGTACAAAGAGAGCATTATCATGAAGGTCACATACTCACTTCCCTTTCTGCTTCCCATTCCTGCTGCGTGCTCTGTGGCTTGCTTTGGTAATCAGAAAGGATTGCTCCGCACACAGACCGCTGCTGCCCAGGGGACAGAAAGAGGTCTACTACAGTGGTGGAGAATCAAGGAGAGGGGTCCACGTCCAACTATTAAAAAAATAGATAAAAAACCCCTACCACTGCATGCATAAATAGATTTTACACGGTGGGATTGGCTGAGGAAGGATTTCTCTGCAGTGTACAGGGCCATCTAGCGAGTTTGGGTGTTGTAACAGCTCCGCTTTCTCCATTTCGCTTTGCCCTGCTTATCCTCAAGACCAGACTTCACACACTAGCTGCCAGCAAGGCACACACACACACTTTTAACAATATTTTCCACTGCAAGGTGAAAGGAGGAACGCTGCTGCAGGACAGAAGAGGATGACAGCAGAAAGGGCACGGCTGATGCCAGGGATGCTTGGTGTGCTGAGTTTCTGTGGGAAGTCAGAAATCCAGCTGCCCTGGCAATGGAAAGGCAATGTGCAAGTTTCCACTGAACTGTGCCCTCAGCCGCAGAGCTGGTGATGACAAGGAGAACTGCTCAGCCAGAGGACACCACAGCAATTGGGGCAGTGAAAAAACCTTGTGAGGAGCAATGAGACATTGGTTCCTCCATATTAATGTGATGGTTTCCCTGACAAAACACCTGGTGAGGGGCAAGGGACTGGGAAGGTGATGTGTTAATAATTTCAAGATCTCAGAGAACTGATGCTTGTATTTTGTGTGATGCTGGACTGACAGTCCTGGAAAGGGAAGTGCTGCAAGGCACAGCATTGCACCCACAAAGTCCTGTCACCATGCTTTGCCTCTGAGCAAACCGGACTGATTGCTTGGGGATGAACACACGAGCAGCCATGCTGCCCGTTCACCCTCCTGCGCCTCCTGTGAGGCTGCCAGATTATGAGACCAACAATAAACGTCTGGGGATTTTGGTAGCTTTTTGTAGCTGCTCAAAAAAATCGTACCTGAACCCATGTCTGACTCTGAAATCTAGAGTCAGCATCACGCTGTTCTGGTACATGCCATGCTTGTTCAGGCATGAGCATGGGAGGGTATCTGGGCATTTCAGGTGCCCGCATGTGACTCCTGACTCCCCAGTGACACTTTCCACTTTCAGCATAGACTCAAGTGTTTTTAGGCAAGTTTGTCCTGTTTCATTAGAGGTACCTCAGAAAACTGGAAGGGAAAGGTTGGAAGATCCTCATCTAGCAAACGTCAGTTTAATCTCATTGAATGCTGGGAGCCAGGTAAGCACATGGTCCACTAGTTCATCTACCTTCAGCAGAATGAATGCATTCACTTCCTCATCTCTTGGACACTTATTCGATCTGCTTGGACCTACCTCAGGGGTGAACTCTTCATGTCCACCAGCCTGTCTCTGGAACAGCTGTAAACCTGTAACTTGGTAATTACAATAATGACAAACTGTTTCACATTCTCCTGAATTGTCATTGAAGCCTTGACCTGCAAATGTTGGGTTACCAAATTAGCTTTCAGTGTCTCATTATTAGTCCCAGTGAATATGAGTGTGCACCTCTGGAAGCATTTGCTATTTCAGTATGTGTCTGTGTATGTTTACCCAGGCTATGGACAGGAGAAACAAAGTATAGTTAGCTTTGTAGCCCTGCAGCCAGTAAATACAGTATTGCCACTGCTAGTAACAGGTCACAAGCTTTGTAATAGCTTTTCAAGGCCCTTAGGACTTGTCAGGCTCTGTCTATATTCGCCCCATTTGTCTTATTTCTGCACATGTTTGTATCATCATAAGGTGTAGCTACAATTTTCATACAGCAGTGCCAAGCAGTTTTTTTCTGTGGAAGGAAATATGTATGATCCCACTGTAGTGATTTGGTGCAGAGGAAGACAGGCTTGATGCCACAGCTGAAGCCTGGAATGAGGGACACGGGGTGCTGTGAAGAGGAGGATGGGGCGGGTTGACAAAAGAGGGGTCATGGGCTGGCCCTGGAGACCCCATGGCTATGAGAAAATTCACAATGGTCAGATAAGGACATGCAGACCTAGAGCTGGACAAAATCTCTTTAAGAGCAACAAAGAGAACAAAGAACAAGTATCTAACATATATAATACACTCCATATAAAGCAAATTTGGATTTGACATGGAATTACAGACCCTTGAAGAAAGACCAAGGTATAAAGGGTGTTACAAAATATATACAAATTGCCTCAAGTGGGCTCAAAATTGAGAAGGAAACCACCACCGTCTACATCACATTCCTCTTGGCAAAGGGGAGAAACCCTCACTATCAACATAATATTTTCCCTGATGAGGAGCTTGAGACACCGACGACTTGCCATATCTTTTGTCCTCTCCAGGACTGATCCAAAGGGGTTGTGGAAGAATGATTGTAAGAGCAGAGAAAGGGGCAGGTGCTAGGAAGGCATAACAGTTGTGGCTATTATTCTGGAGACTTTTTATGTAATACTGTTCTTTTTTCCCCTCCTATAATACTTTGAGACTAAAAATAATTCTGTTGTTAAATTGGTAGGATTTTAACTATCTTAACAACAAATTCTTGGCTTTGCTAAGAGATGTGATTATTTCTCATCATAGGAAGTTTTTGAGCGCAACTTCATCACCTTGTAGATGGCAGACGGAGATCTACCTATTTCCCAGCTCAGTGCCTTAAGCACCGCACTGCATTGCTTGTTGGTTTTCTCTTTGTGATCAGATGGCCTTTGGGAAGAATCTTCAGAAGAGTCTTTTTTCAAGGGCTAATTTCTCTACAGCTAATTTAAGGACAGATATAATTTTGTAGCACTCAGATTTAACTTTGTTTAAAAAAATTCCCAAATGCTGTAACAATACAATGACTTCTGTCAGTTTAATGTTATTGAATGTGACAGCAAACTATATTTCACGGTCTATATGAGACAGACCAAACCACACTGAAATGCCCGTTTTGGATCAAGGTTGGGTTGCTGGGACTAGGTTGCTAAATTAGAAGATAAGGAAATAGATGCAAGACAGTGCCAGTGGGTAGAGGAGGAGGAAACTGGTAGGTGTTGCATAAAAATAGAACATTTCAGGAGAAAGACAAAATAGAGCTTTTTACTATAGTTCACATAAAAACCCCACTTATTTGTTCTTTTTATAGATTATGCAATGTTTAAGTAATGCTTCCCTGCACTTTTATTTCTGAAATCACCACGATTTTGTAGCAAAACCAGGTATTTTGAAACAGCAAAGTGAAGTGTTAAAATATAACATTTCTGCATTAGATAAATTCCATATTTTTCTGTCCGTTGAATTCACCAGATGATTTTGGAATACCTCAGAGGGCACTTTTCTCCATATTTATGGAAAACAATTGCTTGGCTTGAATCAAAATTCTCATTTCCTGCTCCTTACAGTGTCCTCAATCTAGGAAGGATGTTATACAGATGTGAGACTATCAGATATGCCAACGCATACAAAAAAGCTATGATATTCTTTAAAAAAACATCAGGCTGATATTTCAAAAACCTAAAGCAACTGTGAAGGCATGAGGCCAAAAATTTCTTATGGAGCTTTTCCTCATTTAAGGAATTACTGTTATATCCTTATAATTATGGTAGGATTTGTTACATCAAAGGAAATTTCTGTTATTGCACGTTAATGAATATAAAACATCTTCTGTAACACTGCTATGAAAAAAACAATCTTTGGATTATTTCAATGGAGGATGGATACATTTTGTTTCTAGATTAAAGACTGGAAACTATGATATAACAGTAGTATTATTTGCATGCAAATAAAATCCAGATTTGTTCTCAAAGTTCTTTTCTTCTTGTTCCACATTTTTTTCCCCAGAAGGTTTTATTGCTTAAAATCTGTCAGGTGATCTGTCAGTTCTTTAAGCAGAAAAAAGTCCTCTGTTTCTTTAGGAGTCTGAATACCCACATTTCTGAGTATAACTGTAGTATGCATCCCCCAGTGGATGGACATATTTGGACATCAAGACTTGGTGGCAGATTTTAGAAAGGCAGACGTGTCTGGCATCGCTGCTGTAATTTTATGCAAATTTATTTTTCTTCTGGGTAGGGCTGCCGCCTTAATATGCTTCTAGCTAGTACTCATTGTAAGATAAATAAATGCAAGCAACCTTGTTATCACACCAGAAAAAAAAGAAGGCATAAAACATGGTCTTTGGTACCATATACTTTCACTATTGAACAAATGACTTTTGACATCAATCCATCTAAAGCTTTCTCCCTCAGTCCTTGCATACGTCAGCTTTTGCCTGGCAAAGAACAAGGCTTTCTCTTTTCAAACGTGGCAAAAAGAGAAAGCCCATGGTTTCATTTTCCACTGGTTACATTTACTGGACTTCTTGCCTTGAAGCATCCGTTGTGGGTACTCTAGAAATATGAAAATATAAATTATTTGATTGACAGATGGCATCTTCTCTAATCTTAGTGAGACGCCAGCTGCCGTTGTGTATCACCAAAATAAAAAGAAGACTGTTAGCCACCGCCCTCAATCTGCTGTGCAGGTGAATATATATGACCAGGCCAGTAGAGCCTTCTTTACGCGCCAGCTAGTGGGTCATCTGCATGATTTCTGCGAGTTACAAACCCCAAAGCTAGCAACATTTCCTCTGACCAAGGCATCAAGACAACCACACTTGGAGTGACTTATCACATGTTACCTTTCACTTGGAAAACACGATGAAAATGGTGATTTTTGCATGCGTTGCACTTCCAGCTCTCGCCTACATCTCCTTGGTTTAAAAGCAGCTAGACAGATCATGCATTGGTATCCTACGGCAATGAAGAGGCTACTAATAGCTGTCATCAAAACTAATCATACACTCCAAAATATGTCATTGAACCTTCCAACTGTAAATGTTATAATAGGGAAGAAGCTGTTCCAGATGTGGAGTTGGCCTATGAGCTGGCAATCTGTGTTTTAACCCTCCAGCAGTTACAGTCATCTAGGAGTGAGAGCAGAGCACTGGAAATGACAAGCAGCAGGCAGAAAACTCATGTTAAAACCCCAGATGGTTGAATAAAAACTATAGTGGTGATGCGAAACCCTAGCCTGCTGCAGGGCTGCTACACAGTGGGGAGGTGTGTGTTCCCCAAAGGATGGAAGTAATTGTTTATTAATGATAATTTTAAAAGAATATATTAAATACAATGAGTTTCTAGAGGTTTGCCAAAACGAACTCTGATATCTGTTGAACAGATTTCAGTGTAATGCTTGTTGGTATTCTGGTACTTGATTTCCACCAGACTTTTATCTTGAATTTAGTGACAATATTTTTAAGAAAGAAAACAGTGCAGCGTCCTTCTGGGTAGCTTTTGGGAGGCATCTCAATTCAGTTGATTTTATTTGTGGATTCCTCGTGTTGGTCTTGGCTCTTTAAAAACATTTTGATTAAGGAACACATTTCAAATATGTTTAAGCCTGGCAGAAACAGGCTTAAACATGTGTTGAAATGCTCTCCCGACCTGGTGCCAGGTGCAGCAAAGCCATGCTGGTGTTATCTTTGCCTGCAGACAGCCAGCAAGGTATGGCAGCAGGGCACTCCAGTCTCCCGTGCAGCAGCAGTGTTTTTCGGTGAGCCTGGATGCTCTAAGCATCGCTGCAGCCTGTTCCCACGCCACACTGACCGGCAGGTGACCTGAATGTCCCACATCCAAAAATAGACGAAATGCACAGCCTCCTTCCACTTTTAGCTGAGGATGTGTGGGACATAAAAGTACTTTTCTGTGGTAAACCAGAGCCTTCCCAGGGATACTTCCTAATGGTTGCAGACAACCACCCACTCTCTGGGGTGGGATCCTGACCTTATTTCATGGAAACTGGGTTATATAAGTCCCAGCATTTTAGTTAACTATTTGTATTTTGGACACTCCAGTCAGGGCATAGTCTCTAGCAGCAAAAAATGAAATCCACCAAAAAAACCCCTCCAAAAGTACATGCAAAAAGCACATACTTTGTGACTTTATGATTACATTTCCATTGGGAAGCAGATACAGGGTCAGGCTGCTGCTGGCCCTTTCCACATGTCCTCAGAAGTGGTCATAGTGAGAAGGGCCTATTTTCCATCTAAGAAATGCTCTAGGATTTTTCTCTTCTCAACTTAAAATGAGCAGCTGACGGAGGGTGAAGAGTTTAGACAGAAGACCACTATGCAGAAATAAATAAAGACATGGAAGGGGAAGGCAGGCAGTTGTGCACTTAGGAAAGGTGACCTGGTAGCATTTAGGTCACAAGAGCCTCTGGAAAAGGCAGGCACCATCCCACCATGGTAAACACCCAGTGCCCCTCGTGGAAACCTCATTCCTGGTTTGCCTGTTGGCATGCAGACTGTGGGACACATCTGCCTGGCAGCTGAAAATCTGCATCTCCTCTGTCCATGTTCAGGACACTGAACATTCCCACACTACTTTGACTCAGGCTTAACATGAAGCATGGCAGGAGAGCGATTCACAGAATCACAGAATGCCTGGGTTTGGGAGGGACCTCCGGAAATCATCTAGTCCAACCCCCTGCCAAAGCAGGTTCACCCAGAGCACATTGCACAGGGTTGTGTCCAGGTGGGTTTTGAATAACTCCAGAGAAGGAGACTCCACAGCCTCCCTGGGCAGCCTGTTCCAGGGCTCTGTCACCCTCAAAGTAAAGAAGTTTTTCCTCATATTGGGATCAAACTTCCCATGTTTCAGTTTGTGCCCACTGCCCCTTGTCCTGTCACTGGGTACCACTGAGAAGAGTCTGGTCCTGTCCTCTGGACTCCCACCCCTAAGGTATTTGTAAGCATTGATGAGATTCCCCCTCAGTCTTCTCTTCTCCAGGCTAAACAGACCCAGCTCCTTCAGCCTCTCCTCATAAGGGAGATGCTCTGTCCTCTGACAGGACAGAGCAGAGAGCTTGAACACAAGTCTGATGAAGGCTTCTCTGGAGGGAGGAAGGCTTGCGATGCTTGAGCAGCTGCTGAGTGATCCTACCCTGGCAGCACTGCTGGAGACGACAGTGCTATGGCAGCACAAAGTCAGGAATGCCAAATATGTGTCTTGGGACCTGGAAGGCAGCTTAGTGAGGGGATGACTAAGGGGCGGAAGGAAGAGGAGCAGAGAAGGCATTTCCACATCCTCCACACTGCAAGGTGGCATCAACCACAGCTGCACTATTGCTAAAAGGAGAGGGAACAGACCAGTTAAGAAGCACCGTGGTCCCTGGCTGGAGGGACTGGCAGCAGCAGGCAGAGGGCTGGGCTCCCATCCTGGCTCCAACACCGACCCCTCCTGGGTGCCTTTCTGACAAAGGCACTGGGGCAGGATCGCCTGGCCCTGCATGTGTGCAGCGCTGAGCACGCCAGGCTGGGTCCCAGCGGGGTGCTGCGGGGTGGCCGCTGTGACACCAGCAAAGCAGGACAAAGGAAAGGAACTGTGATTTGCCTGTGACAGGATTAGTGGTATCGAATAGGTTAGGCAAGTAGCTTAATAAATTCCCTGTTGGCTTGGATGTTTAACATGCTGTATCAATAGCAGAGCCTGGAAAAGGCTCTTGGCGTTTCTCGGCAGAAATCTGGAAGATATGAAACGAAGAGATATAGCAAACTACCTAAGGGAAGTACAATACTCGTAAGACTCATTTGTACAGAGCAACTGCTAGGACAGAAAATACATCTGTTTAATTCTTCTTGCAGATACAATATGATAAATAGCTCTTAAACAGTTATGCAGTGTTCCGATGCAGTATTAAGCAGTTGTTTCATTTCACTCTGGAGGCTTTATATCTGTCTGAGTGTAGATTATTCTTCTGTCTTTGTTTAGAAGTGTATACCATTTTGACATTTGTGGGGTTAAAAGACACTAGAAAATGATGGCATGTGGTTGATGATTTCCCTGAGAAGTATTATTCCTTTGGAAAACATTGACTTAATTAAATGTAAAATGTTTACAGGAATGTATCCATTTCATGATAACCTGACAGGGATTATCTCAGTATTTTGTTTCCGTGAGGCAGAAGTATCTGCTTTTTACATTATCATTTAAACTATGAAGAGATAAAAGCATTAAAGTGGCATTGTTGATTAAGTTTCAGTCTTATCAAAATAAATGTTTCCAGGAGGTCAAAGAAATAATATTAATTCCTCTCTTTCATAACATTTTTTATAAACCTATTTTTCACCTGTATTTGAGACAAGGTGAAATTTCAAAATCTTGGAATTTTCTGTGAGAAGGAAATTTTAAGTTTTGACCCGTTCAAGTCATCACTTTATGCTACAATTTCATTTAGAGGTTCCGCTTTTCATCGATCTGCCCTCTAGGGTCCACAGAGTCTGAAATTTATGCCTTCTGTTCTTCTTCACAGATATCTCTTCCAACTCTAATGACAAAGGATGAAAATCCACAGTCTGTGTAAGAATGATGAAACAACCTAAAATTATTTGGGGAACAAAACTGGAGCTCTGAATGCAAACCAGCAGATTTGTTTACATCTTAAAATAAGAACTCTGAAGCAAGTGACTCCAACACAGAAATATTTTGCCAGCTATCGAGCAGAGGAGGAATGGAAAGAAAACTCCATCACGATTTCAAGCAGTTGTACTGGGAGCTGGCAGGCTGGTTTGCACTGGTAGCCCACCCAGCTCTGTGCCTGGCAGTGGCTGTTTCCAGATATTCCACGGAAACCTACCAAAAATTCAGGGTCAACTTACATGTAGGAAAGTTTCTTCCTTACCTGCAATGCAAGAAGTTGGCTTTGTCCTACACCATAAGAGCCAATACCCTTTCCTAAACACTAATTTATTCTGTAAATCCCTGGAGACCCGGTCTTGAATTTTGCAAAATATGCTACTGTGATGAATCAACAAGTGCAACAAGCTGATTGTTTATAATGCAAAAAATTTGAGTTTCCCTGTCCCCACATTTTCAGTTCCCTGGTTTGTGTTTCACAGTCTGTCATTTGCTCTGGTAAAAAGCAGTTCCTGCTCTCGCTTCCCTCTTTCATTTCCATATACTTTTAGCACTTCCCTTCTCCAAGAGTATCACAGAAACATAGAAAACAGTGCAGCTGTCCCCCTTACCTCAAGTGTCTCAACAAATCCCTGCCAAGCCCCTTCCTAAAATTGTCTGGGAGTGGAGATAGCCCTGCGGCAACTGGCAACCTACTCCATTGCTTCACTGTGCTCACTCTTGGAAAAGGTTTGCCGGGAGAGTGCTTGACTTTTTTTAAAGGTCTGGTCTTCTGGCATTTTAATCCAACTTCTCTTGCCTTTGGAATTTACTTGCCTCATCTTTACAGCTGTTTTCAAACTAGTTGCAGACATTATCAGGTCCCTGTTCTCTTTTCTTATCCCCAAGTAGTTTTCTCGTGCAGGTTGTGGATCTTTGTGATCAGAAACAGGGAGTGAAGGCTGGGAGGGGGCTGGATGCAAGTGCTGAGCCCCAGTGGCTCAGGAGAAGGGGTCTGGGCAGGTCGCCGACAGCAGGCTGCATTGGCTGAACTAACGCTGCTCCTGATGACTGTCTTTGATCTCATCTCGGAGACCCGAAATGATGGAGACTCCATGGCCACCCCAGTGCTTCACTGATCATTGGAAGGATTTCCCTAATGAATTTTCATTGCCAACACTTAAACTCAGTAGTTGTCATTTCTACCATGAACACAAAGAACTTGTTATTCCTTTCTATTATAACGGCTGATGAAATATTTGAAGACCTACTCGCTGCATTAGACTGAGCAGTCTTTCCTTGCAGACCACTTCCCCAACCACTTCCATTTCCTTCTCCTGATTTTCTGTCAATCCGCATTGTACTTCCAGTACGGCATTCCAACTGCACATTAATCCAGCTGAGGCCTTACTAATGATCAGCAGAGGAGGTTTCTTTTATGTCTCATTACCTACATACCAATGTGTCTTTACAGCACAAAATCCTTGACTCATGTCCAGCTTCTTATTCACTCTAATTCCCACATGATTTTGAGAGAACTGGGCTGACAGCCACAGCAAGCCCTGTCTGCACAGCTGATTATGCCAGCCTAAAGGTAAAACTTTGCCCTTGTCTTCTATTGTGTTTTTAAGACCATCTCTGATTTGTAATCATCATACTGTTCTTCACTGTGCCCCCAGGTCTGATGTTGTCTTCACGTTTAATGAATAGATACTCTACTCATATACCTTCTCATCACCTAAGGTGTTAATGAGAAGATCACAGAACCACAGAATCACAGATTAAATGATCTCAGACTCAGCACAGAGTCCATCAAAACTTTTTCCTTCAATTTTGGCTGAATAGTTCCTTGCCAGTATTGTATTTGCCTTACAGAAGTTTTGTCCAAATCATATTTCTACTGCTTGATGATAAAAGTATCAAACCCTCCTTACCATCAAGATAATTGGTATCCTCAACCAACCTGGAGCTTTAAGGTCTGCTACCTGCCTGTCAAGGAAGCTTATGCATCTTGACAGGCCTTATTTGATAAATTCAAGTTGTTTATAATTCACTATGTATTCTTCTAAACAACCACAAGTACTTCTCTATGGATTGAAGTTTGGTTGGTATTTCCTAACTCCTCTTTTCCCTGTCCCCTTGGTGAAGTTAAGTGTGACATTTGCTATTCCTATGAACTGCTCTTTTCAAGATCTCAAAGAGAAAAGGCTCTGAGACTGCTTCAGCCAGTTCTCCAATGTGGAGATGGATCTCACCGCACTCAGATGACCTGAAACCAGTTTGATTTGTCTCAGTACTCTCCAACTTGTTTTTCCCAGTTCTGCTCTGGATATGTAGCTTGTGTAGCTGCATTTGCCATCTGATTGCAACACACCTTTCCAATGAAGACTGAAGCACAAAGAAGGCTCTTATCTCAGTGTCATCTATTATCTTTCCTCTACGAGGATCAGGAGATCAACATCTTCCTTTGCTTTCTCTCTACCAGTAATGCTGCCACAGAATAATTTGCTATTACAGTACAGGACACACTATGCCTCTGCCTTTTTGTTTTTTTATCCTCACATGCTTTTGCGACTCTATTGAAGTTACACTTAGTGATATGAACTATTTTCTATTTTCTGTGAACTTTCTTCTTTGCTCAAAGCCAACGAAAAGCCAGTGATTTAATTCAGTGAGTCTCTTACTACACCCCTTACCTTTCCTCTTGGCCAGTTCGTGCTTTTATGGTCATTCACCCTATATAACTCTATCCATCAAAGTTTTCAGTTATGAATTCTCTTGAGTTTAGTGAAATCTACCTATCCCAAATCCATTCTTTTTAATTTACTTTTCCATTTATAAGTCAGAGACTTTGTAATTTCATGGTCATCCTCGAGGCTTTCCAGCCTTTCCGTCTTGGGGGGTCTTGCCATGGACTAATCACTCTGGTGCACAGTTCGGGAACTTCCTCTTTCTGCATTGTTAGCTAAAAAGATGAGTTCATGCTCCAGAGGTTTGCTTCCCTGTGCAAGGTGAGGTTAAGATGACTATGACCTTTTTTTTTTAAAAAAATAAGCAGAAGTTTTTAATGACTTGCTCTTCTTGTATGTGTTTCTTCTACTGGACATGTCAGGGGATGTTACTAGTTAGATGAATTTGAGAGTGCTGAGTCCCAGAGTCTTTTCCAGTATAATTACGGTATCTTAGAAGCTTTTGGTTAAGAGAAAATTAAAATGCAAAAGCTATTCTTCCCTCAGTGAAACCATGGCTTCTTTTTACATAAGCAAACATTGAAGCTACAAGAATGCTAATCAATTTGTGACACGAAGAACAAAGACTTTCCCTCTCTTCTGCAAATCTACCCTCCTACTTAATTAAAAAATAGTCTCCCTTGGAGGATAATGAGGAAAAAGAGGGGAGTGGGGAGCAGAAGTAGTAAGAGTCAGGGAAGAAACCTGTGCTGAAACTGAAGGTGCAATTTTGACATCTCCTGATATCCCTCTGGAATTAGAATCACCACCATACCACCTGTGATCCATTTTTTTCCAGATTAAGAGGATTGGTCTGTGTAGTCCAGCTCTCTCCAGCCATGCTCGCACAGGCTGGGCTATGCCTGAAGCCCATCGGGTTCCCCGCTCAGTGAGCACAGACACAGCCAGCAGATACAAGGGTCTGCAATGGCACTGAGTAAGACTCATGGGCGTGTGTTTGCAGATTTCCCCCTTTGGGATCCCTGAGATGAAAGGCGGTAGAGGGGTCAGTGCTAAAGCCTGGAAAACCTTCTTGCACTCCCCAGCGCCTGCTCTGCTGGAGAGGGCAAGAGCATACCTGCCCATGGTCCCGGGGAGAAGCGGTTAGGGCAGGGTGGGGGACAAGGAGGACCACACCACTGATGAGTGTGGAGAGATGAGGAGGTGTGAAGGGAAGGGAGTGTTTCGCTGCAGAGCCATCCCACATTGCTGTTCAGAGGTAACAGGGGTTTTGGTGGTGAAAGAGGAGTGCGGGCACCCAAATGTTGCCTACAAACCCAGCTGCCTGCCTTCAAGGCTGCCTGTAAGGCAGGTCACCTTACAGGGGTGTGAGAGGAGAGAAATCTGCAAAAAACAGCTGTTTCCCACAAGCCCTTTGAATTGCAATGTTGAAGAAGCTATCAAACTCTTGAAAATATAACAATGAAATAAAACAGAAACTAGCGGCTTGGCAGGAGGGAAAAAGATGGTACGAACAGCCATTAAGAGAGAGAAAGCTGTGGGAGCTGTTAAAGACTCGGCAACTTTAATAGCCCTGAGAGCTATAAATCCTTACGATTCACCCTACCAACAACAAGCTAAATCCACCCAACGCAGTGTCCTGGTTTTGGCTGGGACAGAGGTAATTTTCTCCATGGTAGCCGGTATGGGGCTATGTTTGGGATTTGTGCTGGAAACAGTGTTGACAAAGCAGAGATGTTTTAGTTACTTCTGAGCAGTGCTTACACAGAGTCAAGGCCTTTTCTGCTCCTCACACCACCCCACCAGCGAGTAGGCTGGGGGTGCACAAGAAGCTGGAAGGGGACACAGCTGGGACAGCTGACTCCAACTGACCAAAGCGATATTCCATACCATGTGGCGTCATGCTCAGCAATAAAACTAGGGGGAAATTTGGCCGGAGGACAACTGCTTGGGGACTGGCTGGGCATCTGTCGGTTGGTGGTGAGCAATTGTTTTCATTTGCACCACTTCTCTTTCTTGGGTTTTATTTCTCTCTCTTTGTTATTTTCCTTTTCATTATAGTTCTTTTGTTGTTATTATTATTATATTTTATTTCCATTATCAAACTGTTTTTATCTCAGCCCATGACTTTTCTCGCTTTTACCCTTCCAATTCTCTCTCCCCCATCCTGCTGGGCGAGGGGCAGAGAGTGAGCGGCTGTGTGGTGCTGAGTTGCTGTCTGGGGTTAAGCCATGACATGCAGCAAAAAGGGAATGCCTCTCTGTTCCTTCCCATTCCTCTCACAAGTCCTGGCTGATGGGGAGAGAGGAGGGACAATGAATATTTTATCTCCTAATGAATAACCAGTGCATGCTCCTTAGGCTGTTATTTCAGACATCTCACAAGCAGTATCCACTGCATGAAATCAGCCTGGCCCTGAAAAGCAGAAGGGCAGCTAACTACTACAGAGCAGCTACTTAGGGAAAAAAACCAGCAACGGGAGCTGCTGGACCACTTTTGGTGATTTTGAAGGCGATGCTTTATCAGTTCACCTTGGCTCTCCTTGGGAAGCCCTCTTCTCTGCTTGCAAAGGTTTCTCTGTTCTTTGTTAGAGGTAAATTTTCATCCAGCAAAAACTGGACTCTTGCTCTCCAGGAAAAGTGGGAGAAAATGGAATTTTCAAACCCCTCATTACGCAAACCCCCTCAGCACAGTCTCACAAAAACCATGATTCAGAATCCCTGGGGCAAACGGACACATTAACACACTTTGTACACTCCAGGCTACTTCTCAGCTAGCATTCCTCCCATGGTAGACACAAAACACTATTATTTGTTTTAAAGACACTTCCCTGTGAAGGAAAGAAAATCTTTCAAAGACTTAACATAAGATTGGACCATGTCCAAAATACATGTGTTCAGATGAGAATAATAATTCATTCTGAAATATGTAGCTCTACAAATTGTTCTCAGTAGGTGCAACAGCATGAACTTTTCACCAGTAAATCACAAACCTGGAAATTTATGTAAAACCAAGATGTTCCATGTCCTGTTTTACTGTCTAGCTACTATCAGGAAAAACTTCCCTTATCAAAAAATCAGATTAATCCAACACAGATTTGTGTAAGCATTAATTTGCCCCTCATACCTAGAGGCAAAATGGGTGTACTACTGGCTACTACAGCTTCTGAGAATCTCTTTACAAAATTTTTGTGCCAACCAGTAAAAATTTTCATGTATTTCAAAGCGTAGTTGAATGAAAAACTCATATCTCCATAGTACATGTCGCTACCTTAATGATTGTTCTTTGAAAGAAGGTAATTTGTATTTAGAAAAAGGAGTAAAATGCCCACTTACAACCTATTTTCAGCTTTGTTCATGCACAGTCATTTAGGCTATGTATATATCTAATACAAGGACAAGCAGTTCAGCCAGAGGTTACTAAACACAATCTGCCTCTTTCCTAATGCAACACCAGCTATCACTATTTCTCTCTTTTATTGCACTGAATCCTTTTCAGCCCAGCAACATGAAAAGTAAAGACTAACGAAGAAACAATCACCTTTCAGAAATGCTGGGTCATTGCATCAGGTTTTTAAAATATCATCTCCTTTGGGAGATGAGGTGGCTCAGCAGCGGTTGCTAGAATGGAAAAATATCAATACATTCCTCATCTTATTCAGGATGCCAGTATAATATTTGCAGTCTGTACTGATGCAGTAAGTGTTGAGACAAGCCACTTAATGAAGCTGTGAAATGATTGAATACCACTGCTCTTAATGGGAAGAAAAGATATTTTCAGGATAGGCAATTTTGCAGTCACCCCCTACAGACACTACAGATGACAAAATAAGTACTGGAAATAAGGAAGTAATATCAGACACATTACTTTGCTTCGGGCGTTTTGTTTCACATCCATTCCTGTACAAGGATACTGTTGAACTGGTAATCTTCCTAAAGAAAAGCTGCATCTTGTTTGCAAATGAGGCAAGACTAGAACAGCTTCACTGAAGCAAGTGAGTTTGTGATTTAGTCAGGAAAATCCAACAGCGCTTCTGTGCCACACAAAGCAAATCTGGTGCCCAAGGGAGGTCTGGTGGTGCTTGCTGGGGCCTGCCAAAGCACAGGTGTCTGCACCAGGGAGCCACCTTTAAGACCCATTCTGTTCATTAGATGTCTTCATTTGTCACACGTCATACTTGAGCAGGTGTTTTCACTGCTTGAGAACAACAGTGCAGACTCCTGTCCTCCTTCTGCACTTGAGAGGGAGAAAGTGTGGATATTCTGTTCTCCTTTCTTATTTGAAGTGCTTGAAGAGTGAAATGACTGCCTACAAAATGCTGTGCAACAGCAGTCTTCAGAGAAGCGGTGTGAAGCAACCTACACTGGAGGCAAGAAATTTGTTTGCTCCTGGGATCCCTGGTAGACTCGGGCACTGTGAGCCAGGACATCAGGATGTAGCTCTCATAGTGTTGCTTATTGCTTGCAGTTATCAAAGCGTTTGTCAGCTATTACATTCCCAGTCCTAAGAGGGGGAAAAGTTGAGGCATGAATGAAGGGAAGGGCATTTCTCAGTTTGAGTTTAGTCCTGAAATTCTTTCTCTCTTGTAACTGCTGCAACGATGTTTTTTTTGGCTTTCATGTGATATTTCAAGCCTGTCTCTTCTGCTAGGAAAATGACACAGTGATGAGTGAGTGCAAGTCCTCTTTTGTGTGTGGGGAATTTCGGACAACTCTTACATGGTGGACATTGGTCTGATCTGTAGGGGTTTGATAATGTTCTCTTTTCATTCTCTGTGAGTTTTAAACAAAAGCATTTAACAAACCCGTGGTAACACAGCAGTGTCTCTCTGTTACACCTGAGGTTTTGCATTGCCTTAGGTGGTATCATTTTGGCTATACCATTCCCTGATAATTGAAGCTGTCTGGGTAGAAACTAGGTACTACCAACATTAAGAAAAAAATAGCTAATTAAGAAAAAACAAGTTCTCAAAACCCTAGTGTGAAGCAGATTTCTGTTACTGGAACCTGTTTCCAATCCATCCTTCCAGAAAATTTATACTATTTTCAGAGACTGCTGTCCAGACCAAGCTGGACTCTTTACCTGACACTTGATGCTACACAATGAAAGACTTTCCCTGATAGCCTCACCAGGAAAACAGGATGATTTTTCTGTGACATAGCTTCAGTATGACTGCTGCTCTGCATTTGTCAAGCTGATGTTAAGCAGCAAAGAACAGAGAATTACATGGCTTTTTTGTCTGTAGGGTCGTTGCTCCTGAAATTACTTGTCTAAAAGATGATACCAAGGAGTGTTGGCCACTGCTGCCTGCCTGGAAGACTACTTAACGTTTCCCATAGCCTTACAACTGGGCTTTCAGTATCATACACGTGACATAACAAGTTAGATCTGACTTGGTGGGTACTTACAGTCTTTGGCAGGTGGTAAAATATTTTAGGTCATGCCTAAGTGAAAGTGCAGTCATTGCACATGAAGAAAACAGAGCTGAGGATCACCATGTTCCTGGCACAGTGACACTCTGCAGTTGTCTCATGCTGGACCCCGCTCCTGGACACCACAGCTCTTCCCAAAAAGAGATCGCAATGGGGCAAGGGCGCATAGGCATGGGGCATTCCTGTTGCATGTTTTGAGATATAAACACAGTACACATGCAAAGCCTGTGGCAGCTCCGTTGTTTTCTCCTGCTACAACCTTTCCCAAAGTCAGAATGCTGTTATGATGGCTTTTTTTTCTTTTTTATTTATTTATTGTCTTAGCTGAAAATCCTATGGCATCAAAGCTGGAATGCCAGCGTAACAGATATGAACCATCTCCTCCCAGATCAGGAGTGATATCTTAAGCTCCTGGGAATAACTTGTGAACAGTGGGCTTGATTGTCCTCCCAGGACCAGATCAATGGCTGGCACCATGTGACCTGTCTGGAATGGCATTTGGAGGGTGAACTGGGTTCTCTGGTTTCCCAACTTCGATGCTGACAGCAAGACGAGGTTTACAAACCTGGCTCTGCTGGTGACATACTGCTGCTCTGCAGCAGCTGCTGCCTGAAATGTGTTTCTAAATTTAGGAGCCTTCTGCCTTTCTGAGCCTGTTCCAGGTGTGCCAAGTCACAAAGCTCAGAGATCATCAGACTAGTCAGAAAACCCTTAGGCTTTTGCTGTGACTTACTAGTATTTGATTTTCCCCCTCTATTCTTTTGGAACTGAGAGGCTTAGCTTCAACTGAAACTCTCAACAAACCTTACCTGGGTTGTCGTGGCTGTCCCTTTATCTGATGGACCTAAAGGAAAACACCTTACTGCACACCAGGCTGACAGCCCATTTCCTGATTGCAATGTGGGTTCTTCTGAGGATCACTTGTATAAAGTTCGCTGTCCTGATTAATAACTACCCTTAAATTTCAAGAGTGGAAAGGAGGCTAAAGAGGGACTCACATAAGGAAACTGTATTTGCAATTTTCTAAATACATAAAAAAAATAATATGCACAAAAATAAAACTGAATGGAAAACTTGCCATATAAGATTTAGGGCTCCAAGACTTCACTAAAAGTTGTTTTCTCTGGTCATTTCTTTGATTACAGTGTTACACACTCCCCCATACGTACACACTCAAATCGTACCTAGCATCAGTAACCCGTGCTTGCTGGGAATATCTCTTTTATTCACGTTTTGTGCAGTTAAGATTCTGTAGGCAAGCTCATGTTTCCCAAATGGGCTTCCTACGAATGAAATGTCCTTTAAATAACCCACCTGTAACTCCACCATTTAGGGCATTTTCCCTAGGCTACCACTGAAGATGACAGGGTCTGTGCTGGAATTGCCTTCTCTCTCTGGTGTCTGTTTGCAGAGAACATGCATTTCTTCTGGTGTTAAATATCTGTGTTACAATTTGATTCCCCTAGTTGGTTACAGGCTTATCTACACAGCAAGCCACCCAAACTTGGAAAACCTAGGCTCTAGCCCATGCTTTTGGTTCACACTTCCTTTTCTAGTGATTGCTCGCCTCGCTGGCTGACATTATAAAGTCTTTGCAGCAAAGAATATATGTCACTGTGCATGGCATCCGGTGGGCTGAGGGACCCCACCTGGACATCCAGTGGAGATCCAGGATTCCTGGATCACTGCATACAGAGAGTGACAGCAGGAGAAAAAGAAGCCACAGAAATCAATGTTTCATCTGTTTGTATGGAAAACCATGAAATGCATTTGCCATTTTCAGTAAACTTGTCCAAATGTACTGTGGATTTAGTAGGCTGCAGATTTTTCTTCTTCACACAAATGACTAAAAGAAGCTCTTTCAGACACAAATAAAACAAGCCCAGTGGTTAATGGACAAGGATAAGAAAAACGCCAGCACATTGAAGAGATGAATGAATCATTTGGGAACTGGATTTTGACAGCTGAATTAAAAAATAAAACACCCCCAGGAATTACCAATAAAAGCTGCCCATTTAGTTATGTAGCTGTGTCACTTTATAGGCCTGAGGCACCTCAAACCATGTCTTCAGCACCACCAGCAGTATGATCTCAGCACGGACGTGCCCTGCCCACCTAGATCTTGCACTGTTTGAGCTCTGATATGGGTGATGCTGTAGCAACTTAGACACCAGCTCAAGCTAGCCAGCTGAGTGGCTAGGTAGACCATGCTGTAGCTTGTGCCTGTCCTGCACCAGCCACCTATAGATGAGTGGAAACTACCACAATCACGGGGGCTGAAGCCAGCCCTCTGATTTTCATGTAATTGTGCTGCAGTGTAGAAGTCTGCACCAGTTTCAGTGCTATGCAATGCAGTGTTAAGGTACCTGGACTAGCTTAGACACCACCAGCGTCCATTGCAGTGAACAGACAACCACCTGCGTGTTTACAGAGCTGCTCCATCTCGCTACAGCTGCAGTGCAATCAGCACACAGGTTCAGAGCTGGCTGAAGGATTTTATACTTCGTCGGCACCAGAGCCAACACCCAGTAGATGCTGCTGAATATTTTAAACTTGCCTGTGTCTGTCTTTTGCATATTAGACAGTTAAAGCATAAGTTTCACACCATAACTTGCACACACCACCCAAATACTACTTTGCTTTTCTGCTTTCAAATCATGCTGCTTTGAAACATGAGAATGGTGTGACAACCAAGAGCCAGATTTACAGTCTTAGCAAGAAGCACAAGTCCAGTTCACAGCATGAATCACTTTTTTTCAGTGAAAGGCTGTTCTTCCCTGCTTTCTCTAGAAGCATGGACCATTTGTATTAATAGCATCTATTTCTTATTTGTCTTGCCACTGCAAAATAAGAGAAGAATGTGAAGAATTCTGAAGAATGAAAATTTGCTCAGCGTATCTAAGTGGCACTAGTGAGGTCCCTATGCACAGGGAGAAGCAATTCCTGTACCAAAAAGCTCAGCTCACATTATGCTAAAAGTGTGGGAAAGATTATATAGATTAACACTGGAATAGGAGATGTGGAAGAACTGTTGAAGTACCTTGCTCCAAGTCATGCAAGAAATCGATGGTAGAGGAAAGAGTTTAACCCAGGGGTAATCCTGAGCTTCATCCTGTCATGGCTGGTTTCTCCCCTTGAAGCAATTCCCAGGGACACACTCTGCACCACTTACATTGTCTATAGGGAAGCAGGATGCAAAGACCTGGTCACAGAATCACAGAATCGCCTTGGTTGGAAAGGACCTTTAAGATCATCGAGTCCAACCATTAACACAACGCTACCAAGTCAACCACTAAACAATATGCCTAAACAATATCCCTAAGCACCATGTCTACTCGTCTTTTAAATACCTCCAGGGATGGTGACTCTACCACTTCCCCGGGCAGCCTGTTCCAGTGCTTGATAACACTTTCCGTGAATAATTTTTCCTAATATCCAATCTAAACCTCCCCTGGTGCAACTTGAGGCTGTTTCCTCTTGTCCTATTGCTTGTTCCTTGGGAGAAGAGACCAACACCCTCCTTGCTACAACCTCCTTTCAGGTACTTGTATACAGCAATAAGGTCCCTCTGTCTCTCTCCAGTGACTCACTTCAGACTAGCCTGCTGAGGCGCTGTTGTTGCCAAGAGGGTAGATTATTTTTAAACACTTTTTATTTAAGTATGTTTTCCAGCAGAGAGGTGGTTATATAGGGCTACAATAACCTCTGCCTGTAGAGCTCATTCCATTTAAGTGTCCATACTTTTTGCTGGTAAAAAAATGAATCCACAAAGCGAAGCTTTGCTTGTGTAGCTGCATTAGTAAAAATGTTCTAGTACAGAGTAGGCATAATTCAGCAATCTTTCACATGAAGGATTAAATGCATTTTCCTGGGCATGGGACAGCATGAGCATGGTATTGTTCTGCCAGGTCTTCCAGACGAGTTACAATCTACAACATGCTTTCACAGCTTTTTGAAATTTCTATCTCACCAGTGATCCAGTTATTCAGAATCAGCTTCATCTTTTTCAGAGCATCTTTTCGTCAGCAGGTGCTTTGTTTCTGACCTTACTTGTCTTTGTAGGACTCTGGTAGCATATTGAGGTGAACCTGTCCTGGTGCAGACTGACAGCTACAGAGAAGGCATGGTAGATCCCTGTTCAAGCCTCAGCAGTCTCATGTCACTGACACGTAGGGTGTGTTAAACTCTTGTCCACAGATTCTTTTACACATGTAGTATCCAGTTGGACTCACTTCAGTATACACCTCTCTTCCACTGTCTCATAGCTATGACTCCGTGTATATCAGGTAGTCTTCATCAGCTGAAGGACTTCTAAGGAGAAGCATGGACATTGTCCAAGTCTGACTCCAATGCCTTGTAAATTGGAATTTACCTCCCACTCCAAATATTCTTTGTAAGCCATTAATGACAGTTTAAGGTCATAAGCCACTCCAGTTGACCTTGCTGACCAAACTTTACAACACGGTATTTGTTCAGGAGTCCTAATTGCAGCTCTGGGTGTCAATTATGTAGGAATCTTTGGTAAAGCTCTGCTTTATCTGGCCTTGAACTCATCTTTTATGTTGTTGGTTTTGCAAAATATCATCTCTATTTTTCTTTTTTTTTCCCCTACTGCTTGGCAGCACTCTTGACATCCCTGTAGAGTCTTTTTTCACCTGTGGCAACAACAACACATCACAGCAGATGCCATGGAAGTCTGACTTTGAAATCATTTTAATCCATGTGCATTCATTGTTTAATTTCTCCCACTGTCTGTACTTATTGCTCCCTGTCTCTCCCCCATCTGTTTCATTGCCCCTCTCCATGTCTGTCACACCAAGGCAGTTTTCTAGTTTGAGTCCTTATAGCAATCTGGAGCTGGTACCTGACTGCTCAGTGTCTTACACTGTAGAGTCATATATCACTTTGTCCTACAAACCCCATATTTATATATGGTTATGAGCATGTTTTACATTTGTAACATGCTGATCTGAGTGCTCTGAATGTCCTTCGTTGTTGATTTGACCATATCATTCATGTGTTATGTTCTTGGACGGCTACAAGCATTTTTTCCAACACACCAAGGTTCCCTGTTACTGTTCATTTGCTTTTCTATAGTGAGACCATGATACATGTGCCAGCAGAGTATTTTCTATTCCTGAACGTGCCTCCTTGTGACTTTCCTTTTTTCTTCAACTGCAACTTCTCAATAAAATCCATGTCAGCTGTCCCTTTCTTATCAGTCAGGATTCCTGACTGCACACCCAGTCTTTCTTTGTCTTCTGTGGACCACCATCTCGGATTTGCATTAATTTTTGCCTTACAATTCACATACTGCAGCAGTTTAAAAAACCTACAGGGAAGGTGACGTGCTTTCCAGACTGCAGATCTTTTTAAAGGAGAGGCTAAGACTTGCAATGCCCACTGGGTGGCTCCAGACACTGCACCTTGCTCCTCCTCTGACTGTACCTCTACCTGCTCAGAGCTAGCCCTGCTCTGCAGAAATATGTGTAAGTGCTGACTGCTAGCAAGAATGACAGCACAGGGCCTGGGGTAACAAACACATGGTGCACCAGATATACATAATTAATGGTTATTAATGACTACTTGCATCATGGTAGAGCCCAGAGGCCCAGTGGAGGCTGCCGGTGCAGGAAGCAACATTAAGCCTTAAATTCCACCCATTGCACTTGAGGCACTTAACTGAGGGACCTATACTCATGGGAGAGACATGGGCTTACACGGGCCATGGAGGTGGTGCTCTTTCCTCACTGACGGCATGGTGCGGGGCTAAAGGAGATGATGCTCTAACTGTCGGTGACTTATTTAAACTCCTGCAGTTACACAGGATGATCCTGAGCCTGTGGGAGAAGGGAGCTACCGAGGACCAGAACTGCAGCAGTGTCTTCCCTGGCTCTGCAAGCACATGTGTGTGAGTGTGTGTGTTATGCTGCATGTTCTGGCCTTGCCAGACACAGACAGAGCACCGAAAGAGAGGTTTGGCAGGGAAGAGGAAAGTCCTCTGATTTAAGGTGAAGACAGAGTAAATAATCACTGTAAAGCACCAAAACAATAAAATCAACCCAGGCTGTTGCCTAACTCTGTGCCTTCTCTTTGTAAACACACTCCAGCTTGTCATGTCTTTCAAAATTGTGCACGTGTATGTCACCTGCACACAAACATGTCTTTCTGAAGCCAACCAACCAGCCAACCCCAGCAAAGATAAGCGTAACAAGGAAAGGAATGGAAACTAGTCCTTTTTGTTTTACTCCAGGCAACAATGCCATCTGGCCCAGGATTAAGATTTAATTCAGATGTAATGAAGTCAACAATTCCTACTCTTTATGCTATACCACAATTTACTGCTCCAGGAAACCCCTGTCAGTTCTACTAGAATTAAAAGAAGTGTGAAGATCTTAGATGGCTTCACATACAGAGCGAGTGTGGTGATTCAACACATATGATAAATACATGTGTTAGGAAGAGATTTCCCCATCTTGCAAACAGCATCACATGGAGAGTCATGTGAATTTTTTAGCTTTGAAATGTTAAAGCCAAGGAAGTTCTGAAGTTTTGCACTTGATAATCTGTCACTTGGGTGTCATCTAATATGGCAACACCCAGCCTTGTGCAGAATGTCCATTTTATTGAAAGGCTGCAATGACTGAAACTGCATTTTTCTTTCTGAACCTGGCCCAGAGGTAGTAACTGTCGCTTTCACAAGGGGCTGTAGCACACGATCTACTGTTCTAAAGGTTTTAATCCATTTAGAAACTGATGCTATGTTACAACGTGTTAGCTTGTCTAAAAAAGGTGTCCTTGAAAGCCTGTTTCTGTCCAGGGCTGAATTTAAGCCTACGTGTCGCTTCCTTCTTGAGGAACATGCCTCTTAATCTATAGCATACTGGCATGAATGAAATGTCAGAAGCACTTGAGGTGGAAATTCCTTGATATGTAGAGATGGGGCTTTGGAATTTATTCTGTATCTTGCTCCCAAATTAGGCAAATAAGTGTCTTTATCAAGGTCCGTATCTGGTACACATATTTGAGGAGAGCAGACAGCTGGAGTAGAGGGACTCTGTGCTCAAATTGAGAAGTCAATCCTTTTGCCCACTTTATAAGATGCATAGGCACCATTAAATAATTACAGGCTACCAATGCCTAGGAGTTGTGGAAGATCCTGAGACTGCTACTCCTAAACCCAGAACACCAGCATTTAGGCAACTGTTAAAGCACTGGCATGTCATTCTGCTATTTTAAGTATGGGTTGAGTTTCAGAACTGAGGTAGTAAGCTGGGTTATTATATTTAAGGTTTTTTTAAAAGTGCTACTTCTGAATATAACATATGTAAAAACCTCAAACCCATTGCCACCCAGCAACTCTCAACTCATTACTTTTCTGAGATCATCTAGCAAGTTCTGAGGAATTCTCAAATCACACCACAGAGCGGGTTCCTTTGGAAACCTGAGATTTCCTGTTGTTGGGGCTTTTTGCCTGGTTTTGTTTTGGTCTCTGTTTTCCTAAGAAATGTATCACATATGAAATGCACCCCAGCAAAAGCTTTATGGGAGGTGAAGGATGTGCTGTCTTGGAAACCACAGTCCTTAGGGGTTGCCAAAATTGGCATCTGTGGAGCTTCAGCAGATGACATCTGATATTGATCAATCTTAGCAGAGAATCAGACAGAGGGCTTGGGGACGAAAAGCTGCTTCTGTGCAGAAAGCTTGATCTTCCCTTATAAGGTGAGCAGAATTTGGAGAGACTGCCTGGCTATGAGGAGACATTTTTGCTATTTCACTCTTAGAGAGCTCAGCCAAAGCAACTGGTCATACGGGCAGCATGTGGAGGCAGACTGAAGGCTTGTCTACAGCTGCATCTGGCATTCTAGGTAAAACCCAAAAATGCTGAATAAACAATGTTCCTGATAATTTTCTCCAGCTGCCATCAATGTGGAAATTGCAAAACATTCACACTCACATGGACCGTGCACTTGGAAGTCACACTATTCTCTGCACTAGTGTATGCTTCAGCAACCATTCGTATCTCTTTGGAGACTAACACTGAAGGGAAATGGATGAGACCTTGCTAAGGAGCGGTTTATGGCACCTCTGGTCCTGTCTTGCACTGTTTGCTCTAGGGGAGGTCTGAGCAGCTGGTTCTGACATCAGATGATCTGTCTTTTGAAGGAGTGCGCTCACATCTGTCTTGTGTGCTCTTTCTCCCTCTGTCACGCAAAGACTATTAGTGACAGTCCCAAGAGAGACTGAATTATAGCCAGAGTTCCCAGTCTGAGACACGCTAAGTTTTTATCCTGGGAAGAAGAAGCCTGAAGCAAATGTTGGCATCAGAAAGAAATGAAAACATGGACACTAGGAGGAGAGAAAATGCTGAAGGTGCAGCAGCCACAACAAGCTCAGCTAAACCACAAGCCTGTATTTGCTGGACTCTGCAACAAGAAATGACTTTAGTATAAACCCTGTTTAACATCACAGATCTGTGAAGAACTCATCATTTGTTAATAAGATAGTGTATTAATAAGATTTTAACTTCTGCGTATCAAATCAGCTTGGCAAGGGTTTTCTTCTCAGGGCCTAGCCCAGATTCTCTGACAACACCCAAATCTGAGCATTTACCTGGAAAGATTCAATTGCAGTAATGGAACAATTCTGCCAGTTTTGGAGAAGCTTTACTCCGTTTTGGATCTGCTTCTACCTAGATTAGGACTTCTGTCTAATACCTGGTAAGCAGACATAGGTTGAGCACAGCAGAACAACAGAGAGCCTCACACAACTAAGGCACATTTTGCTTCAGAGAGGTGGTGCCAACTTTCTTCCTCCATCACTGGTCATCTCTTTCGTGTAAGCTTACATTCAGCATCTATTTTGATCCATCACATTAAGTGTTTTTCTTGCATGGAAGCTGTGCTTGTCCTGCAGTCACTCTCACAGGCATTCTTCAGTTCAACACTTCTTTAAAATACTTTCCAAGGTTTTGTAAGTATAGAAGAACAGCAGCACTCTGAGATGGGAGAGAGGGAGTTTTTGCATATATTTACCACCTGCCCACATCATCAGGACAACAGCAACCAGCAAAGACATGTGCTCCTCCCAGGAAAGAGCTCATGACCTATGGTCCAAAGCACAGACCTGCTCCTGCCACCATTAATACCAGAGTTCTCCCTCCATGCTGGACCACCATGGAAAAGCCTTCTCCTAGAGGTGACACAGCTGCGGCTCACTGCCAGTATACACAAGAGTGAAGCATTCCACAACCCCAAAGGGCTTTTGCAAATGTTAGGAGCTGGATGTGCTGACAGCTGAGTAGCCCAGGGTAAAGAACAGGAGATACACGTACACCTTGGCTGCTGCTCTGCATTGCTTTACCCCCAAGAGATGCCACAGTGCCTAAGTGCCACAAGTGATTCTTGCGTGTGCTTTTTGGGGATCCAGCATCCACTGCTCTAAGCTCTCTGCTTGGTCCACATGTCCAAAAAGGCTGCCCTGCTAGAGCAATAATTTGTGTCTCCTTGGAGTTGATGGGCACTTCCTCATCCAACGTGAACAGATGCACTGTTGATTACTAAAGGGATATGCCACTTTACTGAGGATTTAGCTCAGTGAGTTTCTTTTCTCCAGGAGCACAAGTCCACTCCTGGTATGTCATGCCAGTGTCCATCATCAAGTAGGGGAGATATGTTGTCACAGAACATTTCATATTGGCATGCTACATGAAAGCTTCAGAGCAACGAAAACTCTTCGCCTTTTGCAGTACACACAGGCCACCAGTACAGACTATAACGGAATCTAGTAAAACAAAATCATTTTGGGAGCTTTTCAAATACTGTGAAGGAAGAGCAGGCTTCGGGTGGGCTGCTCTGCTCTATGAATGCTGCCTGTTAATACCCAGATGTCGAATGCCAACTTTCCATTCACTGCTGCAAAATAACAGACTGTCATGCGGTAAAAATAACCATGGGAGGCATGCAACACATTCCAGCGCTTGTTTCACCTATAACACACTATCAGAAACATGTCTGTGGAAGTCCACTGGGCATCTGTATCAGTGCTATCCCAAACAATATGTTTCAGGCATGTGATTTGGAGATTAAGTTTAAGGGAAGGGAAAGGCTTTTTGTTCATTTTTTACTCCTTTGGTATCATTTACGCCAAATCTAAGGTGGCTGCAGAAAACAGGAGATCACTTTCTCACTGTGTGACAATGGGAAAGAAACTCAGAAATGGCTGCTTACCTCTAACACTGACCCAAGATCTTTAGGAGAACACGAAAAACTAAATGGGCTTTAAAGCTTCTCTATGTCTAAGGGCAGTTTGGGCTGAGAGATACTCTAAATCCGTGTCTGGCTACACTCTGCCACTGTTACAATGGTACCACCAATCTTTCAGCTGCGTTTCAAACATTCAATAATGCTTTCCATCCTTCCCACTACTGACAGAGTTCCAGCCCACTTAAGACTCAATGAATGTTGAATAAGGGGTCCAATCTTTTTGTTAAGTCCACTAGACTGACCACTTTTTTAAAGAAATGCAAGGATTTTACATGGGGTAGCGTTAAGTCTTATTCTGAATACTCAAGCTAGGCAAGCAGGAATGCTGGGAGTCCAGGACCAAACTTGCTTCAACTGTGCTTATTCTTCTATTTCCACTTTTCATTCTTGGATATGAAGACTGTTTCTAATGTCCATACATTTCAAAATCTCTAACCATATTAAACACAACTGTCAGATGATCATTCTGCCTGAAATACACTGTTACACCATAATATTCATAGGGCTATATCTTGTCTTAATCTTGCACTCCCTGTTTTTTAGCTTGTATGTGCATCTTGTACTTCTGTGTCCTCCTGTTGGTAATTATCAGCACAATAATAGTATTTAATTATTTGTATGGCATTCTTTGTTCTGCTTTATTTCTCTTTTTGTGATGCAGATATTTTTTTCAGTTGCTTCGCATGAGGTGTACAGAAATGCTGACTAATGTAGGCATTCTTCTTCCAAATGCTTTTGCAGGCAAGGGAGCTCATTAAATCATTACACTTACTCCTGTCTAAGTTTACTCATATGCACATATCATTGCAAGCTACAACCTGAAGTATGTGATTTCTCGTATCATGATAACATGAAAGTCTAATAAACAAACAGCAGTCTGTACACTCATGCATTTTTGCTCCCTCAGTTGAAATTAAACACCTCCCACACAAAGGAGAACTGGTTACACTAGCTTAAGAACTAACACAACAAGCATGTGTACATCTTGCAAAACATCTGATTTTAGTGGGGAAGTCACTTAAAACTGAATTAGAAAAAGCAAAACTCAACTGAAGCATCTATGTTATGTGCAAGGCCTTCAAGACCATCTACAAATCCATAGCTAGCCCTACTGTTTCCCTAAGGTAGAGACATTTGCCTCTTCTGGACAGCACAGACCTACAAGAGCCCACATCCTCATTTGTGAATGTTAGTGTGGTCTCAAACACTATCATCTCCTTCAGTTTTGTGTTCTAAGCCTCGCAGTTCACTCAGCTTGTCAGACCTACTGTTTACATCTAGCCTGCAAATAAAAATGGGTATTTCTCTTGTGCCATGGCTGTTCATGTAGTAAGCACAGAGGTACGAGAAAGGGACCTTGCTGAGTGCTTCAGTGTGAGCAGAAGAAATGGCACTCTCTGCAGTGACGATGGGATGCTCTGCCGCAAGAGGAAGGTGATCCGTGTGCAGGGTCCATGGCACAGTGGTCACACAGTCCCCTGGCATCAGCTCTATGGCTGGTCTTGCAGAAGTTTTCTATTCTCGTGGTGAACCAGCTTAGTCTGTCCTTTGTCACCCTCATTGAGAGGGTCTGGGTTATTTCATAGTGGTCCCATTGGATAGTGCATAGTGCACTTCCAAAGGACCATCAGGCCCCTGCAAACATGAACATATGAACAGTTCTCCTGTAATTCTTCCCTCCGATTCTCTCCTGGGAATGCACAGGGGAAATGTGGTGCACAGGAAGCAAAAAAATCCTTTCCAGTTGAGTTCATTCTAATTCACTCCTCCAGATAAGGTGCTTGACATCTCTCTTCTTATTACACCTTCTGCGGCCTTCTGCCTTCTCAGCCTGTCTTGATGGGCTTTCTATGTGTCATGTTGTCAAGGATGTAAATTGCAATTAGACTAATGAACTCTACTTCTACTGTCTTATCTCTACAGTTCAGGTGTAATATTTTCTTATTTAAACTAAAATACTTTTTTACTGTCTTTGGAGGTCCCTTAGAAAGATAACAGGGAAGTTAAGCGTACTAGTGAGGCTGTCAAACTAATGTCCTTTTGACTCAGGAGCAAGCAGCTGACCCATCATTTGACAGATAGGTGGTCATAGCAAAAGAGAGCTCCGTTACTTCCAAGTATTCAAAGATTTTATTTCATGGCTGCGGTTAAGGAAGATAAAAACCAAACCACAGGGGCAAAGGTTTTACACAGACTTTCGTTCTATACTTTGAACTAACTGAGCAAAGCAGGTTTCATTGCCTTCAGTGGTGGTACTCACATAGCTGAAATTAAGCACACGCCAATATGTTTTGCTGGACAGGGTCAGAGCACTTTGCACCCTGCAGCATTCAGCACTAGATGAAATGTGTGTTACAGCACATATTTCTGAAGTTCAGTCCATGTATTCTTTCCATCTACTGCATTAATTTACCAAAAAAAAACATCAGGTAGCATATGAAATTTGAAAAAATGCTTTCTTGTTTTATGTTACCACAGGTATAAAAGAACAATACACATTCTCAAATCAGTTTTAGTTAATAGGAATCACAAGACAGAGACCAGTGGTATGAGGCAACTCTTACATTCATACTGATCTATTATGTCCACATAGAAGCCATTCAGTGTCATCCAAGCTTAGGGTAGGTCTGCTTGTGTATATCCCCAAAGAAATACTCTCAGTCATTTCTCCAAGAAATTTCACAAAAAAACCTGGCATAAGGCAAACTGAGTTCACCAGATGCTAGGCTAATACACAACCCTTTGACTGTTGGTCCTATTTGCTTTTTTCTGTCACTTATGTGCCTCAGCTGACATATTTGTAAAAGCTGTGGTGCCAAATTTGACCAATTTTTGTCTGTTTTTTGCCAGTTGAAAAACCTCTAAATTCACATAGCCTAAACGGCAGAAGAAGCAGCTCTGGAATTTGTCCTGCGAGGCATAAAGGCATTTTCCTTATGAGCTTTAGAGCACATTTTTTTCTAGCAAAACAAAGGAAAACACAAAAAAAAGGACAAAAGTCAACTCAGACTGCAATGGCAAACTGAAAAAAAGAAATAAATCTATATTATAGAATTATAGAAATAAACCTTGCTTCTGAAAGCAGTAGATATTTAATCCGCTGGTGGCATCTGCTGTTGCATTTTGAAAAGCCATTTGCAGTGAAAAGTGAGTGCAAAAGAGTGCCGCCTGTCTTTGAACTCCTTTTGGCTGCAGGAGGTGTAAAGCAATGGAGAATCTCTCAAGTGTTGATCAAGTCATACACGCGCATCTGAAGTGGGAACTCAGACCTCTTTTTAGCTTCCTCGCGAGAGAAATCTGTCAAAGTCCATTAAATGCAAAGATAACCATGATGGCTCTGCCTTGCAAACCATGGACATCTGGGAGACAAATTCTGGGCACGTTTGGCTGTACGTGTGCTTGCCTCTTACACTCCTCCCTGGGCTGCTGCTACCAGCTGCTGCCAGAGATGGAGATCCGGACAAAGAAGGTTTCTAGCCTTAATGGGAGTGACTGTTCTTAGGCAGGGAGAAAGCAAAGGGAAACTATCCCTACCTGTGTATGTTTTCTTCCAGCTTTTTCACCTTCAGCTCATCCTCTTCTGACTGCCTCCTTCTGGCTTCTTCCTCTTCTGCAGAGCCAGCAGGAATTCCCTGAAGCAGCCATTTTTCCCGAAGAGCTTTTGACTGTAAGGTAAAAAAACCCGAACCTTAGGAACAGACTGAACAAAAACCACCTGAAGATTGAGAAAGAGCTGCTGCTGCTTCTGAATTTTAGATTGTCCCCACTGAATTTCTGATTACTGCTTTAGGCAGTGGATTTCAGGCAATCCATCAGCTGTTTATCCAGATGTCAGGTCTTCCAGATTTAGGAGTGTCAGTTTTACAGTATATACTTTATTTACCATCAATGCCTTAATATGAAGTAATTTTTAGTTCCTAATAAAAACAAGAGTTTAAACCGTGCAAATTAGCCAGTCCTGCAAGGACTGAAATCTTTGAACAAAAGTGTGGATCTCTCGTGAATGATAAGGCATGTGCTGGAAGGACTAAAATCAAAAACTTCTTAAAGCTTCAAAAACAAAAGAGCAGCATGCTCTAAATGTAATGTGTTTCATGAAGGATAAAATCAGTCTGCTATTAAATTAATCAAAGATGTTATTTTTTATTTATACCACAGATGTGTCTCCATACATTTACAGGCATACAGTCAGACAGTCACACACATGTATACATTCACACAAGCGCACACATCACCCCTTAGCCAGACACAAGTTAAAAGAAATGAACAAAAGTCTTCCAGAAACCATGGATATCCCAGGGCACAGCAACACTGTCTCAGAAACAGCAATAGCCTACACCCAATAGAATTATTCCTGGGAGTTTTGCTGTGCTTTCTACACCAAAAACACAGCTACAACCTCACCTGGCCAGTCTAATCCAGCTGCAGCTCACCCAGGGGAGTTCACCAGCGGAGATGCACTGGTTGCAAGCAATCCTCTAAATAACACATCAGCCTGTGTGTGTTGTTTGGCCCAAACCCTGCCAGAGGGATGTGGCAGATCAGTTGGCAGACAGGACAAGCACCCATCGAAAGGAAAAGCAGGAACCCAAAGCCATGCAGGACTTTGCCCCTTGTCAAGAAGGAAATGGAGCTAGTGAAAAAAATGGTCATCCAAGGGACCAACGAAACGAGCCCTTTGCAATGACCGGAAAAGGGGAGCCTTGGTTTTGAATTTACAAAGCGATTGGCCATGCTAGTTCAAGGAACCAGTTGTGAGAGCGTGTATCCTCTCCAGCAAAGAGGAGCTAATACGGAAATCATCAGTTCAAAGACACTGGACTTCAGAGGCTGCCCAAATGTGTAGTATCAGCCTTTTCGACGCCATGTTCATCGCTGGAATAGAACCTGACTTGTGCAAACTACGTGTAAAGGGAAAACATTCACCACCAAAAGCAGGCTTCAAACCCAGTCCAAAATAGAAAAATTTTTTACATGACAGACAAGGCTTACTTGCCAGGTTTTGAGTGTATATATAGACATAGTATCTATGCACAAACTATTCTTGTCACTCCATGGCCTACTTGACATCAGGCAATTAGATTTTAATAACGCAGCAGACAGAAAGCAAGACAAAACACACGAGGGAACTAGACTTTATAAATGGCTCCAGCCTTCACTTAACTGTGCTGTGCACCAGAGGACTTCTAGGTGGGTTTTAAGTGATTTCTATATGAGTTAGGACTTCCGCATAAGAGAAAAATGTCTCGTGCTGTTGTACCATGCAGTCACATTCAACAGTCGAACCTGCTGATGCTGGAGATGTACTTTACCCAGCTGAAGTCAGCTTTGCTCATGGCCTCCAAGGTGTTAGTTCACAAAACAATAGGGATGGTCAATCTCCAGCCACAGTTTCTGCAGTTTGCTGCTGCTTTTGCTGCCACAACCATCTATTAGTGCTTCCTGCCGCGTTTCACGGGCTGGTAGTGAGATTTCTCTGTGGGACCTTTGCTTTTCTGTTCAACCCAGCTGATCACTGCCCAGCAGTTTCATCAGCTCATTCAGGCCCAATGTGCTATTGAAATGTCCCCTCAGCAGAGGACTCCCAAGTCATCACATGTACAAAGAAACAAAGTGAGGCTGTCAAAGATGGATTTACAGGTCCTGACGTGCTAAGCATTTAACAACCCATGCTCTGGTATTTAAGAGGTCTCAGTAGCACAACTCAGTGGGTACCTTCTGGGCTAGATCCGGTGCAAAGTGCTGTAAAGGCTGATTGCTCTTTAGAAAATCGCTGTCTTTTCTTTAAAAAGAAATGTGGCTAGTTGCATGTGGAACTATGTTGCTACATGTGTCACACTCAGCTGTGGTCTCAAATCTGAAATCCTGAGTGATACTCAGTTGGAAAAAAACCCCAAGTTTCTAAAGACCAAACTAAAAACGAAGGTACCCTTCTTTCTTTTAAACTTGTTTTAGGTACAGCTCCAGCAGTCCTAAGAAAGCCTGTGGCAAAGTGCTACTTGGACAGCATTGAGGACATTCAGTTAACAGTCACTCCTCATTTGCTACAGGTGGACAGATAAAATCCAGCTTTTTTTCAATGTGCTTTTAGAGAATCTGCATGCTGATGCTCAGACAGGGAGAAGGCAGTCTCTTCAGTACAACAGCTGTACACCAAAAATAAGATATTTTGTGCAGCTTTTGTTTTGGTCTTTGTTTATGTGAAACATGATTTCTTTCTCCCAGAAGCCTCTTTTTTGACCTATTAATAGCATGAATTTGAAACTGGAAAGCATCAATGGGATTTTTTAAAAGACATATTTAGAGACAAGAATGCTATGATGTACTAAAAATCCTCCCTCTCGGGTGAAATGTCAGCATATTTTATCTAAAACAGGAAAGCTGGTAGCTTTGATGTTTTTGGCTCTCCTTTTTAATATGAAAATTAAGGCATTCGTTAAATACTACACCAAGGAATCCAGACAAGAAGACTCTGATAAACTGAAACATTTATAAGAAGCATTTCTTAAAATTCAGAGGGTCTATTTGCCAAGCTGTTGAGGTGATGTGTATTTATACACCCACTGCAAATACAACAGGCAAACAGGCAGGAGCACATCAGGGGATTGAACGCAACCGTCTCGCTGTCCAGGAAATGTTTTCCCCCTGCCAGGTGACTGGCATAGTAGTGAGGCAGTGAGTAGGGGTGGAAGAATCTCTCGCCTGCTTTGAGCAAACCTTTCCCGGGGCATTTTCACCAGAAACCCAGGGGGAAGGCTTTGGCACACGTGATGAGACCAATGGTGGGAAGGGTGCAATAGGGAGGTGGTGATAGGGCTGAGCTGGGCACTTGGGCACAGCTTCTGGATATGAGACAGTCCAGTGAGGCACTCAGCATCGAGGCAGTCCAGCCAGATGCAAACCAGAGCCAGATGCAGCCTGGAAACAAAATATGATTTGCTGCCATCTGTCCTCCACAGCTACGAAATTTGGGTTATGCTTCTTGAAAAAATCTTGCAAAATCTTACCCCAGGAAGAATACGAAGTGTTTCTCAAATCTGCTAAAAGGAGAATACTTCGATGAGGATGGAGCCCAAAAATAGCTAGCCTTCTTAACAATGTTGTGCATTTACTTTACTTAACAATCTGTGGTTAAAATGGCCACAAGCTAGTATTTCAGCATCGCTCCTCCTTCACTGTCTGTTATGAGATTTAACTCTCTACTGCATCTTGGAGCTTCTTTATGCACCAAAGTTGTGCTGTATGACTAGACATTGTCAAAATGATAGAGAGCTCCAGGAGTGGCCAGATATACTATTGTAAAAATACACGTATTTGTACAGCTCATTCCAATACTGGAATGTGAATATGCTGTACTTTCAGCAGGCACCGTTTCACTGGTACAACAACAGCTATGCTATGTACACTTTGGTATAATTATTCCTTCATTTACTGCAAGAGTACAATTTCTTCAGGGCTAAATCCTTCAGCAGAAATTAGATCATGTCATTAAAAAGGCTCTCTGTTACTGAAGTGGAAAGGGCACTGGTATTGCGATGCTCTAGGTCACCACTGCTCTCAGGTGATTTGATTTCTCTGCAGACAAGTGAGATTGCAGAGATAACTGGCAGCCCCACGTTTATTTTGTTCAAGTGTAGGAAAGCAGAGTGACTTTTCTGCACCATGCACAAAAGGAAAAAAAAACAGGTCACGATTCTGTGAACAGATCGTGGTGAGGGCAGAAATAAGTGAACAGATGTTGGACAGGACAGAAAAAAATCATGCCAAATGTTTGAATGCAGTAGACACAGTGATGGCCATAAAAGTGGTGCACAGCTCCCTTACATGCTATTTATTCCAGTTTCATGCTTCAGGACAGTAAAGCCCAAGGGCTTTAAGTTGTTTACGTTTAGCGCTAGCAAGGAAATAATGCGTAGCCCCTCAAATGCACATAGTAGAATTAATGCTATATTGAAAAGAAAATCTTTACTTTCAAAGTTGCATTTTGCTTTAATGTTGCATCAAAAGTTTAAGTATTGGGGAACATTTTGTTATAGCAAATAAATCTTTTTAGCACCATTTTCGTATACCATTATGCCCATCACATGCTACCTCTGGACTCCCTGCTTGTGAAAGGTGATTAATTCTACCCACCAGCCTTGATGATTTTGGACCTACTTCCATAAACATTGCTCGTAAAGTATAACACATTTCCAGTCCCACATGAAGTGTGGCAGTGTCTTAACCTGCGGCCCACTTGCATTTGCAAGATTTGCCATTTGACTCTTTATGACAATATAAAAGCCAGTTCTTGCTGTGCTGCTACCTTTTGAAACAGTTTCTTTAAAGAGTTTTGAGGGTTTTGTTGTACTTACAAGTGGTAAATACACACTACTATCTGTCCTTGAGAGCAATCCTTGCTAAAGTGGAACACTCGTCTGGCTGCAGAGTAATTTTCAAGGAAGCTGATAATCCTGAGGAGAAACAAAAGTCAAAAGTTGACCCAAGACAGCCTCCTCCAGTAAAATGTCCTTGCTCTTGAGAAACACTACTGGATGTGGACTATTCAGGGTAACGATGATCTTCTGTGATAGTGATCCCTGGTGTAATTCCACTGAAATTGGTGGTGCTACATCAAATCACAAAATCAGCTAGGCTGGAAGAGACCTCTGGGATCATCGAGTCCAACCTTTGACCTAAAAGGCACTTTTACTGATATCTTCACCAAATTGAAGTTTTGCCAAAAGTCTTTGGGTTTTGCAGCTTGCAGACCAGGAGACATCAAGAATTTAGAGCTGGAATTATTTATTATTACGAAATTCTTTTCTCCCTACATGCATCTAGTATTTCTGTCCTGGGAAAAAGGTGAATGCAGGAGGCTGATTCCTCATATTCTCAAATCTGCATATAACCAGCCCATGTCCTACTAAAAGAGTGCAATAAACCCCTTCCTTCACCTGGCAGAGTGAGAGTCAGATATTAGCCCTGAACACTCCCCTTAGGACGCTAGCATAACTGGCTGCATTTCAGATTTGTTCTTTGCATTTCAGAAAGCTCCCTTGGTACAAAAAGGCTGAGTCTTCCAGGCAGATCTGGAGCTCTGAAAGCAGCAATGAACTTGGCTTTGCTGTTCAGCAGCTACCTGGAGCCTCCCACCCAGGAACTGCAGTGTTGTCAGCCAGCAGACCAGCTACAAGAGGGTGGGCTTCCTGGAGTGGCTCTGCCTGCGCACGCCCTCAAGCATCTGCATGGGTTGGTAAAACTGACTTTGCAAGGAACATAAGGGCATGAATGACCACCACCAAAATTCCACTGGGATTCCTCCCTTTTCCGTTCTATCCCATTCCTGTGGCTGCTCCAAACACTGCATCTCTTGCTTGCCATATTTTTAGGCAGCTTCCCCTGCCGTCCAGCTGGCCCTAACCCAGCTAGCACAGGTTACACAGCGGGTCTGGGTCCGACCGGCTGGTGTGCAGCACAATTGCCAGCATTAGCAAAGAGGTTACTGGGACATGTATCAAGATTACAGAAAGACTTGTTTCTTTGCCAGCAGGTCCTCCCTTGCCTTCCAAAAAAATGGGAAAAAAAAAATGTTTCCATGGCTGTAGCGTGAGCAGGCACGTTAATGTTAGATGCCCTTGACCATTCATGAATAAATACGCAAATGCAGAGAAGGGCTGTAGACATAAGCAGTGTGACAGGCAGGTCCATCTCGAAATAAGCAGCTCCTCAGAATGTATTGCTGTGTGATGCTGTAGTTCTTCGTTTTCCGGTACATGAACAAAACAGTCCGACTCTTCACCCAGACTGATGTAGAGTTTTCCTATGTGGGGTTTCAGTGCAAGAGAGTCTGTTTGCAAAATGGAGGAGAGGTGTGGTCCTCGGCGGACACAAAAGATCATACTCCGTTCTGCTGCAGGATGCATGTGGCCTTGTATGGCATGACTGGCCCTGGAACAGAACAAGCAGCCATTCCCAGCTTGCTGGTATGATCTGCTTTTGCTTAGCAGCAAAACTTTCTGTTGCCTTTCCAGTCATCTAAGATACTTGTTCTAGCCTAAGGAGCATATCTACATGATACACGGATATGACTCAAGCATTGCCCAGATTAGGGAACTAACTCATGCTGAAAAACTTGTAGCATGATTGTAGCCTTGACTTCAATCATAATGTCCTAGCTAATGTAAGTATAATTCAACAAAAAAATATATGTTAGCTGATGGAGCTTAGCCAGCCCAAGACCAAATAGCGTGTTTATAAAGCAGATTAAATATTATCCTATAGAGTTGCAAGTTTGCTGTTGTTATGCATTGGTCAAGAAATGAACAAAATATTTCTTAGAAATATCTTAAGGAAGTGATGTCTTCAAAATTTTTTTTTAAGAAGCATACATTTAAACCAAGAGCTGCAAAGGTTTTCCAGCAGTCAGTTAATGTGTATTCACCACACAGAACATTAAACCACATTAACTAACTTTTTCCAAGCATGTTAAGGCCTGCCCACTGTAATTGACAACCCTCTGTGACCAGGCATCAGAGACTGATGGCTTAACCTCTTCCAAAGTTTCTTCTCAGCCACTCAGGTACAGGCCATCGTGTCACTTGCCTGAGTTTTCCCTTTTCATAAAACCCTTGCTGCAGAGGACCCCAGAGCTCAGGATCACTGTTCCTCAGGTCTTGTTTCCGAGCTGCTTGAAAGTTTCCTGGTGCCTTCAAAGCAGTCTGCTCATCCAAGGGACCAATGTCCTGCCTGTCCCCAAGGAGCCTGTCTCCTCTTTCCCTGTAGCTGCTGGGGTGACAGAGGTTTGCTACAGCACCAGTGAGCCACTGGACTGGGGGTGCAAAGGAGTTGCATGTGGGGAGATTAGTAAATAAATAATAAATAAAGTAAGTAAATAAAAATAAATGATGGCTACTATTATGATAAACACCACCTAGAATCATGGCAGCCAAAAGACTTCGCAGAGATAATCTTCCTCCCTTGTTTTTTTGCTGTAGCTGGTACATTTGACAGCCCTCCAGCTCCCCTGAGTATTTACTCAGTCACTGTTCTTTCTCAAAGCATGTGTTCAGCAAAGAAACAGAGCAGACAAGAACGTGTTAAACAGTGCAATGTGACTACTGAAACGGATGAGGGAAGACTGAGATAGCTGGCATGATTTGTGTTCTCTTGGAAAGGGCTAGATCCCAGCTGGGTGTCCCCATGGTAAGGCAAAGGGATGTGAGAGCACGGCTGCAACATAAGCCATATGCAACTGGAGCTGCAGATGCACAGGGAAGGCACGTCCGAGGCAAGCTACCCGAGGGATGGGTACGATGATAGCTATAGCTCCTTCATGAAGGTCTCATGATTTCTCTGTTTAAAAACTCTCAGGAACAGAAATTGCAGCTGTACAGATAGAGGCCCAATTAGGAACTCTTTAGGGGAAAAAAGCGTCAATTGTTTTAAGTCCTCAGAGTAAGCTTCCCATCCATTAGCAAGATCACCAGTGTAAATATTTTGTATGCCTTGCTTTTAAATTGTTCAGGTCCCATATTTTATTTAACTTTGTAAACCAAATAGACAGTTGTTTCCATGCAAAGTCAAAGAAGAAGAAATAAAACCCAAGCTCTTTCAGCTGCAAGGAAACCCACCACAGCAAAAGACATTGCCAAGACTCTATGAGAGAAGACACAAAATTTGCTCAGATTGTTCATCAGCCAGAGCCCTGGTCTCTACAGACTAGTTTCACCAAAGGGGATCATAGGTATGGCCAATACGAGGTAAGAATTTCTAATATTCATTAAATTAGAATATTTTCATTATTCATTAACTGCTTGAGATGACATTGAGACAAAACCCAATAAGATGAAAGATAAGTCAAACATAGGCTTTTTTCTACATATATTTTCTAGACATTCAGGCTACCAGAAAGTTCTTCAAGTAACAGGTGAAAACAATCATGCTGATACCTAAGCTGGAGAGTTGGGGTTTATTTTTCAGTATCTCTCTTTAGGAAGCCTATTTAAGATTTCAGATTTCTTTGTGGCAGGATGGTAATGGTGTCTCTCCAATTACTTGGCATTTTGCTTGTCGTGAGATTAAGAACCATAATGAGAATAAACAATAAACAACTGCCAGTGGCTGTTGCAGGGGTGAAGGGAGGGATGAGGGGACAGGGCTGTCCCAGCAGGCACACACTGGCAGTGCAGGGACACAGCTTGCAAAAGGGATTGCTGCAATGAGGGCACTTGTGGTCCTCAGGACGGTGGCCTGACCTGGGAGCAGGTTTCCCAGTGGGGCCGTGGGATCTGCATCCTGGGCAAGAATCCAAATGTAACAGGATGAGGATGGGCATGGGAGCAACCTGCTCCTGTTGGCAGGGGCATGAGGAGACCTCCAGGGTCCCCTCACACATAAATTACTTTAAGACTCCATGAGAACGTCTCTGTTTCCCAGGGAACTTTGGAGCTGGAGTAAGAAATAGCTTCAAGCTAACTGAAGTTTCTGTGTGGTTGGACTGAAAAATTGAGTAAGACCCTCTTTTACAGATACACATATGAAAAGAGTTTGATCACACTTTTACCGCCTGGAGCCAGAAATTTAGGTATGCTTTGGTTTTACTCATGAGTACTCACTCCATGTTTTCAAAGGAAGTAAAGAATGGTTTTGAGAGAAAAAAAAAATAACTCTTTTTGGAATTGTTAACAACATGAGAATTTGAAAACTGTCAACCCTCTCCCCCCAAAAGAAATAGTCTTTGCAAGTTATCATCATTACTACACAGCCATAGTTGCTTTTACTATTATCTTCTGAAAGAATAATTTCCTCTCTACATTCAGTCAGTCCTCAGCTTCAGATTATCGCTCCTTCCCACATATACACATCAGTCAAAAGAGGCAAAAAGAAATGTTATTTTTCAGAGATTTCTTTCTTTTCTGGTCTTAAAAGCTCTTATATTAATTGTTTTAAAAAGCCAGATTCAAGTCATGTGAATTCATTTTTGAGCACATATCAGGCTCAACATAGGAGGGGCTGGGGCTGAAGTGAGCTGTAAACATCCTTGAGCTACTCTGACACAGTCTGGCTAAAATGAAAACTGCCAGAGTGGCAGTGACCTGCTCAAAGGACCTGGTCACTGGTGGAAACGTGAATACCAATTTTGATGGGTTTCAAGGAAACCCTGCCTGAATGGGGACACTTACTTACATGGTCATCCCAGGATAACTCTGCCTGAGTTCAAAATACAACTCACACAACAATAGTTTTTTCCTGAATAAAAGCATTCTTGCAGAGGGATTATACCAGATTAATTACAGTATACTCAGCTGCATGGCAATGACGTGCAAGCAGATAAGAAACATGAGTTAAAGGACTAAAGCTTTCATCTCTTTGGGGCAGTCAATTTGTGTAGCTGGCCTGGAGAAACTATTATGGCTAAAAGATTTTATCTAGGGATAGATATTTTGTTTTCTGATCACTTGGAAAGAAAACACATAAGGATTTTTGAAATGCCTCCTTTCCAAATGCTGCATCCCAGCAAGGATATCCTAAGGTTTCGTACTCTGTAAGCAACTCAGAAAGAGCAAGTGGCCTAAATCCTTAGGCTGTGCAGTCCTGTTCCCTCTCCCACTCCCTTTCTGGTCTAACGAATCCGGATTTCTCTTCTGGATCGTAAAACAGGTCAGCAGAGAGGCGGAGAGCCTCTCACTTCTCAGCTTAAATCCTGGTGGGAGGTAAGCTTCCCAGGGCAAGGCGGGCGTCAGCCCAAAGATGCTAATGCACAGAAGAGGATGAACACGGGTTCTCTATGCTCTGAAAACAGAATTTTTTCTCCAAATTAGCTCTTAACCTCTCCATGCCCCAGAACTGCGGTTGGGAAATGGAGATGACAGGACCTTCCAGTCTCTCAAGGATGCGGTGGGCTCCAGTACATAAAAAACAGAGAGTCAGCCTGAGACTATCATAGCAGACATCACATACCAGAAAGAGTGCTCGACTATTAATAAGAATAGGTTTGGAGGGCTATTGCACTGACCCTGTTGAGGATGGAGACTGTCCATGACATCATCAAATATTTTTTGTGTGCATGACTGAGTTGCCATTCAGTTTAAAGGTTAGTTTACTCAAAAGTCATAAAGGGGTTCAATATAAAAGAATAATAAGATTCCTTCATTCACAAAAGTTGTCTCTGTTTCTCCACACTGTTGCACACATATACATATACACATATAGATCATAGAATATATCTGTATCTATTTATATTTTCTGACAGCAGTTATTTTAAGACCAGAATAAATTGAGGACAGCAATATAACTGTGGAATAATAAAATTAAAATTTATTTACAGATAATATAGTTTCAGCTAACACCATACCCTAACAAAATCTCCTTAACATAAAAAGGCTTTCCTTTCCTTCAGAGTGAAGATGTAATTATGTTATAGATTAACTGTTCACGAACTGCAGTCTTTAAGAAGCAAATGTTAACAGAAATAGGTCCCTAATATTTATACCACTCCAGAAATAAAATAACTGTGGTAAATGGATTTCTTGAATAGTTAAAGTAACAGCAGAGAATTAATTTTTCACTCAATTAGGAGGTTTTGTCCTGTTTATTTTATTACCAGCCACCACCGAACAGAGCTACAGTAAACAATTACAGAAATTCTGCTCAACTAACTACAGAGGCAGCCAGATCTTGGAAGAAACACTCCTACCCTAGAGCTTATTTGAAATAGTAAACATCTCTGTTAAAACAGGCCCACCCAACTGCTGCCTAGATGAACAAGTTCTTAAAAGCAGATGTTGCTTGTAGGTTAAATCTCCAGTGCAACTAATCAACCAAAAGCAATTACTGTCTTCCTCAAGAAACTGCATCGTATTGATGGATATTGCAGACACTGTGTTTGCAGAAGGCGAATTTTGCCCACTTGTCTGATTTTAAACTATAGAAGCTGCTAACACCTCCAGTTTCCACAGACATGGCAAGACCCGTTTGTAATAGTATGGCCAATGAACTGCTGATGCATGAAGTTTAATCTCTATCTACTGTTAAAAAAACAAAACAAAGCACATCTTGTGTTATATGAAAGAAGAAGGATTATTTTGGTATTAAAGGTTAAAGCAGGTGGAAGGTAAGGAGAGCTGTTGTAAATTGCCTCTTATTAGAGCAAACCAGCATGTTCGGTCTCAAAAAATGGGGCTTCGAGGTACCTTTATACCTTTTCCAACACCAAGGGCCCTTCCAATGAAGCATCTGATTGTAATGTAGACAACGGAGGGCCCCGATGGTCCTGAAGTACCACATGGATGGTCCGTGCTCATCAATGTCCCTACTTTCCAGTGGTTCACAGAAGAGGTGATATGGGTTTCACTGTCAGCAATGAGGGAATTCAGTTTTCAGAGCCTACGCTACTCCAGACTCTCTCCTACTCCAGACTTTCACACTTTGAGGGTTTCACTTGATTAACTCAGAAACTCACATACGCCATTAATAGCTGAGTCATGTTTTTGTCCTGATGTCCTCAGCCATAAAGCCACTGGCCTCATTCTCAGGAGCCTTTGCAAAACGTGTTGCCAAAGCCTCATCCACGTTCAGTGCTGACATTTACTAACAACTCTAGCGTTTCCTGGGCTGTTCTGCCTAAAATGACGGGGCAGCGGCCACTCTTCCCTTATTTTCAGCCTGGTATGTAACAAGGGAAAACCATATGAACTGGTAGTAGAGTTAAATCATTTTGCCAGGGATCTAATTGGCATCAGCAACCTCAAAACTGTAGGTAATCCAGCATAAACATTGGCAATAAACTGTTTCTATTAGATATTTTTCCCATGTGAATAAAATTGTCTGAAATTAACGGCACCCCTGTAGCTTCCTGAACCTTTATTAGGTAACCAAACATGCTATTTTACACAGTGTATTTTTAAAAGAAAATTACTCTGGCATTGCACAGAAATGAACCAAACCCATTTAATTCTGGCATGAATGTCTTTGGGTGAACTCAAGCTGTTACATTTCTGGGATCAACCCAGATACTGCAGACACAGGATTAACCCAGATATTCTTTTCAAAGGTTTCTCCACAGCAGATTTTACTGAACACTGATATGAAGTCCTTAGACTCTACACTGACATCAACAACCTCACAGCATTTTGAGTAAATACATGTGCTTTCTAGGCAAGCCTGATCTTTCTGACATGGATTTATGTCTTACACAAAATTAGCTGAAATCCACATAATTCAGGAAATGAACCATGTCCTACCTAGCACTTCCAAAGAAAAATGGATGCACTTATTTTGGGCTGTGTGAGCCAGACTGGGAGGCCGTATCAGACTGGGGAACTATATTCACAGCAGACTTGGAGCCCCTGGCTTGCACAGGCTCAGAGCAACCAGGGTGAGGTGAGGGAGAGCCTTGGGGAGGTGGGGAGAGAATACACAGCTTTTCAAATGAATGAAGCAGCCTGTCAGGCCAAATACCATTTTGATCAGCACCCCACTGACCCATTTTGGTCAGCAACCAGAACACTGAATAAAACATGAAAAGAAAATACAGTTTGCTTGGTCTGTCTCCACAGAGAAAGGGAAATACCCTCAGCCAGTGCCTCTAGTGCTGTTTTGCTTTTTTCTTTTCTTTTCAAGCCTGAGAAGTAGCTGCCCTCCATTTAGGAAGGGCCCAGCAGCAATGAGGATGAACTCTACAATTCCAGATAGACCTCTGCCATCACCTCATCCAGGTCTCCCAGCAAACAGTTGTTGAGGGTGGTACAGGCAGCTGGAGCAGCAGCCACCGTGACCACTCCAGTAAAAGCAACACACTTCTCCTCTGAAGACAACTGATGCCACTGAATGGAGAGGTAGAGAAGCTCCTGTCATATCTTGATGCTCATCCTTGCATCCAGCATTACAGACCTTAAGTCTGTGCTTTTACCTGAGAAAGCTGCCATTTTAAATTTCTGTGCCCTGATCTCCCCTTAGCTTCCTGTATGATTACTGCTCTTGCTCCAGGCTGTGAGCTAAATAATAAAGGGAAATAGTTAATTTTCATCTGTGTCACTCAAGAAATTCATGCAGCAAGACTGAACCTCCGCTAGTGGCAATCAGCTTAGCAGGGCTAAAGTCAGTTCCAGTTTACACCAGCCGACGGGCTGACCCACTGCACCACCTTGAGAGGTTTTACTTTTCCCTACGGATGACAATAACATCGAGATTAGCAACAGCTACATCAAAATAAATCAGATGGAGATTTGCCAGAATTGGCTTTCCAAAAGTCTCTGCTTAAAGAGTTTAATGAAAAAGCATAATTCAGTTAGCTTGGAAACAGTTAACATGATAAAAGAAGTCCTCAGCTTTGCAGCAAAAAGGAAAAAAAGAAAGCATGATGAAGGCAGTGGAAAGGCATCGTACTGCCCTGCTGCATCAACCTACGGTTGTAGGAAGAAATGCTCCCTTGCCTGTAGTCGATGGTAGCCCGAACGAAATGGCAACTCCTGTTGCCACACAGAAATGCAATCACATCATTGACTGATAGCACTAAACACAATGTGTGACATCCACAGATTTATGGCGAATACGATGGGGCATTTATACAGGCTGCAATCAATTACTTGGGCTTAACTGCATCATCTTTACTAGAAAACGAGGAATAGTTTACAGAACATGATGGCAGGGGCTTGGAGAGGCAGGAGAAGGATCCTGTCTGTAGCATAACTTGAAGTCTGGTTTTGAGTGCATGCGTGGGCAGATAAGATATTCTATGCATCATATCCCCACACAGGTGCACTGTTCACACACACACACGCTGTTGCACAAGCAACATAAATATCTTATTTTTAAAAACACAGCCCAGTGCACTTGCTGCAAGGACAAACTGTACAGTCCTGATCACCTTTCTCAGATATTTTAATCACTGAAATTCCTTGGGCTCCCCACTGGACTTATCTAATGAGATTTGACCCACAAATGCGCACTGATTACAAAAAGATCACATGTATGTTTTTGTTCTTCTCTTTGCTATGCACAAATGCAAAGACAAACTCTGCTACTGACAGGAAGGATAAATGATAGAAATAACCAGGATAGCTTTCAAATGATGCTATCTGCAGCTGTCATGGAGTCCAACAGGGACTGGGGCTGCTAAATATCAAGGAGCTTCTCCATGTAGACACGCACATATGCATCAACGCCCTCTCTGCATGTGCATACCTGCCCATTTTATTATGTCATGTATGCATAATAAATTCATCCTATAATTAAAGCTTCACACACACACACACACGCATGCTAACATCCCTTCTGCAACACACACACACACACAGAAAACCTAATGACAGGCACCAGCAAAATCCAATGCAGCTCTGCAGGCAGAAAGTGCTCACTGAAGCCATGCAGAGCACACCCAATCCACAGCGACTGGTGTCTTACCATTATGTATAATAAATAACAGCGTTTAATAATACCAGCACCGCGGTGCTGCCTGCGCTCGCATCCTCCCGACTCCATGCTCCCGAGCCGTTTCTGCAACACGGTCCTGTGTGCATGAAACACACAGAATGAAAAGCAGGCAGGACACGAGCACTGCAAGAGATAGGCTCCGGCAGCGAAAGCTCCTTCATGTTGGAGCGGGGTCTTCCTAGCTTTCAGACGTGTGAGCTGCATGTCTAATAATGCATAGATTTAGTCAATCCATCATTGCTGGCATCAGTCCCTTACCTTGAAATGCTGCAGCTGAAGTATCTGGTCCTCAAGCTGTTGTCTCTTGCCTTCTATTTCTGTCTGCCTTTTCCTTTTCTCCTTGGAAAAATAATTTGAGAGAGAGAGAGAGAGATATCTCGTCAGAGAAACAGAGGCTTTAAGGGTAGTGGATTCCTAAGAGCACGTAAGCAGTCAAACGCATCTGTACAGATGTCACCATCCCCATTTCACCTGCTCCTCTGCCCGCTGGTGTGCAAACAGCAGCGTCCTGGGAAGACGCCAGCCCCAGACTAGCCGGTCGCTCGCCAGCAGGAGAAATCCTCCTCGCTCTCTCCCGGCAGCCGGAGCAGCAACAGAGTGCACAGTCCCAGAGGAGGGGAGAAAACAGGCATAACAGCTGAGAGAGAAGTTAAAGGGACAAAGATGTGCTTTTGCATTTGAGATGCCGGGCCAAAAACTGGGATTGCATGGTGCGATTGTGCGACAGTAAGGCGACACGAAAGCAGCGGGCGGCTTCACGGAGGGAGGGCGCAGGGTTGCAGACCAGGTTTTTGCCCGGCGAGGCTGGTCGTGAGGCTTTCCCTGGACTCAGTGGGGAGCAGGTGTTTCAGCCAGATTGCACGGTGTTTACCTACAAAGTGAATGGGATGGATAACCCCTCAGCTGGCTTTGTATACAATTCTAGCCAGCAGCACGCACCAGCAGCTGGCCCTTACCGGCTCCCAGGAGCTGGGCTGAACGAGTGGCACCAAGGACAGCAAGGTCACTGCCACAGCTGAGGGTTTCCACGGTCACATTCATGAACGCAGCCACTCGTCCGTGCCCAGGCTGCTCCCTTCCACAGGCAGGAGACTCTCTCAGGTGTTTCAAGAGGAGAACGACCTGCTCTTCTCCCCTGTACCACCTGCCTCTTATGAAGGATCAACTGTTTGCCTTTCATCACTCTTCTGCACCTTGCGGGGAGCGTTGCTCCTCACCCATCCCCAGCCTGGATCAGGTTCCCTTTCCTGGAGGTCTTTTCTCATTTTAGATTTTGCAGCCAAGACAGAAATACTGAGTAGTAAATGGAGGCAGTCAAATAAACGTACCAGCCTCGGTTTTTATTCCCTACCTCTGAAAGCATGTTTTTGTTATTTAAATATTTCAGTAGCTGTAAGGTTGGGTTTGAAGACATTTGGGGAGTCCTTAAGTCCCCAAAGTACTTTTTTCTGTCCCATTTATAGGTGCCCTACTGATGTTCTGGAAATTCTCTGCTTTCCAGGGATTTCAAACCTTCATGCCTTGTCCTCGAGGGGCATAAAATAAGATGCTGTCTACGCGGAAATTAATTGTGTTTACATTGGACCTCAAACTAGGGCATTTTGAGTGAAAGCATTACATTTACAAAGAAGACTGGGAAACTTTAATGCGAGGCTCACTCAAAACAAAGCAAAAGACAGAGCTAGGTAACTGTCTGGACCATACCTGCCAAAGAGTGAGGCGTCAGAATGGTGATGGGAGGGCTGGAGTAATGAACCCAGGAGAGGAGAAGTAGTCAAAAGATGCATGTGTCAAGCAGTTCTGTAATTCTGCACACTCCTACATGCTGATTGTGTATATCTGCCTCTACACACACACTCTCCACTGTCTGAAGTATGTAAGAATATTACTGCTGAACAAAAATATTCTGCTGAAGTTGTTTTGGAATAGGAAAATTGGCTTTTTGGAAAACTGAAATGTCACAAACAGTGCCTGTCTTCAGCTGAAAACTTGACATCTCACTGCTCTGTGCATGCAGAAGATGGTTTGCATTTGTGCACACGCAGGCATAAAAAATTTATGCATGCACCTTTAAAAATCCTTCCTTATATAAAATTGATAACCTGTGGATCATTAGTCCTATCATTGCTCCAATCCCCATCTCCCCTTTGCACTTTCGAATGGAACAGGATATTGGATGGCTCAGGGGTTAAAAAACCCCAGCATTGTTCAGGGATCTCTCTTGCCATTTTCTTCATTCTGTGATATTAACAGCGTACTTTTGAGACTGAAAAACATAATTCGTTCTTTGCTATTTCCTCAAATAGCTGGTCAGCCATGGACTGGAATAAAGTAGCTCTAAAAGCCATTCCGGTTAATGGCCTAGTGCTCTCAGAATAAGGATAATTCTGCCCGTTTGTGTCAAGCTGGCCAAATGGCAGTGTTTGGATTTCATATATTTAGGCATTAACACCCCACATCTGACACTCCATAGGCCAGCATAAGGCACCTACATCCTCAGAGTTAACTGACCTACATTTATATGTGTGTATACACATATATTTATACATATATATATATATATATATATACACGTATTCTACCCTTCACAGAAACCTTCTTGCTAAAACACACAATGGAAATCACCACAGTACCTCCTCTGGCTGGTTGTGTCATGCTGTATAATGGATGTGACAAGACAGCCTTATAAAACATAGATGGAAACTTCTTTTCTTTGTGAGAAAGGGAAAGCACTTAGAGTATTTTCCCTGTAGGCAGCAACACAGCAGGCACTAAAATACTTGAACTACTTACTAACTAGTGGGCTTCTGTGGAGCTAAATTGGAATATTGCTCACGTTTCCATTTAACTGCTTTCAGTCAGCCTGACTGCATGCCTCTACCCCCTGATTTTGTACCACAGCTATGGCTGAGGAGTATGACAGTAAACTTTTTTTTCTCTCTGAAGATTGCATGAATTGCAGCATTGGTGATTAGCTATCAGGACGTTTCACTTTTGGGTCACTAGATCACATCCAGTTTAGGTTTCTCCCAGTCACTGAAGGCTGTGACTATATGTGTTCCTGGTTTGTATGGGTATGTTCTGAAAAAATGTGGTAGAAGACTGGACTGGCTGACAAAAATCCCACCAAAATCAGCATGTCAAGGATTTTAGACATTCAGCAGATGAAACCAGCCCCTACTTAAGTAGGCTCCTGATTCAGGACCTTACTGAAAACACTGGGATGTAAAGCACATGCTTACACCTGAGTATTTGTTAAGGCACTTTTCTACGTCGAAGCCAGTAAATGTTTGTCATTACTCTATTCATCTACTTATATATATTTTTTTTCCAAGTATGCCTGTTAGGTTACTAATTTACTAAGGGTCCCGGCACCAAGAAAATGAAGCGCTTGTTTTAAACAAACAGGTTTACTCTGGACAGCTTCAGTTAAAAGTATGTCCTCTTTTTTTTTCTACAACGCAGGGAGTAATCCATCACTGCTTCACCTAGCAGTTAACACTAACCACCTCCAAGAATTAACGCCCAAGAACATTCCTGATCTCCTCCCCTGGGCAAGGATGCGCGGAGCTCAAGCCATAGGGGAAGGCAGGAGCCAGGAGGATGCTCGGGTATATTTAGGATGACTGGATTTTGTACAGTTTCTGCACCTTTTGAGGGGGGTAGTGAAAACTGTCAGCTGGGATGTCAAACACACACACATACAGTTCCTTGAAGCTATTCTGTGGACACCAGGTGTTGTGTTTTGTTTGGTATTTTTTTCACCCAAGAAGTGGAGGAATTATAGAAACTACATTGAAAAGAGGTGAAGAAAACAGGCACTGAAGCCAGTTTTACTGTGAATGTGGTAGGTTTAAAAGAAAAGACTTGTATCTATCTGAGGTGTGCTGCTTTTGTAAGAATACAGATAATCATTAAAGATGGTTACCTTTTCAAAATGGTGGAGGAGTACCATTTGGGAGGTACATTCAGGATGCTCTGAATATTTGGGGTAGCCATAAGTAAAATAAGAGTCAAACCTTACCTCCCTCCCTTCACCAAAAATACTAGGAAAATGGGAAAGTGAAAGTACTAATTTTTTTACTCACAGACTCAAATGATGGGAAAAGAACATAAATCAAATAGCAATGTTACTCACACCCTGAAATCTGTTCAATGAAAAATGAGATTTGTACTCAGGCATTCACATGTGGATATGCAACATGGAAAACATAAATTTATTTCCTTTTCCAAAGAAGCCTCATTTCAGAAATGAAGCACTAAAGGTGGCTTTTTAGCACTACAGGTGGCTAGTGCCACTTTGCTAATGCTAAAACCCAAATAAATCAGATAATTGGTAAGACTGCATCCACTTGGAAGAGAGAGGTGTGTCGGGAGGACAAAATGGAGGTCTGTAAAATCATGAGAGGTGGCATGGAGAGAGCCAGTGGGCATCTGCATCTTACTCTGTCTTCCCCTGTGAGAAAAAAACAGGCATCAATTGAAACTGCATAGGGCAGGTTTGAAGCCACGGCACGGGTCTGCTGTGGAAATCCCTGTCTCAGGATGCTGTGGGTGCTAGAAGGTGATGGGGGTCCCAGGGGAGCCTGGGGGAATTCAGAGAGAAGGAATACTGTGAGGGTTACTACACAAACTGACATTACATCTGGTCAGGAAGCCCCTGAACCACATATGGTTTTGCAGGTGTTTGCTGCGTTTTTGTATGTTTGTCCTTCTCTCATGCTCATCCTAACACTGATTTTCCATTCATCAGAGAAGGGGTGTAGGATTTTTGTCTGAATTCTGTGTTACATGTGATCACAATAACCTACAGTTTAGTGTCAGACTTGTCAAACTGATCCAGTCAAAAAACCTGAACAACCACAAACCAACTAAAAAAACACCTGCAGCAAACATAAGATCTTGAAAAAAAACAAGTCATAGCAAAATGCTTCTCTGTCACACTGCAGTCACAGAATGCTTCAATTTTCCACTACAAAATCGTTTTCGTTCTTGTTCAGAAATCTGCCTGCACAGTGTGGGGAGTGATACAGAGATTATTCAGCTCACAGAGTCATAACTGTCTGCAGAGAAACAAGCACCTCTAAAGCCGTGTAAATCCTTGGGACAGTAAAGCCTTGATAAAGCTGTCTGCTTCCCTTGCACTGGCAGAAGAACCCAATTCCTTTGGTTTAAAGCCAGTTCAGACATGTGCAGAAAGCTCTCCACGGAGCAGCACAGAAACTAAATATTATTTGATTGACCTCCCTGGGAAAATACATGCCCAGATCTGACAGCAAGCTCAGTCTTATGGTGCAGGTAACATGGTAGAAAAAACAAAAAAATCCCCAACCCAACAAAAAACCCGATGAGGATCTTGTGACCCTCGAGGAGATGGGCAGCATGACACTGGAGGAGCTACCATCAGTAGTTTAAGTGAAGAGGCTTCCAGTTGGCTTCATCCTGCATGCCAAGCAAGTGTCCAGCCTGCCCCGGGGGAGTGGGTGGAAAAGGGTGAGCAACGCAAAACAAATGAGCCCAAAAATGGCACAGGTGGAGGAAAATTATAGTCTGCTTCAAAGCAAGGAAAACAGTTACAAAGAATTGTCTTCAAAGAATCATGCGAATTTCTTCAGCAAGACATTGTTTTCTCCACTCTGCACAGTTGGCAGATATTATTCCCTGCTTATTTAAAGCTCACAGATTTTAGGGCAGCAAGTAAGGAAATAAACAAGCGAAAGAGCTGCTGACACCTCATTTTTCTGTTGCCAGTTCAGGGATATCCAGAACTCTGGGAGAAAAGGAGCATCTGGGTTCTGCTAACAGCTTCAACAAGCACTTAGCGTAATCCCAAGAAAGCACTCCTCACGGAACGTGAAACTTTCACCAGGGTGGTAGTTTAAATGACCATCTTCACTATGGTGACTTCACATCTCTCAGTAGTGGAATCCAATCTGTAAATTTGTTTCCTCTTTTGTGGTTCAGCAGTAATGGTTCACAGGAAAGAAAATATTAAGAAAGACAGGAGGCTAATTTTCTCCTTTTTTTTTCCTTTCTTTTTTTTCCTCCACCTACTTCATTCCTGTCTGGTCAATTCTTTTATGTTCCTGTTGTATTTGAAGAGTGAGAAACTCTCCTGACAGCAACCATCCCCATCAGTTGTAACGATGCAGCTCAGTACTGGCAGCACTTTGCAAAGTGCAGTTCTAAACATTTTCTGCTGTTGCAAACAGCATACAATGGAAATCACTGCACCAGAAGAGGCAGGATGCAGAACTGAAGCAGAGACACTGCTATGGCAGAATAAACACGCCTCAAAGGTCAGCGGCAGGATGCCTGTTCCTTTTGGATCATCAATGCCCAGTTTCATTACTTGCTGCCAGTACGGGAAGGTGGAGCCCATTGTCTTGCCAAGGGTACCAAACTAGATCACCATATGCACTGGCATGACTGCTCAGTGAAAATCTTGTTGTTATGGGTAGCCACACAACCTCTGTAATTGCAAGCTGGAGGCTTGTCCGGTCTCCTGTTTCAAGCACTGGGAAATACGTGTTGTTTCAGATCATGTGAAACAACTCCTCCTGCAGCTCCTCTCCTACCCAGCTCCCAGCAGAACCAGAGTCTGTACTGAACCATTTCTGATATCTTTTTTTCTCTGCAGTTACACCAACAACAACACATAAATGTAAGCTACTGGCTTTGATTGCTTAGGCATTTACCTGCAAGACCCTCTCTACCCCAGTCCCCTGAAACCTGTGGACACCTGGCTAAGCTTTGTTTCGCTTAAAACATGAGCTAGGGACAATTTCCCTGCATTTATATACTGGAATCCAGCTTCTGAACTTAAGGAAACTGCACTCTGTGCTCCTATGTAGCATCTAAGAAACTGCCACCCTTTTTCACTTACAGTCTCCCTGTGCAGGAGGCTTAATACCTACAGCCAGATACATGATTCAAATGTTCTAAGTGCCTAGGATCTTGATAGCTCACCTTACTGGACCCTCTCCGTACCTGAACAAAGCAAATTGTACGTTGGAAAGTTTCAGGCGGGATAAAGGGACGGTAGGAGTACAAGATGCTGCTGCAGAAATGCTTCCTGTATATCTTCCATGTATCTTATGACAAAGCTGTGGCCATTTCCATCACCCCAAGCAACAAGCAGATGGGTTGTTTAGGAATGAACAACAGGAGTTCCCAATGGCACAGGTGCAGCAGATAAATGCCTGAGGGGAGCAGGTGAAACCCACCTAAAAGATAAGGGCCGGGTTTAGCTCCCTTCCTCATGCTTGCTCTTTCCACGGTTGTATGCACAGCAGGAAGCAAAGGAGAGATTGGAGACAGAGTGAACAGTTAATGATCAGGTATGCCCTTCACCTCCTCTCTTGTGAAACTGGTTTAAACTGGAGATTGCTGTCACAAGGTTTGATTCCCATTAAATAGGCAGCTTGCCACAGCATGCAAGAAATGTCTTGGCATGTTGGTTTTGGACGCAGAATAGACTTAATTCAGAGAGGCAGAACCTGGTGAGGGAGTAAGTAGAAGAGCCTGAAAGTTGCGGAAATGCTTTTTTTCTCATATATTGAACAGATTCCTGCTAAGGGGAAGGCAGAGTCACTTGCAGAGAGCTGAACCCTCAGGATGAAGAAAGAAAATACCCTGAGGCCAGAAATACACTGGCTTTCATTACAGCCTTGCATCCCTTTTTCTCCAACAGTGGGTGTCAGAGAAGTTATTTGCTTATGTACAAGAATGGGATGGTTTGAAAGAGGTAAAGAGATACAGGTCCTTGCAACCAACTTAAGTGTTCCCAGTAAAGGAGCAAATATTTCTGGTCTGCACCCTTCCTTCTTGCTGATTTTGTCACTTGCCTGCAGAATAACAGTTCTTGCTGGGATGGGGAAAACACACTTGCAAAATTCATTTTCTCTATTTCATCTAACACTTAGGCTGCCCTTGCACAATGTCAAAGGATGGGCTTCTCTTGTGCTGACCTTCCAAAGCACATAGAGCAGCTCTGCATTCACGTGCACATTGCCCGCAACTCAGAGTTCAAGAGAACTGTAATAACCATCCTGTGCGTTTGGGACACCAAAGGAGGGATCCATCCACATGGAGCCCTGTAGGATCAACTCCTGCTCTGGGCTTCTGAATATGAACGTTTCATGACTGCCACAAGCTCACTGCCGATGTCATACCTGAGACTACGCAGGACAAAGCTGTCCAAGAGGAGAAAGGATCCTCTCCGGTGAAGACAACAGTCCGCTAAAGGGTTGCAGCAAAAGCTTCAGCTGCCCTGCACGCTTATAATTACAGCTCCCTGGTCACCGAATGCAACCACCACGATGCACACAGACAACGTCCGCTCAATTAAAATCACCATGCATCTCATACAACAAATAAAAGGATGGCACTGCTCCCAGAACAACAGCTCTTAATGAAAAGTGATGAACGCGGGAAGGAATTTCCTTTTGAAAAACTCTCTCATTAGCATTTTTGAAAGGGAACACCACGGAAAAATGTCTCATTGAGATGGTGAAGTACAATTATTTTAGAAGAAAACATGGTTCCTCTGATATCCCATGGGGAAATTCACACTTTGATGAAGCAGTCATCCTCATTTTGATGCAACCAAGATTTTACCCGCAATATTCTCCTTTGACGGAATGCTACTGGGTCACTGGAAGCAGTGTTTCAGGTCTGACATAACCCATGTGCGTTTTTGACTGGGCCACCACCATAATAAGTCCATTAAGTATGAAAAGGTTTAGTTGACTTTCCTTCTTTCCTTCCAAGTCTGAACTGAAACTGAACATGGGCTGAGACCCACAGATGCTCCTTCCCTTCAGTTGCTGACAGGAATAAAGCCACACTTTCCTATACATTTACAATTTAATCAAGGATGTGAGGCTCTTAAATCGCTGCTGAGAGGAGACCAAGGGCATTGGATTTTGAGTATCTTTTCTGGGAGATGCAACAGTGAATCGAACAGGTGTCCTCAAATGCCAAATTCCCACCCCTTATTAACGCCACATCAGCACTTCTTCCAAAACTTCCAAGTTTTCACACGAACCCTGAAAATGGGTAAGAGCTCAGGACCACCTGAGTCCTGTAGTGACCTTCTCTGCAGCATCAATTATTTTTGGAAACTGCTCAAAAGAACGTCCAGAGCGCATTGTTAGAATAAATCATGAAATAGACAGATTTATCCATTATTCTGGGTAATCCTTAATTCCAGTCAGAAGTGAAAGGCAGCTGAACTTCACTACCTAGTATCTACTACAGCTAACCTCCAAGATCATGTGTATAGCTTGCTAGCACTGACCTTGTTCTACTACAGCCTGACCTAGATGGACAATTCAGTGTCTTCATCTAGCAAATTATTTTTATTCTTAACAATAAGGTGGAATTTTCTAGATAATGTTGTGTAGAACAAAGTCTGAAATTTCTTCTATTTTCTCCAGAAAAGCAGAAAATTCTGAAAGAAGATACGTTTACTAAACTTTTTTTTCTGTATTTTTCTTAAAAAAAATTTTGGTTAAAGAATATTAAGCATACATTGATCTAGGTTTTCATTAATAAAAATATACAAGGAGTTTTCTTTAGGCTGAGTAGACTATTTCTAGAAAACCAGTTCATTAACTCTTCCTACTCTCATGTTGCCACTAATTGGTTTAAATCCCTGCTGTTCAATGTACATCCTTTCACCGTTTGCTGCTGAAAAGGAGAAAGACAGGATTTGGTCGGTATGGGCTTGATTTAATCACATTTCCACAGCTCCGAAGAAAAGTGCGTGTCTCTTTTTCACCCTCATGCCCCATGCACTCCTTAAATATCTCTTCATGCTGCCAAACAGGATGTTGTAACGCTTGGGGAAGCTTCTCTGATTGGAGCAAGATGCTGAATGTGCAGAGAAACACCTATACAAGGCTGATCTTGACCTACAAAGCAGGTGCTGATCGTAACATTGTGACAAACATTAAGGAATTTCTAACTCTTGTGTTAAGAAATGAAAAATAAATCACAAAGTTTTTAAGTCAAAGCATCCAAGCTGAAACTGTGATTCCTTATGCTGGTTCCCCCCTAAAGAAGTGCCTGGTGAGGATCTCTATGCGTTATTTTTCACATGGTGAGAACTTAGGTTGGAATCACCAAGACTGTGATTTCCGCAGGATTTGTTTTCCGTCTTTATCCAGTTTAATTGCACATATGGCAGACATCTCCACTTAAAGAAAATTAAAATCCCCCAGGACATAGCACATTAAATGGGAAGAGAAACTGGATTTTCTGCAGTGGAAAGGGAACAAACTGGTCTGGCTGGTCAGCACAGAGCAATGGCCAGGACCCTTAGGGACAACACCAGTGCTAATTCTGGTACTTGAATCATATCCAGCTTTTCACTTGTTATTTTCAACATAATGGTAGAAAAGACCCAAATGAAGGAATTAATACATAGAGCTGGGCTTTGTGTTTTAATCCTTACAGTCTGGCTGGATTAGCCAATTATTTCAGAATCTCAGTGCCTCACATCAAAATGTTTTTACTGAGGCTTCCTCTCTTTGCTTGCGAGCGTGGCTGCTTGCCCGCTGACTCCGAGGCTTTCGGCGCTGGCCTGCATGGCACCGCACTGCATCTCCTCGTGCTGCAGGGCTGTGCTTAGCAGCTGTACCGTACAGGGCTCCTCTGCTGTGGAAAGCGCTTCATGTCATCTGTGAGATAAAGTTATTAGCTCAAACCCCTTTTTTAAGCTTTTGTCTGATGTTGGTCATGAGATAAGGACACTCATATCGTCTGATACTCGGGGATCTGCTGACATAAGTTGCAGTTGCTGGTGTGTTTGAGTCCTAACTTCTGCGTTCAGGAAGGGAAAGACTGCCTTGTTTTACACCAAAAAGAAAGAGGGAGAGAAACTTCCCTACAAGCACAGGAAGATGTAAACGAGAGGCTTAGACTTGCCACCTCCCAGCTGCCTGGATCCTTTCAAACTGGTGATGCGAATGAGATGATACACCAGTTCACAAATCACCACGCCAAGTTTCCCTTTCTTTCTGAAGGGCCTGTAAGGGGCTGGCTTCCTCTTGTTTTTTTGACCAGCCTTGAAGATCCCGTACATTTGCACCTAGTGAAGACCCACACAGGTCTGAGAGGGCATCAGTGCCCCACTTCAGTTAGGGGAAACTCCCTGCTGAGTCCTGGAGCCCGATGGGGCTGCTCGACATGCCATCACTGCCTCCTCTCCAGTTCATCAGGGGAGTCACATTACTCCAACATGAGACCACAGAGAGACCAGAGACCATAAATGATGAAAGCGATCATGACTGAGAGGGTGGATACAACTATGTGCTTGGCAAAAAAGCATGCTCAGTGTGTGATCTAGGTATGCTAATAATCCTACCCAGCCTCGGCCTTGGCATCTTGCCTATGCGGCACATAAAAGAACTGGCTTCATCTCCAACCAGCTTACTCCTGGAAAGCTTATTTAATCTGACAGGTGTAGGATCACATGCCTCAACACTGAACCTTAGCAGTATGCTGGAGGTATTACTGCTATGTCATTCCTTTAGGTCAGGCATCCCAACGCTTCCTTCGTGAACAGGAACAGTTGGGACATTATGTTATAGGTTGCATAACAAATTCATCTGCCAGCCTTCTCCCTGCACCATCAAAGGCAGAGACCACCCTGGCCCCGGCATCATGAACAGACCCCACAGCAGCTTCCCACCAGCGTGTTGCCTTAAGTAAGGAAGAACGAAGCCTGCAACACATGCCCATTTGGCTCTCCAGGGACAGGTCAGCTGCAGATCCTCAAGGCAGGGCGCTCACGGCTGCAGGTCACAGTGACTTTGGGAAGGATGCAGAAGAGCGCACAGAATCAGTCTGCTGCACCGATGGGCAGAGCCAGGGCAGTGCAACAAGAAAACACTGTCTGTACCTGACTGCTTTGATGCTTGGCTCCAGAACCCAGATCCATTGATAAACGGGCAAATTCCTGCCATGCTGTCAAAGCTTCCAAACCCCTCAGAAAACTGCCTGCATTTCTCTGTGATTTGCATGCCTGCTGTGAGGTGTATCTGGGAATTCACAGCTCCAAGCTCATCTCAGCGACCCGTACGACTGTGGCGTGGTTTGTGCAGGTTTGTCTGCACAGATGCTCAGGGTGCGTGGGGGGGTTAAAGCAACAAAGCCTGTACAGTTTGGATGAGTTTCACACTTAGCTGACACAGCTGACAGGTTTATAAAACTGCGAATCATTTGAATGGCGTATTAAACAGCATACAGTGAGCAAAAAAATAATTATGTGCAGATACCAGAAGGGGCTCCAGAGATGTGTGTTGGTTACTGCCTCTTCCTGCCCATCTCCTCCAGTCAGAGCAACATGGACTCTTCTCCTGAACACCAACAAGATACCATGCGGGTACTGGTTAACTGTTCCTGTGCAACTCCTCTGCCTTTGCCTGGGCCTTTTGGAGACCTCTGCGCTAAGGAGGTCTTACTATTCTATAATCTCAGATTTCGAAACAGCTTCTCTCCTCCTTCCATGGGCATTTCTGTCTGTTTTGCTCTTCTGTTAACTTGAAAATGCATTATCTGCAGCAGTTCCTCCCAGGAAGCTGAAGGAGGGAGAGGATGCAACTGCAGATGGGTCCCCTCCCAAAAGTCATCCTATCGTTACTCCATCCTGATGTATAGGACACACTATTTTGCACACCTGAGCTTCCTCAAAGAAGGTCAGATCCTTCTCTGCAGCTACCCCAGGAGGTTTACCACCCTTTCTTCAGGCTTTATCTTTTTAAGATGGGTAACTTAGTCATCTCCACGTGTATAGGCAACAAAAAGTCAGTGAATAGTCATCATCTGCTGCTGTCTTCAACCTGTTGCTCTGCACATCCCTGAAGGAGTCCCTGGTGAAGGACTTGTTTTCATTCAGGTCTGTGTGAAATGTGTATTTCTCTTTACTCAGCATCCAGATTAAGGTGCAAAATACAGTTTATGGGCAGGTTGCGATATTTTAGATAGTTTTGTACATTCTGATTTCCTCCAGGAACCTGCAGAAGAAGTGATGGTCTGATCTGCAAAGCTGGCTGTGCCATTGAAGCCATAGCACAGCAGAGCACTAGGCTTCAAGGAGCCTACCCCACCGCCTCTCCCTGCAGCCTCTCCTTGGCCTGAAAGACATCCACGAGGGAGATCTCTGACCTTTTACATGGAAAGACCTTAAGAAACACCGTCAAAAGGCAAAAAATGTTGAAGGATATTGGTCAAGAGACATGGAAAGCACCATGTAAATTCAAACACCTGCCTCTCATACCCTAGCGTAAGGTCACTCTGTCACTGAATTCAACACAGTATTTGCTCCATGCTTGTGCTAAACTAAATCAACTACCATTGTGTATGCTCTCTGCATTTAACAGCATGGTGATAAATTTGGGGAGCAAAAAGCTACCTTGCTCTATGAACTGCATTTAATGGGATCTACCCTTGGTGGCCAGGTTGCTCCACAGCTTCTGAGGCAATGCTGGCTTTGCCCTAGCAGATCTGTCTCTGCTAGCTTATGCAGCAGAGATATGTAATTTCTGGCCATGTTACTGGCAAACCTCCTCAGAGATACTCTGTTACATTGGTACAGTGCTCATATTCTTTCCCTTTTCAGCTAGAGCAAAAGGAAAAAGGAAAGAGGCAGAGGGACAACAACAGCTCCCCACCTACCTAGCGGGGGACATTTGCCAGAGTAAGGTGAGAATCAAAACTCGTATGTTTATTTATTTCAAACGAAGATAAAAACAGGTTTGCTGAGCAACACCCAGTGGTTTTAACTGCTTCCATATTTTCAAGAAAACTGCTCGCTCTCCTCTGATCTACTTACATCTTCCACACAAAGCTGATTACAGTTTGATGGCTGTGCCGCTACCTGAAAAACTCAATCATTGCAGAGCCCGAATGGGACATAATTACAGACTTGGGCATGATGCTGCACACAACCAACCCAAAAGTCTTTGCACGGACCTGCAGGAAAGGATGTAAAGCCAACACCCATGATCCACTAAGAAAAGACATACCCAATGCTTTTCCAGGGATGACAGGAGAGTCTGGGAAGACTGCTGGGAATTTATTTCCAGGTACAGAAGAGGGGATGGAAAATCCCCCTCCTATGTGCATTAGCACTTCTGTGATATGTAATTCAGTTGTCCCTCACAATGAAGGAATCTGAGGGAGATTTTTCACAGAGGTCTGAATGTTAGTGGACCACTTGCCCTGCACAGGCAGGAGCTGCTGAGCTCTGTATGAGAGCCAGTTCCTACAGCTCAGGTCAGCATCACACTTGGCTGCAAGTCCCCACACAGAAGGGGACCAAATAGTTCAAAAGAGGAGAGAACTTAGAGGCCTCAGTAAGGTCAGGTTAGAAAGATATTTTATTTTTTGCTCATAGAGCATTTGGCAAATGAGGCTTGGGCTCCAGACAGTGTCTACAGTGTTAAAATATTCACTTTTCATAAGGTCATTTAAAATAAGAAAAGTACGCCCATCCTGGACCACTCCTGCCACTCACTGATGTTTCTTTGGTGGCCTCTTTGGATCTCTAAATCCATGGCAGAGACAGCACTACCCACTCTGTCTTGACTTGGCTTCCAACTGCTCTGCTGCCAGAGATGGGAAACTTTATTTAGTCTTCAAGCCCCTCATGGCAGATACTGTCTCTCTGTTCTTCATTTGCACAAAATCTAACGTAAAGAGGTATCAGTTCCTGCCTGGAGTCAGTATATTATGACCCCAAGCAGGGTGGTCATAACATAATGACAGCAACAGTCTGACAGCCCGACCTAACCACTGGGCACAAGAGTTCTGTGAAAACTAAATGGATTCCCAAATCCTGAGCCCAGATGGATCAAAACCTGGCATTTTGTGAATTTTTGTGGCTCAGATCCTTGGACAGGTATCTTGCAGAGATGTAGCATTGTGTTCCTCCAGGAAGAAACAGCCAGAATGTATCTGAGCTTTACGTCCTCTCACATTTCAGTATGTGAATACAAGCACAGTGGAAGCTCAAGGAAGAGCACATAGTGTTTGTCATTAAACCCTAACTGTATTCAGCAGTGCTATAGATGGACACTGATGAAATCAGGATGTATTCTAACTGGAAAAAATTCCTGAGGTGGTGGCTCATAAAAGCAAGGAGCACGGATTTTCCACAAAGGCCTACCCAGGATTTATAACTTGTTTATATGATTCAAGATTTTTTCTGTTGAAGGACACTAGTTTGACTCCCTATCAAGCTCTAAGTAATAGTATAACTGTAAAGAAAACAGTAGTACTTTAAGTATATTATCACTGGGATTTTCAAATGGCTTCACCCATTGTCTTTAATATGAACAGAATGAGGTCACTGTTTGCACATCTGCAGTGCATGCTCTTCCAGTGCACCAGAATAAACTTCACAGACTACATCACTGATCTGGAAAGCATCTGCCTCCTGTACCACTGAAATGATCCGCAATCCACTTTTAACAAGGGTCAGCTTGCTTGCAAAATCACCCCTTTGCAGCCCCTAGAAATAATAGATTTTCCCTGTCTGTAGACTACAGTCACAGCAACTAAAATGTTAAAAATGACAAGCTGTAAGACTAGCTACACAGCACAAAGAAAAGAGGGCACAGCACTGAGCTCTTACAGCAAGACGAGTTTTGCTTGATAGAGCATGCACACCGCCACTAAAATCAGACCACGGCAAGACTGCTAGTAGTGACACTACTGAATCGCAAGCTTCTGGCCCTGAAGTGCTGGGAGCTTCCTAGGTATCGCTCCACTCAAGCAAGGACTGATTTACAGAAGTGCTCCAGCACGAAGACGGTTCACGATGAGTTCACTGCCGAGCAGATTGCTCTGAGAGGTGAATGATGCGGCCTGAAGGCGAGGTGCTACTGATCAGTACAAGCCACTCTATCTGTGCCCTCCACGGTCCCCTGAAAATCAAATGTACAAAACTCCCTGTGGCCAAAAAGGGATGGGGAAAGGGAGACCTGCGTTCCCTTTTTGCCAGCAGAGAGCCTCAACAGCTTACAAGATGGACTCCCATGAGCATGGCCAGGGGATGGGGTGTGCTGGTAACAATCAGTAATATCACAAGCTCTTACATAATATTAATGCCTGAAGTGGCAAATTGCTGGATTCCACTAGAGGAGAAAGTATTTCATCTGCAGGTGTCCACACTTTCTCAGTCTTGGTTTGGTAGGAAGAAAAAGACCCAACCCCTTGCCACCTGCCGAAAAACCCAAACTCAAACCTTCTTCCATCTAGCTTTTGTTAGTGAAAACAAGACTTAAATCATCATATTCTCCTCGCTAGTGTTATGTAGGGCAAAACACGGTTTGTAATTTAGGCTAGTGCTAAACATCACCTGGAAGGAGAGCCTGGAGCGGGCAAGAGTTTTGAGTTGACTTTTGCCAGGTGCTAGAAGACCTGTAAGCATCATAGTATCTAGGAGCTCCTTCTGGAGATATCTCTACACAAAATCTGGCTTGTACTTCTGCTCTGGATTAAAAAACAGTGTCTTAAATAAACCTCTTCCTGCTCACCCTTGTGGTGAGCAAAAGCACTAAAATCCACCATTGACAGAGCAGTTCTGTGGAAAGAAGGAAAAAATTACAAATGACAGAATAGAAGGTACACATCATAGAAGGAAGATTTTCAACCAAAGGTTAGGAAACCAGTGCTCTTCCACCAGGTGCCTTCAGGCCCGAGATTTGCTGTGCTCTGTTCTGAGGTAAGCATCAGATCAGCAACACTACTGAAAAGAGCAAGACCTTTCCTAGAACATTTCTTTGAGTCCAAGCAATTCTACACAACCACACATTCTCCCTTATACGACCTCCTCCTCCACAGCATGTTAAACATGGTTCTCATGGTCCTTGCTTGTGAAATAAAGGTAATTATTTAGCATAACTCTGCAAAGCACATACTCAGTCAATCATTTGACTATAACAACTATGCAGAAGAGTTACAGGCAGCTGGAACACAACAGGGTCTTGGTTGCCACCCACAGAATATGTAGTTTGCTCCCCATGATCTACTCCTTTTCTTCAGGAGCTTCTACTTCAATGGCAGAAAGCCAAAGGAGAATCCAAGGCAATGCAACACAACACTTTGTTATTACTGGCTCCTTTACCTCAGTCTTCCAGTCACGAATTACAGATTATTCTGGCACAGTGGCTGGTGGCTGCAGCTGGATCCCATGTCACTGCCCCAGAGTGGGAGTATACCCCATAGCACAACTGGTCATTTAGCTCTAGATGATACCTTGCCAGGCTGTTGTGACATTGAAGGTAAGGGAAAGCACCTGAGGGGTCTCTACTTTTTTGCACAAGCGATTCATGCCTTGGGAAGTTGCACAAGGTGAGAAGAGCCGCTGGGAACCATGCTGAACTCTTTTCAACACACAGCAGCACAGCTGGAGAGAAATGCCCTGAGGTATCAACGGTGCAGAGAATTTGAGCTCTAATGGGGAATTAGTTGGAGCATTTGAGCTCCTAAAACGAGAAACTTAAAAGATATTCTGATTCCTAGAGTCATGGTTTCTTTTCTGGTCTGCCTTTGGAGCTGCACAATGCTACACTGTTCCTTGCAGATAAGATTGTATTTCATCCTTAAGAAATATAATACATGCATAAAAGCAACAAGCACAATTTCTTCCGAGTCTCTCACCACATTATTATTCTTTAGGAGCCAATGTAATTAAATAGGTTGGAGTATAAAATGATGATCCATAGAGTCTGTTTCCTGCTGTTTAGCACTTTTACTATTTTTAGCACTCTTCTGAGAACTGGAAATATGTTTTGATAAAGATACCATCTTCTAGGCAGGGACACAAATAGTGAATCAGTCTATTCATATTAATGTCACGAGAATCATCACATCCAAGCCAGCGCAGGGCAAAGGTCTCTGCAATGCATGTTTTCTGTTTGTTACCAACAATTTATTCTGTTTGCGTGAGGCAATCAAGGGATCGGGCTAGACTCTGAGGCTGTGCGTATCCACACTTTAATCCCATTTCCAGGGTTTATGCCTCAGGACTGTACTTTACTGAAAGATGGCTGTTTGTTTTCCTGTAGCTAGCTATGGTCAGAGCTGGGTAGTCTATAGATCATGCGACTCATATTCCTCCTGGAAGTCATTTTGTGAGCTGCAATTTTCAGCAGCAATCTCAAAGGCTGATTCAAAATTTCCACAGGCAAAAAATTCTGGTCCTGCTCTGCTCAGCATAATAGATGCCTATTTTGTGTTAAGGCTTTTGTGCTTGAGATCCTTCAAGTTTTGGAAACCATAAGATGGGGGATATAAAAGCACTTTCAAGAGCAAAATCTGTACAGACCAAAAAGACTGGCAAATACACTTGGATTACAAACACCTATTTTATGGCTCATATCTCATGTAATAATATTTTTCCTGAACCCACCCCTCCTTCTAGTCTTCAGACAATGCCCTACCCTCATAAAACTTACTAACAGAAGAAAAATTGCCATGGTCAAATACACATTGCCTGTGAAGAAGAGCATGTAAGAACAGCAAATGAAGAAATTACCAAGACATGGCAAATTTCACAGCACCTGTCAATTTTCCCAATGTCCCACATTATAATTCCTTTTCTTACACTGAATTTCCTTTTTTTTTTGGTATTTCTCTGAGTAATATAACTCAGAGCAATGGTTTATATGTAGCCTGAAGTTTACTACTTAATTTTCCCTTGCCTGAATAACGTCTTAACTGCTTTTTTTCCCAGCCGTATCAGTTAGCCCAATAGACTTTGCTTTGCTTCTTTCTGACATGTAGATGCATGCGTATGCGTTCCTGGATAGACACATGGAACCTGCCAGAAAAGTCCTTTTGCTAAACTGCAGAATTACTGTCCACCTATAACACACTGCAGTATCAGCTTTTTTTTCCTTTTTCATATGAGCAGTACTACTCCCCGATAATCTGCTTTAAATGCTGAGAAAAATGACTAACAGTCTGCAACATAAGACAGCTGTGCTGACTTCTGAGTACCCACCTTTGTTCAGAGAATGCTGAACCAGAACCAAACACAGCCAAGGACTGAACCCCTTTTTGCAAATGAGCCTGTGCTCATAGGGCTTAAAATAATAATAAAAAAAGGGACCTCTCGAAAACTCAAGGCTTTCACTTTTTTGATCATGTATTTTCATCATGGCCCTGCTTTGGCTGAAAATGCAATGCGTTCATACTCCCTGGGGACACTGAAGTACTCTATGGCATTCTTTATGGGCCACTGGATGGCACTAGCATCCAAAATATCACAGCCAGCCTAGCATTTTTCAACCAAGAAAAAAACCTTGGCTCTTAAAAAAGCCACTCAAAACAGCAGTCCGTTGGCAGCCTGCAACACTACTTCCATCTCTGCCAAAATTGTACAGGTCGGAGGAAAAGTGACCTAAACCACTGCAAAATGTGTCACTTCGTTGTTCATTACAGCTGCACACCAGGAATTTAGGCTGCACCAAATCTTTTGGGATTTGTGGCCATAATGCTGTACTTGAAAAGTCATTTAAGAAATAGATTCATTCTGCTATATGTTGGATGGATGCAGCTCCTTATGCTTTGGGTTAGGGGAGGAGGGAATAAATGAAAGTAGTATGTCACTATCTCCTTTTGAACCATGCATTAGAAATGGTCCATGGACTCCTGCTATATTAGTGCTTGCACCAAACCCTGTGGTTTTTTTTGTAAGCAAAGACAACATTGTAACATGGGGGAGATTATGCTGCACTAAACTGAGAGAAGCAGCCTGCTGCTTCCCATGCTCCCAATGGTGTTGATGGAGATGCTCACAGGAAACCTTCTCACTAGCATTTGAAGAATCAGGATCTGTACTGCTATTTCAGTATCTTGCCTTAGAAAAGGTGCTGCTTGTCTGACTCAACTTTGTTCTTGATTTAAGGATAAAATAGGAAATGTGGATTTTTAGGGTTTTTCTATCTGCAACACCGGAGATACCCTGGAGATGTTAGAACTGGGACATCTCTCTTCAATGATCAACGCACCATCTCTAGGTGGCTGGTGGAAATTATTTTAGAAGTGGAGTTTGAGGAGCAGTCGTGGCTGACTGGCAAACTCACTTCAGTACGTCAACAGATCAGGGCCTCTGCCAAGTGCTTAAAGCTCTGGGAGAAATCCATTCTTTCCAATGAAACTGCAGCCAGGCCAGCAACACGCTACCCTTTTGTACCCACTCAACAACAGTCATTCTTCACTTCGCTTCACATGACAAATAGGGAAAGCTGCCTCACATTTAATATTCTCTGGGTAGATGCTAAGTTCCAGTGAATGGCACATTTCAAAATGTGAACCTGTCTTTCAGCAGTTACTTTGCCTGTAAAGAGCCAAAAGTAGGGGGAGAAGGAGAAGGAAGGAAGAGTGAAAGAAAAGATGGTAAATAAGAGTTGAAGCAGACAAAAGGGCTCTGTTTCTGAGGGCAAATGAAGCACAGCTGGTTTACAGCTGCACTGTATTCCCCTAGAAGGTAGGGCACTGGGGAAATGCGGTAATGCTTTCGTTGCCATCAGGATGGTACAACAGACTGGATGGACTGAATGGCCCTTTTCTCTGACGCCCGTAAAAATGATAATAAAAACCCTGTTAGTTCCCCGCAGCCTTGTGCGTCCTGAGACAGGCTGTTACGCAGAAGATGGCAGGGAGACCACTGCTTTGCTTTCAAGGGATGCACAGGCAAAAGGCTTGGAGGAACTTCCCAAAACCTGATTTTGAGGAGTGACCAGAAGCATGTCAGATAGGGATTTGGAAGCAAAGATGAGGATATTAAAGCCTGCTAAAAAGCAAGCTGGAACTAATGGCAAGCTTCCCCTTGTCTTTGGCAAGCGTGAGCCCAGTCTTCCTGTCATTTTCTTAAGCTTAGGATGGCAAAGCCTGGCTCTCTACTTTTCTTCGTCTCCACCTCCTTCCCTTCCCACCTGAAGAATAATTGTGTGAGCCTCCTGAAGGCTGCACACCGATTTCATCCTCACCACTCTCTCTTTCTCTCTCTTTTCTTGGCCCACACATTCGTGTCAATGCCTCTGTTTGTCATTTCCTCCTTCCTACAATTATAATCAGAATTCGCTGGGGTAAGATGTGGTGATTATGTGTTCAAAAGCTTTTAACAAGAAGTACCCTGCCGCTTGTCTGCGGGGACAGACAGAACCTTAAGAAGCTTGTCTGCTTCTTAAGGAAGCTCTTGCACATTTGTGTGAGTCCCTCTGTTCTCCCCGAGATAGGTGTCTGGCTGCTGCTCAAAATGCGGCCATGGTCCATAAATTGCAGTCACATCAAACCTGAAAGCAAGCTCCTTGTGCACATGTTCTGTTGTCTGAGATGACAGATGAAAAATGATAGTATTTATTGAACAGAATCTATTCCTGAGACACAAAAATCATTGCTCCTGCAACAGAAGTAACAGCATTTTAAACTTTTGCGTCAGGATGAAGTCTGGAGGCTCCTCCCTTGAGCTATTTAGCCTTCTGCACTATTCCTGATGTGATACAGTAGTCTCTCTAACTGAGCTCACATAAGACAAATTCTACCAGCTATAAAAATCTTCAAAAACTGCAGCTATGAAACCCAAGAATGTTAATTTTTTTTCCCACCAGGAGTACATCATGAGCCACTCTGAGCGCAGATGTCAACAGCTCCTTTGTTGCATTCCTCCCAGAAGACTCAAAGCTGGGAAAAGTCAAGAGCACCAGCTTCCTCCTTCTGAAGTTGTGCAAGAGCCTTTGAGGTTTCGCTATTAGCAGCCTCCTTTTGCAAACTGTTTATTCCAAGGAACATTCATTCCCCACGTTAAGGTCAACCAGGGGTTTCTTTAAGGCAGCTGAGCCATTGCCATCTCTTCTGGGAGAGCCTGGAGGGAGACGCGACTCTGGGATCACTGTCACAGGCATGTGCTGGAGACGCGGCACAAACCCAAAATCTAACTCAGAGCTTTGCAGGGCCAAGGGAAGATCATGTTTGACTCCAAGGATAAACAATTGCTTTCTGATAATTTCCAAAGGCAGGATAGCCATCTCTATGCCCCACTAAGCTCATTAGGGAAATATTTGGTTTATCTTCCAACAGGAAGAAGTAAGATATAAGTTAGTAAGTTACATATTAAAAGATGAACTCAAAGGATTTTTCCTCTGTGCCTTTCACACCACAATTGCTGTGTGTGTAGCACAACACGTGACAGCAAACTTTTCAGGTAGACCTTGTGATTTCCACCACAGGCAGGATTGGAGACTTCTCTGAAAACAGACATTTTAAATGAAATTAATGGCTTGTAGAATAGTAAAAAAACCATTTATTTTTAGTCGCCTTGCAAATGAAAATATATTATGAGATTTCTTTAACTTAATTTCCCATGGCTAGGAATTTAACTGACACAGAGCTGGAGGATTCTACATGAGAGGAATGTATGGACAACACAGATAATGGCATTAGGGATAGGCATGTGGAATCAGAAGGGCTTGAACTACCCTATAGGCTGACAAAACCAACAGTTTTTTCAGGGGTATCATGCAAAGGAGCTGTCTGACACCTACTTCTGCATGAAACACATTTCCCTATAAATAATGGTAACTGCAAAGCTCTTCCTGCTACTCAGGCTGAGTCCCAGGTCTTTAAAATGGCATCAAACCAGTGAAGCTACTGCAAAGACAGGGTATTTTTTCATCTTCTGTATCAAGCTTCCTCCACTGGTTCAGCTTTGCAAATAATTTCCAGCAATCAATCAAAAGACAAGTTCGTGGAACATTATCTTCTATTTTCCAGATGTTCCCAGTCAAACTAACACTTGAATCTGTCCAAATCCTTTTCTCTTCCTAAATTTTGTTCTTTGAGGGAGTCTTCACTTTATGTTGGGTAAAGGTACTCATGAGGAGGGATGGTGGACGCATACATCTTCTAGCAATCATTTGAACTCCATTTTATACATACAGATACTGATAGCATCCCCAGAGCAGTGAAAGAAAATACGTCTTCCCTTTACAGTTATCAAACATGTTATGTCAGTTTTATCTTTTAATTTGTTATCTAGGAACAAATGTTATCTATTAAAAAACCTCATTTTTTAAAGAAAAATTTGTCAGAAATTTTCATAATGATTAATGTAATAAATGCAGAACATTACAGATATATTTTGCACAAGACTCATGTCTGTGGACCTCAGTTCTCACCTTCCAAAACAGTGGCCAGTCAGGACCTATGCCTTAGTGCAAATGAAGGCACAGGCACATATTTGCTTTCCAAAGGACTTCCCTGTTGCAGGAAGTTACCACTCTCCAGCTGCTTGTAACTGCCGTCTTGCCAGAAGCTACATTGCTCTGCAGTAATGTTTCTGCTCTGAGGCATCTGCTTCAGCGCAAAGACAGCCACGTTGGTTTAAATGGAGAAAAAGGTTTTCTGCTCCACCGGCTGTGGAGCCTCCATCAAAACATGGTCCAACATCTGGGTGTTGTCATCTCCTCAGGGCTGCAGCTGGGTCCACAGCACCTGACTGTATGCCTCTGCTCCTAAGCACTTTAGATGTGTTTGTGTAACAGGACTAATATACACAAGGTATTCCTGAAAATGCTGATCCGAATCCAATCCCAATGTCTTTTTGTGCTCAGCCAAGCACACTGCTGGCCTCACTACTTTTGTATGAGAATTCTCTCTCCATTTTGGTTCAGCTATGAAGATCTTAAAAGCCATAAAAAGTCTTAAAAAGTTTTTTTCAAAAAAAACCACTCTTCTAAATTGCAGTTTGAGCCTAGAGTATATGATCTGCAATAAGTATTTAAGAAATATTGGAGTCTCCTTTACAGCACACGTATGTACTACTGCACATGGCACGGCTTTCCAGTGTACAAAAGGGGCACTGTATAGGCTTGCTGTTTTCCCCCCTTCACTGTCCTTTTAAGTGTTTGGACAGTGTATTCAACCAACACATGTGCTGATGAGAAAATAACAGCAGATAAGCTAATAAGTGCCTGCTCCTGGTTTCTTGCAGAAGCCTTCTGAAACAATCTGGCGACCACAGTCTGACACCATGCGTGTCAACAGCCCTAGCAGCAGAGGTGCTTGGGGCATATGCCACACAGGTTCTGGCTAGCCAAAACGAAGATGACATCCTCCAAGTACATTTGCACATATCATTGCTCTGATACCATAAAATGCCACGTTTGCTGTTTTTTAACGAATACTGCAGATTTAAAACAATTGTGTTTTCCTCTATCACCATTCCAGTGTAATCCTATTAAAAATTAACTATTAAGCAAATTTTATCTTCATTATGGTCTTGGATTTCATAAAAAGTTGGATTCTCTAACCTGCCTGACATGCTTTCTTAACAGTGGTTGGTTCCTCTCTAACAGGAAAGCAAAACTGGATTAGAAAGGGACAATTTCCAACCCACAATGTCACTGACATATGAAACACTGGACATCACAGGGTTGTAATGTCTGCCACACAGAACCATCAATCATGGCTGGCCACTTCCTCACCCAACCTGATGGATCTCACCGAGCAGAAACTACGCTACTTTTACGGTCTGTTTGAGAGTCGGTGTCCCTCTTAGGGGAGACCTGCTACAGCAGACCTGCAAAACAAACTGGCCTGTGGGTGACATGCAGCCCACAAACCCAATTCTGTGTTTCATAGAATCACAGAATCACAGAATCAATCAGGTTGGAAGAGACCTCAGGGATCATCGAGTCCAACCGTTGCCCTGACACCACCATGTCAACTAGATCATGGCATTAAGTGCCATGTCCAGTCTTTTCTTAAACACATTCAGAGATGGTGACTCCACCACCTCCCTGGGCAGCCCATTCCAATGTCTAATAACTCTTTCTGAGAAGAAATTCTTCCTGATGTCCAACCTGAACCTCCCATGGCGAAGCTTGAGGCTGTGTCCTCTTGTCCTATCGCTAGTTGCCCGGGAGAAGAGGCCGACTCCCACTTCACTACAACCTCCCTTCAGGTAGTTGTAGACTGCAATAAGGTCACCTCTGAGCCTCTTCTTCTCCAGGCTAAACAACCCCAGCTCCCTCAGCCATTCCTCATAGGTCATACCCTCATCATGTGGTGCTTGCACAGCAGGGAAATTAGCTGTGTGGCCATCTTATAAGATGGACTGACAATGAAAAGCTATTAATGACCACACAGTAAGACTCAAGTGGGGGCCACTGTAGGAGTTAAAAATTAACATTTTTACTTTTAAGCTATTCCACAAGCCATGTTTGCATTTCATGTTGTCACAATGTCTCATCAAATATTAATTAGAAATAAATAAATCATTTTTTTTAATAGTAAAATGTTTCACCTGATTAAAAGGAAAGACGAGCTTTTACTTTTCTGATAAAGTCTTTCATTTTTATTTTTGAAAGGACATGTCAGAATCTTTGAAATCCTGTGGAGTGAGAGGAATGCTTGCCCTCTTAACATGTCTAGTCACTAGACCACACATTTTAGCTCAAGAACGCACATAAATTGTGCAGCTCTTTCCTGCAGCTGCATGGAATAATAAAAAGAACCGCAAAGAATAATTTATTCACTTTTCCATAGATTCTTAGAAAGGATAAATAGCACTAATTTTTTTCCCACCCTATTAGAAAACCTTGTCTACTATACATTCTTCTTTACAGAAACATCTCCCTTCTCCACTTTCTGATAGATCACCTGGCTGTTTGTGCATTCCTAATAAAGATTTTCTTGTGGTGGTTTCTAAAACCCAGTCAGCCAGCTGTGAATGGCAGTGACTTAACTGGATCAACACAACAAGAAACAACCCCAAACAGTCAAATTGGCTGAACTGTATGTTGCACGTTGTGTCCTTTCATGCTCAGTGCTGTGCCTCAGTCTCCAACACGCACCAGAGCTGCAAGTGCAGCTGAAGTATCTTCTGGGCACCAGGTCCCAGGGTGTGTATGGGGACAGCGTGCCATGACTGCATGTCCTTGCCACAGGTGCTCAGGCTCTGCGACACCTCTGTGCCCAGCACTTATAACTTGGCAGAACTCTCTGGTACTTGCAGAAATGCTATGCTGGGCATGACAACAAATACTAATATTTGCTAATGTGTGACTAGAAAAGGTTGCTGATAGCACGAGTCCTCAGCCAAGAGACAGTTTGCAATACTCAAGCTCTTGCACTGGTACAGTGAAAGCTTTTAGTGAAGGGGCAGCCCACCCTGGCTCTGCACTGGTAGCCAGCCTGAAGAATAGGAGAAGTGTTGCGAAAGGCTTTTTTAGGCTGTCCCTTGAGTATACCCAGGGTAGGTGAGCAGTTTCCTCACATCCGTGTTATGGGTAGTTCATAAGAACTATCTAGCTTTTAAGTAATGAGGTTCTCCATTTCCCATGGAGATTTAAGTGCTGGGTGCCCACTGTTTTCAGTAGGAACAGGGAGTTAACAGACCTTTGTGCGTCTGGATATAAATGCATACACAAGAGGGTGAGTTTCTGTTATTGCCTGATGGTCCCCAAATGCTGGGAAGTTCACCTTGCAACACTGTGCGCTTACAACCTTGATACTACAGACCTAGCGCTACCCGACTGGTGAGGGAGGAGAACACTGAGGATGGCAATACTAATTAGAAGTGTTAGATAATACCCCCCTAACACCTCCCTCTCTTACTAGAGTGTTATGTTGGCAAACAAAGGAGTCTTAACCTCATTGATCATTGACGGTTCAGGTATAATTCAGATCTGAGCACTTCTGCTATACTGTCTCATCTCTGTTTATCTTGGATATAGCAAAATACCACAATTTCTGCCTGTCTCTGTGCCCTGCCATTGCCATGCCTGTCAAATCCAGCAGACTGTGGATGACACCATATTCTACAGGACTGCTTTGAAACACTGCATATTTGAAAGATGTCTTGGTCTTCCCGTTTCACCATTCTGTATTCTAGCGATGCCAAGAGGGCCCTCAAAAATTCTGGTTACTGTGTGCAGAAAACAGCAGTTACCCAGTTACACAAAATTTCTTGTAGAGAGCATGTTGTGCTTTCCCAAAGCCCCATTAAATGCAATGAAACAGGCCTTCCAAAGCCCAAAGAGAACTGAGACCAGAATTTGTTATGTTTTTAGAAAGGAGAGATGCCTTTTCTACGGGACATAAGAAAGCATGACGCTCTTTCCTACCACCTCCATCTCCCTTCCTGAATGTGCAGGTGTCATGTGGTGTTGTCAAAGTTCGAAACCCTTCCTGTGCCAGTTATCTCAACATTCACATGATGGTTTGATGACAGAGGAGCTGGGGCAGCATCTCACGGGGAAGAATCACCTGTGCTCGACTAGGAAAGAGCAAATTCTCCCTGCACCACACGTGAAAGGTGCTCATTACTCTGGGTCAGCTCTATGCATACACAAATCTATCTGATTTGCTGTAGGAAACCATTATTTCTCTAGTTCGTCCATATTGCTGGTACGTCCCTGCAGAGCCCCGTAAAGAGTGTCTTATGTGATGTGGTACACAACAGCTGTTTTCTAAGTCAGAGTGCAAGCAAGGTCGTACTGTGTTATGCTAAATCAATACTTTGGGAAAGAAGACTGCATTCAGCCTGCTATGAGATGATAAACAGGAGCAGGGAGCAGAGTGCAAATGTATTAGCTTAACTGCTAATTTTTAAAATCACTCTTATTGTCACCATTTATTTTATGTGCAAGAGAAATGAGTTTTGCAAGAAAAGTTTTAATTACTTTGAGGCAACAATGAAGTTTATGAGTACTAGGTACTACCATTTACACTACAATAATACCAAGAATCTCCAGACGAGAAGACAAAACTTAAGATTCAGTTGTACCAGCTATTGGATTTCCACGTGGAGAGGTACAGCAATATCTACTCATATGTAACCTCCATCATTGCTGCAATTCAATTGTGGTATTTTGTCCTGCAAAAGTTATTCTTTAAGGGGTGGTCACCATGAAAGAAATCTTCTGTCAATTGTAGCTGCAGGCTCTCCATCTTAACTTTGCATCTGTTCGCAGTTTAGGTCTCAAAGTGCAAGTTTCTGATACTTAACTAAACCTCTCCTTGCTAGAAGCGGATCACATCCTCTGTAGATCTGCTAGTAAAAGTCTTGAATGTCACTGTGGACTATACACAGGAGGAATATCAAACAACATTATCACTAGCTCTGTTTTGCCAGCTCTTGTGATTTTATAGTAAGTTTCACAACATCTCCTGTTTTTCTTAAAACCTTAGCCATAGAGCTATGTGACTACATGGGAATCTCAGCTTTCATATAAAAAAGGAAATTATGAGTCCTCATGAATGCAGCGAAAATGTGGAAGTATGATCCAACTGTGGAAAAGAATAAAAAAAAGTATATAAAATATTGCCTTTTTTTCTTATTATCTGTACTTTACAAGCCAAATCTCCACTTCATTATGAAGCCAACATATAATCATATTCTTCCGTGCAAATGAGCAAGGATGAACACCCCTCTTTTACTGCACTGTAGACTCTTTGTGATCCCTTTTGCTCCCCCAGGTAGGGGTAATGTTATGACTCCACAGCTCCAGCTGGGCACTTTGACGTGCATCAAACTGCCAAAGGCAGATCATTTCCGCTAGATGACAGTTTATTTTCTAAATCGGTAATATCTTTGCCATCAACTTGAGCTGATGTCAGTAACACATTGTCATCAGGAAACAAGGCTGATAAGTTTAAAGCAATAAAGTTGCCAAGGAAGTGACTGAATGCAAATTAAAACTTAACTCTTGCTCAGACCTGCATGGTTTTCTTTTTCAAATATCCACAGCCTTTCCACAATTCATTTGCTTTGATTTATAATCTAAAAGTGAAGAAAACAGTAGTTCCTGCAAAGTTTCCCCTCCCTTCTCATTTTCTATAACCATGAACTAATTTAAGTTTGCCAAGAATTTCCCTCTGGAATAATTTCCTCTAAAGTGAGATTTAGCTGGTAATTGCTACAGATAGTTCTCATCTAAAGTGTATCTTGAATTTGATTCTCCAGAAACAGAGTGGTGCAAAGAGGCTGGGTTACAGGGAAAAAAAGTTATTGGCGTGTAAATATGAGAAGAATGTATCTTATTTATCATCTTTAAAAGGAGAACTGAAAGACAGAGTTTCAAACGCTGATAAGAGAAACATGAAGGTTAAGTTTTGAGTGAAAAAAGATTTGGGAAAACAGCTGAATTTCAGTCTTGGCATTTACATAGACAGACATCGAACAGGACAAGGAAACTAGAAGCCTGGACGGGATGTAAGGACGGGTACGTTTAGTACTTTCTTTTCCTTTAGGTTTCTAAAATGCTTTCTTATAGTGTGGCAAACAGATGGGATCCACCCACCAGGAGTTTATCGTAGACATGTTCACTACATTTAGAAGTATGTTATGAAAATATAATCCATCGCATACAGAAATGATAAGGGTGGGCACAACAGAGTCTGTGTTTTCAAGGGTGAATCTTTCTTTGAAACTCTTTCCTATTGTATGCTGCATGCTGAATTCTTCTGCAAATCTGGTCAAGAGTTTGCAATCTGCAGAAAAACTGCAAGCCAGATTGGTCATAGGGTAAGAAAAGAAACATGACAAACAGTAAGGAGTTATATTAAAAATGTACCAAGTACACGCACACTGAGGATGAAACAGCAGCTGTACAAGCTCCTCAGTTATCCTATCAAGGGAAAGGAGAAAACCCTTAAAGAGAAAGACAGCACAGTGCTGAACAATGGATTTTTCCATAGTAAAGTATCTTTTGGCAACTGTACGTTTTCTATGCTGCATCAAGCTGGGCCCTGACTGCCACCCAAATATGACAACCTTCGATATGCTTGAGCCATTAGGCAGCACTTGCAAGAGATGACTTTACTTCTCTCCACTATGGCCAGTTGCCATGCTGGAGCACAGCTTGGGATTGCTACATTGCTTAGTTCAAAGGCACAACAACGTCAGAAGCAATGAAAAAAGTAAAAAAAAATCTGATCAAAATAGTTTGATAATGAAACAAACTAAGTCCTGTCACACCCACAAATAGTTTAACCTCTGGTGCTTGATAATGATATGTCAAGTAGAGGCCAAAAATTAAATCTGCATGGATTCACTAAAAAGGGAGAAGGTTTAGAAATACTTTTCTAAACTGTTAACAGCATATCTTGGCCCGCATGGCAGTGGGAATGGCAGTAATATTTGCCATCAGTCCTACAGTCCTGTGATGAACAACTATCATTCAGAGAAGATATACATACTAATAAAATATGACTCTTGTCGCGAGGATGTGTCTTTGTCGAGCAACTAGCTGGCTGACAGTCCTGATAACTGCCAGTGGTGGAAAGGCTCTCTTCCTTCCAAGAGGCATGGCTGGAAACTCGCACCAACACTTTCACCTTTTCGGTTTTCCTCTATGAAACTTAACAGACTTAAAAACCTCAGAATTTCCCACCACCTGTCCAAGACCACAGCTTGAAAGGCAGAGGCAAAAATGATCCATTCCACTGCTACGGTTTTGAAAATACATGCCACAGTTACGTGATTTGTAATGACTTGGACAGAACAGTTCTTTACAGCTGAAAATATTTCCATCTATGCTTCTCCTTCCTAAAGACATTCTTTACTCACAGCATAAATGATTTTTTCTTTCTAAGGGTTATTACTTGCCCAGGGACAGTATCTTTGGAAGTGTCTGTGAATTAAAATAGAAGGGGAGAGAAATCAAGCTATGTCCGTAGGTAGTGTTGCTGAAGAGAAGAAAATGTAATCTATTTATTTCCTAGGTCGTGCTAGACTGTACAGGGACGTTCTAGTTTTCCTTCCCTAGAAACAAAGGAGCATGAGGTATTCACAGGGGCAATGCTGTACTACATATTCTGTGCGATGACCTACCATCTTCTAAACACTCTCTGTCCCTCGTTGCAAAGGTACTAACAAAACCTGCCCCTATACCCTCCAAATTAGACCAGGTGATCAATAACAGTGATTATGAACATGAGCAAAAAGATCAGCAGGGCTGGATCCAGGTTCCTTCCCTGGCTGCAAATGCCTCTGTACTGGAGTCAGCAGGCAGACATTCGACGTAAATCCTAGTGCTGAGACATCTCTGAAGGATCTCTGAAAGTGCTTTATTGGTGAGGCTGTTTGCATGCAGGAAGGCAGTAAAAAAAGAAAAATGATGGGTTAATTGATTGCATACACTGTGGTCACAGAATCCATGCAACACTGCTGAGGATCAGCAATGCAGCACATGTTGGAAGATGAAGTCTGTTGATGGCAGCTAACAGAAATGCATAAAAGCTCTACAGAAGATGCTCTGCTGAAGGCCTTTCTGGCATGGCTTTTGGAGGTGGTGGAGAGCTTGAGCCAACAAAGGGTCAGAGCATCCTGCAGGAAAGAAGGCAGGTAAGACAAGATCCCTGTGCTCAGGTAGGTTCTTTCTGCACTCGTAACAGAAGCAGTTCAGTGGACTGTGGGTTTCAGTGCAGGGTGGGAACCTTTGACCAGAGCAGTTAACGTGGACATGAACAGTGGTGTTCCGTGTGTAGCCTGCCAATGATGCAGGCAAAAGAGGTACTTACAGAGTTCAGCTCGCTGAATGTCCTCAGGTAAATGATTTCACCTTTATGTGATCATTTCTCATCTTCCCTGGTCTGTGCTCTGTTGGAGTCTGACATTGGGCACACGTTTGCTGTTGTGCTAGCACAACACAGCATTAGAACTCAGCTGGTGCTGCTCTAATGCCAGTAATGAACAATAGAGATTCCTCTTCTCCATTGCCAAAACAGAAAGAAAACTGCCCTGAAACTATTCAGAAGGTGCATAATGAGCTTTCCTTTGCCTCCCTTGTAGCATCAAGTTTCATCAGCTGCTGGAGACAGAATAATTAAGCTCTGGGAAGCACTTATGCCTGAAGTCCCATCTTCAAAGCACCATTTAGACTTGTCGTAGATGGTTTTCACATTGTTCCTGTGCAACTGTAAGCAGCACAATCCACATTTTGTAGGGAAGGATGGGGACACAAGTTTAAGTGGCACAAACAATCCTACAGGATGATTCAGTGACAAAACCAAGACTAAATCTATTCTAGAGGGGTGTTTTGTGCTTTTTTCTTGCTTGACCAATGCTGTGGTCTCCAATGGCATGTCCTGTATTCCTTACTACTAAATAGATTTGGTTTCTCTCCTTCCTTTTATCTATGTTTCATGGGAGAAAAACAAACAAATGAATATTGATTGATTGAATTTTAAAGGAACAAAGACCAATGACACAATCAGTGTTAAAAGGGTAAGTAGGTGCAATTTTCCCCTCTCATAAACTGTGTGCTGTTCTTCAATTTGCCACCTGTGAAACTGGTCAGCTGCCTCAGGAAAACCTATTTTTCCCATATGAAATGATCTAAGTGTCTTCAGGCTAAAGCATTTCAATAAACACTTGATTTTCCAGAATGCAGATTTGCTTTGGATGTCTAGCAGATGCAAAAGTCAGATGTGCTGAAGTTTCACAATATCTTTCACATCAATACCAGAGGTATTCTGGATATATGAAGCATTTCACAACGACCTATTTTCTGAAAAATGCAGCCTTTGAAAATGTCTCATGCTGAGTGTTCAGAGTTAGTGGATACTTTTAACAATTTTGCTTATACTCATGTGTCAGGAAAAAAGTGAGGAGGTAGCTAGTCCTCATCCGAGCAACTGAAAATAAAAAAAATATTGAAGTTTGTTATGGTGGTTGTTTGGGAAAAAAGTGTCTAAATAAGGGAACTGAGGAGAATAATAAACAACCACATAACCTCCTTTCTGAAACAGAGGTTTAGACTTCATGCTGAGTTTACAAAGAAAGGCTCTTTGGCATGTATTTTTGAGTCAGATGGGGAGTTAATGGACGCCATACACCACAGCACTGGACAGAGGCAGCTGTGCACATCCTAACTGCTCTGTGCTGAACTTGGAGCAAGTCACCAGCTTGCTTCCATTACCTTTGATATCTGTTGTACATCCATTTCAACAAACATCTGATTTGCCACAATGAGGACTTGTTTTGGATACCTAGCAGACCCAAAAGCCAGATGTGTGTCTTTGTACAGATGTAGGTACTTCAGTGTACAATGCAGACATACCCTGAATGATCGCAATTATTCTTTCGGTGCCATTTAGCCAAGGAAAATGTTTCCAATATTTTGTAGATGGAACACACTATGGTAACCTTTGAAAGACAATACAACTTGAATTGCTGAATGCCATTTGCACAGTCACTTTTCAGAAAGTGATGCACTTCACAGTAAAAAAAATCCCAAGTCTTAGACCAACCAAAACCACTGTTGACATTTCTCAACAATTAGCCAAAACTGTTTTTTGTTTTGTTTTTTAAAGGGAGCAAAATTGGTCTAAAAAGAAGGAGTTAAGTTGCTAAATCACAGGCCAACATGACAATTGTAACACTTCAAAACTCAGGAGGCAATTTCTGCTACAACACAGTAAAAGGCTGTCACCAGATTCACCACCTTTGCACTTTAGTATGTACCCAATATCTGCAATTCTGGATGGCACATAGAAACACACAATGCTTCAGTAATAGATCCACAAGCAAACCAATTGTTCATTGTTCATGGTTTAAGTGGGGTTTTATTAAGATAAAAAATTCTGCTAAAGAAGGAGGAACTGGCTGAAATGGAGTGCAACACTAACAGAACATCAGCAGTGGAAGCTCTTTCTAATCGGTTTCTTAAACGTCATGAGAACTGTCTTAACCACAGAAACAGCAAAAGATAAATCTGTAAGGCTGTGCTATATTCTGAGCACCTGTTGCCTACCTTAATGCATGCTGAAAGGCTTTCTGCACATACAGGTCAAAATGCAGCCACAAAGAAATCACCTGCCTGAAGCTGATCTTTCCAGAGGCCTTTGACAATTTTTTTGCCCTCCAGATTACGCGCGATTCGTTTTCCAGCCCCCAACTATGTCCTAAGGATCTGCTTCAAAGTTTCAGTGCAACATTTTGCATTGATTTGCAAAGACAACTCGAAAACAAGTTAGGTTGGACAAAGAGAAAAACTATGAAATTCAATGATGGTATTGTCTTGATTTGCTTCTGCTAGCATTAGCTACGCTATCTGAAGGGTGGGGGTCTTATCCCCTTTGATTTTAGGCTAGAGCATTAGGGAAATTTCAGCTTGCTAAGCCTTCATAGTTTCACACCTTCCAGGATCAAGAAAGAAACTGCAAACATGATTTCCCTGGAACTGAAAATACCTCCTCTTCCCCCCACCCCGTCCCCTTCATCTTACTGAGAAAACAAGGCTGTTTGTTAGTATCATTTTTTTTCTGTCGATAACATTTCTAATAAGAGAGAAACCTTCTGTTGGAAGGAAGATTCAACTGAAAAAGCACCTCCTTACCAAGTGCAGGTAAAGCATGGGAAGCTTATTCCAGCAAAGGTTATTAAATATCTGGACTCTTGGTAACATACAAGAGAAGAAGTCAAGAGCAGTGGCTGTCAGGAGACCCAGGTTCTCAAAACTGGTTGTCTCCTGTGGGTGAATGAGAACATGTGGAGTTTAAAATCTAGTCATGGGTTTACATGAAAGTTTAAATTTTTTATAGGTGTGTTTAGCCACTTTCTAACTGTGCCTCTGTACTACTGGTAAGGGTATGTGATGAGTGGGAAAGCACGTACCTCTCAAGTTTAGCGGAATGCTGAATCCCACTTTATCTATTTACCCTCAGCCTTATAACTGGTTGTCCTGGAAAGTCTGATTTAGACTTGTGATCTGGCATATATCTGGTGCTTTTTATGATGATAAAGAGTCAGAAATACTGTGAACACTTATGGGGATAGTATGGGTCTGTTTCCACTCACCACTGAAACTAGCAGCAAAATTCCTCTTAACTTGCTTGGGAGCAGGACAGGGACCTACTGCAGAAGAAGATTGTAGGACTTCTGGTCTAAATCCAGCAAAAGAGGTAATTATGTATACTCGGATGTGATTACATTACCCATCATATCTGAACTTCAGTGACTGACTACCCACCCACTTAGCCTATCCAAAACGCAAAGTAAACCAACCCAGCTTCAGACTTCTTTCACTGTGGCTGGATTAAATTGTTCTCCTGGGTCTCCCAGCATCCATACACAGGCTGCCAAGTCACGGGGAAGCATTGTGCTTGGCATCGCAAGAAAACTGACTGCTGCAGAAGAACCCTTTAGATGTAAGCTACTTATCACCGGGTGACTAAGCAACATCTGAGCTCAAGCAAAAATACTGGTGATCCACCTTAGGAGGAATATGGAAAGTTTTTCCAACCCTTAAACAAGATCAGCTAAACTTCAGTATTTTCTTCACTAGGCCGGACAACTCTGGCTTATTCTGTCTTCCCTCAGAAGTCATTCTCCTCCACTTCTGATCATTCCTGGCTCTCCTGGACTCTTCTCCATTCAGCCCATGTCTTTCTTGGAGACTAACATCCAGCATGGGTCTGACTGCAGCATGATTTCATGTGCCTTATAGGCAACATTCCTGTCTGTATATAACAGCCTGTTTGCCTTTTCCACGACAGATGAGATGATTGCTGAGTAATGTTCACTGGATTATCCACTATAATCCTCTCATCTTTTCTTCTGAGCTGCTATCCAGCAATTGATTAGTACTAGGTGTTAAGAATCCCTCATTTGTTTTGAAGACACCATGTGAAAAAGGCTGGTAATCTGCCAGTACCATTTTAAACTCTCATTTTTGCAGGTGTTCACAGTCCCTTCCAGCGAAGCCCAGGTTACAGATACAGCGACTGCACTGCATTATCTGATCCAGGTTCATGAAACACTGTCTAGAACTGGAACAAGGTCAGACCCAGGCTGGACACTCTTTGGTACAGGTTTCCACTGTGACAGCTGATTGCTAATATATATGCTCTTGCTTCACTTCTCCAGCCACTTTTGCACCTGTCAGCTTCACCTAGACAGAGATGTGACCAACATAACAATGCCAATGAGAAACCAGGTCTACCTTCTTCTCATTGAAACCTCTTCCGGCTCAGTGTGGCACTTGCAGCCAAAAGGATGAACCATGCAACAAGTCCTGCAGGTGTGACTTCGTGATCAGTGAGCTTACCGGTGTCACAGCAAGCACGCAGCCCGATACCACTTCTGCCTTCAGTGGTACATGGATGGAGCTTAGTTAAACCACTCTCCAATCCATATAGATAGTGACAATATATAACCAGGGCCTCTTGATCTTTTTGGACCTTACGACCTTGCAGCAAGCCGCCTATGATCTGCCCGCAATCACATGGTCAATGTCGTCCACATCAGTGTAAACTGGATTTATTTCACCAAGGAACATGTGAAGTACAAGGAACATTTCAAAGTAACAGAGACCAAAAAAACCTATTTTTGTTCTCTTACGTGTCTAAGCGAGGATGGTGCTTTGCCCTACAATGTCACAGACCAACACGAAGTAGAAACTGGAGCTGTAGGTACTTGGACCACCAAAATACAAGTCTTGTTTCCTTATATGCACTTTTCAGAACTGCTTTCATGGGCTGTGAGTTCTCAGCAAGGAAGAATGGTGCAGCGCTCCTTCAAAAGACAGGGGCCAAATGCAGAGGGGAATTCTTCCCAGTGCCCCGAGATTTGTGGCAGTTGTAACAGGAAACTCCTACCAGCTCTCTCCAGTTCAGAAGCATGGTCCATCCCCTCCTTCTTCGAAGTGGAATAATCTTAAAAAGACACCTTGTCTCCTTAATTCTGAATTATTATACTGTTTTAAAAGCCCAGAAAAAAAAAATAATAATTAATGTAAAGAGTTGTCTATATTGGAAACGTTATTGATTCTGGAACAACTCCTCTGTGGGACGTTCAGTCCAATGAATTGCTGAGAAATTCACAGAGGAAGAGGTCTGCATTGTTCAGTGTCACATCAATCTCATCAAAACCTTCGCTCAGTATCGTGTGCAATGTCACACATGATAAGGCCAAAAATACTTGTAAACCCCTTAGGTTCTACTATTTTTCCTCTGGAGATCAGGAAGCTGATAATGAAAACCATGAAAAGTATGAACAGATGTCTATGTCACAGATGAGTTTAAGATACCCTATATGGATTTCGGTCTAAATTTTGTAGTTTTTGAAACTTCAGCAATAACAAGTGTAAATTTAGCACAAGAAACTGATATTTCTCAGCGTCTTACTGATACAGGGACACAGTTCTTAAAGATGTTATGTTTAGACTGCTCTTTATCTCGTTTTTTAAAAACGGGATTTTTTTTTTTCCTGGCTGGTTATAAGTTTCTTCCTTAACCAGAACAATTTACTAAGTTCATCATGGTGCTGGGATGAGTTTATGTACATTCCAAATTCAGCAGTTACCTCTACCACAAGGAGTGGTCTTAAAGATGCAGCTTAAAATGCCAGAAAATGAATCAGCCTTCTGCTGGAACCTGCTTCTCTAAAGCGCAGCAAGTGCTTGCAGATGCTTATATTTATTAAGAACAAACACACGATTAACAACAGAGATTGTTGTTACTTCTTATGTCGATATAGGTAGGAATTCAAAATACGTAAGGGATTAACTCCCAAACCCTATACTATCTGCACAGAGCTGCCAGAACTTGACAACACATCCAAGATAGCGATTTTGTACCAAAGCCAGCGCATGAGACAATCCAGTCCCCTATGCTGCAGTTATCGTAAATTTAGTGACACCTTGGATGCCAAATGCTCGCTTTATGCTCCAAACGGGAAACAGTTTGGATGACAAGGGATCCTTTAAAAACCCATGGATGTCAGCGGGAGTTTTTCCAAGGATCTGACACATGGTGCAGCACAGACCTGTTCCACGAGAGGCTAACAAGTGTGTGTGTGTGTGTGTGTGTGTGTGTGTGTACTCCAACCCCTTTCCCTCTGGGCAAGGCCGGCCTGATGCTGACACTGCAGCACTCGGCACTCAGCCGGTTAATAGCTGGGCGCTTGCCTTTGGCACCGCTATCTGCTCCTGAGCAATCTCAGGTCTGCGCTAGCTCCTGCTGCTGCTATAAAGAGTCGGCAGCTGTGTGACTCTCTACAGCAAGCGTTAGGGGCTGCTCAGCTCTTCCTCCTCTAGCCATAAATCACGCGGCAATCTGGCCTCTAATTTCTGTCTGCAGTTTTCAGCCTCTTAACAGGGGCTCCTTAGCCATCACCTGCCCATGTTACTTCCTTCTGCTGCAGTGCAGCTTAGGACTCTGCATGGCAAAAGAACATGGCTGAAGCACAGGAGCTGACAATGACATGTCCCCAAAAGGCCGGAAAGCACCTTTTATTTAGCCTCCTGCTGGTAAACTGAGGGCTTTCTTTCAAGGTATGTATTCTTTAAACTCTGAGCATACATCTGCTGTCCCAAATCTTGAGCTGATTGCCAGCGACTGCTATTATTAGGCATTGCAGAGGGGCTGAGCCCCACCCTGCTAACTGTTGTCTGTGGATCCTGACAAATGATGCTGGCAGCTCAAATTAAAATAATCAGAGCACTGCCTAAATCAACAACCTGAGCTCTGCACCGTCTGGAAAGGGCAGCAACTCATCGATGAGAGCAGGTCTGTCTCCTTCCCAAAAGAACTCCCCAAACTGCATTGGTAGTTGGCCTTTTTTTTGTGCACAGAGAGTATTTGTTTTTACTGGCGAAGAGGAAGAAAGCTTTACACGCCTCCAGCGTCTAACCTCACTGCAAGTCAGCTAAGTAACAAAAAGCATCTGTGTGTCAAGAGCTACACAGGTCTGGTGTGCAACTGCCAAAAGGCCATACCCATTTCACTGCCACTGGACTTGTCAGATGATGTTAACCCTTGCAAGCACGTGGCTTTCTCAGATCACAATTTGCAACAGAAAAGGCTTTTCCACACTAGGAAAATTAGGACCAGAGGCAGATGTAGCATCCCTGCGCTCCCGAGTCTTGCTCCCGAAAGGCATCAGTGACTTAGCACGCGCAGGTTCAGCATGTGCTCATTCGAGAGAGGGCAAGTTCAAGATCACATTTCAAAGCCAGCCTACCTCGATAAGGAAACATGGGATTGAATTCATGGCTCTGTTGGGTTTGCTGGTGAAACAGGCTAACAAATCCCTTGCCGGAGCTTCATTTCCCTCGTTGATAAACAAATAGACTGAAATCCGCAAAGTTCCTCGGGATGCGCTCACAAAGAGGCTCAGAAGCTAACTACCACTGCGGTTGAGTCCTCATAATTTACTACACGTGAACAGTCTGGTGCTTTCCCAAATACATGCTGCAGACCAACCCTCTTGCTGGTGGCTGTACTTTGCAAGGACTCAGGTGATGAAAGGGTACACCTCATTCTGTACAAGAATAAAACAGTATTTGTAAAGCAGGTAAGGAGTTAGATATAAGGAGTGGTTCCTGGAAGAGCAAGAGTGCTTGAGGAGAGACTGAGCATCACCGTGCACCCCCGTCCAGTCCCATCCCATCCTGATGCCAGCTACCCAGCTATCCGTCACTTTTAGCATGGCATGTAAATGGCAAACTCCACCTCTGACTTCGCATGAGCACCTACCCCACAGCTACCACAGTGTGCGGCATCTGTCCTTAAAGTTACACTCCAGGCTAGAGCTGTTAAATAGTTTCCAAAAATGTAAATTTTTCACAACTATTTTACTTTACCAGAGGCTCAACAACAACAAAAGCTTTTCACCCATTTTTCAGCTTCTTTGGGAAAACATAATTTGAAAGGCACAAAATGAAATCCAGTATCTCAGCTCCTTGTCTGTGCTCAAGAGATGTTGGTGATGTGTTAAGGGCTAGGAATGTGCTGTGGAAACAATTCTAAATTTAAACAGTTCAGTTTGGGTAAGTCTGGAGACTGTCTAGAAATTTCTCAAGAGCAAGTTGGTTTCTGGTTTCTATTTGTTCCTAGTTTTCACTGATACCTTGACAGCAAGTTTTTTCATCATATTTCCGCTTCTCTTGCTGTCATGTAAACATTCCTAAAGCAACAGCACAGATAAAACCCGAGACAGTGATTTTAGTTTTCAGACATTGCAGGAATTTTTCTTTTTTTTTGGCTCAGAACAGGCAAGGGCCATAACATTTCTTACGCTGTGCATGAAGTCCCAGTGTTTTATATGCTCCAGAAGTCAAGATGATACAACAGCGCTTGCTTGGGTTTCTCTGTGCAAGGTCTGCCATGAAGCTGACTCATGATATTGCTGCAGTCCAGGGTAGGGCTGCAGACTTGTGTGCAGGGAAACCTCTCTTCTTCCTTTACAGTAAATGCAAACATAACTCTTCCTCTCCCATGGCTGATTTCCACTGAGGTTCACAGGAACCTCGGCTTCGCATTCTGTTCACAATATAGATCTCATTTAGGTTTAGTTTGTGAAAATTTCTAGTTTACACGTACTAAAACCTGTTCCTGGAAATATTTACAGCAGGACACAGACTCTTCCTAATCCCACCAGGTCTTCCTCACCATAGAGTACTCTGGAAATCTGTTAAGATCTCACTAGCCCTCAAGTTTTTCAGCTCATAATATAAAAGGAGGACAGCTACAGCTACAGGAGGACGATCTATTTCAGGTACTTGGATGTTAGGACTGCTGAGGAATGAGATGCTAGAGGCATGGCTGTGATTAATCAGAGCAGTAAATAGAATTGCAAATAGGACAATGAGGGAAAAATGGAAACGGAAAAATTGGATTAAACTATGTAGCAGCAATATTCAAATGAGCTTTGCGATGAATTGCGAGGCGGGGCTTTCTTTAGTGCCAAAACTCGTGGAACACTTAAAGACATGATTACTCCAGGAATGTGTTTGAGTACACTGGATGGCTGCACTGTGTCAGACCGTTTAGCTCATGCTTCGTTCCAGCATATTGCCCAAAGCAGAAGACAGAATCACAGAATCACAGAATCAATCAGGTTGGAAGAGACCTCAGGGATCATCGAGTCCAACCATTGCCCTGACAACACCATGTCAACTAGACCATGGCACTAAGTGCCATGTCCAGTCTTTTCTTAAACACATCCAGAGATGGTGACTCCACCACCTCCCTGGGCAGCCCGTTCCAATGTCTAATGACCCTTTCTGAGAAGAAATGCTTCCTAATGTCTAACCTGAACCTCCCCTGGCGAAGCTTGAGGCTATGTCCTCTTGTCCTATCGCTAGTTGCCTGGGAGAAGATCTCACAAGCATGGTAAATACATGTAAAACTTCTCTGCTAGCCTCTAGTAATTTGCAACTCAAAATTTCCTTCTATCTAATGAGAAAGTCCATTCCACTTTCTTGAGCATGCCTGGGTTCTCCTCAAGACAAAGTGCACTCTCAGCACCAACCACATCCTGGAGAGAGGGACTCTACAACTTAACAGCTCATTTTAGGAAGAATATCTCTTTGGGTTTGTTTTGCTCACAGCTGCTACCCTCCTTAGACACCTACTAATTCTTGTGCCAAAAAGGTGTGAGTAGTATTTTGTTATCCTCTCCGTAACACTCATGACCTTATAGACTTCTGCAGATTCTTCTCAGTCATCTATTTTCCAGGCAGAAAAGTCCCGGCCTCCTTACTCTTTCCATACTGTGCTGCATTTTTTTCTGCAGGCTTTAGGTCTGAAAACAATGGAATTCAGACAGATTTGATCATGTGCTTAACTTTAAGGACAAAAACATTACTTCCTAAATGAAGGCATAAGAAATCAGTGTGTTAAGTCATCACAGCTATAGTAAACTGTTGATTAAATGAATTTGCCATATCTTTCTATGTGATCCCCAACACCGGAGTTTCTAATTTTCGTGAACAATGTTCTCTGGAAGGACTCTGGAGACGTGTTACAGTAAAATGACCTTGGGCACAAGATCCACTACTCATGAGTTTTAGTTTTGTGGGGTAATAGACAATAGGTGAATGGGGAGGAAAAAAGAGATATTGGCTTTTCTGTCAATAAATTTTCTGAAATTTATGACCACATGATGCTCACTGCAGTTGCTAAGTGTCCAACCCAGAAATGTAGAATGCCTAGGTTACCAGCAATTGTGATACGGAAACTATACCAGTACTGTCTTTCCAAAAGATAGTTGTATAATATTCTCAAAGATCTGTTGAAAAATTAGTACAGTGCTATACGTAAACATATATGCACCTGCCTCCCTTTTGGGAGGACTCTAAAGCCTCACCTGGTATAGCTTTAACTGGTGTCAAACTAATCTCCTTTGCAGGACAAGGATCCCCTCCTCATACCTGTTGAACTCTCTCTGACAGTAGTTCTAGTCCCTTGCGAAAGGCAGCACTGCTCAGACCGCAGAGCCCTCCTCTGTGGTGCTGGCCTTGTGCTCCCTTATATATGGATGCACAATCCTGCATTGGCCTGTTTTAACACCAGCTGTATATATGTGTGAAGGACTTCGTTAAACGGAGGACCCCCTTTACCAAATAATCCAGCTTGCTCTGCAGGACTGCTTTTTGTCTTTGTATTCACTCCTCCACCATTCTTTATGTTACCTGCCCCCTATCAATTTTTATTTCTCATTTACATCAAAGCACCAATACAGAACACCTTCAAGCCTTGAAAAGCTGCTTCCTATAAGCTCTCCCTTGCCCTTGCTCCCAAGGAACAAGGCTCTGTTCAGCAGTCTCCCTCACTAACAGCAACGTTTTGACACCTGTCAGTTATCCAGTCCTTAATCCATCTAAGACAGACCCCACTGATACAGGAGGGAGCTATTTTTAAACAACAGTGTCCTGCCATGCTAAGTCAAACACCTGATGACATTTAAGTAATGTTAGATCCAGCTCAAAAAACTCATAATATCATAGAAGAAGCAAGACAAGTCTTGTTTGACAGGAGGTATCTTTGACACAGCTACTTGAATGTCAATAATTACTTTTCTTTAATGCTTCACTGAGCTACTGGTTCTCAGAGCTGGGCACTGGTAAGTGGTAACCATCATTACCGTTGTCTTTACTTGCTAAGAAATCAGTACATTTTATCAGCTTCCCACTTGCATCTGTAGGCTGGACATCTCCCTAACCTGAAAATCTCCAGCTCCTGCGCTGGTTGTTGCTCCAGTGGATGATTTCTCCTCTGTGCTGTCCCCCAATGATTGCCTTTAATTCACCTGACATATGGGTTACACATATTCACCTGACATATGGGTTACACATATTCACTGCATCATTTGTACCCCAGATGCACCGATACAGACTCAATGCCCCACTTCCCAGATTTTTGACTGCTAGCTAAGCGACAGAAAATATTTACGTTTCATAAATGCTTGTCTATGTTTAAATCACTGCCTGGTGGTAATCTCTGTGGTCATAGAGAAGGAGGCCATATCATAAATTGTGGAGCCACGCAGTTTATTTATCCAAAAAGTGATAAATTAACTCAGCTCACCTGTCCCTTGGCCACCAAGCCCGCTTCCTCCTGGACTATTTGCATTCCAAACTTCTGAGCAACTTACAGCAGGCATACTTTTTAAAGCCACAAAAATGCTTCCTTTTTCACCCAAAATTTTACCCACTGCCTCCCTTCAGGAAAAGAGCAGACATAGGCACTGAAGCGTGCTATAGGAACAACCTCAGAGAGAAGATGGCTTCTGACCTCCTCTTTTAACCTCTTGCTGGCCTCCTGCAAGGCATCTTCCAGCAGTGTTCAGAGTGGGCACCGCTCAGCTCCATTGGTGGCAGAGCAGCGTGGTGCTGTGGTGATTTAGGGTCAGGCTCAAACAGATGTTAAGAGCGGTGTGGCATGACAGCAGGGTTTACCAGGATCTGACTGTGGCACACATGATACCCAGGTGGGGACATGTGATGTGACCTCTGCTCAAGGAAGGATCAGACAACCAATCTCTCCTGGCTATCACAGGACCTTCCCAGGACACAGTGTTCATGTTTTCCTCCCAAGCAGAGAGAAAGGGGTGCCACTTTTTAGTAGTTGTCTCACATTCCCCCACTTCTCAAACTGGACTGCCACAGTGCTCTCAAGTCTTGCTGTAGTCAGTTTGTGAATTTTAGGAACTCCAGAAACAGAAAGATATAAAAATGACAACTTAAGCATGTATAGTGGTATTAAACTCATGCACATTTAAAGTTTCTTTTCTAGAATCACACACACTATTTTTAAAAGACTTATTTAGCTGTTTCTTGCCCTGGTAAACCATAGCATCCAAGGTCTCCTCAATCTTGCATGCATCCCTAACAGCTCTCTGAGACAAAAGAAAAGTCCATTATTCACAGTTTACAGATGGAAAATGAACACACAGGGAAGTAGGGTGCTTAATGCTGGCAAAACAAGTGGCTAACTCATGTTCACCAAGGTTTAGGTTAGTGTCCTAACAGTTAGACCCCTTTTTTCCTCTTCCCATGACACTTGCCTCTGTGCCAGACAGGCATATATTAAAACTGTGATTAGTCAGAGTAACAAAGTACAAAATCAAACTCTTCAAAAGGTGTCAGCCTTCTGGTACAAATATTCATATTTCCGCGTTTGGATTTTGTTTTCTTTAAACACTCAAGTGATGCACACTTAAAATTTACTCTGCCAGTCTTCCTGGCAAGATCATTTGCCTTGGTGATTATGGAAGTAAGCACAAACATACAGGCAACAGTGTATCGAGTCCCAATGGTAAATGGATTTCTTGCTATATGCCTAGCATTCAACCAGCTTGATAGAAGAGTGCTGGTGTAACCCTCTGCTCATCTGAGCGAGATACTGCAGCTTGTTAAAATAGAGGGAACACCACGCTGAAACAAAATGCCACCTTTTTCTTCTTCTAAGAAAGCCCATGCAACTTCTGAGGATTGACCTTGCTTTAGCCAACCAGTGGCAGAAGATAATGCCTAACTCATGACATGTCACTCATCCTGATGGACAAAGCTTACACTACAAGCAAACTTCTCTGCATTCTGACAAACATTTGCAGCAGCCTAAGCACATGAGAAAAGTTACTTCACAAGCTTACATGGAAAACCTGTTGCTCTGCAGAGAGGGTAAGCAAACAAGTCAGTTCACGGTCCCACATTCAAGATTAAAATAAGGCTGAATAGTTTTGATGCTGAAGTAAAACTCTTTCAATCTAATTCACTGCATACATGGCTGTATTATGCTTTATTTGTTGCCAGAAATAGAAGCCAAAAAGGAAATATATATAGAAAATGAAGATCCAGATTCTCAAGGCCTTCCCTCATACCGGCATAAGTCTACTGTAAAAAGCTGCAGTGCAATACATCAGGTGATAATTTTACATCCATAATGGCCTCATTGGTGTGAAATTCAAAGCACCAAGAAGCAGAGCATCTGGTTTACTTTGGTGAAAGGTTTAAGCACATCAGGTGGAGCAGAAGTGGGTGCTGCTTTTTTGTTATATAGCGGTCAAAAGAAGCAGCAACAATGTAAAACATTGTTTTTAATACAGAGATGGAAGTTTTTCAGAGCTATGCACCAATGTGCGGAGCAGCTCTGCAGTGCAGTTCTGCCATACAGAAGTCCCAAACCAGAGGCAGTGGTGAGGGTTGCCTCTGGGGGGAATGTTCCCAGTGTTTCCATTTGGAGATTTGGCAATGCCTATGCTGACAGAAAACTGTGAACCAGCTTAAAAATATGCATCTGCTTTCCACTGCCTAAAAATTAAACAGTTATAGCATTCCTCCCCGCCCCATATCAAATGATACCATTTGCTCTTTTTCAGGAAATATTTTAGAGAGAAAAAAACCCCCATCTATTTGTTTTACATCTGGTTATTTTAAATCTCCATGGACCTATTAGCGGAATAGCGGACTTAAGGAGAACAGCTTGGAGCAGCAGCAACAGCAGCAGCAGAAGCAGCAGCAGCAGCAGCAGCCATTCCTCTTGCTACAAAGGACATCTGTAATCTCTGCTGGCCACAGTAAAACGTTGCATCTGTTGATCACTGGGGGAAGCAGGGAACAGAGCGTAAAACCCATGCGGGCTCTGCCATCTTCTGTCATTTCCCTCAGACCTCCAGGTGTGCGGTCCCCAGCACGGACTGTGCCATCCGACTGGGACTGGCACAGCTGCATCAACATCTCAGCCATGGGGGAGAAGAAGAGCTGGGTGTCACTTGAACAAGGGCAGGCTGTGTGGGGCTGGCAGACAGGCGCTGCCTGCGGAAACACAGGCCTTTTCACACGGTGCCTGTGCCGTGCTAGAAGATGAGCTGGCAATTTCTATGTGCCGGGATGATGGTGGTTTTTAAACACCCAGGCCAAATTCTCACCTGGTGTCACTGCCCACGTTCCTCAGAGGTCTGCACCAGCTGAGCCCATAGCTCACTCCAAATTATGGTACTAAACGTGAAAACAAAAGCTTTAACTAAAATGGGGCAAAATCCTGCCCGGACTTTACCCGTGGCAGGATGCAACCTGGCAGGGAATTTGTCTGAAAGCATGTGCTCAGCTATGGAGCTGAGGTGACATTTTAACTAGTACATGAAATAATTACACAATTTTGATAATGCAGTGTTTGTATTTCATTGTATTAAAAACTAGTAATATCACAATTATTGTCTGCAGCAAAAGACACCCTGCAGCAGATCATTTTAACTTCTTAATCAGCTAAGCTAAATCTGCCACCGTAAGAAAACATCTTTTCAGCAGAGTACGGATTTTCTCCCGCAATCTCCCCTCCTCCCCACTTACTCCTTTTCTTCTCCATCATCAATCTTTTAAGCGTGCCACTGTGCATTCACATTTTTCTTTCTGCACGTGTCAGCCCAACGCTCTTCCTCAGAGCCCTCTTTCCCCGGCAAGTCCTGCAAAGCAGACTTTAACCACTCGTTTCCCAAACGGGGAACTCCACGCACAACTTTGCGAAAGCCAGGCTCTCCGGGCGCTTCCCAGACACCGTGCCGGGATCCCCCCTTCCCTCCGCAACCCGCTGCTACGGACAAAAGAGCAAGTAAAATGAAAGTGACTTACTGCTATGGCTTGGAGCCTTTCCCTGTGCAACTCTGCTTCCGCCATCCTGGAGAGAAGGACACAGGAGGAGAGAGGGGGGAGACGGGTTGGGGGGGTTGGAAAAAAAAGGAAACAAAAAGGCAAACAAAACCAAAACAGAGCTCACACTGCAGTCACCCCGGGGGGAACTGGAGTAATGCGAAGGAAGCCGAGCTCCTGTGTAGTAGTCAGCCACTTTTAGAAGCACTGCAGGCTGGCTCACGGTAGGATCATTTTAGTCCCTGGACCAGTGCCTGCCTCGCTGCCTGTCTCCCAGCTGTATTGCTAACTGCATTTCATTGCTGCTTCTGTGTGCTGTCGCTGTCACACAAGCCATGTATGCACCCTCCGAGCAGCTGAGCGCAGGGATAGCTCGCATGGCTATAATTCTTCGCGTTGACGTCTCAGCTCGTTTGCTCCTCCTATGGGCGCTGGGTCACGACAGGAGCTCGACATCGGTAGCGTGCACAGTAATCCAAACCTGCACGACTGCAGCAGAGGAGGCAGGCAGCTGTGCCGCGGCGTGTCCTTAGCGAGCGGCGCGGCGGGGAGGGGAGGACGGTGGCACATCGCGAGCGTGGCGAGCGGGAGCCGCGGCGGGCAGGCCGCGGCGGGCAGGCAGCGGCGGCAGCCCCCGGTGAAAGCAGGGTTGGGTAAGGGAAAGGACAGGGCTGGCAGGAGGAGTGAGGTCACGGATCGTGGGGGAGCAGCACAGCCGCTCGTGAAGACAGCGGTAACACGGCGTGCTGCAAAAGGCTGCTGCTGCAGGGCAGGCTTTAAGAGCGACGGTGAAGAGCACGTCTTGGCGGGGGGGAAGAGGGAAGGTGGCCATGCACCCTCCACGTCTATCACACATTAAAGCACTGTATTGACATCAGACACTCGAGAGCGACAAAGCTGTACATAGAAGCAGTCTCACTGAAGACCCCAGGTGTGTTATAAATAGGGGAGGAGGCAGGTGGGGAAGTGAGGGGAGAACTGAGCCAGGATTGTGAGGGTGCCCTTGATTTCAAGCGTGGCTTTGGCTTTGCATGCAATCTCCTCGCGAGTTTTTTTTTGTATGAGCTCCCATCTGCTTTGTTTCCTCATAAACAGTAAAGAAGCCCCTGGCTCTCTCCCAGCCCAGTCCCATGGGGTGCTGCTGCAAGGGTGAGCACAGGGCTGCCCCGGTGGAGGGATGCCCCCAAGCCAGGACAGGCACTGCGGTGGCTGGAGGGCTGGTCAGAAGGATGAGCATGGCATCCTGCTGCTGTCCCACTGAGAGCAGCAGAAGTGCATTTTGCAACATGTAATTTTGGTTTAATAACACTGTGCTGACAAGACAGGGAAACTCCATGGTTTTGGAGGAAAGTGGTCTGGAGGTCATCCTGCTTTCCACTTGCCTGCCCTTTTGTGTGCCACCCAAGCAGGCATTTTACCTCTGCTGGCACCCCTGTCTCCTCTCCCCGGCCTCCTCCACCTCCATCCCATTTCCAGGATGTGCTACTTGCTGCAGGCTACTTTTCAAGGCAGCTGCTTTCTCAAGTATTTACACCTCCTGGTCCCCTTTTCCTTACTGGTGCCCAGCCTCCTTGTCTCGTGACAGCATGTCAAAGTGACTTCTTGCTTAGCTTTCCCTTTGTGAAAGGGTGAAAGGGGTCCTTTGTTGTATAGAAAACTCACTGAACATTATTATAGTAGTTCCAGTGGCCAAAAGGCAAAGTTTTATTGCCATATCCCAAGTGAGGCAGTATCTGTAAGTGGGTGTTGGTGTGGGCTCACAACTAGGGGAAATGCAACAATTCCATCTTAAATGGGGCTACAGTTTCAGTCTTCCAGTTTTAAGTTATTTGTTGGATGGCATCTGTCCTGTAGCTTAGTTGGTCCCTTTCAGCTTGTTTTTCTTCAAAACCTCTTTTTTGTTTTCAGTCACCACATAAAGGTCCATGTATTGCTGCTTATATTACAACAGCTGGTTTTGAAATATCCTGTCACACCGGATCCAGACATCTATGCTCCCACATGTGCACTGAGAGCATACATGGGCAACTCCTACTAAGACCTGCAAGCTGTGCAATTAAATCCCTTCAATACCCTTCTCATGTTTTGCTGTTAAGCCTTGCCCTGGGGAAGAACTCTACTACAGGCTATATCTAGCAAAGGCAAGGGTATGTATGCCCCAGTGCTAACTGGAGCTGGAACTGGGACAGGCAACCTATTCACTCCACCACCTGTAGTCACGTTAGATGCTGCCAAAGCTGTGTGTGAAATGCACTATATTAGGCCATCCCCTCTTCCCTTCCACATGGCATCCACTCAGCAAAGCATTTAAACATATATTTAGGTGCATTCAAGGTAGTCATATTTAAAAGTGCACGTGCACATCTCACTTCCGATACAAAACCTTGCGACAGTTCATGAAGCACAGTAACTGCAGCTAAGCTGGACACTGTATTCACCCCGTGTTTATCCTCTCTCCTGATTAACTGCAGTGCTTGTTGCAGGCGAGGGATAAGCAGGGTGCATTCTAGTGAGTGCTGGGGCGTTCCTGGCCCCAGTGCAATGTGCTGTAGGGCTGCGCACCCCTCTTCAGTTTGGTTTGTCAAGGAAACATGCATCAGCTCTGCTGTAGCAGCCCACCTTGCTGGCTTTTTATGATTGTACAGGAATGACAGAGGATGGAGGAGCAGCAGAGCAGTTTCTTGCTGGTGACCTGCAATGCAGAAGAAAGGCTGGAAGACGTGCAGTAACAGCCAGATTTCCCTACAGTGTCTGTCTTTTGTATAGCTTGAAGCCTGTAATGCAATGAGGTGGGAATCCTTCACCCAGGGTGGGTCACAGAGCACAGCCAGGTGACATGACCTCTATAAGGTGACTTACTAGGTCATGACAGAGTTTGCAGGAGACAGCCCCTGTGGACATTTGGTTAGTGAAGGCAGCTTTATGTGAAACAAAACAAAACAACCACCCAGTCTGTTTTGACAGGTTTTTTTTGTCCATGTTGGTTGAGATTTTTGTTTCCAGACTGTTTTTCTATGTTGGTAAGAAATGTTAATAACAAAATAAGTAATTGTGTTAAGCCACACAGTTTTTTTTTCTTTGTTTTGTTTTACTTTTAGGGCAGTAGGGCAGGGTAATATTTCAAAATTTTGAAGATACTAAGAAAACAAGAGACGTTGGAGGCTATAGGGAGGAGCAAGAAGATTCTAGAAGAGTAGGCAAGCTAGAGGAAAGAAGTATTTTATTATACTTTGTTTGGTAGCTAGAAATGAAGAAGAAAGGAAAAATGTCCCTATTATTTTTCAAATGTCAGTTATAAGGCTGTTCTTTTCTCCACAATTTTTAAAAGAACAAAAACTGCTTCGTCTTAATAATGTGTGCAAAACAGATTTTTATTTTAATTTCTTTGGAAAAGAGTGTAGGAAACAATCTGTAGTCCCTGCTCAATGCTGGAGAGGATCCTGAAAGCACTCTGAGCTATGTGTAGCCTAAACTTTTAATGAGACAGCCTAGTTGTATGGTGGAAATCAGGTTCTTGTCCTTGCCATGAAGCTGAGCTGGATTTGGAAAGGTTCTAGTTTAAATCACTTGTGTTTGTTTTTTGACAAACCTTTTTTTTTTTTTTTTGATGACAAAGTGCGGGTTTTTTTTTGCCATTGCCCTGCATACAAACAGAACCCTTCTGTATGATGCTGGCAGCTTGTTCTTGGGGCAAAACCTGTGCTTTCCCACCCTCCTGGCTGTTGTTAGGACTGAATCAGTTTAAGAAACCAGACTTTGGCCCAAACACTGCGTAAGGAAGGCGCACACATACTCATGAAGGTCAGGATTAACGCCTCAGCCGTTGCAAATGCATTGACATATTTTTGTGGTGACAAGTTAGTGGTTGGATCCTGGCAGCGGTTGTCAAGAAAACACAGAGCAAGGAGGGAAAACAGGCTTCACATTTGCATTTCAGATTGTTTAAGAGGAGATACTTCTGGCTCTTAAAATTACCACATGCCAGCATGTTGCATTGTGCTGCACTAACACTGCTCTGGCATCTTCACTATTGTTGAGCATTCCTCCCTAGGGCATATTTGAACCATATTATTTTCATCTAAGTTGAAATTCTGAGATTTGATTAATCTGTTTTTTATCTTCCTTACCAGACTCTGGCCTCAGATGCTGTATTAAAATAGGCCACGAATGAAAAGTTCGTCTAAACTTTTAGGTTCTTGAGCCCATCATCCACGCTCACTTTTTGGACTCCCTCAAACACAGTGTCTCGCACAACATAGCCCTTGACATTTTTAGCAGTGGCACCATCCGACATTTCCAGGAGAGGCTACTCCATCTGCAGTTTTAATTGGGGCTCTCAGCCTCGTCACACAACAGTCTCTTGCTGTCCTTCTCTCTCCCCTACCCAGGCTGCTTGCTGGGGGTGCACAGTGGTTGCAGCACCAGGGATTGTGCCCGGGCCACCTGGAACCTCACCACTGTGAGCTGCACCTCAGGGACCCCCATGCCAATGAGCCATCACCCCAAGACAGTTGTTCTCATCCTGCGTGGGCATATTAACTCAGTAAGTGGTGGCTGCATGGTGCGAGCTGTGTGTCCAAGCCCTTGCACACCCACTCTGGGTGGCTGGTTGCAGGGGTGCCCGGTCTCTTGCCACTCATGACTTGCAGTGGTGAAAATGAGAAGTGGCTAAACACCCAAATATGTGCCCCCACCCCTCCACTGCAGGGTGGCAGATGCTAGCACCGGTAGACCTTCTTCATGCCTCACTGCCCCTCTCATGGGGTTTCATGGGCACAGCCCCCAGGTAGTACAGGCTAGTGGGAAAATGAGCCCGACCGATAGGACAAGCAAGGGCTGGGAAATCTCCCCTCCACCCCCACAGCATTTCACACCTGGAAAATGAAGATGGGGAAACTGCAAGCAATATGGCTGAAGCTGAACAAGAGGCCAGTGGCAGAGCTCCACCTATACCTCTGAGTCCAATTCTGTAAGTGCACAAGATCATTCTTTTTTCACTGAAAAAAATCTTTATATCAGACTTGGTTTAACTGAAGTTGTTTCCTCCCCTCTTTTCCTGTTTTTTCGGTTTTGCCAGTTACTATCAAGACATGGAGCTGAAGCATGCACAGCAGGAGATGGCATTGCTTGAGAAATAAAAAGCTAGAGCACAGGGCTTTGTTTTAAACCTTCCCAAGACAGCAGGCTTATGAATAGGTAAGCCATCATTTATTAATAAGTGCAGCCTATTAGGTTTTTCCGTGTTTGCTTGGTTTCGTTCTGCAGCCATGGGGAGCTTGCACTGAGAAGTCCTCTGACCAGAGGGTCTCCATGCAGTGACACCAGTGGCTGGACACATCCTCTCAATGGACCACCAGATACTATGAGTGGAAAGGGCCCTCAGGAGCCTCCACAGAGCAGAGGTCTCCTGGCCAAGTGATGTTTATTGTCCACAAACAGTTGCTTTTAAGTGATTCTGCAGTTAGCAGGGCCAGGGACAAGGAGCAATGGCTCTCCTGAGACCTCTTGCCCTGCCAGCCCCCTTGCCATGCTTAAACAGCCTCATGTTAGCCTGAGATTTATTGAACATCTTCAGTCCTTGACAGTAATTAATGAAGCAAGCCACAGAGCACCCGCTGTCAATGCTTGCAGGTCAGTAAATCAGGAGATCCTGTTTGCAGTGACTTTCCTTGAAGTAGTGAAGAACACGAAGAAACGATGTTTGCGTTTCACCTTTCTCCCTTCTTTTCTCTCCTGGTAGCTGGGTTTATTTGAAGCTTCCCAGGTGGACGAAGCAGGAGTGGTGCAGTCTTGACTGCCCGCCCTCTGGTAGGAACAACTGCGTTCTAAGCCTGTCTCCTCTTGGGATTTCAGTGCCAGCTGCTGGCATTGCAGCTTGCTTACCCAGCTAACGCCTTGCTGCAGCAGCCTAGCCTGGCTCCTGTGGAGCAGAGGGGAAATGTAAGGCAACTTTTCCAATTTCCTTTACTCTCTCTGAAATTGCACAAAACCAAAATCCTGGTTAGTCCTTGCCTTCCACTTTCTATTCTCAGTGCCTCCCTTGACACTTTGCATCCAGCTGGAGCAGCGAGGGGTGATGAGAGCAAGTAATACTCCCAGCGCTAAAGTGCAGGGCAGAAATACATCTGTGAACAGGACAACTCTTCACTAAAAAGGGAATTTTTCTTGAATTTCTATTCTGTCAGCATAATACCACTAAAATAGGTCACCACCCCTTAGCTGCACATCCCTCTGTAGTTCGTAATGAGCTGAGATTCATGTGTATGCCAGGACTTGTGTTATCCACTTCATTAGAAACAGTTTGTGGCATTGGGTTTCAGGGATCCTGACAACTTTAATGCTGATAGGGGACAGACTCTTGCCCCTCTTGTCCCTTAAAGCTGGCTTAGCTATTCGAATCTGCCAAGAGAAAGAGGGCAAAATGTACATTTTTAAAATTTGGATTTAAAAACTAGAGCTTAGTTCCTGTAGATTCTGACATGTCCCTCTCCTTTCTGTTCGAACAACCCAGATCGTAGCAAGAAAGCTGCTTTTAGCAGCATTTATTTCTGTTCTTGTGCCTGCTGATCATCCTCCACATATAGTACATAGCTGTAATTATATTCCCTTAAAAAGCTGAGGTTCATGTTGGTACACTGGATTTTGCTTCAAAAGTGAGAGAGCAAAGAAAACAAAGAAGTTACCTGCAGTCCAACTGGCAAAAACTAAAGAAGAGGTGAAAATAAACTACTGCCTCAGGAGGTAACTGGGGACAGAATCTGAATACTTGGGTTTTATTGCTGCTCTGATCACTGTGTGACCTTTGCTTCCATTCCCCCGTATATGACAAAATGATAACTTTATACCTCTTTTTTAGGCATCCTTTTGTCTCAAGACCCTCTAATCCATTCTCAGTTTGGTCTTCTATCTGTAACATAAAATCATAGAATGGTTTGGGTTGGAAAGGACCTTTAAAGATCATCTAGTCCAACCCCCTGCAATGTGCAGGGACATCTTCCACTAGACCAGGTTGCTCAGAGCCCCGTCCAGCCTGGCCTTGTATGTTTCCAGGGATGCGTCATCTGCCACCTCTCTGGGCAACCTGGTCCAGTGTTTCACCATCCTCATTGTAAAAAATTTCTTCCTCACATCTAGTCTGAATCTACCCTCTTTTAGTTTAAAACCGTCACCCTCTGCCCTATCCTAACAGGCTCTTCAAAGAAGGACTACAGGATTGGCAGTGGACCTGCAATGCAAAAAACTAATAATGAGTTCACTGCAGTCTACAAGGGCAGCTTTCCTTAATGACAAGCTTTCAGCTAAGGTTAAATAACCAGGAAATTTATGACAGCATGCTTTCCTCCTCCGTGGAGGGGCTGCACAGAGAGGTGTCTTCAGCTTGTCTGCATGAAGGTTGTAATTTAACAATGGACATTTCAGATCAGTCCACCTCAACTCCAACATGCTATAACAAAGAAAGAACTGGAATTTTGGTTTTTACCTCATTGATGAAGAGGAGTTAAATCCATCCATTCAAATAAGGGGTCTGACAGTACTTTTAAAGAGGAGCAGGTCAGATCAAAATCAGGTCTACTTATCGCAGCCCATCTTTCTGAAATTCTCCAGAGACCTGTTGTGTACCCTTTCAGCCTCCTAGCTAGTGGTGCTAGTCCCACAAAAAGGACCCCCTAATGACAGATTTCTAAGAAGTATCCCATCTTTGGTCCTCTGACCTGAAAAAAATTGAAACCTTTTGCACAGAAATCGTCTCTTTGCCTTTTGGCCTCTGCTTCAGATTGTGGCAGAAAGTCACATAGGAGAAGCAGAGACAAAAAAATAACTGGCTACTTTCTGGATCCACACTGAAAGTTTAATATGAATTTTGGATCAGTCTATGCTATGCCCAAATTGGTACATCCAGCTTTCGTTGTTAGCTAGGGAATTCGTTAAGCTTTTCACAGCCTGAGGCAGCCACAAGGTGCCAAGAGTTTGCCTTGAACCAGCGTTAACACACGGTATGTATTATGCAAAGCCACTGTGTTGCATATGTGCAAGTGATTTCTTCCAAGGATTGTTAAGGCTGTTGTTTCTTCTCCGTGGTCCCACTTCCAGTGCTCAACTCAAAGGCACGCAAGCACATTGTGATGTCGCTTTCATGGGAAAGGCAACGCCAGTGGTTCTTTGCTCAGGGCCACTGCAAGTGCTTTTCAAAGATTAGTGCTATGCACAGCAGAGGTAGATGCTGAGAAAAATCATAATCAGGCTTCCTCAGGAAAATGCAAGTTCCACTGACTTCCTGTTCATGTCACTCTGATGGTATTATTTCATGCTTCAATGCTATAAAGTACAAATTGGAGAACTGTTTCACATTATATTGCATACCACATACAAGCCTCACTCAAGATGAAATTACCATTAAATTGGTATCTCTGGCATGCAGCTAATTAGGAAATCATCTTCATATCTTGCACCTCTAATGTACAAATGCCTTGTCTGTTAAGTAACATTCAGAAGAGACAGTATTCATTAAACCCAGTAGTCAGCAATTCCTAGGATGAAATTTAATACTGATTTGCAAAGCAGTCTAAATGATTGACATTGTCTTCCACTAATTTTAGTGGAAAATGATTCTTAATCCTCCAGACTGCTTTGAAAATCCCTGTCAACATGTCTACATTTTAAGCTTCTGCACATATTCCAATTTTGGAACCTGTAAGAGAGTACAATACATAATTGTTTCAACACTAAGCAGTCACCCAACCTTTTAAATAAAGATATTTAGGAAGAGGCTGAATGCTTTAACTCTGAAAACTTCTAGTTATACCTTAATTTAGTACTTAAGCAGGCTTTTCATCTTTCTCCAACTTGCTCTGGTTGATGTCTCTTGTACCGGAAAACAGCAGAATGTGGAACAAGGCTGCAGGTATCCTCAACCTCATGATAAATTCAGACCTCTTGAGAGAGGTCTGAAGGGATGTTCACCTGTAGCTAGGATAGTTACTGCTAGGTGTGCCAGGGATGAAAACAAAAAGGCTCTCTGTGAGTCTTGGACTGGTTTACAACAGGCAGGTAGCACGACAGAGCCTACTGTAGTTATGTGCTCTAGGCACTAGTTCATCATAAATTAAAATAATACAACCATGCAGCAGGGCCCTCTGCACCATTGGAGAAGAAGGAGGCATGTCAGGTTGTTAGTACAACAAAATAAGACTTTTTTTCTTGAATAACTAGAGCCTTGCAGAACTACAGCCTTGCAGATTTCTCCTAGGAGGTTTGAATCAATTTAGTGAAGGTGAAGAAAATCCATCAGTTGAGGCCTGCTTCTGCCACTGCCCACTCTTCACGGCATAACAGTCTGAGGCTCTTTCATAAGGATAGTAGAGGAGCATTGCTTTGCTTATAAAATTGTAAAGAAAGAAAGAGATACAGCTAATGGAAAAAATACATCTCTTCTCCACGATGTTACCCAATGTGGTCGTCTACTCTTTTCCTTTCTCATAGAAAAGAAAAATGATCTCCCTTTTTCTATGCTTTCCCTTGATTTCTTTAGATGACTGATTTATTTTGATCTTCTCATGTTATGGGCAATACAATTGCAGTTTGGGTACTCACCAAAGGCATGGAGAGTGCTGTACTATCTATCTGCATCAGTTCTATTTAGGCAACTTAATTTTCTCCACATGTTAGACTGTTTCTTATCATGGAAAAATATACTTTTTAAAGACTGATAAAATACTTCCAGTTGAGATTTGGCAGAAGACAAAGTGTTCGTCGATTCTAGTGTCCAGGCTATCACACAGCGTGGTTTTATAGCTGTTTCAGGATACTTCTAGCCTGCATAAACCTACGTACATATGTCTACAGCAGATGCCAATATTGTATCTGGTGTGTGATGGCAATGAGATGACAGGAGCCCTGGACGTGTCTGTTTTAAACAACATCTTCAACAGACCTTCTAGTTGCCAAACTGCTAATTGCTAAGCCCCAATTCAGCTATAGTGAATGCACATATCTCCATGTTGATGTGAGAGTCCCATTTAAGGATGATGGCACTTTTCAAAAAACTGGGAACATAGGAAAGAAGAGGCTTTTAAAGTTGTGTTTTGAGTTCTCACATTTCAGATCTATCTAGGAATTTCAGACATTTTTTTCCACCCAATTGCACACATAGAAAGATGTAGAAGTGTAACAGCATTTGCAGCTTATTTCACATGGGGCGTGTAAGTGACGATTTCAGGCCCCAAGTATTGTAAGTGAATAACAAACTTACGTGTCTCCAAATCAGTAATACTGATTGCAAAACAAACCCTAACCTAAACAACATTAGATGATATTATTTAGTAGAGTGGATCAATAAGCACACGTTCTGCAGATGCGGTTACTAATCAAGCCCTGACAACTTGCAAATCACTTCTCCTTTCCTGAAGGCGTTTCTTTGCCTGCTGTCTTCTTGTTCTTATAATGTGAACTCCTCAGTGCTGGGCCTGCTTGCTCTGTGGCTGCTGAGGAAGAATGAAGATTAATTAAATTACAACTGGCATTGCAATGGCTGCACCTACAAAAAATTAAGCTAATACTTAATATTAGTAACAAAATAATGATAGTTTATCAAATCTAGCTTACACACAAGACATGCATTAATTTTAATGAGATAGAAAGATTAAAAATGCTCCCATTTTGTTTGGAGAATTTCCCAAAAGCTGTAATTTTTTCCAAAAGGTAAAACACATTCTGAGAAAAACACTTTACACTGTTTTTCACTTTTGTACAGATTAAATGTGGAAATATAAACTTGCAAATGATGTGATGCATTTTTATTTTTGGTTAAAAAATGATATGAAATCCTGCTTATTAGTACCTTCAAAATAATACTGCTTTGCCTGAGAGCTCACAATCAGCTTGAGGAACAACTCTGGATTTGATTTCCCTTTCAAAATAACCCGTTATTGAACGATGTTGCACTTGTTATCAACCTAAGTTTCCAGCCCTCTACTGACTTACAGTTAGTTCTGACTGTCAGCGGTATATTGTGGCAAGGAGTTCCACAAATTAGCTCCAAAAAATGCTTCTTTTTAATAGCTTCCCCCCGCCTTGGTTTCACTGCACCTGTTATCTAGCTATCAGAGTTTTGATTCAATGCTCTAGGCTGCCTATCTCATCCTGTGATGAAAGTGTACCAGCTGTGAAATTTTGTAATGGGAATCATTCCTGCAATCGATATGAGCACAGTTTTCACAAACACCACAGAAAACCCACTATTTGCAGAAACAAAGTGTAGCTCATAATCTTCTGTAGAGAGGCAGAGAGGAAGAAAGATGCAAAACAAAAGGAACATTCTTGATACTCTGAAGAGAAACAAAGAATGTACTGAGAAAAATGAGTTAATAATGTAAAAATGGCAGGAAAAACAGGGACTGCCTTTAGATCGGAGATCTGGCATGCATTGTCAAATTAAAATGATGTTTCAGGGGAAGCAGAGCAAGTATTTTAGTCTGTTATTTTTGTGTAAAAGATTCCACAATAAGCATTAGCTTGGCTTTTGTTTGCCTTGGGTGAGCTGCAATTTCAGCAGCTAGAAAGCCAGAGAGTCGAATGCAGCATTGCTGCAAGCAGGAAGCTGGAAAAACCTTTTGGCAGTGCTCACATCAGAGCAAACTGAATAAAAATTGGTTCAAAAGGCTTTAAAAAGTGGTTTAGTTTGTTTTGGAGATCAGCAGATGAAGCTAAAATTTTTATATGGATGTGCCCGCCTGTATAAGGAACTCCACGTGCAACCTAGGCAGTTCTTTTTGCTTTTGCTGAAAAACTCATGCTGTTGTACGCCTGACTGAGCAACCTGAGGTCTACAGATACTGCGGTTATTGCAGTTTTAACGCTTAATTAAGTTGTGATCTTTTGGCTCTGGATAAATCACTGTGTGATGACAAATACTGTCTATGACAATGCGGATGACATGCAGTGTGTTGTCTCATAGTACCTTTCACCCCCAGAGAAGGTTACAATCCATGGTTTCTATTCGGAGCCCTTGAACAGATGTCCTGCAAGTGGTAATCCCACTGCACTCACACAACTCTCTGCTTGTGGGGCCTCTTTTGCACGTTTTGCCCCACACAGTCTGGATTTACTCAGCTGCTGAGACTGTGTAGTACAAGGTACTACCATATGTAAGTGCTACCGTCTGTAGGTTTTTGGACCATGGAGGGCTTTTTTGGGTACGGAGAGGGCTGAAGGAGTGGGTTTGTGCCTGCAGGAGATGGGATAGCGTTCTGACACAGGGCTGGGGTGCAGGAGGTTCGAGGTCTGTTCCTGGGTGTTTTGGCCTCCCTGCGTCACCCCCACATAGGACTCCTTCTCCCCACAGCTCCAAACACTTGCAAAGCCCAGTGCAGTCTCTGCCGACGTGCAGCCCAGCTGAGTCACAATGGGAACACTGCTGGGAACTGCGGGAGAGGCTGAGAGTCCTCCTGGATTTCCACAAATGGCTGTTTCCCATGGCTTATAACCCAGCCAGCTTTCAGAGAGGATATTTTAAGTCAAAGCAGAGCATATTCTGCTTTTAGTGGTTTGCATTCCCCGTTTCAATACTTTAGCCTGATCTGCTGAGGTTTCAGAGCTACTAAAATAAGACATACACACACTGAGAAAAGAAAAAACGAAAATGTTTCTGCTGCCCTGATATAGAGTTGCTGCTACCATTGAAGCTATGTATCCTCACAGAACAAGAATGAACTGAGATCAGCTTTAAGCTCAGGACTCCCTCTGCTTCACTGGCGGATCAGATGTCTCCCCAAAAGCAGCAGACCCCATGCCTTACCGCTGAAGAATGTGTATCAGTGGTAGACCACCAATCTTCCCCAGGCATCACAGCTGTAACCAAAGTCAGTGTAATACACAGAAATACCTCGGGGCACTCAAAGTAATTCAACCTTTGCAACGAGGACATGCTCATGGTCAGAGTTAAGCTTTTGCCCTCCCCACCCTTTACCCTAAGGCCACAGTTTTATGCTAGCTGCCAGGACAGGGGCTAGAAGGGCAGCAGGTCAAGGCAGACAGGACAAACGTGGCTCCCGGAGCGGAGAAAACTGTTGCTGTGATCTGTTCCCAACAGGCTGACACTTGGATGGGTTGTCATGCGCTTGTGCTGGAGTTTGAAGGCCTTATAAGGCAAAGTCTGAACAAACTGTTAAGCAGTCTGAAGTGTTCCTCAGTGCTGAAAAACCTCCAGGGAATGCACAACATACCCCTGGCAAAGATTACAGCATATTTTACAGCAAGCTCATAGAGTAACAAAGCAGATATTGTATCTTTGAGTTTCAGGCTCTGCAGGCTACTCTCAGCAGGAAAATTAAGATCAGGTCCCCTTCTTGGATTCATTTTACTGCAGTGGGACAAGCTAAGTGCCATTCATTAAATCTGTCTTTAAGATTTCATAAAGTTGCACGTCAAGTCTTCTTCTGGAAAGATGCTCTCCACAGCAGAAAACTTATTTGGAGGCCTCTGTGAGCTGATGGCTGGACAAGCCAGATCTATTTAAGCTGTGGCAGTAGTCAATACAAATGACAAAATAAGCAGACCTTGCTCATGAAATTGCCACAGTAAACCAGCCCTGCTTTGCCACCCTCCAGCTCACTTGGGGTCATGAGTTGTGAGGACTTCCACCTCCTCCTCTGTGTGGTTCAGGAGGGGCTGTGGCACAGATGCCTTGCACCCTCTTCACGGACCTGCAGGAAAAGCACTGCATCTTTATGCAACATACAGAGAAAACAGTTGAAGCTTTGCCCCTGCTCCAGCTTATCTTGCCCTCACCAAGGACTCAGAAAGTAACACGAACGACAACAACAAAAAAGTGTGAATAAAATGTCTGCACTACTGGGGAGCTCAGAGCAGAGCCATTTTGCTGTGACCGTAAAGCAGCCATGGCTGTGGCACCCCTGCGCATCAGAGGCAGGGATGAAGGCTTAATATCTTCCCCAGAGAAGCCTGAGGACCATCCATCCTTTTCTGCTGGAGTTAAAAGGCCTTGGAAAGCAAAGCCTGAAAATGCTGTGTTTTGCTGCCTTTTCTTATGCTTGTTGGTTTTTAATAGTCTTCCTCTAATCTGCCTTTGCTGAAGCTCTTCATTATACTTTGAGGTGCTTACTCACTTAGAAAGCAGTGAACCGTGCCAGAAAGACGTGGGCCATCTCTTTTCCCCATAAGCCAGATCAAACTGCTGCCAGTCTAACAGCTGTGCGTGTGGATGCCCACAAGCAGACGGTTTCTCTGACGTTTTTCTCTGTCGGTTCTGCTATTTGCATTCTCTTACTGAAGCCTGTTTACTGTTCCAGCCCTTTCCTTGTTATTTTCTGATGTTTTAAAATAAATACACTCCAATTGCTTTTTCTGTTTCTATGCAGCTGACTGTTTACATTATGCAGGTGCTGACCTAAAACTTAGATGGGCATCCAGACGGAGAAGCATGTTTAGTCACTTTTCCAAATTGAATATGGTTGTTCAGAGCACCTTTATTAATTATAAGAGTAATAGAAAGCTGTGAATGCCAGTGTGGAATGACTTTCAGAAAGCAAGACGATTGAACTGAGGTTTGTTTTCTTCCTCCTAGAAGGAAGACCCATGGAAGTAGCCTTGCTCCAGCTGAGGAGGAACAGACTGGGCATCTGTTGGGTACCCACTGGCTCCCCCATCGTAGAAGAACTGATCTAACAGAACTCCATGCAAGAAGGGCTTGCAAGCACAGGTATCATTTGCAGTTGGTATCTTGTTCATGGATGCCAAAGGTAGGACTGGAAGTACTTTGAATATGTCTGTAGTCCACCTCTCTGTCCTAAGACAACTTCAGATACACTGCAACCTATTCAGCTACAGTGAGACACACATTGTCATGGGTGCAAAAGATGGATCCCTGCATATCTGTTACATCATACCAACCACCTTCATTAGAAGACAGACTTGTCCTACCTAAGTTTTGGTAGGGCACTGGATGGTGGGATGCTGGCACATCTGTAACTCAATCCCCAAAAGGTAATATGGAAATCAGAAGCCAGCTAAAGTGACTGGGGTTGAATGAGGAGCTGACAGCAAAGTTAGTCATCTGCAGATGACAACTGACTGTGATTAAAGATGCTTGTAAAGTGCCATTTGTCCTGTAACCATAATGAAACCTAAAAATTGTCTGTAAGTATTCAAACTTTTCAGCAAATTAGTTCTGACCATCAACCCACACTTTTGTGCAGGGCTTTCTAAAAATGGACATCAAATTGAACTGGCAGGCACACCCATAAAGACAGAGCTTTAAATGAATGTTGCAGAAAATCACATTTGAAATCTCTCAGCACAAGAGCATTCTCATTGAAGACGCATGATCTCTAGGAAATGCCTTCCCTCAACTACTGAATAGCAGGGGCTGGTGATCAGAAAAAGCCAGACTGAGGTATATTTTTTTTAAAAGACTGGTGGTAAAGGCAAGCAAGTAGAAAAAAATTATAGAAAAAAGCAGTGTAAGCAAATACCATGCAGAAAAAGAAAACCACTCAAATCAGAACCAAGTTTGAGGATATCAAATCAGTGCTAAACTAAAGGTTAAAGGAATCACAGTATAGAAATGGACACAAATTCTCCACTAGCCAAGGCAGATATAACAGATGGGTCAAAGCCTGTTATTAAGGTTGGTTCAGGCCAGTGACTTGAAGTATGACTCAGTTTGGTGTGTAACATACATGACTGCTTGCATCTAGCTAAGGGCATGCAAAGCTTTCACCAGTGTCCTGAAGCAGTCCTTTTGCGGTGTAAAATAAACTCCAGGCTGACATAAACTGCTGACACTGGAAACTTCATGTCCTCCTCTATGCTTTATCCACAAACCCCATAATTTTTTTAATCTTCAGCATCATTTTCTACCGTAGTAATGAGAAAAGAAGAACTCCATAGAAAGTGAAAGCCAAAGAAACTTTTTCCAGAAAATAATATATAGAGGCTGGGATTTGACTTTGCTTAATCCCTTAGTATTTACAAATAAAGAATGTCAAGGAGGTAAGCTAGACAGTTCAGTGTTGTACATCTGACTCAGAACAGATCTTTGATAATGCTGCCCTTGACTGGTCTCAAAACTGTGTATTCAGGAATGATCCAGAAGCTCAGATACCACCACCTAACCTTTGCATGCTTCGAAGATAATGCCTATGGTGCCAATTACTACCTTGTAATTTTTGCTGCATAGTTTTGAACACAGAAGATGTTCCCAAAAGCTGCTGTTTGCTCTGCAAATACTTGTGAAAGCAAGAGGAGCAGAATTTGCAGAATTTAGTATTTTATATTTTCACTATCAAGCAATGAAGCTGAACAAGGAGAAAAACATTTTTTACAATGTGCCTATGTATGAAACCTCTACCAACTGAAAACTCTGATGTCAAAAAGGAACAAAAAGAAGCTTTGGACTCTGACCAGAAACTTTTTTGTTAAGCCTACTCAGGTCCTACAGAAACTGAGAGTCAGGTTGGTGGGTATTCTGTCCTGTTGATGAACAGCTTGAAGCCTGTGCCTTGTTCAACAGGATTTGTAGTTTGGCCTATGAAAATGAGTTGAACATTCATTTCCAAGCTTACCCTGGGTCAGAGACTGCTGATGGGCATGCATCTGGTAAGGGGAACTCTGATCTTAGTACCTGGGATTAAATTCTACAGAGGTACAAAACCATTTTATTTTATGGAATAAACCTGCGAGAGTACACTATCCTCTCTGGTTAGCGTGGGATGAAGAGCAGAGGGACCTGACTGCAAGCGAAATTTTATTGAAAATATCATTACTGAGCTGACTAAATACAACACTACTAGAGGGAGAAGCTGCATGGGGGGATGAATTGCTGTTTGTCTGCTTTATGATTCATTCATCTGATTATGTCAATCGAAACAATTTGCTGCAGTGTCTTTTGTACACAACCAGGAAACACAGAGGCTCTCAGAGCTCCAGTGGTTCTCTCATTTTCGTATGGCTTGATACCATTTGAATCAACCTGCATGTAATTAGACTCCAAAGGGTCTCCCATCACACATAGAGGCACTTTTTTTAAGAAAAGCAGGCAAAGCCGTATCAGGTCAAATTTGCCCAGTCCATGCGAGCCAGCCTGTGATGCTGGAAGACTTGTAGGAAACAGGCACGCGTGCTTTTGAGAGCAAAGAATTCAGTGGAGCTGTACTGCCTGAATGTGGGCAAAGATCCCAGAAGAGGTGAACATTTGTGACTACGAACCTATGCATGTGGCTGGCAGAAACCCAAAGGTTTGAACTTGTTCTCTCTCGTCGTCTCCCAGAGCAGTGATCTAGCCCTGGGTATGCCAGTAAGCTGCTCATCAGGAAACATTACAGAAAGCCCTAGGCACGTGCAGCCTTGTAGCTGGCTTTTTCTGTCATGACTAGATCTTTCCATGTGTCCTTGTTCTTGCCAGATAAGAGCACATGATCTCTTTTAAGTGCTTCTTGGCTGACACTGACCTCTCAATAGACAGATAAAAATTAGAGAGGTTTCCTCCTCGTGGTTTTCCTCCTCCCATCCACAATTGTCACTTATCTCCCTGGCTAAGCCAATTATAGTGCCTTAGAAGTGTCCCCACGAAGAAAGGGAAGCAGCCAGACAGACACCAATTGAATTTCCTACAGGCGCTATACAGAGATTGTTTTGTTCCTGTGACAGAGCCATTGCTCCCTTGTGCCACTGGTGACTCAACTGAAGATTGAGCCCCATGAGACAGTAAAACCAATGCAATATTCCTAAAAATCCAGCAGGGACTGCAGATACAGCATGAAAATATTGATTTCATTATCAAGGAGTCCAAATGGTGCCCTAACCTTTAGTGTTTCAGAAAACTGCAAAGGGGAAGAAAAATAAGGGAAGAGGAGGGGAGGGAAATGGAAAGGAGGAGAAGGCAGTACAGGGTCGGGAAAGGAAGAATAAGTGATCATCTATAAGCTCCACTGCCTTTGTATGGGTAGCTGATGCCATCCATTACCTAGTAAAAAAAAAAGGAAAAAGGCGTCATTATTTGGATTCCAGCAGCAGCCTGGCCATGGATTAAGACTTGCATTGTGCCAGGCACCGCACAAAAGTTGAACAAAGTACAGTCTAAGGATGTGGCTCCTCTGCAGAAGGGAAAAGCATGTCTATGCTAGCTTAAGTCCGTCTAATTTGGGTAATGATGTAACAGGGCGTCTGCAATACAAGCTGGAGTGTTGGTTAGCCACCCAATTCAACATCCAGGGTACGATTTACACAGTCATTCTGCTGCTACCCAGGGCAGTTAACACAAATCTGCTGTGGGCCTGTTCCTTATGCTGCAATCCCACCTTCCAGCTCAGGTAACACCTCGGTAAGAGTGGGAATGAAGAGCAACAGCAGGGACTCAGCAGCCTACCAAGAGCAGCATTCAAACAAACTGCCAGTAAGTGTGACGTGAGTTTTAATGAATGCAACATGTTGTCAGCTGAGCATCAAAGTCCTAAAGCATTGTCAGGTCTATGCTATAACAAACTCACATCAGTACTGTTTTGTTAATATACTTGCATCAACAAACCTGTACCCGCGAAAGCTCTAGAGCTAATGGCTGTACCTGGCAAAACTGTGTTTTGGTTAGAAGAATTTGCACCAGTATCATTGTGTGAAAAAACATCAGCTGAAGTACACAAGGGCTTTTGCTGGAACAGCGATTTTGCAGAGCAACCATACCTGCTAACAGTAGAGCACCGCTGGCAACATTTTTCTAGTACAAGACCATCCAACCATAACTCTTTTAAAGTGTGTATTTTATTGAATGTTCATGATGCCTTCAACAGTTGAATAAGTTAAGTGGTGTCTATCTAGCACTACCATCCTCTGAATACTGTTTGATAGGGCAGTGTGAAGGAACATAAGAAAAGGAAAGGGAAGGGATAGTTTTACCTCAATCTTCAAAGAATAAAACAGAAAACTTCCGTTTTCCTAACTACTTCAAATTGTTAACTGATGGATTTAATTTGTGTGTAAATTCATATAAATTATGTTTTGGATGAAGGTGTTAAAAGCTTGTGAAACTTGTGTAAATGTGCACATATAATCTAAAATGAAAGATATTGAGTGAAAGATACATTGCTTTGGATATCAGCGCATTCATATGTAATTAATGCCAAAGATGAGTGAACAGGCTTTTGCGGGCTCGTATTCAGGTGATTGTCACAGGCGTTTATTTTGCCCAATGAATGAAACTCCTTCCTACAGCAATTGACAAGACAGAGGTAAAATCTCTTTTTCAAATCCAGTGAGAAGGCATTTATTAAGGTATAATAATGCTGTCCCTGGGCACAGCATCCAACAGTTTCAGAAATGTGTCAAACAACAAGTGGAAGTATACAAGTTGCCTAGTTTTCTAAGTAAAACTCTGGCCCAACATTTGACAATCAGGACTGATTAAAGACAATTGAGGTTAATAAGAATGTCAATCCCTGTAGTAAAAAGCAAACAAAAATCTGTTCAGTACCTGAAAAAAAGAATTCATGCTATTTTGGTGGCTAGCCTAGTGACTGAAACATTAGCAGTACTAACCCAGCTCAAGGAAGGCACTTTTAGCAGTCTATAGTTTTTTCTTAATTCCTTGTTTCAGCTCATGCCACACAACAGAATCACAGAATGTTAGGGATTGGAAGGGACCTCGAAAGATCATCTAGTCCAATCCCCCTGCCGGGGCAGGATTGCCTAGACCATATCACACAGGAACGCGTCCAGGCGGGTTTTGAATGTCTCCAGAGAAGGAGACTCCACAACCTCTCTGGGCAGCCTGTTCCAGTGTTCGGTCACCCTCACCGTAAAGAAGTTTTTCCTCCTATTTATGTGGAACCTCGGGTGTTCCAGCTTGCACCCATTGCCCCTTGTCCTGTCAAGGGATGTCACTGAGAAGAGCCTGGCTCCATCCTCTTGACACTTGCCCTTTACATATTTATAAACATTAATGAGGTCACCCCTCAGTCTCCTCTTCTCCAAGCTAAAGAGACCCAGCTCCCTCAGCCTCTCCTCATAAGGGAGATGTTCCACCCCCTTAATCATCTTCGTGGCTCTGCGCTGGACTCTCTCTAGCAGTTCCCTGTCCTTCTTGAACTGAGGGGCCCAGAACTGGACACAATATTCCAGATGTGGCCTCACCAGGGCAGAGTAGAGGGGGAGGAGAACCTCTCTCGACCTGCTGACCACACCCCTTCTAATACACCCCAGGATGCCATTGGCCTTCTTGGCCCCAAGGGCACACTGCTGGCTCATGGTCATCCTGTTGTCCACTAGGACCCCCAGGTCCCTTTCCCCTACGCTGCTCTCCAACAGCTCTGCCCCAAACTTGTACTGGTACATGGGGTTGTCCTTGCCCAGATGCAGGACTCTACACTTGCCCTTATTATATTTCATTAAATTTCTCCCCGCCCAACTCTCCAGCCTGTCCAGGTCTCTCTGAATGGCTGCGCAGCCTTCCGGTGTGTCAGCCACTCCTCCCAGTTTTGTGTCATCAGCGAACTTGCTGACAGCGCACTCTAATCCCTCATCCAAGTTATTAATGAATATATTGAATAGAACTGGTCCCAGTACCGACCCTTGAGGGACTCCGCTAGACACAGGCCTCCAACTGGACTCTGTCCCATTGACCACCACTCTCTGGCTACTCTCTGGCTATAACGTGCAATTATGTTTCTCCATGCTTGCTAGACCAGTCCAATGAAACCTCTGTATTAAGGACCCATGCTATCTAATGACAGAACATTAGCATTCCTGGAAAAAATTGTGAAGTCGCTGCATCTACCAAGACCAGGTTTCTCATCCTCAGATCATCACCACTGTGGTCTTCCCCCACACGTACATCTCTTTCTCAGATGTAAACACACGACTTTGCAAGTATGCTGGGAAAGGCTTATTGATTTTTCAGGGTACTTTGGGGTGGTTTGTGTTATTTTGTATTGCTGTCACTGGTTCGGACTTCTTTCAATTAATTCAGCACCATTCAGTGAGGAGTTCAAGGGTCAAAACACCATCACTGTTGCCAGCTGCTGTTATGCTAGGGAATAGCAGCTTGGCTTGCTCTTACTTGTCCCATTGGAGGTGTTGCTGCAGGGATTCTTCAGCCACACCTGTGAAAACCATCCCTCCCCTTCATTTATGGGAAGATACACACTTCAGACGATGACATTTGACAGTGCAGTCTGGCCATCTGATGCCTAAAATTCCTATTCCAGCTTTTAAGACTGCGCTTCCTTTTCTTTCAGCTCCAGAAATTTCTCTCAGCTGTGATGGCAGAGAGTGATCGACCTCTGCTACAACATCTGGGTACATCATTGTTCTGCTTCCAAGCAAGATGTAGCAAACATACTTCTCTGCAAAGAATGTCTTACCCTCTCATCCACATTCCTTTTCCATGAGATCATCTTCATTAAAACATCAAAAGATAATTCAGTTATGTAATTTCTTTTTGAACACAACATCTTCTCAGTTAGGGGTAACTAAGGCTAAGTACTAGTGAGAGAGTAGGGTCTTAAATACGTGCAGTCCCTTTAGATGTCTCAGAAAATGTGAGGGAGCAATGATCATGTTAGCCAAGTCTTTATGCTCCTTTCCTCCTTTCTGATCTGCATCTGATGCAAAACCAATGCTGTCTGATGCATTTCAGAGCTGCTTACCTGTGGTGTACCCTGAAGATACTGTTTTGCTGCAGTATATCATGACTCAATTGACCTTCCATTAGTAGCTACTGAGGAAGGTCTTAGGAAAATTTAGGTAGCACAATGTCTAAAGTTTACAAAAAAGATAAAAAAAGGTGTGAATTATTGGAGACACTTATTTATTAGTTTTTCCTGAATTCAAGTGTTTCCTGACTTCTGAAAAGCAAGATACTTTTGTGATTTTTACACCTGTTTACTCCATCATCAGTACACTGATACTAGAAATCTTAACTTTAATGAATAATAGAGGGGGTTTTGGTCAGACTGCTAATGTCTGTGTGCTTAATTGCTCTAGTCCATCAGTCTCACTGAAATAATTGTTAGTACAACACACGCTTTGGAATCATGGAAGGAAGCATATTCTTTTGGCATATTTCCTAGAAGTGAGTCTGGCATCCATCTTTCCCAAAGGAAATAAAGTTATGTCTTCTTCTTCAAGAAGCCTATTAGCCTATATTAAAAACAAGAGTGAAAACAAACCAGTATTTTAGGGTATACAGAATTGAAAAAAGTAATTTAAGGCAGGCTTAGAGTATTTTGGAAATGAGGATCTTCCGTGTGTCTCAGGTTGGTCACACAAAATCCTTTGCCATCACTGCAGACCATTTAGTTCAGTGCACCAGTGTTTATTCCCAACAAATATGTTTATATTCTTCCATTAAATAAATTCTTGCATTTTCACATGAAGGCAGTCCATTTTAACTGCAAATTACTCAATTTGCAAAAATGTCCTGTGTTCTTTGCACTTCAAACTCATGTTGATGGCAAAAATAATTATTCTGGATAGAACCCAATTATTTAAAAGGTTAAATTCTGTTTCCTTGACCTATTTTAGTAAAATAAGGCTCACTTCTCTCTGCAGCTTTGTCTCTAACAACAGTCCCAAGGTACGGTACCTAATAAAGAATTGAATACCATGTGTCCTCTAGCTGCAATCTTAAAAGCAACATAACTGTTACTTTCCACTCTTATCCTTGATTCTCACAACACTCGATGTAAGAAACCATTTTGTTGATGGAGGAAAGGACACTCAGATCATCTGGGCAAGATTACAAGTTACAGCCCAAGGAAGTCATACAATGCAAGGGCAAGTGCTGGGTCAGACCAAAGAGCCATTGCTAGTGGGCCATAGCAAGCCCTTAGGGAAAAGGGTACGCATGAAAAAGGGTGATCATATATATGCTGTTTCCTCCAAGTGCTCTACCAGTTTCCAATCACTTGAGGCTCAGGGGCTTCCCAAGCTGGACATAACTGTCCTTGGACTTTGCTGCCCCAGGCTGGTGCACTCGCCCTTTGAACCTCAGTAGCCCTTTAGCACCGATGGCATCCTTCAGCCAAAAATGCCTCTTCAAGGCATTCATGCTTCATAGATTTCTCACATGCTTTCCCCAGCTCATCTCTTTCCAGGTTAACAAATCTCAGGCTGCACAGCCATCCCTTGCAAGAAAGGGTGAATCCATCCCTGTGGTCATCTTTCCCAGCCTTCTCTTAATCTTCTCCAATTAGTGGCAATATTCCTCTAACTCTTAATCACAGGTTATCTACATATATCTTTTTAAAAAGTGCCATGGGATCCTTGCAATTCCACTTGAGCAGCTTCTTCAAAGTGCTGAGTTTTTATATCATGCTAGGTCTAGAGTAAGTAACCAATGAATTCAGGCTCTGAAGCAGCAAAGCTTTCCTTTCGCTTTTTGCTTACCTAACGGGGGTAAGTAATCCCATTACAGATAGGCATATGTCAAGCCAGTGAGGGTCTGTTTGCTGAAGGGCAGCATTCATCCTGCAGCCTGGCTGTGTGATGCAGCTTTTACAGAGGATGTGAAGCTACACTACTACCTGAAAGGGCACTGCCTGGGTGTAATACACCCGCCTCGTTTGTGCCCCTTTCCTACACTCCACAAGAAATTAGGCTACTGTATTCACATTGAGAATCCCATGACAGTACAATGTTCCTCGTTATGAGATTTAAGAACCATTTTAAAAACTACTCTATGTGAAATCCTGAAGGAGAGCAGTAACTATCATGAGGCCTGATGACACTTGTTTCTGTGTTCAAGAAATGCACCTTCTGGGCTATATGGGGAAAAATGTTAATTTTATAATATCTCCCAATTGGCTCTGTCTGACTGTGAAGTACCAGCACAGTCACAAAGGGGCTTTTGCTGAGAAAGACATTTCTGCACCACACCTCTTTAGGGTCATCTACTTGCAGCAAACTGAAGCATTATTTTCTGCATTGCTTTAGACTAACAGTGTTGACCTTCAGCAAAGGGAAACTCAACTTCTTCATTTTACAGCTTTTACTCCCAATTCGTGTAAGATCAATAGAGAATCATCAGTCTCATATAGTACCACAAGGCGCTGCTTTTTAAAATTTTAACCTTTATAGGCATGTAAAAAACCCAGAAGTTTTGTAATCTCTGCAAACTGCAGTTCAGCAGATCACAGAATCACAGAATCACAGAATCAATCAGGTTGGAAGAGACCTCAGGGATCATCGAGTCCAACTGTTGCCCTTACACCACCCTGTCAACTAGACCATGGCACTAAGTGCCATGTCCAGTCTTTTCTTAAATACATCCAGAGATGGTGACTCCACCACCTCCCTGGGCAGCCCATTCCAATGGCTAATAACCCTTTCTGAAAAGAAATTCTTCCTGATGTCCAACCTGAACCTCCCCTGGCGAAGCTTGAGGCTGTGCCCTCTTGTCCTATCGCTAGTTGCCCGGGAGAAGAGGCCAACTCCCACTTCGCTACAACCTCCCTTCAGGTAGTTGTAGACTGCAATAAGGTCACCTCTGAGCCTCCTCTTCTCCAGGCTAAACAACCCCAGCTCCCTCAGACGTTCCTCGTAGGTCAGACCCTCCAGACCCTTCACCAGCTTGGTCGCCCTCCTCTGGACTCGCTCCAACACCTCAACATCTTTCTTGAAGTGCGGGGCCCAGAACTGAACACAGTACTCAAGATGCGGCCTCACCAGTGCCGAGTACAGAGGGACGATCACTTCCCTAGAGCGGCTGGCTACACTATTCCTAATAGAGGCCAGGATGCCATTGGCCTTCTTGGCCACCTGGGCACACTGCTGGCTCATGTTTAGCCGGCTGTCGATCAGCACCCCCAGGTCTCTTTCCACCGGGCCGCTTTCTAACCACTCTTCCCCCAGCGTGTAGAGCTGCATGGGGTTGTTGTGGCTGAAGTGTAAGACCCGGCACTTGTTCTTGGTGATAACGCTCATGGGGTAACATGGTGTCCCAGTTGCAGTCCACTCCGGAAAAACAACATTGTGTCCCTCAGTCCCCTTCTTAGTTTTCTTGGCATCGTTTCTTTACCTAACTACATGGGGCCTGGTGCAGTGCACTGTTGGCATTAACTTACTGGCCCAAATATGGATGAGGAAAGGATGTATAAAGTGTGTGGAGTGTTGAAGTGTTGTATGAACGGAGGGTGGCATCTTAAATGGATGGAGGTGCCACTGAACAGACAGGATAATATACGTATAAGGGACAGAAACAATCTTATGCTCTTCTCCTTAAGAAAAAATATGATACAAGTCCATCTTGGTGATGTTTGATCACAGGACCTATAGAGAACTGGGAATAGCATCTCCACAATATCTGCCATGGCAGTCTACAAGTAGTGCTTGGAGTGACACTACAGTGTAAATTTATTAAGATAATATGCAGCAACACGTGTCTGACTTCTTTTCTGAACAGTGGTTGTCCAGTCAGAGCCTTGGGCTCTGCTGCGAGACATGACTCATGACAGGACAAGCGACCAAGTAAACAAAGCTTAGGTTTTAAAATCCTTCGTGGTAGATTCTTATTCCAAAGGAAATGCCTCCCCTTTCAAGAACGCTATTTTTGGAAGAAGGAATAGCTGTTTTGTGGTGTCATGCATGGCTAGAGCAAGGCTATGGCAGAAAGAGTATTTTCACTTCTAGGTTTTCTTTGTATCCTCTGAAAAAGCAATCCTTTAGTCAAGACATTAAACCAATTTTATTCATGGCTGATCCTAGTCTGCAAGCAGGAGCAGCACTCAGAGCTGCTCATCAGGGCATAAAAAGCTTTAATGATGTATAACTATCAGTCTGTGAAAAATCAGCTAACATTACTGCATTATGCTGCATTATAACTCCACACTGAAATGTTCCTTTAACCACTGAGTCCAGATGCTGTTTTGGTTTACTGACTGTATTTAATCTCCCTGTATTAGCCTTGCTGTGCCCTAGAAATTATTTTGTCTTTGCTTTTTGTCTAGTACAAATTTACAGAGAGGGATGATGTAATATGTGAAGGACTCCTACTGTACTTTTTGCTCAGCTATGTAATTTTCATGGCACCTTTCTGGGGTAAATGATCCAAACTTGTATTTGCTGAGTCTGGGTTTGTTAGCTGAGCTTTGTGCCCTCATTGCAAACATCACAGGCTGTGATAAAAATGTGTGAAAGCTTACAGAAAGACAAGGAAATAGAAATAGGACCAAAACAATGCCAGCACACACAGCATCAGTGCATGGAAGTGCCACGAACCCGCAAAGATCTTCGTATCTCGTACTCTCGGTAGGAAAGGATGACCACTTTTCGTTCCATTTGAATAGCACAGTAGCATTCACTGTGTTTTAAAATCCTTTAGAAATCAGAGGAGAAGCTGTCAATGGGTGTCATTGATGAGAAATCAGGACCTTCCAGTCCACGTCTACATTCTGGTTGCCCCCACATGAAAAATGCTGCATAACAGGCTGCTTGGCTGCTGCTCGGCACAAAGGAAATCTGAACTACTGCAAGCCAGATGTTCATCATGGAAAACTACAATACAGCACTCTCATCATGCTTCTGGCTTCTGTGCAAATTAATAAATGTCATCTGATGCAAAAAATATTCCAGCCAATATTCAGGTTTCTGGTGTCATGCAGCCTCTTTTTCTGAAAGATCACTATCAAATCACCACCTCTTCCTGCAGAAGGGCTACTGTAAGACCCAGCCCTGTGCATGCCCCCTGCAACTGAGTGATGTCAGCCTCAGAAGAAGTAGAAGCAGAAGGTCCTCCTCAGTCAGGAGCAGGATGACTCATAGATATTTTCCCTCCCTGATGTAACGCTGAGAAATATAACTGCTCAGCATGTGTAAAAACACTGTATTGAAAGGGGAGTTATTGTACCTGACTGGAACAGAGAGGTTTCTGTCAAATGGAATCCTATTTGTTTCTCTTTTCATTACTGTGGCATGGAAAGAAGCTTTAAGATAATTATTTGAACTACAGAAAAGTCATTACAACTGGGCAAGCTGAAGAACACCATGAACTGGAAGTCTGACTCAAGGATTTGTGCCTTGACTTCATTGAAAGCTAGCATGATGTCGCTGTTGTAAAATGGAAAATGCCATTTTCTTTTCAAGCTGTAATATACTTATAAATATATGTTCAATTATTTCACAATCTTTATCAAAGTTTCAAGCAAACTATTCAGCCACGTCATAAGTAAATGAGAGACTACTGGAAGTCATGCAGGGGTCTGTGCTAACCAATGTATTTATAAACAACCCAGGGAAGGGGGTCAGCTGTGGGTTGACAACGCTGAGGGTAGCAAGTAGAAGTACCAAGTGTGAAGAGCTGCAGAAAGATCTGAGTGATTGGTTGAAAAACCAACATGAATTTCAGTGCAGGGAAATTAAACATAAAGTGTTCCACAAGGGGAAATATCATTTGAGCTTTCCACATAAAATAATGGACTCTGAGAGGATGGTGACTTCTTAGGAAAGAGGTCTTAGGGTTATGACAGATAGTGCCAAGAAAACATCAGCTCAGTGTGAAATTGTCAAAGAAAGGCAAGCCAAAAGCTAGCAAAGAACAGAGAACAAACCAGAAGACATGACAGTGCCACTGAATAAATCAGTGTTTTGCTCATCTTTTGAATGTTGTGTGTAATTCTGGTACTGTAATCCCAGAACTGATATAATGGAGTTGGGGCAGGGTAAGTCAAGGATGTTCAAAGATAAGGAACGGTTTCTGCGTAAGGAACTGCTGAGTAGGTGGGGACAACGCAACCTGCAAAAGAGGGAAATTCAGGGGATATTGTAGACATCTATCTATAAAATAATGAATATCAGAGAGGGACTGATCGAGTTCACTGTAGTCCAGTTCTAGAACAAAGGGACATCAAATTTAGACAGTGGGAACCATGTTAAAAACAGACAGCGGGAGACTTTTATTCAGGCAACAGGTTTGTGAAACTCCTTGCCAAAGGATGCTGCCATAGTGCAGGTTTACGTGGCCCAAGGGCCACTAGGGTTAACTAAATACACAGAAACACATGCAAGTGCAGGAAACACCCTGAAGTGGAAATAATTTGGGACTGGCAGAGTGTTAAAGAGAAGTGTCATATATACTTGGCCTGGGCGTATTGTTTCCCAGGTACCCACTTAAAGCGACTCCTGGAATCGGGATACGGAAGAAGCTAGACCTTGGGTGTGGCATGGTGGGGATGGTCTCAAGTATGTCACTCTCCAAGTAAGTTCCTGCCTCTATATGTGCAGGCTGTGGCAGGGAGCAAGAGGCTGCTTTTCAGTGTCCTTGTGGCTTTGGAAATAGTACCGAAGGATGGAGAGGGAGAAGAGTTGTCTCACCTGGTGTCGCTACTTGTATTCATCTTGTGATGTAAACCCAAGAGTGTTCTTGTTATTATTTGGGGGTTTTAACGTTCTTTTTATCTGCTGTAATTTCTCTCACCACTTCTTGTAAAGACTTCCTTGCTCAAGAGCTTTCTGAAACAATCCAGCACAAAGTAGAAAAATACACTGAAAAATCACATGGTGTGCATTACCTCTAACTTAATCACATCCGCATCTAAGCTATTAATCCATACATTTATACTCTATAACTGAACTCCACCTCCTGCAAGGAATATTTATCTTCATGTTGGGGGAAAAAAAATTAAATGAGAAAACAGTTGCTACAAAGAGTTGTGGTCAAAGTCTTGTGAAAAACATCTTAAGCGGTGTCTCCTGCTCTGACAAAACGTAGGCTTTGGAAAAGCTCTAGAAGGCTGGAGAGCTGAGGAATATTGAACGAAAGCTTTCCTCTCTAGAGCAGTGCCCTGAAGCACCACCACCCATACATACCTAGGGGTTGCTTTCACAGCAAGTTTGAAATCAGTCTAAACCATAGCTGCTGCTGCCACATGCTGCTCCATCTTTCCACGTACGGCTAAGTTTTCACCCCCAGTTCCCTTCATTGGTCTGTGTAAGCAGGCAGTGAGCCAGTTCAAGGAGTTGATCCATCAGAGAGCTAACTTGGCCAAGAAAAATACCTGTTTTTCTGCTGTATCAGTTCCAGCATGTGCAAGGGACAGGGGCAAAGCCAGGGACATGGTCTGCCTGGTCAGTCACTGGTTTGTGCCTCACTCACATCAGTGAACACTGACTGAGGTGAAAGGACTTGTTCCTGTACAGAGAATATTATTTTTTAGGGGTTTGTAAAGGTAAGATGATAAAGCAAAGACTATGGAGATTTAGTAACTTCAATAGTTCAGCCTGGATCACTGTTTCTTGGCTAGCAGAAAGGGATTTCAAGCATCTCTTCTGTCCCTTGGAGCACTTCTTCAATTCTCAAAGGCTTTCCTTACATGTAGTCTGGCAAGGTTGTCTTTCCTTTAATCCTTTATCTGTACATCTGTTCTGCAACAGTGAGGGAACTCAGGAAAACATCCCTGATAGGACTCTTGCCTTTTTAATGGCTATGTTTCTTTCACTTCCTACGTATAGATTTACATACTTTGAGACACTGCTAATCAGCCCTTAGCACTTCTCACTGTCTTAACTGAGAAATAAATAACTTACCTGCTCTGACCTCCAAAATCCAAGCTATCATGGGAAAGGTGACTTTTGATTATAAATTGTAACCACGTGTTGTATTAAAGAGCATGTCAAAACTGATATCCTTGCAATTCTCATTTGTGCTAGCATCTGGAATAATGTAAATTATAAATGAAAAAATGACCTCTGTGGTTAGCCAAATCAAAAGGCCCGAAAGGCTTCATGTTTAAAGAGTCATTTCATTCCTAAACAGATCAGGAAGTTGGAGAAACCAAAATCTGACCAAATCCTTCAAAAGAACATAAATAGGACAGAAAAGAAAAGAAAAGAAAAGAAAAGAAAAGAAAAGAAAAGAAAAGAAAAGAAAAGAAAGAAAAGAGAAAAAAAGGAAAATGGAAAGAAAAGGGAAAGGGAAAGGGAAAGGGAAAGGGAAAGGGAAAGGGAAAGGGAAAGGGAAAGGGAAAGGGAAAGGGAAAGGGAAAGGGAAAGGGAAAGGGAAAGGGAGAGGGAAAGGGGAAGGGGAAGGGGAAGGGAAAGGGAGAGGGAAAGGGGAAGGGGAAGGAGAAGGGAAAGGGGAAGGGAAAGGAGAAGGGAAAGGAGAAGGAGAAGGGAAAGGAGAAAGAGAAGGAGAAGGGGAAGGGGAAAGGGAAAGGGAAATAAAAAAGGAAAAAGGAAAAAGGAAAAAGGAAAAGGGAAAAGGGAAAAGGGAAAAGGGAAAAGGGAAAGGAAAAGGAAAAGGAAGAAAAAGACTAACCTGTTCATTGAGAAGCTAGGCAACAAAACACAGACAAAAAAAAAAGGTAATGTATACATTCTGCCAACACTAAATAATGAGCTTGCCTGGTGACCATTTCAATTATGTGCATTAACACACACCTAGTTTCCTACCAAGAACTTACTTGAAAATTAAGCACATGCTTGATGTCTTTGACAAGAAGGGATGGGATTATTCATGATGTTTAACGTTAAGGGCTGGATTGCACTGGGGCCACACCCAGGGGAACGTACACCATAAATGCAAAGTTCCTGTTGAACAGGCCTCTGCTACCAGGACTGCAGGTATTGATCTCCTCCTGGGGCTGCCAGCTCAAGTGCCCCAGCCCTGCACCAGGCAGAGGGGAGTTGAAACAGAGTTAGGCAAAAACTGCATGAGATTTGGAAGGTTTCCAATGGCTTTTCTCAGTTACATGAGTAAGAATTCTTAAATATATGCAGTCAGCACTGTGTGGAGCAATTCTGCTGAAAAATGCAATATCCCTTCCTTTGACTTAGGCAGGGGATTAATTAAAAACACATATGCATTTTCTCTCCTGCCAGAACTCAAGTTGATCTAACTAGGTTGGCACTATATTTGACCAATTCCCTAAGCATCAATCTGAATTAGCATAGCATGTTGAGAGGGATGAGGTTAGTTCTTTCTTTGGCCAGGATGTCTTGACATCAGGGAAAGATCTTTAGCTGTTGACAAAAGCAAAGTTTACCAGATTACGTGGGCACATGAGGATAATGTAGCAGGGAATGTGGGCTTCTCCACAGAAGTGGGAACTGTAAATGTCAGCTCAGTAAACCAAGAAAGCAGCCAGGCTTGCAAAACTCTAGTTACTTCATGATGTCAAGTGGAGATTGGCTGTCTAGTGTAAATCCTGGATATTTATTCTATAACTGTTTTCTTTAAACATGTAGCAAGGCAGATCCTTGCTTTACCATTAACTAAGCATTGACTGCAGTCTCAAATCCTCTATATGACAGGAAAGGACAAAGCTCAAATTCATAGGCAAAATTGCTGCATAATCACTTCTCAGCCTTTATAAATGAATAGTCTCATAGCTCACTATCAAACCAGTAATTTTTCTTTTTCTTTTTCTGAAGAGGAAAAAAACCTGAGTGGGCTATTACTATCCTATTCTATTTTGAAAGATACTGAAGTGTTCTGGAAATAAATCACAAATTGGTGTTCTCTGATGTAAGTATAAAATCACATAATCATGCCTTTCTCAGTAGTGGATACAGAAGAAGTGGTTTCAACCTTACAGAAGAGGCCTGTAAAGAACAAATTTAACGAGCACTATATAATTTAATATTTCTAGTTGTAATTCAGGAAAAAATATGTCATTCTCATGGAGACATTCCCTAAACATCTAGTTCCTGTAGTATTTTTGAATTACACATTTCATTTGTTTTATAAGACAGCTTATGGAAAATTACTAATATGGAGAAGGAAACATGGTTTTCTAGTAAAGAATAAGGAAACATGAATTCCGTTCTGGCTCTGCTATAATTTTCCGGATGACCCTGAGCTATTTTCTTAACAATCGTGCACCCTCAGTTGAACACACTAGCATGTCTTTTCCCCTCATACAGTCTCTGCTTGTCTCACTCAGTAGCAAGCTGCTTGGAGCACTTGCTACACACTGTGTAGGTCCCATGACAATGGATATCTGATTTTAACTGTTACCAGATTCATTCAATGAATAACATCCAAAATAGAAATGGAAGCATCACAAAGGGGAAGAAACCAGCAGCACAGTCAATGCAGGGAAATATTATAGAGGGAAATAAATTGTTCGTTCTTACAGGTTTTGTGGGTGGAGGGGAAGGGAAGCTGTGAAGGCTGAGGGTGGAATAAGGTTGTTGAAATGCATGTAAGACATAAAACACTAGACTCCCAAGACAAGAAGAGCCCATTTTATTTTTTTCCCTCTCCCTCTTTCATTTACTGCTTTGGGAGATGCCCCTGGGAATGCATTCCCAAACTCGTACTTCCAAACACAAGCAGGATGAAAAAAAAATGAAATAAAAAGCAGGCAGCTCCTCATAAATTTGAAGATGGCTAGGTTTGTGAAGTTGCAAGGGCAGCACATGCCAGTATATCTCCCAGTCTCCAACTATTGTAGGCTTAGGCAAAAAATCACCAACATTTTCACAGGGAATAATGCTAATCTGTAAAATTTGCCTGGAAACCACTCAGGGGTAACATTCATTTAATTACTTTATAATCAAATTCCTTCCTGAGGGTAAATCGAGTGCAATTTTTCTTTTATCACTACCCCTTCCTTCCCTTTGCCCATGCACATGATTACTGCTATGAAAAATCAGAGAGGAAAAAAAAATCTTCTGAGATACCATATCTTTAAATGCTACAGCCAAGTCTAGAAAGCTTTATTCCCCAAATGGAAAATGTTTCTCTGAGTTTAATAGTTTCAAGACTCTCTTTCTGTCACTTTCATCTGCTTTTCCATCCTGGCATCTTTAGTCTGAGTTACTGTGTGGGTGTTGCAGTGGTGGGTTCATATCATGTACTGGTACCCTTCTCACCTTCTGCCTTCACCTGACCCAGAGGGGAACGTGTCCTCTGATAATACCTCGCAGCCCAAGCGCCCCTGCACTCCAAAAGCCTCACTAACGATAAACAGCAACCTGATACTATATATATATATAAAAATATATATATATATAAAATACTATGTGTAGTCTGACACTATATATGTATAGTCTAATACTATACATAATGATAATATATCTATAATAATGAGAATGTAGAAGATGTTAAAAGTAGTTTGAAAAATCCCTCAGCTTTTACCATATATGGCTTTTCCAGTGTATCTAAGCCCTCAAATCCTTCCCGCTGGCTTGAACAAAAAGATTTCCACTTCTATATGCCATCTCCTTATAAATCAGACCAGCAAAAATAAACAGGGCACAGTTTTAACTTGCTGCAGAGAAGAGCGTGAAAAGGAAAGGGTGAAAGGTGAAGATTTGCTACAAAGCACAACTCCTGCTTTCTGCTGCTAAGTGCCAGAGACCTGTCTTCCTTCTCCCTCTTTCCCTCCCAAATCACTCTTTCCTCTCCTGCCTCCCAAATGCTGGCTTCTGGATAAGGAGAGTTTTTTTCTCTCCTCTGCAGCACAGGGAGAGGAGGAGCATAAGATCCTACCACAGTCTTAAGGTCAGGAAGATTTCTTAGGTAGCTTCTTGACACATCTTCCTCATGCATTTAGGATTGAGCTGACAGACTGCTTTTAGACTAGGCAATATCCCCCCTCCTCCTTCAGTTCAGCCAGGACTACTGTCTGTTTTTCCTGTCCTGTGCTTCAGAAAACATGCTCAAAAAAACATTTACTGCTGCAGGAATGTTGGCAAAGTGCTCCTCCCATCTACCTGCAGCACTGTGCATTTGTAATTTCTGGTCGTTTTCCATGGACCTGATGTTGTGCAGGGCTTTGACAAGTGCTTTGAGGCTTGTGTCCTGGGGTGGCAGATTTCCTGCAGTAACTGCAGGATGTTCTGGAAAGGCATCTTTGAGTCAGAGAGGTCTTAGAGGTTGCTATGCTCATGAACTGGCTGCCTGGGGCTGCAGGTAGAGCTTGAACACCGAGTTTGTTTCTGGAGGCCTCACCATCCCTGCGCTGTTCCTGTTACACTATGAACAGAGTGTGAGCTCCAGAAGATGGAGATTAGTTCTCATTAATAAGAGTGTTAGGGTGTCATTTTGCTTTTCACAAATTAACCTACAAATATGAAGTGGTTTATAAATGAAGGGATGTTGTGTCCCCCATCTTTCAACCCCTGTTACATCTGGTCCCTTGTAGAGCAGATGGGTGAGGTGTCGGACATCACCTGTCCATAGTCTACAGGAGGACTCCTTACGTTCCCCAGGCTTGGAGTGGGCCCCTTGCCGTACCGCAAGGCTTACATGGGTTCAAGTAGTGTCAGTCTTTCACTGAGGACAGCAACCAAAATGACCAATAAAACTGTGGAGCGTTTATTCTTAAATGGCAGGAGCACAGCAGAATGTTTTAGGTTTTAACCTAAACCGTATGGTGGCTTACCTGGTCTCTTATATGACAACTTTCAGGACTGAAGAAATAATTTTTTTCCCTTGTAATCTATGCGTTGTTTCTTCTCTCTCCCTGGCGCTCTTCATCTATTGTGCAGTCCTCCCTCATCCTCACTAACTATGCATTTATACAGAGCACAATTTGGGAAAAATACGTGGACTTAATTTAATAGTTGTCTCATTCTCTGCATATTATCATGACACAATTTTCATGAATAAATAATGCAACAGCAATCTTTCTTTCCCTGGGCACTGTAAATTAGCTATTTCTGGGTAGACAAGGATCTCAAGAAACAAGAAAACAGAAGTGCTGCTGTGATTTAATCTATTTTGTTATAGAAAATTTTCACTGTCAAGTCTGAAATACCTATCCCAAAAGGAAAAAAAAAAATCACCATCTCTATACAGGAAAATGTAAGCATCCTGGATAAGTCTACAACTGCCTCCAGTAGCCAGTGAGTTCCCTAGGTGTGGGACACAGTTCAGACAACCACTAGATAATGGGGACCAGACTGATCTCTCTGTAAGCCTTGCTTGTTGTTTTACAAGACCACAGCGGTGGCTCTGTCTAGGAACCATTAAGCAATTTACATGGCTCAGACAACACTGTTTGCTGTTCACAGGTGTCTCCGTTTGCTGAAGTCTGGTGACTTCTGTACTCACCCAGTCTGCTATGGGACACGAGTCCCATTGCTCATGAGCAGCTTTGCAATCCCCAGTGCCCATCCTCAACCAGTGACTGGGGAACCCCAAAGGGTGAGAAAGGCTGGTTAGAGAAGGCACCTCTGGGCCCAAGCATCCACGTGGCAGCAAGAACAGAGGGACCAGACCACCTGGTTCTGGACGTAGGGAGGAGTACAATGGCCGTGTGGAGAAAAGCAATCATCTCTACTGGGAATGGGTGAAGGGCAAGAATGGGAATGAACAGAGAGTGAGTTGAAGATGGAACAGCTTCCCAAACCAGTGCAAGAAAGGAAGAAGCTTGTTGAGGCTTCCTTCTATTGCTGCCTCTTTCTGTACCTGTTCAAGAATGAAAACCTTACACTCAGACACAAACACACTTTTTCTAAATTTGGCATTTATTTCCCTCCAAATTCTCATGTGCTGGCCAAAGCTGGAAGACAAAATGTAGGGCTTTTCCTCTTCCCCCTCCTAATTTTCTGCACGTCAATGCAGCAGAAGCATCCCAAGAACAACAGACAAGGCCCTCTCAATGTGTTTTATTGGGTAAGCAACTCAAAATCTCCTTTTGAAAAACTGTGGAATGAAAATAACTTCACCATTTCCCACAGTTTTTCACTAACGCTTATGGTGACTTTGCTTGCCTAAGTGCAAAATCTGATGACGGCACCTCACTGTGGCCAAATGCCACGGACTGTGAGGTGATAAAAGAACCAAATAACATTTTCTGGGTATGTCGAGCTACAGGGCAGTCACATATAACAACATTACCTCAGCTCTGAAGAGCCTGGAATATTCTGTTATACCACACCGATTGCCCGCCTTGATAAGGCAGGAGTTATTGCTGTGTTGCTACATCCCAATTAAACCCTTTATTTTGTCATTTGGCAAAAGAGGAGTTCTAATGAAGGCAGAATAAATGTACTAACTGAAAGGCAAATATCCCTCATATTTTCTCCTTCCTCCAGTCCTGGAATTTTGCACTGAACCTGGCGATATTTTATGAAGGTTAAACAAAATATTTGGAGCAAAGTCTGCTTTTTATAAACCCTGTCTCTGTCTAACCTTTCACTCTTAATAACATGAAGAAAAATATACAGTACTGAACGTCTGGCGGCAGCTCCCAGCCACTGTGAGACAGTTACACTGCTGCTAAATCACGTTAGCTGGAAGTTCGCAACACAGAGATCTTCTTGAATGTTTCGCCTCTGTTCCTACACAGCAACATTTTGTGTGAGATTTTTGCCTAAATCTCCTTTTGCACAAACTTTTCCCCATTATTTATCATGACCATCCATTTCACAATGATGCTTTTAAAAGCTGTTGATGAACAATCTTTCTGTACTTGCTATTCTCTCTTAATGGAAACCTTCTGAAACTGTTCCAAAGACCTCTTCGGTTCGCCTGCCAGATAAAGCCTCAGCCTGTCTTTGCCCTCCACTTCATTTTTGTGTTGTTAAATTTAGCTCTTTCTTAATTAGGTGCAAGTGACTGAACAAGCTTTTCCTGGACGATGTGCACTCACAAATGTGCGCTTGTTGCAAGTTAAAACGAGCTACTGGATGCTTATCATCCTCTTAGTGGGCAAAAAATTTATAAATTAATGAAATGAGGTGAAAACAACTCCAAAGGTAATAAATACAATGAAATCCTTCTCTGAGGCCTGGTATGGTGATGGATAAATACTCTTTTTTTTTAAAAAAAAAGATACTTAAAGACTGTGACTGCAGTAAATCCTTTCAAAAGAATTGTTTGAAAATAGATAAACATTGCTCAAGTTGGAAAATCAGCCATGGACCCAGCAAAGCACTTAAATTGGTGCTCAACCTTAAGCTGCTGCTGAACCAGGGAATTGATAACAGTTTTCCTTTAGTTTCAGGGAGGACAGCTGTGTTTATTTCTTTTTCTCCTTAATATGGAGCAAAAGTGCCTATAGCATTGGGTTAGAAGTCTTTGTTAACTCCTACGTAAATTTAAATAATAATTGAAATAATAATATATTATTTTGGCCAAAGCCTTTCTCTCCTTTAACTTAATAATCTGATGAGCCATTCTTTCGTGCTCTCCATTGATCCATGTGAGCTGTGTCGAAACCTATACTTCTTAACCACTCAATAAAAGCAAAATACTTATATGAAGTCTTCATTAAGATTTATAATGCCCTTAACTATTAATTTGCCAGCATTTCAGTGCTTGGTTTTGATAAAAGCTGGCACTGCATGGCGATATGAAAGTGATGGCTCTGTCTCCATCTGCACCCAGAAGCACAGCCTAGAAAGGGAATCCAGGACCCATCCTCCTTCGTTCCACAGAAGAAAGTTTCCATGCTAACACTTCTGAAAGGTCCTGAAACCAAGGCACTGCTTATGCTTGCCTACTCACTGGTCTGCTATATGCTCTCCCCCAATGGAAGTCAGTGAAGCCTGCTCAGCTACCAGGTCCTCAGACACCATCAGACTAAGACTTGTCATGGCCCAAAGACCAACAGATCCATCACCTGAGGAAAACTCTTCCAAGGGCCTCTCCCTTGCCTCCTCCTCCTCCTCACAGTCTGGGAAATGCTCCTCTACAGACAGGGATTGTACTGTGATGGGTGGACTCTTCAATGGGTTAAAAACTGGCTGGATGGCCGAGCCCAGAGAGTGGTGGTGAACGGGGCAAAGTCCAGCTGGCGGCCGGTCACTAGCGGTGTTCCCCAGGGCTCAGTTCTGGGGACGGTGCTGTTCAATATCTTTATAGATGATCTAGACGTAGGGATTGAGTGCACCCTCAGTAAATTTGCAGATGACACCAAGCTGGGTGGGAGTGTCGATCTGCTGGAGGGTAGGAAGGCCCTTCAGAGGGATTTGGACAGGTTAGATAGATGGGCCGAGACCAATGGCATGAGGTTCAACAAGAACAAGTGCCGGGTCTTACACTTCAGCCACAACAACCCCATGCAGCTCTACAGGCTGGGGGAAGAGTGGTTAGAAAGCGGCCTGGCAGAAAGAGACCTGGGGGTGCTGATCGACAGCTGGCTAAACATGAGCCAGCAGTGTGCCCAGGTAGCCAAGAAGGCCAATGGCATCCTGGCCTCTGTTAGGAATAGTGTAGCCAGCCGCTCTAGGGAAGTGATTGTCCCTCTGTACTCGGCACTGGTGAGGCCGCATCTTGAGTACTGTGTTCAGTTCTGGGCCCCGCACTTCAAGAAAGATGTTGAGGTGTTGGAGCGAGTCCAGAGGAGGGCGACCAAGCTGGTGAAGGGTCTGGAGGGTCTGACCTACGAGGAACGTCTGAGGGAGCTGGGGTTGTTTAGCCTGGAGAAGAGGAGGCTCAGAGGTGACCTTATTGCAGTCTACAACTACCTGAAGGGAGGTTGTAGTGAAGTGGGAGTTGGCCTCTTCTCCCGGGCAACTAGCGATAGGACAAGAGGGCACAGCCTCAAGCTTCGCCAGGGGAGGTTCAGGTTGGACATCAGGAAGAATTTCTTTACAGAAAGGGTTATTAGCCATTGGAATGGGCTGCCCAGGGAGGTGGTGGAGTCACCATCTCTGGATGTGTTTAAGAAAAGACTGGACATGGCACTTAGTGCCATGGTCTAGTTGACAGGGTGGTGTAAGGGCAACAGTTGGACTCAATGATCCCTGAGGTCTCTTCCAACCTGATTGATTCTGTGATTCTGTGATTCTGTGTGATACTGAGAGGCCTGGGCCACATCCCATTTGTGACTGGATTTGGTGATCTTAAGGGTCTTTTCCAATCTAAATGATTCGATGATTCATACTGCCAACATCCTCAACTGTTCTTGCCTGTCACTCAGCTCCTTAGATACACGTTTCTCACCCATTTTTAAATCAGAAGCATTCAGGTCAGTGATTAAAGAAATATTTTATATGCATGTTTATATTTTGATCAAACATTTCTTTTGTGACTAGCAAATAACTTTCAGGTTTTCTATGTATGCGTGTTTAAGAGCAATATAAGTAAACAAACCCAGCTGAACTACTATAATGATAAGAAGAATCTGGTTACCAGTTTGCTTTCCAGTGGGAAAGAAAAAAAATCCTCCAGAGTTAAATTTTCTAAGACAAGACAAGGGTCTGCAGATGTGACTCAATAGTAGTGGATAATTAGGTTACATACGTGCTAGAAAAAACACAGTGTACCAACAGATGCTTAAACTGCTTATGGCAAAGAATTCTTGCTGTCCAGAGTCACCATCAGACACTAAGCAAAGAAATTATTGCTTGGTAGTGCTGAAAGCAGAGAGTTTATTCCAGCTAAAGGACGGACCCCAAAGCACCATTCATTCACCCCATTTTAAGAGAGGGTTCACTGGTATCCCCCAGGACGAAGACCCACACCAAGGTGAGAAATAAGCTGGACCCCACACTCACTGACAGTACTTTAGCATCCTCCATACCTCTCTGCATGCATAAACCTCATGGAAGGAGATGGTGTAGATCCCACTCTTAATTTTAGCCATTTAACTATATGTCCAGCTCTCAGGGAGGCTACCACAGGTACCTTGATGCCAGCCACAGAAATACATCATTACTACGGTTCGGTGGCCAGCAAGTCTGGTAAAGGCAGAGGAATTTCAAGCAGGAAGCCCGTAGTGCTAGGCTGTTGTTGGATCCCCCCTGACATTAATGGCAACCTCGGTAATCCAAGCAAAATTAAGCGGTGGCAGATCAAAGTCCTGCTGCTGTCTCCACATCCTGAGCTCACCATTCAGATGCAAAGCTGCTCTCAAATAAAAGCCAGATGTTCAGCCGGCTCCATTTCCTGATTAGCTGAGATGTCACTTTGGAAGCCGACCGCTCTGGTCCTGGTCCCGAAATGAAACAAACCTTTCCAGTGGAAAATCAAGGCAGACAAAATAAAAGGTGCAAAACTGGTGTTGGTAGTGATGAGGACAGATTATCTCTTAGAAAGTGGCCCTCTCACAGGGTAAAATTACTGCAGGGAAAGTAGCTGGTTGTTCTTGTGCCACATTACATCATCCTCTTTTAAATCAGGCAATCTGCAGAGCAGACAGGAGCAATGTTTCTCACGGCTAATAACACTAAAAAACTGATAGGGTCCCGCAATAAAATACATTGCTCCTGGTTGGAGGCAAATGGGTCAAAGGCAGCCTTGATCCTAATCTTGGCAAGGCTGATGTACCTGTACTTTCCTCTGAGAACTAAGAACTTCAAAAAATTTATCAAACTTGAAAAGAAAAACCCGAAGAAAGAGGTTTTTTTAAAAGCTTTCTTTTTGAATGCATGTTTTTGAAAATCCAGTTTTGTTTAAATTTGCAACATTTTGATTGTTCTTAAGATTTTTCTGTTTTCAATTCTTGTCCAGAAAGACTGGGAGTTCTCTTCTCTCTCAAAGTTTGAACTTTCGAGAAAAAAAAACCCATACAACTTTAAATTCTGGAAATTTTGTCTTGATTTTGGCAAAAGTACCTTGCCTTCCTGTACAATTTAGTGTGTGGCTATTGTGCAAGTTAGCTCTCCTAAGTTATAAGCCTGTGTCTCTTGAAAAAAACACCAAAACAAAGTTGTGATAAAATATGTTTAAATCAATTTTGTGAGCTAATCTTCTGCTTCCCCATCACTGCTTTACACAGGCAAAACTCCACTAGTCCACATGAAGTCAGTTGGTTTAAGCTGTGGAAAAGATATGTAGCCAGGCCAAGCGCTTCGTTTTAACACAATCCTACTGACTTGGTGAGAGCTCAGCCTGAGACATCCACTTTAGTTTTTGTCCAAGACATGGCTGCTATAAAAATCTAAAAAATCAGGATTTGACTTATATTTTCCAAAGCATGCAAACATTGTTTTGGATATGTAGCATTAGGTGTGGGCAGCAGTTTTATTTTACTACCCGCCCTGTCTTGAAGCAGAAGTACCCCTGGAAAATAGTTTTATGTGGGCTAAGACCCAGCCCTTGGCTTTCAGCATTATTTTTTTTGCTTGCACTGGACTCTCAGCAGATTGAATGGATGAAAACGTATGTTTCACAGTTAGTTTATTCCTTGCCCATGGTTTTCCCTTACGAGATCCTACCGTAAAGTCTTAATTCTAATTTCAGGCTTCACACTCACTTCTTTGGAAGCTGTATGGGCTGTTCCAAGAACACATCACTGGGGCTGCAGAGGAGACTTCAGGAGGGGTGGCAAAACATTGTACCCCCCAGTTTCGGGATTAATAGAAAAGAAAATGCCTATTGTTCTGCCAAAAAACCTGCTTGTTTATAAATATTCTTTCTTTCCAACTTGTAGGTACCGTGCATGAAGGTCATCTTACAATTGCTTGTTTTCAGTTTTTGCTCCCTTTAATTCTGTGAGCTCATTAACAATGACTGCAGATCTAATGGCCTTTAATTCTTTAAGATCTACATTCTTTAAATGGTCTGGGACAAACCCAGCTCCAAGCTACAATGGTAAATATTAAATGCTATAATAACAGAAATCATCGGCCATTGGTTTTCATTGTGCTGATGGTTACTCATGAAACCTGAATTTGCCCACTGTGTTTTAAAGAAAGGCAGTCAGCTGCAAAAAAGTATGAGAACAAAACATTGTGTCCTTTCCTGGAGGGGACAATACCACGACAGTAGAAAAGACTGCACCCCCTAATGCCTTTTTTGATATCCTCCTTTTCTAAAAAATTTTAGTCCTTTTTTTTTTCATTTCACCGTGTCATTATGCTCCCTACCCCCATGTGACTCCTTACAGGGAAGGTTTGGCCATGCCCAGGAGAAGGTGACATCCCCAAGGGTCCCAGCCAGCTCACTAGAAATTTCACACTGGAAGAACTTTTCCTGCGACACCAAATGACAAATACTCCCTCCTCTTCCCCATTTGCCCACAAAACCGTCATGCTCTGAAGGAGAAGTAAGCTCCTTCAAGCTTTGGAGCAGTGATTTAGGGACCTACCTGCCAAAGCACCAACAGCACTGGGAAGGGAGCATAGAGTGGAGGGTGGAGTGGGGACATGTCTTATCTCTGAGAAGGTGGTTTCCTCATGTTCTTCCAGTGAGGAATGAGAATTTAAATCTCAAAAAAAATGCAGATTATTTATAATTCATCTCTTTACATGTATGCTTTTTCAGAGTAGGTGACAAATGACAGAGAATACAGAAGAACCGCATAGTGTCATAATTTCTCATTTAGAATTATTTTAGCAGAAGGAGCATCTGATACTGATAATGATAAAAAACTTTTGCTATACTGCCACATAGTATGCCAAGGGTTGAACATACAGTGGATTCAAAGCAGAAGTAGCAGCATTTAAGTTACACCCCAAAACTTCTGAATTGGCAGAGAATTGCAGAGAGAATTGCAGTTTTGCCGCCCTTATGAGTTCGTGCTTGACTAAAAACAAAAATGCATACTTTTGTTGCTGGAATGACAACTGGGTTAATGAAGTGCTGTGAAAAATATGAGGAATGGCATCATTGTACTACACCACTCAAAAGTAAGGTTTGGTATCACTGCAGGACGGCCACAGCAATTCTGTGTCTGAATTGCTTTAATCTCAGAATAAAAAGAAGAACAATAGCCCCAATTTAATTTAGTTTATTTAAATTTAATATTATTCAATTCCATTATTTTCTATTCTATTTCTATTTTATTCCTCCTTTTTTTTTTTTTTTTGTCTTTAATCCTTTTCAGCATGGACCCCTGGGAGAAAGAAACGAGGAACTAGAGTCCTGTTCCACAAAGGCCCCATGGCACTTCCAGAACCAAAATGGGGTGGGACGACTCAGCACACTCCTGCACTGATCCTGGGTCCAGCCTGCCTGAGAAGATCAGCGCTGATATGTATAACCCTGGTCTCAGGCCCCAGTACTGCATAGCAGAGGAGAGGAGGAAGCTCTTGATGTGTAGATGCTTGCAGTCTCTGCTAAGGATGGTGATGCCTGAAGCAGCATCAGGAGTCAGTTTCAGCTTCAGTTGCAGCCTCACTTTTTCTGTGCCCTACTTCCTGATCCTTCAGAAAAAGGTGAAATAAATGAAAAAGAACTGAGAAATTCAAGGGGCAGCTCACCAAATCCATAAAGCAAGTGCCACCTCTGGAGCAGTATCCTCATTTTCTGTGCTCTTTTCCTATGTGTGTATCTTTTCCCAGCCCAAGCTACCTCCCAGATGATTGCATTTTGTGGCTGGCCAGATAACTGCTTTGGTGTGTCCTTACTTCTTGCCAATGGATTGGCAGAGCAGTCGTCTGAAACCCAGTAAAATGGTTTAGAATAACTGTGTACCCGTGCCAAAAAGGTACTTCACTGATGCATCTTAAGAGCTTTGATTTGCAGCAATTAATTACAGTCTTCATTGTCTCGATTGCCTCATCACACATTTTGGGTGTTTTCATTTGACATCATTGCTGCATTATTGGTACACAGCACTCTGTGTTCCTGCTCATACACAGGTAGAACTTGAATATTTTATCATATAGTTACATTTTTCAACTGCCTTACGATGAAGGAGTTTTGCATGCAAGGTCCAGAGTTACTTCTGTTGCTTTTTCACTGACAATTTAGGGAAGTGGTGAGACTGATGTTGTTTCATCATAAAACAACTTGTCAGACTAGAATTCTCTGAAAGGTACTATCTCAGCAAACATTCTGCTGAATTCTGAGCTTCTATAAAAACACAGAAACTGAAACAATTAACGGTTCACTTTAATTTTTTTGGACAATGCCTGGCTGAATGACATGCTCTATTAATCTTATGAAAGCCCAGAGGAGAGATGGAAAAATGGACTTGCCTCAAAAACGAGCAGTGCCACGTGGTATTTCCGTTCAACAATATGGCACCTCAAGCATGGGGCTTTGTTGTGCTTGTTGTTTTATAGCAAGGATTTGCTGCAAGTGTTGGGGCTTCCACGCTGAACAAAGGGAGCACCATGCCCCTTTGACGCTGACCTCTTTGGAGCAGGACCCCAATGACCTACCCAACTACACCTGGTAGTGCACACAACTGCACAGAGCACCAAGCACAAGGAAAGAAAGAACTGGGGCTAGATTTTATGTGAGGCTCCCTGATGTCATTTTTAGCCCCACAATAGCTCTATCAGCTTGCAGCAGGAGACCCTTACCTGTTTTTGAACCATTTGGACTCGTGTGGTTTCAGGGAATAAGTCAGAAATGAGGTTGTATTGAGGCTTTGTTCCCCTTCGGAAAACAGCAATATCAATAAAAAATAAGAAGGCACCTCAGTAGATTTGGTAGCCTAAAACCAAAGCAGCTTCCTGTATGCAGAAACATACAGACACCGAAGAAGGGAAACATTCTCCTGGAGAATTATGTACTGCATTCAGGTATGTTCTTGATTTTGTGCATCAACACAGGGAGGGATGGATTCCCACTGTGTGAATACTGGGGCTTGTGAACTCTTTAGTCTACCCTGCAGCACACTCGTGTGATGATTTAATGGGCCTTCTGTTTAGTTTATAGCCCATCCCCTCACCCAAAAGCAGAGAGTAATGATCACAACCTGGGACAGTTGCAAAGCATATGTGGAAAGCTTTTCAACCCTAAGGCTCTAATCTCTCCTGTTAGCCACCACTGCCATGTGGCAAGGCTATTACTGTCCCTGACTCTGAAGCACAGTTCATAAACTCCTTCCACATGGTTTATACAAACCCCTACAAGGTTGTGCTGCATTGTTCTGCAGGCAAGGAGATGCATCATCCTCCATTTCCCCTCTCTTCTTGCTGAGCCTAAGAGAAAATTATTTGTCAGTGTTCATTTATGGAATAGTAATTGAATTCTTTTTCTGGTGATTAAAGAAATGACAGATGTTGACACGTACAACTTAAATGAAAACAAAATGCTGACCAAACTAGAGTCATGTGGAGGGACCACTGTTACCTCCTGATGCAAACTACAGATTCCAGATGAATCCCAGATGCTCGCTGGAGTATGCACAAAGAGGACTGTGTTTATTGTCACTGCATGGTTATCTCAGCAGTATGTCCAATATAAAATAATGAAACTTGCTTTCAAGCAATTTATCAGAAGAAAAAACAAACCAAAAAGCTTAGGAGTCTAAAAGGTGTCTTGACTGACAAATGGGAATTTTAATAGGAAAGATATTGAAAACCCTTTGAGTTTAAACTCATTCTTGTTGAAAAGGGTCTTTGTTTATTTTATTTACTTTTTTTTTGTTTCTGTTCACACTCTGTCAGTCTTTGTAAGTAGGCTCTAGCATCCCATTACAAGAAGAGTATGAAGACTCTCTGAGGAGGAATCTAAGCTATTATTTCTGAGGTGCATCACATCTATGCTTTAAATTTTTAATGCGAAATGGGCGCTTTGAGGTGAATTCAGTTGCATTTCCAGAAAAATACTTGTTTAAAAAAAAAAACTTCCTTTACGGTTTCATAGAAAACAGAGATGTTCTAATTTAAAAGATTATTAAGGCTGATTACTAATTTTTTTCCTATTAAAAACACAGCTTTTATGGAATTACAACCTATCCAACCCTTTCATTCTTCTGAATAAGTCAGATTGATTGTAGAAGTTATAGTAAGTTACCTGCAAAACAGGAGTTTTGATAAAATAAGTCAGCAAAACTTAAACATGTGGGGTCAGACCTCCTCCTGGTTATAGCTGGAAGAGTTCTGCTGATTTACACTAGCAGAGCATTTGTTCTGTAAATTTCTGTAGTTATTTTTACTACATATAGAAAGAAGCCATTTTTTCTTTTTAGTTCACCCTCTGCACAAATCCCCACCCGTAGCTTGCAGATCTGCTAGCCAAGGTTTAGGCTGGAGCACACACTTAGGCACCATGAATGTGTTTTGGAGAAGAAAGCTTTTACAGTGGAAAGGCTGACATATTCCAAACGATTCATGGCAAACGCAATGGAATAATGGAAAGAGAAAACATGTAAAGAACAAGATGTATTCTTACAGGAAACTCCATGAGAAACTGCATTCCAGTTAATAATTGGTATTCCCAAGAGAAGGCATTTAGCTGATTGTTTTTCTTGCCCACTAATACATTACTCTCTTTAAAACTAAGTGCAACTCCTATGCTTGGGGTTTTTAATAGATAGTCCTTGGCAGAATGGTCATCTTAAGGTTTATTTTCCATGACCACTATGCCTGGTATTTGATTCCTTCTTCCTTTTGTAGGATTTACAGTCAAGCTGCAGATTTTAAACTAGTTCAACTTCCAAGGTTTCTGGAGCAAAGCTTACTCTACCAAGCAGAAGACTGGAATGCTTTACGGCTATTTTTCCCTTATTTTGTCTTTAACTCAAAGGTGCTCATTAGCCAGGTAGAGGAATAAAGAACTGCAGCAGTCTGCATTTAGGGCTTTACTCAGATTTTTAAATACAAAATTTACAAAGAAGTAAGCATGCAAATGTTTGTTGGTAGCAAGAAGTCAATACAAATACTCATAATCAAGGATTAAACCAGAAAAAGACTAAAAACTCCACTTTCCTTTTCTGTTCAAAAGGCTGGTCCCAGTCATCAGGACTGTATTAAAAAGAAGGAGAAAAAATGTGAAGATTTGTAGATACACTTACTCCCTCCTTTAGTATTCACTCTTAGCATGAGGAAGTCAATGAGGGCTGTAATTCTGATAAAATTTGAAACCAGTGTTTAGAAAATAATAATTCTGTATGTTTTCAGTTTGTATTTTGTGAATACAAATGAACCTCTGGGATATTTTAGTTAATTTCTACACAGATCATCAATTAAATATTTGGTTTGAGGAATACATTTTGTATGTGTACGTACTCCCTGGGGGGATAATGCTATTTGTGTTTCTGCATTCTTTCACTTTTATGAAAAGGCTGAACTAAATAGGGCAAGGGGGGAGCATGTTCCAGGCATTAAGGGTATCAGCAGATCTGAAGTGTTCAAATCATTGCAGACTCTTGGGAGTGCAACTGACTAGTTAAAGTCAGCCTAATACAGATGATTTTGAAAGCAGATTGTGGGTCAACAGCCAACTACAGCTGCAGAAAAAAATCTCCAGGAGTTTGTAAGATGACTGAGCCTTAGCTGGAGAAAAAACATCATGGTGTTTTGCCTTGCTGTGAGAACTGGGCTAGGCCTACCCTTCGATTGCACTAGCAAAGTTACTGGTTGCTAACCACCTCTTCATGCCCCTGTTCTGTCCGGCTTCAGCCAGCCAGAGCCGTTTGCGCTGTGTCTTGGTTCTCCCATTGCCGATGCATCAGCAACCTGGTCTGCAGATGTGAAGCAGACAAGCGAACTTGGACAAAGCTGCCACAGCAGTGGGAAGGAGAGTTAGAAGACAATGGATTAGCAGTTTAAAGGAGAGGATACTCCCATTAGCCGTGGAGAGCATTTTCCATAGCAGTCATGGACATTAATAACACTGTCAATTACACCAATTAACAGCCTTCCATGGTAACGTGAATTATAATTAGTGGGAACATTTTGCTAATTAAAACTTGAATTAACCCCAGTATCAGCTAATCAAATTAGAACTGCAATCAGTTTACTTTATAAAAAAACATGTAAAGCTTTTTCCTCCCATCTCCCCCTGCATCCTCTCCTCCCCACATCCCTCCCCCAAGTCTGTCACTGATCATCACTCTCCTTGGTGCCATTTCATATAGCCATGTACAAGCCTTGCCTGTGCTGTAAGGTTGCTCTCCTATGATTAGCCTGCTTAGCTGTACTATCAGCCCCCTGGTAGGAACACAGGGTATGGCATCAGGAGACTTTTCTGCTAAGGAGGCATAGCTTTCAGATGAAGTAAGATGAGCTGACAAAAAATGCCTTCTGCTGGCATAGCTACATTAATGATGCTGTTTTTCTGTTGGGTTTGTTGTTGTGGTTGTTGTAAACTGGAATAGTGGTGTTTGTTAGTCAAAGGTGGATATTTCCAGCCCAGTCCCAACATCATGCTATTGGTGAACTGTGTAGCATTATCTGGGACTGAATCTTTCTTCTGAAGGTCGAGGTGGTGGGCAGTTTTTTTCTCTCAACCATTTTCCACCTTTGTGTATTTTCTTCTTGCACCTCTGTCCTCTAGGAGCAGCGTTCAGGGGGCATCATGGGAACATCATACACCCTGTGCTCATATTCCGGTCCTGCTACTACATGATTATGGCTAATTCATTCTCCCTCCCCACCAATTTCATCTTATCTGAATCAAGGCAGTGGTAACAAGCATATTTATAAAATGCATGAAGACAGATATGAGAAAAGTGCTATTTCCAATTTCTCTCTTCTATGCACTTCAGAAATAACCATGGAACAATAAACACTCCTCTTGTTGAGTTAGATTTTTTACCATAAAAAATTGCAGATTATTACAGATTTGCATGTGCTTATTACACAGAAGTAACAGGTACAAGAAGCAGGATTTTAAGATTTGCATAGTTAATATTAATTTCAATAAATACGATCAGTCAGCTTGCACAGCTGTTGGCTCAGAGAGTTAACAGGTGTCACTAGTAAAATGTTCAAATGGTCCTTTTTTATTTACTTCACGTCAGTAAAAGAGTACAACTGCAGTCCCTAAAAGATTACAACTGTAACATGTTTCGGAAGAATATCGGGAGTGGGGAAGTCTAATGTTTTTTTAAGGCTAGACTCTTCAATGCAACTGATGTTCTACATGCTTGTGATATGTTCTGCTTACGTATAGTGCCTGAAAAAAAGCACACAGTGAGAGAAAGTACAAAGAAGGAGAATGTGCTGTTCCAGGAGCTCTGAACTGAGGCAGATTTTAATCTTAGAAGCCATTTAGATGCTACGGAGATGGTTGACATAACATTGAGATGGTGTCAGTTGAAGTATGTGTTTCTCCTAGATGCTCAGGAAAAACCCATATCACTTTCCCATCATGTCAAGAAAGCACAGCAATTAAATTGCAGACCTGCTTGGGCAGATCCCTTTGTGTATAGTCATGGGTCCATAAGCACAAACAGCTGCCTGAGCAACATCTTCCATTGAAGCCAAGGCCTTGAAGAGGAACAAGGACAGGAGACTACTGTAATACGTTAGTGGAGGAAATCCTTGCTGTTGAGAGCATGCTGTTCTTGAGGGACAGAAGACTTTTGTGTCCAAGCGTTATTCCCCTGGGAACTTCACCTAAGCTTTGATCATACTAATGTCACTGACATTTTGTCCAAGGAGATCTTTCACGGAACGTATTGAAGTAAAGGTCTCATCTCACATTGGATGTACGCGAGGAAGAAAGAACTGTGGTGCTCTGGACTGTCTCTGCCCCCACTGACTTTGGGAAGAAATATTTAGAGATCATTGTCAGCATTTGTCAGGGAAATGGCTCCAATTTCATATTGCACCAATACATCATGTCTTGAAGTAAAACAGCCTTGAAAGCATTTGTGTGTGCGGTTTGCTTTGCTTTCTGCGTTGGATAAACAGTTCATGAGTTTTCATGGGGATATTAATCTCTTCCTTGTCTTCCTTTGCCCATTTACACTAAAAGCAGTGGAATTTAAAGCTCTCTCACCAAATGGAAGCTGTCTCTGGGGTGGGAATCGGCAGATCTGAGGTGGCTTCCTTGTCAGTCTGGGCATGCACCTCATACTGTTCATCCTGATGACAGACATAGGTTTTTCAAGCAATTATGCTTGCTTCCACCCATTGCCCGATCTAACATCCATTAAAGTCAAGAAGAAAGACTCCTACTGATTTCACCGGTCACAGCATCCCAGCCTTTCTTTTGTAATTGCCTAGTCACTTAACTGGTTTTAATTCTGAGCTGATATTCCTTACAGCGTGTTAAATCTAAAGATTTAGACAACCTCAACTTTGTGGAGCGTAAAATTTGAGACACTATGAGTGACAATGTACATATAAGTGAGGAAATCAGATACATTCATTCATTACAATTACGCCCTTCACCAGCTCTATGGAGTTGGCAGAACTTTCCCTTAAATGATGAAAGGGAATTAGAAGAAAGTCTGGCTCAAAACAATGAACTATTTCAAAGCAAACCTGAATTCCTCGAGGTTAAGCAGCAGTAAAATTGGCAATAGGTACACAGTTGAGAGGTTTAGATACGCTTGTTGTTTTGGCTGATGTCCAATTATAAAAACATTGTCCTTGAAGTTTAGCAATTAGTGATGGTAGGAGTAATTCCACAAAGAGATGATGGACTTTAGACAAATGGGGGAAGCAGGGAGGGTTGAGGGAAGGTTGCCTACTAAATAACCTACAGACAGAGTGAGTTCCTTCAGTATAGAGGTATTCATTTTTCTGCTGGGATGAAGTAGAAAGGAAAGGACTATTTCACTTTGATTCACTTCTGAGAGCACATACAGAAGCTGTAAAGCTGTTTTAGATGACCACGCTGGTAAACCACCCTGGTGCCCCTGTTTGAGACAGCCATAAATGCCCCTCAAAGAAAAAAGTCCTTTCACAAGCTCTCGTGTGTTGACCAGGCTGAAAGGCTATAGCACAAGTAATGTCAGTGCTTTAAGTCGGAGTAGAGGCGATGAGAGCCATCCTTAGTCACACTGGGCAGGAAGTCTGTCCGCAGATGGGCAGGGAGGGCTGGGGAAGGGTGTGCTGGTGGTCAGCAGACAAACAAATAAACTGCAGGGAAGAGACTTCAGGGTGCTCTCAGTTTTCCACCCAGGGGAGACTATCAACACAATGCTGTAACATGGAATCACTTTGTCAGCAGCATCACTCCTGAATACCAAATTATAAGATAAGATATTCCCTTAAAAGAAAAAATGAGAACATGCTTCTCTCATAGGCATCAGTTTGGCTGGTCAGACATGTCTAAGTTGGCCTCTTTAGAGCAAAGAAAGTATTACTGCAAAGACAGATGTCTGCAGACATTGGCGTAATGGTGAGTTCAATCACCAGAGTCAGTGATCTCTGTTCTTCTCTTTGTGCATCCCTTTTTCACGTGTTCAGTAGAAGTACAAAATGTGGAACACACCTTGGAAGACTAGATCTGTCCTTCATTAAAATACAGACTCACAGAACTGGCTGAAGTTAGGCGGGTTGATTCTGGGCCTTTGGATGGGTGAGACTATAGGACGGGTTGGATCAAGCTGTCCAAAAGATATCAAGACCCACTTCATCTGTTCAGGCAATAAAAGGAATCAGGCAGAAATTCAAGAGAACTCAGAAGGAAGCAAACGGAAAATATGGAGCTTAGCCTCTGTTGTTTTATATATTTCTCTATTTCTATACCCATTGTTGAGCATGGTCTCCTATAAAAGGTTTGCCTCCCTAGATATTGGTGTTTGCCCAGTTTGGGTTCAGGTGTATTTTATTATATTAATCTATTTTTTTTCCTCTTGTTTGATGAAACTGGTTGTTATTTTTATCATTACAATAGTTACTTTTTCCTGCAAAACACGTAAGACACATCAGAGGGAAAGACCTTGAGCTGTGTTGTGCTTTCATGGAAAGCAGCACACTGTGCACTTGCCAGTCTGCTGGGCCTCAAGGCACTCCATAGGACTGGACAGTGTTTTTCTTACCTACAAACATGTGCATATCTGGATACCAGTATAGAGCTGAAAATATCAAGAGACAGTTAACTTTACTGGTCAAAAGAGAAGCTACCTGGATATTGAAGACAGAATTAGTATTGGAAGCTGAAAGAGTTCAGTAAAGAAAATGTGAACACTGCATTTGTTCAGTTTTTAAGGTACCTGTGCCTAGTTTGGACTGGTTCTCTCTTCTTTGATGTAATCTTCTGTCTTTCCTACATCTTAGCTGGTCTGATTTTCAATTCCATGAGAGGTCACAACACAGGAGTGCAGGGGTGGCTGGAATACATCAGACTGGGGGTCCATCTACTCTGATATCTTTCAATGGTGGCCTAAGTAAGACTGAAAATAAGGGCAGGAGCAAATTATGTTTCCCATAGCAGCCTCCCAGGCATCAGCTACTTTCAGCTCAGGTTGTGCCTGGGTCAGATGCAGTCTCTCTGCTTGTGGTAAACCCTCCTCTTCCCTGAACTATGAACAAATTCCAGTCTGCCCTTGAAGACACACCAACTTTCAAAAGCCATGATTTTCAAATATCTATTGGCATCTTGCAGCTTCTAGTTTTGAGGGAAGATCTGTTTCGTATCCAGATGTTCTGGTGAGGCTTCTTCCACAGTACAGGTGAGGGTGAGGACATGACCTGTCTCCTCTGAGCCAGTCTGTTTGGGAAACCTCCATCCATTAGTTATGAACTGAATGGATGAACCTTCCAAATATAAGGAAGCATCATTACATTGTTGCACAGCACCAAAGGGAGATACTTTGATATTGCTAGATCCCTTCTGCCTAGGCCAGTGGTCTGTCATGTCTACTCCAGGTGCTGTATGTCATGGAGAGAAAAGTTTGGAAGAACCTATTCCTCAGTCTATGAAAGGGTGAATAAACCCCCATGATGTCCTGGTCTTTGGGCTTTGGAGATCTAAATACAGGTGGATGAACTGGCTTCTCCTTAGAGGCACTGGGTCACCAGTGTTGATGACAAAAAGGTGGAATCTCTGCAGGGAATTTTCTCCTATTTAATAACACTTTTAGGAAGGAAAAAAAGCAAGTCTGGACACTTTGGATGGTTGCTGTCATGGCTGACACATGCTGATATAGGGAGTCAGGGTTTATCCCCTGGGAGGCTACTGTTTTTCATACCTAAGGGAGAATGAAGGCAATATGTATAATACAGCTCATTCTATTAAGGCTTCTGGGAGGGGGGGAAGGCTAAATTTGTTCTGAAAAAGCTTCTTCTACCTCAAAAGATACAGAAGCCCTGCAGAACAATGTTCATACGATCTTCTTCAAAGAAATTGCCACCGCTTGTCAGGTGCTTCCAGAAAGGGGAGAGGGTGAAACTGAAGGAAGAAAGAGAAAGTAGGTCTCTGATTATTTAGTTTGGACACTATTTTAGCTTCTCATGTTTCTGGCAGTAGCCCATCGCATCTCAGATCTTCTCAGGTTCAAATTCCTTTGACAACACTATTCTCATGGTCTTAGTCCAAACTACACCAGACCTGCAGGTAAATTTAAGTTATTGGCCTCCAGTGATGTCAGTTTAATGGCTTTCACTGGCACTGGCTTAACTTTAAAATACCACACTCCTGAGATACATACAGTTTATATGTCTGTATATGTTGAAACAGTCCTTAATGTTAAATAGAATGATGTATAAAATGTCTACATATGAGTGATTATGAAGCTGAGCCTATTTTATGACTTCAAATATTTTCCACATTATCACATATTTCAGACTGCACAGCCACCTGAAACTAGTCATTATTTTTAAGGGTTGTAGTTTCCCTTTCTTTTTTTTTAAATAAAAAAAAAAACAAATCAGGGGCTAAAAATATGATTTTTTTTTCCCATTGAATTACTTCTAGAAAGCATTTACATTGTCCAGGAATGTACAGTACAAAAAAGTTGAAAATAATAGTTATAAGTGCTGCTGTGAATTCAGTGCTTAAATGCTGGAATAGCTGGCTATAATACCAACATCTGCAAAGAAACACAAGTCTCTTTTTTTATTGTTGTTCCCATTTAGTGAAGTCATTAAAATATGTATCTTTCTAAAGGATCTGATATAGGTCAAAATTAATCAACACACGATGCAGAAATGACTCAAGTTCGACATCTTACGCTGCACGGAAATTTGGACTAAATGATCCTAATAGCTCTTTCTGGCATTCAAAATTTGTAAATAGCTACCTACTTCTAGCGATTTCTTAGGAGTGAAATGTGGCTTGTTGGATACACGTGTGTCGGCATCAGAGTGGATGGCCTACTCAGGCAGACACATATAAATTCTGGCAGTGATTGAGTATTGGCTCAATTATTAAACTCAAACAGAGTTTAAAGTAACACTTTTGGCCTGGTTGAGATTCTGTATAAGTCAAATGCCAATTACATGTCTGTAATATTAGGCATTAAATCCTCCATACCGTGAGGTATAGCGTAGTTTACTATTTATCTGTTGAAAAGCATGACTCAAAACCCTCTGAGCATATACACAATGCTTTTTTATACAAGACATTAAAGCAGACTTCTATTAAAACGCCAGCAGTTTACTGTGCTTGTAGTGTCTCAAGTATTATGGGATTACACACCACTCTGGAGGGGAAGAAAGCCTTAGGTGGATTTGCTTGTTTTGCTTTCTCTTTTTCTGGCAGTGGGGAGGGGATGAAACAAGCCCTGATTTGTTCAAACGCTATAAAGGTAACCAAACCATCACCATTTGTCAGGCTTTACTCAGGCACAAATGCAAATGAGATTGACTGCAAATTAATTCTATTTGTGCTTTATCACATTTGAGCAACCTGGTCTGGTGGAAGGTGTCCCTGCCCTTGACAGGGGGGTTGGAACTAGGTGATCTTTAAAGTCCCTTCCAACCCAAGCCATTCTATGATTCTATGATTCTATGATTCTATGATTCTAAATTGCACATAGCTGGAAATTCACTGGCATGTAGGATTGCCTTAGCCTTACTACCCTCATCACACTTTCCCCATCTTTCTCTGCAATTTCAGAGGTCACAGAGCTCCTCAGGTGTGGAGAACTCTTTCTCTGTGTGCAGATTCTCAAGAAAGTTTTAAAGTTAATCCCAGAAGCCATTTGTAGGAGGCTCCCTTGTACAAAGAGACAGGAGCAAAGATGAACTGGGCCCAAAGTTTAAGCCTGGGGCTCCTCTTCCTTTCTTTCTTGCAAAATGGCAGAAAAAATAGCTGATCGTTGACAGTAATTTTACCTCTAAAACATAGCTGGGTATTATGTAATTGTAGGAGCAGGACTGTTAGTTAAAATTAATTACCCTGCTGGTTGGAGAAGAGGAATTTCTCCAGCGCTTGGGTGTAACTGGTTCCCTCCGCGGTGCGCTATGGAGGAGTGATGGAGTATTTTTGAGGAGGAGCCAAGCCTGGTTTTCTTCACCAAAGCTGCGGCATGTTTGGTCTGATGGGAAGCACCTGTCTCTTGTGGGCTGCTAATAGCTCACTGAAGTGACTGGGCCAGGGCTCCGGTGGGAGTCAGGGAGGGAGGCTGTTCCACTTGGCAAGTGTCTCAGTGGTGGAGAGGAGACTGTGCAGCTCAGCCTGTGTACGCTTCCCTGAGTTAGGGCTTCGCCCATCACATAAGGGTGGTCCCAGCGGAAATGTCATGCCCTGGCTCTCTTTAGTTGCAAATTTCCTGGGGCACACCAAGGGTATGATGATTTTAACTGAATCTCTTTTAAGACTGTGATTTTTCTTACTTGTTAATGTCCAGGAGACCACATTCCTTGCTCCGAATCAGTTTTAAAGCTTACGACCCAAGTTAACTGAGAAGCGAATTTAGCTTCAAACTCTCCCCAGCTACATACCTAGGTTTTGGTACAAGTTGTTGTGAATGTTTTTAATGACTTTGGCTGTTGGAAGGTATTTCTGAAATACATCCCAACCGTGCCATGTGTGCTCAAATAAAACCTTCAAGCCTGTTCTACAGACCTGAAAATTACTCTGGAAACTAACCGTGACCTGCTAAATGGAGATTACAGCTCTTGGCCCTGCCTTGAAAATGGACTCGCTGAGATACAAGACAGAACGCCAGTGTCTGTGTGTGCAGGCACTCCGAGACTCCTCTGACTTCCCTTCACCCCCAGGTTTCGAGGTAAGTGCTTGTGCCAACACAGAACTCCTTTCCCATATTTATGATTTTTTATGTAGTGCATCATCATGCATGCGAGCAGTAACAGACCATAAAGTTAGAGGAGCACATTGCTCCGCGTGTGGACTAGACCTCTGGGTTGCAAGAGCTTTTCTCACAACAAGCCATTTCAAATGCACAGAGAACAGACTCAGAGCAATCCTCTGTTTGGGCTGTTGTCAAAATGCAGAACAATTAGGCCTTATCTTCACCCTCGCCTTTGAGTATCTCTGCAGAGATCCCATGTGGATCCAACTGTTGAATCACGACTGTAATTAACCATCTCATTGTATACTTGTAGACATTTGTAGCAGCTGTGGAAGGGAAAAAGTGAATACGTTGCTTAAGTGGAACAGAAATGTGTGTCCTGTCAGACTTTCTAACCCTTCTTCCCAAGCCACATTTAATCTTGAAAAAAAAAAATCTTCATTATAAATCAATACATACCTCATTAGAACAAACTGAGCAGTTGCACTAATGGCTTGCATTTAATTGACATAACTGGGTAAAGGAAATTAACAGTGTACCAGAGCAATATTGGATTACCCAATGTCATTAATCCTTTTTTTAATAAAGGAGCTTTGGAAAATTACTTTGGGAAAAAAAATTTACAGTGTTAGGTTTACTCACTGTTCTTGCCAATACAAAATGTCAGGTTCATTTGCTATTATCATTAAATTACACAGGCACAGAACTCCTGGTAAGAGTGATGTATAGAGGGCTTAGATGGAAAGGCTCATTTCTGACTGTGGGAAGATCAAGGATTGTGAGAGACACAAAAAGGCAGCAGCCCAGCAAACTACGCGATTAACTCTGCATTGTGGGCTATCCCCAGCGTTATCAGTGGGACTGCTCACGTTACATCTAGTTAAGCACAGCCTAGGTTTATTTTTGCTTCTGTGGGAAATGGTAGTTCAAGTGTTATTGAACCTGTAATACAGATGTCCAGCTGAGGCTCAGCATAACTGGTGTCTTACTCATAGGAAGTGTAGAATCCAGTTTCAAGCTGGTCACTAGTGGGGAATTCTGCTGCAAGTGCATTTTTAAATATTTTAGCACTTAGGGTCTTCAAAGCTGCTAGTAGAAGAGTTAGTGGGACATTGACAAGCAAATGCTATTTTAAAGTTTTGCTTTAAATGACATTTATCAAATAGTAAATAATTCATCATATAACACATACTCAAATTACAAAATACCCTGGCTGACAATACAGTTATTAAATATATTAAATACAATTCCTTAAGGAACATCTATTAACTTAAATATTAATTTTTAAACACTTTTTCTCTAAATCAGCTTACAAACATTGATCATTTTTACATCCTCTCAGTGGATTGGGTCATACAAACCTTGTGAGCAGGATGGTTCTGAATTTTCTGTCTGATTACCTTAACTGAAATGCACCTCACAAAGGCATGATCTCTCAGCAGATGTGCTTCTCTGTTAATGGCCTGTTTCACATCCCAAGCTCTTTCTTACACCTTGCAGTTGTGGACTTGTTTACATCCACGTGGAGCAGTGTAAAGTGCAGATCTAATAGAAATAGCTCATTTTGGCACTTTCCATGTCGACGCAGCTCCCATACGTTCAAAGTCTTAGCAAGTTTAAAGCAGTGGTTAATTAGAACATTGAAATTAAAATGTAGTGATGTATATGTTTATGGTTGAGCTCGATGATCTTAAAGGTCTTTTCCGACCTAAATGATTGTATGTTTCTATATTGGATAAACTGGAAAAAGGTTTGATGCTGTATTCCCAGCCCAGCCTCACCTTGCCCTCGAGCACTTTTTGGCCTTGCCTGCCACCTGTGTCAGGGGGAGCTGAAATACTCCATGTCGCAGAGGAGATGCACAGCACAAGCTGTTTGCTGGCCATCCTGCTATGGCTGCGGTGAAAGCTGAAGTCACTTCCCTGCTAGTAATCAATACCCACAGAGCTACTGCCTACTGAAACCACCCGCCACTCTCAACTCTACCCATCAGGAATGACATCTACTCCTAATTGTAGGGAATGCTGACATGTTTACGAACAGTTGTATCAGATGTGTATTCACTACAGATAGAGGGATGAATATCTACTTAGGAAGATGCCAGAGAGCCTCCACGTGATGGAGCAGTTCCAATGCATGCAACCTGATTTCATGCAAACTAACTCTGTAAATTAAGTGAGAGGCAGGGGAGGCAAGGGTTGGCCACCCAGGCTACCCATACACCCTCCTCTGCAACACTGCAATGCTTTCTCCTTAACAGATGTGATTCGCATACCCCTTTGAAGTAGGCAGTCTCCTTGGTAAGGAATACCAATATCTAATTCCATGAAATTTAAAAAAAAATAAGTAAATTTTAAACAGGAATATTTCAAAACTTTTCTCCTCCTAATTTACATATATTTTTAATTGTTAAAATAACGCTGATGTTTGTGAGGTTTTTAGAGCATTCACGGTAAAAAAATAAGATTTTTGATGCTTTCACCAAACAAAATGAAATTGAAATAAAATAATTACTGTTTATAACAGGCAATGTCAGTAACAATTACATTTTTCCATAAGCATTCATCTTGATGATTGAAAAGTGCTTGATGTTATTCTGAGACATGGTACTTGAAAAAAATGTGACAGGTGTGGTTATTACGATTCCAGATCAAAAAATCAGAAGCCTAAAAAATTGCAATATGGTCCTAGGAGATGTAACATTAACACTATCCAATTAGTAATGCCCTCATTAGACAAAATCTTTGCTGAGAATTTCTTACCTATCATCTCCTTACATTCAGGAACAATTTTTTCATTGTCTGAGGTATTAAAAGCAGGGTCTCAGCAGCACACAGTGCAAAAATCTATATATTTATACCAAAGTAGATGTAGTCTACATCATGGAGTCTCTTTCTTCAAGCAAATTAACATTTAAAAGACTCATGTTTTTTTTCCCCCTGTATATCAAAGACCATACTCTGTGCACTCTAGCATGTGTAGACAAACTTTGCACAATTCCAATTTCATAAGTATGTATTCTTGTTAAAAAGACTGCTTACTCAAAGCAGACTTCTCACTTGGGCTGCTGCTTACATGGAGAGATCCAAAATAAATATACCCTAACTCATGACAGGCTCATACTGTATGATTTATGACAGTATCAAATGGATGAAAAAATTCACTGTTTTGATTTGATAACAGTTCTTGATATTTTCTAATAAAAACAAAACCAAGCCCTGCACTGTGTTGGCTAATCACACTCAGAGCATGGTTTGCCCAGTTCACCAACTCACTTTTCCTGGGCTAATAAGAAATGCCACACCGAGTCAGGCATTGATTAAACTAAGTAATTTGCAAATGACCCTCTAGTTGAAAGGCAGTCAAAATGTGAAGACAGTTTCAAGAAAATGAGGCTAATGCAACAAATCACACTTGGGAAAAAAGTTGAAAATGCTAGAAGTGACTAGTTCAAACAAAAGCTGAAACAGACTTCTTGACTTTTGCTCTCTCGTGTGATTTGTATCACTAATAATGTAAATGGAAGAAGATCTTTAAGGACAACTTTTCCCTTATTTACCAGGCTAAAAAGTTCTTAGAGCATTGCTTTGACTTGTCCCCCCATTTGCCACTTTCAAAATATCAATAATCATGTTCCTGGTCTTATTTTACTAGAAGGCTGATTAAAAGATATGTTAGGTGTATTATTCTGAGCAATGACATTTGAATAAGAAGGGACATAGGGGTGAAAAGATAAATGTTATTTTTGTTGAATATCCAGTGAATAGGGAATGGACTGTTAATGTATCCAGAAAACAATTCAACAGATCAACTAAAAGCCTCCTTCTCTCTTGTGGCTTCTTGAATTTGACTTACTTGCGTTTGCACTGCCAGTATTTCTTCCGTTCCCCATTCAGCAGAAGCTACCCTCAAAGATCCTCTAAAATTCTGCCTTCTACTGACAGAGCCAATGCACAAAACATTTTACCAGTACAGCTGTAGTGGTGAAGACTGTGATTTTGCATCAACACATGATTTCAGTAGGAAACCCCATTGAATAAGAAAGGATTATAGTGACACAGGGCACTTCTGAGACCCAGAGAGCTTACTGACACGCCATACTCACACATGGAGTTTGCCACCATACCTAAAATTGACAGATTTCTGGTGCTAAGCTCAGGGTTACTCTATGCCACGGACACAACACAAAGCCAATGCTAGTGAGGTAGCCTCTTCCCAGAGGAGTTCCTCAATCTAGCAGTAAGTAACTATTTAGACAGAAAAATATACCAAACTACTTGCTTAGGAAGGCATCAGATAGATACACTTTGGCATATAGCAGGCATATAAGTCTAAACAGAAGATTAAAAGAGATTTAGGACTGTACAGAGTGGAAATGTCACATCCAGAAGAAAAATCAGGGGGAACCGAAAAGTTGCATAGTTTGAACTAGGTTTGCAGCCGAAGGTCTAAGTAACAACTTCACCATCACTGGGTAGGTGCTTAATTCCATGCACGGTGCTGTTAAGGTTTTAATGGTCATAAACAGTTGCAGGATCTAGGCTAAATTTTCAGCAATATAAGACAAGCAACTTACAAGTTTTAAGTTCTGTGTAGTAATGAACAAAATGACCAGAAGCATTGACAGAGCCTCCAGTGGCTCTCCAGGTCGTGGTTATCTGTATTTCCACACCACCCTGGAGAACTGGCTAGCGTGACGAGGCTAAACTGGACAAAACTGGGAAAAGCTCTCCTGCCCTCTCCTGCACACAAGAGGGCCCACACTACTGAAAATGGCAAGGGTGAAAGTGGAAATGGATGTCAGGGTGCTGGTTTGGGCAGAAATGTTCAGCCACTGTAAAACCACCCCATATCTCTTTGTAATATTCTTTGCATTAGAAAAGGTGCAAAGAGGGCATATACATGCATTTCCATACATGTATACGCTCCTTTCTGCTCCAGGAATACTAGATAGCCCATGCACATCTTCTGGGATATTTTGCTTCTGAGGAACAACAAGCAGCTGAAAGCTCACTTGTCAGTGGTTGATCACCTTCCGTGTGAGACTGGGAAACATGAGACCTCACACTTTTACCAGATTTCGGTATTGGCTACCATTGCTAGACCAGCAGAGAGCACAGATCCTCAATCTTCAGCAGAGGAGACTCAGGCAGTCCAATACAACCCAGAGAGTTTTTTCCACAACAACTGTGTAGCAGCGTTCAACATACAACCAGGCTCTGAACAATGCTGGGTGAATAATAACCATATGAGAATGAAAATTAGCTTCCTGGGCAGGCAAAGAGGAAGGAAAGGGTGTGCAAGATGCAGATTCACTGGGCATTCTGGCATGGTCAACGTGCAACAAAACCAGCCTTGGCTGTCTCATCAATGTCCCACTGCAAATTCAAAGCTTGTTTTGCTGTATTTACTGAAGAATACCCCTCTCACTGTAGCATGTGCAAGGGATTTGTACACAATAAACTTATTTCTGAGGTAATTCTCATTCATCAGCAACAAAGCTCTGTATAAATATGTTTTACCTCTGAAGTTCAGGGCTGAAATTGTAGCTGCTTCATCTTTTTTCAAGGGAGCACTCAAAAATGTGCTGGAAATTCAGTGCTGTGTCAGATGACTTTAAAGGTTTTTCCAGCTCTTTCCATTTCCATGCAATAATCCATTAATTTCTCTCAAGATAAGATTGAATGTGGTTAGAAGCTAAAATTCTGTGTTTAGATTAACCCTGACCTCCTTCTCTTTTTGTCTTCAAAAAGTCTGCCAAATTCTTCTGACTGTCATACATTTAGAGGTCCATTTGTCATCGGTATAAAGTGACATAACAATGAATTTGTACTGCTTTTTTCTTCTCTCTTAAAGGAGACAAGAAAATATTCTGGTGCCAACAAGAATGTGCACGCAACATAAGCAGGGGGGGAAGATTGTTCTTTGTATAAAACAACTAAGAAAAGTCCTCATTTCAACAGATTGAAGGACCTTATGTCAACTGAAAGTGCCAAGGCTTTGTAGCATATTTGTTTCTTAACTTCTTTTTTAAGATTAGTCCATTTTCCTTTCCATAAGCCAAAAAAAATACATTCTTAAAGGTTTTTTCTTATTTTTAATTTTTTCTCAAACCCTGTTAAGCAGGAGTTATCTAAGGTTTTGCTGAAAGATTCCTAGAAATCTCAGACATGTTTGTTACGAAATTTTACAGCTTACTTGAAGAAAGTAGCAGTTTAAATATTCAACAAAAGCTTCTCTTCACCCAAATGTTCTTTGTGCACTGGAAGTAAATAGAGAGCAACACCAACAGATAGAAAATAAACAGTTAAAAAGTATGATTAAACCCCTTTATTCTGCATTGCTTAGCTTTTGCCCTTAAACTTTCAACAGATTGCCACTTAAGTGAAGAAAGAACGCAAACCCAGGCCCCTCTTCAATCCTTTCTCATAAATATATTAGAGAAAGGACTAAAGGTACAGTTTGCCATATAGATTAAAAGGCCAATCCCAAAAGCAGGCATCCTGGGTAAAAGAGACTAGAAGAGACACATCTCAAGGGAACAGTAGAGTTTGTATCTAGCACATAGCTAAAGCTTATGCAATGAGAGAAGGTTATTAAAAATTAGCACCTTGAGTTATAGGAGAAAACCTTTATGTTATCAAGCTTTCTGGTGAAAAGCTGAACTGTTCATGGCAGCTGAAGTGACAAAGACTTCTACATAAAGTAGAAACCTTTTGTTTGATTTAAATAGGCTGTTCAGATCTTTCAGCTGAAAAAGGAAAAAAGAAAAATGTATTTGGGCTAAAAATTAGGTGTTTTGAGAGTTTGGGTATATAAAATTTGAGGCCAAAAATAGTAATTTTGCATGACACCTTACTTACAGGGCACCTACTTGAGGCTCTGGAGCCCGATCGTTAAACTAAATTAAATTCAGGGGTAACTGGAAGAAAAATCACTGTCCCTCATTTCTGCTACTACAGATAACTCAGTGACTGCTGTGAAAACAATGCCACCTGACAGGAGCAATAGGTGAGCTAGGTATAGTTCTGCTAAATCGCATGTAACATCCAGAAAAAGCCATGTCGTTGAAGCAGACTCTCTGCCCACTGTTATTATCCATATGCCAAGCAAGAGGCTCATACACAAGGCCACGAAACAGTCAGAAATACACAGGAGAGTGCAGAATAACATGGTATTGAGAGCTAATAGAGAAACCCTTATGTGGCAGAAGTGGTCAAGAATGGCACTGATGCTGCAATTAGTTGTTAAAAGGAATCTGTACTATTTGTCATATTAAAGGAAAAAGCGTAAGTCACCTCTTTTTCATTTTGCCTTATATCTATTTTAAACTTAAGAAGCCACTTCAAAGACCCACAGACCTCCAAAAGGAAATATCCCAACCCCGCCTCTGCATGGAAAATATGAAACTATTGAGGAGGGAAGCCTCAAAAATTTATTCCCGTCTTCAGACAGATTCTGTCTGTAACTTGCCCTGGCTACAGAAGTATGCACCTCCTGGGACTGCAGTGGGAAAATCCCACACTCTGTCTCCCCTCTCCCTCCCCATCCTTTTCTGTCTCTGACAGGAGAAGGGCTGAGCCTTCATCTTGGTCAGGAAGATAAAGTGATTTCATTAAACCAAGGTAGACTCAACATTCCCCTCGTATTCTGCCCTAGCTCAACAGCAAGACAGCTCCTACACAAACTGGGGCTCACCTCAATTGCCAAAGCGCATGCTAGAAAGGGTTTGAGCACAGATGCTTGAAAAAACTTTTTTTTTCCAGGGGGACAGCACTTCATCAACACAGGATTATATTCTTCACCACTTATATGTGTTTTACCATCAAAAGTACATCAAATACACCCATATACTCCCTGTATCCAAAGCTGAAGCTATTTCTTACAGAGAATTTTATTGTATTATTCAAAGTGATATTTACCTTATTTAATGGAGAAGCAAAAAAGAGAAAAGAGGAAAGAGAGAAGGATCAACCCTGAGTAAATCTTCCTGGGACATCATTTAAGTAAAAAGAAATAAATTTGCCCTTTTCTGCCTCTTTTACAATAAAAGCATTTAAATCTTGACATTTTCTTACTGGACGTAAAATCTACTTTCTGACCAGGTCTAGATCGGAGATCTTGAGTGGCTGTAAGCCCTGGTGTAGCACAAATCACAATAAAGACTCCTTCTCAAAGCAGATAAGGACAGTGCCCTTCAGAAGACTTGAAGCTGTGGCAAGGGTGGGCATGACGAACACCTTGACAAGGGGAACAGGAAGACTGGGGAGCAAAACCATGGATGGTGCAATAGCAAAATGGGAACCGCAGACTTTGCGGGCAGCCTGAAGGCAATGGGCTTCAGAGCTACACCTCGTCTCAAATGAGGAAAGTGCATCTGCTGACCCTTTCCAACACACGGCTGGGTTCATCATCAAGTGCCAAGGTCTCCCTTGGGAGCACCACACATATGTCCAGCTCACTGCCTCACCCATCCTGGCCCAGGAGCAAGGAGCAAAGCATGAGTCCCACGTCTGACAAGGCATTAGCACATGTTATTTCATCTACAACTCAGCCATCTGTTTCTGCCTGACACAGCTCTTTGTTTTCTTTCTGTTCTTGATGATACCTGGGAAGCCCAAAAGTCCTTTTGCAGATGAATTTGAGTCCTTTGGGATTCATTGCTGTCATGTCTCCTGTATGGCAAAGCAGAAAGCCCATGAAATGAGGTAGAAGTGAAGTATTAATCACCAAGAGAAGGGAGGACTAAGTGAAAACAGAGAAACCATAATTTATGAAGTTAATTTATCCCACAATACTTTCCATATGCTTATGTTCAAGGAGAGATTTACAGCATTGTGGACAGTCTTACCATTACTTAAGTACCAACCCTGAAAACAAGTAACATAATTTCACTCAAATAGCTGCTGTCTTTCATTGGCATCTTTCTGTTCTTCCCCAGCCACTTTTAAGCTGAGGAAGCTTCCTCTCCCACACCTTGGCCGCACCTCCAGCTGTTGGGTGATGGGGGCGGCAGGGAAGGGCAGCACAGCTGCCTTAGCTGCAGAGACGCGTGTCCTGGGAACAGACCAGGCAGAGATGCTGGTGGGCTGCACCCCTGCTCCAGGGTGCTGTCTGTTGGTACACAGAGGGCCAGAAAAGAAGCAAGAAAAAATTTTCTGAGAAGGAAAAATTTCTGTTCCACTTCTCTCAACGCATTGACTGCTATCTCAGCTGTGTGCTCAGACCAAGCTCTCCTCTTGCTTCATCTCACAAAATCTGCAGCAAGCCTGCCTGGCGTATGGGGCTTTGACACTGAAAATCTTCTCTTGATTCCTGGGGGAAGAGCAATTTGTACATCAGCATGCAAAACCCCTCTGAGATCTGCTGTGCAGAGGGGAGTTGAGACACTGTTAATGCCCACTGAAATGCATGTGGTTTGTTAATATTTTAGCAGCAGTATTGGTGTGTGGTGTGAGAACTTCTGTTGTTGGGTGGAAATGGAGCATGTTACACCAGTGATGAAAAAAAAAGGGGGGGAGATATCAGGCTAACTTACTCCTCACAAGCAAAGCTGGACTCTGGCGAGGTCTGGAAGGGAAGTGCTGGGACAGGTTCAGCAGTTTTAAGGATGAAGGGAAAGCATAGGAGGAAGGGTGATGAACCATGAAAAGAAAGGTGGATGTTTGGCAATAGCTGAGCAGGACCCTCATGGTAGGTATTTGTGTGGGTGAAATTAGTGGATTACACTGTATAGTGCTGGTTCCCACTGGTAAGTGGTAATGCAAGAGCCGCAGATGGATCCACCAAGAGAGAAAAGAAGGACAAGAGCAGTGCTTGCAAAGGTGGCATTTTTCACAAGTACAGCAGCCTGGCTGCATATTTAATCCCAGCACTGAAAGAAAGCCGTCTTACCACAGCCCTGCTGCTAATCCAATGCCTTTGCCCCACGTGCTCCCTCACTTTGGATCATGGTTTCATTGCGTTTCTCCTGCATGGATTTAAGCAGATTTAATCAGTCTCAGACAATGCTCTAGCAGCTTTCAGGATCCTGGCACCTTGCAAAAGTCTGCCCTTCAAAAATAAGACGGTAAGTTGTAGATGCACTGAGCTTTCCCCTGATTACAATGGCAGTAACTAAGACATGGGCCCTGTCCCTCTTCCTGGGATGGGGAAGAAGACGGAGCATGTACAAGGGGTCATTTAGACCTCCCTGATCCTGAAAGCATTTTTTAAAAAGGCTACAGAACAACAGAGAGACACCTGAAGCAGACACCAGGTTCAAGAACGGTGCTCCATTGTCCTGCTGCTGGCTGCAGCCCTCCGGACAAGCAGGAGTAGTATAAGAAGGCAGGTACAGGATAGTTTGCCACAGGCAAGGCCCTGAGGGCTTGACTTGACTTCCAAAATGGAAGATAACAAGACTGTGTTTCTCCACAAGCCCGGATACTTCTGTTGTGCATGTAAGAAAATGCTTACTTCTTCAATTTTGCAAAACTCGTGGGCACAGTGACGCCCAGTGGCAGTGACTTCCACAGCCTCCTTGTACATGCTGTGCTACAGATGCCTTTTCCTCTTCTCCATGTACTGCTCTGCCTCACTACATTTCCAGAGACCCTCACAGCAGCCAGCAGCAAAAGGAGGCCCCTCAGCTCTCAAAATAAATGCTTCCCTGTATGTCCACAAGATGCGAATGCTGAGGAGGCAAGAGATTCCTTGGCTGCGCTGAGGGTCCATGTGAAAAGGTTTGTATATGAACAAACCTTGTTACTGCAGGGTGATGAGTCTTCCAGATTACAAGATGCATTTTCCTCTCACAGTGTCCCTGGGAAATAAGGATGTGCTGTCATTCCTGCTCTGGAAATGGAGACTGAATCACAGGCAGCCTGTGCAATTTGCTTACCAAAGGGGCCAACAGCACAAGAGGCACTTGACTCACCTGCCTAGTGCTTTACCCTTTAAACTGTATTTCCTCCCTATTTTCCATGCTGAGGTAAAGCAGTGCTGTGGGGCCAGGTTTGTGCTGGATGCACACTGACCTGCTGTGAGACTCAGGGCAATGCAACTCCCCTCTCAGTGTGCAACCACCACTTGTGGATGAGGCGGTGCTGGGACAGCAGGCTGGCTACCTGCTTGGGATATGCACAGCCCATCCCCTTGTTTGCCCATTAATCCTTCTTCTGCTCACGTACCTGCCTGTCTCCTCCACCCCATGCAGGAATGCTCAGAAAACATTCACTCGGTTTTTGGTACTCTCTCTTTCTATGACTCCTCCCTTTTCCTAAACTAGGGTCTCCACTGCCTCTGCAGACAGCCTGATGCATTAAGCATTCTAGTCCCTCAGCCTCCTCCCTTCAGACTTTTTCTCTTGCTCTCCTCCTCCCTGAGTGACTCACTGCCATTCCCCGTTTGCATCTCATGTTTCACATCCTTCTGGTTTTCAGGGGAGCCCTGGGAACACTGGGCTGGTGAGAGGGGAGCTCAGTGCTACATGGGGATGTCTCTCTGAAATAACCCCCGGCAGCCTCAGGGACGTGGCACCTGGGTGCCTGCCCAGCCCAGCCCCACGTCGCCTGCTCCTGCTCCACAGACAAAAAACACGGGAGGAGATGGATGTCTCTGGGGCAGAGAGCCTCCAGCTAGCACCCACAGGACCAAAGCAGAGCAGGCAGGTCCTGGCACTGCTGGATCAAGCCTGGTGGATCAGTTGCCATGGAAACATGCTGGGGAAGAGGGATGGCAGCCACGGGAACAGAGAGCATCCTTACTCACCTGACTGCCGGGGTGGGGATTTCCTCCTCAGCCCACGAGCGGGGTGTGTGGGAGCTGCAGGGCGAGACGCTGCTTCTCCTGTCGTCTGTATCAGCAACTGGTTTGTGAGGTGGAGCTCCCAGACCTCTTCACTTATTTGGGTTTTTTCCTCTCTCCTGATTTCAGCCTCGTTTCTGGAGACTGTGAGGAGTGAACTCGAAGAATGCCTCGGTGCTGCTTCCAGGCAGAAAGGGAGGCAATGCGTTTTCTTGGAAACTAACAACACTCCTGCCCCAGGCTTCATGTGTGGGTACCCACACCAAGCTGTTAGGCACACACACTGCAGACCAGCAAATGAAGATGCAGCAGAAGTAGCCAGGAGCACAATATTGCACTGTGCATGCACTGTGTGTACACTGCTGCGTGCAGAAATAGCACTGGTGAGGTATCCTCAGGGGCATGCTTTGAATTGCTGCGTTGCAAGTATCTGTTCAGTATATAAGCCCTAAACTATGTAGTATATAAGCTTTCACGTTTTGTAAGGATTTGGGTCCTGCCTGTCTTTAGCCCTGTGAGTGTTGCTACCTCTGTGCTCTGTGTGAGCCTCCTGGGTATCACCTGTCTGTGCAAAGTCCCAGCAAGGACAGGAGGAGCTTTTGGTCTCTGGTGTAAGAGAGGAGGAAATGCAAATTCCTGAACTTAAGGACAAAATCCAATACATGCTTGAGAAATCTGCATATTAGCTGCTTCTTTCCTCTAGTCAAGAAAGAGAGACAAAAAGCCAGAGCTTTCCAGTCCACCACTGGGGAGGGAGAAGTGGTGTAGCTAATGCGGCGGAGAGGAAGCCAGTGCTTCCGGGAGGGTTTCCTACATGCCTTGTTTGTCCTTCAGGAATAAACTGTGTGGGCTGGGAGAAGCAGCCACCAGCACTGCAGATGTAACTGAAGTTGAAGGGAGCATCAACCCACTGTGGACTCTGCCCCCAGCCTTGGACCGTCTCTGCTTCTCCTGCTCCTTGTGTCGTCGGGTACCCCAAAAAGACCTGCTGAGCAAGAGGCTGCATTTCTTTGTGGTGTTGTCCTGGTTTGGACTAAAACAGACCAATTTTCCTTTCAGTGATTTTTACTTTCAGCAAAGCTTCTTCTAAGTAACTGCACTTTCTAAAATTAACTGCATGTTGTGCAGACAGTGTCTGCTTCTAGGACTGATAACGCTCAAAGTTTGTAGTTATCCCTGAGGCACCGGTAGGGATGTTGTGCAGAAAGGCTCTTGCTGTACTTAGTCTTAGAGAAACCAAGGTCACTGCTAAATTCCTCACTGCTTACGAGTGAAGAGCCGAAGGTGGGTCGCACCTGCAGGGAGGAGCGGACAGGGCAGGTGACCCAAAATTGACCAACGAAGGTATTCCATCCCATACACGTCATTCTCAGTATAAAGCGGGGGGATCACGAGGGCTGCCCTCTCTTCTATGACCGGCATCCCAAGAGGTTTCTGTCCGTTTTCCTGCTGCCCCTGATCCCGATCCGTGCATTCCTGAATCCAGCTCTCGACTGTCACTGGGACCAGCCTGGGCCTTCCCGGATGACGTGGCTGTCATCAGGGGAGCTTGATCTTGGTTTTGTATATATTTGTATATATTTAACTATTTCCATTAGTATTATTATTATGCTCTTTTTCATTATTATAGTTTATTAAAACTGTTTTAACTTTCCAACCTGTTAGTCTCTCTCCCTTCTCTCTTTCTCTTCCCCTTCTGTGGGGGCCAGGAGGGTTAATAGAGGGCGTCTACCACCAGTTTAGCAGCCAGCCCAGCTTTAAACCGTGACCGGTGTCCAAAAAACATCCAGTGGGCTTTTTCATCCCCACAAACTTGTCCCTCCTGCTCACCTCCCTCTACATCTGCAATGCTGTTTTGGCAGGGGGTGGGGGGAGCGGACCCTGTCCTTGTGAGGTGCGGTGGGAGCATCCTGCCATAGATGAGGTGACATTCAACATCCAACGCTGAATTCTCTGGGGCCCAATGTGTGCAGAGCCCCGCGAGGAGCTTGGCTGCTCCGTCTGAAGCGGCGAACAGCACTCTCCCAAAAGCCTGCACTGCCCAGCAGCAGTTTTGCTCTCACTGGGACAGGAGCTCGCAGCACCCATCTGAGCTGCTATGGCACTGCAGTTGGTAGTGATGCAGTGAAGTGGTGTCCTTCCCAATCAGCCTGATGCTAGCATGTCACCAGGACACGAAACTTCAACTAACAGACTGTAATGATTTCTTCCAGGTCCTGCAACATTTGTTCAGGGCCAATTTATTATTTTAATTTGTGGATTATCACTGAGGCAGAGTCATTTTACCAGTGTAACTTCTGGTATTACCCTGGAAAAAAACACAATCCATGGCTTTTTTATCATAATGAACTGATAAAAAAAGTTTGAACAAGATTTGAAGAGAAATTAGCCCACTGTTAACGAGTCCCACTATCAATAAGGTAGTATATGGTAGTCAAGCACTTGTATGTTTACATGTAAAGCTGCCATGTCCATAAACCAAAAAGAAACTAAACAAAATATTCATGTGAGTGGAGCCATAGTACTTCTCAAAGCAACATCGCGTAAATCTTTCTGAAGTACAAAGCTTGCAAGAGCTTTCACAATGAACTACATTATTAAGAATGATGCTGATTAACAATAATTAGTATCTATAGCCAATTTACAGAAAACGATTGTTTAATCCTTATAATAACTGTCATTAGGTAAGTGATTAACGTTACTTTGTTACACTCCACATATTTAACATTCTTTTTGCGGTAAGTCCCTGGAGGGAAACCGCAATGGTGTTTCTCCATTTGATTAAACACTGCAAAACCTGTGAAATCAACTTTCTTATCCAGAGGACTTGAGATGGACAGATTTTGCCCAACTTCTCAGTGAGACTGAATAACGCCAGCTGAAAAGACTTCCAAGACTAGCAGAAGTTGGTGTGATGGACTGTCTCAGCTCCTCTGACACTGGTATCTGCTCTCTCCAGAGGGCATGAATAGAAACCTTCGGTTGTCTGCCCATGTCACCTCCCCACCCTCTTCCAAGATATTTGGGAAAGTTGCTCCCTTACCTGGTCCTGTCTATGTGGGGAGTGTGGGGGGCAAAAAGTGTGCACATTTCTTTTGGTCCGGAGCACTGCACATCAGGAGTAGCTTGGAGAAAAATGTAATTAACCATGCCCTACCTTTGAGCAACTGCCTTTTTTACAGCGCTTTATGATTTTTTTTTCCATTTCAGAATGTCTCCCAACATGCTGGCATGATGGACAAGTTAGTTAGAGATTTTAAA